>NC_061489.1:11510310-12964060 GCF_022539355.2 Hippoglossus stenolepis
AGTACAAAATGTTTGGGTACAGACTGTTTTCAGAGCCCGTTTGACCCGCCTTCCCTGTGTAGTGTGTGTAACATTCCTGCTTTGTTGCATGTGCCTCACAGTTGACTCATCACACAGGAGTGTGAGGTTAAACCGGCTGGAGAGTTTTTGCACTCTGTTGTGATTGGTGGAAGTTTCTTTCGTTTCAGCTTGCCCTCCCCTCCCCCTCTTCCTTTCTCACATAACACATCCATCTTCCCCTTTTTTGCTTGAAGTAAAACACAAAACAATGTGGATGAGGATCCACCGAGGCTGAAGGTCCTCGCTTGTTCCAGTTACAGTCAAGTGAGAATGATGTCACGGCCTGTAGTGTATGTCATCCTCATCTCTGGGGACAAAAGACCCCAGATTTAATTGTATTTGTATTTATGACTAAACTATAATGTTATAAAGTTTTAAACTGTCGTTTGTTCCCAGAGAATAGCATGTTTAAGACACTGGAATAATACAATGTTAGTAATGAAACTCAAATGGGATTTAGAATGGAGGTCATTGTTGCAACACTACCTGTTTTTTAAGTCTGCTTAGTAAACATTTCTTTCGCAACAAAACAACCTCAGCATGTTTCTGCTGTGTAGTTTCAAGACACACACCCTCCTGTCCTGTCAACAGGTGCCTGTCGTGTGTCAATAATCATCTTCCCGGTTCCTTATTATGACGGCAATGTCGTCCGCACTGAGTCAGAAAACCACAGCGACAAACCAAAAGGGTTTCCCAGGGTCATTGTGATCATCATTTTTGTTTTTTTTAGTAGTGACTTTTGGGAAAACCAACGCATCCATCTGTTTCAATGAGGTCACAAATGAAACAATTTACAGGTCAGGAGATATCCATCTGCTGTTGTCTTCCTGGTAGACCAATGTTTTTGTTTCTCAGCATGTGGAAATTTACTGGAGTTCAGATTTCTATACAGTGATTAACTTTTATGGTCAGCCTTTGCTCTCGGGGCATTGAACACTATGTACCTCTGCCCAATAAAAACAAAGAATAAACTTTTATGGCACCTGTGGCAGATATTTACTTATTATCTTGTTATTTGTCAACTCTCAGGTGAAGAGGCAAAATTGAAATCCAATTAAACACTAACATCATGGAAAATTTGGCAAATTCCTTATTTGCTGAATTACAGATACTTTATACAAACACTTGATATACAATTTTAGGTCATGTATTTTTAAGTGTGACAAAAGTATGATCATTATGAAAACAATAAGACTTTTTGAAAACGACACAACAAAATAATAGTAATGTTAATATCCAGTAAATGAATAACTAGTTGAAGTAATCCCAACAATTAAAACAGGATTGTTATGAAGCTAAAATACAAATTTTACTAACTTTTACAAGGAGAAATATCTAGTTACAGGTATTTGTAACATGTCCACTCATGTGATTGAAATGAATGTAGAAAAAAAGGTTTGGGCAGAGTGAAGTTATGAGATCATCAGGGTATGACTAATTGTATGTTTCAGTAATTTGGGCCCTACCCATTAAGTAATGGATCATTTCTGTCTTTCCAGTGTTAAAAATAAAATAAACCAAAAATATGTGTAGCCGACTATATCTGTTCTAAGAAAGAAAGAAAGAAAGAAAAAATGTGTTTGACCAGAAACTCGTGAAAAAAGTCAAAAGAAGTGGGTGTAAACAAACGTATGATATCTTTGTACATCATATACATTATTATTTACAGTCATTGGTGTGAACAGGTGTAAAAAAGAAAGAAAAACTGAAAAACAGAAAGTAAGAAAGACAGAAAGTAAGAAAGACAGAAAGTAAGAAAAACAGAAAGTAAGAAAAACAGAAAGAAAGAAAGAAAGAAAGAAAGAAAGAAAGAAAGAAAGAAAAAAACTCTTCTCTTACACAGTTTAACCGCGTGCCCGCGTACGTGCGCTTACGCCTGTGCAGCAATGTCCTACGTGTGCGCGCGGGCTCCTCGGTACATTTCGGGGCGGGCGCTCTGACGTCGGCGGGTCTGGCACGGGGCCAGGGGAGGCGGGCCGTGACGTCAGCAGCCTCTCATTCACAAGCACGAGCCGTATATAAGCGGCTGTCAGGACGCTCTCTGACAGAAGCGCGTCACCGACAAGTTGTTGTGCTGAAGTTTGACGGAAGAGGCACAGCGACCGGATACAAACAACAAGAACAAGAACAAGAAGAAGCAGAAGAAGAAGAAGAAGAAGAAGAGAGTTACACGTTTTGTCTCTTATTGTTTTTCTTCTTCTTTTCTCTAAACTACCAACCGGGCCAAGGGAGCCGCCGCCTCAAGTACCACAGAGTCACTTCGGAGGAGAGTTTGGTGATTTGCTCCCTCACACGCTTTATGTATCTGGATTTACTTCTTCTATCCATCCGTCCTACTATGGTCATAATGGAGGTGCCCACCATCGACTGTGCGTCCCTGTGTGCCTTGCTGGAGAGCGACGTCCCGGGCTGCCTGCTGCTGGACTGCCGCTCCTTCCTCTCCTTCAACTCGTCGCACATATCGGGCTCCACCAACGTGCGCTTCAGCACCATAGTGCGCCGGAGAGCCCGGGGGGGTCTCGGACTCGAGCACATCGTCCCCAACGAGGACACCAGGAGCCGGCTGCTCTCCGGGGACTACCAGTCCGTGGTGCTGCTCGACGACCGCAGTTCGGACTTAAGCCAGGCGAAGAAAGACGGGACGCTGATGCTCGCTGTCGGCGCCCTGTGCCGCGACCCCTCCGGAGCGGGTGTTTTCATCCTTAAAGGTAAGAACCAGCGTGTGAAGGTTCACCACACAATCGTGTTACTGTGTCTTAACGACGGGGCAACAAATGCGGATTACAGCTGTCACCACACCAGCTGGTGTTGGGAGTAAGCGCTGCTCCGAAATAGCCCCATGAGCAGTTGTCACCATTTTTGAGAGCCGTGTTTAAATGTGGATGTGTCTGTGATCTGAGATCTGACCTTGCCTTCTTCTTTTTTATCTTCTTTTTTTTTTGTAGGTGGCTTTGACAACTTTTCCACAGAGTATCCAGAGATGTGCACCAAACCCTCCCCTCCTCAAGGTCTCAGTCTGCCCCTGAGCTCCAGCCACCCTGGGAGTGCAGATCCAAGCTGTAGTCCATGCAATACCCCTCTATACGACCAGGTGTGTGTTTTGTTTTTAACATAAGAGTCATTACCTTTTTTTTTTTTCTCTACCTGATGTTCTGTCATGGAGCCAATATTGACCTGGTTGTATTGTTTATTTCTTTCCTCTAGGGCGGCCCTGTTGAGATTCTGCCCTTCCTGTACCTGGGCAGTGCTTACCATGCCTCCAGAAAAGACATGCTGGACATGTTGGGGATCACCGCTCTGATTAATGTCTCCGCCAACTGCCCCAACCATTTTGAGGATTCCTTCCTGTACAAGAGCATCCCCGTGGAGGACAACCACAAAGCCGACATCAGCTCCTGGTTCAATGAGGCAATCGAGTTTATCGGTGAGTACGTCCGCTGCTTTTTACGCCTTCCGGCATTAACTGCCAAATGTGAGCGCCTGTCACAGCTGTTACCTCCTGATCCCATTGGTGGCCGGCAACACAAACACCCCACCCCCTCTTACTTCACTTCAATCCTTGACTCCCGGATTTAAATTTTAAAAAGTTCCCTCCAAAACCGACCAGCTGGCTCGGCACAGGCTCCCCACTCCACCACAATGGCAGTTACATCATCGCCACCTCTGAGGCATAGATAAAAGGATGCCCCCCCTTTAATGAATCGTAAGGCTGCGGCCCCCAAACCAGCTCCGTAGTGGGCAGGATGGCTGGGCTTGAATGGCTCACTCCACGCCGCTCTTTGTTCTGTCAGAACAAAAGGAGTTTTCTCCTCACTCACTGTCGGCCTTCCTCCCAGATCAATACCCCCAGCAGGGGTCTGTTCCCCTCTTTTGTCCATTCAGACTGACCCCCCTTTGGGAATAACCCCCCCAAGCTCACACCCTGCACCCCTATTAACTGTGTTCCTGTTTTTATAATGAGTGCTCTTAAATTTAAATGGGAACTAAAAGTGTTGCTAGTACCTTTTTTGAGTTTGTGGTTTCCTGTGACAGGTAGCATTTTAACCTCAGCTCTAGATTTCAACACCTCACAGATGTGTACTTTGAACTAATCTTTCTTTCTCTTCTCTTTACCCCCCAGACTCGGTGAGAAATAAAGGAGGCCGCGTGTTTGTGCACTGTCAAGCTGGCATCTCCCGCTCTGCCACCATTTGCCTCGCCTACCTCATGCGGACCAATCGCGTGAAGCTGGACGAGGCCTTTGAGTTTGTCAAGCAGCGTCGCAGCATCATCTCCCCAAACTTCAGCTTCATGGGGCAGCTCCTCCAGTTTGAGTCGCAGGTCCTGGCCTCGTCCACGTGCTCCTCAGAGGCGGGAAGTCCGGCTATTGGCAAGAGCGCCACGGTCTTCAACTTCCCCGTCTCCATCCCTGTACACGCCTCCGCTGGGCAGCTCTCATTCCTCCACAGTCCCATCACCACCTCTCCCAGCTGCTGAGGCCGGTGTGGGCGACACAGACTCTGTTTGGACTTGAACTGCACCTCACGAGTGACTTTGCACAGAGGACCGCACAACACACAGTCCTGATTATAATTCATTTTGTGGTGATGCCGGTATCACCAGGTGGAATGTGAGCTTTTGTGTGAGGTCAGCACATTTCACTCTGATCTGCTGGCCACATCACTGTGGGTCAGCCTCATCATTTCAAGGGGAGATTGGATAACTACCAACAAGCAGTATTGATGTTAAAACTCTTTAATGTGATTGTAAAACCCAGGGTGACTTGGGATATGGCTGAAAAATTTGTGACTGTTATTCCCTACGAGGAAACAATGAGTATTTGAATGTTCTTTATTCAAAGGACGGCTTTTTTAATGAAGGCAACTGCTTTTGATAATCACAATCATTTAAAAAAATAAATAAACAATGTGGAGAGGGCTAACATTTTTCTCAGGAATATCCTCTCAGTTGTTCAGTTTGCTTTCTGTACTGGGTAAAGAAACCCTGTCGTGCGAAGCGGAAGTTGCGCCTTCATCTGACGAACAATGAATGTATCCCCCCACTCTTCAGTGTAGATGTGGCAGAAACCTTCATGATCACTCTTTGAGAGTTGTGCGGGGTTGCCAATCCAAATGCCAATACCTGACTTTCGAGGCATCATGAAACGTTTTTTTGATTATCCCGACGTGTTGGGGAAACCAACCATTAAATACCTCATGTTTCTGTACTGTGTACTGCGCCGCTGAGGCAGACGGGGCCCCAAAAAACTACTAACATGGGGGGGCCACGTAGTCTTCAGCGAATTTATTCTGACATATTTATTGAACTAAATTAATATATTTCTTTATCATATCTATTTTTGCATATGTTTGTTTTAATTGTTGTTTTTATACTGTTGAATAAATCTGATTTGATTTTTGTACTCAGTTGGAGATCTGCTCATTCTTTCAATCTGGTATTATTTATAATTTTCACCAATAACTGTCTGTAAATGTTTTTATTGATAAATTAGTTGGTTGCCTGAAAAGAAAAAATAGTCCAAGTTGACATATTCAGGTTGCTTGTTTAATCCAAGTAAGTCTAAACTACACAAATATCTAATTTGTGTTATAACGTTTTAATTTAACATTATAGAAGGTAAAGAAAAAAGTCAAATATGTTTGAATTAATGAAAATGTCAAAGCATGTTTTCTTAAATTCCAGATTTCTTTTTTTTATCAGAATAGTTGCTGATGAACTAATAATTTCAGAGAGCTGAAAAATAAGCGTGTGTGTATGTGTGTGTATATATATCTATATATATATATATATATATATATATATATATATATATATATATATATATATATATATATATATATATATAGATATAGATATATATATAATAGATAGATAGATATATATATATTTTGATGTTTTTTATTCTCTGTTTAGTCTTTCTAAACATCAAAATAAAATATATAACATATAGAAAAAAAGTGACAGAAGAGTACAAAGAGTTTTCGGACATGCCCTTCTGTCACTTTTTTTCTACCATGCGATGGAATCCCATCATATCTGCTCAAGGATTTTTGGCCACATAAGAAGCATGATGTCATAGCAGCGGCCATTGTTCGGACCACGCTCCCTCTCCATGAACCCATCTGAGCCTGGGGCAACAGCAGGAGGCCTAAAGAATCAGCCAAGGATCCCCTCCCTCCGCGGCCACAATAGGAGCAGCTGCAAGGCGTTTGGGAAAAGTGTGACAACTAAAGAGCTTTCAGGGCTCACTCAAGCACCGGCCCCGTGTCACCCTGCCCCACACACCAGTGGGGCGGTGGGGACGGAGGCGGCCGTGAAAGGGAAAGGAATATGTTTGGGTTGCAAATTAGCCTAAACATTGGCTGTGACCTTAGATCGGGTGTGAGAAAAAAAAAACTTCCCCTAGAGATTATGACCATGATGATTCCCTCTGGCCTTTACTAGTAGAAATGAAGATTTAGGGAGAGAAACCCTGACACTTCGGGAACATTTCCACTAAAATTACCTATATTCTGACAAATGACAGATTATATGTTTCATTGACATCTGCTTCTTATCTGCCAAAAATGCAAATGTTTGTCTGTGAAAGAAAACATCATGGTGACGATGCCTCCGTCATGAAAGGCTCATTCATTACCTCACTAGCTTCCTCTGAGAGTCTGTGGTTTTGGTGACATATGTGAGACCCCCACCCCCACCAGCCCACCCGCCTTTGTGTCTTTAGATTTCCTGTTGTCAGGAGGGAGGCTGGCAGGAGTGTGTGTGTGCGTGTGTGTGTTTGGGTCTGTTTGTGTGTGTGTGAAAGTCGTTAGTCTTTTATAATCTCATGAGGCTGCTCCGTAGGGGAAAAAGGCCCTCGATGGCCAGGTCTGGGACCTCTCATTGACTTTAAGTGTGTATGTGTGTGGGACACAATGTCAAGGTGTCCTCAGAATGAGGCTGGACACAAGCTGTTTTTATTAATGTAAAGAGCAAAGTTTAGTCAGACAGTTTTTTTTGGCTCTTTCTTATTATAACCTCACATTTTCATTGTGTGAGACAGTATTAACCACTACGTCATTTGCCCGTTTCACCATGTTGTCAATTGGCTGTTCCATTTAGCAGCTGAGCTCTGACTCAACTTCAAAGTCATTTTAATTAACACAATCCTAAAGAAACAATGGTTATATAACGTGTCAGACTCTGCTGCCGTGGCAGGAAGAGACACAGGCCCGCCCCTCCTTTGACACCATCTGTGTTGTTTGGGTTTCTTATCCCTTTCACACCAGTTATGTGTAAAATACTCATTAATTTGAAGGATGACAGTGTCATTTTTCTGTTAAATTCTGTCACACATGCAGAATAATCCACTAAGATAATGTAATTTTCCTAATTGAGCCTTCAAATTCAATACAGACTCAATTAGATTTGACTTTTAATGGAATCACAAATTACTCTTGCAAAGGTTTGCAAATACACGTCCACTACACCCCCGTCTCCGGCTCTAGTACAATGCTCTATTCCACTTCCCAGCTGAGATGGTGGTTTTGCTGCAGAGGCAGAAACGGATTCATTTCATTCATCAGGGTTTCCAGATGCTTCAACAAATTACATTTAAGACCTCGATAAAGATGTGTATTTATATAGTAGGTATAGTGTTGATGTACACTCAAATCTCTCACTGCCATCAGGGGCAATTTGGGCTTCAGTATCTTGCACAAGGACACCACGGCATGAGGAATAGGGGAGACTGGGATTGAACCGACAACCCTCTGTGGTTCTAACTCTACCTTCTGAGCCACAGCTGTGGTACCTGTGTCAAGTAAGACATATATGATGGAATATCTATGTCCCTGAATTGTTTATACTTCCCCATAATTGAATATCAGGTGAAATAACTTATAGAACAACCCTCAATCTGATCTCTCAAACTACAGGCAGAGACAGGAGGGGTCTGTAGTCTCTCCGACAGCTGAGCAGAGTGTACTGAGATCAATTCTGACCACGGTGTTTGTAGACCTAGGTATTCTTTCTTTGTAATTTTATAACAGCGTGCTAATATCTGTATTGTTGACAAATAACTGCAGAGATTGTACAAACTATGCATGCCACCAAACACACATTTCTCTTAAAAAAAACTAATTTGAAAGAACAACAAATGAAGCATTAAATCAATGTTTCAGATTAAAGAATTTTAGACTTTTGCAGACTTTTTAAGACTCAGTGGAAACCATGATTTATGGTTGAATATTACAGGTTAACATTCACAGCAGTTCCACCACACGACACACCAAAGAGGGTTTCTGTTATTCCGTCTTATCTTGTAGAACAACTCTGGCAAGAAGGTTTTCAGTTTGCTCTACAGATTGTTCTCCCTGATCACAAATCACATGTTTGTCAAGGAAAACAATAGCCTCTATTTTTTCAAAGTTGTTTCATCAAACCAAAACGTATGGCAGAAACATTGGATCACTAGGATGGCATTCAGTGGAGCGCATACCTCCGCCAAGGCCCAACAGTCAATCAAGCTGCACCAAATTTCTCACACTCAGAAATATCTGTCCCATAAATGTGTCTTTTTCTCATCAAGATCCATTCAATTTTTCTCTGGGAAATTGGTCAAAATGTCAACAAATTTCAAATCTCACAATGTAAGAGAAAATTAAGGAAAAACATGAGTTCTTTCCTGGCCCATGTCTCATCCAATAATTCAGTTAAAATGTGTTTAGCAGTTTGTATTGAATTCACAATGAACATCTGGTCAGTCAGTCGTCCGTGGAATGGAGTTGTTTATTATCATTTAAAAAGTCCTTTCACTTCCCTCTGACGAAAATAATACAGAGCATCAAATCCCCATTGTCATTGCGGAACAGTTCAAAGAGGAACAGACACACACACACACACAGAGTTTAACCTGACCTCCTGTGTGAAGTGGGAATGTGAAGTAATTACACCTCTCACACTTCATCGTACCTTGAAACTGGATTAAGTCTCACACACACACACATGGTCTCTCACACTCACAGTGTACTGGGTGAGAAGATTTAGTCAACACATTGATGTCATGGCAGAATTCTCACCTGCAGTAAATCTGTAAGAGGATTATGACTGTGATGGGGAGGCCTTTGTAACATCCAGTGGCAGAGCCATTGTAGTGGCTTGTTCCAAGCCTTACATAAACGCAGAATGTAACCCAGACACACACACACACACACACACACACACACACACACACACACACACACACACACACACACGTTTGTACAGTTTTCTTAGTGAGGACATTCATTGGCATAATGCATTCCCTAGCCCCTAAACCTAACCATTCAAACTAAATGCCTAACCCTAACCCTAACCTAAGCCTAATTCTAACTCTAACCCTAAAACCAAGTCTTAACCCACAAACAGTCCATTAAAGGGGGGGTCACAAAGTGAGGACCGGCCAAAAGGTCCTCACTTTCCCAAAATGTCCTCTCTCTGTAGGTTGTAGACTCAAACCGGTCCTCACAAAGATAGCTATACAATAGCACACACGCACACACACACACACACACACACACACACACACACACACACACACACACACACACACACACACACAAACACACACATTCTTCTACTTCTATCTCTGTCCCCTAACCCAAACCTTAGGCCTCCCAACTAAATGCCTAATCCTAACCTAAACCTAAACAGCCCATTGAAAGGGGGTCAGAAAGTGAGGGCTGACCAAAATGACCAAACGTTCCCAAATTCAAACCATACCTCAAACCATAATTTCTAGGCTCAAAATGGTCCTCGCAAAGATATCTAATCATCATTTTTCATTTGCACATCGTTTTATCACAGATCTTTGTTGTTGAAGAGGCCAAGATGTCAAAGCCAAAAATTACTTTACTGACTTTTAATGGATAGAAAACCCCAGCTATGTTGCAGATGTCACGACAAACAGAAATAAAGAAAAAGACAGAGACGGTGATTTGCGTGATAAGCTCTATGGTTTTTTTCTACCACTGCTGATAAAGAAACCACTCCTCTACCAAACGATCTGTACGATCAGGACATTCCAGAACAAAGCTCTATAGCAGAAACCCTGCAGGAGAATCCAGACGAGCTGCTGTTTCGTGACAGCAGCCGAGATGAGGTTAGATCTGTGACATGATAGCCAAAGACTTGTATAACTAAAGGAATGTCCGGACATTACGTATGGCCCCAGTGAAGCTGCTTATCCTTGCCAGCAGGGCTCCTCTTCCTTTAACAACCCTGTCTGGAATGTCAGATGATGGTGGGAGATAAATGGTTTTGGATCTAAAGGTGTGTGCGGATCACTGACCACAAATACCAGCCAGAGACTCTCTACAGATGCTATATGGTATATATGATGTATACATGGCTGTTCCACGTGGTCAATAATTACAACTAAAAAACTTTTAGTTGCTCGTGATCATAAAAAGCACCAGATATTTGCATAAAAGCCCATAAATAAGACACGTATGAATCCCCAGTGAGCCTGATTCACTCCGCTGACTCTGAACGCAGCCTGTATTTTTCCACTCACCGGAGGTGCAGGGTTGTGTTCACAAGCAGAAATCAGATCCTGTGTGGAGTATTCAAGGAATGTCTGGCATCCTGTCTTCTACACTGACTGCACTGTGGCAAGATGAGGTCACAACCGAAGAACATATATGTGAGCAGATTGAAATCCCACAGCTGCAGCAGATGTGCTGGACTGCTCAAATGTTCAATATCTTTAAAATGTTTATATAACAGTGTCTGGGTTGTATCAGGGAACTGTGACCTGAAAAGACCGTGGTCAGCACAAAGCAAAAACTGTACTGAACAAAAAGAAAACACTTTTGTTTATTTTTGAGAGATGAAAGGGAGTTTGTGAGTTACGTAACTTTTTTTCTAAGGACACAAAAAACGTATTTCTCTCAAATTTTGACCACAACTTTAAACTAGTGCGGTTTTCAACATGTCTGTTTGGAATGGGCTTTTAATTAACCTGTGGTGATGCTGGTTGCAGCTTTTCTTTCTGAAACTGTAACAGTGACCTGAACTAATTGAGCAGCAGCAAGAAAAGCAGCAACTAAAGACCAGCTGCTGGTCCACAGAACCCTGAAACTGCACCACAGCTACTGCACAGAGAGCCGTTCACCTGTTAATCCAAAGCTCAGTGAAGCTCGACTCAGTACAAATTAACCCGAATTTGGAGAATCAGTAATCGTTGCCGTCATGGAAAACGTCACTTATGTTAATGGGTCCTTGCCGCCACCGCACAGTGCTGGTTGTCTGTGTATTCAAAGTTAAAATTAAAATAAATCTATCACGTGTCCAAATCGCACCAACTTTGACACTGTACTTCCCTGGTTTCAGAACAATAAACATGGTAAATCTGAATCCGATAAGATGAACAGTTCTACAGATAGCTATATATATATATATATATGTTTCTGTAATTATTAGCAGATTTATAAGATACAAGATATCAGCTGTAAGATTATTAGATACATCTGGGGTTTTTTGAGTCTGTGCTGAGGTGATCCATCCACCTGAGGTGTAGTTTATCAATATGCTGATGACAGAGCACTATCACTACTGAGCGGGCCTCGGGCTCGACACAATATAAAGCCACTACCAGATGTCTTAAGCAATGTTAGCAACAACCAGCAGTGTCTGCAGAACTGGACTGAAGGAAATTGAGTGGGAGACCATTCCACAGTTCACTATTGACACTATGGTGAACTCAATGCAATGCTAATCTTGACTGTTTCACATACTGAGTTGTGAAAGTCTGGGCTGTGACCAATGACCTCCCCCTCCCATGATGTGCAATTGTGTGCACGTTCCAGATAAAAACTTCCTTGTCTTGTCAGTTGTGTTTGCTTAGTGTTTAATGCACCGTGAAGCCTCTGATTTGCTGTATGATTTCTATTACTTTCTGCTAGAGATTGTTGACAATGACAAACAAGTCGAAGAATCACGAAGAAGCTAAAGTGATGCAGTAATATTAGAAGCATATATCACACTTGAATCATTTGAAGGCTCTGGGCAAAAACAAACATGGGACATCTAAACCATGACCCAGTTCAGTTGGTGTGGATACAAAGACTGACTAACAAGCTGCATCAGAGCCCACATGACTGAGAAATGACAACTACTCATATGGTCTCACTGGAGGTACTCATAACATTACAGCAGTTCTTCATGAAAATAGCTTGACTAACACTGTAAAGGGAACTGACGCAGCTTAATAATTCAATGTTTTTGTTGTGTAGTAAGAAAAAAGATTTGTTGACTTAGCAAAGGTGAAGATGATCCTCGTCTTCCTCGTGTGATGGTGACAAACAAGCTCCAGAGCCAGAACCAAACAGCAGCTGTCCCATGTACGGACATTGTGTGGCATATATTGTGTGTAATGTCAGTACTGCATGTTTCCTGCAAGTTCCACAGAAAACACATGTACATAGATGACTGATGTTTAGTTTTTAAGGTTCAGATTGTACTTGTTAGCTGGATGTTTTGTAATCAGACTTCACTTTAGCTGCAGGCATGTGACACCTGGTGTTCTGGAGTGAAAATGTCAAACATTTTAGGTTCAGTTTTTGATTTTTACTCAGATTAAAGTGTATCAGTCAAACAATGTATCAACCTGATTGTTCTGTGATAAGTGTCACAACTGGTCTCAGCTTCCTGTAGTGACGTGTGCAACATTAACAAAAGAAAAGATTTAAAATAAGTAGAATTTGTAACTGGGCATTGTAACTTAAGCGGGAAAATGTGGAGACCTCTCTGTGCCCGGAACATCTCAATAAACAAATCTGTGGGAAATAAAGAGTAGGATTTGTGAAATGTAAGTGTATATCTACTGGGTAAGTGTAGACTTGAGTCCCAGGGATTATCCTGTGTCATCAGGCTCAAGTGAATGGATGAGATCCTCACACTGAGCAATGTCTCCCTCTATGTTCATGGGATGTTAGCGCCATCTTATGGATGACATTGTGTATCTCCACTGAAATGAATATATTCAGTAACGGGAACAGAAAGTACAGCCTGCACAAAAACAGTTCCCTTTGACATTTCGAGTTGAACAGGATGTTGCAGTGCAGAGGCTTTATGACACAATCAACTTCCCATATTGACCTCACTCACCATGTGATCAGAGGCCTCGGAGGCCCGACTCTTTGTTGGAGGGTGAAGAGGTTGAGCAATGATCAGTGCAGATGTAGATAAATCAACAGCTGTCAAACACAGGATATGCATTTAGTGTGTTTTCTCATCAGCTGTTGCAACTTTAGGTTCAATTAATGACCCTGAGTCCGACAGAGGAAAACTGCTGAGCTGGAGAAACAGGCTGCTGTGGGTCAAACACAACTGATTCTTATTCAAAGTGTTGACTTTTGAGCAGCACTGTTAATGAGTAACACTGCTTCAACCAGCACTTCAGAGGGAAATGTGACCACTTCAGCAACCTATATTCACTGACGTGAGAAAAAACGTTAATGATCAACTTCTTTTTTGAACCCCTGATGTATTCAGTTTAAAATTATAAAAATACTTCACAGGCCAGTTAAAGTTTGATTCAGCTTCAGATGCTGGTAACATTAGACCATTCTACTATATTTAGATGGACAGTTGTGCTGACCATTGTTCACATTTCACACGTCAGAGCAGAAAAAGCTCCGGTGTTATTAATAACAATGATAATGGCTGCAGAGCATTCCACGCAGACATATCAGCTGTAGGTCTGTGGCTTCACACTCATGGCTCATGGGAACCTGGAACACAGCCATCATGGCTTTAAGTATTTACACACGAGCTTCTCCTGCTGTGACAAGATAAAAGGAAAACACAGGTTTTCATTTTGACAATTTTTTGGGGGAATATTACCATTCTGCTGTGTTTCTTTGTTTGTTTGTTAGCAGGGTTACGCAATAACCACTGAACTGATTTCAAATTTTGTGGAGGGGTGGGACATGACTCAAGGAAGAAGCCATTGCATTTTGGGATGGATCTGGATCAGGGGTCGGATCCTGTAATATTTATTTTCTTTAATATGAACTTTTTTTTTCTTTTACATTTTAGTTTTAAACTAGCATGACCCTCTAGAGAGCATACCTCTACCAAGGCCCGACAGTCCCCCTATGAAACCACATATAAATTCGCTAGATAGAAAAAAAACCTGGATCCGACCACTGACCCAGACTCGCACAAACATTTGATGGGTTCTTCCTAGAGTCATGCCACCCCTTTACAAAATGTCAAGGAAATGCATTGAGTAGTTTTGTGAATCCTGCGAACAAACTAACAAACAAACTAACTAATGCAGATAAAAACATAACCTCCTTGGTGGAGGCAATTACCGATCTTTTTCACAGCGGACATTTTGACCTTTAGTGAAAACACAGGATATAACATTAACTATTGCTCTGTTGCTTTCAAGTGTCTTTGACAGTTGGATGGTGTGGCAACACTTTGATGTGCTTATGCACCACTGCCTGTTTGTTTTTCTTTTCTTTGTCAACGGGCTTATGCAAAAACCACAAAATGGATTTCCATGAAACTTGGTGGAAGGATGGAACACGGTCAAAGAAAGAACTCAGTCAGCTTTGGCTCAGATCAGGACGCGTTAACCCTTTCTTTAACAGTGTGATATAATGCTTTTTTGAACATGTGGATCTTGATGAAAATCATCAGGCATATTTAGGGGACTGATTTGAGTGTTGGTTATGTGATGCAGATTCAAATTTAAATTTGGTTTCATAAGGGGACTGTGGGGGAGATTTTTCTTAAAGTTTATTTCAATCATTTATAATATCTTTTTTTTTACTCTCTTTTAATCTGTATTCCTGTACTCTAATGGGGTGTGATCATCAATAGCTTTCAATTGTAACTGTGTCAGTGGTGCTTAATGAATAAAATATTATTATTAGCAACTGCTTCCTTGAAAAATGATGGATATGAGCGTATCATAACAACATTAACTCAGTTAATGTTTATAGTTTAGTTTTATTCTGCTGTCTTTATGTGTTAAGTACAAATGGTTCTTTCCTCACCCAACACTCAGCTGCCAGGTCGCGCTCACCCCTCAAGGACACGGACGTTAACGTGAACGCGCCCACCACCTTTCTTTTTTGGAAAGACCTGTAAACACAAGTGGTTAACGGTCTCACTCAAGCACACGCACACAAACACGCACAGTGCACGTGTCAGCGTCCTCCAGGCTTGATGTTATTGGACAGAGTGAAAAGATAACAGCAGCCACGTGCTCATGTTTACACGTCTTCAAATTTCAGGCGGGATTTCGATCTTCGTTGCTCAAATAAAACGCTCGCACCCTGCGACTGAAACCAGCTTCACCACCGCAGGAGATCCAACTCAACCTCATTCACCCCGTTCATCTTAACCTGAGACGTTTATGGGAAAGAAAACATGGGAAACAACCAGTCGACAAACCAGTTCCTGCCCGTAGGTTCGTCCAGTTTACCTGTGGCCAGCGAAGAGAAGAAACCTGAGGGTGAGTCCTTCCTCCGAGTGTTTCACACCTTCTGCTTTCTGCATGTTTTCACTTGACTGGTGTTGAACTTAAAGCTGGTAAAACACAATTTAAAATCAATAAGAGTCATAGGCAGCTACAAGGCTGATATACCCATGAGGGCTGTTTGACACATCACAGCAAAACCTGAATATATTAGATAAATATGATCAGTATTAATAATTGGTTGCTCTGACCTCACTATAAGTGCATTGTTATGGTATTGCCGTTACTTTAGCCCATAAACAGTGTTATTACATTACATTATTATAATACTTTTACTGACATTTGAGTTCATCTTGGTTAAACTAATAACTTTTATGCATGTTTACGTCGTTATTGTGGCTCTAGCAGTGAGTTCCAACCTCCATCTGTTTGTGGGAAAAGGTAAGACAATGATGACTTGTCACTTTTGACGTCTTCTTTTAAATAAGGTAAAAGTTCAAATTCACTTATATAAAATTCCTTATGCACATTACATTTCTTTACTGCTGCAGTATCGCACAAACTAAATGCAAATATTAAAATAAAAAGTGCAATGATAGCAAATTACCAGTAATATGAGATACAGTACAGTGAGCTAAGTAAACAGAATGAACATGGGGTCATCACACGTGTATAAAAATGAAGGATAACTAATAACTTCAGTTGTTGAGACTTTTGTTCTGCTCAAATATCTGTTCCTGACTCAAAGAGGAGTCACATCACATCCTACATTAATCAAACTCTTTTATTTGTTGTCTTAGACAAGACAGGAAATGCCTGTCGCTCATTCACTGCTGCACTGGGCCCATGGCTGGGAGAGGTTCACAGAGGCCTCGTGGTGATGTCATAGCTTTCCCAGGCTCCTGTGGGGTGATGGGAAAAAAAGAAAAAGACAGAATGTGTTGTGAGAATAGAAGAAATGGAAGCAACAGTGGATAAGAACCAATGTAAAAAAACCAAATGGACTGACCCCCTACTGTCTATCTTTAACATGATTGTCCTGGTTCATTTTCCTTTTCTGACAAAAACACAAACCACCGATTCAGAAATCAATATAGAAATTGGTGGAATGTGGTTAAAAAGTGTTTTCAAGTTTTCAGATAATATAAACCTATTTTGGTTTAATGTTGCCATATTTCTAGTGTGATAACACCATATAAATAAATATTATATATTCCACTCCAAACCAAACAACATTATAAATCTGATATGTTGTGGCTATTATTCATTTTCTGTCCCTGGATATAATAAAGATCCAGGGTGTTGCACAATTTAATTTCAAATAATAATAATGTTTTTTTCCCCCACTAAATCTTTTAAACATATGATGATTGACCCACCGGAACTCCTTCTTTTTATACATTTTCACAAGCAGCACTAGGTGGCGCCACTATGTAACCCTGACATCCACAGTGGGGTAGGGCCAATAGAGAGCTCAGCTCTGGCTGATCCTCTTTGGCAAGTGAAGGGATGAGTTCACTGGATCATTGTAGCCAAGCTAAGCTCTTCCATCATTTGTTCTCCCTCGCTGTATTAGGTCATACACCAGTAACACTGTTTCTATCCAAACAGCCATTGTCCAAATGTAAACTCTGTGAAGCAACAGCGTATGTTTTCCTCTGCGGCTCAGTGGAAGTGGTCGCTTACGTCTTGTTGCCTGAAGCAACAGGTGTGGTTGTGTAATGGTCGTCCAAGGTCTGCTCCTATTTTTGAAGCTGCTGCAGGGCCTGTCTTTGAAGAGGCCCGCTGCTCAATATATATATATATATGTTGGGGCTCTATATCGGCGCTGTCTGGCACTCGCTCGCTCAACCATGATGTCAGCAGAAGACCTGATACCATCAGACACACCGAGTGCTTTGGAGCAGGATGAGAGTCGGGGTGATTGGAGGAGTCATAGAGAAAGAGGATAGAGTTTCAGGTCGAGCTTGATCTCGTTACACAAGGTCCATCGTCACCCATCTGTTGTTTTCACATCTTAGTGGGTGCCATGTTGCATTGACTATCTGCAACGTACTTCTGTTTGGAAAGTAAAATAACAATGTGTCCTGTGTATGTGTGTGTTTGAGAGAGAGAGAGAGAGAGAGAGAGAGAGAGAGAGAGAGAGAGAGAGAGAGAGAGAGAGACTATACGACCTTGGCCACTTCTCTTACACGCGATGATGGAGCTCTTGGGTGGCATAAGGGGAGGCAGTTAAACATTCAGCACCATCTTAATTATTCAGCACTGCTTGACTGCGTGCGAGTGTGTGCGTGCGAGTGTGTGTCTTTGTGTGTCTGTGACAGTGTGAAAGAGAAAGAAAAGGAGACACATAATTATTTTATCAGTAATGTTCACTGGATATATTATCACCTATTAATTATATCTACTGACGGGGAGTCTGTAAGTGTCGGAGCAGTTGATCTACATTTTTAAGGCTGATTCAGATTTTATGAACAGGTCATGACAGTTGTGTTCAGCCTTTTCTCCTTATTGAGGCCGAGGATATTGAACAATAGTCTTATTGATGATTTATCAGTAGAACCTCTAGAGCTCATACGTCTGCCAAGGCTCAACAATCCTACAGAGGATTGTTTAGTTCTGTATATAAAGATGGACGACATGACGGCTCCCCAAAAGTGAAGCCAAACCATTGCCACCTGGTGTCTGGCTGGAGTATAGGTTATAAGTCCTCTCTCCTCCATATTATTGGATGGGACACGGACCTAACTAAAAAGTCATTAAAATAAAAATTGCGGGACTAATAAAGGACTTCTTATTCTTATCCCTCGATCGCTACAATGTGGAGACTCTGGCTCCAAATGCACAAGATGGAAGCGTTTGCATCCATGATATTTTGGGTTTATTTCTGGGTAGTGGGAAGAAGTGGATATGCACTATCCATCTTTATATACAGTCTGTGGTCTAGTTCTTTTTATATAAATAGAAAAGACTAAAGAAGCTCCTCTGATAACCTACAATAGTTAAAACATAGTAAACAGAACTGGAAATAAAATCCTATATCTGCCCCTTAATCTCCAACCACACCAACATTTTCTGGCCTCATTAGCTTGGCTTCACTTTTGGGGAGCCGTCATGGCGTCCATCTTTATAAACAGTCCATGAACTAAACAAGCATGTGTACGATTGTAGTTTTTGCACAACACTGCTAAAAGACAAACCAACAAGCAGTTGTAGAAGTTGTGCTCGTGGTAATAGTAGTGGTATTATGGTGATCTCTCCAAATACTTTTTCCGTTTTTAAAATGATGAAAAAACAGAAAGGCAGCACACACTCACACAAGAGGGAATCAGCAGATGTTTTGATGTTTTGCTTAATAATCAATTTGAAAGATGAATCAATTATCGAAGTTACATCAATTAATTATTTAATTGCGTCACCCCTATTTCATATCCTTTAGTCACAATAAACCAGCCCTGTTTTCAGTATGACTGATGATGCAGCGCAGAGAAAATCACTCTCCCTCTTCCATTAACTGTACTGTGTGTGCGAGCTGACCGCAGATCTCCCTTATCACAATCTCAGCTTCCTGCTCTGAAGTTACAGTTCAATAATGTTTCCTGGTCCTTTCACTCCATGTCTTGTCACCTCGCTTCCAAACAAGGGAGAGAGAGTTTGGCTGTTCCTGGAACTGCAAGCCGGACGTTGCCCATAAAACCTGGGCATAATGTGTGGAAGCACCTGATAAGGGTATTAAAGTGACAGAAGTACAATCGCAGACAAAGGCGGCCTGTATGTGAGAGCCAGATTCACTGTCCTACAATCTTAAAATGTGTTTTTGTCAGGGTCTGGTGCTCAGTTTCATAATATCCCACTGATTCAGACAGAAGAAGAAGCTGTACTGGAGGTGATAATGGATGGGCTCTTTTTTGGGGGGGGCTTCTTGTTGCTAACAGTCCTCTGACATATTAGATACACTTTAAGAAAGGAAGTTCTCATATTTACAAGTTCCAGAAATAGCCCCGTCACACAGCACTGTCGGTATATCAGTGTCCTGTCCGAAGCGGGGGGCCCCAGCAGAAGTTTCCCACACGTGTCACAGTCTAATGTCATGACAAGAGAACGAAAGAGAGAGAGGGAGGGGAAGAGGAATGGGAAGGAGGGAAGATTAGCTCTAAGAAGAGGGGGAAAAAAATAATGAGTAAGATAAACACAAGCCTACAGACTCGTGTTCGAAGGAGACGGGCGTTAAGACAAAAGGGATTGGATGGGGGTTGACCCGATGGCAGCAGAGGGACGTGGAGAACGGGAAAAGGGGCACAGATGGGCGGAAGCACTCAGCAGTGTAGAAGTGTGGCAGGGTGTTTATGGTGCTTTGTCTTTCTGGTGAAGGGGAACACCCACGGATTCCAGGACTGTACCTGTTGCTGTGTTTGGTTGTTTACCTGTTTCGACACATTGGCTGCATACTGTACATTGTAATGTCCCAAAGTGTCCGGGGCATGAGATCAGCTTACAGAGTTCCCATGGGCTCATGTCCTTCCATGACAGTTTGTGTTTGATGTCTGGTATGCGCTCCGTCTATGAAGTGAGCCTCCAGATAGCGGGTCGTGTCCAATCCAAGTTGGCTCGATTTCGATGGCGCTGGAACGAACAGTTACATTTAAACGTTGCTTGCTGGTAACTGCTCCTCATGTATGAGCTTAGAATAATGTGAAGCACCAACACATTCTGCACAAACGTGATTAATTACCAAGACTCAGGCTGTTTCTCTGAATATTTCTTATTCAAACAGTTTACTTGAGCAGTAATGTCAACGGACCATCTCACATTGCTATTAAAAGAAAAACACAGATGGAGTAATTCTCAATTTTTTTAATTTTCAGTCCCTATCCTCGGCGTTAGGAAATACACGGTTTATTTTGGTGTTGGACTTTATAACTGGGTCGGCCAAAACAAGCTGATCTGAATCATAGCAAAACAGAGGGCGCCTGGCTCTCTGCCCCTGATCTGTCTCTATTGCTGCAAGCCGGTCATGAAGAAGAAGCTGTTTTTCCTTGTGCATTGTTTATTTTCCTGATTCATTGTCTGGGGATGTGGAGATAAGATGGGAACACTGCTAATTCTCTGCTTCTGCTTCCTCAATTCCCTGAGTGAACAGCAGTGACAGTGGTGGATGCAATAACATGAAGCCTCTTTATTCGACCTGGATCCTTTAGAAAGAGAAGTGCATATGGTTTTGTTTAATTTGCGAATGACTGAGGTATGACAGACACACTGTCCACATTTGCGACAGTGATCAGGGATCCTGGAGTCATACACAGAAGAAGAAGGAATCCTGGATGTGCTCAGTGAAGGGCATCTGTCCATAACAGCAGAGGAGTCGGTACGCACCTCAGCTTCAAGTTGCTTCGGGGATGGATGGCAGCTGTTTCCCTGGAGACCTGGACTAACAATACCCGCTCTCTAATTACCTACGCCCACCCAAGTCAGCAGCGAGGCAGGGAGCGTGCCTCACCTCGAGACCCTTGGCACAGAAATGGCGAGTGTCTCTTTAACTTCGCGTTACCACTTTGTCTCTGAAATAATCGGTGGAAGAAAAGATGCGTAAAGGCAAAAGGGCAGCAGCCGAGGACATGAAAACTGGAGAGGAAACGAAACAATGCTGGCATGGCTGTAGAGCTAAGATGACAGGTACAATGTTTATTCACTGAAGACAGAGCTGACGCCTCTTTAAGTATGATAGATTTTGGCCTAGGAACAAAGGCTAGCAGCCACTGAACATGTTATGGACAGTTAGAAATGGTCCGATACCATTTTTCCTTTCCCGATACCGATACCTGGACTTTATGTATCGGTCTGATACCAGTGCATTTAAAAAAATAACAGCTGTATGCTACTAACCCTGTATGTAAGTGATGATTGCTATCATTGTTGTATGGCCTTGGCTCAGGTTACACACTTTGAAAAACAAATGCATAAAGAGAATGAATATATAACCTCATTATCAGTCATGACTGAAAAATAACACAAATAAATAAATCTAGGGATTCACATCACCTCTCGACACCAAGGTCTTGCATATGGTACACGACACGTCACCATTTTACTTGTGGGACTTTCCAGCTTGAAATATTACCGAACTACTGACATTTTTAGCTATCTCTGGAAGTGATTTCCTGGAAAAGAAAGTTATGTAGATGAAACAGACATAGAATTTTTGCACTCGCCCAACCCAGCTATTCGCTGTTATCAGAGGCATTTCCTATACTGGTAGCGGTATTGGAGCATCTCTGTTGTGACAGTATATCAGTGGCGATCCTGCTTACCACAGAGGACGTGATTGTTGGTATGCTACACGGAGCGACCACGGTTATTTAGGTTGAAGCAAAAAGAGCTGCAGGCCTTGAAATTGCCCTTGACACAAAAAAGAACATCTCGTTACTACCGGACCTGCTGGTGCACTGCTGCGAGGGGCTTAAATGTCCTTTATGACAGTTGGCATGAGTAACTCGTCCACCCACAGCTCTGGAAGAGGAGGTTCCACTTAAGTCCCCCAGAGTGTCAATTATGTGTCCTTCATGCAAAGTCCAGTGGTGAAGGAAAATTTGCCTCCTTTTATTTTGCTCGATTTCATTTGCTTTTGATATGAGGATCTGTTTTTGGAGGCGAGCCATGGTTACAATACAGAACCCGTGATGATATCATGTAAATAATAACGATTTATCATCGGCCATAACATGAAACCGAAGGGAGTTACATTGTTTGGATTACAGTTCATTCTCAGACGCCAATAAATTCCACACTGGCAAGAGCGACTGAGTGCTTCCATGACCTTTGATACTCCGGTCAGATTTTTCTGCCTTCTATGGGAAATCCAGCGCAGAGGATTGAGTCGAAAGAGAGTCTGGTTGGAAAGAAATATGTTATTATGTAATGCTGTACCTGGACCTCTCTGCTATTCCTATATGCCCTTTCCTCTGGGACTGAGGGACACACTAACCATCACACACTAATGGTCAGTATATAATATGACAGCTGCTGGCTGTTCTCCTCTTGAACTTCTCGCACGTCGTGCAAACACTGGAAACTTTTCTCAAACTGAGATTTTGTCCCGGCCTGTTGTTGAAAGGGGGGCTTAGAGGTCTTTTAGTGTACCGAGGGACTGCCCAGGGTAATAATAGCTAAGGCATTTTGTGTCATAACCCGCAGGGCCTCAGTGGGTCGTTGAGCCCTTCGCCGTCTACATCACCAGGGGTGCTGCTGTCGGGTGAACATTTTGTTACTTCGAGCATCATGTCAGAAATTTTCAGATCTGTTAAAGGAAGGGTTGGTAAGTTGTTTCTGAAACACACTTCATCTGCACGTCCCGATAACCATCAATAAATAAAGTCTTCTGAAAAGAAAATGCTGTGTCTGTGGCCCGCTGCATGACTGTATTAAACAACCAGTCATTTCATTCAGTCTGAATTGATTGGGGCTGGAGTCGTCAGCCGAAGAGACAAACAAGCAGAGACGAAGAAGTTAGCAAGCGAGCCAGGGACAAGTGGTCTTCTATTAGTTGTCAGACAGTGCACGTTCATGTGTTTCGGGGGGTGTAGCTTTTACGAGAGGGGTGGGATGTATTGTTGCATATTTTCAGTGTAGTCTGCTTTCTAGGAGTTCCAATCCTAGCTTTAATATGAGAGTCAAATGCTTCGTGTTTTCAGCTGTTGTTGTTGTTTCTTGTAGTTATACCATGAAGTTTACTGAGGAAATACTTGAGAAAAAATAATTGCCTATGTTGGTTGAGTGTTTATTGCCTCTTAATTGCCTCTGTGTGCATTTAGAAGAAAAAACACTTCCCCCCCCCCTCGCACTGTGACACACTTAACAGAACAAGAGTGAAAACTACAGTTCTACTTGTCTGGGACATTAACTTTGATAAACTGCTGCCGTAGCTGTGGAGAGAAATCATTTTACATTATGAAAACATGAAAGGGCAACAACATGAAGAAATTGATTAATTGGTGAAATGGCTCTTGCTGAAAAGCCCCAAACTGGGCTGCTCAGCAGTTCCTCAAAACCGCTCGCGTTGCTCTAATGAGATTTTGGATTCTTTTCTTCCTGAATTTTTGAGAGTGAAGCCATTTAGAGGTTAGAATTTGGAAGCTCGGAGGCATATACTGACAAGCCCTAAATTGCTTGGGAAGCGAGTTCCTTTTGAACTGTGTCATAAATTCTAATGATGTTAACGGGCTTAATTGGGATCTTCTTAACTATAGGTTTGTTGTTTAATGTATACCGCAAGAATTCACTGCCCCCCACCACCAACACCAACACCACCACCATACGCCTGACAGGGTTAATATGAATCCGGCACAACGGCAGTGCAGCGGTGAAACGCTGCGGGTCAACAACATCCACCCTGTCGTCATAACATTGTCCCACACATTTATGCCATTATACACGCACCGACATAGCTTTTATTTTTCATCAGCTATTGAAGAAGGATTGAAAACACACACTTTACCTTGTAAATGTTATTGCTCGACCAGAATGTCTATTTCTGGAGTGTGCCTGACAGACGGCGTTGAGGGAGGCCACTGCCGATTTTGTGGAGTCACGTTAAAAGATGACCAAGACCTTGACACGGACACCGGTCGAGACTTTCCTGTGCCTCTTCGTCCAAATACTGGACACCAAAGCTGTGATTAGTCCTCAGACAACTGCATGACTCCATGCATTTTTCCACCACATCAAACGCACCTACTGTTTAAAAGTATGAAATGAAAAGACATTAAAGAGCTGAATTCTTGCGTGTTTTTCCATTTGAATTGCAGATATGAAGTCATTGCTGCATCTCATAAAACCAAAGAACGGTTTTGCTTCATTACAGGTCGTGCATTAGAGAAAACCTTTGTTTAGCCTCAGTCTTGAGATGCACTTGTGTCCCAACTTAGCCACGTAGCAGAAGGCTTGAAGAGCGTGGCTGTGTTGTTCTGGGCTGGGAGTATTTCCTGCATCTCCTTCGGTGGGGCATCCGCTCCTCATCACAGAGAACACAAAGACAATAGAACAGATGGAGGAAGAACACTGTCCGTGCATCTGGTTTAATGCATTGAAAGGCCATTTTTAGCACTCTCCCACTGACAGGGAGGCCTAAAACAACATTTGAGTGGAGCCGGGCCACTGTTTCATGTTCTAGTCCGGCAAACTGAAAATATGCAACATTTCTCTATTGACAAATTGCTTAAAATTAAATTGTTTAACATGTTAAAACATATTTACTCTGTGCCATAAAGCTGCAACGTCCAGCTGGGAGGTTTTGTCTCATGTCGTAAACCGTGGTGGCTCAAAACAAATTAGCATGTGTCATATAGTGGCTCACCACAACTTGCTCTACATGCACGAAAGCTCATTCTCTGCCAAACAAAAAACTTAGGTTACATCCATATTACTACGTTTTAGTCCTGAAACAGAATCCTTGTCCAGTGAAGTGAGTGTTTTGGCTCCATCTCAGTTTAAGTCCCTGTACATACTAATACGCCTGAAAACGCATATACGTGACCACTCATATACACTGGGAATCTGTGTGCCTGTGTAAACAGGAAGGGCCATGTAGCGCTTGTAGTTGATTATTCATGTTGCCTTCTACACTGGTAGCCGAGGCTAAAAATCGGATGTTTTCTTTGGAAAGACGGCCATGCGTTAGGAGTCTGACGAAACAGTGAAGGTTAAAGACCCAATCAGCAAGCGGTCGTGATTGTCTACATCATCGTTTCCAAACATCTAGAGTTAAACGTCCAGACTAAAATGCAGCGGGTTTCTTCAAACTAAATCGCGGTCAACAGCGTTTCCAAACTTCTCCATTTCACCAGCTCTAAAACTCCGGAGTAGTGAGGACGCCAGGTGAATCCGTAACAGAGTTGATGTGTTTTTAAATGAAAAAGTAGTAGTGGAGATGTTGCCACTTACTCACTTTTTTCTGGAACAGTCAGCTTCAGGCCTCCAGCAGATGGAAACTAACTATTTCCATAAGAACTGAGCAAACCCCGAACACCATGGGATAAAGTCAAAGTCAACCTTGATTTTAGAATTGCGACTAAGATGTTGAAGATTCACTGAGAAATAATACAAGACTGGATTCAGTGACGTTATTGGAAGTTCACGCTAAGGTGAAATGACTTGAACTTGTCTAGTGGCTGCTTGAGGCTATACGTGAATTTTAAACCGATTGAAAAGTGGTGATAGGCTCTGAGAAACTGTTTGCAGGAGGATTATTTGTCTAAAATGAGCAGCGTTCTGCTCATTGTGTTGTTGATGCAAAATGAGGAATAAGTAATTTATTTTAAGTATCAACAATGCTAACCCTAACCCGTTAAACTGGTGTCGGAAAATATCCCAAGGGCCTGAAAAACTCCAATTAATTGAGTAGAGAACATGAATAAAAAGTTAGAAAACACTGATTGTCTCTTTGCTGCAGTGCTGTGTTGTGTTCGTACCAGCGGCAGCGCTTCGTTTCCCCAATTTGCACCGTTTGCCAGTGATTCACTCCGTAGCTGTGTTTTTAATTTACTGAAATCTGAAATTGCAGAAGTGAAACCAAGCATGCATGCATTTTGTCTGCTCAAGAGTGCCGCAGCATTCAGCCTCATGATCTAAGGATTTTGGAAATTAGAACAATCTGTGAGGGCACCGAGCACATGGCAAGAACTCCCTCTGAAATGGCTCCAATTAAAGGCAAATGTGCTGTTGCTTTGATTTAAACAAAAACAACAAAAAAAAAAGAAACTTTTTGATTCACTTGTTTTTCATCACATGTGTGAGGGACTTTTTTTTACCGATACATTGGCTTTGGCAATGGTCGAACTCTTACTGCGTTTTTTGAAAAGCAGGTGCTTGACTCCGACGGCCGGTTAAGAGTCGACCTAATGAAAAGACAGGGGCGCACATTGAAAACAGATGTGAACGCACTGTAGTAGAAAACAGCACTTGAACACAAAGAGGTGACCAGGGAAACATTGTTGTATGAATGTGGCTCATTGTGCTGGCCCATGTGCGTTTGATGGAGATGGTTGTGTTCACATCGAAGGTGGGTATGACTCACTTCATCCATTAGATCAGTGGGGTTTGGACAGGAGCCCTCCCCTGATACTGAGACCACCGCACACAAACGGCCATCTGCTGAGCATTTCTCCTCTGCCTTTGAGTCTTTAAAGGGAATTAAAATACTGCAAATGTAACACTTTGCTGTCCAAGGAGCAGTCACTGCGCTGCTCTGCGTGGCAGCAGTCACACTGGTGCGGGCCAACTTTCCTGGAGCAAACGAGGCAAAGTCTGCCCCTCTTTCTCTGGAAATAACTTGGGTTTGCTGTGCAGGCCCTGTGAGATCGCTGCATCACAGATGCTTGCAGAAGGGGGACCGTATACATTATGGTTCATGTTCGCATTCCTGTTTGCATCCAATTAAATGAAAATAGATGCAGCTTTTGTACAGCGTTGCACTCTATGCTCCTCACCTAGTTTTTGTGTATGCAAACCGCAACCCTGGACCGATCGTTATTCACACATCCCACTGACTAATCACAACACAAATCTCAAGCACTTGCCAGGCTGTGTGGCCATACTGCAGTAGTAGTGAAGAATGTACACTGAAGTTTTGCCAAGTTGTGTCCTCATTCTGTTTGTAAATGAGTGGTCAGAGCAACTCCCCTCAGTCGTACTCCACACCAGCTCCAAGAGGGGACTTGCTGTCAGAGCCATCACACTCACGCTGGGTATCTGTGTTAACAGCGTCCAGAGGTCAGGGCTGAGGGCGATGCCGAGTTGTACTTTAGGTTTTTGGCTGAGTATGATGACGGCCGCTGACACGCTGTCTAAACTAATGTACCATTCCCCTGTCCGCAGGCCTCACTGCATCTCAGATGTTGCTTTCAAACATGCACTGAAGTCCTGGCATTTTTCCTGAAATTATCCGGGGCAGTATATAAGAACGCAAATGTCCCAGTCAGAGGCTCCCGACATCGGACATAGTAATACAGCAAGTTTTACACATAGAAGACGCGGACAAAGATGTCAACTTGGAAAGTGCCGGTGTCGATGTGCCACCCTTCACCTGAACATTCCCGAACTCAAACGCGTCAAAATGTCTCAACCCAATTTTCTGGACATTTTCCAGAGTTCATGTCTGAAAACGGTTAAAGAAGCATATAAAAGCAAAATCACAAAGACGCTCTGCAGTTCATCTTTAAGTGCTATAGTATGTTACATAGAGTCGACCGCATATGGCTGTAATCTTAAATAAACAGTTTGACATTTAGGGTTTATTCACTTTTTTTGCCCAAGGCTAGATAAGAAAACCGATAACACTCTCATGACTGTGTTGTAAATATTTGAATCTACAGTCAGCAGCTGGTTAGCTTAGCTTACAGTAAAGCCAGCTTGTTTGTTCCATCCATATGAAAAAGAGTGTACGAATGATTTGTTGTGGTTTTGTTAGCGGTGCTGTGCTGGATTATTTCTTGGCCGAGGGCTGTGATTCTCTGGAGTCTTGTTGGAACCCAAAGGAAAACTTCAACTTCTTGTTTTCAAATTTCAGATGTTGTACGGATCAAGCAAAGGAAATATAAGGTACTAATTACCTTAGCACACATTCGTTGTAAACCTGAACTCGATGCAACCGGCTGCTGACTCCAGCTCCATTGATGATCTCATCCAACACTGGAAGCAAATCTAAAAACTATTCCTTGGACATCTCTCTGTGTTGCTGAATATTTCTGCAGACCGTGTCTTGGTGGAAATAATCCTGAAACTACAGTTCCGCGCCTTCGGAATAAAATCAGCCGAGTGATCATTATTCTGTCATCAGCACACCATAGTCTGTGCTCAGGCAGTAACGCAAGCATCAGGGGAAGCAACACTTGTTACTGCAGCTCGGCTGCGGTGTTTACAGGGAAGGCTTGATTGCAGACTCCATCGCAGCCTCATATTCACTTCCTGTGTTAATCCCCTTTGCCATGGCAGCTCTTTCTTTCTGTGGCAACGGTGAGGGCGTGGGGGGAATTTCACTTCTGCCTTCTCCTCACCCCAAACACCATTCAGCCGGTGCTCACATACGTAGTCACCATATCCTGCAAAAACAAACAGCATTGAGGAGGTAGAAACAAATGCTTTTGTCTCTGGGTTATATTTAGTCCCAGCCCGCCTTCACCCAATCGCCGATTCTCACGAGACTGATTTGCCCTGATACTGCATTGGAACTAAGCAGATCGTATATGATCTTGTTGGCGGCTGCGGAAGCCCAGGAGCACTTTTCCTGTGTGTGATATAGATCCTCGCAGCGTAGTAAAGCTGCATGCATGAGCCGGGGAAACGATCCTCCAACTCTGTCATAGGTTTTCAAGTTAGTCACAATCCAAGCAGCAAGGAAGAATAACTCACACACATCCACATTGTCAGGCTTTTCCCGGTCTCTGCACGCAGGCTTTGAGCAGGATGTTGGACCCGCAGCTGATGATGTATAACACTCCAGGCCAGTGATGCAAGATGTACAATAATTATCGTATTTGTACGATACTTTTGCCCTCTGTACGATCAATAATGATCAAAATGTCCATGATGTACGACAATTTGATCATTTTGTGACACTTAGTATTGTTAGTTGCAATCTGGATAGTCAATTATGGATCACGTATGTATTTACGCATCTATTCTCACGTGACGTCTTTCCAGCCAATCATGCTCGTGATGATGAGCGTGACATGACTCGCGAGCACGACGACAGCGTATGCTTAATCACATGAAACCTACTATACATGAGACATGACTGTTTTGAACCACATTTCGCAGCAGGGTTTCAAAACAACTGCGCTTCGGAATTTCGACACAGCTTTGGAAGATCTGTATCAAGCTTCCCATCCCTACTCTGGTCACGTACTATAATTTGCCCCCCAAAATACGATAATTTTAAGCTTCTGGTACAATACTTCAACATTTCCCATCTGGCAACGCTGCTCCGGGCCCTGTCTAATTCCCACTATGGGAGATCCGCTGTGCAGGCACTCCCTTCTCTAATGGTCTGAGTCCTCCAAGCCTTGCAGGCCATGGCTCCTCAGAGAGCGCTGTGGTCCAGAAGACAGGAAACAGCTTGAGAGAAGCCCAGCGGTCAAGGCTATGGGAGGGCAGAGGACAGGGTGGGGTGAAAAAAAAGAGGGGATTTCCTCACACGGTGCTTGGACTTTTATCAAATGTGTGAATACGTGATTCAATTCAAGACGATCACCTCCCTGTATGGGATGGCTCTGTATTCCAGTATGGATCCGTCCTTGAAAACCTCTGACCCCATGAGGGGGGATCAATAATCTTGGGAAGTCTCTTATCTCGGGGGTATCAGGTCAGTTTTTAAATCAATCAAAGAGGAAAAGATCTGTCGGACGAGGATGCTGAAATCATCATGGTGTTATCAAAGTTTTGCACCAAGGTCTCTTGCTCGACCCCCCCTTCTATATGCAAATGGCACTGACAGACTTCCTTTATGAGCGCGAGCTGGATGTTTTTGTCCCCGGCTGCAAACTGATCACAGGCTTCTGAGTGAATTATTAAAAGAATTATTCAGAGGCAGTGTGATGCTTTTGAAGGAGGTAGGTGGTGGTGCTGGTGCTGGTGGAGGGGGGATCTCTGCTCACTGTGTCTTTAAAGTCGTGCAGAGGGGAGCCTGTGATACTGAAGAGAAAGGAGGGGGCTGCTGCCTGCGCGCTAGTCGGTGTCCGCCTGTCGCAGCGGCTCGGGGGCTTTGACATTAAGGAGACGGACGGAGAGGAGCGCGTCCAATGCTTCGGCGCGGAGATACGGCACAACCCGCAGGTCCTCACACCGAACCGGATCCAGGCAAACACACACACACCAGACCCGAGTCTACACGGATGGACAGAGGGACACCCGCAATCCGAATTAACTTGTCAGCCGGTGCGAGGGATTTCTGGACACAATGGGGAACGCGACACCTAAACCCCTGATAGGTGAGACCTGTTATTGCTGTGGATGCACGCACGCACGCACACGCATGCATGGAGGTGAGTGCGGGGGAGCTTGGCTGGGTAACGCGTCTTCCTCCATATACTTTGCTCTGCGCACAGACGCGCTTTCCCATCACGCGGGAGCCGAGCGTGATTCTCAGGGAGCGAGTCCGGGCATAGAAAGCGCTCCCTGCAAATCTCACTTCTTACCTGTCCCTTGTAAAACATAAATCAGTCATGCAACTTTATAGTAAATTGAAAAAAATATATATTGATGATCAGCTGAAAGCATCATCAATTAATGTTTCTAATAATTTACTGGATCAATCCTCAGATCCCATTAATCCGAATATTATCCTTTACACTTTTAAAGTCCAATACATCTCCGACTAATGTCCATTTTCCAAACGACTTCATATCATCTCCTCCATTTCTGTTCTGTGTTTTTCTGTGTCACTTATGTGCTGCACTTTGCTGCCTCCTTGTTTTCCTGTTTTCTCATGATGTGCACCCCCATATAAACCTGGCTTTTATTTGACACAGAAATAAATGTTATGTCTGTTTTGTGTCACATGTGACATTTTTCATTTCATAGATGGATAGAGGACTTTATTGATCCCAATGGGAAAACCACACATGTCACAAAACAAAAGAAACATGAGGGTGTATGAGAAAATAGAATAATATAAATATAAAATACTAAAATCTTTATTAAAACAGAACTAACACAAAAAAATAAGACCCATATTGCATGATGATATTCTGTAGTTATTCGCAGCATCAAAGGTGTTTTACGTAAATCACAACTTAAAGTGAGAGTCACTCCTGCATGTGACTCGCTTGTCGCCCCCAGTTTTTGCATAAAGCTGTATAAGAGCTCTCTGAAAACACTTTCCCATTCCACCTAAAGTCCGTTACTTGACGATCAGCTCCCTCTCATCACTCTGATTTCATGTCTGTCACACTCCCACGCCCCCAACAGACCCAATCGGCGGCTAAATGATGTGGTTACTGCCACCGGAGCCAGCTGACACAGGGTTTGGACCGAGAACAGCTAGTCACAGAGGAGCAGAAGCAGCCCGGCTCCCATTACTTGCCCTGTATGGTTTCGATTAACATGAGCTTAAATGAGTATCTGTGTTTTATGGTTCTCTAGAAGAGATGGGCACAGTAAAGTGTGTTTTTATGGGTTAAAGCTGGACGACTATGTGCCATGAAGAAGTCATTACACCGGGTTTCAAGTGATGTCACTGAGACATTCTTACCAGGAGACTCATGTTCGCAACTCACAAACAAAGATGTGACTAAACAGACCCTGAAATTTCCTCAAGACCCACCAATGTCCTCTGCAATGGATGACTTACAGCATGATGCGGTGAACACATGCAGCCTAGAGATACGAGGGAAGAACAAGCCTGATCATCTTGTGGCTAAAGATCCATGCGAGGAATGCACAAAATCAGTTTTACATCTCGAGAAGCTGCTCCTTGGCACAGCGCTGTGTCTTGTGCAGTCTTATGATTGCATGTATTTGTGCTTTTCCCTTCATTAGCCGCCCGACAGGGAGACACAATTCCCACACTCAACTGTTTATTTCCCAAAGTGATTGAAACACATGGGCTCCAGCAGAAATGCAGTGTAAATGTGCATATTTGCTTTTTGACAGGGGCAGCCCCCGAGCTGCCGCTGAACTTTGCTCGTAACCACATATCCGATCAGCTGACAGGACCAGTCGCCGTGTCTTTCTCATGATTCTGGTGGTCCTGACTACCCAGGGACCATCGGGTATCACTGACATTACTCCCGTTCTTGACTTAGCCCCATTTGTAGCTCTTGTATATTCTACTCACAGACCTAAGCATTAGACTTCATCATACCAATACCATCTGGTATTTTTTTTTTATGCAACACTAGAAGAAAATGAAAGCATATTTTATTTGAAAATAGAACAGAAAGTTACATAAGTATAGAAAGATTTAAAGATGTAGAGTTTTTTCCAATACAAAGACTTCAGTGTTCACCAAAACGCTTCGAGTGCGTCGTTACAGTCTGACAAAAATATTCAGAAAACATTTGCACAACAGATTTTTTTTAACATTTTGAAAGCTGCGTGTTTACATTCATATTTACTTCCCAGCTGTGGTCTTCTTCTTCTTCTTCTTCTTCTTCTTCTTCTTCTTCTTCTTCTTCTTCTTCTTCTTCTTCTTCTTCTTCTTCTTCTTCCCCGGCTTTGCAGCGCTGCGTTTACTTGTAAAATTACTGCCACCTGTAGATCACAACATGAAATAGTGTTGAGCTACATTTGAATGTGCGACTGTCGGGCCTACCACGTGCACAAGGCCAATGAAGTGACCGCCCATTCATAAAACGCTGCTCTTTGGCGACGGACAGAAAAATCTTTGAGGATTCTTGAAAATACTTTCGAAACAGCTTTGAGTTTTTATTCCAACGAAGAACTGCCGTTTTTTCTAAGGAATCCTTTTTATTTTTCAGCCAACCGGAAACTCGGACGTAACAGTGATAAACTGTCGGCCCAAACTTGGGCAAACATTGGCTAAGCTGTGAGCTGCCCCTCGCTTCATGAACTTTTGTGCTACGCCTTTCAGCTAATAATGGCAAGTGTCTCCATCAGTCATCACTGTTGGTCCTTTGACTGCGGCCTCACACTACATCACTGTCACAGTGGTAGGTGAGCTTAAAGCCCGTGGACTTCCCCTCAGCAGAAAGGAGAAGCGGGCGCCCACTCATCTTTTGAGATGTTGCAGATGTTCCTGCTGCTGCTTCATAGTTTAGAATATAATCAGTGATAATGTCTCATTTAGGAAATGTACTGTGGTCAATTTCAATGAGTTATTGTATTTACGGCAGCTCACAGTGATTTTTAAACAGAAATGTAATCAGCCCCTGAGGAGAGGAGAAACAAGGCCTCCCGTCTTATACCATAAACACCCAGCTGCAGCTTTAGCTTCATTTAATATTCAACCCCAACAAGTCTGATTTAAGTTGCTTTATCTCGTTTGATTTCTGATCCTTGCTAATTCGTATTGCGATGCTCATCAACAAATTCTTTTGCCCAAGTAGAGCATTATCTCCTGTGAAGATCGAAAGATTAGGCCCTTTTATTATTTGGGCATCTCTTGGCTGACGAGGGCACTGTGTGATTCATTCTCCACTTCTGAAGATAACTGTGGACGGATGAAAAGGGCCATTCAGGGTTTGTTTATGCTGTAGGCCAAGGGTGTGTGTAGCCCATAAATAAGACGAAGGCCTATCGCGTCTGTTTTCGACATCCTGTGGATTTTTTGTTTGTGTTATGTTTTCTCTCTCCTGTGATACTACTAATATAAGCTTTGCTCAAATCCTATTTTACATAAGACAAACATCTCTTTTTTGGTATTTCCCAGTCATATGTGTACGTCTGGACTAACCTCGCTTCGTTTCCGTGATTTAACTTCCCGTAAGGTTGTGGTAAGAGGACTGATTTGGGACAGTTGCTTTTTCATACAGTTCATGTGGGTTACATCCTAAAAGGGACTATTTAATGTGCTTTTCGGGAGGAACAGAGAAGCTTCATAGTGTCAGTGTGGGAAAGGAAGTGTGTGAGACTGTGGTCTCTTTTACATAACTGGCCTCTGCCCTCTAAACCAACTGCCATGGGCCACTTGCAAGCGAGTCATTGTGTGTGTGTGTGTGTGTGGATGTGTTTGCCTCTTTTTTTGATATCACTAATAGCATTACTATTTTGACCTTGTCTGATGACTCACACAGTGTTGTGAACCAACTAAATAAAGTCTTTGACACAATGGATAATGTAACAAGCTTTCAAAATGCAGCACATTGTAAAAGATTACACAACATTCATACTTACAAACAGCAGTCTGAATGCAGTATTTTTGCCTCCAAACCTCTCACATGTTTTCATTTCGGTGAAAGGTTCAAATGATCCAATATCTTGTCCAAAATCAGAGATGAAGAAGATTAGAGTGTGAAAACTGAAAACATGTTTTTTTTTCTATTTTTGTCCATTAATCATCTGACAATCCCTCCGATTTATCTGGTCTCTCGTTATTAAAAGTGTGGATAAGTGTTTTCAAGTAGCTCCACCTCCAGCTGCTGCAACAGAAACATGCTGCGTACACCCTCGTGCTTTGGTATTATCTAATAATGATTTAACGTACGGTACAATCACCAACCAGTACTTTTACTTTAATATTTTAACTCATTTTTATTGTGGATACTTTTTCAATAAGTAGGATTACACATGGATGAGTTTAACTTGTTTTGGATAATTATTTTTCATTGCAGCACTGGTACTTTTATTTAAGTGATGTATTTGAACGCTCCCTCAACCTCTGACATATGCTGCTCTTCACGTTGGCCTCTTATTTACTTGATCGAAGCATTGATGAGTTTCTCTTTCTCTTTCTCTCTCTCTATCTCTCTCTGTTTGCACCCACAGATGCGACTCTGCAACCCCGCCCGGTGGCCAGCAGGCAGTACTACACCCTTCCTAACACTGGTGTGGAGAGGAGGACGTCTGCTCCCCCGGTCAGCATCAATGTGGAGTCGCCCCGGTTTCACCCCCACGCCAAAGGCAAGAACATCCGGCTGGACGGGCAGCTCCGCCGAGCCACTCGCAAAAACAGCTTCTGTAACGGCATCACGTTCAGCCATCGACCTGTGCACCTCTATGAGAAGGTTTGTTTTAACTGTCTATCTGTTTTTAAGGTGCTTTAATAGTAGAATAGAAGCATATTCATATCATCGATCTCCATTCAGGTGCGTCTTCGTCTGAGCGGTGTGCACACGGGCTGGAGCGGAGCGCTGCGCTTCGGATTCACCAGTCTGGACCCCAGAGAACTGCTCGCCACTGACATCCCCAAGTACGCCTGCCCGGACCTGGTGACCAGGCCCGGCTACTGGGCCAAAGCTCTGCCAGAGAGACTGGCCTTGAAGGACAATGTGCTGGCATTCTGGGCCGATCGCCACGGAAGAGTTTTCTACAGCATCAATGACGGAGAGCCCATCCTCTTCCACTGCGGGCTCAGCATTGGCTGTCCACTCTGGGCCATCATAGATATCTACGGTCTCACCCAGGAGGTCACGCTGCTCGGTAAGATCATGTTTACTCGCTCTATGGAAACTATAAAAATAACTTTTGTCATGACTGCAGCTGAGAAGATGTACTCACAGTAGATGATTCATATAGAAAAGGGAAGTGAGAGGAAGAAGTTTCACAACTGACTTCTTTAAAAAAAAGCCTCTTTACACATACATCTATAATAATCACAAATATTCCGCGATATAATTATGGATTCAGTGTGATCTGTATTTTGATCACGAGCACTGTCGCCTCACAGCAAGAAGGTTCCTGGTTCGAATCCCAGTTTGTGTGTTCCATCTTTTTTGCCCTCCACATACCCTTTTACTGTGGGGAACCAGACCCTGCTCCCACGTGTGCGGTCACACTAGAAAAGGAAACAGAAGGCTTCTGGCTACATCTTGTCCCTTACCTACACATTTTACTTTCATAATCTATTAATAGAGATTAGCATGTTCTCCCTGTGTCTGCATGGGTTTTCTCCGGGTACGGTTACTTCCCACAGTCCAAACACATGCCTATTGGGGTGAGGGTGATTTGAGACTCTAATTTGACTTCAGGTGTTGTTAGTCTTTGAATGACGGCCCTGCGATACCCTGCCGACCTGTCCAGCACGGACCCCGTCTCTCGCCCACTGTCCGCTCAGATTGTCTCGTTCTTCCCCTCGAGCTTCAAAAGGAAATGCGATATTGATGATGGATGGATGGCAATGAAAGTTATTTTTCTAGTGTTAACACATTGACAGCAAATTTAAGCAGCTTGCTGAGGGATGAGAGAGCAGCTGTACCTCAAAGCTCTAAGGCAGCACAGGTCAATATAGAAGGAGAAGGTAAAAGTACTCTGTGACTCTAGAAAACCGAGAAAACCAGCCCTGCCCCTTCTCCTATTGCCTGACATTACAGTTTTCACACAGCAGATGTCATCCAGCAAGTTCACCCTCCGTGCTTCTCTTTGTAAAACTCTCACTGTCTCTTTCCCGCGCTTTGTCCCACTCTCCCTCTGCGCCTCCCTTCTCTTCCACCTCCCTCTGTCCCCGCGGTTGCCTCTCGTACTCACGGGGTGTGTTTATGTTCAGTCGGTCAGGAGATATGACCATGTTTGGTCATGACGGCAGATCCCAGAGATTTCGGTGGCGACGGTGGTGGGGGGGATACTAGCCCCTGATTTGTTTATATCACAGAGAGAGCCCTATAACCTGCTTCATGAATGTGTCTGTGTATGAGTTTGGAGAATCATGTCAGGGCAGAAGGGAGAAGAAATAAGGCGGTAAATAAATTGGTGACAGCCGACTCAGTTTTTTTGTTCTCTAAACCTCCACAACATCACGATTTGATCAACATACAAAAGGCTTTTTCTCTTTGTCTTCTGTGAGAATGAACTGAATATCTCTGGTCACGTCAGACATGTTTACAGACGAATAATCAATTACTTGAGAAAAGAATCTCGCTTGTGACAGATCATATGATGTGTTGTCCAAGTCACGTACTTTGTCAATCTTCTCCGCCACAGAAAGCACGTTTGCTGAGAGCGTTGGCTCCAGCTGCCTGAGCGCGGCCCGCCTGAGCGCCTATCTGCCCCAGAGTAACCACGACTCGGCCAATTACAGCAACAATCAGCTGGAGAACAACCAGACCGCTGCTGCCAAGATGGCCAACCTCCAGCTCAATAACTACGCTCAGCTCATCCCCTGCTGCTCATCCACCTCCTCCTCCTCCACGCCGTCCTCATCTGCCTCCATTGGATTCAGCGTCCCGCGGGTGATCAGGGGCCTCTCGTCCCCGCTGGACAATGACTTGCACTTTCACCCCGTCCGCGGCTCGGACGTGATACTCTCTGCCGACCGCTCGGCAGCCTGCATCCACTTTCTGGACAGCAGTCGGACTCTGGTGTTCAGCGACCGGCCGCTGCACGTGGGTGAGACTTTGTACGTGGAGGTAGGCCACCTGGGCCTGCCCTACTTCGGGGCGCTGTTGTTTGGTTTAACGTCCTGTGACCCAGCCAGTCTGCACGCCGGGGACCTGCCGGCGGACCCCGAGGTTCTGCTGGACCGTAAAGAGTATTGGGTGGTGCACCGGGACTTTCCCACGCCTTGCTCTGGAGACGTGCTCAGCTTCAGCCTGCTGCCCAGCGGAGAGGTGCACCACGGCGTGAACGGAGTGGGACGGGGCAGGCTGATGTGTGTGGACTCCTCTCAGGTCCTGTGGGTCTTTTTCACTCTGCACGGCGCTGTCAACCGACTCAGGATACTTGGTAAGATGAGCGTGTTGGAAAAATGATGTACACATCCCAGTGATGTCAAAAGCTAAAACAGATTTTGTGTAATTATTATGATTAGATCGGACCGGTTTTTCAGTTAGTAGCTGAAGGCTACATTAGCTGTTAGTAGCAGAAGGGCACAGTCATGAATACAAGCGAATGTTGGGGGTTAAAGTTCACCAAAGATGAACTACACTTGAGTTTGCTTCCCCACAGGAAGCAAAGGCTTAATTTGGGTAATGCAGACACCAGGTTTTGACAAAGAAAAAGAAGAGTAAAAAGAGTTCTAAAATTGTAAATCAAGTGCTAAATGCTTCAAAGCTAACATCATACATGCTAATAAAGGACACACATTCATTCTTCTCTGGAGTCTCAGCAGCTCCTGAAATGTATTTTTTCCCAGACTAAAGGAATGCAGCTGAGTAGTTTTGGTCTGCATGTTTCTGTTCAGCTTTGAGCTGTGACCTATCAGTGCTACTCCCACTACTCCCACATAAACTCCCAGCAGCTCACATCCTATTCTCACTGCTCTCTGATCCAACAACATCATCATCCTCAAACAAAGCCGGCGGGAAAAAAAAATCATAAATATGCAGATCTAATCAGCGTAATAGCTTGAACTCTGCAGCGTTACATTCCAGCTAGTCAAGGACACATTGTGTTAAAATGACTCCAGCTAATCACATTGTGTGGAAGCCACTTTTACGTGTGGGGTTCGTTGATGTGTATTCATGTTTGTGCCACAGGAACTCTGCAGTCCAGTCCTCCCTCCACGTCCCCCAGCACTTCTCAGAGCAGCAGTCCAGATGACAGTGACTCAGACCTGGCGTTCAGCGTCAACAGATCCTCCTCTGCCTCTGAATCCTCTCTGGGTACGTTCCTGAATGTTGACAGCATGCTCACTGCTTCAATTTTTATGGAAACACACACACAGGGCCACAGCAGGGAGGCTCTAATTGGGAAGAACTGTGTCATTCTGTTCATGGGAAAATAGTTTTTGTCTAAATTTGGAAGGAGCAACAGCAGATATCTTTAATCATGTCGGATTTTGATTTGATTTATTCTAGAGCTGTGATGATGAGTCAATGAATTGAGTTGTAAATTGACAGGAAATTTATGTGCAGCTATTGATAAACAGCCTTTTGTTTCTTGGAGAAGCAAAACAAAGATTCTCTTGTATAAGCTTCTTAAATGTGGAAATTCACTGCTTTTCCTTGTAACAGTATAGTCAATTGAACTCGAACAGCAGCAATGAGTCATTTAACAGAAAATAAAAATGTTATTTGATTATGAATTAGTCATTTTATTTGCTTCTTAAAGAAACAAAACAAGTAATATCTTGTTCAACCTTCTTAAATGTGATCATTTCAAAAAAAATGTGATGACACATTGGGCTCTAGAAACTTGTGATTGACGTTTTCAACTTTTTTATGATGTGACATGGATCAATAACAACTATAACTGAGAAAAATCAATAAGTGATTGCAGTTGCTAGTTGTAGCCCCAGTACATACTTCTTTTGTTAAGTCCATAAAAATGACATATTTAAAAAGCTTAAACAGACATAAATCACGCTCCACAACACATTAAGATAGAGAATAAGGAATAACGTATGTAAAAACAACATTATATCTGAACCTGTCACGTTCTTCTCATACCAACTGCATGAACAGGACTTATCTGTGCACATACTGTATATCTGCAGCTCCCGTGTTTTAAGACCCGCATTTCTTTTTCCCTCTCCTCCTCCAGTGACCGCTCCGAGTTCCCCTCTCAGCCCTCCCGTCTCCCCCAGTTTCACTGGCTCAGACCTGCCCTCTGCTGGGAAAAACGGAGAGTGCACCATCTGCTTCGACCAGGATGTGGACACCGTCATCTACACCTGCGGACACATGTGTCTGTGCAACGACTGCGGGCTGAAGCTGAAGAGACAGATCAACGCGTGCTGCCCGATATGCAGGAGGCCCATCAAAGATGTAATCAAGACTTACCGGCCGTGATGGGCCAGATGTTCAGACAGAGGTGCTTTGACGTCTGTCGCTGGACGCCACCTGTTTCTCCTTCTCAGGCTTTTTTGGACACAGAACTGAACCAGGACCTAACTGTGCCTATATATCCATATAGTCTGTATGGGTAAATCATATCTGGAGGTAGACCCGGATCTTCATAACGCAGAACTGTGATAAAGCTCATCGTGACACATAGACTGCACACGAGCTTCTATATTTTGGAGCTTCTAAGATTAAAAGATGAACCATGTGCTCCTATTTCGTATTTTCCATGTATTTGCTGAGCTGTGAACATTTTTCTCCTAACCCCACATCGCCCTAGATATATGTGTGCTTCAGCAGAGTATGCGGACCGTAGTCTACAAACTCTAGTGCCTTAGATTTTGTCACATTGTGTGTCCGAGTAATAATGCTAACAACCGTAGCCATATTTCAATGTACAGTGCTGAGAGCGTGTGGTGAGAGAGGCGCACAGATAAAGACTTTATGCAAGAAAGGGTGAATAGTAAGTGGAAGGATGCAGCTGAATGTGAGTGGCTTTAAGAGATGTGTGTTTGGAAAGAATAAAATGAAGAATCTGGTTTTTGCACCTTGAGAGATTAATAAATGTGGAATATGTGTGATTTTAAAAAGGTGTCAATACTTTCAATAATAATTATAAGACTGATACAGCCCTCAGCGCTGAAGGTTCATGTTTGAAAAAGTGAATACAAGCTTTTATTTAGCTCTAATACCAACAATAATAATAATAATAACAACACTGCTAATAATACTAATAATACTTCCATTACTACAACTACTACTACTACTACTAAGAATAACGTAATAAGATAGAAGACATGACTGCCACTTGAAAGTGAATCCAAAGGGTCACAGTCGCCACCTGGTGGCTGGCTGCAGTACACGTCATAAACTAGTCAAAGCAAATGTCAAAGCTGTTTTTAGAGTTTTTAATAATTTATTTGATGCCATAACATCACTACACACGGCTATCTTAATTTAATTTATATAAAATGTTGAACATCATAGAAAACTGTGAATAATATCATTGATACAGCATAATTGAGGGTCCTGCCCATTTTCCTCTTTTTGTTATGATGCAGCTTTATACTTAAAATATATTCATAAACACTGGTACCCTCTCTGTGCTTGGTTGGCGTTGCAACCGGCAGCAGCCCTTATTACGGCATGTCACTCAAAGATATTTTATAGCTAATATTAAGATCCATTTCTCTTCGGTCTGTTTTCTTTCATTTCGCCAGCGTCTCCACTCAGGTAGTAAATAACAGCTCCCTGTCTGCTCCTAGGATAACGCTAAAGACACTGATAAGGCAGAAAGCCATAACAAACAGCCAGTGTCTGCCCGAGATACTCAGTGTAGACGCCTCAGCTGTAGGGTAGGGGTTTGTCACAAGTTGAATTTGTAACAACATATCACACAGACACAGTGTTTGTGCAAAATGAAATTTCACAGTTATTGAGAGACTCATTCCGCAGGAGTAGCAGGAGACATTTACCTTGAAATAATGAAGCAACCTCCGTCCAGGCCCAACAGTCCCCTCATGGAACCATATTTAGATTCAGGATTTGTACTTGGATCTGCACCAAGTTTCCACACACTCATAAATAGCATTCCCATAAATGTGCGTGATTTTTTTATTCAAGATCCACGAATTAGTATATTATTATTATTATTATATTATTATTATATGAATTCCTGTATCCGCCCCTTGATATGGATCTGTTCTCTCCTGACCTACAGTATACCACAACCTTCCACCAAGGTTTGCGTAAATCTGTCGAATAGTTATTACATAATCCTGCCAAATAACAGTCAATGAGACAAAACATAAACTCTCTAGTGGAGGTCATCAAACAGTGTGTTGTGTCCACAGTGTCATTTGAAGTGCCTTGTTATTGTAGATATGTGGAATTTAACTCCATTTTTTTTTTTTTAAACGGAAAAGCAGAAATCACGCATTTTATGGAAAAAGTCAACTTCACATTAGAAAATATCCTCATATAGTGAAACGAGCCAAACACTACTTATATCTTTAAGGAGCTTCAATTTAGTTTTTTTTTTTTTACGATACAATAAACTGCAGCCTTGAGGAAAACTCATACGGACATCCAGCGAATGAAAACACAAGGTTTCTCCATCACAATCACATTTCATTTAACCCGAGAACCAGGCGGCTTTTATTTTCTCCCTGCAGAGACAAACTCATGATGCTGCAATAAAGAGGCATCAGGCTGGGTAAAGTGGAGCCTCTGTCGGAGGATATTGAATTTCCTGTTCCATCAGGACAGAGGACAGAGATTTCCTTCCCCTCTTTCGGTAGAATAAAAGAGATTGAAGTTTATTATAACACACGCTGACATGAGCTGCTGAGACATGTCAGACCACAAAAGAAAGTGTGGTTAGATTTCTTTTAAATGTGTCATGTGCTTTGACTAGACTTTGCTGCAGGCGTCTTCATGCTTGATGGTGCTGGTTAAATAGGTACAGCCGTCTCACACACACACAGACACACACACACACACACACACACACACACACACACACACACACACACACACACACACACACACACACACAAACCTCTTTTCACATAAATGTACATCTTTTCTGCATTGTTTATTCTGCAGATACCGATTTCTCACCGAAGGCTCACATTGGCAGATCTTATTTAGTAGTGTGGTTATATATAAATACACACACACACACACACACACACACACACACACACACACACACACACACACACACACACACACACACACACACACACACACACACATCACATACTTGTTGGAAAATAAAGACATTAGATAATAAAGCCTGTTTAATTATCTACTAAGTTCTGCTACATCAAAAATTTCAAATGTCAAATGTTAAACATGAAATGACAGACGGGCTCTGGAACAAGACAAGTCATCAGCATCGTAGATCAAGGATGAAGCCAAACGCAGCCAAGCTTCCTTCCACATGTTTGTTGGGAGAGTCTCAGGCTTTTATGAGGCTGAATAGTTTTTCGTCAGTGCCTCTGTCCCTGGAATAAGTGTATCAATAACCCTGTGTGACAGTTTAAATAACATAGGAAGAGTTCTGGTTAGAATTATGCTATAGAGGTACAATTTGCTCTCTGCTCTGTGTGTCTGGAACAAGTCACTTCCAGAAATCTCTGTCCATCCATCCGTCTGTCTGTCTTCATTTTATCGGATTCACATTTTGCACGTGTATTGTTCAGGGCCCAAGGAAATGCATTTTCAAATTTGATGCAATTTGGATACACGATACGTTCAATATTAACATACTTTGAATAAACGGGTGACCAGTGCTCTGTGGCAGCAGCTGGGATTCATCAAAGCAAGTGAAGATTACGATCACGACAACGGCAAGTGCACGACAACAGCAAGTGCACGACAACAGTGTGTTCACGGCAACAGTGCGTTCATGACAACAGCATGTTCACGACAACAGCATGTGCACGACAACAGCATGTTCACGACAACAGCATGTTCACGACAGTGCGTTCACGACGACAGCGTGATTACGACAACAGCATGTTCACCACAACAGCGTGTTCACGACAACAGCGTGTTCATGACGACAGCATGTGCACGAGGACAGCGGGATCACGACGACAGCGTGATCAGCGTGATCATGACAACAGCGTGTTCACGACAGCAATTTCTCCGGTTCTGCGTACAATCAACCAAACTGCAACCAGCATCACCACAGGCCAAAACAAACAGCCCATTAAAAACAGGCAGGTCAAGAACAGGCACTGCACTAGTTAAGCACAATTGGTAAAACAGAAATGAGAAATAGAGATAATCTCTATGATATTGATTTTCTACTGATGTACATATGCTATGGTATTGAATGTCACATGCACTATGAGTATCAATGCACACTGTGAGTGAAATTTTCATATTTCTGGTTTCGGTTGTCAAATTGAAAAAGACTGACTTTGGAACAATTTTTACTTTGTCTTGTTGTAGCAGCTCCACAACAAAGGCTCCTTCACAAACTCTCTGCACCACCCTGAGGGACATGTTGGTCTACAGTGAGTTATCTCATTTCCTCTTATCGCAGACTGCTCACCAAAAGTGAAGCCAAAGCATCGCGATTGCCTCCTGGTGGCTGGCTGCAGTATAGGTCATAAACCCCACCTCATGCATGTTAGCAGAGGGGTGACAAAATACAGGTGACATTTTTTTTTACTTTAAAGATGATTTCTGTCATTTTAGTTAGTTCTTATCACACTGATTTTTTTTTTTTCAATATTCCTTTTTTTCAGTTTGGTTTTAATTAGTTATTCAATGCATTAAAGAATGAGGTGAAACGTCATGATTGACAGCTGAGTCTGACTGGTGATTGGTTGAGTGCGTGTATCTGCGGGACCTCGCCACCATGACTCCATACTCAAATCGCTGTTGCTTTAATTTCTGCACTTAGTCCCACTAAGTGGAGACGAGTCTGCCATATTTATTTACAGTCTATGAGAGAGTTTGTCTATCTTTGGTAGTCGACTGTTACAGACGATTTACTGGCTTAAAGATAAATTAAGGCAGCAGGGTCACTCTTAATAAAACCAATTATTTTACCACTGAACAAAAACAACAATAGATAAAACCAATATCAATAACTTTATGCATATACGTATATTATGTACAATCAACTTCAGGAAATATAACATAAGACGCTGCTGCCCGCAAAGGGAGAGACCTTGCAGGGTGTTCAGGTGTGGTCTGATAGGTAGAGAGGTTAAGTCCCGCCTTCCTGTGACTGGACAGGAAGTAGGATTTAAGTAGGAAGTGGGAAGTGAACCAACTGTTTGGTTTCTGGCTACTATATGAATGTAAGTCCAATAATTAACGCACAAATATTAACTGTGTATTTGTTGTCTCTGTCTGTGCTGGTTGGTGCTGAGCAGGTTGTGTTTATTTGTTTATTAGTGTTTTATTTTTTCTTAATGAGAGGAGCCAGGACACATGCCCTTTATATTCATCATTACAAAGGACCATTTCATGTTACACAGTTTGTTGGTAGGTTGGTTTGTTTGTTTGTTTGTAAGCAACATTACACAAGTACAACAGAACACAGTTCCAGGACATGTGATTGAAGGAAGTGGTTTGAACTTGAAAGAACCCATACAATTTTGGCAGTGATCCAGGAAATCATTTTTTTGACTTTCTTAAACATTGGAAGAACGGGTGTTTTTGAACATTTCACAGTTTTACGAGGGAATTATTCATGGCTCTTAATGAGAAAAATCAGGCACAGACAACCGACGCCTATGTGTGAGATTTGGTGCAGCGCCACTGGATTTAAAGGGACTGTTAAGGAGGAGGTATGTGAGAGGGAGGATTGTGGTTCATGCTTTTTCAGATAACATTGACTGACAGCTCAGTCTGAAATTACTGCTTGTGTGTGAATATGACATGAATCCACATTAGTAATTTCAGGATGTTTTCTGTAAACCACGTCGACACTGCAGCACAGACAAGAGGAGGGTCTCATCATCTCCCTCTTTGGCTGAATATCACAGGTGCCATGTGGTCAGGAGGGGGACAGACACAACTCTTCTCTTGAACGTATACCCGAGGGAATTTCTTCAAAGATCTGGTCAAAAGGTTCACTCGACGATGAACTGACTTGAACTTTGGCGTTCAAAGGGAAAGGTCGGTGGGTTTTTTCCCCACCCGATGAATGAGTTGGACAAAATGATGAAGAAATTCCATTATATAACCCAAAGGTCAAAGGTTGTCTGAACCGTGACATCATAATGTTCTACAAAAACACTTTTCTGGCCGTTTATCAATACCATAACTCAGGAACAGAAGGGGAGATTGTGATGATATTCCCTGCAACCATGGTTTGGCCTAGGCATACGACCACGAGGCAGTACTTCAAACCTTCAAAAAACGCTCTTCACAATGAATAAGTACAAATATACTCGGGGCTTTTTTGGCCCTGTTCAGTCAGGACGACAACTTAACCCTCTCTCTTCTACATCCAGAGAGCTCAGCCTTTGGGTGTGAAGAGGTTTATGGAAACATTTTCCAGTGAAACATAAACATGACTGTTCTTCAAAAGCTGGTCAAAAACAACTGGATTCTCTCCAACATTTGAGTCCAAAATCTGTTCCACTCTCACTTGTTGAAGTTTGTTTCTTCATTTGCCACGAGATACTAAATCCAGGGAGGTAAGGCTCTCACCCCAGTCTTCATTATGGACTTTAAAAAGCACCATCTCATGAGGCCTCACTTTAAATATGTGTTTAAATGATTTCATTAACTTTAAATCAGACCATGATTACAACAGAAGCTGTGCATTTGTTTGTTTTGGTGAGGTTGCTCTGCAGCTCTTTTCAGTATTGTGTGTGTGTGTGTGTGTGTGTGTGTGTGTGTGTGTGTGTGTGTGTGTGTGTGTGTGTGTGTGTGTGTGTGTGTGTGTGTGTGTGTGTGTGTGTGTGTGTGTGTGTGTTTAAATATAACCACACTCTACTGAAGAAGAATCTGCCAATATGAGCCTTTTACAGACATCGGTAGCTGCGTTTACAGAATTAACAATGCCGAAAGGATGTACGTTTATGTGAATAGAGTTTTTTTCTCTTCAAGTTCTAAACATTTGGTTCTATTTGTGTTTTCGATTTATCTTATTTTTTAGTTGAGGGTTTATTGTTCAATTGTAAAGTGTAAAGCCTCAATTCCATTTCTTTGTGATGGGTTTGATGAGATCAGTTGTTGAACAGTGGTCAGCAGACACGTACTGTACATGCAGCCATGGCAAATAAACAAAATGACAGCTATAGAACATCTCTTTGGATTATAATTGAAACGCTATATGTAAATTTCACATGTGAAAACACAGAGCTATGCTGACCCTAACCATGACACTGTAGAATATATAATATACAGTATGTGACCAGAGCAACTCAATGGAAGCACACAATTGGAGATGTCATAACTTTGGGTTTTGGGATTGTTGCTCGGTTAAAACAAGACATTTGAAGCTGTCTGGGATATGGAAAGATGTGAGGGGCGTGATTACAGATCATAATGTTAATCTGTTAATCTGAAAAAATATACAGATTAATCAATAGTAGACATAATACTTAGTTGTATCCATAATGTCAAGAAGATGTCTTCAGGGTGAGACTACAGCAGCTGGCTCAATTGAAAAAAATGTCCTTATAGAAATTAGAACATTATATAGTGGAAATCCTCGAATGTGTTTCTTCTTCATCAGAATTTAAAAGACAGTTGTTTATGCTTTAAGACGTTCCACTTGGCCCATTGAGGACTTTTATGTAACAACACTAATACACAATTTATATCAGTGGTAAAATATGAACCATTTGTTCTTGTGTGTGTGTGTTTCACTCTTTGTAAGAGTCTCAGCTGGACACATGAAGGCGCCATTTCTATGCGCACGGGAGGCTCGTCAGTTGAGCTCAGTGAGAAACTGAAGCAAGTTATGAATGGCTGCTGCTGTGAAGCTTCAAATTAAAACAAGGTAGGCTGAACTATCCCGCCTGTCTCGACTCTCCACGACTCCACTTCCAGTCAGGTGGTTTTTTAATGAGAGTTGCGCAGAGACGCGGCTCAGGGCGCAAAGACTGCACACATATCTACAGCTCTGAAACAGCTTCAAATCATCATTCTGGCTATTGGTGATAACAGTGTAGTTTTATTAGTGTGCACATAATCCAGCACGGGGCTCTCGGTTACTCAGTGTATTCGCTTTGCACCCTCTCATTCCCATTACGCACAGGAGAGCGCTCACATGCCTTCTGGACGAGCCATCCTCGCTGACATGGAGCAGCGCGCAGGAAGCCATGGTCACTCATGAGGACCACACGGAGGGCGGCGGGTAAACACGAGCTCCTGGCCTCTTCCGTTACCTCAACAATTTGCTCCTTCAATTTCCCTGCGTGCGTAAAATGTCCTACTGATCAAATTATCAGGCTAGCGCCGGTTCGCGTCCTCCACAGGCGGAGGAGTGCGCTCTCGTCCCTGAAGAAGTTCCAACACTTCCTCCCTTCTTCTCTTCTTTTTCTTTTTGCTTCTGTGAATATATATCTTTTACTTTCCATCCGAGCTGGGCAGCGGGGTGCTCCCAGCATGATGGCCGCTGCGCCCTGAGGGGAGATGGATTTGGAGGTGAAGGATGCGAACGCGTCGGACTGTTTGTCCCGGAATGAGAGCGACCGCGGACTTGTCGCTTCCTCCGGTGGAATGTCCACTGCGCTGGCCAGCGTGCTGATCTTCACCATCGTGGTGGACATCCTGGGCAACGTCCTCGTCATCCTGTCCGTGTACAGGAACAAGAAGCTGAGGAATGCAGGTGAGAGAGAGATGGAGGAGAAGATGAAGAAGTGATGGATGTGTAATGGAACCAAAGATATGCATAGAATGAAGGATGGGTGGGAAACGGCTTTAATGGTCAAGACAGGCCTGGGTGATATAATAGGGAAGAAGGAGCAAAGTAACTGTTGTTATTGGATCTGAATGATTGTTTTTTTATTCCAAAATAATCCTATTAAAAGTGACTCCGTCCCTCGAAACAATGGAACCATTAGTTCCAATGACCCACAGTAGTCTTTGTGGGATGTCCTGCTTTGCCCTCTTCATTCATAACTAAAATTATATAATATAACGTGTGACCTCTGTTTGGCAATCAGGCTGCCATCTAAAGTGAGACCCCCAGTCCCAGTGAGTGTGGTGGAGTCTCCACAGCCTTCCTCGTCTGCCTTCCCATCTCTTCATAAATAATAACTGCCCCTGTCCCACCCTCCTCCGTCCACTTTTACCCTTGGTTTGCTCATCTCAGATAAATCACTCGCCCTCATATCAGGACCTGTGATGTGACATGAGCTGCCAAGGTGAGAGGAGCTTTGTGAAGTAGTTGCTTCAATGTCCTTTGGTGCAGGTTTTTATTTTTTTAATTTATGTCAAACCCAACCTCAGACTTTGTCGTTGTGTTTGAAGGTTCCTGAAGAAGATCTTTCTGTATACGATCACTTGATTACCAGTTTTCTTTCTGCACTGTAGTTTTAGTTTGGGCTAGAAGAAGCTCAGACTTATCCAGGAGAGCTTTAATATATATTTGTATAACATAACACATAATGCTCTACCTCAGATTTGTGAAATGTTTTCTTGTTTATCAAGAGTTTAACATGTGTCACTTATCATGAGAATTATCGATATTGACTGAACATTTTTTATCATGTCTTAATTTCTAGCCTTTCCTTTCACTAGCTGCGTCAAAAAATTAAAAAGATGTGCACCACGATATGCAGAGGAAAACATCCGGAGTCAATCACGGATTTAGTTTTCCTATTATATTCAACAACTATAATCAACACATTACATCCGAGTTAGAAAAACTATATTTGGATTTTTTTTTTTTTATTACCAAAAAGTGAGTTCATGTAACTTTCCATAAAAGCATAAAATCTCAGTTTCCTCTTCCAAATGAAAAGTTGAAATCATATGTGATAAAATGAACCCCTGCACTTTGCTTTGATGCTCCAGCCAAACACACTTCAGTCCAAAGTTTCACAAATTTTTTGATTTTTGGAGAGGGTGTTGTACTTTGTTATAGAGGGTCCAATAATAATTTATAAAGTGTGAAATGTAAAAAAAAAAAATGGTTTCGGCTCCACAATCCAATCTTCTAACAATCTTCAGCCTGCTTCAGTCGTATCTCGCAAATGACTTGTGTTGGTGTCTGTTTCTTTCCATAAAACCCTGATAGTATCTTTTGATAGCCAAAGCCTGTTTGTTGTGGAAAACAAAGAAGAACATTTGGGGCACTAAAACATAAACCGGGGGCCCTGCAGGGTTTATGACTTAAAAGGTAGAAACCATTATGCATATTTTATTCTCCAGTCACAAGAAACATAAAAATATCATCAGAACGAGAGCAATTTTACTTAGATTTTATGACCCGACCTCATGATGCTCTCTCTCCCAAAAGAACAGAGATGCGTTGTCCTGTTGGCTGGAAACAGGACGAGGTCGGCCTGCAGAAACTATACGTTTCATGTTGAATGTATACACTCCGATGATCAAACGGCCCCGGGGTTACAATGAAAGTCAGGAAACCCCCACGCTCACGCAAAGAGACTGAACTCAGTGATCACACCATGATGCTAATGAGAACATGCAGAATTAGGCGGCGGGATTAGGTCAGCAAGTGTTTGGAATAATGAGCTTTTAATCACAATTTGAAATACATTACATAACCCCTCTAATGTGGGCCCGTGTGCAGCAGCCAGAAGCAGTTTGGCCAGAAGTTTTGGAACCAGAAGAATAATTTGATTATCTGGTTTGCAAAAAAATGACATAGTCCGCTGGTCTCGAACAAGAGGCGAGGGGTAAATGGCCTGTTCAAAAGTCTTCCTCATGCTGGCAGACCACAGACGCTGCACTGATTGCAGAACTCGTGTCACTGGTCTCCTGCTCTAATTGGACTGAGCGACTCATCCAGTCACACGAGAGGGACTGGATGAGCAGTGTTGTTGCAGTTGTGTCCTGTCGATCAGCACAAACTTGTAACTCCTTAAATCCTCATGCTATCAGTTTTTTGTTTAATTATTAAGTGTTGTCCTTAAGTAACCCAATTTGTTGGTGCCGTTAGCCTATCAACAATCTCCTCTCTGTTCTTAACAAGCTATTTATACATGTGGTTCACTTTGTATGAATGTTTAATTGTACAGAGTTTCCGTAAGGAAATCATGGATGAAGCTGATGAACACTGAGCAGCTGTAGAACATCTGTCAGCAGTAGAATGTACTTTGCCTGATAGATGGATTGTTTTGTTAAGGGCTGACAGGTCCAACAACCTCTGGCCCCACAAGAAGCCATGATATGACTGACAGTTAGAAACAGATTGTTTTTGGAGAGGATCTGGTGTGTCACACAGACGAAAAAGAAGAATCCCATCTCCCTCTCTGTTACACACTCTTCTGACTGCTTCCTCACACACACACACACACACACACACACACACACACACACACACACACACACACACACACACACACACACACACACACACACACACACACACACACACACACGCAGCAGCAGCAAGACCTTTCTGCTCCGCTTCACTTCAACACACTCGCCTCGCACGCTGCCTCAACCTCCAAAATGGAACATGCATGTGCACACATTTTGGAGATGCTGGCATCTAGTTACAATATGTCCGTGCTCCACTTTCTTTATATATAAATAAAGGGGGTTGTTTGGGAGCCATATGTTCCAGGTTTCTCTCCAGTTTGCAGACATAACAGGATCTACCCAGTGAACCTTCAAAAAGAGGAAGAGCGTGGCACCGTTGGGCCGCCAATGGGGTGTTAACACTAGAGTTTCCCACTGGGATTAGACTAAAAATACACAAACAAAATGTGCTCATGAGAGGGGATGGTGGGCGCAGAGAAAGAGAAAGAAAAGGATGAAGGGAAACAGATGGAGGAAATAATGACCCCAAATGTGCGCATGCGTGCATGTGTGTTTAGCTGTGTCTCAATTAAGGGGCTGCTTCCTTCGGAGAACGTGGTCTACGCGGCTCACAAAGACCGCGTCCTTCGTGGGCCTCCTTGACTACGATGGCCGAACTGAAATGAAACGGTCTGGTCTACAAAGGCTTTCTGTGATCGGAGTCCTTATTGCTGTTGCCTAGCAGCAGAGCCGGAGTGGTACATTATGAGAACGTTTTAATGCCCTTTGTTTTGTTTTTTAAATGTGTGCCATTAGCTGTTCGGTTGAGTTGAAGTGTGATACTCAAGCATCGTGCAAGTGCAATGAACCCTGGGATAGGTTGAGCCGAGAAGGATCCACCCATTGGAGCCTTTGTTTCTCGGTAATAGAAGGACGCATTTGTCGGGTGCATTTCGAAACAATGTCGATTGCCCACACAGATCGACCAGTTGTTCAGTCTGTTTTGGTGGCCAGGAAAACAGATTTGGTCTAATTTATTCTAACTCTAACCTGAAATACTGGACGTCACCATCTTTTATCTGTCTCAGCCACATAGAGCAAGCCTGTGTGGGACAGAGCAATGGCGGTGGTGCTCTCCAGGACAGACCAGTCGCACTGCTGTGACGCAACCGATCTTCAAATGCAGCGTCTGAAGGACGCCCTGGTGTAATCGAGACACATGTTGTGTGTTTGTGTGTGTGTATAGACTGCACCTCCAGTGGTAGGACCTGTGGGTTGTCGGGTGGGGGTGTGTAAGGTTGAGGATGGATGTGAGTTTTGTGAAGTCATACATTGCCTCCCGTCTCTCTCCACAGGCATGAATAAAACCTGGAAACGGCAGTGTCCAGACGAGGAGGAGGAGAAGGGCGGGTGGGGGGGGATAATTGAGTCAGTGGAGTTGTGAGTCAAACCAGAAACCAATTTAAATTGACAGCACAGATCCACGGGGAATATCACTTAGCACACTACATTAAACATGTCTTCTTTCTTCCCAGACGGCAGTAAAGTGGATTGACATTCAGCCCTCTCGTGTGGTTGAAGTGTGGAGGTAAAGGATATTATCAGATTAGGATTATCTGACCACACCACACCTGGATAATGTTATCTCATGTTTATGTTACATCCAATCTCTCGCTCTGCTGTCGGAGGCTGTTTCGCTCTCTTACGTCTCAGTTCAGCTCCTCTGAAGGGAAAACTCGCAGCAGACGTCGCTTGTGGTCTGATTGATTGATGGGCCGATGTCCGTCGGGCCCAGCGGGTCGCACATTCTCAGACATTCGGTGGGGTCTGATCGGTAGACGCTCTTTGACGATGACGACCATGATTTTTGGCCGGGCTCGCAGATAGGAGGCTGTCTCACCAAAAGGCAGCTTGAGTCAGTTTAATGTTAAACTTCTTAGAAAAAAGGGAAAAAAAACACTCTGGCCTCCAGAAAGTGGGTTCATGAAGTAGTCACTTCTAATTCATCAGCGGTTATGCCCTTGCCGAAAGGTTATTCTTGCTTATTTATGATAACATGACTGACTGAGTCGAACGTAATCTAATTTGGGATATATGCAATTGTAGTAATAAGCCTCGCGCTGCCGACATTCATCTGGATTCAAGCAACGCCAGCCCTCCTACATGTTTTCATTTAAAATTTTTTTTAAAGAATTCATCTTTCCTTCAAAGGTGCATAAATATAGCTGCTTGCAGTGGAGCGTCTCGTTTCCAGTACGAGTGGTGGGACAGAGATGGTGGGTTTGACAGAGCAATGTAAGCCCCTGAGATTCACTTGTGCACACAGCGATGCCAGTTGTCATATTGGACATTTACTGAGCCGGCAGGCTTTTCTTTTCTCCTCTGCTCATTGTTTATCTCCTGCACTCGCATCTTCATTATGGAGCCTATTCTTGCTCCACCACGAATCCCCTTTTTTTCATTTTCCAACAATGTTCTTTTTACTCTTCAAAAACTATTCATTCAGCCGGAACGAGGGAACATGCTATAAATATGTTCACGTGCAGGTTTATATTATCATGGAAGGGAGGATGAGAGGCAGCTCCTGTTGAACATATTTTTTTGAATATGCCACAGCCGTGGTGTGTGTTGGGTGTTGATGACTCTGGTGACAAATATCAGAGATGAATATTTCTCTGCTGTAAAGGTTTTGATTTTTGTTTCATCCGCCCCAAAAATGCTGCATGTGACAGACAGAGGGTGGGAGGTGGGTGCTCGACTCTCAGGAGGACACCTCAAAGCAAGAATCCCTTGATTTGATGCAACGTTTCACTCGGCTGACAGCTTTGCGAGAGAATACTGTAAGATCAGATGATGGTGACACAGGAGTTAAAGGGCTGGATGTCAGTTGTCCCCGGTGGCCTGTAACCAATCTGCATCCAGGTTAAACTCTATTCAACTCACACTCGATAATAATAGCTCCAGGAGATGTCAGCGGCCACGGCTCTATTCTGGTACCCGGGCGTGAGAGTATCGCTGTTGGTCGACAGTTTTACTCTAAAACATTAATCGTTGTGAGTGCTGCGAGTTCGGGCGTGATGAGCTCCGGGCTCGGCCAACTTGGTTAATTGAACAGCGAGAGGTAATGGTTTGTCCGATGTTTTTAATAATGAACGCCAACAAAACAAAGGCTGTCATCTGGGCCACTTTGCAGCAATCCTCTCAGCGGTGTTTTAGCACTTACCTCATCCTCTTGACGATAAGGGGGAGTGACGGTTCAGCCAGAGAGAGCTGTAAGGCCCGAGCATGCTCCGTCCGGCCGGCATACATGATAACACCGAGCCACATGATGTCAGCGAGGAATCAAACCTCTGCACAATGACAAATGCACACAGTGAGGACAGTGAGCATCACAAATACAATCTGACAGATTTGCCCACTGAGCTGGCTGGAGGACGGACTGGAGTTTTTTCTATTTTTTTTTATCTCATCAGGCTTGAGAAATGGCTCGAGCTGTTTTAGTGACTTGGAAACTGAGTGAATACCTGTGTCAGAGAGAAAATGAGAAAACATCTTTTAAAATAAAGATACAAATTGTTAGTGAGGTAGGAATAAAATATTTCTATATTAAATGTTAGCAGGAGGTAATGCCAGTTATGTAAAAGCTACTGGACGGATTACCAAGACACTTAGTGGGAGGATGCGATATGGCTCAGGGAAGAAGACATACAATTTTGGTGGGGATCCAGATCAGGGGGCAGGAATGTATTTATTTTTTTTAGTTTTTGAGAGCGTCTTTTTAAATGTTTTCACCAATTTCCTCGAGGATAATTCATGGATCTGGATAATCATATAAATAACTATGAGTATGTGAAATTTGGTGCACCTTGATTGAGTTGAAGGGAACTGTTGGAACTTGGCATAGGGTAAATGCTCTGAGTGCTATTCTAGTAATATGATTTATGCCCCTTGTTATATTCTACAGCACAGTGACAAAGCTAAGTTGGTTGAGTAGATGAGTAAAATTAGAGCGGTTGCTAAACAACATACTGTATTGTAGCGGTGTTGTCGCTGTGGGGGTTTGAGCAGCGTTTATAATGAGGATTGATGTCCAGCATGTGTTTTAGATCCACTCCCATCATATCTGCCAATCCCTGCTGTTGTTTCAGCTGTTGTCTGAGTGAGCGAGAGCCTCACGCCCTCGCATCTCAACTTCAGAAGGTAGTTTATGTTACACTCACCCTGGAAACACCCCAACGTCTGACCCAGGGTGTCGGTAAAATGAGGCCGCACCACATATAACCCTTTACAGATTAGTTACAAAGAGGTGTGTTTATATTTATAGAGTGAGCGGTGATGTAACGGTGCGAGAGAACCAGGCTATACGCTGGTTGAGTCAGTCATATATTTAACATGCTTTATTGTTAAAAAGCTTGAAAGGCTGCAAACTGGACCAAATCTCCTTCACTACAAACCTTTATATGTAGAACAAACAAACACACACACACACACACACACACACACACACACACACACACACACACACACACACACACACACACACACTAGACCCCCTTATTGCACAACGTCTCCCTGAAAACTTGGAGCTCTTTTTTGCGAAACACCAATTAGATTGCATTATGACTCCAGCGTATGCTCTACTTATCTACCTCCTTATCTGAGAAAACATTAGAATTTGATTTAGTGGTTTATTCTTCTCCTCACCCGCCCAGAACAGCTGCACTGTAACAATATCAGACGTCATTTTCAATGATTCATGTTTTGTGAGGAGAACCAGTGTCACACCACCATCAGCTTCGACCCCAGGAGGACAGGAAGTTGTTTGGATGTAATAGGACACTAAAATTACCCATGTCCTGGTTTTTTCATGCACTTAAACTCTGCATGTTGTCATGGGAAACTCAATTTTCCTCCTCATGTCAGAGATAAAAAATTTCTAATAGTTATTTTGTTATTTCCTTCAGGGACGCTGAAGTACAAATAAACAGACAAAAATGTTCTCAAGTAAAAGTTAAAGCATCAACTTTTCTTCTTCAAAGAAAGTAAGTACTTGATTTTAAATAATAGTAGTAGTAGTAATATAAGTTGAATTACTTGCTGTAACTATTGACGACATCATTATGGCTGAGTCTCTGAATCCATTTCAGGTGTTTCTTAACAAGTGGTGCTGCTGCAGGAGGCGGGGTCTAATGTTACCTGCCTGTTTATTGATTACTTTAAAACATGTACAGCATTAAGATAATGTGAACATGTAAAGAAATGCTTCGTCAAAATGTGGAATAGAAACAACTGATGTTTGCTTGATATATGTAGTGGAGTAAGAGTGAAAATTATCTGAAAATAAATCTACTTACGTAAAAATGTACTCAAACAGAGTAACTGAGTAAAAGTACTTTGTCACATCCCACCACTGGGTGTATGTAGTGAAGCACATTTTCATTGTACAGCCATGCTGCTGGTCTGTGAGGCTGCTGTCGGGCACAGAATACATCACAGGAATCAATCCAGCACTTGTCAAAATATTTCACTCAAAACCCCATATATGACCCTTGTGGCGGCACTAAAGCAAAAGTTATGATCCCCAACGACAGTGGGACTCATCCTCTGGGCACCATGGATATCTGTGCCACATTTCATAGTGATCTATCCAATAGCTGCGGCGTGGATCGACCAGACCATCAGGCTGTCGCTGCCGTCTACAGGGCCACAGCTCTAGTTGTTGTTATTAAAAAACACGTCCAGTGAGAAGGAAAGGGTTTGCGACACAGAGGGCCGTGTGACAATAAAACATTCAAAACATTTGCCTCGATCCAGATTAGTGCAGTGGAGAGTACATGGTAAAAGACTCATCAGAATGAGCCCAGCGAAGGGGCAGAGGGCCCAACGAAGCTGCTCTTCTCTGATGGAAGTCGCAGTCATGCCTCCAGTGACCCAGTTTATTTTAAGGAATTTAACCCGGAGCAGCAAGTGAAAGAGGAGAGCTGTTCGCTTTAATTATACACCAGCGCGGTTCACTTTTTATCTGTCATCTAAACCTCTTCTGTTTCTCCAGGCAACATCTTCGTGGTGAGTCTGTCCGTGGCCGACCTGGTGGTGGCGCTGTACCCTTACCCCCTGGTGCTGACGGCCATCTTCCACAATGACTGGACCATGGGCGACCTGCACTGCCAGGCCAGCGGCTTCGTCATGGGCCTCAGCGTCATCGGCTCCATCTTCAACATCACGGCCATCGCCATCAACCGCTACTGCTACATCTGCCACAGCCTCCACTACGACCGGCTGTACAGTCTGAGGAACACCTGCTGCTACCTGGGCCTCACCTGGCTGCTCACCGCCCTCGCCACGGTGCCCAACTTCTTCGTGGGCTCGCTGCAGTACGACCCGCGCATCTACTCCTGCACCTTCGCCCAGACGGTCAGCTCGTACTACACCATCTCCGTGGTGATCATTCACTTCCTGATCCCGCTGCTGGTGGTGTCTTACTGCTACATGAGGATATGGGTGCTGGTGATTCAAGTGAAACATCGGGTCAAACCGGAGCTAAGGACTAAACTGAAACCGAGCGACGTGAGGAACTTCCTGACTATGTTTATAGTGTTTGTGTTGTTTGCCGTGTGCTGGGCTCCGCTGAATCTCATAGGCCTGGCTGTGGCCATAAACCCTGTGAAGGTGGCGCCCCACATTCCTGAGTGGCTCTTTGTCATGAGCTACTTTATGGCGTACTTCAACAGCTGCCTCAACGCCATCATATACGGACTTCTAAACCAAAACTTCCGCAAAGAGTACAAGAGGATCCTGCTTTCTCTTTGCGTCCCGCGTCTGCTCCTCATGGAGACGTCCAAGTGTGCCACAGAGGGACTGAGGAGCAAGCCCTCGCCGGCGCCGACCAACAATAATGTAGCGGAGCTAAATGTATAAACAGCGGTTATTATCCAGAGCCTCGTTGTGGGTGTGTGTCATGATTCACAAAGTGCCTTTTCACAAGATGTGTATCATGTAAAGAGATGAGCATGTTTGAAGAGGACACTGCTTCCACTGTTTTCCTTTCAGCAATGTCAAACACCACAGTTCCCTCATGTTGAGAGGAAAACGGTCAGTGTTATCATTGTGCTGTGTAATAACAGCGCCCCCTGCTTTCAATTCAAAGACTAACCGGTTAACGTGCAGAAAAAGAACGTCCAAAGACTTTTCAGTATTTAATGAAAAAGTCATTAGGACCATGGAGGGGACTCAGCTGGGAGACGATTTTCTCTTAAAATCTCTCACAGAGTCAGAACATACCCTATCGCCTATTTTTGGATGAGAGACTTGCCATCCCGGCATGTGTATGTCACATGCTCTGCGTATTTGCACAGTTATGAGCAGGCCCACATCAACGACGTGCCGTAAAGATGAAATAAAAAAATGTATAATCAATCGCCACTGTGTCTTTTTGCGCTTTTTAATGCAACATTAGTATCGAGAAAATCCAAAGAATTGTTGTTTCCCTTCAACGACACCCGACCAACTGAAGCTCTTATACTCGATTCCCGCTTCAATTTGGATTTAACGTTATATTTAATACTTCAAATACGCTTCCAGCCACAGTCTGAGCTCTGGTGAAATCTGAATCTCACGTTTGATTTTCAGCACTTATGAGTATCTGAGGCTCGTACTCACTGGGCGTATAGGCTGTATTAATTCATCAGTATGTCCTTACACCCCCGGGCTTGTCTTCTGAGCAACATTGCTTTCACAAAAACACACTGGGAAGATTGTCGAAGGTGAGAAACTCGAAACCAGTGCAGAAGCTACAATTTCAGACCTGGCTTTGTGTGCTAATAGGAAAAGGCTTGCATTGTTGTCTGTAAAACCCAATTGTCTCATACAGTTTCAGACAATTCTTCCGGGAAAACAAAACTGTCTCTTAACTGTGCAGCTATGTATCAGTTTATCCGGCTGCAGACTTCAAGGGCCCCAGGCGGCCCCTAGGGGCATCCGCAGAACCTGGGTGATTTAGAAATTTGAGAATTGAGAAAAAAGGCGGAAGATCAGATGATAAATAAAATGAGGTTTCTTGTTTATTAAATGCCCTGGGCACACGATATGCATCAGGAGTCAGAGATGTAATTTCGTGATAGTGCGAGTGTGCCCGAGCACATGTCACCCAAGCCGAGATGAGCTCTGACAGCCTCGCAGCATAACTTCCACCCGGCAAACAAACTGTGAGCGCTTCACCTCACAGGGAGGCTCCAAGATGTCGGTGTGACACATTCTTGATAAGATGCACTGTCGCTGGAATATCAAAGACATTTCACATTTCCCAATGCCTGATTTATAAATATTTTAGCTTTATTTTTGTATACTGCTGCAGCTCAGCCCGTACAGGCTGCCTGGCGGCGGCTAAAACCTCTGTGGCAGATTGCAGACGCGGGAATCAGAGACTATCCGGGCCGGGATCATCACATGGAGGCTCTCTCGCAGGGTCAGGTGCCATCAGGTTTCAGAGCTGCTGCAAAATAACCACAAAAAACGCTCCATTCTGCTCGAAGTCTTACAAGTCAGTGTCTCTGATGTGGAAGAAAGAAACAGCCCCCATGCGCAGCAAGGTCAGCCACAGATGAGTGGCTAAAGGGGCTCGAGGGAAGATGACAGTGTCGGCTCTACCACACCAAAGAGTCACAGACTAATGGCAGGGTCAGCCTTCTTCTTCTCCTTCCCAACCTTGCACTCTTCTCTCTCTTGCTCTCTGTATTTATTTATCCTGCATGCGCTCTCCCAAAGCTTGTGAAGAATGACTTGACATTTTGGAGAATGTTCTTTGTTGCTGAACATATGAGAAGATCGATATCGCTGCCATATCTGTCTGTTAGATATAAAGCGACAGTCGGTTCAGGTCGCTTAAAGAAAAAAGAAAAACACTAGCAGTGTCAGAGTCTCTGATGTTGGTTTATTAGCATATCATTTAAGGTTTTTACAAAAAACAACAACTCTTCGAACTACGAAGAATTAATCCAGCTCACAACCATTTGAAAATCCATACTTTTCATTTTTACACTTTCAAATTTGTCATAATCGTAGAGGAAATCTCTTCAATCCAGCTGTTTACACCAAATAATTCAAATCGGAATCCGAATGGGGGTATTGCTGCCAAGAAGCTTGTAAAAGGGATTTGCTGTGGTGTTTTTTGTGCAAGCATCAATATAAAATATAAAGATAGGGAACTACATACAATAAATAGAAATACAAACACTTGGATTGTGCAATATAAACCAATATAACGAAATAGCAATCCTACCCCTGCTGGATAACTCCTGACACTGTACGTTTCTGCATCTATATATCTCTGTAAAAATAATAATCTGTATTTTTAACACTAAATGTATTGATTTAAAAAAAGACCAAATGACTCTGGCACGGCTCATGTTGCTCAGAGGATAAATCATCGGTACAATCCAGAGTCCAGGATGAATAGCTGAAATGACTGGTCTATCCACCCACACTGTCTTTGCCTGTGATTTAATATGAAGGGCAACAGCTCATGGAGACATTTTTCTTACGGTTATGTTCAAGGACAGCGCAATCCATCCATGCTGCCCTTTGCTATAAGATCCATCATAACTCATGACTTCATTTTGCCAATTTCACTCACGTATGTGGTTCTGTCAAGACGTGAATGACGCTCTCTCTCTTTCTGAGATGAAGCGTCCTTTTCCTTTTGTTTTGTTCTACTGCTTTGTGCCTTTCTGCATCCAGGCCACATCATGAATCCCTATGTATCGTTACATACGCATTTAATATGATAAATGATATAGTTTATTGTCAGTAATCAGATATAAACTCGTCCTATCTTTTGGAAATATACCTAAGAGAAATGCAGCGCTCTGCGCAGAGTATTTATTGCTGGACCAAGGACAAGGGGAGCAAGGCGTAAGCTGAAATCTGTCCGAGGACATGACACTCTACTCCCTCCACCGCCGCGTTCTCACTCATCAACTCCTCCGTGGTATGCGAGCGGGAGAGGCCTCGAAGAAACAAATTCTCATTTGTGGGAGATAAAGATTATTTCCACTACAGCGGAACCGTGTCGCAAATGTGATTAACACAAAACGTACGAGCAATGAGGCATTATATGGCGTAACGGTGGCATGACATGATGGTTCCCTTTGCCCGCTGGATGAAGCCAGATGTAAGTCTGCTCTTTGCACAGAGGAATTTCTACAGCTCTCGCACATCATTGCATTTTACAGCAGTGGGGTCTCACTGTGGGCCTGCTGCCACAATAGCAAGTCCCCTAATGGATTTGTGCATTGGGTTTAGCACTCCCTGTGTTCTCATGCATATGATGAGTTCCTACATGTCCCAACGGGCTCTGGGTCACAATACTATCAGGAGGGTTTGGGTGTTGTGGGTCCAAGGAAGCCGATGAGAGCAGGAAATGGGGACGGTGGTGATTATGTGCTCTTATTTTTAGATTAAATCAAACCCATCAGAGAGGATACATCTGTAAATGTTTCATTATTTCTATTTGAAAAAATGTTGGTTGACAAGACTGAGCCAGGCTATTAGTTTTTGAGGAAGTAAGCAGATCTTTCTTTGACAGTAAGTTTCAGTACCCAAAACATAAAACTCCATCGTGCTGCATTCACAATATTATCAGTATTATCAGCTATAAAAATACCCAAATATAAAAAGTAAAAGTATATGTTCTGCAGACAAATTGCCTCTAGCGCTCATTTATATTTTATTATCAGATTTATAAAACTGATGGAACAAAGCTTTTGAAGCTGGTCGAGGTGGAGCTTGTTACTTTAGCTCAGCAGTCCCGTGGCTCTTAAAATCGGCGTCAGGCCCCCCCCACCCCCCCGGACCAGGGTCACAAGATAAATGCTAAGAGTCGTGAGATAATTAATATGGAAGCAAAGCTCTGGTGCACAAATTTGCATTAATTTTTTCCACTAGTCTTTGCTTTTTATTTTGGCCTAGAACATTTATTTTCATATGAACATTCTAAAAGTATTTGGTGGTTAACAACTCATAGCAACTGCTTATTTGCTTAAGACCACAAGCATCTTGATCGCCCCTGGCTGGAATATAAATCGTAAACCCTGCCTCCTCCATGTTAGTACAAGGGACGTAAATATAGCTAAAAAGTTGAAATACACGTCAAATGCATACACTTTTTCTATTCACAATACAATGTATTTTATAAGCTTATTGTGTATTTTAAATACATGTAAAACAATTGAAAAGTGACTCTAGTTGGTAAATGCCTCTAAATAGCACAGTATTTGCCGCTATAATATGATAACATTTAGAAATGTGATGCATAAAATGGAAACACTCCATTACCTCAAATTGTACTCAATTAGAATACTTGATTACTTTCCACCTGTGCATGATGCCAACAGGAAACTATCCAGCAGCCCACAAACTTGCTGACATGAGTTAATGATGATAGCCATCCTCTCACCACTTGCAACAGTTGTGAATGCGTGGAATAACAACACCAGGAATAGCGCCCCAACTATTTTAAAGTGTTTTTATTCTTTCTCTCGTCTCAAATGGAAACTTAATGGTCCCCCGTTCAGCTCTAAAAATATTTTCTGAAGGACACTGTGCCGCCTGGTCAAAACAACAGGTGTGGCGTGTGGGGTGCCTCGTATTTGAAACAGAGCACATGTGACACATGGAATGCGAAAGCCATAGCCAGGGGAGTCCAGACGGAGAGAGCCATGGGAAATACTCTCAGAAGGTCAGAGGTCGAGATCCGTGAGGAAGGACAAGCTAGTTTTGAACTTGCAGTAGAAGGCCCCTTGACCAGATATACACACTGATATTCCATCGAGGAAACAGCTTATGTTGGACTTCTATTTTTGATCTCGTTGTTTTAATGAAATTCATAATCCCACAATAACAGGGTGAACCACACCAGCTGGGTCTTCTGTGGCTTGTGGTCTATTCCCGAAGCTCCCGGCAATAACCCAACTAATTAATTTTTTAGCTTTTGCGTCTGTTTCCAGGGAAAATACGACTCCAGTGAATTGTGAGGATGTAATTTTGATCCAAATTAATTACTGATGACCTGTTTATTGAAAGAGGTCATTGTTGATTTTGTAATTAGCTTCAATGATTGACTTTAGATATTTTACTGTACTGTTTGAAAAAAAGGGTTTAATTATAAGGTAAGATTTCTTTAAATTAAAATACAGTTTAAAATGTTGATACTGTTAAACCATGTAACTGAAATATTATTTATAGCTAAATGAATAAAGACAAACACATTAATTAGCCCCCAGTATCATCTATACCAATGATGTATGAGAATAAAAATATGAATTTGACTAATTCAAGTCGTCACATAGGCCCGTCTGATCTGTAGGTTACTGGAAGTGAAGGTTGAAGTGGGACATTTAATGAACACTGTGTAGAAAACACTTCTCCCTGCTTCCTGTTTACAAAGCACAAGCCTCAACAAAACAAAGACACCGGAACATGATTTTTCAAATTGCTCTCGCTGCTTCGTCCAGCCCACAGATGTGAGAGTTGTGTGATTCTCCGTGACAATCCTCTGCGTCGACACAATCGGTGACATGTTTCTGGCCGTCTGCTGCTTAACTGCTTGTGATTTTGAAATGCCGCAGCAAGCACAGTGATTACTTTGAACACACATCACTGGACTGTTTCTTAGCGGCCCTGTCTGGTCCCTCCGAGCGTCTTCTCAAATGAAGTGTGTTTCGGGGGGGGGAACCTGCTGAGCGTGGGACCGGTGAGAACGCAGCCAACTGGAGCAGAAAGTGCCACTCCTTGACACTTCAGGGAGACTTCATCCAGAAACGCAGCCAGTGCACTGACACTAAACGCATATGCTCGGCACGAAATGGTCGAAGTGGCTCTCTGTTACATCTGCAATTAAACAAGAAGTAGAGTCTTGCATTATTCAGCAATGCAAGGGAACAAAAGCACGTACTCTACATTTGCATTGTGCATGTACGGCTGCTGAGGACACCACGGTTATGTCATGTCATATTTGTACTCCACCAACGATGCAGTTTATTTAAGACTGTGACAAATGACCCTTGAATAATGGATGTACACATTGTCTTCTGTATTTACAGCTTGATAATGGGAATGGAAGAAAACAGTGTTGTCAGCATATGAGTGGACATTTAGTTTTGATAAGAGGAGACATACAGTTCAGACTTTAAGTATTTGGACTGTTACGCATTATTTGTTCTCCGGGCTCTGAGCTTCAGTGCATTTCATGTGAAATAAAATAATGGGCGCTCCATTAAAGTGCTCTGTGTCAGCTTTAATTTGAGAAGGTTTACATCAATATAGAGCGTGAGAGATGTTATGTTTCCCAGGACAAAATAGATGTAATGTGTTGTGGAAAATCTTTTTCCTCTTTAGCCTGAAGTTCTCTTTGGTTGCTTTGGTCGTATGTTTATGATCGTTGTCCTGCTCCTGATGTCATCTGAATCTGAGCACACTGAGAAACACTGTGAGCAGTCAAATCGTCAATAAATTTCAGACATAAATGACTCAGTCATAAAAGAAGAAGCACTATGTTTGCTTCTGCTTTTACTAGGGTTTATCTGGTGGTAAATCCCCTGAGGTTAGAGTGATGAAGTCTTCTTTTAACCAGGAAATATGTACTCATACTTCCTCGAGAACATATTTTCAGAACGGTTTTCTTCACAATGCAAATGATTTTCACTCAATCGCCAGACTTGTGCTTCTTGGTCTACCAGGTTGTGTGCTGTTAGCCATGTTTGTTACGTTTGGGACAAAAGTATAAAATAGGCTTTTTTCAGCAAGGCAATCTTCCAAAATTAACACCATTTTTCATGATTGTGTCATGAATTGATTGTGTTATAAGCTGCCATTTGGATAAGTGCTGCAAAGAGTTTGTCATGTTGGACAACATCTTTTGATGATGCATGTACACACACACACGTACACACACACTTTATGTACTTGTAATGTGTATGTATGAGGGATTTGATTCCCAAAAACTCCAAAACATCCATTCTGTGAAAATTTGTGCAACTGAACAAACAGTCTGTCCTGGAATTTCAGTTCTGATCTGCATCCATTCAAAGACGACTCTTAACTTCAACGTAATCCCATAATGAGCTTAAATTTCATGCTGTATCTTGGAACAAAGTCTTCATGATGTCTTGTCCTTAAAATAATCGGATTAATTTGTCCTCATAAAAGTTTTTGTTGTTTCCTTCCTCTTTTAATGTTTGTACTGTAGTGAAATTATATTTTTGGAACTTTGAATTTGGGAAGTTGGACAGAATTTCCACTGAGATAATCTTGACTTCCAAATTCTCTGAGAGACAGCATTACCCATTAGAATGCTGCATTGTTTTTTTCATTCGTTTTAGGATAATTGCAGAAGAACCTCTGTGACAAACAAAAGTTTATAATAGGCGTTGATCAGCAAGGCACTCTTAAAAAATTAACACAATGTTTATGATTGTTGAAGCCAGAAGGAAAAGCAAGTATTAGGCTACATTTGAACTACACAAATGAACTGGCTCTAGGCGTATGCAACATAGGTGATTGCCTCTGGGCAAAGGATGCCAGGGGCACACTAACAGAACTTAATTAAACATGGGGTGCGTTCAGGAAAGTCAAAATAATCTACTTCTTAACCATTATTCCTTAACCCCAATGTAACATGTCATGAGGTCAAAGAAAGATGTGAAGCAGAAGCTGTAAGGAGTTAGGAAAGGAGAACCATGGTGTAGAGAAAATCCAATAGAATAGAAATAAATCAAACATGACTGATGCTGATATAATATAAATGTGAGGAATATAAGTGGAGAAAACCTTATATAAGTGGAGAAAAAATAAGATTTTTGTATATTAACGTGGTTCTTCCCAGGTACAACTACGAGGTTGCATTGCTTTAATGTGGGATGGCATTTCCTCTTCTTCAAAAAGGATGGTCTGGTGTTTCCTCTGTTGAGGGAGTAAGGACACATTGAAGCTCCTTTCTTTATCATTTAGGGAATTCAAACAGCTCTTATTATGGCCACTGAAATACTTCGGGGTCATTTCACACAGTTATGAAGTGAAATGGATGCACCCCTTGTTACTTTAACAACATTATCAGCAAACAGTCCTTTAATTACAATAATTAACATACTGTACCCTCACTTCACATTAAATGGTGCCTATTATCCCCCACTGTCAGTCTGCCAGTGGGGGATAATAGGCCCCATTTGATGCTAAATTGTTCATCACTTAGCCCAAGTCATACAGACTGACTGAGGGCAAATGCTGCATTGGATCAGGCAGAGGAACACTTCAATAATTATTGGCCCCAGATTATTCCATAATTAAAAGAATGATGAAAACAGAGAGGAGAGGGAGGAAAATGAATACCAACAATGTAGAAAAGCTAATGCTAGATAATGATGCTCCAACAGTTGTTATGCATCCGAATTTCAAGACAGCGGTGGAAAAAGTACTCGGATTCTTTATTAAGTAAAAGAATGAATATAGAGATACACTAAACGTACTGCATGATAAATTCTACTTAAGTCAAGTCAATTTATTTATATAGCACATTTAAAACAACAAAAGCAAACCAAAGTGCTTTACAAACACACACACACACACACACATACAGGCAGAGATCTACAAAGTGAGGATCATGAAAACAATTTAAAATAACTAATGTAGAAGCTAATACCCGTTAGGACCCATTAACAGTCAAATGCCAAAGAGAAGAGGTGGGTCTTGAGCTGCTTAATGGAGGGAGCAGTTCTGAAGTAGTGAGGCAATTTGTTTCAGAAACTGGGGCCCACGACTGAGAAGGTGTTTCCGCTGAGCCCGAGGGACCTTAAGTGGACCTGGGGGACCTTGGTGGGTTGTAGGGAGTTCAAAGTTCAGACAGGTAGGAGGGAGCCAATCCATTTAGAGCTTTACAAACAAAAAGTACAATTTTAAAATGAACTCTAAAACTGACAGGGAGCCAGTGGAGGGAGGTGAATACAGGGGAGATACGCACAGGCTTCCAGGAGCTAGTCAGCAACCTTGCAGCAGCGTTCTTAAGTAAAGGAAGTATTATGCATGTAGTAAAAGCATTAAAGTAAAAATACTACAGTTAAATTATTCAGTTTTAAAGTAAATTCCTGTTTTTGACTGATTAATATATATATATATATATATAACTACCTAGATTATTAGATGATTAGCATTAGATGATTAGCAGCAGCATGCCCCTTTTTCTAACTTTATATAAATATTACTAGTATTTTTTTCCGTTGTTGTTTTGTTCAACACTGATAATAAAAGACAATAAACTTCACAAACAAACGACACATAGGATTTAACGCTTGATCGTGGGTTTAATACTTAATACTGAAATAATAATAAAGTTTTATTTCTGCAGCACAGCCTGGGACGACCGCGTCATATCTCGCGAGACTACAGCGCGTCACGTGACGGCCCCGTGACTGCACGCGGAAGTAGGGATTTCAGCAGTGACAACACGAACAGGGCTAAACGCAAACACAGACTCCCCTTGTTTAATTCACTCACATCTTGACCCAGCCTCCTATCAGCACAGACATGGACGCTTCTGTCAGAGCATCTCCCGACGCCGCATCCGGACCGCCGCCATATTCAAGACAGTAAGAAAACGCTCCGTTCCTGTAAACACGCAGCTAGCATTAGCCTAGCCTGCTCTGTTATCCCTCTGTGTGTGTAAGCCCATCCCCTCCCCCCCGTGCTGCCTCACACTGACATTGAACCAAAGTCTACCGCAGACATTGTTTAATGTGGCGTCAAACTGAAACACAACATCAGCCCTCGCCCGGGGACACATCCCCACATCAGTAGAACCGAGCTCCCGCTGTTTGCACCCTGACTGACTCCTGAACTTGTTCCCCTCCGCAGGAATGAGAGCTCCCTGGTGTCAGCCCTCAAGACGCTGCTGTTCTTCACCATCCTCATGGTCACGTTACCCATCGGACTGTACTTCGCAACAAAGGCGTTCATCTTCGAGGGTGAGCTCCGGAGGGTTTCTGTCCCCTGGTGTTTCTTTATTCTCACTGGTGATGCTGCCACAAACTGCCCTCCTCACCTTCCCTTCACACTTGTCTGTGTCCCACATCAAAGTTTAGCATCATCACCAGATCCCGACCGATACCAGATCATTACTTTAGCCCAATGTTGAACTAAATATTGCAGAAAATTCCATTAGGGCTGCAACTAAAGATGAAACTGCAAATGAATGGCTTAACTATGTGGCCTGTAAATTTCTAAAAAGCAGTCGAGATAAAGCTATTTTCCCAGAGTCCTGGTTAAAAAAAAATCGAGAATTTAGTGACAATAAAGTGGTGAAGTTGCATGTTGCAGCTGAACACCCCTCACCTCATCCTCACCTTCCAAACATGAAAGAGAACCTGTGGTAACCTTCAGTTTTCATAAAGACTCAAAGGGTATTTAGTTTGTCCAGTCTGGCCTACTACAAGAAACATGGCGGCCTCCATAGAGAGGACCCCCCCCTGATGTAAATATAAAGTATTTCAATATAAAGGGCCCATTCTAGGGTAAACAAAACAACAGTTTGTATAATTTAGATGAAACACACTCGTGACAACATCACTGGAATTATTTCATAATAAATTTCTGTCAATAGATCCCTTTCACCTAAATCTTCCACACTGGACCTTTAATTTGTCCGAACAGTTGATTAAGAAATAACTTCATATATCAATGATCAGAATAGCTGATGGATTACTTTTCTGTCAACTGTTTATTTGTTACAGTTTTAAATCCAGTTAGAACATATAAGCTTATATTTGCTTGTTAATGTTTGTATGGAAAATCTGACATCATTGTAAATTATCTCAAGTGATTCCCCCATTTAGTTGACTGTGGTATAGGTTTAAAATATCCCTAAAAATGTTCCAAATATTTATCGACCAACACACACTCAGCTAGCACTTTATTTATCGAGTATTGTTGCTAATCACGTTCATTCCGTTATGGCCACAATCTCAAAAAGGAAAGTTTCCAACATCCAGCTTTATAAATTATTAGTTTTGCTTTTCTTTCTTATATATGATGGTAAATTGAATATCCTCACTTGGGTATTGGACTGTTGGCCGGACAAAATCAGACATTTCAGTTGATGTGAGATATGGGAAAGTAGTATTTATTTATTTTCATTTTTATCATGAATTATTTTTGCAATATATTTTTAAAACAACTAATCACCTAATTGAGAAAATAATCAGCAGATTAATCATTGATGAGAAAATTAATTGCAGCCCCTTTTCAACAGCAGCTTTTATGACACAGTTGCCTCTTATGTGATGAGGACTACATTTTCAAAACAAAAGTTTTAAATATGTCACTGTAAAGCATGCCCCATGAAAACTGATTTGGACAGATGACTTTGCATACGAGAATGCAGCTGTTGACAGTCACTGTTGCCTCCTCTTTCCCTCCTTTCCCAGGTTCATTTAAGATGTCAAGCTCTGACAGCTACTTCTACGCAGCCATTGTTGCTGTGCTCGCTGTGCATGTGGTGTTGGCTTTGTTTGTTTATGTGGCCTGGAATGAAGGCACACCTAAAGGGAAGGGCAAACACGATTAAAGGCATGTCCTCATGAGCTAGTAAGACCGGAGGAGACGGATAGACGTGGAAATTCACAGCCCCCCGTCCTCCCTCTCCCCTCCTGCACTCTGGGCTCCAGCACCAAACATGACAACATCCACCAGCCTGACAGTCGGGGCTCAGGTTTGAGCTCAGGCTTTAACCTGAGGTTAAAGCACCAATCTACTGTGTATTCCCAGGCGCAAGGAAGTGGAGGCTGTTGGTTATGTGTTTATTTTCTTCCCAGCAGCCTCGTTAGTTCTGCTTTTTGTTCAATGAAACGTTACTTTTGTTGACAGAGGACAGCCCATATTTTTAAAAGAGGTTTTCTTATAAGCTGCCATTTGGATACGTGCTGTAAAGAGTTGGTCATGTTGGAGAACATCTTGGGCTTCTGATCTTACATGTACACACACACACACACACGTACACATACACTCATTATGTACTTGTAATGTGTATGTATGAGGGATTTGATTCCACAAAACTCCAGAACATCCATTCTGTGAGAATTTGTGCTACTGAATAAATCAGTCTGTCCTCGAATTTCAGTTCTGATCTGCATCCATTTAAAGACGACTCTTAACTTCAACGTAATCCCATTGAGCTTAAATTTCATGCTGTATTTTGGAACAAACTCTTCATGATGTCTTGTCCTTAAAATAATCTGATTCATCTGTCCTCATAAAAGTGTTTGTTGTTTTCTCTTTTAATGTTTGTACTGTAGTGAAATGATATTTTTGGAACTTTGAATTGGGAATTTATTGCAAGATCAGACTATTTAAATGAATGTTTTGTATTGAAGATGTTTGAGGGTCTAGATGTCAAAGAAGTCAGTGTGATTGGGATGAGAATATCACTTAAATAAATGTGAAAAAATAATTGTAATATTTTTGTTTAACATATTTTCAAAAGCTTCCTCCTGTTGGTGTTTCATTAAAGCAAAATGCAAATTATTTTGAGATTTTTTCAACTGGTCAAAGTTACTCTCATGTTTGTTACTGTAGATAAAAACAACAATGATCTGAAACAGACAATTACTTTTAAATTGTAGTTGGACCTCAGCAGACTGTGCCTTTCTAGTTGTATGAAGTCAAATGTCATGGGCTCATCACATTTAAATATACTACAATCAGCATTTTCATATTCACAAAGGTCCAATGATGAAATCTAGGTTGAAAACAAGAAATCCCTCAATATAAATTTTCAAATGAGGTTTGTGTGTGTCATAAACAACTTGTATCACACAAGGGGACAAGACTTCCCTCACCATCTGCTGTATTCGCCAAACCATGGGAGATCCATGTGTGAACAACATGCACATTTATTTATTTAGACACTTGGATCAATGTCACCTTGTAGGTTTCTTCAGTCAAATACGGTTCAGAGCTTATTGGAAACATTGGACTTGTTGCAGCTTTTATCTCAGAGGGAGATTGAACTGCACTGACAAGCGAAAATCGACGACTCCACTCATCCTCTCTCGAAGGCCACTGTCCATAATGTGGCAAATATTTGATATGGACTAGAAAGAGAAGAATATTTCGCTCTTCAATTGATTTGTCCTTATTTTAACTCTCAGCCTGAGAGAAGACATTAAAGTGAATAGAATCAATCCAGTCACCATAACAACACAAGTCTGCTGAGATGACAGCCTGTGAGACAGCCTCACCCACTTCTGCAGAGGGTCTCCGCTCTCACATGATGGCAGCAGACAGTCAGCTCGTGCCCACAGACCGCACGGTATGGAGGCCGAGAGGAGAAGTGACAGATGCCCACAGCCACAATGAACCATCTCTGCCTCACAAACCAATGTCAGCAGCTGATTTCTGTTTGTTTCCCTCTGTGCTGCTGTGAGCCTCCAGTTTCCCACAGAGCAGCACCCACACTGAAGCGTTCTGCAGAGTGTGGTGCAGGACTGGTGCAGTCTGCATGGAGCTTTAACAAGGCTGGTGTTTGGTGATGAGGTGACAGGCCTGCGAGCAGTCAGACTGATTCAGTCAGCAAACGTCAGAAATCCCCCCCCCCCTCGTTTCCCTTTCGGCTGATATTTCACAAGCTCGCCCCCACAGCACCACTAAGTTGGTGCAAGGGCATTCTTCGCTCCTGGCTCTTTGTCATTTATCACACATTAGCAGGTTGGGCACATAGTGTCAGTGTGATGAAAACAGGCCAGTGGACGCTGAACACTTTAACTTGAGTCGGGGATTAAATAAACACTACTGCAATGCTCCTGGATGACTTTATTCTTAGTGTTCTGAAATGAATCCCCTGACTTGCAATCCACCCAGTAAGGAAAAGTAAAGTAAAGTAAAGAAAAGTAAAGTAAGGTCGTCTTTTTATTAGTAAGATAGAGAGTCAAATTAAAATGGCATTGCAAAATGTCAAGTGTCTCTCTTGCATTTCCTTTGTCCAGCAGGTGGCGTGCCTGGCAGATGCACCCCCTCAGATGAACATCATAGACTCAGTGTTTGAGTCAGAGTGAAGGGAGAGGGCAGTAGAGTACTGTGCTTTAGCTGGTGGGAAACACGAAGCATCACTCCACAGGGAACAAACTGAATAAAGTGATGGAATAACTCATCTGGACACATTGAATTACATCCACAGAGGCTGAGCTTTATTGTGTGAGTCTGGGCTGGAACTCAGAGGAGATAATCACTGGGTTCAGCTCTGGAAAGAATAACAGTGCTAGGGGGTGACTTGAGAGAGAATGGGATAGAGGTCGATGAGGCTTGCTAAATTAAGGCAACATTACAGGGTCATTCATTCAATACCTCCACAAAATCTGGCCTTAAGGGTTTTACATATCTCACCCATTTGTTCCATAATTGAATGAACACAGTTTTCCGAAGACGAAGGGAAAAAGTAATCCTTTCCATAACATAAATGTCATTTACTATATCTATCCACTCCTGTATCGTGGGGGGCCCAGGAAGCAGCCAGCGCCTTGTGAGCGCTTTTTTACAAGCGGTTATTAGTATGCCAATCATATATTTATCTGGGCGCCTTGTTTGGGAATCAACATTTCCTAAAAATAATGTTGTAAATTGCAGGGGCAGGTCAGTATTAAGAATGCTTTTTAATGCTTTATGAAACTCTGCCCAGAAAGGTTTTATCACTGGACAATCCCAGAATATATGCCAGTGATTTGCTTCCCGAGACCCACATTGTCTCCAACATGTGGGCTCCCCTCCAGCAAAACGTGCTTTCTGCTTCGGTGTAATAAAGAAACGAATAACACACTTCCACCCAAATTCCCGCCACACGTTAGAGTTGGTGCATTCCCACTGGAATTTACATACATCCAACCAGTCCTCATTTGATATTGAGAGGCCACCTTCTCTTTCCCATTTTTCTCTAACATATTCAGCAGTGTGGGATTTTTTTGTCATGAGGCCTTTGTAGAATCTAGAAATAACTCCTTTATTTGAATCATTTTGGTGGGCACCAAGAAATATTCTCAATATTGGGTCAGCAAGGTCTGTTCTGTTTCTAATGTTATGCTCAAAATAACTGCGTATCTGGAGGTACCTATAAAAATCAGATTTTTCAAGACAATATTTTTTCCTCAGGTGTTCAAAGTCCTTTAATTGCCCCTTTTCTGTAAGGGAATAGAATGTCGTTATACCTTTTCGAATCTAAAATTTAAATCTATAGTCAATTTCATTTGGCTTGAACCCAGGATCATAAGCACACCACTGAAGTATTTGTAGTTTATGATCTAGCTTATATTCTCCTTTAATTGTATTCCAGATTCTTAATTGGAATTTGATCCATGGATTTTGCACATTGTCTATGAGTTTTCCCAAATTTTTATGTGCCAATACTGCATGAATTGGGGGATCCTCCATGATGGAGAGTTCAATGTGTGGGGTACATATGTTAATTAAGGGTTTAGTCTGGGAAGCGTAGAAATAATCCTTAAAATTAGGTAGACCCATTCCTCCTTGCTCCTTTGGGAGTTGTAGAGTTTTTAATTTAACCCTGGAAGTGCTTGAAATAGGAAGAGATATCGTGGGAGAATGTTCATTTTTACAGAGTCAATTCTATGGCTAAGACTGAGGAAAGAAATAGAGTTCCATCTGTGTATGTCATCTTTAATTTTTGCTAGGAGGGGGGCATAATTTATCACTGCCAGTGTTGAGATATTTTTCGGTAAGTGTATTCCTAAATATTTCAATGAACTCTGGTCCCAGTTAAAATGAAATTTGTCTCTAATATTTTTTGGAGGCGTAGAGTTAAATGTCAAAATTTGTGTTTTTTGCAGATTTAGTTTATATCCTGCATATCTACCAAATGTTTCTAGCAGGTTCATTAATTCTGAAAAAGAGTTTCAGAATTAATGAGGGGGTACTTAAATAGATCAGGATATCATCGGCGTACAATGCTACCTTGTGGTGTTCTCCATTTATGCAGATGCCTTTAATACTTTCCGTCTGTCTTATCCACTGTGCGAGAGGTTCTATATAAAGTGCGAAAAGTAATGGGGAAATTGGGCACCCCTGTCTTGATCCGCGCTCCAATATAATGGTATCTGAGAGATACCCGTTTATTTTTATCCAGGCCGATGGTTTAGCATATAGCGTACGAATGCCCTTGATAAAACTGTTATGCATGCCAAATCTTTCAAGGACTTTATATAAGAAAGGCCAGCTAACTGAGTCAAAGGCCTTCTCAGCATCCAAACTGATTAGGTAGGCTTCAAGATTGTTCTGTTGGATATGATTTAATATGTGCAACGATCGCCTGATGTTATCGTGGGTTTGTCTTTGTGAGATAAATCCAGTTTGGTCATTATGTACAAGTTGAGGAAGGATGTTTTCCAGTCTTTTAGCAAGTATGGTTGTGTATAATTTGTAGTCAACGTTCAGCACCGAGATTGGTCTATAAGATCCACATTCCAGTTTGTCCTTTCCTTCTTTGTGGATAACGGAGATCACTGCCTCGCTCCAAGATGGAGGCATTTTGGCGTCTGTTAAGGTTGTGTTGCAGGCCCTAAGAAGGCTTGGCACTAACTCAAACCGAAATGTCTTATACCACTCTGAAGGAAGGCCATCCGGACCGGGTGATTTATTCGCTTTAAGCTTAGAGATAGCACTATTCAATTCTTTCTCAGTTACCGCTGCTGTCAATATCTGATTTTGTTCTTCTGATAGAACAGGCAGATTGAGTGAATTGAGGAATTTGCCAATTTGTTGCTCGCTCTCTAGATGTGGTTGCGTATACAGAGATTTATAGTACTTTTTAAACGCTCTTTGTATTTCATCTTGTTTCTAGTTTATAGATATAGAAACCGGGTCCCTTATTTTGTATATAGTTCTGTCCGCTTGCTGTTTTTGCAGTTTTCTCGCCAGAAGTTTTGCTGATTTTGGGCCTGACTCATAATATTTCTGTTTTGTAAATATCATTTTCTTTTCAATTTCCTGTGAGTGTAATATATTTATTTCGTTTCTTACTTTCTTTATTTTTTATCAGCACATTCGTTTTTTGTTCTCTCTTATGCTGTGTCTCAAGATCTTTTAATTCTTTATTAAGGTTTATTAGTCTTAATTGTTTTTCTTTCTTTTCATGGGCACAGTAAGATAGAATTCTCCCCCTGATGACTGCTTTTAAGGCATCCCATACTATATAGCTGAATCAACCTCCCTGTTATCATTTTCTTCAAGATACGTTTTTATTTCCTTTCTCATTTGGATCTTAAATTGTGGGTTGTTTAGAGTACTTGTATTTAACCTCCACAGTGTTTTTCCAACTTTGTGACTTATAAGTACAATGCAGGACAGAGGTGCATGATCAGATACTTCGTCCTACTTCTAGTAGTAACCCCTTTCTCCATTATCAAAGAAAAATTGCACTGGGATTGATAAAACTACAGATTTTTGGGGTTATTTAACAAAACCGTCGGGGAGCTCGAAAATTAAGCTGTCATCCTCTCAGTGGCGGAACCGGAAGTCTCTTTACGCATTTTAAGTTTTAAATGACTCAATGAATTGTACCACATTAATAAATCAAATTCAGGGAGAGTGTTGTTGTTTTTTGATCTTAGTCGAGGATGATCAGAGAAAATTTTAATAACGCTACAGAGGGCAATATTCGGGTCCCGTCCCCCCCCATCGGTCTGTGCACAACTCATTTCATATAAAGTGCAGAAATCCCTGTGTTTGTATTGTCCAGGAGTGGCAGGTGATCATGGTGCTGACAAACTGTGTGTTTCTAACACAGTATGTGTTCTATAACGGACCGAATCCATGATGCAAGCACAGTTTGAAATCTTGGCCTTACACTAGAAGGATTTCATTTCAAAGTGCTGGAAATCAATCTATACTCATAACTCATATCTATTCATCTGTCAGCCTTTCTAAAACACATATAATCTTTGTCTCAAATAACATATACGTAATATATGTAACAAATAACAATCCTGACTGTTCTGTCTGCTTAGGCGATTATTTATTTTCTCAACTGACATGTTGGAGATTTGAAACATATTGTCTTTGGCACCACAACACACCGACATCAAGAACAGTGTGTCCCGACTGCACTCGATCCTGTCGCAACACATCAACACACTGCAGCTGAAGCAAACTGAACCCCTTTGTTTTTAATACATTAAAGTCAAATAAAAAAAAAAGAAAGAAAAATCATATTTGCTCTTCCCATACATTTACAGGAAATCAAGAACATACCGGTCCAAAGATATGAGAGAGCTCCCTCATCATTAACATGCCATGTCATTAATTTCAAGGTTTCCATAACAGTGTGCTGTGATTTCCTGGAACAGATGAGTATGAGTCGTGTGTGTGTGTGTGTGTGTGTGTGTGTGTGTGTGTGTGTGTGTGTGTGTGTGTGTGTGTGTGTGTGTGTGTGTGTGTGTGGTTGAAGTGTGCATAGAAACTAAAGACTGAACCCACACCTGACCCATGTCTGAGCGTCAGTGTTCAGTAAATTTCCATTTTCACTCTTTTAAAGCAGCTGCTGGCTGTTGAAGCTGCTTCGTGTGAATATTAAATGCAGTATTAATACCAGTATGATCATGTCTACTTCTGAGTTAACCCTGATTTATTCCTTATTCTAAGGATAATTACAGAGACACATATTCCACTGAAATAACCTTCCCCTCCTTCATTAAGACTATGACAAAAGCACTGCTAACTTTGCAAATTTAAGACAGGTTTATTTCAAACAGTTTTACAAACACGGTTGTCGCCAAGTACTTTATAGAAAACCAACGACACAAACGCAGATATAAACAAGGATAAACAAGACAATGTGCTTATAATTATGTATTTGCTGGCTGCCGCTATTAAAGGAGACAGTGCAAATGTGGGAACTCCTGAGACCAGGGCAATTTCTTCTGAGGCGCGTCCTGGAATAAGTTTACAGTGACTCCAGTGTCCAATGTGTTGTCAGGTATTGCACAACTCTTCACTTCACAAGTCGCAGCAAGTGAACAGTGCTGGATGGTGACTTCAGAAGAGTTAAAGGAAGTTATATTTAACTATTTGCCCTATCTGATTTCCTTGAAATGAGGTCAGGTCAGGGTCGAACACCTTTCTGTCCTGGATTCTGCTCTCCAGGTTCGGGCACATTCATCACACAATGAAAAATAAGATAAGCTCGACATAAAAACCTGAGCAGAAGGTATTTTTTGTTAGATTCTCAGTGAAAATAACGAAGAGTGGAAAAATGTTACACAAACCAATTGAATTAAAAAAACAGTATATTTAATGCATACCAACTGAAATTAGGGCTTTGCCAAAAAACAAGATCAAATGATTATGGGGCAGAAAAAATAGGTCTAGGTTGATAGAAATGTTTTTGTTGAGCCACATCACAGCTTCTTTGTGTGCCCAGTAAATGTCACTCCCTTCACAAAGCTGGAATGAGTCAAACCTGTGCCATCTTAAAGAGGGAAGTCAGTCCGACATGTATGAATGTGTCCAGACAACATATGATCCTCTCACAACATTTTAAGACCCCTAAGAGAAACATAAACCTCCTCATATCTTCAGATCGTCTATTCTAGTCTTGTTGTTGCTGCTGTGTTTGGCACTGCGGCCGGGCCTGGCCTGCGTAGGTGACCCAGGGGCTGATCCTGCTCCCTTCTTTCCTTTCAGGTCACATTCCTCTGGCTTGCTGCTGCTCCTCTCCACCGCTAGGTTGTCCTTATTCTGTTTGTAAGCTGCCTTGCTGTGGTAGGGGTGGAAGGACGAGTCTGTGCCCTCGGACAGGGGGGAAAGGTTGTAGCTGGGCACTGGAGGGTAGGCAGGCTGGACTTGGTGGAAGTAGTCGTCGTAACTCGGCGCAAAGGGCACAGCGGCGTCGTTGTGCTCCTTGGAGGCTCTCCCCCTCAGCTGTCTATTTCTCCTGAAGGTGATGCCCTGGCGGCACTTGGTGAAGCCCAGGTGGTACATTTCTACGAGGTTGAGGAACAGAGACAAGCTGGCCACCGCCAGCATGAAGATGATGAAGATGGTTTTCTCAGTGGGCCGGGATATATAGCAGTTTACCACATTGGGGCAGGGTGGTCTGTCACATGTGTACATGGGCTTCAGTTCAAAGCCGTACAAGAGATACTGAGCCACAATGAAGCCCACCTCAAACAGGGTTTTAAAGATCACATTAAAAACATATGTGCGCAAAAGCTCCCCCTGCAGGCGCACTCTGCCCTCCTTGTCCTTCACCAGAGCCTTTTTGTGATGAACATCCACAATGAGGGCCTGCTTGTCTGGGTGTTCAGCTTGTAACCTCTCCCTCTCTAGCTCCCTTTCTTTGTGCTTGTCCTCCATCCGCACTAGATGGAGGATGTGTCCCAGGTAGATCAGCGTAGGCGTGGACACGAAGATGATCTGCAGCACCCAAAAGCGGACGTGGGAGATGGGGAAAGTGATGTCGTAGCACACGTTCTCGCAACCGGGCTGCTTGGTGTCACAGGTGAAGCCCGACAGCTCGTCGCCCCACACTTTCTCTGTCGCGGCGCTGAGGATCAGGATGCGGAAGATGAAGAGGACGGTGAGCCACACTTTCCCCACCACGGTGGAGTGCTCCTGGGCTTTTTCCAGAAGCTTTGCCAGAAGGTTCCAGTCCCCCATGGCTGTGTGAGCTCAGACCTGCGCCTATAGAAGCATCGAAGAAGAGGTCAAACACAAAAACACTTCATTTGATTCTTGACTTGTATAAAGAGTACATCTATTCAATCACCAACATTAAACTCATCTAGAGGTAAAGGTCAGCTTCAGCCATTTCCTCCATAGAAGCTCTTACCAAGTTCAGCAGAGCTCAGGCCAAATGAGTCTCTTAGGAGCCAAGTGACTAACCGACTGCCCACCCTGGGGACCCTGCTGCCGAGCAGGTAGTGGCCTTTTCCACGTGGACTCAAAGAGGATTATATTTACTTTAGGAGGGTATATATTTGGCAAGTGCAGACAGCGGGGGTTCCAGTCACGAGTCGGCGGCTCCCGGCCTTCATGACCTGAGCCCAGGCAACATGATCCACACGAATTGTGGTGGAAGTGCCAATCAGAAACAGTTGAGTAATGCCGGTACTGTCAGCTCCTGAGACACATTGTGTTAAAAATATATTCTGAGGCTGATGGATGTACTGTACAGTGAAGGGACAGCAAATTCAGGGTATGACACTGCGTGGGAAAATAAATTCTGATAACTGCTGAAATGTGCAGGTGAACTCGTGAGCTGCTAAAGATTTAGATCCAGTCTTTTGATGACTGGGTTTTAGGTTTAACATAGGTCCTCTTTTCAATGGTAAACCTCTCTTATTAGAATAATAATTCAATGAAACAAACTACAGCCTTTGGCCACCACATGCTCCTTAAGTTTATATTTAACTTTATCTCCTGTAAACTTAAATCCCAAACATACACACAGAAAATCTACCGGTCAAACCCACCTCGTCAGCTTACACATCCCGTGTGGTGAAGCATTACATGCCTGTGAGGGTCCATGAGGCCTCTCCGCTTCACTGACAGGCCTCAGTGCAAAAAACTGGTCTTCGGGCCCCCAGCAATGCCCTTGAATGGAGAGGAAAACGTGGTCTCCTGCTGGTCACAGCCACCAGCAAACAACCCACTGACTCAAGTCTTTCCGTCTTCAGATACAGCTCAGACAGGAATCAGGATCCAGGCCCCGGGGTCTTCCACTGACCACAACACACACGTAGCCCCGCTGGATGCTCTCTCAACCATGTCTGCACCCACCCACATGCCGCACGGTTAAATTTGGCTCAGGGCAAACTCTCTAATATAAACTATTAAAGCCACTCTACTCGCTCGTAAGAGTGAGCGACAGGGCAGATGGCCAATGGCTTTGTCTGGTAAGTTTGTCTGGCCACAAGTGCTCGTGGGGCCTAAATATAGCACGAGGGTCTCTCCTATCATGGGGGTTGCACAGGGGCAGGGTATGATTTGGAGACGAGTAGCTGTTTGCATCCGCAAGTTTGAAATCACAGCGACGGGAAGGAGGGACGGCAGAGAGAAAGTTAAAGAAATGTGCGGTGACATGAGCCCCAGTTGTGGAAAACACTGCTGATATAATTATCAACGAGATTATGTTTCATTTGTTTGTTTGTCAGCAGGATTACGCTGAAACTACCGAGCACATTTCCACGAAACTTGGTGGAAGGATGTGACATGAGCCAGGAAAAGGACACATTCAATTTTGGCGCAGATCCCGATAAAGGGACAGATCCAGGATTATTTTGTATTCACTTTCTTGACCATCGTGCAATGGGGTGTTTTTTAAAATTTTTTTTTTTAAACATACTGTTTCGAGGAAATGATTCAGCTTGTTCTTCCACAATGGAGATTATAATTTCATTAACTGCATCGTCATGTTGGCTTAGCTATGAGGCCTGATTTAATTTAGAGGGATTGATTGGCCTTGGTGGAGGTTATGTTTTCTTTTGATTGTTTGTTGGTTGGCAGAATTACACAAAAACTACTCAACAGTTTACCACAAACTTTAGAAGGATGCGATATGAGTCAGGAAAGAACCCATTAAATGTTGGTGTGGATCTGGATCAGGAGGCAGATCCAGGAACTTGTTTTCATTTTAATTAATACTGCGAGACTGGCGTTTTATTGGGATGTTTTCTTTGCCATCTGAGAATAATACATGGATCTTGATGAAAAAATAAATGAGGCATGTGTAGGGGACTGATATTTATGAGTGAGGAGTACCATTCAGTGAAGAATATTGACAGACTTAATTATTTTATCAGTTCTCTACAACACATTCGTCAGAAACTGTAAAAACACGATCAGTTGTATGAAGTGCATTTGTCAAATTATCAATTTATTTCTTTATATTACATTATGTACACACAGTATATAGTTCCAACCCCTTGCATAATTTATCTGGATTGTTGACCCAGATGTAAACTGATATGTGCATTTACAAATAAACATGAAGGTTTTCTGGATGCATAACAAAGTACATAAAAACAGGTTAACATACCAGCGTATGGGATATTAAATTTTCATGACCAAAGCGATGCTGGATAATATACAATGCAGGGTAACATTAAAGAAAGCAGTTGCCAACTGTCAGAGTGATGGTCTCTGTTTTAAAAAGTAGGTCAACCTCAAACATTTATCAGAGCCAACTGGAGAAATAACTTAAAAATAGAAGCGGCGATGAAGCGAGCGGGAATGTACAACTGCATACAAAATCGGAATCTATTGTAAAGAGAAAAAAATCATGTACAGTAGTGGGATATTCCGTGTTCCTACAGCGACTCACCCAGCAGAAACGGCATAATGAATAATTATAATTTGGTCGTTTCATCAATTTAACATATTGTTAAACAGTACTTGCTTTATATATAGGATGAAGTCTTACTAACCCAAAATGAATTATGTACTCAAACCATCAGTGTTACAAAATCATGATGTAAAAATGTTTGAGGGAAATTTCTAAAATAATTTTCTCTCCTTTTACATTGACGATTTAATATCCAATGGCAGTTTTCCATGATCTGACAATATTCATATCTTTGGTTTTCTAGCACCAACTGTTATTTTTTAGTTATATTATCATTTTGCAAAGGTTAGTTTAGCACTTTAATCAAAGCATTCTACCACTGAGCTAAAGTTACGATACTGTTCAAACAAGTCATTCACATAAATACTGTTCTCTTCAATACTTTTTACACGACCTTTGACTGAAATAAATATGCGGCATAAAAGCATAATATATTTTTTTTATCTAAATGAAAAAGTTGACTTTCCTATCCAGCATTGTAATGTTAACAGACAGCCCTGCTTCTGTTTCAAGACAAAACCAATGTTTTTTTTTGCACCTTCTGTCCAAATAACTAGAAATCAGGCAAAAAAAAAATGTATGCGGAGGAAATAAAAGCAAGTTTCTATTTTGTAATCTCCAGGCAGCCACTCATTTCCTTTCAATTTACAGTATGCATTTAAACTCTATACATAACTTAAAGAAACATCCTTAAATTAGTTAATTCGTCTTTTTTCGCCGTCAAAACTTAATTGTTTCGGTCTGAGCAGCTTAATCGCATGGAAGAATTTGAAAAAATCGGTTGGATGGTGCGTCTGTGTGCTGATGAGAAACCGATATCCTAAACCGGAGTCCGTTTCCGAACAGCAACATTTCGAACGCAAAAACGTAAATATTCATGTTAAACTTCTCACATCTATTTCGTGCCCGTGGTTAGTCTTCTGGGTTTGATTTCCCCATGTCATAGCTCATAAATGCAGCTATTTTGGCAGCAACGTCTGGCGTCTAATCAGGACACAAACATGACACACCTGTGGGATTCCGTCAAATCCGCACATTAAAGTGAGCTGTCACGCAACAACAATGCAACTTTGACAAAAATAAATGGAAGCATGATCCTCGTGGTCATGGTTTGTTTAGCTCAAGCAATCACTCCACCTTTGCAACTTGGCAGCTTTTCTTAATGAGATGAATTTAAGCTGCTGCGAAGGCCGGACAAAAACCTAACAAATCAAGGTAAGCTTCGGTAAAAGGTCGACTATGACGTCAATATGTTTGATGTGTAGAAAATCAGCTAGAACATGCAAAAACATTGGTGTTGTCCTTTAACCTCCACTACTGGCTTCAAGTATTTTAGACAAGTTCTAACAGCAACTAACGCGGAATGATACAATACATAAATAAATGTGAATGCAGATGATCAAATATACAGTGTGTGTGACATTACTGCAGAGCACCATGCTCCATTGGACATGTGTGATTACTGTTGGTTAGTTTAAAGGGAGACGGAAAGGCAGAGTCTCAGAAGGCAGAGCACCTCTCACCCTTGTCACTTGGGCTCTTTTTGGTCACAGTGAACTTAGACTTGAGAGAGTGGTCTGCAATCAGCTGATTGATTTCATTTTGCCTGTAAGACGACAACCTTGGACTGATCCAAGCTGTTTTGGACTCATCCTCAGAGCTGCCAAAGCACCGTTTGCAGGCCTTGCCTACGAGGTACAACACCTCGGCCAAATTAAGCAGCACGCACACCCCAGACACTGCCAGCATGAACACGGTGAATATCGTCTTTTCTGTCGGCCTGGAGACAAAACAGTCCACCGTGTTGGGGCAAGGGTACGAGTCACACTTCACTAAACGCACCATCTTAAAGCCAGGGTAGATCAGGTAGAAGATGTAGAGAAAAGTCCCCTCGAAGATGATCCTGAAGATAATACTGATCATGTACGTCCACCACAGAGCTCCGGTGATTTCAAACTTCTGGTTTTTGACATGCTCCAGCTCCTTGGGGCTGCAGCGGCCCGCCTTCTTCAGTATCTTCTTGTTGATGTGGCGTATGTGGGCCACATGCATGGCCACTAGCAGCGCAGGGGTGGAAACCAGGATGAGCTGGAGAGCCCACAGGCGAATGTGCGAGATGGGGAAGAACTGGTCGTAACACACGCTGTTGCAGCCGGGCTGCTGGGTGTTGCAAGTGAAGCCCGACTTCTCATCTCCCCAAACACTCTCCGCAGCGACAACCAGGACCAGGATACGGAAGATGAAGATTACCGACAGCCAGATGCGTCCGATGCCGGTAGAGTGCCTGTTTACGCCGCTGATCACGGCATAAAAGGTTCCCCAGTTCATTTTCGACTCCAGGTCTGCAGAAGATAAATATTCAGTTTAGATTACATAGAAATAAGCAAAGCAACTAACAAATCTCAGAAGAATCTTAAATTAGTTAAAAAAAATAATTTTATCGATTGATATTTGCATAAAGTCACATTGATAGGAATGGCTACTTATCATAAATTACTTGAATATGAACATCCACAAACAATTAGATCATTTAGCAAACATTTAAATGTTGTAACATTAATGGTTCCAGGTTTACCAGTCTCAGCCTGCAGTGCAAGCGGCGTAAGCAGCGCCGGGTCCGAAGATAACCATCTTGATGTGCGGCCTGAGCATCAAGCTGGATTTCGCAGAATAAGGAACAACTGACAAGAATTGCCAAGTAGGTACAGTTGGCTGTATAAAAGCAGGGGCGACGGCCTACCGCCGTGCCCCGTCACAGGACGCAGCAGGTCAAAGCCAATTGCGAAACATTTGCCGAGCCACGTGATCGACTCATACCATATTAATACTGTTCTCCCAAACTGACCTACAGCCCAGTTGCAGACAGACTGACAGAGTGCCAGCAAATTTCTCCAGGGAACCAGCAAGACATCCAGCTCATTATGTGAGAGATCTCATTGTTTACAAGAACAGCTACAGAGATCCTGATAAAAACAGAGCAATCACACTCTAAAGGGTCATTATTATTATTATAATAACATCATGCCAAGTTATTTCTCAGGGTAAGGGGCATGTCAGCATTAACTTTCATGACAAACTGAGCTCACTGCACTGAATGTTAGTAGAACACAGTAGAATGAGAACATTCATGTTACCTTCAGCTGTGGTGGTACACAAAGATGTGTACAAATCAGGTGGAAATCAATGAAAATATTGTGTTTTTTAGAAGCCAAAAGGCTGGACCGAGAACAGCATGCGTTTGGAAAATGCTAATCATTCCTCCGCCACTAGCCACTGCCCTGCACCGTAGCAGTCATATGCTCTTATATAAACTATTTACATACAATGGCGGCCTTTATTGGGCTGCAACAAGACTCTTTAGAATTCAGATCAAACGCCTCGATTTCCGCCCACCCCGGGCAAAAGGAGGAATCTGTGTGGACACAAAAGGCCTCAGCCTGCCACATTTTTTATTGTGCTTGGCAGAGCAGGGGAGTGAACGGAGCTTTTGACCTGAGCCACTGTCACAGAGCAGAGTCATTCACAGGTTTGCAGATTCATCCAGAAAATACATGAGCTGCTGCTGCAAACACTAATGGAGCTGAAAAAGAAGACTTAATGACAGGAAGAGTTAAATAAAACAAGATTATATTCAAAACCTTTTAACTCTTGTTTTCAGATGTCTAAGGTTTTTTGTACTGGGCATGCAAAAGTATTTTGTCAAACAATATCCTATTAAACTCTAAATACAGTTTACTATCAATATGAATATTGATTTAAATTTGCCTTGTCTTTTGATAATATCCTTTTGTGAGCATTTGACATATTTAGTGATGCAAAGTGGGACAAAGTACAACAAATATCCATTTGAGTTAGAGATCACTTGCAGTTGTCTCTGCTGTGAAATACAAGTATGCCCATGAATGAGCCAAAACAATATATCGTAACAAATCAGCGAATGGATGTCAAATCATTACTCTTTTTAGTCGAGATTTCACTGTTTGCTCTGGTCAAACTCCTCCCTGCAGCAGTAGAAACAATTCTTTACAGTGACAACAATCTGAATGCAAGTGAAAACACAATGTGGTCGTTTGTCATGTACTATCAGATGAACTATAGCGGCTCACTGTGCCATGAGCATTTCTGCGTCACTTCTGACGGATCTAGTGGGAGGGTTTGCGTGGCCTGGTAATTCTTTGAATGAACTAACCCTCATTTATATTCTCTCCGTGATACACTTCTCTACATAGAATATAGAGAGACATGGGGCGATGCAAATGGATATAACACTTTATTACAGCCGCAGAAATACATATATTTATGTATACATATACAAATATTATATTTGCCAAGAACTCAATATCAATAATAACCAAAGATAGGATGGCTATAATAATGATCATCAAAAGAAAAGGAAATAAGAAGGGCAGGGTAATCTGAGTTAACAGAATGAACTGGCATTGTCAGTGGAATAAATCCAGATCTGAGACACATTTCCCTGATTTAAGGACAAAACTACGTCTAAAAAGGGGAAGATATTTTCAAACTACAACATTATGCACCACTTTTTGTCCCATGTCCCCATACATATAAGAAAATATGTATTAATTCCCATTTTATGAGTTGTCGTCTTTTAAATAATTGATAGGAAAGTAAAGAAGATACCAAAACACAGATATAAGTTCAAATAATATAACAGAGCTTTACACTCGCATAGTCTTGTAACTTATACGGGATGGATTGCTTTATAAGACATAATACACAAGAAAGCTGATACATGCTACTAAATGTGTACTGATCTACTCAATAAATTTTTTTTACTGTTTAATTAAATATCCTCAAATTACCTTTTTACTGCAAAGTGCGGATAACTTGTCAAATTTTTCCTAAAAGTCATTTACGCACATGGTCAATAGAAGTTCGATGATACATTTAAATCTCTCGTTTAAGAAGGATTATATGTCTCAAGTGATTTTGTCTGCAGCAAAAACACAGGCTGGTTGTGAGACAGATGACCAGTGCTCACAGTAACTTCTTACTTTGAGTATAGCAGGAGATGAGGTATTTCTCCCAGTCAGAATCCTGTTTTCTAATTTTTTCTTTAACAGTGCCTAAAAGTGTAAAAAAGAAAAAAATTGAATGAAAATGGGATGTGCTGCTATGGTCACACACAAGTTATACTGTCACCTACCATTAGATGCATCATTTAAGGTATACAGTATCCACACTAACTCCACTTACTTTTCAGGAGACCCACGTTCTTCAGCTTGCTGTGTTTTGCATGTCCATTTTGGGCCAGTCTCAGGGACAATGATGCACTTCTCCTAAAACCAACAAATCACAGTTAATGTCACACACACACACACAATACCCAGTAAAATAATCTTGTTTGTTGCAGGAAACAAGATTTGATCCATTAATAAATCTTGGTGATTATTTTACTTTTTTTGCCATTTCCAATTCTGTAACTCTACATTTACAATAAACTGACTGTGTTTCATTGTGAAGTACCTCATTGCTCCGAGCTTGCCCTTTTCCAGAAACAGCTCGACTGTAACTTTGGGCCCCTGCGGGTAGAGTCGGGCATAAAGTGTCCTGTTGTGCACCATCACTTTGAACCAGCCCACTGCCTCTTCAGACCAGTCCCTCCCATTCACAGGCATCACCTGGGGGGGTGGCAGGAAACAAGACACAAAATACCGTGAACTGAGATAATTCATTTCCTTTATCGCTGAGCAATAGATAAGGCTGTGACTAATCATGTGGACAAACGCCAATGATTGAGTCTACACTCTCAGAGCGCTGTATATTAACCATTTCCATCTATGCAAATCCTGAGAGGGATAATCTACACGCCTGTCGCTGAAAATCTTATCATGTTCATAAATGAGAGATTTGGGCTAGTTTACATACATGCAGAAGCTTACGCAGCCAACATGGGCAGGGAACAGCTTACATTTGCAAGTGAGACGTGTAAAGCCTGAAATGGAAGGACGGACATTTCTGGGGTCAGATCCTTTATGTTCCACATTGACAGGCAGGCAGTGTCACCGTGGTCCAGCCTCTTCACCTCCACGTTGATGGAGGTCTCACACCCAGCACCGTCAGTGGAGTTATTATCTTACATCCACAAGATAGAGAGAAAGGCAGGTTCAAAACACAGTAGGACATTTCCAAGTGGCTACATGCAGGCAAAGTGACACTGCTACCATCTAGAGGTATGCATTTGCAAAACCATTCCAAAAACAAACTGAACCCACCTCCACTTACTCCACATATCTTTGTCACCTGAGCCCTGCACCATTGTTCTCGCTTAGGGAACCAACCCATTACTTGGGTTCCAATGTCTGGAATGCAGTTCTGCTCGGCATATGAACTACTGGCTTTCCAGCTGCTGCAAATGAGAGAAAAATAATGACAACCAGAAACATGTGGATTATTAAAATGGGGGAGAAAAAAAAAAAATCTACAAAGAAAACTGTAATGAAAAAAAGGAACAAGTGGCCCTGTAGGTCCTGTAAATGTGATCAGGGAACCAGTGAGGGTTGCGAAAAAGCTGAGAAAAAGCAGTCAAGAGATTAGAATCCATGCTGAACGACTTACTCTGTAACAAGGGCCTGCAGCTTCGAGAGGGAGTCTGCGTGCTGGATGTAGAAGTTGCCTGGGCTGATAATATGAGACACCACAACTTCAGTCTCTTCAAACTTCCTGATCTGGAACTCGGGAATGGTAACACTGTTGATCGCTGGTGTTTCTGCGCCAGCGGAATTGTTCTCTCTTTCAGGTTCTGTGCACTGGAGAGTTTGGGTTTTCCACTGGATGTTTACACTAGAGTTCTCCACTTGAGCAGTTATATTTTGGCAGCCTTCTTTTTTCTCTGGGCTGCCATCAGAATGGGCTTGTTGCACCTCTGTGAAGATGTCTCCAATATCCCACAATTCCGTCCTTGTTGCAATCACACAAGTGTAGGTCAGAGAGCCGCTCGATTCCATTCGTTTTACTCTGAAGACAGGGGCTTGATTTTCAATGTCTGCACGCAATGTTTTCGGGGCTAGAGCTCTGACAAGATCGTCTGTCACAACATTTCTGAATTGGTAACTTTGTGTTTTGATGGTAGGCGACGTTGACTGTGGCGAACCTGAGGCGTACATACTTTTATTCCACTTCATGACTGTGACCTCCAGTGCACCAGAGTTTTTAGCTTTGGCCCTGAGGAAGTGCTGCAGCTGAGAGGATGTTTGTTTTTGGTGTTGCACCTGGACATCGTCCTCCCGTCCCCACTTAATTAGCGGTGTCATTTTCATGGGCGTTGGCTTGCTGATTTCTGGAAGTACAGCTTGTATTGGATGTAGGAGCGGTGGTGATGGTCTCTCTGCATGAATCTCTGGGCTCTGAATAATGGCAGGTGGCAGAATCACATCATCTGGTTGGCTTTTCTCCTCATAAGTAACAGCTTGTTCTTTTTCTTCACCCTTTAAATTACAGGACGAGCGCGTGGTCTGACCGGCGCTGTTGTAGCCACTAGAGATGCTGTAAATCATGTCATCCTCCCGGGCCGCTGCAGGCTGGGAGATGAGGAAATGTTTCAGCTGCTGAAGGGACCGTGTGCCTCCAACCACCTGGACAGCTTTCGCTATGGAGCTCGCCAGGAGCACGTTCTGTAACATGGGCCCAAACTTGAGAACATCTGTCATCAGGACCCTCTTGTCTCCGAGTGGCTGCAGCCGGTTTGTTCTCACTCCAAACCCGACAGCCGGCTGAACACAACCACTTGGCTCTGTAACGTTGACAGAAGCAGCAAGGCACGTTACAGAGCTTGTTAAGGAAATATACACTAAAATCTTAAAAATCATGATTGTGATCCTAAATCACAATCATGCATACTTGTGTTACACAATGCATTTGTTAATGTGTTAAATGTATCTTGAACATGAAAATCTACAATGACAGACTGGGAGCTGAGATTATATAACTAATTCTGGACTTACCAACTATGAGATCCTTTAATAAAGCTGAGAGCTTGTCAATAGCTCGACATTTTGAATCCAAAGCGTTAGCGAGATCCCTGAACACACTGGTGGGAGAAGATGGATTCAAGAAACCTTGAACGTCATCATAGGCCTGAAGGAAAGTGAAACAAGCACAAGTCAAAATATAAAAAATACGTATAATAAAATATTTAAATACTATAAAATTTAAGTTTAAAAAAGAGCCCATTTTTTTGATATACAGAAAACAAATCACTTGACAATTTACCAGAAAATGTCCTTAACCTTTACTACAATGCATCCGCTTAAGCTCACAGGAATAAAATAGGAAAATAAACATTTATCAATTCATTTGAAATATTGCTAGTCGGTAATTATATATTATGAGTAACATATCTATGCGGAGCTGCAGGTTTGACCCTGTGAGCCTGTTAGCTAGCTGAGCTAATCCACAGGTAATGCTAACCCAAAGTCTAAAGTCAAACTTGTGAGAACTGTACCTTGTTGGTGAAGCTGCTCAGCTCTTCTTCCAGCGTCCTCCTGGCGTGTTCCAGCAGAAACAGTTTGTACATCAACTGCACTTTCTGAGTGATGATGGAGGCGTGAGGCTGACGGTGCTCGAGCTGCAGCTGCTGAGGAGGAGTCATGGTCTCTGCGCGCGGTCCGCCGGCTAACGTGAGCTAGCTAACCCGCTATCAAACTAATATGCTACTTCAAAGCCACAGTTCGATGTTTCTGCGTGTGAAGAGTTACCGCAGCGCAGGAACAAGTTCTCCTCGTCGTCTTGACCTCTGGTTTCTTCCTCTGTCGTCAGTGAGCGGCTTCCTGCTCCTTCTTCAGCCGCCGGTGGAGGACGAGGAGCCACTGGACGCCATGTTGAAACCACCTGCCCGTGTTCAGCTTCTAATGAGAAGTAAGTTGTGGCGTCATGTTAATTATAATGTCTGTCTCTTTCCCTCCATGACAGAATATCAGGACAACAATAGATTTCAACACTAGTGTTCTTATATTTCCAGATATAAAGTCGTACTATTACGAGAATAATGCTGAACTGCTACAAGCATAAAGTCGTGCTATAACAAGAATAACGCTGAACTGCTACAAGAATAAAGTCGTGCTATAACGAGAATAACGCTGAACTGCTACAAGAATAAAGTTGTACTATTACGAGAATAAAGTCATACTATTATGAGAATAAAGTCGAAATTTAACAAGAAAAAAGCCATAATATTTTAAGATTTACATCGTTATTTAACTGAAAGAATAATATTACGAGAATAAATGTAATTTAATGTTTAAAAAGTCTTAATATGACTTGTAATAAATATTACAGCTTTATCTTCGGGAAAATTACGATTATTTTCTCGTAACATTACAACTTTATTGTCAAAAACATTATAACTTTTTTCTAGCAGTATTGAGACTTTATTCTCAAAAACATAACTTTTTTCTGGTAACATTAAGACTTAATTCTCCTAATAGTGCAACTTTTTTCTCTAAATCTTTTTTCCCTTTAGTGGACCTAATATTCTGTCATATTATTCACCTTATAATAGATCATAGATTGCTTTTTAAAAGAGCCTTGCTGGATGTCTTTCACCTGATGGGCCTTAATGGGCCTTTTACAGTGTGACCTCTCCCTGATGCAGTGTCCTGCTGCTGGACTGTCAGGAGAATAATTTAGACACAAATCTGAGTGAAGGTTATGAGCTGGAGAGAAAATATGAGACCATCATGTCTTAATTATCCGAGAATACACACAGCAAATTAGGTCTGATTCCTACAATAATGCAGCCAGGGACCTCTGTGGTCATGGATGGATTACTACAGGACACAGGCCTCAGGGACCTGACAGGGATAGGGGGCCCCAAAACACTGTGTGAACATTTCATGTTATAAAGCACATTTCCCCCCAATAAATACAGCTTCACAGCAAAAATAGGCTTCAATAATCCTAAATTGAAATGAGGAAATCCATTTGAATGTGTGTGGCAGCTCAGTAGCTCTCCTGTGGTATTTTGTACAGAGTCTTACAGTAAAGTCAGACCCTGTTTTATTGCAAGAGTATGTTGGGAGAAGACACACAGTGCATTTGTAAATAAAACTACACATCCAGCTCAGCATATTTCTAAACAACTGAACAACTGAAAACTGGTGCAGAAAAACGTCCTTTTATTAAGAAAAGAGTTTAGAGCAAACACAAAGGATTTTATTCTGGATCAAACATTATGTACAGTATGTGCTGAACAAGATATCACAGATGCAAGATAACATTATCTTTCTAAAGAGATATTTTTATAGCATCAGGTTTAAATGGGCACGGATAACTTGTTTACTGGAAATACAGTTGCCCTGGAGGGGGAGACTGACAGTGATACACGCTTTCGATGTGCTAACAAACAAGCTGCTGCTGATATCTAAATACCAGCTACCATTAACCGCCAAGGAGAAGAATGAATACAATTTGCTACCTGCATTCCGATGGTTTTACACCTAATACTATACACACAGTGTTCTTTTCTCCGAGTGCTCTTTGTTTGAACTTGTCAAGCTGCTACTTGATCTGGTACCTAAATCTTGTGGGTGGGGCGACAGAGACATTTCCTTCAGTTACATTGCTCAACAGCAAGATTGATAGGCGTCCTGGCTGTTGTGATACTCATGCTGGGATCACATGCCTGGCTCGAGCCACTGGACACAGTGGTGCTGGGCATTATAGTTGCAAAAAACGGCACTTTTCATCAGTGTAAAGCAGAAGGATGAGTCAGAAGGTAGACAGAGAGAATTGCTCAACAGGATATCCTGCAGCAGTCTTTTCTCCCTGTGGCACCCAAAGCTATACTTACTCAGACTGTAATAAAATCTCTCTCTGATATCTTTTCATTTCACATTTAAACAGCAACATGTCATGAGGCTTTTACTCATTTTGTTTCACCAGACAGTCACCTCTCCCCATTGTCTGTGCATCAGCCGTGTGGGATCAAATTAAGTGTATTCATGTGTTCTTGGTTTAACCTCATGTTAACTATTATGTGTGACATAGAGGGGACTTATTTTCTTAAAGTAGTGGAGATTACAGATTGTGTCACATTTATTGAATAAGAACTAAAAGCAGAAATCCACAGACAGTGAAGTTTTTCATCGTTGAATCTCAGTGATTTGTTCTGCAGGTGAAGAAAAGGGTGGATTCATCTTTTAAAATGAAGATTGGCAACATTTTCTGGTTATTACGTACAGCATGTTTATTATGTACAGCATAACTGTTGCCACATTTACCACTGCATTGATAACAGTCTCCAAGGATCAAAGCCACATAAGCTACAGATTAGAAAACACATTGCGTTGCAGATAGAGGTATATATTAAAAATGGATCTTGTATATACACTCACTGTCAAATAAACTACATTTATTTAAGAATATATACATATGTTTACACAGAACCTCTTACAAGGTTTCTTATTGATGTGGTTAGTTTTTGAGGTGGTCAGTCTTGATTCTGGGAATGTTGTGCAAGACTTCACCGACGTCATAGAAATTTGAGCCAAGGTTAAACTTTCAGTTACAAACAAACATTTCCCAATGAAAGATGGGCAAAAAGTTCTCCGTCTGATTAGTGATTTGGCATGCGCTGCAGACCAAACAGCTTGGGAGTCGATAAAGCCAATTTCAATCACAACATCTTAGCTCTGCGGGTCACACAGCGGGATGAATGTCTGACAGACGAGTTATGGGAAGTGGAGTCACAAGAGAAAGCTCGAATAGAGTGAGAATAGATGCACGTGTCTGATAATGAAGTCATTACAGCGTTCACTCAGCAGAGTCTGTTGGTTTTTTACAGGCTAAACTGCCATTAAGCCACACTTCTGTAAATGCGTCATGCAAAGTTAAACCCACAGGAAATATGCTTCAGTTGTTTAAAGTTTGCTGCCCAGTTTTGACTGTTTAGTTTGCTTACTTCATGCAATCCATATGACATGTACAAAAAAGACAAGAGCTATCACACTATAAATGATCTTTCTGTGGAACACAGCTTCCTGGTATATACTATGAAGACCGTTATTATTACAAATACAAATGAAGCAATAATGAACATTTGTCCTATATGAACTTCCTGTGTTTTCCTATGAAAAACACAATACACTGAGGAGCTTTTCAGGTACTCCGTCATCTTAACTCTACTATCACCTGAAAAGCATTCAGTGTCAGTGATATCAGGCAGGTTTATTTTCAACTCATTCAGGGTTTTCAGCCATTTACTGTCACAGCAGTTGAAATAATTTCCACTAATATACACAACATTGAGGTGTACAGACAAAGCATGAATCAGAGAATAGTTTAATGACACAAAGCGATTATTTCTTATATCCATCTCTCTCAGGGGGGAGCAGCTCAGACTGCTGGGTATAGCATCAAGGTAGTTGTTCGATATGTTCAGCTGAGTTAACGACGGCATACAGGGTAAAGACAGATCTGAGCTGGTCATGTTGGTTTCACTGATAATCAAGGAGCGAAGAGTTTTCTGCACATCGTCGAGTGCGCTCACGTGCATGACCATGTGAGAATTTCTCGCGAGGTTGAGGGAAACCAAAGATGTTTCCTGAAATGTGTTTGGATGGAGCATTTGTATGTTGTTTTCTTTAAGACTGAGGTGTTTAAGAGTTCCTAACCGCTTGAAGGCAACACAGGATGTGTTGAGATTTATTCGTTGTGTTGACTCCGAGCTTTCTAAATGGTCCATAAGGGCACAAGGCTGCACAGAATTGTCTTGCAGATTTAATGTATCAATTTGTGTGAGTGTATTTAGAAAGAGCGGGGAGATATACACAAGTCCATTACTTTGCAGATCGAGGTGCTTTAAAGATGAAAAGAACAGCTGCCGCCGGATTCCTGAATCACTATAATTTCTAATATTCCAGATAATGTTTTGCAGACAGTTGTAGCTGAAATTCAGTGTTTCTAAAGATGAGAGAAGGCTCAAAGTCTCCAGCGGGAAAGACCTGAAGTGGTTATAGCTCAGATCAAGATAAATCAGTGGCATCTGCCTCCAGATTGAGTGCAGGTTATTTTTTCTAACAATTGTCTCATTCATAATCTCACTAAAAAGAGAATTGGCCTCTGTTACCATCGCAGCCTCTGAATTTAAGGTACCAACCATGTTATTCTGTAAATCAAGATACCTCAAATTGTTTATCTTGGGAACGATCGGGAAGTAAAGGAGTTTGTTGAAACTCAAATCAAGAATTTCAAGCCTGTACGACTGGTCATTCTCACGTGTGACAAAAAACTCCACTGAATTTCTACTAAGATTAAGATATTTAACTTGATGCAATTTAAAATCACAGATGTGTGCAAGGTTATTTTTGGCCAAGTTAAGCATCTCTAATTGGCTCAATGGTTCGAATGTGCCCTGTTCTATCACTGATATCAGATTGTCATCGATAGTAATGGCCCTCAAACCTTTGCTCTCCTCAAACAAGCTGTGTGAAAGTCTTGTTAGAGCGTTACCAGTCATCTTAAGTTGATCAAGAGAAGATTTGTTTCGAAGGTACAGCTCTGCTGCATCATCACTCAGGCCATTCATGGATATGTCCAAACTCGTCAGTCTAGTGATGGATTGGAGGGCTTTGCTGTTGCTGCCAAGGTTGTTGTTCAGCGCATTTCTGGACAAATTCAACTCTTCAAGTCGAGCCAGGTTTTCAAAAGCCCCCTCGGAGATGAAATCCAGCTGGTTGGAGCTCAGGTCCAGCTGCTCCAAGTGCGGCAGAACAAGTGTGTGCAACTGTCTGATGAAGTTATTGGACAGGTCGAGTCTTCTAAGTCTTACATCCAAATCCTGAGGGACTGAGTCGAGGTTCTGGTTGTTCCAGGACTGCTCCTTGAAAATGAAGGGAACATTAATCATAATCAACGAGTGAACCATGGAAACCAAAATCAAACAATCTTACATTTCCTCAGATCTTAAAAACGTAGTTAAAATGTAGCTTTATGGAATAAAAACAAAACCAAAAAACCATTGCAATGATTTTTACACATTTAGTATTTAAATGACTCATCTTGAGCCTACCTTTGGATCATCATGTGTCATTCCGGTGATATAAACATCATGGACGAGTGACCAGAGTAGCAGGAGATTAAAGAACATATGTCTGACCATTCTCCCTCTGCTGCTGCTTCTGTTGCTCTTAAAACTGTACAGTATCACTGCTGTTGTCAGAGCTCATATGCACGCTCACACACACCCTCTTATAGCCATGCTTCATAAAAAAAAGGAGAGGGAAAACATCTGTGGACACCAGATAAACACTGTTGATACTATATTTAGACAATTAAGGCTTGACCCCTGATACATTACTTTCTATAAAGCTTTAGAAAACAGACCTAATTTAGGCAAATACAATTTTTAAACAACATTGGTCATATTTATGTGTTAAATGTCATAGGTATTTGATGAAAACATAAAATATGGGTTAGGACCCTAAATAAAAATTGAGAATAAATTTGAACATGAGGCATATAATCAATTTTCTTACAACTTTAATTTGTATCATGATATTTTAAAGCATTTACAGCACTAAGGAGTTACATGACAACCCGGAAAACACCTCCTGAGTGATATAAATTTATACCTTTGTTTGTTCCTGTCTGCGGAAAATGGAAACAATTCAGAAATAGATGAGAGGAACAAATAAACAGACAGTGTGGAGGTGGAGCTGGAGGGAAGCGGCCCAACAAGGTATAAAGGGACGTGCAAAAATAGACTGATGAAAGGAGGTGGCAGCACACGTAAACAATGCACAGAGACAGTCCCAGGTGGACTTCCTGAGAGACACACATAAATGCTTAAAGGGCTGAATAACCGTCAAACTGGCAGCTCAATTAAAAACGTTGATTATGTTTTTTCCTGTGATGAGTCACTGGTTCCAACATTTTCCTGCTGCTGTCACTTTGTCCTTTATCAGCATGTCCTCACACAGCTCAGTCAGCTTCCCACTTCCTGCAACAATGAGCTGGTTATCGCCGCCTCGTTTCAGTTCAGCTGTATGACACCAAAAAAGGTTGAGTCTGCGTCCATTGAGACGAGGGCCTGGGGTCTGTGTGGGATCACCAGTTCCAGCTCGTCGTCCTGATGCAGCTGCACAATACCTGTGACAGTCAGATGGTATCAGAAGAGATGCATGATAGATAATATTGAGAAAACAGACATGAAATGTTTTAGTGAGGAGTGTTCTGCGCAGCTGTGCGTCTTGGCATGAACTCTGTCTCATGGACTCTACTGAAAGGATGAACAACCACATTTTCCAAAACATATTCACCCATTTGGTGTTCTGAGAACAGTAGTGGAATGATGCAGTCTGGCATGTCTATCCACAGTCTCACATGGGTTCAATGGGTTGTACTTATATATTTGACCTCTTGTCTAATGCTTTATGCTCTTTTATTATTACGTTACCTGTCAAATCATAAAAAGATCAATATTGAAAGACAGATGGCGTTTAAACCTAGTACACCAGGAGAGACAATGCTGCTTAGGTTAGAGGAATAACTTTAAAGCCTGTGAGCCAAAGATGGACGACCCGTCTCCACTTCCTCCCACTATTTAGAAATGAAGCCAAAACAACCTGGATAATAGCTGTGAAGCAACAACCAGCCTGACTGTCAAATGATTCCAAATTCCATTAATGTCAATAAGTCAATTTTGGTAATTGACATGTTGTGTCTTGTTACATTAATTTGCATGAAAACCAAAGTGTAAAACCGACATATTGATATACTTTTGTACAGGGTTTGATGTGTCTGCCCATTACTTGGTCTTGGTTTTACTCCAGGAAGTTACTACTCCAGGGCCAAGGAATGGGACATAACTGCGTTTAAAACCATGTGTTGTTTTTACATTGAGGTTTTTGTGCATGATAAACAAATTAGATATGTAAGAGCTGTTGGTATGTGGATTTTGTTGGCTTTAAACAGAGCCAGGCTAGCTTCCTGTTTCCAGCCATTGTGCTTTTAGCTAACCCGCTGCTGGCTTGAGCGTCATATTTACTGTGCAGCGATGAGTGGTGTCAATCTTCTCAAGTGACTATCAGCAAAAAACCACAAAAACACAAAAAGCTGTGTCACAGTGTTATTTCTTCGAGGAGACAGTGCAGAGCAGCAGCAGTGCCTCACTGACCTGCAGTGTGGCATGTGTTGGCAGGGGTTGCATCAGGCATCTCTTGCAGGCAGCGCAACAGCTCTGTCGACGTCTTTGTGGAGCTCCAGCTTCGAATAATATAACCCATAACTGCGCTCGGGCTTTTGAACAAAACCTGTGAATTAAGCAGAACATTAGTTGAAAAGCTGGAACAAATCAAATGTAATATCAACTCAGTTATGCTTGAGTTCAGTGACACCATACTTGTCCAAACACCAAGTAATAACCATCTTCTTGGACAACAATTCTGTTTTCCTTTTGTGAAATTGCATTTCCTCGCTGTGCAGAAACAGTCCAAGGGATCACAGTCATATTTCCTATGGGAAAAGGCGAGATACACTTTTTCAAAATAATGTCAGACCGTGCAATTCTGAAGCCAGAGTCAAATTTAGTTTTACCTCTAATGTCTGGTTGTTTGTTAGTGTTTGCAGTTAACTGCAGGAATGTTGGAGCTGGCAAGAGTGAGAAATAAACATAATACTTTAATTTTATTAACTTAGCAAATCCTGTTTATGGTCTCACTACCAGATTAGAGCGTAACTAATGGACACATTTTCAGTTCTCAGCTCCAACCCACCTCTGAAGCCGACTTGTTCCCGTTTTTCTCTCCTAAAGGACATCTTCAGAGAACTCTGAGCTTTTTGGAAAGTACTTGACTTAATGTCCTAAGAGAAAACAAAGCATTAAGAGAAAATGTATTATTGCAGCACTATCAGAATACTCACTAATGGCATAAATCTCAGTAGTACAATGTCCAAGATGACTCCATCCTACATAATCAGTGACATACCTCTCTGGTTTTAGACATCTTGGCCATTCTCCCATTGACTCCCTCAGAACGTGGCTGATTTAATTGTAAAATTAAATCCCTCTGGAGATTCCGAAAATCATTTTCTAAAACACTGGCTCTGTGCACCAGGAAAAGACTGAGACAAAACATAAATGCCGTTAGTAATAACAAAGAATTGTAAAGCATACCGAGACTTGCAGACTGGATGTCTTCAAGTTACTCAAATGGGTGAGGTCACACTTCAGTTAACCCCGGAAAACTAAATGTTCAGTTTCAAAATTATTTTCTAAATGAGGAACTATCTCCTCTGCGCCTCTCAACATGGAATTCATTTAGATGTTTGAAGATTACAGCCAAATTGCAGTGTATTGTGAAACATGCAGTCAGAGTAAAAGCCACGTTAAAGGCCACACTGACAGAACAACCTTTGTTCTTGTCAGCACTTGTACCAGCGAAGTCCAATATGAAGAAGCCGTTTTAACCTTTTAAATCAATACCACCAGCTGCACAGGCACAAAAGACAGACAAATGCGTTTAGACAGAAATTGAAACATTTTAATCCATCAATCAACTCCATTTACAAAAGTATATCCCATTTTATATACAATATGTACAGAGACGTATAAACAATTATAATTTGTCCACATGGATTCATTCATATGGTAACTAAACAATAGCACTGTAACAAAACATATCACTGATATTCTGCAGGGATGCTGTAGTGCAAATGTGCGCAAAATATATAGTGCTGTTGCTCTGTGAATACCTTATAACTCCAGTTTTAATGGATTTTCTCAGCTTTGCATCGGCAACTTTGTACTTGCTTTGAACATTTATATGATCTTCTCGTTATTGTTTTTATAACCCAGGAGCATATGGAACTTAGAAACCCCTGTTAAACCACCCACTTACAACTGTTAATAGAATTCAATTTATTAAAAAAGGCCAAGTGTACAAACTGCAATGAAAATATTTCAAACAGATGGTTAGATGTTATTTTTGGAGATACAAGATTATCATTCAACAGCACTCAAAGGTTGTAAATATTAAGTATCTCTCAGCGCAGTGTCATTCCTAAAGAGAGATGCTGTCTGTCTGGAGACAATATGGCAACTATAAATAGACTTTTGTCTGATAAGGACACTTGGCTCATCAAGCCTGATGCTCTTTGCACAGAATCAAGGTGAGGTGAAGCATAACAGTCTATACTGTCCTTTTTAATACAGAGCTGTGAAAGTGAACTAAAGTCACCCAGGGGCTTCCTGAACTTTAATAACCTAGTGGGAGTTAAGTGCCCTGTAAACAGGGGCAACAGGTGGACTTGTAGTTGCTTTTAAAACAGATCTTGTCAATTCATTAATCCCAGATCAAGCAGGAAGAGAGGACAGTGTGTCTCTGGACTGATTTGTCCATTGTGAGCAACTTTTCTTTCTTCTCCGTAAGAGGCCTGGTGGCTGTGTAGTTATCAGTTCTGTCCAGCAGATGGAGCCTCTCCAAGTCTGACGCTTCCCAGGAACGTGGTGTGGTTGGTCATGCTGATGAGCGTGTCCTCATACACTATACGTATGGAAATCCTTTGGCCGGCGCGGAGCAGGCTCACTCCGGCCGTGTAGCAGGTGTTGAATTTGCGCTGGCCTGTCTCAATGCTGCACGTGCACCGGAGGAACGGGTTGGAGTCCACCATCACCTCATAGCTGGCAATGTCGGTGAAGTTGAGGTAGTACACCTGGTGGAGCGGGGAGATGAGAAATTCACAAACGACTGAGAGGGGTAGTCAAAGCAAGTCCACATAATATATAAGAGCTTATTCAAAAGCTGTAACAGCTGTAAATATCAGAGTGGCCTACAAGAGTTTGAGTTATGAAGCTGCAAATTTAGCCACAGAGAGAGAGGGATAAAAAGAAATGTGTCTTATAACTCAAAACATTCATGGATAAGCCAAGCAAGCAGGTTTTTAAACTGCCAGTTCTTTTGAGTCTGAACTGTAAATTTTAAGAGCTACGTCAAGGACCGTACTCACTTCTACCTGACTATATATGAAGTAGACACCGTCCACCAGCACCTCCAGCTCTCCAGAGCGAGGGTGCATTTTAAACACACGGTGGTGGATGGACACCATCTTCCAGTTCCTAAGGATGCCTTCAGACAGATCTAAACACGTCACAACAAACACAAACAAACAGTCAACATACACAGATTACAGCAGGGTTTAACCACATCCAGAGCTCAGTGCTGACAGAAAATATAAACCCTCTAATGATGCTTTCACCCATTTCAGACTGACTCACTGATGCAGGGAAACCTGAAACTGCTAGCACGCAAGGCTTCTGCCCCGAGTTTTAATATAATTTCATAACTGTTTGCTAATCCTATAATAGCTATCGGATTACATTGGCGTTACTGTAATCTAACATAATCTTTAAATACATATTGGTCGCAACATTTTGCCCTCTGAACCAAAATATATTCTGTAAATTCTGTCCGATTGACATTAACTTTCCATAAGGCCATTAAATAAATATATATATATGTATGTGAATTAATATTTTTAAATGACCAACCGCAGTCTTAAAGTGTAGTAGGGATATGTATTAGTTAAGTTGCAGATCCAGGTGACTAACAGGGATTAAGCATGTTTATTGTTTCGTGTAGAACTACGACGGCACAGAAGACCCACCTTCTCTCACTTGGATGGTTGTTTCCTGTCCTTGCAAGTGAACAACTGCAGGCTGAAAAACAAAGATCTCTGGTGACTAAGGGCTGGGGTTAGAATACACAGTAAAACTGGAGAAGGGCTGGTTGCATTAGCGATTTTGTGTGAGTTTAAATTAAATTAGCCTACCTGGAATTCCTTTGTTTTAGTTTTATCCAGAACCCCTGAAACAAGAAGAGAGAGGGAGAGACATGATAAATTTCTGGCCGTCAGCACCGCTGAGAAACAAAAGAAGACATGTAGAGTAAAACAAAACAAACACTGACATAGTTTTAAGATGGAGCAGTGCTGTCCCACACAATGTTAGACACACTGTATCCGAAACCCTAACTTTGCAGACAATGAGTTCATCGATTTTGACAACCCGAGCCCCCTTCTAGTGTGGGAAAGTGTCTACATGCAGGAAATGACTGTAATCTAAGAACAAATCTCTCAACTTGCAGGTGTTTAAGATCTCTGGCTCGAGTCTTAGCTATCTCAGTGTGTCATTGTGTCATTTCTATTTTACGTTTTATACCTGCTGGACCTTGAGCGCCCGGAGGTCCCTGTGGCCCTGGAGGTCCAGGAGGTCCTGCAGGCCCCACACCAATGCTTCCTGGAATACCAGGTATTCCAGGGATGCCCGGTGGGCCCTGTGGGCCTGGGGGACCGGGGGGGCCAGGGGGGCCAGGCACAGACCTTTTCTTCCCTGTACAGACAGAAAGCAAAATGGTTGGCACATAAAGAAAATCAAGCAGATTCATCTTTTGACTGTCTATATTTGAAGCCCCAAATCACAAATATGCCTCTGAGGGCTTTTCAATCTATATGGCATCTGTACAGATTGTAATTTCAGATAAGAAGAACAGCAAGAATAATGTCAGAATTCTTTCATGAAGGATGGAATGAAATATTGAAAGCTTGCCATTCACTTTAAGCAAACATTATAGGATTTTGGATAGAATCTCAAGAAAGCAGGCCGCAAGCAGCAGGCTAAGCGATGACAAGTACAACTGAAATTAAGGCGGAATTTTGAATCACCTTTTTTCCTCCCTTTCCTTCCTTCCTTTCCAGTCGATTCTGTAAGAAACAAAAACAGTGTGATTAAGCTTGCAATGGTCTCCTGAACAATTTTTATCTCAGATAACATCTTGGGTATCCAGCTCATTCTAGGTATCCTAAACAGGCTAAAATAACAGATTCATGATGTTGTGCGCTCAACACTGGAGTGGAGGTATGTCAGTCTGTGGTATCTTCTAGTGTAGTAATTTGTAAGTGTGGTTTCACCTCCTCTGTATGAACAAGTGCCTTAAGCATTCACAGGCAGTGGAACTGGAGAAGATCATTAGAGAGATACTTTATCCTGCCAAAATCCTTTTCTTTGAATTAAGCCCAGATGGAGAATGCAGATGAAAGTCTGTGTGCATGTGTTTGTGTGTGTGCGTGCTAGATGTTGGTGGGGCATCTATTGTATGTCAGTGCTTGAAAGACAAAATGCACTTAGTGTGCTGCTGCGTGTGTTCTCTGTGTGCAGCTGAAGAATCCTTTTCAAAATGCCGTCTCGCTGTTCTTGTGTTTACCATGTCATTACAACTACAAAGGCCATTTAACCTTAAAACCTCACAGTTTGAGTCCCCCTCAAACATATGGCCAGCGTTTCTCCTCTGGCTAAATGACTGGATGCATCCGCATAGATTTCTCTTAACGAGCAGCCCTATCTGGAATCTGGTGCCCGTTAGAGGAGTGGAGAGAACGTACACACACACGCACACGCAAACACACGGCAGACACACACACACACACACACATCTAAGGCTGAGATTACAAAAGCCTTTGTCTGTGTGCTGAGAGCAGAAGAGAGACCTGGGAATGATTAGTGTTTAGAGGCTCGGGACTTTACTGATTTATGTAGAAAGTCTCTGTGATGGAAATCTGGAAATACAAGAGGCTGGAAACACCAAAGTTATCTACGTGTATTTTAATAGGGGCTTTCTGCAGAAAGGATCAACACAGAGAGTCACAAGGATCTCAGAGTGAAGATGGAGAACAGTGAAATGCAAGGATCTTATATAGGAGGACTAAGGCTGTCTCTCAGAACCAGTTCAGACTGGTTCTGTAGGCGCAGTTTGAGACAGGAATTAATGCACAGGAAACTGATTTGCATACATTTCCATTGGGTTCTTTGGACAGTCAATAAGTAATGGAAAGGTCAAACAGGTATATAGAAAGGTCATACAGGTCATAAACATTTCAGGTCATGGAGTCTTAGACAGGTATGCAAAAAGTTACTCTTCAACTATAAAATAGGTTTCAACCACACTTAGAACCACACTTAGTTAATTTTTCCAATACATCTCAAAGTTGAGTTTTTTCTTCTAATTTAAACACAATTACTAAACTTCCCCCCAAGTATTCAGTGTCACGCCACAGACATTGGAATGCCTTGTGATCATGCTGCACTTGTTGCACTCAGACATGAAACTTCAAAGCCTTTGCTTTTTATTTGCATAGCTCACATTCTAAACAAAAACTACAAAAGCAATTTCAGACATATTGGCCATATGGTTTTGTCACAGAGCTATTGATTACGATAAATCAATGCAGTGGGTTTAATGAAAGCCATCAAAGTCGAAGATGATAACCCAGATGTCCACCTGGTTTTCTAAAATGACTGCATGTTCCCACAAGTGATCTTTTTTTTCCCGGGTGGTTCAGGCGTGACCGATAACACGTCTGGATTCCAAAGCCTTAATCTGCTTAGATACAAGAGATATTTTGGGGACCTGATATTATTTTGAGATGGGGGAAATCAACACGGGCTTTCACTGTCTGTTTCAAATTGGTGAAACCCTCCCAAACTCCCTGTTTGCTATCCAAGTAATAATCAATCCCATTCCATTAAATCTCTTGCTCTATAAACTCAGCAGCATTATGTGGTGGAGCTGCTTTGTTAAGTAAGCATGGAGCAGTAAAAAATCAATTCCACAAAAAAAGCGAGAAACCATTAACAAACAGTTTTCAAAGTACCGAATCTTCTTTAAACAAGAGTTACAGAAACCATTATCCCACAGTTGACTAGGCCAGAAAAAAGACTGATGCAGGTGCACAAGATAGTGCAATTCGTTTAAGGCATTAAAAGGCACTGAATTTGAAGTTAAGGCCTGAAAAATATAGATGGGGAGGCAATACAGTTTAAGTATCAGCATACGTCTGTGTCAAGGTGTGAGGATAAATTTAAAAAAAACTGCTCGTACCCGAATCTGACTGCTTGCCGGGACTCCTTTTCGCTCGCTGAGTTATGCCCCTGTTATCATCTGTGGCACGGAAGTCGCTATTTCTGTGCAGTAACCTCTCCTGGTGAAAAGGAGAGAAAAGAAAATATTAATGAGCATGGGAAATTTCTGTCGCAGAAAATTCTGGGGTGATTATTCACTTTGAAGACAAAGGCTCTCCTCAGAATATCAATACCAGCCGAGGCCACCTTACATTAATTCCAGGGAGCAGACAAAAGCTATGAGTGATACGAGTTTTGGAGAGCGAAAACCATGTTACAAGTGGCCTTTCTATTCTTGGGGTATAATGTTTGCACAGAGACAACTTGAGGCATTTGAAAAGATTTGAGACACTGTCAGCCGGCACATTCATTTGCGGCCAAGTCATTGTCTGCCCCACCGGGACTGTAACCTATCCTGTAACCCAAGTCACTTTTGTCTGCGTTTCTGCAGTTTGAGACAGTCACCTGGACACTGCTGCTCTAAAATTCACCTTTTCATACAAAAGGAGGACATGAATTGTGGTTAATCTGAGAGCGATACCCATTCACATGGCACCTGGTCCCGGCCCTATTCAGAGGTAGCATGAATGCGCTAAAACAACGGTGGCAAAGAAAAGGATGTGATGGAGCTGGTCTGAGCTCACCCCTTGGAACAGGAAAAGCCAAGTAAAAGCAACAGTGGTGGGGTGTTCCCATGGGCGAGCGAGTGGAGGGACAAACTGCATGCCTGTGTTCTTATGCGACTGGTTCTGGTTGACCTACATTCACATGAACTCTGTAGGACGCGTTGACCTGACTGTAGCACACTCAAGATGGGACCGGCTCTGACAACAAAATGTTTCCTACCAAGGATTCAGAGTTTACGATTTTTCAAAGTCACTTTCTCATAGAAGAGCCAGTTTGTGATCACATCTTTGGAGGATTCCCAGAGGTCGACAGACAAAGAAACCCCGGCCCTGGAAACACATCGAGACCACCCAAAGCCTTCTTTTAGTAGAGCCCCGTGTATATGAGATCGCTTTCGGACAGACTTTGGAGTGTCAGCATAAATAATGGTAAGGGTACGAGGTATAAAGGATCTCAATGGCTGAGGACAGACAACCAGACAGCTTGTATTGTACTGGACATCTGCTTAGAGTTTGTATAACTGACATTTCCAAAGCAATGACACGTGCAGCACCTTAGCATGGATCAAAAGATAATAAATAATGATGTATCAGTCAGTTTCTTCTGCAACAAATGAATCAGACACGCTTACTGACAGACCCTTTGACCTCTCCTCTCCCGTGGGGGTTTATCCCAGTTGGGGTGACGAGATGACATATTCTGTGTTTCCATCGTTGACGCTCAAGTAAACATAGTTGTTAAACTCCGCCAACGGCGAGAAATCTCCTTCTGAAAGCGGCATGAACTCCTAGTGCCTCTTTGTGTGGTTTTCATGTAGAGCCACTGAAAGACCATGAGAAGACAGACAAGAAAAGTTATGTTTTTAGTTTCTTCTCTACCTCATCTCAGATGTGGGAACTCCCCCCTGTGGTGAAGGATGAGCTGTACCATGTCGAACACCCCCCGCTGGCTGTGTTGGGCAAGCTCAAAGGTAGTTAAAGTCTACAGCCTTGACCAGCTGCCAGCCATGTCTGACCTTATAAGCACGGGAATTCCAGTCTGATGGAGGAGTGTGTGTTGGAATGGTTTCTCGACACACAGACCTCCAGATGTTCCCGCGAGCAGCGACGTTTGCTGTTCATTTGGCGCGCAGGTGTCTCCACATCTCCTCTCCAGCTGTTGGCATATAGGGGGCTTTTACCTCTCAAAGGATTCTGGGTGTGTGTTCAGGCATATGGCATTACACTTTCGTCTGTTCTGACAGCCAAACATGATTCAACAGCCAATTTCTGGGCCGAGATTAAGCTTCAGCAGGACGACAAAAACAAACAAGCTGTCTGCTAGGCTACTACCAAACTGGTGCAGCTGGGAACAAAGTGATTGTAAACGAGTATAAAAAAAGAAATATATAAATATTCCATTATACGACTATAAGAAATAGTTGTGCACCATTGTTTGCTTCATTTCACGTCATTACAACATTTACAGCGTTCGTGCCCTTCAAAGGCACACAGTTACAGTAAATCAGGATGACAATGTGTTGGTATGTATGCCAAGTGCCAACTATTGAGTAAACCATTCTTTTTCAGAACAAGGGAAAAATGCTATTAATTAGAGGGCTCTCGAATCTTCAAAGCATGGGGGGTGCTGTTATGTTCAGAGGATGAGATTCCCCGTTGCTCCGTGAGGATATGACTAAATTTCAGTCACCTCAGGGGTGTGTAATTTTCTGATGAGCAGACTTCATTCTGCCCTATTAACACTTAATATCACAACGGCTTGTATTTCTGCCCGTTTCTGCATGTATACCCTACTGAGACTCCCTGACATTCATATCATTTCAAGCTGATTATGGTACTAAAATGCTATGGCTCATGCCTTCAGTCCTTCCAGCTCACATTTGCTCCACAAATAGACATTTGTGGTTGCAGTGATGCCTTTAATTTTCACTGCTCATCCAAGATCAGTCACTAAATTGCAGTCGAGAATGCAAGGTTACAAAAGTTGAGGTTAAACTCAGGACTGGTGGCTGAGGGTGCTATATGCAGAATGGATGCCCATCACAGATGCATTACCAATTTTAAAGGCATGCATACTTTTTTGTGGACCGAAAGCTCAGAATACTGCTGTGATTCACACTCCTTGACAGATTCAATGACGGCATGTTTTCCTATTAAATATCACCCAGAAGGAGTGTCCCTACCTCAGTCAGCCAATATCAAACGCTGCTCTCTGGAAGGGACATGTGTTTTAAACCATAACTTGGGTAATTTAATAACGGCATCCATAGATTGTCATCTAGAAAACCTGTGGAACTCAACCTGAGGGAAATGTTGCCTGTCAACAGCCAGTCAAGTTTCAGACTGTTGCAACACTTGCTGGCAAAGTGATGCCGAGCTAAATGCTGTGAATGCCTCAAGAATTTATTATTTTGGTAGATGTTTGCGACTCTGGACTTAATCTTGGGCGTCTTCTTCGTCTGCCTGTCAAGACTATTCTTATTTGGAAAAGTTTGCAGAGATATGAGGATCTCTGAAGTTTTTACCTCCTCTGCCTTGTGCTTTTACAGCACTTGCATCCATGCTGATTAATCCCTGATGTGTAGGGCCTGCCTTATCTGTACACATGATACCACTGTTTTAACTAATCATGCACTGGTCACGATTAAAGTAGATGTGGTTGACAGCCCACCCCGGCACTCCAGAATACATGCTGAGGACTTTGTGTCCCATCAAACTGACTTTTTAATAGCCATTAACTAGACTCCAGATGTTTCAGCATCTGTTCTTTGTGAGACTTTGAAGGCATACATCAGAGGGGAGAATTATTTCATATAATGGTTATAAGAAAAATGTTAGGCTCAAATATTAAACGCTAACTGAGCAAACACAAGTCTGTGGATTGAATTTCGTAAGTTCGCACTCACTAAGGTCGGCCGACTCCTGATTGACACTTACTCAGTCATACCTCACACTTTAGAAACACACACACACACACACACACACACACACACACACACACACACACACACACACACACACACACACACACACACACACACACACACACACACACACACACACACACACACACACACACACACACACACACACACACACACACACACACACACACGAGGGGCTTTTTACTGTTGAGAACTGTGCAGATCTGCTGGACAGCTGGGATTTACTGCCTTGCTCAAGGGCATACCCACTGTGGCTGTGAGGGGCCGAGTGTTTGTTCACTTCCCAGATCCAGATCATAAATGACCACATCATCTGCTCTCATTAAGAAGCGACTACGAGGATCTGAAAATGTGTGAGATGTTAAGTGGTGCATAACGTTTAAGTGCTTGTCAGAAATTTCTCCAACAAAGATCTCACCATTACTATTGTCCCCGATGCTTTTATTGAATATCTTCCTGTTTCAGTCAGTATTACTGCTAGCAAAATATCTGATGATCTATAAACCTTTCAGGAGCCAGATTAGATACAAAACTATATTGTTTCCATTTTCTGGTCCAAAACCGATAAAATAAAGTTTTATAGACTTCCTGTCTGGTACAGATACGATCAAATTGTGTTTTATTGTAACAAATTTGATTTGATAGCATTTGCCGTTTTGTCTAATTTTCTTTACTTGCCTCACATCACCCCATAAACCAAGTTACAAGCAGCTCCTCTTCTGTTCACAGAGAGATTGTGAAAACAGTCTTGGGGAGTTTTTAGTCGCAGTGACTTTCTTCAGTTCAGTTGTGCGTTAGTAAATTCTGCCAAACTTTGGCAAAAAATGCCTTAAATGACTGACGGACTGTGAAAGAAGAGGCGGGAAGTGGCTGAAGTACAGCAAGACAAGAAATTGAATAAAATGGATTAAAATTTGGTGAAAATATAACTGAAATTTGATATCACTAGACTGAAACTTAATTTGCCTCCAGAATAAACACAGAACTGTGTTTTCTTCTCATAATAAACTCGAGCATTAGAACATCTACAACTTTTGACATATACAGATACATTTTTTATTCCTTTACAATTTTCATTCCTAATAAAGAACCGTTGTCCTCCATAGAGTGATTTCAACAGAGCCAAAGTTCTCTTTCCATTCTGTTTGACTCACAAAGCTGGTAATTTACACAGCTTTACCAAAACTATGTCTGGATTTCCATTGGGTGCACTGTTTACCAAGGTTGATTTATATCCGACACTGACCAACCCAGTTGAGAATTGTCTGACAGGCTCTGAATTTGGTTTGCAAAGCTGTTTTTACACAATGACTAACCACACTGCTGAGTGAGTTCGACCACAAAGCAGAATATGTCCATGTGAACAGAGGTCAAACACTTGATGTTACAGTGTATGACAACAAAGCCTATGCACTCCTTCTGTCATATCAGATAAGTCGATATTGTTTGCATATTCATTCCAATACCAGATTGTTGTTGCTCTTTGTTTTCGAGGAAGACTTTTCCTGTGTTGCTGCACTTGCATGTTGCATGTATGCCTGCACATCACATCAAATTTCATTCGTGCTGCTGAAGGCCCTTTGATGGAGACTTGTGTGAAAAATCCAATAAACAATTGTTCGGCTTACAAAAGGGATTCTTCAAAGCAAATGCCTGAAAAGCTAACAAGTGCGGCCGCTGCGTCCAAATGCCACATGCTCCTGTTTCTCCAACTATGTAAACTGTGGGATGTGTAATCAGAGTTGTTTAATGCAGACATCTGGTAAGGACAGCATCACAGCGCTGTTAAATATTTACAGCCTGGCGACAGTCTTTCACCTCATGAAGAGTCACCATCTGGGTTGAATACCAGGCCCATCTCACTCGGCTCTAACCAGGGAAACCACTACTATCTAAAATAAGCTTAGCAAAGGACACACTGAGGGCTAAATGAATAGGCTCGGCTTCCCACTTGTGAAAGGAAAATTAAATGAAAGGAAAATGTTACAAAACCCCAAATACCGGCAGTGGACCTTATAAATCTTTCCTACAGAGAAATAAGTGCCTCCATCCTAAATAACCTGGATTCCTCTCTGTGACTATCGAGTTGATGGTTCCGCACAACTAAATGTTCAGCCATTGCCCCCCTCACCCCTCACACACACACACACACACACACACACACAGTGGATCATTTTCTCTGCAAAAAACGGTAACACAGCTGGTGACACATGAGCGAACTGAACAAGCAACGCAAATCTGAGACCTACACTTTGGTCCCTTTGTACTGATGAAATTAGGGAGTGTGCAGGCGGCGGTGGCGGCGGTGGGGGTTGTTGCCAAAGCCACAGACAACACAGTGAAAATTCAATCAGGCCGCTGCCAGAAAAGAAAACACATGTGAGACCGGGCCTGGCTCTGCTCCAAGTACCAACTGCCCCATCTAAGTCCTGATGCATTTACATCAGCCCTTGGGCTTTGCACCTGCTGGTGATCCAGTTAATTTTCCGTCCACCTGCTCCAGCACACTAACTGACCCGTCCCAGTGAATCCAGCTGGGCCTAACTTTTGAGCATCACCTCTGCCTGCTACAGGAGGAAAGGGGGAGCTCTGGAAACAAGACAAATTGGGTTACATGTGATTTGATTACAGGGGGAAAAGCTGTTTGGCAGGTAAATGAGTTAAAAGTGGGATAAAAAACTTTTAAAAAAACTAGCAGATTCTTGTTTTATGAAGGGAACATCTGGACCATACCCATCCTCCCTGATCTGCCCCTCCTTACCCCTCACCCCCTGTCTCCGGATGTGTTAACCTCAACGTTGGCCAGGTGACAGACCTGAGGCTCATACCTTGGTGCATCTTTTCTCTTTTTTTCTCAAGGGAGGCTGAGTCACACAGACAATTCAAGACATATTCGCGTGATAACGGAGCTGGCAAAGATTTAAAAAGAAAAAGAAAAAACTTCGTGTCAAGCTACTGTAAAAGAAGTTGCCCAGAAACATGCCATGACAGAGCGCGGGCACAGAACCTGACACCGTGATACGGGAACAGGAGGACTGAGGTGGAGGTGAACGAACACGAACTGCCTTCGTGTGAGGAATGAAAACAATGTGTTGAAGAAGCTGCTTCATTATTATTATTTATTTGGGGAGGGGGAGTTGTTTTTACCTCATGAACCTCTCCTCCTCCTCCGCTGCCGCTACTGCCGCCTCCTGCTGCTCCTCTGCCGCCGGAGTCCAGCCGCGGGGGGCCGAGCGAGAGCACCGCCGCCGGGTCGGCCAGGTCACCCCCGCTCAGCGTCAACACGGTGTCCCTCTTCTGGTGGATAATCTCCCGCTTGACTTCGGAGCGCAGGTCCAGGTAGCAGACGAGGGTGATGGCGTGCAGGGACAGCGACAGCAGGAATAATCCCAGGAAGACGACGCTGCCGCCGCGACCCCTGCACTTCTTGCCGCACGTGCAGGGCGCCGCTCCGGGCATCACTTTGTCCGGGAAGTCCTCCGCGTGGGGACCGTCGCGTGCCATAGTGGGGACGGAGCGCGAGTGGGACGCTCTCTATCTCGGCATGCTCGGCTCGTCGGGTGTCGCGCGGGCCGCGGTTAATCGTTAACGTGGAGACTCATCGGTGCAGCAGCCGCAGGTCGCTGTGAACTTCTGCGAGTGTCTGTAGTAACAATGACGGACCCGCCCACCTCCGCTGCGATTGGTCCGGGACACTTACTCACGAGCCCAGGCGAGCCGGGCCGGAGGTCTTCTTCTGGGGGAAGCTGCACGCCACCAGGTGCAGTAGTCGAGCGACACCCAACGGACAAAGCGAGCCTCTGCAGCGCCTGTGAGAGCCTGATAATGACAGCGTGTTGAATCCGATTCAGACCTGGGGTTTATTTCTAAGTAGGTTTGCACATACAAGGTATTTGCTGTGGTGTGTTTGTGCAAGCATAACAACTAAATATAAAAATAGGAGACATTATAAAATATAAAGCATATTATAAACACGAGAAAAGGAATTGTGTAATATGTGGATGTTAGATATTTACAATTTGAAGTATGTGCAGTTGTTATTCATGCAGTGCAGCTATGGGGGCCGGGGCCTTTGTAGATGAGGCCAGCAGCAGTCTGGGAAAAAACGGTCTTGATGACTCGCAGCCGTCTGCCAGAGGGAAGCGGGTCTAAGAGTTTGTGTGCAGGGTGGGAGGGGTCGGCCACAATCTTACCTGCACGCCTCAGAGTTCTGGAGGCATACAGGTCCTGGAGGGGAGGCAGGTTGCAGCCGAGCACCTTCTCGATGGAGCGAATGATGGGCTGCACTCTGACCTTGTCCTTGGCAGTATAGCAGCAGCGTACCATGCAGTGATGGAGGAGGTGAGGATGGACTCTCAGTTCGTCATCCTGTGTGTTTGTTGTGTGAATATTACTCAGGCAACAACACCTTCCTCAGTGATTTATCTTCTGAATGCCTGCTACTATATTGTTTACGCATGTGTTTTAAGTTTTTCGGACGTGCCATTTTTCATTGGTGCACTTTGTTTGGCACTTTGTTTTGTTGTGTGGGTGGCACACGGAGTGGTGGTCCCGTGTGAGGAATTGATTGAAAACCCTGGTAAATACTGCGCGGTGTTGTTATTGAAACAGAGCGAGTGACAGGCAAATCCATCACACACCCAAAGAGTGGAAAAGTATGGCAAATGATATCCTTAAACAGGCTACATGTTGCATAATTGTTTTTAATTGCATCTGGAGCAGGGCCTGGCCGCGTGTGATAGCAGGCCTGGAAGAGAGGCAATGTCACAGTGAGGTCAGCACAGCTCTGTGTACAACACCATCAACTACTCTAAACACGTGTCTCTCAGCTCTGGACTCTGGGAACAGTTTGACATTTATGTTACCCAAAAGTCAGGACGATGCTTTAACAAGATTGAATGTGGCACCGCGGTTTCTACATTTTCAACATCCAAAAGCCAACCTTAGTTTTGTTCTTTTCAGATGTCGACACTTTGATCTCTGAAGCAGGGAACCAGAGGTAGCCTGTGGATCAGTCTGTCCTTGAGGCTCAGGATGATGAAACCGGTGCACTGAGCAGGCTGAAACTTCGGAGGCCTTGATGGATCGCCAGCTTAGATTAGTCTTTGGGCAAGTGCCACATAACATTTGTCTTTATTTCTTTGGGACAAAACCTGACATTTGCGTGTACCTGACCTACAAGGAGGTACACGCTCTTTCATGATACGAGCTCACGCTGACAGACACTGAGTAATTGCTGGGTGTTCATTGGCTATTGTAGGAAAATAATGGAGCAGAATTACTTTTTACAGATCAGAAAAGGGTATTTCATTACTGTGAAATGTGTCCTGCATGAAGTTGATTATTCTCAAAAGGGGAGCGTGTATTACTACATACCTCTGGGTGGATTTTGTCCACACTTGTTCTGCATCACAGTCGATTTATCCTCAGCATGATCAGTTTCATTCCGTTGACTAGTGTGCAGAAAAAAAAGTGATTCTAGTCAGCTGCCACTGAAGGGCAGCATTGCCAAGCCATAAATCAATAACAGCACATATCAGTGTCCTGATGATCTTGGACTTAAAACATAAAAATAGCCTCGTATTGGCTGAATGATTACATTTAAATAAATACTTGTATTTTACGCTCTGTATGTAGAGCATCATATGGTTTCTCTGTTGACTGTTGATTACAAATTGAGCATCCTCCTTCCCCATCTCCAGGGAACTAATTTCTCCATTGTTAGAGTATGAGATAGTGAAATGGAAGAGAGAAAGACAATCAAAGTAACCCTCACAGGGCCAGTGACTGAGGGCTCAGCCTAAGCATGTTTGCCACGCTTTTCATCCAAGCAGCAGGCACAGTGACTTTCAGAAGCAGATCGTTCAGGACTGGAATAGTTAGGCACATGCATCTTCCATAATTTCAACACATTTTCTTTTAGAGGAAAGTTAATTTATATGTACGAGAGGCTGCTCTGGGCTGCTTCATCTATCAAATTTCTTTCCTAAATCTTTTGTCATTGTTTGTTTTTGTGGGTAGAAGAGGTCATGCAGCCCTGAGGAGAAGGTCAAATTTGACATAATGCCACTGTCTGAGTTCTGTTTATCTGCTGCCTTGTTTCAGACACACAACATTCAAGCCTGTGCCAATTAAAATTAGTTTTTTTTTTGCACCGAAAAGCGAGGGAATAATTCTCATAACATCCCCTGGGCCTCAATGCAGCATTCATAAATGGTGTGCCACTCTATCCTCTCTGAGCTTATAACAAGATTTAGAGGCTTTTCCTGCCAGATGATAGAGTTTTGCAGGAGGAATAGGCACACTCCTATTTCACCGTGGAGAGCTGAGTGGTGGGCAGATGCTTGTGGCTTCAACAAGCTGTTGGAAGAGTGATGGCTGTCGGGTCGCAGCTAAAGAGGTGCTACCTGTAAATTTCTCCTTTCTCCTGTGCTCATTTATAAACTGAGCATAAATCAAAACCAAATATCAATTGCCATTATTAGGATTCTCATATGAGCCAAAGTGATTCATAGCTAATAGAGTAACACCATCACATATCACAGTGAATTGTTTTAAAATGCTCCCTGCTCCATACATTACCTCCTCAGGAGTCATTGTTTCTGCGCATTGGATTGCTTAGGTGTAACCTTGGCTAATTGTGGTATTTGATTTCCTACCGATACATCTCTTGTAGATTGGACCATGTCTCACATTTCCCTTAACAATGATTAATTCACTCTCATTGCAGGTGTCTGTCTTAAAGGGATAGTTCACCAAAAAGTCAAAATTCACATACCTACTCACCACTATGCCAATGGAGGTGTGGGGGAAGTGTTTGAGTCCACAACACTTTCAGGGTTTCAGGGGTAAACAGTGTTTCAGCCAAATCCAATGCAATTGAAGTAATTGGGAACTCCTTCTTCAAACAGAAAAAAATACATAAAATGCCTCCATACTGCTCCTTCTAGCCTGGAGCCGCGTTCATGTTCACATGCTACCGGAACTTGTACAAATAAAGGATTACCAGAAACATTGTCTTAGAAAGTAAAAGTATAGGACTCCTCTCAGTGTTATATATATTTTACTATTATGTAGCTGGTGAAGGTACTCATTTTAAATGCTAACAACAGCAACAACTCATCACATTTTATAAATGGAAATTATATTTGTAGCATGCATTTAAAAATGCAGAGTTGGTATTTTTATTTCCTTCTGTAATATAGTGGAGTAAGTATAAAGCCAAATATGTAAAAAAGGTGAGGGCTTCCAAATTACACTTGTTCAATAACATTGATTTATTTTTCTTTGGTCACTTGGGAGCAGCAGAACAAGCTGCAAACACAACATTAGCATGCCAATATACTATAACATTGATATGGAGACCAGCGGCTTAATTAAACACAGAGCAAACACCAAGCAACATTAGCATTTGGAGTCATGCGTCTGTCTACCTGATGAATACAAGTCAAGTTTCCACTCTGCCTTTGGCTCTAATTTTGGTTTCCTGAGGGAACTACTGTGTGTGTGTGTGTGTGTGTGTGTGTGTGTGTGTGTGTGTGTGTGTGTGTGTGTGTGTGTGTGTGTGTGTGTGTGTGTGTGTGTGTGTGTGTGTGTGTGTGTGTGTGTGTGTGTGTGTGTGTGTGTGTGTGTGTGTACTGCTAAATGCTCCATTATATTCACCGGCTAGTCACTAACTTTATCTGTTTGCCATTTGATCCTGGGTAAGCAGCGTACATTGGGTTTCTCTGGGCTTTTGCACAGAGAAATGCTGCCTGTTGATGCTAGAAACGATGCTTCGTGAGTAGCGAGACGGAACCAAAACGGTGAAGTTGGAAGCCATAAAACCAAAACTGAGAGAGGATAAAACTTGATATTGTGACTGTAATAGACACGGAGTCATATTAATTAATGCAGCTTCAAGAACAATGTTTGAGTAATTGTATTTTGCTACATGTTTTGACTGAAATTGGCATACTTACGGACACTTAAACTTTCATGAAAAAATTCCTACACTTTCATGTCATATGCCGAGTGTTCAGCATTTCACAGGCAATTTATTAAGCAGGCTGCCATTCTTTACCCTGCCTTCAGCTCAGCAGTGCTCTGTGAGTACCCTTGTCTGTTACACTGCAGAACCATTGGCAGAGACACGATTCTATCATTGTAGTTATTAATGAAAAGCAGAGGACCTGCGAGACACAACACACTCACAAGACACAGAGCGAAAGAAAGACAGAAAGAAAGAAAGAAAGAAAGAAAGAAAGAAAGAAGGATTTAATCACTCAGGAAGCTACCTGCTCAGCAACTAGCTGGTGAACATATGGAGCATTTATCTGTTAAACACCCAGATATTTCCCTCAGGACGTCTGGTGGCCAGAAACATGTCTCTAATGCTAATGACACCCCATGAATGAGTATGTATGCACCCAGAGAGTTATTGCTGCTTTAAGTAAAGTTAAACGTGTCAGGAAACACTATTTAAACATACAGCAGATATTATGAAAGAACTTAAGCCTTTGTTTGGAATCATGTATCTGGTCACCTGATAAAGCAAACACGTTTTTTTTGCTCTGTTTTTTGTCTCCACCATCTCCAGTAAATATCTTAGCTTCTGAAAGTGGCATGAGTGACCTTTTAACTTATGGACATGTGACCAATTGTAAAGATATTGATAAATAATATTAATCAGCGTCTGAGCCAACTGAACCGATTTAGTAATATACAAGTTAGGTTATCAGCACTGTAAATTACACGTCCACATTAAAACACCATAGTAGAGAATTTCTCTGGCTCTGTGTCTTTAAATGTAGAAAAAGAATAATTCATAGGATATGAGTCAGAATACTTTGAGCCATTATCCCACTCAGATTTGTCATGCCTCGCTAACAGCTTCGTCATCGGAGGAATGTTTACATTTTGGGTTTTTAGGCATCAGATTGCTCAGTAACCCGCAGCAGGTACAGTGATAGAGAGATCATTTAGACTATCTTCTTGTAGACGCTTGTATATCTTGGATGTGCTATGAAGCTGAGTCCAATAAAGAGGTGAAATACGAGTGAGAAGCATGTTTATTTCAGCCGTTATGTGCCAGGACGATGGTTTACGGCCTCTCTGTTCCCTGGATGTTTTCCACACTGCTTGTTTCTGGGTTTCATGTGAGGCTGCCACCTCTGAGAGCACAACCTCTGCCAGCCTCAATAAACAGTCACCACCCATATCAGAATCTCTAAACCAGACCAACAGCATGATCAAGAGGCACACCTGAGGTGAACCCAGAGGTAATCTACCTTTCAGCCCATCTCTCTGCGCTGCTCTCTTTGTTTATTTATCTCTCTGTCGTTTATGTTTTACTGGCTTATATTTTCTCCTGATTTTAAAATGGGGAGAATATTTTTGCAGTGTCACCCTCACTGAATACTCCAACCATATCATGTCATGATAATCTAGCACTCTGAAATGCCAGTGTTTTCCATTTCCTACCCCGTGACCTTAGTCCATTTCATATTCTGCCAACAGTGCACTTTGTCACCCATCCTTTTTTTTCTCCTGTCTCCCTCAATCTTACTCTTATTCTCAACTTGGATCCCAGCACAGTCATTGCTGGGGAGAAAAATATCCGTTTGCTCGGGTCAGTGTTCATAAATTTTTTTTCCTCACGGGGTGAGTTCACCTGTACTCTACAAGATGAATGACTTGAGAGCTTTCACTGGGAAATTGCTGTAGTTAAACAATACAATCCTCCCCTTCTCCCAAACAGCTGAATGGGCAGGCTCAGAAAATGTGAATGGGAGGTGTGAAAAGGCCAAGTACCGAAAGTAATTGCTGTTGTGTTCACCAGAGAGAAAGAAAACAACTTACAAAGAAGTTGCTTGCAGCACATCATGAGGGCAACATATCAAATTGCCCTGGCAGAAGCTGCATGGGTTGAATCATCAAATGAACTGATTCATATTCTCACAACACAAAGAGCAGCATCAATGTACCTTCACACCGTTGACTCTAAAACGCAGCAAGAGACAACAAATGTTAATCATTTAATCATCATCATTTAATGTGGTGTCAGTAAACCACACACACACGCACACGCACGCACGCACGCGCACACACACACGCGCACACACACACACACACACACACACACACACACACACACACACACACACTCCCAGGTTCAGCTATGATGGTTTATAAATAGACTCTATATAAAGAGAAATGACATGACTGCTTCCCAAAAGTGAAGCCAAAGTGTCTTGATCACCACCTGGTGCCTGGCTGTAGTATGGGTAATAAATCTCTTCTCCATGTAAGCAAATGGGACATGGACCAAAAGTACATGCCAAATATTTTTTTCTCAATTATAGTTTCTTTCAAATTGTATTTTAAGTAGTTATTTGATGGTATAACAATGAAATATCATGATTGACAGCTGAGTCTGAATCATGATTGGTCAACCGCGTGTATTGGCAGGAGGTGCTGCTGCGGCTCCATACTGTGATCGCTATTGAGCAGACTGTGATTACAAAATGCTCTGAATGGCGTATCTGTCGTCGTATCTGAGATATTTTATCTTCATTTCTGGATAGTGGGACGAAGTGGAGACATGTCGTCCATCTTTAAAATCAATGGTTTATACTGAAGGAAGACCAGAGTCTCACCTCCAAATGTTTTTTTTTTGTTATACTTGTTATGAATGTGAAAAATACCCAGTAAGAATCGATACCCATATAATTAAGTTGCTGGATCTCAGTAAGTGATAATATGATATTTTCTATGCAGGAATCCCAGTGAGTTGGGATCACATATGTTGATATTTAGCTGTCTTTTCAAATCTTGTACAGTATGTATCATTTTAAACATCGTTGCTATCAGTTATGATAACAGCCTAATCCAGAAGGGATGACTGTCAGACAATGAGTCTATGGGAACAATTTTGTAAAAGGTCCACACCCATCCTACAGAAGAGAACATCCAGACTGAAGTCAACTTATCAGTTTGGTATTTCTTTGTAGTCATTTGGAGTTTGACTTTTCAGGCCGCCCTTATCTCCCAGGTCCCTAGACCTGTGCCTGGTCAGGCTGCTAAGCAATCCACCCATCAGTTTATATTTCAAAAACATTGGCCTCACAACCTGTTCCAACAACTGGATCCTCAGTCTCCCACAGTTTGTATGTGTGTGGTTGAAGAAAAAAGACATTATAGTTGTGTCTGGGAAGAAATGTAGCATCCAAGAAAAAAGTGTGGGGTCCGACAACTTGGCAGTGAACCGATGATTTACAGTCAGTGCTGTGAAGAAGTATAGTGTATGAAATCAGCATGACTGCATGAATTTTGTGGCACCATATAAAGGTAAAGGTCGAGAAATAAAACAGGTGGTAATTAACAAGGAAAAATGAGCAGTTTTTCGAGGCTTAGTCATTAAAAAAAATTCCAGCAAATACTTCCTCCAAAGCTGCTTTCAAATGTGCAATGAACTTAAGACATTTTCCAGAGGAGATGTATGTGAGAATGTAAATGTTCGAATGAGCTATTCCCGACATTTTCCGGACTTTTTATGTAAATGAAAATGAAAATGTCTAAGTAAGTGTGAGATTACAGCTGGAAAAAGAGCATGTGGGTGTTAATGATGTTTCTAACAGGCTGAATACGAATATCTCAGAATGAAAAAGAGGTGCCATACACAAAGGAGTGTGATTCCCGCAGCGGTATTTACACATCATGTCCTGTCTCCTGCATTCTCTACCTAGGCACCACCCCTGAATGTTCCAGATATTTTCCTGTTGTTGTGAAGGCATCTGACACAAACAATCTCCCGCTGCATTCTTCATATGTAAAAGGCAAAGTCTGGAAAATATCCAGACCGAGTTTTCCAGACATTTTCTGGGGTTCATGTCTGAAAATGGCTCAAGACAGGAACATCTCTAGCACAGAGGCCAATTCAAGGCCTGGATATAGAGTGGGCTACATGTATATCCAGGCCTCCAGGCTACGACTCATGTTGTTATGAAAATGTGCAAAGTTTCTTGAATAACTTTCCTCTCCTGTATTCAGCACATGCGTTTCCTAATTTGAATGTAATTTAAACACCTACCCCACACACTGCAGCTTCTTTATTGCTGACAGCGGTTAGCACATGTGAGCTTGCAGACGCGGCGGTTATTTATAGATGATGGTTGGCTTCACAGGATGTATTACCATCTAAATTAACAATCCAATAAGTAAACCTTTTGTTTCAGATTTATTGCAGGTGTCATTATACATTGAGCCTGAGGCTCTCAATGATTTACTTGTTTCAAACTATTGAGATTTAATGCTGCCAAGTCCTGAAAGCCTGTTAGTGAACTACAATGACCTGAATTCATTGCACCTATATGAAACAGTGCATCTGTGTGTCAGAGCATCAGTGCAGCACTGATTTGTAGATGTTTGTGGGCTGAATTGGAAAGGAGTGTACGTTTGAAATGTAGCCTCCATGTTGTCAGTCATACGACATTAGCTCACACGAGTGGGCTTTGACTGGACTGCACATTTGTCCAAAATGATCTATGTAGTTGTTGCAAACCCTAAATATATTCAAATGAAATGGCAAAGTTAAATTCATTAATAAATTCACAAGTGGCGAATGTGTGAGAGAAGTATTTTCACCTAAAAATAAATCTCAAAAAGTGCGAGTGAGTATATTTTTTCATTCAAATTTATGAAAGGAGTTTAAAGGAGCTCAACATTTTTGCTCTGAATATCCCAGTCTGACCTTGAAAAGGGCCTCAAAGCTCCAGCTGTCACTTTGTGTTAAGACTTTTCTGCTGATGATCTCAGCTCCTTCACGCCCTCCATCTCCTTCCCTCCATCTCATTATCTCTCCAAATATCATAACTTATTCAGAAGCCCTTAAAAGGCAGACTATACCCTGACACAGCAAAATCCAACAGGAGTCCGCCAGTTCATTAAAAAACCTCATCAAACATGCACAACACAAACACGCGGATAGACACACGCACGCGCACACACTCTCAAGCTAATTCAGCTTTCTGGGGAGCGTTGCCCCGTGGAGCTAACAAGTTTCCCTCAGCTCTCATAGATAGAGCTGGATGTTGTCCCCTCTGGAAGAGCTGTCATCAGAGCACACTGCATGATATGTAGCTTGGCCTCAGCTGGGCTGTGGCATTTGAAAAAAAAGTCTGCTGTCCACAGCCTGTGAGCAACCTGTGCAGCTTTGGTGTGTCACAGGCAGAGCTGCTGACATGAAAACCTTTGTATTATGTCGTCAACTGTCACACACCCTGATAATTTTCCCTGCTGGCATCCAGCGTCTAAATTACCCGCACCTGGTTGCCATGTTGGTTTCATGTTTTTGATGAAAATCACTTGCCAAGAAAGAATGCTTTTCAATAGTCTCTCAGTAGAGTAGCTCGGGGCTTTATTAGGGACCATACGCCTGTCTGACAGCACACTCCTGATGTTGTGTTAAATCCCATATGCAGCTGTGTGTTGCTCAGAGCGACTTAAGGTATGTGTGTGCGCGCATGCTGTTGGGTAAACGGCCCTCTTCAGCTTTATTACCTGGCCATGAATCATGAGCCTTCATTACAGCCTGCTCATTGTGCTCTGAAGGTTAAGCAAACCAATTAGAGTTCCCCACACGCCGTTGGGGTTCTCAGCAACAACTGCATCCCCACGTCTTGCATTTTAAATAGGCAAACGAGGACTGGGATTTAACATAGAAAAAAGGAAGCGAGAGGTACGCATGAGGATGTTTAGAGGACTGGGAAGGGTTCACGGGTGGCGGTATGAGAGAGAAGAAAGAAACTATGGCAGAAGAAGAAGAGGAGGGGGGCAGGAGGAGGAAAGAGTATATCAGAGAAAGAAAAGAGCGAAAGAGAAAGAAAGAAGCCCTATTAAAAGAAATGACACCGTCATGGTTCACTGAGCGCCTGCACTGGGCGGCAGTACCCTTGTGCTTAATGCTTTCTGGCTGTCAGCGCCACAGTCAGCTGCACTGCCTGGCTGCTCCCAGGGGGAAACTGTGTTGGTCTATGCTCTCGATTAACTCTGCCGCTTATTAGAATAGATACTGGGAAAGGACTCAGCGAACCAAAGAGCAGATCCAATAGAGTGCGGGCGCGGCACACTGTAATCATAATGTGAAGTGTAATTTAGAGAGTTCCTCAACAAGTCAGATCGGAGGTGTTGATACAGCATCAGATTTGAACTCCTTATGCACTGGTTTTCACTGATACACAAACTCCTTTTAAAGATATAAAATGGAACAATAAAATGTTTAATAGCGAGCTACATATTTTGCTGACATGAGGTAATGGGACGATTCATTTTGTTTGCCATTAATTGTCTCATACCTGTCACTTGAAAACATACTGCTTACCAGTTAGCCTGTTTTATTCTTACACTGTTTGTATTGGTGAACATGAATAAAACTTTAATATATGACCTCAACTGTGAAGATAATTTGTGCCTGAGTCACGTCAGTTACTTCAGAGTTTCATCGGCAAAGGTGGTGAAGACGACTATTCCCGTGTTCCCTCAATGCTTCACAACGTCATCATAGGTCTTTTAATATTGTTTTGATTTAGAGACCACAAGCATCCAAAGTTACATATTGTATGTTTAAATTACCATCACATTATTCTATAATAGCCTGCGTGCATCTGCATAGAGAAGAATTCAATACCAGGTGTTCTTGCATTAGCCCCGCTCATATACTGAAACTACCGAAATTATAGCTTTCATCCGTATGCAAAGTGGTTAAAGATGCTTGAAATAGGTTCTTTTCAGAACAGTACAAAGAAAGGTCATTGTGTTGGCGAGTTGTGACGAGGAGTAGTGTTTAATAGTTTGGGTCTGATGGGTTTTTTTTCTTCTTGTTTCAGAGGATGCAACATTTATATGACTGCTGACCTTCTCATAAGTTTGCAGATATTTTAAATAAGTGGGAACAAGCTGCTTTAGGGGAGAGAGAGAGAGAGAGAGAGAGAGAGAGAGAGAGAGAGAGAGATATCTCATCCAGGAGATATAAAGATGTGAGGCTGGGAAATAAGGCTGACGCTGCCGCACTAAGTTGCCATATTAGCATTTCAGAGGGAATAGTAGAGGGATCCGCTTGGAAACAAAAAGGCTGGATCAGCACTGACTGACAGAAGCAAGGACTAGTGTTCAATGGGAAAAAAAACACCCTCCTCCTACTCGTCTTCCTCGTTCTGCTTTTTCCTTCCAGATCCACTCAGCCAGAACACCAGCTGAAGATGAATGACTGCAGGCTTTCATCGGGTCCTTTCACATTTCCAAACAATAAAAAAGAAAAAAATATTCTCCAATTTCTACTCTTTGTAGTAGTTGTGGAAGGTCAGGAGCAATTAAGAAGCATATTTACCTTAGTAAATGGTAAATGTTCTGTATCGCAGAACTTTCTCTATCATACATCAGTCATGCAGTGCCCCCGGGGGCAGTTTGGGGTTCAGTATCTTGCCCGAGGACACTTCGGCATGTTGAATGAGGGAGACGGGGATCGAACTGCCGACCCTCTGGTTGAATTTGAGTAGAACTTTGTATTTTACTTGAGTATTTCCACTTTTACTCCCCTACATTCCATTAGTTACCTTGCTGATGAATATTTCACAGACAAAATAGGATTATTGTAAATAATATACATGTTTAGGAATTAACCTGATCAACAGCATTACATTTTTTTAACATCAGCTTCACCTTAACCAGCCACAACATCAAAATGCTTCTTTTGTGTTAATGATAATAATGTGTTAATAATTAATAAACCAGATAAATTAACTACATTAATAATTTAACACTGCATAATCACTTAAAAAAAATTGCCATGAGCACTCCTGCAATACTTTCTCATGACTTCTTCTATCTATCTGTAATTTTTATGCAGTGGCTTTAATACTTACACTAGTGCGGTGCCTGTTCTAAACATGCCTGTTTGGAATGGGCTGTTTGCTTGCCTTGTGGTGATGCTGGTTGCAAAGTAATAACAGCTGCTGAACTCACTTCACAGAACCCTGAAGCTGCGCCCCCGCTGCTGTACAAAGAGCTGTTCACCTGTTTATTCAAAGTTCAGTGAAGCTTGACTCTGTACTCAGAACCCTGAACAGAAGAATCAGTTGTCGTTGTCGAGAAGGTGCTGTTGTGGTGACCAACAACGATGAGTCACAGCCACAGGTGCTACCGAGCGCTGGTAGCGACTCGCCAGTTTATTCAAATTTATATTCAAATTGCACCAAATTCTACACTGCACTTCCTTGGGCCCTTAACAATACACACGCCAAATGGGAAGCCGATAAGATTAACGGTTCTCGAGATATGAGAGCCACAAACAGACAGGCTGAGATCTCTGGAATTATTAGAAAGATTAAAACACCTAAATACTGCCAATTATAACATCTAGAGGCTCTGAAAAGTTTAATTTTAGTTATAACAATATTTTGCCATATGAGCTGTTCTGATATTCTTTTTCTTTATCGCAACCAAACTAAAAGAAATATTTTCGACCTGATGCTGCATGTTTGCAGATGGATCACAGGCTGAACCTTGTGAACATCTGTTCTGTGTCTAACATTGCGGCAGGAGCTGCTCTAACAGTCGGACCGTCCTGTCGTCCCTTCCTCCCGATTTCCTCCAAGGGTAGCAGGGCACAGAGGTCCTGGCTGCCGCAGCCCAGTCAGCTTGAGCTGCTTAAAAGCGCCACCATCATCAGAAGAAAAGAGCCTTGAAATGCCTGTTAGTGCTGAGCCCCGGCTTCCCATTCACAACCCTCTAAAAGCCCCACTCAATGCAACCTGATAACAGCTCCAGGTGTCCTGGTTGGCGTCCAAATAGCTGCCTATAGTCTTCACTCAGTTAGAATGGCTCAGTACTCGCACCCATGCTGTCGCTGTCTCCCTCCTTCGCTCTCCCTCCCCCTGTCCTCTTTCATTCCCCCTCTTTTTTACACATCCACTTGTTTTCCCCTCGCCTATCCTCCTACCTCGGATATCTTTGTAAGAGCCTCCTCTAAAGGATGATTCTGCATTGATAAACACGATTACCGAGTTCTTTGACAAAGTCACTTCAGCCTGTATAGTCTTCAGTTCACTGCCTTTCAGCACCAGTTAAGCTGCATGCTGAGATGGGAGTCAAGTTTACTGCAGTCAGCAAGTTTATTATGCCTTATATTGCCTTGGTTGCTGCTGTTTCCATATGATTTTTCTGTAATGTCACATCTCTTGGGATAGTTTGTATAAGGCGAGGTAAAACCATTAAAGTTCTTTCTTCGCTATTTTACGGCCTTTGTATATTATTCATGTGCTAGGTCATTCTAGGTAAATTACTTTGGGGCATCCCCGTTCTCATATTGAACCCTAAGGATGTGTATTTCTCTTATTTTTGTTCTTTGTTGAGCGCAGCACAAAGTTCTGTAGCAGCTGTAAGATTTCGGATTTAATAACCTGCCTCAGAGACAATGGGTCTTGGGGCAGAAGTAATTCTGACAACCATCTTTCACTTCGTCTATTCCTCTGCTGTAGTTGTGTAAGTGATCAGCCACTAACTCCTTCCATATCCCACTGGAAAACAGCAGTCACCAAAGTTCACTCTGTGAATTAAAACTTGCTCTCTTCTCTCTAGCACCCCAGAGTACAATGCAAATGCTCAGAAGTTCTCCCTCCATTGAAATTATGCGACTGGAATGTGAGAGTGCTAGTTTGACCCAGTTTCTCTATTATCATAAAATGTTGAACATGCAAAAAAGGGAAGATGAGCCTTAAAATGAGAAGACCCAGTATATCCTTGAGGCATAGGGCTGAAATGAAATCTACCCAACCCAGGGAATCTGTTTGCCAGGGAAGGAGACATTCAAGCCTTTTTGATATATTCATGTCCACCGAGCACCTGCCTTCATCTTGTCTCTGCCTTCACTTGCTTCTTGGCTTCCTGTGTGCATGTCTCCTGTCCCTCGGGCCTTCTGGCACTTGAGGGTAATGGAATCATGAGGCAAGTATCAGGTAGACGTAGAGGATGTGAGTGTCTCTTCTCGATGTGACAAAAGAGTGCTGAGATGTGTCCTCGGCTTCATGTCAAATCCTAACCCCCACAGTGCCATCGTTCTCGGCCAGGACTTCATCTGGTGAATAAGCTGATAAGGTAATGCCATTACTTATCTGCTAATGTTCGCAAAAAAAAAAGAAATATTTTATAAATTTTAAGCAGCTGCCAGCTTTTTAATTTTGGACTGTCAGTTCTCACTGCCTGCAGTACAATGAGGGAATGATTTAATAGTGCAATTAAAATGCTGTCAAGGGTTTTCAGTTGTGTTTGCATTTGAATTCTATTATTGGCAGCCTTAAAGGCAGTCAGTGCTTGTTTGGAATGACATTCTGCTGTCACAGAGCAAAAAAAAAAAACTGGCATCAAGTCAAAATGCTGGCAAACCGATCATTTGCTAAAACCCTCCCCTGATCACTGTTTGTCCAGTCATAGCTTTCCAGGCATGGCAGAGCTGTTTGGGATTTCTGTCCATTGACGCAGAATGTAATAAGAGCAATACTCACCGTCTTGAGACTGTAGGGAGACAAACAGTGTTTTAGAGTCTGGAAAGTCTTTCCACAAGAACGTTGTGCCTGTTAAAGTGTCTGTAGAAGTTCGCACATGTTCCTTTATGTGTTTGGAAGGAGGGAAACTTCTAGGAAAGAATTCAACACTAGAAAAGAAGGCTGGAAAGTGAAAAAGGAAGATAGATAAACAAAGACAATCTGGGTAACCGGGGGGGCACAGATTTACAGTATAAGGTCAACTAACAGCAAATCCAGAGGCGCATGTGTAATTGTAAACAGGTGAGGATGATGAGGGGGAGCTGGAGGCACACAGGGGTAGGAACTAAATTGGTAGTGTGTATTTCAAAATAAAACAGGAAACACAACCACATGCAATGGTTTACAGGATGTTAACAAGTGATAAAATCAATAACTTTTGACAAATCTGCTGGATATGAAAAAACAGCTTTTTAAAAATTATGAATAATTTTGGCTCACCACTGTTATCATCAGCTATAACGTGTGAAAACGGAAGGCATGCAACAGGAAACAGTTACTATGGGCACAGTCCATTCAAAAATGATCCAAATGCAGAACAAATATTCAAAGTGACAGACTTAAACAGAAGTTCTAACCTGAGAAGTCAGAGGTACTTTGGTGGAATTTCCAGTTATTTCCTGAAAATCCATCATTTCTGCTGCAGTAATGAATGGAGCTTTAAGTTGTCAGACGGAGATGGAAAGTCAATGCTCGCTAGAAAAAATAAATAAATACAACGAATCTCTGCCTGCACATTTCACTGATTTTTGCTTCCTGCTATGCCAGCTGTAGGTTTCACTATGTATTTCTACTGGTGTTTATTCCTTCATCCCTCTCACTTATCTAACACCTTTCACTGCAGATGGTGCAGCAAACAAACAGCAAGCGTTTGACTCGTGTTTCATGAAAGGCAAGCCAATTATTGAAAACATATTCTTTCAACCATTTCCTATGAATGACTAAAATTAAAGTGTTCTGGAGCCCAATTCACTTTGCATCTTAGAAATGTTCGGTCTCAGAGTCCAATTTACGACTGGGAGTGCCGATGGAAGGCTTCAGGCTTCCTCGCCGCAGTAGGAGGGTGGTATCATGATTAATTTAGGCTTGTTTTGTCAGCGCAGGAAGCCACAAAAAAAAAGCTCATTACAATCAGCTGGGTTTTGTCACAGTCCGGGCTCCCTCTAATCTCCCATAGAGAAGAGAAGCGATACAGCTTCTCTGAATATGCATTGATGATGATTGCATGATTTATGCATGAGTGTCATGGCACCTTAAGACTATCCCGCGCTGAATTAGAGCTTTCACTGTTTTCTAAACGTTTGTTTTAGGCACTCGACTGCCTCACTCACAGGACCGTTCATGAATGTGTCGGAACACATCTGAATATGTGTTGAACATTGAAGTGTAAGATAACAGTGGCTTGTTTGTTTGACTGTTTACCAAATGCTTGTGCAAAGACACGAGGAAACTGTGTTGTAAGCTGTCATGTTTCCTTTCAGACTACACCGCAGTTTTTCGGTTAGCATGTCTCTGTTTGACTTTTGGGCTTTCACTGACATTACCTGCAATTAGGCTGTCATAATTACCTGACTTGTCAACAATAGACTTGAAATAAAGATGGTGATTGATGGCTACATGAGAGTCACAGGAGGGATGTGGGCATTAACCGTCCAGTGAGCTCCCCTCGTGGGTGTTGAGTTGACCCTTCGATAAACACAGGCAAGGCCTCTCAGCGTTTTCCTTTTAGCTCTGATAGATGATGCACTGGTCGGTGTGTTTGTTCACATTTGCTACCTTTTACCAACAACCACCTGATGTTTGTGTCATGGTGGAATAGGATTTCACACTTTGTATGTCATGTAGTGATACCGCTTTCTGCTTATTTAGTGCCTATTACAAATCAGCAAGTCTTATATTTAAAATTCTACCAAAATAAAAGCAATGATAAAACAGCCAAATCCAGAGCAAGGTTAATTATTTTTATTCAACAAATTAGTTAGCGCTAGGATCTGAGCCAATGGCCCAGTAACCTCATCCTTTTGTTCCGCAAACAGCACTGGCTGTTAACCATAGACACTAAAAAGGATGTGAGGCTGAAACAGGGAAAGAGTTACTCAGTCAAAAGCAATTGACGACTTAAGAGGGACAGTATCTGGGATATCAGACATTCGAGTCCTGTCTCCAGTAGCTGGTTGCATTCTGTGTGTGAGTATGTCAAGGGTGGATGCTGGGAGTGAGGCTATAGTCACAACAGCACTGGTCATTGAGCAGAACTCTAGAAATGAGGAGCAATTGGGGGGCCCCGACTGGAAACAACATCATGGAGAGGGCCTTGTAAACAAACCACATGAAAAAACGGTCTCCTATAGACAGAGGGGGATTTAGGCAGGGGAACACAATACACCATTTTAGAGAAATTGTCAAAGATGATCAGAGTCATCTTTGGAAGGGAGCTGGTGTCAAAGTCAAGGGCGACGTGGAATAACGGCCATTGTGGCACGGGAAGACGATGGAGCAACCTGGAACTAATAGTAATACTGCAGTTTACAAGAGTCCTATAAATAAAATGTTACCAAAATAAATACCATTTTATAAACGTAAAATAAAAACCAAAGGTAATTACTATGAGCAACAAGGTATTTAGCAGTGAGCTATTGCAGGTATTATATAACAACTTATTACTGGTATCTTCAGTCTTGTTGATTTGTGGAGTTTAGTTTCGTTCTGTAATTCCAGCTCCACAGCTCCTGCTCCAGGCATGCAGGGGTGAAATAAAAATACCTGTGTGAACGTACAGGGTCTGTAAGTACACTAGTAAAGTTATACTATGTACTGAGTTAGTTCTTGTCACTGGCTGTGAGAGCCAGAGCTGTAGGTCTTTGGTGTAGATTGAAATACAAATTTCAGTGCATCATCGGGTCAGACCTTTAATTTGTCGTTTGGTGTATCATAATATGCAGCAAAACTAATAACATTCCACTTCAGGATGAAAGCTATAAAGGGAGGCTCTCCTAACTACTTTCAGAAACTTCTGACTTGGGTAGCTCTCCCACCATCTGAGGACGGGGCGGGTTCTCTCCGTCAGCCGACGAGCGGCAGCACCATAAAAGTACGAACCAATCTCAAGCCTTTGAAGTCCGTTTGCATAGCAACTCTCTCTCACCTCTCACTGCAGATGTGTATTTTCCCTCTTGCCCATTTATCCCCCTCCCATGCCTCCTGTGCTCCCCAACTTTCTCCGCTACTCACTCTCTCATCTCCCTGTGTCGAGCCACTTCTCTTCCATATTCCATTTGCTCAGGTCTGCAGGCTGAGGCAAACTTATTTAACAAGAGGCTGGCAGGCTGGGCGGTGGATTTGGCAGCTGTGGAAAAGAGGTTGATGTGGCCCTCTCTACCACAGGAGAGTGAATCCCAGGCAGGGAGTCTCCAGATGGGCTCGGTTTGAAGCGGTTCACTCCTGGTTCCCCTAGATGAGCCCCATACGGGATAAAACTGCATATGTGAATACTAAATACAGATTGAGTGTAATTAATTACCTGACTGCTTTTAGGGCTTTATTTACATATCTGCACCTGATACCTTTTTCCTCCTCAGAAAGTTCAGAATTTAAAAAGGTGGAAACTGCAGAGCATACAATATGAGTGTCTTTTTATATTAATTATATTAATGCATGCAATAGAATGACCTTTGTCACCATGCATTCACAATGTGTGACAGATGCTTTGATCTAGTCCTGCTTCATCGCTCCTCTCTCCTCAGACTTGTTCAGGCTGCTGGTATTCTCCCTGCGTGCCTCTGTGCTGACACTGCTTTCCTTTGCATCCCATTGATTCAGGAGCACTGAGTGATAGATGGGTTTAATAAAGCAAGGTGCAGTCCCCTCAAATAAATGAGCAAATGCAGGATTTATTACCAACATCTGCATTTTAAGGGGAGTAAACAGAGCCTAAGCTGGGAAACACAGTTTCATGTTACCCACAACCCAAAGTCTGTGCCAAAAACTTGCATGCATGCGCAAGAGCTCAGCACATCGACAAAGACGCACACACGCGCACACACACACACACACACACACACACACACACACACACACACACATACACACTGATGCACACATGTCCAATCACGGCCTTTTCACGTCCCGTCTTTCATTCTCTCTGTCACTTAATTCTCACATCTTTTGCCATTCATCTTTCTCCTTCGATAAAAGGAGACCTTGGTTTGCCGAACCTCTTTCTGGCATCTCTCTTCTCCTCAGTTACTCATGTTCCTCAGTCTTTTTTTTATTCTTCTGTCTTTTCACTCTTATCCTGACAGACGTTCCCTCCTTTTGAAGCAGCCGACCGGGATCTCTTTGACCCAAAGTGCTCATCACCAGTTTGTCATCATATACAGTATGATAGTCTTTTAGTTATAAACATTGGCCCTTCTCCTCTTTTTTTTTTTGTGCGATGGCAGAGCTACAGGCTGTTAGTAGTGGTGATTTATCCATGCGCTGTGCCAGTGCAGCTAAATCTCCTCTCCCCTTGGCACTGAAACAGTAGTATATGCATGGTTTAATTTCAGCTCTGAAAGAATGTTGTGCTGCAGTGATAATGCAGGCCTGTTTGCCAGTGATTGGACTAATTAATAGGCTCACAGATGATACACGGCTGTCTCATACAGTCACAGTGGGCAATAAGGGAGAGGGGGGAAAAGAGAGAAGAGGAAAATATAAAGTAGCTTGATCTGTGACCTTTGGAGCCCCTTTAGAAACGGTAGGTTCACATTAACTCTCATTTGCATGAAAAGGAGACATAGGCTTTAAAATGCCAGAAAATTGCGCTCGCAGATTACTGCAATTTTTTCCGAGCATGATTGTTCATTAATGACAGCATTTTGACAACACGGTCTGTAATTATAAACACATTCAGCATCTCTTTCAGGGGCTTCACACACTTTTTCATTTTCACAGTGTGCTCCCTGCTGCTGTAAATCGGATACCTAGAAAGGTTTGTACAGGACTTTACCCCCCCATAGTTAGTCAACTATATGTTTATGGGGGAGGGCTATTTATGCACTGATTTGGGCACTGGTTGAGTTTGTCCCTGAACCTTAAATGAAAGTGTTTTTATACCCACTTTGTAACCTTTACCAAACTATAGACTTCACACACACACATGCTCCCTGTCTGTTTTCACATGTGAAGCTTTGTGCATCAAGTGCACAATAAAGAAGAAATGTATTTACTTCAAAGAATAGCTGTTTAAACAAAACCAGCAGTGGAGTGGGGTGACACTGTTTTAACAGAGGGCGCCATACTGCAGCGACTGATTCCTCAAACGTGTGCTGCAAAGTGCTTCACATTCATTTGATTAACCCCCGTTCATCCAGTGTAAAGGCTCGGCGTGGGGGCAATGTGCAACAATGCAAGTACAGATGTATTCAATTTGAGCTCGCTTGTGATACACATGTATGCCAAATGTATTTCTGCGCTGCTTGGTGACAGTGGCAGGTCCATGTGGACAGATCTTTTTTAGCAGGGACCTGAAAGACTGCTACAATGCACAAAATGACCCTCGCATACCTCCATGCAGAGCCACTGGACTATTAATGAAGCGGTTTGCGTTAATAATTTCTGACCCTGCTGCCTCTGACTCATATTTTACGACTATCTGTATTACAGAGATCAATCAGTGTTTAAAATGCAATCCTCTTCATCCTGTTAGTTCCAAAAAATGTCAGTCTAAAATTGAAACATCCCTTTTTTATGGGGTGGGTCGTTACATTTTTATGCCATAGTAATTTGGCATGTCTGTCCCATGCCTGAATAATCCCTGTCACCTTAAGGTTATCTTACCAAGTCGTACTAGGTTATATTTCCCTTACACTTCCAACACAACATAAACCTGAAGTGAGAGCGGTCCCCTTAACATCATTAAAGTTGTTGATCACAGTCCTACATTTTTTTTAAGTTGTAACATAGCATTTATATTGTCAGTGCACAGTGACATTAAGTTCTTCTCTGGTTCTCTGCTTCTCATCCAGTGATTTATTAATGTCTTTTGGAAATCCTAGGAAGTAGTTTAACTCAATAAAAAACAGTCAATTTGAAAAATGTCCTGAACAGCAATAAAATGTAGAGAAAAGTCCTCAGAGAGAACGCTCCATCAACTGCAGCTCTTTACACAACAGTCCTGTGTCTGAATGCAGCCACATAAGGAACATTTACGAGTCACTTGTGAGTAAATTACAAATGATTTAACAGAACAAATTTGGAAATATAGCAAAAATATTTTACTATACATATATCAGACCTAATATCTCTGCAGGTGTTACAGACATAAAAAAACAAAGTCCTAAGGCCCAAAGCGGAGCTACAAGGTTATCTATGTGTCTGACGATAGATTTTTTTTTACATGTGTCGGTGAATGAAATTACTAATATCAAATTGAATTATGTTCCTACCCACGGCACAAAATATCGCAATATCCATCTATCCATCAGGTATACTGCTTATCGTCTGAGGGTCGCGGTCTCAACAACTAATTTGTCCAGACATGTTGTGGAGGACACTTGAAGGTCTGAGCTCAAGGTGGAGACAAAAAAGTCTTAAGCCAATCTCATTAAGTTGATAGTTGAAATTTCTTTTGAATCAATAAACACACCTATTTGAAGTTTGAATCACACACAATATTAAGTTGATATAATTACCAATATTATTGTATACGTTTTTCTCCTCAGAACAATCTTTGTAACTGAAAAGATTTATCTGAATAAAGATATTGTAAAAATTGCATTTAATTAAGTGGTGATAATAGGTCACTAGAGTTACTTAATGTAAGATAATGCAGTGTCATGCAAGGGCACATGGGAAATGCAGGTCACAATTTTAAGGTAACTAAAGCTAACTTAAATAAAACAGAGAGAGAAGAGAAATGAAAGGGAAGGATCCTTGTGAAATTAGCCTCCAGGTTTTCCAGCTACATTCAACTGTCATGTCTTTGTTTTTACATCTCTCAAAAGATCTCAGTCTATTTCCTGAGACCACAAAACACATTTGTAACAAGACCACTGACGGACCGAGCCAGGACCAGTGCAGGAGAGGACTGCAGACAGCCCCCACCCAGCACTAAGCCTTCCCTTAGGGGTGAACAGGTGCCTTAACTACATAACATTGCTTCTCTGCATGGACCTTGGGGGTCAAAATCATTGTGTATTCCCGGGCTGTTGGTTCTGTGTTGCTTGAGGGGGAGTTCGAAAGCAGCAGCAGCGTGTTAGCAAGCTGTTGGAGCAAGGCTGTAAATGATTCATATTTTGCAGGCAGGCATGTTCATACTCGTGCTGATTTTAAAGCAGCAGCTGAATGATGTCCTCTAACTCAAGGTCTGGGGTCCCTGAGTGGATATTATGCCTCAGGTTAGTCCTATTAATGAGGAAGAAGTGATTTCTCATCTCTCTGTAATGTTGTTCACATATGTTTCAGGAGACTTTTGATGAAATGTGGCAATGGAGGGTCATTAGTCCAAGCATACCCGAGTCACTGCAAAGCTGATGGTAATCTGCTCGGGGACAGTCTATGCTGGCACCAGTCCCCCAATGGAAATGTGTCTACTCGCAGTGAAATGAACACCTCTCATACCCAACACTCCTCTCTTTCTGTCTTCTCTGGGGTCTCATTCTCTCTCCCACTAATCTCAATCTTCCTATCTCTCCCTTTTCTCCACCTCCTTTCCCTCCACGAGTATTGCACCTCAGTCAATCCCCAAGAAGATGAAGAGGCAGGATAAGGTCGCGGCATCAGTAAGGGCTCTCATTGGGGCTTAATGAATACCATTAATTCAATCAGGGGACTTGTTGGGATGGCCATGGCATTTGTCCAGTCATGATTAAGCGATGATATCAGTTATCAATCGTAATGAGCTTTTGTGGCAGTGGGAGACAGGCGCCGGCTGGTGGAATAATAACAACTTGGTCCGATGAAAGCAGGTATGAGGCCAGATACCCATCTCATTCAGACCTAATGATATCAAGGCATTTGTGTGGAGGGCAGAGTGCATATGTAAGTCATTGCTTGGTACTAGTCCAAAGGAAACATCAGATGGCCTTTATATTGAGATAGTGAATATTTACTCAGTTGAAATCATCTGTAAGTGAATTTCTTTAAAGGGGCAATACTCAATATTTTCATATGAACAATGGCTCAAATAACTATGAGTGGCTAATTTGACCAATCAAGCTTAACTGCTCTTGCTGAGAGCTAGTAGCAAAGTTTGATACCAGCTAATCAGCTGCAGTTAGCTGGCTTAGCACAAAGACTGGAAACATGGGGAAACAGCTGGCTCTGTTCAAATTCAGCAAATTTCTGTTGCATTTGGAGTAGTAGTATCTGTGCCATGCACATCCACATGGGAAATTCAATAACACAATTGTAAGGTAATTAAAGCTATCTCAAATATGACATGTAATCGTGATAACCCCTCCCTCTCTAGTTGCTTGTTGTCTGGGACGTCCTCTCATACATGTCCATCTGGGCGGATATCTAAAAGGGGCATATTACACCCTCCTCCACCTTCTCCATTAATAAGAGGTTGTGTCGCTTTAAATGTTGCTGCCGTAATGAATTGTGTGGCATTTCTTCGTTTCCTTTCATAAAGGATGGTCTGATGTTTTCCTATGCTAAAGAAGATGAGTTAGAAAGCATTGAAGCTCCTTTCCTTATCCTTTCATAGAAGTTGAACAGCTCTTATTATGGCAGCTGCTGAAATACCTCCAGGTAATTTCAATCAGTCAGGAAGGCTCTTAAGCAAAATTGACTATTCGAACGCACCCTTCATTAACAGAGTGAAGAATGCCGCAGGAGATTGTCCGGGTCAAACAGGTTCACAACAACAGAAAAATCTCTTCATCCAGGTGAGTGATGGCGTCTGGGTAGAGCATACAAGAGGCAGGACATAATGAATAAAATCATCCTCATTTAATCAATGAAATTACTACTCCATAAAAGTTAAGGCAAAGTGTTTTGATCCCACCTCCTCCATATCATTGGATGGGACATGAAGAAAACTAAAACGCCAAACATGGTTTCCGAGACTGACTTCACAAGATGGCTGTGATCGTAGCTGGGATATTTTGGTTTCATTTCTGGGTCGTGGGAGGAGGTGGAGACACATTTCCATACAGTCTATTGTTTAAACATAGTGTTAGTTATTTCAATGCTGCTTTAACACTAACCCCAATTTTTACAATACTAATTTTGACCAGTTTTAACCCGAATGTCCTAAATTTGTTTGAACCTTTACGTCACCAAATGTTGATCGGGTTTCTGCTCATCATTTCTGTAATTGCTGGTTCCTTGTCATGTCCACGGTGATGTTTATGGCCATACACGCTCATTGAGAATGCAGCAACTGTATGGTCTTGCCCTCCATGCAGATTTAAATAATTCAGCACAAAGCACAGTTTCCATTCCATTTTTATGGGCCCCCAGTGGCAGTTCAAGGCAGTTTCAGCCTGTTTATATCACTGTCTCCCTTATGTGCCCTCAAACCAGCCTTTCTTAATTTTTGCATTTGGTTGCAGCCTGTGAAGCCTAAAACTTTTATGTTCTCCTCTGGTTTTTAATGGTGTGCCCTACAAACTATTATAAGGATTCTGTAGCCTTTACAAAGAACTACTGTCTTTCTAAACATTCAATACCACAATGATTCAAAGCTTGGGTTATTTAAGTGCACACGAGACTTTTAAGATAAACCCAAGGGCAAATTCCTGGATAGCATATTGAGGCCTACCAACAGACATAAACAAACAACCCATCATGCGGAGCTACAGGAAGAGCCCGTTGTACAGCACTGCTGAGCAGAGCCGCGCCAGGCCTGGAGTGATGCACTACTCTCATCTCTCTCATAACGTTATTAAAAGTTTGAGCCCGCAGGCCATGAAGGTTTAGCAGAGGATTATTATTTCAAGCTCCCTGCAAAATAAATCAATCCTTTATCAAAGTCCGCAGTCCCCATGAACTGCGTAATCAAATTGAAGAGTGTTCTAGGCTAGTATCCCGTTACTGTTCTATTAAATTGAGCTATTGCTGAGGGAGATGGCTCAAATATAGCCTTGCACAAAAGACATGGGTGTTATGCGCAGACAATTGAAAAAATCCCATAAATTCATCCCTGTAAAATAGTTTTTCCTCAAGGATTCTTTCTTTGAAGTGTTTTTTCTTCTTTCCATTACAGTAGAGAAATATTTTGTATTCAGGAAAAAAATCTGCAGTGTGTAAGGTTAGCTGTAGTGGTTGTATGTATTTTTAATATGAGGCATTTCACTCTATATACCAGCCAAATCCTCATCTCTTCAAAAAAAATAACATACTCTTAACTTTGCATGCGGTGACCAAGAATGCCTCTCTGACATTTAGAGAGAATATACCGGCCAGACCTATTCCTATTGTTGTATCACATATTCCTGTAATGCAATTTCAGAACAACAATCTCTCTCTCACGCGTTCAGTGGAAAGCCTGTACGCTTCCTGTGATTGGACGAGGCCGTTGCAGGCTCGGCGCTTCTATTCAGCTGCTCCCCTTTGAATAGCAGCCATCAAGTGGCAGAGCAGATGAAGTGTTTTTGCTGTTATGGTCAATGAAGGAAATGACAGTGAATGCGAAAATATGCTGATGACTCCACTTGAAAGAGCAATTTCCGTGAATAAGAAGGAGCAGTGTTTCCATCAGGGCCCCCACTGTTTCCTTCACAGGGTTTCCAATGATCTTGGCAGGGATTTCACCTTAGGAATGATGTGAAATGATATTGTCTAGGGCAATGGATACAATGTGCGTGTGAGAGACCACAGTGATTTTCAAGCAAGACTGAATTTCATTTTTTTTTTTCCCTGGCTTGTTCCAGTCAGTCCTCGAAACAGCATGTGAATACATAAACATTCAGATATAAGCATTTTATAGAACAACAACATAATGTTCTGGTTTCAGCAGCATGAACTGTAAGGATTGAAACAAGTCTGAGGCTGAGAGAAAACCAAGTCATGCATATTTCCTGACAACTGCTAACCCTGACCATGTGTTTGGTTCAGATATGAAGCTGCGAAGCTTAATTTTTTAGTTAAGAGCAATATAAAACAATTTGCTTATAATAAATTTTAACTAGAATAGCACCTCATTAATTTTCCATTGAAATCAAAGCTGTTTTAGCATTAGGCATCATCAAAATTCAAGCAGAGGCTAAAACATCTCATTAAAAGACATTGCCTCACAGCGGCAAAATATTTGTATAACAATGGATTCTTGAAACATATGTAGGAATTCTGTTCATGCGTGTGCTTGCAATGAGACTCATTAGTGACTGCTTCACATGCGGAAACACGCAGCACAAGTGGCGTTTGCACCGTACATCTTATCCACTCTCAACCCAGTGTTTGTCATTAACAGGGAGAGTTGAGAAGCAATTTAAAGTGAGGCTTTGATTGAACTTTTGATGGTTGCTCAAAGGTGTTTTTAGGTACTTCCTCACTACATACCTGGACGACAAGAAAGAGGCGCTCTGCCTTTGGAGCTCTAATTAGGTTCCAGAGGAGCGACTGTGACAGGGACATCACTTCCTGTTCAAAGAGCTGGACGATGTTGCTCATCTACTTCACACAAATGCTTTCTATCCAGCAATAATGAGCCGGGCACATCCTCTCCTTTTGTCTCACGAAGGTTTTTACATTTTCACACTCTGAGAGTGTAGTTCATCTATTTACTGAAGGGCTTGTCACATTTAAAAAGCACTAGTATACCCACATCGTACACCTCCGACTCTGACACACAAACTCACTCTGTTTTTGTGTTCTGGTGCTCCAGAGAATGAATAAAATTGCTTCTCTGACTCCGCTCATCCTTGTTATTCGCGAAATGTCTCAGCCTATATCCTCGAGTTGTGTAAGTCTGAGAGTGGTATTTTGAAACAATGATGGGACTTCATGCACTGTCAGCCACTGACAGAACATTTTGCTTTTGATACACTCAGCTTCTAATGGTCTGGTGCAACTCCCCTAATACTGGGGAGAAGAGTCAATATTAACGAGTGTGAACATGTGCTTTAATCTCCTGTTATGATAATGTGGATAGAGTACATACTAACTAATTATAATTCTGTATCAATATGATCTCCTGCAGCAAGTATAACAAAAATATTTGACACGTTTTTTTTGCAACTCCTGCATTCCCGCCAGAAGAATACTGTAAATCATGCTAGCTAAAACAATTTATGGAATCTCATTTCAACATTAAACAAAGCAACAGAAAGCCTGTTGTTCCTGTTGGTCAGTCAGAAACAGATATGTCATCAGGATGTGAAACAGCATTTCAAAGTTGGATATGCAAAAGTGTGTTGTATCATTCAAAATGAACTAAATTCCAAATCTTGCAGGGTGAAAGAATTACGTTTTTTCTGGAGATGGGTGATATCTTGAACAAACTCTCTTTACATCTCTGTCTGTGTCTTCTGCATGTGGGTCACTGATTTTTCAACCGGAAATATTTTTTTTCTCTTTTTTGTTTTTGTGTCTGTCACGTGTTAGAAGCAGCATCAACACACAAGAAATGTAGCAGTTTTGAAAATATTCTTGTTTGGTTTGCTGCAGAGACTTAAATGAGAAAGGTTGAAACCATTGCAGACTAAATATGATGCTTGCTTAGCTTAATTAAGAATCAAAGCAACCTGCTTTGTCTGAAGTTTAAAAGCAGCCCCCTAGCAGCTCCCCTAACAAGCCCCCAGGCAACTGAGAAACAAAGTAAAAATCCCTGAGCCTCAGAGATGTGTTGTTGTTTTTGGACTTTGGAGGGAGCCAAACCAGCTGTTTTCAGTCTCCAAGCTTTAGGTAAGGCTAACCACCTCTTAGCCCCTGGACTTAAACTACTAATGGTGGCATTAAACTTCTCAAGACAAAACTGCAGAAATTGCCACAGTGATACTTACAACCAAAATGCTAATTGAACACAGGTCTGTTTGTTATCTCAAAAAGATTTTGGAAGCTGAAGTGAAACCTGATGTCTTAAACATTTCAGAAGAGACACAGTTGCATGAGCTGGGCCTTTAGTGGCGAGTAGATGAGCCACTTGACAAAGAGAAGACCCTTGTTAGGGGGGGGGCGGGGGCTTTATCCTCAGTCTGCTCTGTTGAATCTAGTCTACAGTCATAATATCCACTGAGGAACCAGCTGTTCAGGTGTTTAGTCATCTACAGGGTCGGATAGTGTAGGGATAGAGTGGGATTAAGTATAGGCTACGTATGTGCTAGTTCCAACACTTGCACACTTTTGGGAAATTCTAAGGAAAAAATATTTGTACTGCTAGCTACGTGTAAAGTGCTAATATTGACTCTATCACCAGCTGCTGCCAGATGTCAACAGCAATGTTATGTTGCCATGTGTAACATCACTAATTACAATTGGCTGAACCTGTCGTTTCAAAGGGAAATACAGGAAGACAAATTACGTTTCATATAATGTGAATTATTCATCTGAAGGTTTGTTTAAAAGGGCCTTGACTGTCGGCATGAAAACATTTAAGTGTATCATCCAAAATGTCTAAATATTCCTTCAAGGCCGAGATAATCTCCCTGTGATTACAACTCTATGTGCAACAATCATCGAAGTTTCAATATGCTTTTGGAAACATGTCCTAGATCAGGCTCAGACATTATTCCGTATGACTCATGGATGAGTCAACAAATTATGAAGTGACCTTTCTATTGGGCTCATCTGCTTATTTATGAAATTGTGAGAATGTTATCATTCCCCACAGTTTAGTAAAATCCATTACATAGTGCCCCCTCAGGACAAACAGTGGGACTTTGAAAAGCTGCAGTTGAGCAACAACATGCAGTTGAACTTTCATCAAAAGCCAATCAGTGGTTTCTGGAGGGATCGACCGCAGCTGACTCATATTCCCTTTTGTTATTGTGGGGAGCAATTATAACATCATATAAAAACTGTTATGATGTTTGGATTACGCATTGGACTGTAAAATGCAAAGCTGAAGACCAGCGAGCGGCACAACCTTAACACCTACCAAAGCAATTTCCTTTTGTGAGAAATAAAACAACTTGCTGCATGTGGCAGCTGATGACTGATGAGCGCTTCACTTCATAAATGCAGACTGAACTGTGCAATATATGTAGGTCAACATGAATTCAGGGGGGGGATTTCTGCAGTCAGCTGCACGCTGTATCTATTACTGTATAAAAGCCCACATATAGAGAAGTGCAGTGTCCAGATGTGAAATCACACTGAGATACTTGTCACTTCTAATGGGTCCTTTAATGAAGCTCTGCAGGACATCAGCCCTTGCTACTTATTGTTCATTCCAGAGAACTGTCCTCTGTTACTACATACATGAACAACCAAATCTGGTGCAAATCAGTGCAAAACACTGGATAGCTCCTAGTGGTACATGGTCCTTTTTATGAGTTTACCATTATAACGGCCGGATTCCCCAGCATGGATTCAGCAAATGCTCCACAAGGATGTTGGTCTCTTACTTGCAGCCGTCACGCAGGACCTGCATCTTTCAACCATGTTGGGAGCATCTTGTTCCATTTCATTCCTGAGGTGCTGTAGTTTGGTTGTGTTCAGGGAACCTCTGAAGAGGATTTAAAAAAGAATCCAGCAAATCGTTTTTAATGTCCTGGCGGATCAGTGTATTGTGTTATAACCAAAAGGAATAATTCAGCATTTTGTGATGTACAGTATATTTATTTTTCATAGCAGAGGCTGGTGAGAAGATTGACACCACTAAGTCCTTTAAAGTGGATTGAATTTTATGCTACCACCAGCAGCTGGTTAGTTTAGCTGAGCATACAGACTGGGAACAGGGGGAACAGTTATCCCAGTTCTATCCAGTGGTTATAAATTTCCCTACAAGCATCTTTAAAGCTCCCTAATTAACCTTTACTGTATCCAATTTATTTAATCCACAGTTATTATAATTAGCTAGCTGGCAGATGTTGTTACCTTCGGACAAAAAGAGGCTGCCTGTATTGTGTTTCCAGCCGAGTTTAGAGCTGCTTTCGGACCTGCACTGATCTCCGGACACATTTTCTGGAGGGAATGTGAGAATGGAAAAGTGTGAGTCAGTTACTCTGAATTTTTTTGTATCTTTTACAGGCAGCCCCCTGATGTCTGAAAAATGTGAGCCCAAGTGAGAACAGCAGGAAAATATCCAGAAAATTCACAGCAGGTGAGTGGATGTTGTTTCATTCTGTTCTGCTTCAACGCTATACAGAATGAACGATTAAAACACTTTCAGCTGCTTACGCTGTTTATTAGGTTTGTCACAACTTTACATACATGGTCTGATGAACATCCTTATCCAGCCGCTTCTCAAATGTGTCACACTCTAAGTGGTCCGTGTGGAAACACACACCATATTGCAATACTATTGTGTGATCCCTTGTTCAACATTATAATTTCCCGAACTGTATACCTGTCACTTTCTTTGTATACTCTGTTAACAATTAGCCATATTACCAGCTAACGGGTTGTTACTTCAAACAATTCCTGGAACACATAAAAATTCACCATCCTGCTTCTGACATGTTCTAGGCGGCACCCCTCACCTGTATGTTCCGGACATTGTCCTGTTGTGAACATGTTTGACTCGGACAATCTCCTGCTGCATTCTTCATATGTGATAGGCAAAGTCCAGAACATTTCTGGACTTTGAACCTCTTGTTCATGGTGTTAAGATCACGGTCAAAGCCTCAGTTGTTCTGTTCGGGTTTTCGTTATAAGGTAGAAGGCGTGGTTTCATTTAAACTGGGTTGGATACATGATTGATGCAGACAAACAGGCTAGCTGTTTTCACTTGTTTCCAGTCTTTGTGCTAAGCTAACAAACTGCTGAATTTAGCTTTATATTTAATGGAATATGAGTGGTTTCAGTCTCCTTTGCGATCGTCAAACTCTCTGCCAAAGAACGAGGAAGACTTCAAAGGTATCACTCTAACTCCTCTTAGTCAGCATTAAAAGCACAAATCTTTTATTGACAAATCCATTAGTAAACATGTTTGCATCTATTTGCATTATGTTTACGTATAAACAAAACAGCATGGTTGCTGTATATACTATTTAAATGATGAATAGGAAGTGATTAAAGGTGGTAAAAAGTTAGAAGGGATTTTTCTGTGTTTTAAGCATGTAGGGGATATGATCTCTCATTGCAGACACAGCTACACCAATGTTTATTGTGGTAAACAGGTAGTTTAAGGTTCAAGCATCAGGTCTTAATGTCCGTCCCACAGAGCCAGTCTTTTCATCCTCAGCATTTACCACTTGCACTGAGAAATATCATCATTTTCGAGGAAGAGATACCAATTTCTCCACAGAGTCTCAACGATCAATAATGCAATGCAGCCGCAAGATATTTTGTGGGCTCTACATCTTCTATAAAACCTCCCTGAGCACGAGATGCACTTTTTTTTAGATGAAAATAGGAGAAGTAGGAAATCATGACCTGAGGTATCACTGAGGCAGGTTAAAGGAAAGTGACAAAAGTCTGGGAGTGAACTTTTTCTTCAAATCACTGGAGTGACTTCGTGCAGGCTTTGTGACATGGCTTCTTATTTTCTCACATAGGCAGAGGTCATGCAGAAGCTCATCTGGTATACCTCAGTTTTAGGGCGTTTTCAGAAAGTCGGATTCAAGGTTCCTGTCTTTGTTACATTGGATACATTTGATCCAGTTAGTTTTGCTGTCACATTGTAATTCAGGGAGTGGACTAAAGACTTTTGCATGACAAACGTATGTTCTGTTATCATCACCTGCGTGGGCTGCATCTACAGGCATGTGTCTGTAAATATGGCATGTAGTAGTCTCTCCATTTGAATGGAGAAAATGAAAGAACCAGTTCATTTCATCAATTTAGTTGCCACTGTAATATCATTGTGGAATCACTACCAGCATCACCAACATCAGCCACAGTAGTCGACATGCACCAAATGAATGTCCTTGTCGGAGGCGAAGACCACAAGCAATCCTGTGAGCTGGTTCCACTTCTATTTCTTCTTGGCAACGAAATTAACAAAATGAACCAGTTCATACATTTTCAAAGTCAGACGTACGCCTGTCTACAAACCAATCAATGTTGAGTATAGGTAGACGGAGCCCAGGTAGGTGATGACGACAGGACTCTGGAAAAGCAAAACTAACCAGATCAAACGTAAACGATATAACAAAGACATGAACCTTGGTTCGGACTTTCAGATGTGAAAACGCCCTCAGCTGAAAACCACCAAAGAGACAGGTGTGAAAAAGCTCTTGGTTGGAGCCAACACATAAAGTACAAAGGTGTTTACCATCTTAATGTTTGATCCAGCCCTGAGCATGTTGCAGCAGAGGGCAGGATTTGTCGAACGTTCTGAGCTGTTATTTGCGCGGCCTGCCTTCTCACCTGACCCCTCTCTCTTTGAGGTTGTCTCGCTGTTGGAACTGCCTTTGACTGTGTGTTTTGTATATCACAGCATTCATTCCCTATTAGCTCTGGGAGAGCACACAGCTCCCACGAGGGCAGCTGTCTCTGCAGATGCTGGAGCTGGCACATCTATCGCCAGTGACTGCTCAAAGTTGTGAGTCGTGCCCGTTCACGTTTAGTCAAAGCGTAACAGGATCTCCTCTCGCCATCTGCGTGGTTTCTGTGAGTCACACACCTGCATAACTCACCATCTGCAGGAGTGAGGATTAGCATACATGGGAGACGAAACATGGCAAACGTAAATCTCATATTTAACTGTTATTATGATGAACCGTGTAAATCATGACCTCTTATTCAGTGGAGTCTGCAAATGATGTTTCTGTTTAGTTTTTTTACCAGATGAATGCTGAAGGCTTCACATATGAACTCCATGTGTAATTTATCTACGCCTTCACAGTCATTAAAATGTGCTTCAAAGAACCCAATCAACAGCTAAACAAACTTGGACTTGTTCTAAATGAAAGACGATGGAAGAAAGCCAAACAGAAATATTGACAACTGCTCACTGTCAAACGTCTTGTCTATAAAAATGCTTTATTCATAATAAAGCCTTTGAACACTCTTCTTTTAAATAATATGGTATATTTTTTTTAACATTTGGAAGGCTGATCGATGTCAGCTGAATGTGAAAGTCAAGTGCAGGCGCACTTAAGATAGCTGAAGAGCTTAAGTGGAGAAAAGAGGGAAATGGAACAACTGAGTTGGAATGTGATTTATTCATCGTGTCCTCAGAGAGAGACACAGGGTGAAAGACTGCAGCACGCTGCAAAGTGAGGGAGCTAGTGAACCAGAAAGTTCTTTTTCCCTTTCTTTTCTGTGGCGGTAATCAAAGTACCCTCCCCATGACATGTCCTCTTCAGCCTTTTGAGTTTTCTTTCTCTCCCACACACACACACATTCTCGTCTTCTGTCTCTCCCACACACTGACACACATATAACCTTGTTCGCCTTAGTTACAGAGCTCATGTTAGATCTGATTGACTTTCACAGCCACAGGCCCAAAGAGGCAGCCAGCACCAGAGGCCTGTGGTCACTCGATTCAACATGCAAGAAGTGTGCGAGGACAAAGTGGGGATGATTAGTCGTCCTCTGTTGCAAGGAAGTGTGCTCTCCTGCTCCTGTGATTCGACAGATCCGTTCCCCGTGTGGCTCTCTGAATGAAATGGCCTCATCCCAATTGCTTGTTGCCTCTTGTTTTTGTGTTTCTACTCTTGCAGGACAAACACTGCTACCAGGTCGCCCTGTTTAATAGGTGAGTAAACTAATTCCAGACTATTGTCTCATGAACATCATGTGCTGCAGTGCTTCCCTGCGTACAAACTCCCCCACGATGTCTTGTTCCCGTTTGAAAGCAGTCCAGGCGTAACAAAGAAAAAAAAGGCACCAAAGGAGAGGCAGCGGAGCAAAGGAAGAACAAAAAAAAGCAATATCCTTTCATGCTTTGTCAGAAATGGGTTGTTTGGAACGTACAGTAGCATTTCATACAGACAGTCTGTTCCACAGGACTGGTGCAGTAAATAAATCCTGAATCATAGTGTCTGCATCCAAAAATGAAAGAAAAAAACCCCCACACAAACACACACTGGTCCTTTGCCATGTTTGTTGGATTCGTTATTTGAGCTGTGGCAGGCTGGATATCTGGGAGGAGGAATTCATTTTTACCACACAATGCAGACCCCGACACCAGTTAAATGACATATTGTCTGGGCAATCTATTGAGCATTGTGCTGATTTACTCTATATGTGAGAATTTACACTGTGGGAATGAGCAGGGGTTTTACATGATTCACTGCCCGTCCGCTGTGTTTACTTATGATACATGAAATACAATTTTCAGCTATATTTTTACTAATATAAAAAAGATAGGTCTAGCTAGACAGTACAAGCAAGTGCAGCATCCGTGTTGCAGTTTGCTTTGTAAGCAGTTGGGTGGGTATAATAATATATTATTGATTATGTCACAAAGCATCTTATAAAGAGAGAGTGGGAGAAAGATCACATGCCAGATGAAGCTGTCAATGGAGCCTTCAATCAGTGGCTGCACAGCAGGCGCGCCAGAGTGCAGCAGATGGTGCATCATATTGATCCAAAACATGCACATATACGTCCAATGACAAACGGTTCAATATCACACCATTACAGGGAATTCTCCTCCGTTTGTGTGTTTGTCTGCAGGGGGCTGCTCCGGCTACTGATCCTCCATCAGCACCATGCCGGAGTTAAAAAGTAATAAGTGTGTTTAACCTGAAGTGCTCCTGTAATCCCCGCAGGCCGTACAAAAAACCACACGCATAGGCAAAGAGTGAAATGACAAAAACACAGACACACTGACCCTTTCTGTACATTTTATTTACAAAATGTATTAAAATTGTCTGTACAGCGCCTCACTAATGAGGTTCAGCAAATTATGCATGCATCTCTTACTCTTTGTACCCACTACTATGCCTGGCGTCTTTTATTTTTGCAGAAGGTGAGGTGTACGGAAAAGAAAGAAATTAAATAAAGAAGAGGGTGAAACTCATTTACAAAAGAAAAACCAGGGCTGGATTTTCCAACGTCAACCTAAGGTCAGTTGGTGAGTAGCAGAGCTCGTCAAGCATCACTGATTTCACATGCAATTTCTTAGAAAACAAAAAAAACAACAAAAAAACAATCTTTCATCATGTAATATAAATAATTCTCATTTATCTAAATGTACACATTTTTAAACTTATTTTTATTTTTTTCTTCCCATGTCTTTTTCTTCTTTTTGTATAAAACTATCTGCCCATAGTTTCAGGTTGATTACATAAGTAACTTCCTAAACCTCATGGAATCACAGTCTTTTTGAGAGAGATGAAATTATTACAGCAATAGGGAAATGTGCTAAGCTTCAGGACTTTCCCTGGTACAACCTTGTATAAATCTATTTTCCCTTGGATTCATATATTTTTCATTTTACTAAGTGAAGTCACCAAACACTTGTAATGCTCATGAAAGGAAATCAAATTTAAAAGCAAAACCACAGCTTATCGTTAAAATGTGCGATTGTAAAAGAAAAGACGGTAAGGTAATCCAAAAATACTACAGTTTAAAAGCCATTACTGTTATCCTTTCATTGGATTGCAGTTGAATCTACAGTTGAATTACCCTTATTGTTTGGTTTTACTTTCATGTACAGAAGACTTTGAATGACTTCAGGGAAAGACTGTTCCGAGCAGCAAACCCTAGGTGAGTCAGTGCTCCGCTGATATTTTACAAACTGTGGATTAAACTAATTATTAGTATTTTTTTTCTCTATAACCAAGCATGAATACTTTTCTTTGTACACTTTTTCTTGTCATACAAAACACACTCTTGGCAGTATTGGAAGTGTGAATCATGACCTGGTTCTGTAGTGCATCAGAGCCGAACCAGATCATCTTCTCATCTTCCTGAGTCCCGTCAAAACGTTCAGAAGACAGTGGCAGCAGCACCAGAGTTTAGAGTACAAAACCCCCCCCCACTCATCGTTGTTTTGGGCTGAATGGCATTTTCACTCCAATAAGGATCAATCTGTCATTTTAAACACAGGTACGATGTCGTCGTCAGTGACTAATACAGCAGTATAAAAGCTATTGTCTGGTAACCAGTGGCTTACAGTGCACTGAGTAGATCTCAGAAACTTATCGGAACACATATGACCAGTGAAAATCTGGCGGCAGAACAATGAGGAGTAATCTGATCATATTGACTACAAGAAACCAATTAGACACTTGTCGTATAAGATTTGTCGTCTGTCTGGCACTTCGAAATGTGCTTAGGGTTGCAAATGATGGCTTTAGTTCTCTCATTCACTTTAAAATGTCAAATGTATTGTGAATATATATATATATAGAGATATATATATATATATATAGTCTTTATTTTTTCATCACCATTCTTCTTGTTTTGTATGAGTTTCAAGCAAAAAAGCAATATCATCGTGAATGAGTTGCATTGATTGGACTCGGAGTTCCATAAGGCACAGAGAGGAGGGGAACCGCATCGGCTCTTCACGTGACCAGTCCAGTCGTGTCGTCATTGCAGATTATCGTGCCGTTGTATGCGCAGGAGGATTTGGTTGGGAGCTCAAAACCCCTCCGCGATCCAGTTCTTAGTTACTGTAGGTGTTCAGTCACAGTTGTGTGGGACAATGCAAATGTTTCCTAAACCTGTTGTCGACAAATAGAACAGAAGCAAACATGGGGAGAGATGAGGTTTGTGGGATTGTCAGGGAAAGACTCACATCTTCACACTGTGTGACTCATGTCAGGGGAAAATATGTGGTTGTGGAGCTGGATGTTTTTCTTCAATTTTCTTTTTAAAGCCCCTGAAAACATGGTTTCAAATCTTGACTTCCTCTGATTAACATTACATATTGTTGATTAAATCAACAACAATCAAAATTAATTTAAAGAAAAACATCCTTAGTTATAATTTATTAAGAATTTAACAATCAAAAACCGAAGCTAATCTACGTCATTAGGGCTTTGACTACAGTTTTGACGAGCTTGTTTATTGGTGCACTAATGGTTCTCGGTTATTGTTATAATTTGTATTTAAAGTTTTGCCTTTAGTATAATATAATTTTGTCACTGTGAAACTAATGTGGTGTGGGTCAGTAGAGAACCCATGACGGTTGGTGCAGATCAGGTGGTGGATGCAGGATTCTTTTTCCACTTTCTTTGACATTTTTGTTAATATTTCAGATAAAAATTTGGTGCAGATCCAAATAAAAATGGAGATCTAGTGAATTTAAAAAATTTTCACTTGCTCTTTGATTAGGTTCAAAACTATTTGGTTAAGTGTCCGTGATAAATCTACTTAATTGAAGCACCAAACCTAACAACTTGCTCAGGTTACTGTCAGTGGAAACAGAAATTTGTAACAACCGTCTGTACAATGAATCACGATGTTATCTTTTGCACGCTCTCGGCCTGAAACTCAGCCGCGGCCACATCTCTATTTGATGTATGTGACATGACGTTTTTTCCAACTGAGCCATGCCCACTTCAATACAGTGAGAAGAGCGCAGACAAAAACAATAATACATAAGTCACTCTTGTACAGTAAATAATACAAACTTCATCAGTGTGTCCGACGTTGATGCAGAAAATATGTTTTCAGGGCCTTTAATCTCTGTTGCTATGTTGTACAGCTGCACTTTCTCTAAACAGATGTCACACTTCGTGTTTAACAAGAGGAAACAGCACACGCACACACACACACACACAATCAATCCAATCAAACACAAGACTACCAGTTTATTTAATCATGTTCTTGTCAGGGTATATACTTGTTTCAAAATTGCAGTTTGTAGCTATGTTTTGAATTTTCCCCTGAGCTGAAGTGGTTTTAAGTGGTAAATATTTTTCAGTGGAACTACTTTAAACTTTCTGTATCGTTTGTCTTGTTACACTGTCCCCAAGTGCCCCATCTAAAGGGAGTGAAGCTTTAAAAGTAATTTTTTTTTAATGCTGTGTGTGTGTCACTGAATTCTGTTACACTCACTCTAATTCCCACTCCTCATCCTGAACGTCTGTTCTTGCTCTATGTAACTTTGGTGATTGGGTATAATCTCCTGTGAGAAATCTGTAGTCGCAGCTTCATTTGTCAGAATCAGGCCCAGCAAGTTCAAGAGTAACGCTGAACTATAGATCGGTTGAAAGAACTTAGTCATTAAAAAACAGCGTTTATCTATGATATTCAGCGAGGAGACTTTTAAAATATCAAGAATTGTTAGCAGAGTTTGGTGTATTTGACACTGCAGCAGCTCCTCTGGTTAAGGAAGCAAAGGACCGTGGGTAATATCCACGGTTCAGTTGTGTTTCAGTTCAGAGAGTGGGACTACGCAGGAAGAGCTCCAGTCAGCAGATTGATAGTCTTTGTTTTTTCTCGACTTGAAAACCACTTTATCACTCGTACATGGAGCCCAACAGAATTAATTGCCCCAAGTGGCTGCAGAGGGCGCTGTTGCTCAGTAAAGGTTACATAGTGTGGCTTTAATACAAGGTCATAATTTCATATCACCTAAATGTTTACATTACTAAATGTTCGTGTACTGCAGTTTGTTGACACTGCAGAAAACAAGAGGTGCAGGATGATGTGTTCTCGCCCTCATATACTGTACATAGCCTGAGGCTCTCTCCATAAATGTTACCAGACAAGAGCATGTCTTGTGTTTGAGAGACACGTGTGTTCTGTTGAGTTCAACATGACAACCATAAACAATTTCACAAGCAGCAGCAACACATACAGATGAATAATTCAGCCTAACTGATATGACTGTGAAGCTAAATGATTCATCTCACACAGATGTGCTCGGTGAAGTCTGAGGACAGTGAGGAGCGGCGGCGGCGGCGTACCTCTAGATCTTAACGCTCTCGGTTCCGTACACGTTGTAGCCTTCTCTGTATGTGGCAAAGTTCTGGGTGTTGGTCGGGGGAGCCGGCTTAAAATTCTGGGCATTCTTGGCCAATTTCAGCCGTTTGGTTTCTTGCCGTGATTTATAACAGAACTCTATCAGAGCCACCATCATGGCCAGCCCCAGCCCTCCGACCAGAATATAGAAGACACCAGCCACATTGCTTAGACTGAGAGCACTTGTCTTGTCCTGGGGGAAAGTGAATGACATAGTTCAGAGTTTTGCAGTGGAGCGAGGGCAGCAGAACAAAGATGCAGCCTGTATCCTTCACACTGAGCCTGACATAGACTTGACTTTCAACAGTAAAATTGCCTTGCTGAATCATGACACCCTATCTCACTGACGCTAGATTATGAAAAGGCTACTAACAGCTACAAGCAACATCAAATTTAAGATGCAATCAGGTGCTAAGGCTATAATTTAGAGTGAACTGATTTTCCTATGGTTGTCACAAAGTTACGAGGAACTTCAGACTGCCATAGTCAAACCATTCTCCACTAAGGAGAAAGAAGCCAACTCTCAATGCTCTGCCTATCTGCTGGTGAATGTAGAGCTCACGCTTCCCTGCGCTATTACTTTGTCAAATGGCTTCTGCTCTTGACCATGTTAGGAAGCTGGTCAGTATCGCACAGGTCGACAGCTCTGAAAATCCCTATCTTAGAGACATGTACGTATAACTCTCATGGCAACATTGTCATACAGTACAGTCAAATTCAAAATAGATGAATGATAGCTCCATTGAAGTTAAAAAAAATACTAAAGATCAAACCATTTTGCTGCTGCTTACCTACCAAACATATTCATTAAAAATTTGTTCATTAGAGTTTTACTATTTGCAGTTTAACCCTATGAGCGTGGAGGTGTCATAAAGCTATCTAGCGACCCTGCCCTGCGATCCGAGGCTTCGACTGTATCTCAGAGGGTTAAATAGTGGGTTTATTACATTCCTCCACTTCCTGTGATGTGCAAACAGAGCCTCTTACTGCAACTCCCAGCAGCCACAAGATTCGGAGGACACCCTATGGAGCTCCCGCCGCTTTAAAGAAGTTTAATCGGGTAACTCATCACAAAGAGAGGCTTCGCTTTCCCGTCGCACCACAGGAGGCCAACGAATCTAATAGACACATCTCAATGCAAACTAGTAACAACACATATAAATCAAATTTTCATTAACAGTTTGGTAAATAGAAACAGCAGCATAATGGTCAGAGTATCATGAATGTCAAGAGTGAAAATGAGCAAAAAATAGCATTTATCAACAACTATTAACTGCTGTGATTTCAGTTGAAATAGTGTATCTGCCAGGCACTTTAGAAAATTCCCCCTGAGCGTTATCATTACAGTTTTAACAAAAAAAGAGCTTCTATATTTTTATATTGCATCAAAAAGAAAAGAAATATATTTGGGGAAGCAGTGCCGAGTGTCAACGCCACGTATAAACCGAGTTACAGTTGGTGGCAGAAAATCTAAAAGAAAAAGAAAAGAAAAAATATGTGTAGCAAATTAAAATGTATTCTATAGATGTTATAGAAGTTTTGTCTTGCATATGAACAGTACGTCAAAATGCAATTTGGAATCAGTACAAAAGACCTGCAGCGACTGACCTTACTTCCAGAGTCCTTGGTTCCACATTCACCCTTATCGTACCACCATTTGTTTTTCAGCTTGTCTAAGATGCCTTGTTCACTGAGTTTCAATACTGCAAGGTTTACAGGAGTTCTTCACGTGGGAAATAACATAAATAACATTATATTATGTTATTTTATGTTATTCAACTTTAAACTACTACATACTTAACAAAGCGATAAAGCAGGATCCCTGGCTGTGTCAACATCACAGAGAGCAGGCATTCTACCTATTACCTCTATAACCCCTAGTCTAAAGCCAGGGCCTGCTCGTATCGCTTTGAGTAATCGGCAGACGCTGTTAGCAGGGGGCGACGAGCAGGTACTGAAAAGTACAATCTGCAGGTCTGTGAATATCCAAAAGCATCAGGTTACACTGGTTTGGGGACAGGTTCTGGATCACAGGGGCCTTCTGAGCAGCATTTAACAGATTCAGTCCAACAGGAGCTTTGACTTAACAAACAGAAAAAAAGATCTGAAAGACACTGCCTTTCTATCTACACTAAATCAGCATAATGCTGCGCTAGTTTATACTTTTGTTGCCACAAAGACTACAATACATTTTTTGGGGACATTACAACCAATTTCATAAATGCCCAAAAGTGAAAGACTACTCAATTCTTATGTGTCCTATTCCAACATATCGCTAAGAAAGTTTTATCTCCAAATTACACCAGATTAGTGTCAGATGAGTGTTTCTCAAGCAAACTGCACAGAGCTGCAGGACTAAGCTCAGAAGTATTTGTGGAATAATTCCTCTCATATTTGCCTGTAGCAGCATAATCTAACATCTGACGCAGCTGTTTCTTGCCGTTTGATTTCTTAAAAAGCTACATCATGACCTCCGAATACAGCATGTCAACATAAATTATCATAATATTCTACAGAATGAGAATTACTTCAGAAAGAAAACAATTGCAAAGCTTGATAAAGATCACACTTTGTAGTCATAATAAATCATCTTTTGTTGTGCGGGTCAATCTCAGTAAGAGTGGAAAGGAAAATTGAATGCAAAGAAAAATAGTGCATCGATAAGTGAGTGACCTGACTCCTCCCTGGAAACAATGTCCCCCAAGGGGATCCATGCAATGCATAATGCACTGAGAGAAGATTACACCACTGTATATCCCTCATAGGCAATCTGGAGAAACGGACTGTGAAGACCAGACCATTGTCTTGGCTCAGAGAGACATTGATTAACAATGCAATTACCCTGTAACATGCTCTGTGTCTGAAACTCAATCTAGGCTACACTCTGTTGTGCCTGGGGGCAAGAGCTGTGTGTGTGTGAGTGTGTGTGTGTGTGTGATGCCGTGTGCTCGTCTATGTGCATCCCCTGTTGTCTGTTGGAACACGGAGCTGTGAGCGGGACGGGGCCAAGCAATGCACTGTTTGGAACAAAAGCGCTCCAGGCCGCTTTATTCCACCTAATCAGGCCTTTCCACTGAGTCCTGGAGAGCTACAACAAGCCAGGAAACAGAGACAGGACGGTACGTACCTGTGCACGACAAAGATCGATGACAGCACAAGAGACAGACACTTTCAAAGGGCTCCTGAGCATGCTCTCAGTAGCACAGGGAGGCCTCCTGAGCGCTACAGAACATAGCAATGTTAGCAATGAGAACATTGAAAAAAGATGACATTAAAGAGTCCTTTTAAAATAGGAACCACTGGCATTTGTTTGACATTATTTGATCCGTGCCTCATGCAGCTTCTTGTGGTGACGCTATCTTTACAGTCACTGCAGCTTAACCGTTCACTGTGGCCCTGACAAATCCATGACAAATGACACCGAGGGTGTAATTATACAATGTTAGGTCTAAGGGATCTTGAAGCTTGTGTGTAATTTAGCCAATTATTTGACCTATATCATGACATGTGGGCTGACTGCGTCAATTGTCAATTGACCTGAATTGTAAAGAATATAATGTCACAGCCTTATATGTAATTTAGCGAAAAATAGTCCAGTGCTAAATGGCACATAACCTATGTATTTTTACACTAACATGTCATGGGTAAGTGTGGGTTTGACACTCAGCTACATTAAGTGCCCATAATGGAGAAATCATTCACAATCTAACCACAGAAGAAGAGGGAGAGATCTGATGGTTGGAAGTGTTACAGCGAGGTTATTAATGGGTTGGGGTAGGAGCAGCATGGAGCGGAGTCAAACCACAGGTGGTGTATCAGATAAACCAATAAAATTGAATTATAAGTCTTTTGTTTAATTAGACTTCTCACGTTTGCCTGCAATGCTTATTCCCCTCAAGACGCCGCTGTTCCCCTTGCTTCCCTGTCGGCCTCGGTTGAGCAGCCATTTGGAGGTTTTTTGCAGTCGAGGAGAATCTGTCATGTTGGCTCTAGCGCTCATGGGCTCTGGGTCAGTGTCACGGATGTGAAGCAGCTGAAGTACTGCAAAGCCCTTTCTTACAGGATTAGCAAACTTTTACCTTCGTGACAGAATGCTGGAGGTTACGGCCTTCTCAATACATTGCTTGGCAAACTATCTTGCGTTACTTGTGTGTGTGACTTTCCTAAGAAATATCTCAAAGTAACTAAGCTACCTTGACAATGTCCTAACAGCTGAGACGAGGTGATCTGCCCTACAGGTGTGGAAGGATGGATGAACAAGGCTCAACCTTTCCAAACTGTAGGGCAGCCATGTTCCCTTTACAATAGTCAAACGGTAAGAAAGCTCCTATATTGGGCCTTATTTGCAATTCATTTGTCTATGAACATTGTATTCTAAATAACCACAAATAATATTTCCTGTTTGCTAAGCAAGGGCTCCTTAGTTCGATCTGAGCTGTTAAACCATCTGGTCAGACGATCAGTTAATTTGGTAATCTGCCTTTGGGCAGCAGCAGGTCGGTTGGGATGGACAGTTGGCTCGGTTATGGTTGGGTTGTCGTAACAGCCTTGCCGATTACTCTGCACTATGGTACCCGATTGTGGTGACATCGAGGCTGACCTTGGAGTCACCTCCCCCGCTGCCGCACTCTCCCTTGTCGTACCACCATTTGTTTTTCAATTTGTCCAAGAGGCCTTGCTCATTCAGTTTTAAAACTGCCAGGTTAACAGCATTTCTTGAAACGATAAAACATAACTTGTAAGAAAATGCACAGGTCCGTGAGAAATCTAATGCAGAGTATTAATTGTACGAAGCATAATAATCATAGGTAATGGTAGAGAGACTACCATTGCAGGGGCTTAATGCACAGAGTACTGTTAATCAGAATGGTCTGGGAAAGGACAAATTGTTTAAGAATTTCAGGAATATGGAGAGATAAGAGAGGCTCATATAAGGTAAAGACAGTGTTAAATCTTGGAAAAGGTGGCATGAAGGGTTACGTAGTTTAGAACTGAAGTGTGCGGGATGGGGACACTTGTCATTGAGAAGAAAGTAACAACAACAAACATCATGCAATTAACATTCGTCACAAGTGACAGCGCAGCTTTTAAAAGCTAAATTGAAAAACCATTGAACTGTTAAATTAAAAGTGACAACACAACAGTCAGGTAGGACAGCACACAGGACAGAAGGAGAGATCGAAGGAGAGAGAAAAGCAACAGTAAGAGAGACATAAATATGAAGTGACTGTTAGCTTTAGCCTTAACGTCTGGATTGGATTGCTCTAAAAAATAATAACTCTTAATCACATATATAAAAACATTGAAAAAACGTTATTCATCATTATATAACCTCTGTATCCAAGTGCATTTTAAAGGCATTCTATTGTTACCTCTGTGTCCACAAAAAAAAGAAGAGGAAGAGAAGAGAATGACAACAGGGGGACATCAGGGTAGGTGGAATACTATAACAACATTGATGATATTGTTATATTATCCCACCCACCTTAATGCTGAGCCTTTGGGGGTCGCCACACCGTAGCCTTTCGAGTCGAGGTTCCCGCCCACTTTCATGGTGTCACATGGCTTCCGCTGCTCGATGTACTCGTTCATGGTGGACTCGAGGAGAAAGGCGAACTTGCCCTTTGACTTTCGTACCCGGGCTACGCCATCGGGCGTGGTCTTAACAAACACTGAGGGTTCAGCGGATTTCATGTATGACCACATCTTCTCATACACTGCTATTTTGGATCGCTGTGCGGAGAAGAACAGGAGAAGAGAAGTAGTTTAGAAACATGAGCATTTTATTTGTCATAATGGAGTTTGCAGGATTTTTGTGCTTAATGATCACTTCTTTAAAAATGGCATCATGAAGTATTTATAGACATCATGGAAAGCAGTGGTGTGATATCTTTAAATACTTCCACAAAATACAGAAGGCGAACTTTTCCCAAGATCATGAAGTACAAGAATTTACAAAATCCATTTTTCATCATCAGCATAAATGTACTGTTTGAATATTAGGGCCCTATGTTGCAGCTTGCAGCTCAAACTCACTGAGTGTGAATGAGGATCACACATCACCGCTACTGCAAGTAATGTCATGCAAATTGGGTTTTAGTAGAAATACTGACATTTGTGGGCTTGATTATGCAGAAAAATTCCAATAATTAAAATTGTGTGACTGTGAATTGCAGGTAATGATCATTTACATGGAGACTTGCAGAAGTTTGGATCAGTTTGATGAAATGTCAGTCTCAGTGAATTAGAGCCTTGGTTTATAGTCCTAATTTAGCTTTAGAAGCTATTACAGTCATTCAGCAATGCAGCCATTAATGTACAATCTCAACTGTGACTCAGAGGCGATGTGCAGAAGAAGCAATAGAAGTGTACAAGACAGCGGGTTTCACAGACAGGCAACCCATCACAAAGTGACACAGATGAGCATTTCCCCAGTGCCTGGGGTCAGGCTTAGCGAGCCTGTAACTTCTGGAGGACTCGAGCCCTATCTATAATAAGCATCAATTAAATTATTCAATGCCGCTGGACTTATTTTGGCATAGGCATTTCATACTTTGAACAGATCCTGGTCCAAACAGCAATGAGCCAGTTCCTGAGTGGCACTGTGGCTACTGAGAACTGGATCCTAAATAAAAAAATGACACTCTCTTTTAATAAAGGCCAGAGAAAGACGAAGCGGTTGGATGGGTTTCAAGAACTGGCTGAATCAAAAGATCGACTGCAGCCAAAGGGTTTGGAAATGGAATATGGACGAGCTGTTGATAGACCAACATCTGTCCGAGATGCTTCCCTGTAGTTTTATTTAAATCCCATATGTAGCACATGTCATGTAGTACAAAAATTATTGTTTGATTCAGCTTTGATGTTCAAATCATTGTCTGAGCCATTTATCAAGCAACAAGACTGGCTAAGAGCCTACTTTAGTCGCGCTAGCAGCTCTGCACAGCAATGATTTGAGCTGTTTGCATGCTAAAATGCTCAAAATGACAATGCTTACATTTTGTTAAGCAGGTCTAATGTGCCATTAATCATCATCATCATATAATACCATTAGCTTGGTATGTATTTGTGCATAAAACAAGAAGCCTATTGGAAATCAAAATAAAAAAGCAAAAAAAATTATAATTTGACCTGCTTTTTAATCAGGCTGGTATTTTAGGCTGAAAGTAGCTGCTTTCAGCAACTTAGACGTTTTTAGATGCTTAGTTCTATCATTTCAGAATCACATCTAATTTTATGTCTTTGGATTTGGGATAAAAACTTCCAATGAGCAGCTGCCGCCTCTGGAAAATTGTAATGGGCAATTTCCACTGCATTCTATGAGTTTATAAGCTAAACACGCCTAAAATATTAATCAGATGGAAAATGAAAAAAAATGTTAGTTGTTGTGCTTGTTAACAGGTCATAGAGTCAATTAGGAAGTCTGGAAAAGAGTATCTGTATTAAAGCTTTACTTAAACTTGAAGATAAAGGATATTTGAGCACACACTGAACTCTGGTTCTTTGGAAATCCAAACACACTTATCAGTAAATTGACTCATCACAGTCCTGAATTGGTAAAAGCCTCCTTAATAAGAGCAGGCAAAAGCATATCTATCCTCTTATGCTTTTCTATTAATAAACAAAAGCATTAACCTTGACCCAACGAAAGTGCCTCACTGGCATGTAATCATATACAATTTGTTTGTAGGCATCTGTCATAGAGCATCAGGTCAAGGGTGAGGATGAGATGTGACAGCAACATAACACAAATTAAAAGGTCTGCATGATGAATGTTCCCCGCTCAGATGAAAAAGGCTTGAATCCGGGGTGATGGACGTTCTATTCTAATGCAAATACAGCAGACTGGGAGTGGGGGGGCCACGATTAGAGATAGATGTGATGTTTTTGTTTACAATCTTGTTCAATGTGTTCATTGTGGAAAGGACATTCGTTTTGGAGGACGATTCCCCCAAAGGCCTGAAGCTCGGCAGCGGGAACGCTGCAGACGCCTCCTCAAATGAAGAGAAAAGAATGGATCTGGGCATTGATTACTGGTGACGGAGTGTGCTGCCTCAGTGCTTTATGAAGTCAATTGATCAATATCAGAGCTGGGACAAAGTGCAACCAAAACCTAAATAGGCCCGAATCTGCCGCAACTAAAGTCACCAGCAAGATGCTTGAAGCAGATTCATACGGAGAGAGGAAGAAATATTTGATTATCGACTGATGGCCCATAAGTGTGCATACATACACACACACACACACACACACACACGCACTTTGAGCAGCTATCCTTAATAGGACTTTGCATTGACTTCCATTCATTGTAACCAAAACCTTATCCCTTAATTTTATCCATAACCAATTCATACCTTATTATAGCCTTAACCTAAACACAATTCCAATCTTACCTCTAACCTTAACCAGAAGCTCAATAAAGAAGCTCAAAAGATTTGCCTCATTAGGACTGAGCTTTGGTCCCCATGAGGACAGCTGGTTGGTCCTGACAAGGTCAGTGTTTATGCTGGAAAAGGTCCCAAAGAGGTATAAAAACACACACACACACACACGAACATGCCATGATGTATTGAAAGTCGACTCTCATCTCCTTTAAAATCGAATCATTCACGTTCCGGTCTACAGTGGTCATTTAAAATTCAATTAGGGAATAATGACTGTAGAAAGTCCATCATCAATGAAAAGACAACTTGCTGAGCAATTATATACTGCCCTAAATACAGCTCCATACATGTGGCTCTCCCTCACACCATATAATGGCCCTGTGAGGACGTACCGCTGTGGTCGAAATGACCTTCCAGACGATTAACAAGGATTTGATGGCTGCTGTATAATGTAAAAAGAAACACCAGTCTATGTTGCAAACTGCGTAACTCTCGTCCTCTAAGTGTCTCCACATTACACTAAAGCAATCATGATGTTGCTGTTTTCATAACAAAGTACCCATATAGTTGATCTCAGCCAGCCCTCCTACTAAAGTGACACAGTTACATCATCTGTGTAGGTGTTCCTCCTACAAATCTGTCTGAAGCAGTTCCCTGCTGTCTTCTAACAGCCATAAAAACAAACTCAGGTCTCTTGTTCCAGCCTGGTGACCTAAGGTGAGGTATGAAGAGAACAGGACTTGCCTTCAGCAAGACAAGGTTAGGGGAAAGCCAGAGGAAAAGTGGTGGGTGCTCATTATTCTTGTAGGGAGAATGTTGAAAGTCGAATCAGCACAGCACCACATAGAGAATAGACATGCACTCCATGCAGACAGATACAGATGAAGGTTTACTTATAGCGAGGGTCAGGAGTTCATGTTTTTAATTCTTAAACCTGTGACAGCTGCAAACATAACATGGACATATTATCAAGCACACATGCAGCAGAGAGGACACAGCCATAGGTTCAAAAGTCTGATGAATATAAGTCTAATATTCACTTCCTTTTAGCTCTGTTTTAGACTTCACCTACCCCCAAGGGAAACACCTGCTCTTATCTGTAAAATGTTCCATTAGAATATTTACCAACAAGCAGCTAATTTTCTTCTGGCTACAGCAAATGGAAATGATGCTATGCTCGCAAAGTTGATTTTGAATTCACTTTTTTGGTAATATTATAATACAATATAATTATTATTTGTATTTATCTGTTAAGATTGTTTTGTATTAATATATTGTAGCTATCTACACTAAAATAAATTAATATTTTATATCATGTTTAAAGGAAACATTTAGCTGTTGTCAGGGGGCTAAGTATTTTGTTGGATGGCTGAATTTGCTCCACAGTCCACTGTTAACTCTCTTCCAAGACAAGCTTTGGGATATATGCAGTCTCTAAGCAATCTAAAGATGAAATGCGTATATTAAAAATTTAAATCTGCGTCGTATCGGGTGATACACTGAAGTGGACATGGGAGATGGACAAAACGGATTTGGTCTTTGTTTTAGTAAATCTCTCGTTTGGGGATTTTGTTGTTCCAGAAATAAACAGTGTCATTAAAATGTCTGAGAAGGGACAAGTGATTAAAGTCCAAAGTCAAAGAAATTGCCCTCTCCATTCTAAATAACCACTTAATCTGTATTGATTCCGAGTTACGCAGCATTTCCAGACCTCTGCCCACTGCCCTTCGAACCGCAGCCTGTTGTTTATTCTCACTGCGGCGTCTCGGGCTGCTTTCATTATGGCCTCTCGCACACACGCTCCACTGCTTGTATATCTAAATGCCATCTCCAAACACCCACCACTACATTTCCTTCAACCTTACTTCCCTTCCATTTTGTTTGTGGACATCACCACTTTCCCCCAATATCCTGTTTGCCAGGACTACCTGTATCTCAAGTATGCAGAAATGAAAGTTGAAGCTCTGTGGGTGTACTTTGTCATTGAAGTGCCACACGCCATGCCCTGAATACCAATTGCTCGTCTTTGATGCTTGTTGCTGGACTCCAATAGCTGCTGTTGCTGCTCATCTGAAGTTCGACGAGGCCCACTGAGGACAGCACTTTCCCTCAGAGGTTACGCGTATCTCACACAAGTCTGTCATCACTTTTGTCAGCTTTCTCTTTTATGCAAACAGGCTCTAATCTTTATAGGAGCCTCCCCTTCACTCAGCACTGTACTGAAACATAAAATGACAAGAGCTCGGGGAGTTGTGCTACACTGTGCTGTATATGATTGCAGGCCAACCTACAAGGATTTCTTGAATAAATATCCTCGCTGGCTCCTCTTCATGCAGCCCTGGCTGAACGCAGGTCTGCTCTGCATAAAAAAGCTACTTATTAAACATTGTGTTGGACCATGCAGGAGCTATAGTGTCGGTGCCGCAATAGCTGAGACGTGAAATTGATTTTCACACATAGTGAAATGCATTGGTGACTGCAACCAAGCTGTTGTTCCCATCTCCACCACACCTGCAGATCAGTAAGATGCATGATGTTTGCTGCTCAGGCTCGGAGTAATGTAGAATCTCTTTGAAGGGAACAGAAAACAATGCCGCAGTCTCATTTCTCTGTGCAATTATCATTCTTTCATTGTTACGCTGTTAAATGAGGTGCATAAAGGGACAGCAGTGTGGTTGTCTTTGATGGTCTCACCCCAGTCTTTACACGTAATTAAACAGCGACATCAGCCCATTTTATCATCTCAGCCATTATTACCATCCGGCTTCTCCTTCAATGTACATTTCAAAACGCAACCGTGCCAAGCCTTTTGATGGAATAAAACCTCATCAAGAGGATAAACATGGCCTTGCTGGTACAACTCATCATTTTCTAATCATCCAAAACACAAATATACAACTGACGGCATAAAAAGATCCGTGACAGGTATTAAAGCGATGAAACAAATCGCAGTGGCGCATGGCAGCTGCTACGTCAGGGGAAGAGCAGCACAAAGCTTGAAGCTATCTCGCATTGTGTCAAGGTAAAGCAACAGACAGGCTGGGGACAGAGGAGGAGAGGGTGCCCAAAACAAGCAGGGTAGTCTGGAGAAGAGGAGCCAAGAGCAGGTAGAGCCGCGGTGCCAAGCGCCTACAGCCATTCAGGCTGCTGCTGGGCTTGTCGACAGGCTCCCAGGCCAGCTGTCCTAGTTGGTTGCGAGCAGCAGAATCTGGGATTTCTGGGCAATCAACACCACTCTCTTTGAAAATTCCTCTACAGCTTCTCCTCATTCCCATCCCAGAAATTAAGACACACGGTGATGTGAAAACAGTCACTGTCAGGTAATAAGCCATATGTCCAAACTGTCAGTTTTTAAGGAGCTATGAAAAACAGCCTCTGAGGGATAACGTCAAACACAGAGGACAATGAGACAATGAATCTGATTTGAAAACGGAAAAACTTGAGTTGAAGGTTTCTTAGCTCATTATAGTCCTTGTTCTTATATTCACATCACAGTATCTTCATGTTATTGCAAATTTTGAAACATATTCCTGAGCTCACTGCTCTCGTCAGGTCGCTTTGCAGAATCAACCAGGTGAGATCATCAAAAATTAAACACCAGCGGTGTCAGAGATGATGACATATGTCTTGTTTGAAACGTTGGACTTGACTTAAAATTTCCAGCTGGCTGATGCCGTATGTGTCTAATTAAGCCTGAATGTATTTCCTCAAAAACAGATCTGCGATAGAACTTGAACCCTTATTAATCAGTGTTTTATTCCTTGTCAGCCCTCTCCAGCTTTAATTAAAAGTCCCTTGGAATAGCGGTTCACGCATGACATTTCCTATTTGAAGACTTGTAAAAGGGATGTAAGTAGGACACTCATTATAAAAAATACAGGAAATCTGACCACCACCTCTCAGATTGTTTGACCAGCAAACCTTTGCGTAGCTCCATTGTCCGGCTGAAAGCCTAATCTGTAATTGTCGTCCATCATGTCTGCAACACAAAGACATAGTGCAGCCCCTCTGATGAAAGGGAAAGTAATGACAGGGGTTTCTATGGAGAATCACGTGTTGCTGTCACACATGTCAAATGCCATGTTTCATTGGATATATGATCCTGTCAGAGAACCTTTCACAATCAATTCCTAGGAGACTACAGTCTTTAAACAAACGTTTATTTTTAATATAAAGCTTTGAACACGCTATCTTTTTCTTCTTTGTGTGAAAAAACGTGGATTTGATTTTGCATTTTGTTGCGCTGAGCGATTCAACCCAGGGGTAATACAAATGAATTGCTCTTTCTGCCAACAGGCTGCAGCTGTGAAACATATGAATTGTTTCTCTCCTGCTGATGAGTAATGAGGGAGTGTAAGATAAAAGACTGTCATATTGCCTTTTCGTCATCACAGGCAGAGAGCTGTTTCTATTAATTATTTTTCAACTTACTGTTCTGCAAATGAAAAAGGACTGGACTGATGGAGCAGCAGCGCCACAAGCTAAGACATCTATGGATTTCACAGCAGAAGGTTGATCAGTCTTAAAGATATGCAGCTGCTGAACTCCTGCATGTGGTTGCTTTTCAGAGACTAATGCACTTTCTTTTCAGATTTTACTTAATTTATGACTTAATTGTCGGCCTAGTCCCTCGTGCCGACGGACATATTGCTTATTCCATCTGAACCATCTTTCAGACTGCTCTGTTTGACCTGCAGGACTCTTCTTCATCAGGTCCAATTTGCCAGCTCTGGCTGGCTAGCTAATTATATTTCATGAGCTGACCCTTCTGAGTTTGAGTGCTTTGATTAGCCTCCTGTTTTTATCACCTCTGAGTCTTCTACGTTGTTATCACACTTTCTGCTGACAGGCCCAGTGCCTCAAGGTTGCACACTGCAGCACTGCTGCATCAATTTCATATTCATGTCGTAAGAGTTCAAGATCTGCTTCTCTGTCAACATGCCTCATTTGGAGCAATCTTGTGCAGGTCAGGAGTGCTTCACTGAAGGTACAAAATGGAAAAGCTGCAAGGAGGAGTTTATTGAGTATGTTACACAAAAGTAGCTCTTCTGACTGAGTGCAAAATGTTAAGGCCTTTGCATGATTTGGCATTTGAGCTGAAAGCATTTGATTAGTCAGCTGCTGTGTGTGTGTTAAACAGTATGTTTATGCACTACTTACCCTAAAAAACTCTTTTGTGGAGCCTGAGTCTAGAGTGCCATATGCTATCTCTGTCTGCTTGGCCAGATCCTCTGCACTTTCTATGGGAGAGACCATCCTCTCCACTGTCAAGAAAGCAGCCAGGTTGGCTGTGTAAGAAGAGATGATGATGAGGGTGAAGAACCACCACACACCACCAACGATACGGCCAGACAGAGACCTGCAAGAGAAAGGTTGATGACAGGGAAACACAGAATGTAATTACACAGTGACATGTGGTGCCTATAAAACTGCTAAGATCTACCAGTTGTGTTTAATGCACATGCAACGGTCATCAGAATTTCCTGGTAAATCGTTAAAATAACCCCGTACTGTGTCAGCACTCCAAAACAGTGCACTTTCAAGGAAATTAGCGGCAGTTGTTTAAATGTACTCTAATCCAAGTGGCTGTGAAACAATCTGGGTCAAAGATCACCTAATAGCCTGAAGAGAGTATTGATGAAACCATTTTGTTGACGACAATTTCAGCATTCAAAGTGCCAAACTCAATTACACTTACAGTATAATAGCTGCAATAAAACTGAAATAAGTCTAATTTCAAGTAATGAACACCTGAAGGAAGCAGGCAGTAAAATGAATATGCTTGACTAATTCATTCCATGTACTTATTAACAGCTCATCTCATCACTTGCAGGTGAAATGTCTTGTTACCTCCGCCAAGGAGGTTATGTTTTCACTTTATTTGTTTGTCTGTTAGTTTGCAGGATCACGCTAAAATTACTGGAAGGTTGACCAAGAAACTTGGTGGAGGGATGTGGTATGGGTCAGGGAAGAATCTGTTACAATTTTGATGCAGATTTTTAAAAAATGGGCGAATCCAGGGATTTTGTTTCCCTTTCTCTGCAGTGTCTACATCAGAATTGATTCAGTCTGTGGTGGTAGCGGGGTGCATGTGCACGGGCACGACCGTGGCTCTCACACACAGCAGATTCAGAATGACAAGCACATAGACTAAAGAGTGAAAGTCAAATTATTGTGTGAGAGAGAGAACTGCATTACATGCCACGTGCAGCTGAGACTACTGTCTGCGTGGACAGTAAAAACTTTATGGACGATTGTGGGAGCTCACAATGGCACCCACAAGCATGTGGCAAATAGTGCTGTGAATAGTGCTTCATACAGCCATAGCTATACAATGTGGCAAAGGAGCAACAAACCACATCAGAGATAGATCTCTTATGTCATTATGAGAAAGGTAAAACAAGTTTTGGATCATTACAAAACTCTGGCTGGGTAAATTAGAATAAGGTGGACCACCACAGTCTGGATAACTAATGGAAAACACTGTTTTGGGAAGACAGGGCATTAACCTTGGTTAAGGAATGCGCTCTCAGAGCGCCCATTTCATCTGCTTTGTATTTTTGTATTTGTTTGTTTGTTAATAGGATAATGCTAAAACTGCTCAACTGATTTCCATGAAATTTATTGGGGACTGTTGTGTCTCTGCGGAGGTTTGTGATCTCTCAGTGTCAAAATAATGCAGTATCACTGTTTCTTTTCTGCTGTCCACTGCTGGTGTATATTGCAAGTGACCTACCTGGGTGAGATGTCACAGCCCTGCTGCATGAAGGCGCCCAGTGAGAACCAGAGGGAATTGAAGATGCCAAAGTCATTGGGAGGATCAGGGGGAGTCTGGGGGTCTTTGGTCTCGTCCTGTTCCTCCAGGTTCCACTCATAAGGACTGAACCGACTGACCAGGAACAGGACCACGCTCACCCCAATATAGGCAAACACTATACACATCCAGATCTCATAGGCCAGCGGGTCCAGGAAGGAGAAAACACCAGGCTTGGACTTTTGGGGCTTCTTTATCATAATGGAGATGCCCAAGCTCATAAAGGGCTTGGAAAAGTCTATCACCTCCTCTCGAACCAGAGTAATGGTGAGAGGTGCAACAGCTATATCTGCTCTCTGGAAACAGGGACATGCACAGTGAGCATTAGTTATGACCTGCATGAAGAAACAGGTCATTTTACATATGTGTGTGTGTGAATGACTGGAGCTGGAGAGGGAAGTTAAAACAATGTTTTATCACACATATTTTACACTGTGATGACTGAAGGCCAGCTGAAAGGAAAACACACACACAGGAGGAGAAGAGTGGCATTTGCACAGTGTTAGGACTTAGGATGGTTAATACATTTCAGATCCAGACTGTAAAATGAATTATTTTCACGGAAAATGTGTCCACATTGGGAGGTAAGACGGAAGAAAAGCTCCCAAGGGCCCTGCGAGACTTTGAGAGAGACAGCTTGGAAAAAATCCACAGAGGCAGATGGGAGTTTGAGTCATATTTGACCAACTGCTTCCTTAATCAGGACCCGAGGAGAAACAGTCTGGAGAAACTTTTCAGTGGTGCGGCTCCTAAAAACTCACACCACATCTTGTAATGAAACTCTGTATAATAGCTGTATCAATACTCGCGTTGATTACGGTAAAACTGCAAAGTAATACAAATCTGTAACAGCGATTCAATAAACGGCTGTCATTTAAGAAATAAACCGGCAGGCCCTGGCTGTGTGAACTCCATCACATGCCGTTCAGTTCAAGATTTCGCTCACACAGCTTATTCTGGCGTTTGCTTTATTTGTTTTATTTTTTCAAGCTGTTTCTCTTGATCTGCCTCCTTTGCTCTGCTGCTTCATCCGCATTATGCTATCGAAACACATGGACGGAGGTGGCGCTGCCTTTTTAGGACTCACAATGGGTTTCTTTGTAAAAGCGAAAAGAAAATAATTAATCACATAAGACAGTGTTACTGCAGCTAGTGTGTGCGTGTGTGTGTGTGTGTGTGATTAATTAAATAAGTGCTGCTCTTCAAAAGGAGCCGTTCTGTGAAGGGCAGTTCTTTGTATTGCGCTTTATTGTCTTTTTTTCATATCGAAATTGAGAAAACATTGGGCTGTGGCAGCGCGAGGCAGAAAACGTTTCTTACAAGGTCAAACTAGGAGCAACACAAATAGACCCAATAAACACGACTGTTTTCTTTGTGCTGTCAACACAACACTGCGCAGGGCTATAACCATTTAATCCTTGTGCAGGCGTAAGCAGCCCTCAATCAATGGTGAGGGAAACAAAGCAATAAAGAGCAGCCCCGGGCCTAACCTTTAAAAAGACAACTAAAATCAAATTAATTTACTGGTCAAAAGGTCAAAATGTACAAAACTATTAGTCTCGGCCCACCTGCTGTAAAAATTACAGGCACGGAAAGACTTGACAGTGACATGATTGGGAAATTTTTTTCTCCTTCCATCAGCGGGGAGTGGACTTTTCCCATTTGAGAAATAATTTGGTGGCGATAGCACATCAAACCATGCAATCTCTCGGGCTGATAGTTGGAAAATTGAACAGATGAGGAAACCTGACCCTCATGCATTTTGCATTTGGCCCCTGTTCAACTATTGTTGCCTCGGAGAAAGGCGAGAGAAAGCGGGGGTGCTCGAGGTGTTGCAAGAGCCCGAGAGCTCTGTCAGATGTAAAACACGGCATGACCCTCCGCTAATGTGCGAGGTTCGACCTTTATGGAGCGCAACACATATGGATCTTGTTGTTTCAAACCGCAAGCCACCATTTAGCTGTTGATTCTAAAGCAGATTTTCTCAGCTGTGAATTTACAATGTGGCATATTCATCATACACATCAAACATTGAACATAATTACACAATCACTTCAAAGGCATACAATCTTTCATTCATCAAAGTGGTTTCAGTGTGTTCGCCATATGGACTCATTGTTTTCATGTACCTACCTCTGTTTCGACTGTGCCAGAGAGAGAGAGAGAGAGAGAGAGAGAGAGAGAGAGAGAAAGCTTTCTAGGCTAAGCAAGGAGGATTAATTGCAATGAACAGCACTGAGAAATGATTTCATTTTCTCCGTCTCAAGATGATCACCAACACCCCCCAATGCTTGAGGCTGCATTCAACAAATTCACTCACAGCTGAGCTTCCTGAGACAGCATCAGACTTTGAACTGGGCAAGAGCTGATGAGTTCGGGTTGGTGATAACCTTGAGACAGAAAAATGAGATCTCCTCTCATGTTGAAGTTCCTTGCAAACTGCCATGTAATCAGTGAAATCGAGGCTCCCAGTACTCACCCCATAGACCAGTTCACCCACCATCCCGTTCCACGTCTTGGTCTCGGGGTCTCGGGCTCCGTACTTCCCATCCATTACTATAGACAGTTTGTACTTAATTCCAACATGTTTGGCAATCTCAGATGCTAAATCGACGCAGTAGCCTTCATATCTGTCATTCCCCTCCAGATGATTATAATTTTTCTTGTACATCACATAAGGAGCTTCCTGTTGATTCAAACACACGCTGGTTTATTCACTCCCATGCCATGGCACACATTCAGTTATACAGAAATATGCATACATGCACCCAAATGTGCCCATGCACGCGCGCACACACACACACACACACACACACACACGTTTCCAACATTATAAGCTGCTATAACCACATCCATGCAGGCATGCATACGAAGATGATGCCCTGCGAATGCACAAATATGCACTTATAACAGCAGCGTGAGCGCGTGGTCACCCTGCGGTCAATAAGCCGTGGCGGCCAGCAGACACCAAGCCCAATGCACCCAACCCGGTTTGAGCCCGAGGGCGCAACTCGGTGGCACAATAAAGGTTAGAGGAAGGGAGAGAGAAAGAAAGTTATTTTTCATCTTATGTGGGAGAAAACAGGAGGCCAGAATGAGATTTAGCAGGGCTGGGAGTCATTGGTAGGCAAGGTGTGGGTCAGCTCAGAGGTGGGTGGGGATGGGAATGGGGATGGGTTTCATAAGTAAATGCCAGTGACAGGAGAGGGATCAGAGAGTGCCCATAGTATCTCAACATATTCAAGCACATTTGCACCAGTGCGAAGTTAAAGGCTGTTTCATTCCAGAAAGAAAAGTAAATTAAAAACAGAATGAGCCACTATTTGCTATCCAGAAAAAAGTGCAAACAAAATGAAAAATAAAAATAAAAACTTTCAGAAATAAAATAATTATGTCAGGAGAGCGGGAGCGTGCTAGCTTTCCTCTCCTTGTCAAAAACGCTGGTGCAGCTCGTCTTTTCTCTTTACCGAGCACATCATCATTATCAAACAATAGGACCGCTCAGGAGAGCAGGCATTGTCATTACAGCCACACACAATTAGAGTGCAAGTAGGAGCGCAATGGTTTGTTTGTTCTGTGCTGAACGTATCCCCTCACATTGGATCTGCTGAGCGTTTCCCTCGAGTTAACACGTCTTTACCTCCCGACTGTATTCCTCATCTAGAGATGTTAAACGTTTCCTCTCTGGCGATTGAGTGACACCCTCCTGTGCCTTGGAATACAAAGGGAATCTAAGTGTGGACAAACGCCAGAGATCCTTATTATTTCCCAGACATTTTTCTTTATCATCCACTTGCAGAGAGTGAGGTATTGCATCAGGTAATTATAACGCCATTATACAGTCAGTAAATACACTCGCAATGGAAGTGATCCAATAAGCTTGAAACGTTTAGTTGAGTGCAGACAGTTAAAAGCAAATAAATGTAAAATATTTCTCTCTTTATTGTATTTTGGTCTGGGGAAAATGCCCAGAAAATGATTCTCTCCTGAAGCGCTGACTGGAAGTTATACTTCAACACAGAACACATGGAGGAGCAATACAAAATAGATTGGAGAGGCGATAACAAGGGAAGAACACTACGCCGTCTTATCCCTGCTCCAATACTGTTTATTTTGCTTTGCCGGGCTTGAGAAACCATTGCAGTATCGTCCTCTAGTCATTCTTCGGCCAGTCTATCCCAAGTGTCATTGAACATTTACTTGATGAGGACAGACAGGTCTACTTACGTATGCGTTTGTATGCGTTTTTTTTTTTGTAATTGATGGAGTCAACCACTATCATATACAGTATACCATTATTGTGATGTCACTGCTACGACAGGCCACTGAAGTATGGAAAATCAAAATGCTTTGACACCCACACTGATACAGTTGAAACACTCCCCCCGGCTTCGGATCGACTGTTTCAACGTGTAGTGAGTGGATGGAAAGCAACACAAAAAAGATGTGGTTCTACCCGCCCAGGACAGAATGTATCACTCGTTGGAATCAACACCATGACCTTGAGTGGCAGAATATGTGAAACATTTAAAACTGCGTGGAAAGTGTACCATAATAGTAGTGACCACAATGGTTCGGTTTTCCACTGAGGAGTCGTTGGAGACCTGCGGGTCCATAATATTTACAAATCGCGTGAACTCGTTCCAGTACCCGATCTGCAAAGAGAAAACGGTGGTTAGTGGTGCATTCTGAACCACTGACGTCACTGATGTAAAAGCACACATAGCAGGGACATATTTAAATATTACTGGAACCTGGTATGATGCAGGTTTTATTAAGACAACACTGTATTTTGTCCAGAGGTCGACCAAAGCATCAGCAAATGAGCAGAATACCAAAATGGCAGACGAGGCCCGTAATCTAAGCACAAAATAAATAGAGTTGATTCTATATTACGACATTTATCATGTTATTAGTGCCACGATCAAAGATATTATGAAAATACACTATGTTTTTTACTATCTGCACCGGCTCAAATAGCCAAATATGCTGCAATTGCACTGCATGAGCATACGCCAGACGACTTCAATCCCTCCCACCTCCAGCTTCCCAGGTTTTATGGTAAATAATTAATATTCAGGCCTATGTACTGCATACATGTTAAATAATTTAGTATAATATCCCAGTGGCTCTACAGTTTCTCCTGCACAGTCCTGCCATTGCAGTTACTCTGTTCTCTGCTATACAGATGCTTGAGTCAAACCAATGTCAAGTGTTTGTTTGCCCGTCTGAAATAATGGCTGTTCTGGCTCTCGATGAAACATGTTGCATCTGCGGCTGCCAATAGTTTAACTGTTGCTGGCTACGATTTCCCCCTTCACATCTGGTCCGCATTTTTATTTCTTTTGCCTCAGATCTTTAAATGTTTGAGGCCAGACAGGTGTACAGCAGAAACACCGAGTGGAGGCGCTAGAAAGCAGCGAACTTCTCAAACTGGAGCTCCACACTGTGGTTACAGTTGTGGATGTTGATTAGAGCACTTTCTCTCCAGACCCAGAGACAGATGTTTATTCCTGCCTCTTGACCGACAGTGATATTTGAGGAGCGCTGCTCGTGGGAGCAACACTGTGGGAAGCTGTGTCATGGAGCGCTGCTCCAGAGGCAGAGTCCTGATCTCACTCTGAGCAGCTGGGACAGAGATCAGCCCATACATCACTGGTGACAGCCACAGCTAAGATCCCTCATCCTCTAACTGTCACTGAGGTGACTGGGGGCTCCAGGTCCTGACAAACTGCTGCCTGGCTTGTCTCATGTTCCATCCCTTCCTCACTCTCTCCCCCCTGACCTCCTTTCTCCCACTTGCTCCATGCCTCTCCCTGCTCCCTCCCCCTCTGCTTTTTAGTGCGGGGACGGCTGTAAAGGCTGCGTGATGCTAATTGAAGTGTAGGCTTTAGAGGCCTGGGAGGCAGGCGGCATAATCACATGTCATATCAGGCTGAGCCCACACTTACCCAGCTAACGAGAAATTCACAGCTGTCTCTTCGAACCCGGTGAGGTTATGGAATAAAACCAGAGATAGTCATTTGGTACTGGTTAAAACGTGAATGTACCGCTGGGAATTACCGTTTTGAAGCGGAGCCAGAGGAATTCTTGGATCCCCTTTGCAGTAATTGGTTATTTGAATGGTAATTACTGTCAGGAGAGGACCAAATATCATATCTGCACTGTCCCAAGGCACGGAAAAAGCCTTATATCATTCTTTTGATAGGACAGTTTTACAGATCAGATCGCGGGCTGTGTGTGATTTGTGGGGCTTTTAATTCTTGGCATGGCTCGTCTACCGAACAGAGGTGGAGAGATGCAGTTGGCATTATTCTGCAGTGTCCTCTCAGCCCTGCCGGTCCACGTGACTGAAAAAGCCCTTTGATAAACGGAGGTAGAGTCTTGTTGGGAAATTAATTATACTTGAACACAATCGCTGAGCTCACACCATGGGTTTGTCATACCTAAACATGTGGCCACCATCCCTTAGAGTTTTATTTTCAAGTACAGATGATCAATCAATCATTTGAAATTACAATTTGGTCATGAAGTCATGAACCGAAACCTCGAGGTGTGCCAGGTGTTAGCTGTGTTCTGACAAAGACCAGGATTTTTTTCTTATTTGGCACTTGATAAATGGAACCCGACAGGGGTCACCGCTCTGTCTTACCTTCCTCGGCCCACCTGTTTTCATCTCATAAACATCTATAGTGTAGTTGGTCCTGCGGCCGTAGTTGTCGAACTGGATGTTCCCGGTCATACCATGCACTTGGACCTGGCATGAGGGGCAGAGAGACACAGGGAGATGTGTAGCAGTCATCACATTGCACATATTGCTGTTATTAAGGTGCTTGTGTCCATGCAGCTACTGGAGTGGTGCACAGAGTCTGTTAATCAAATGATGAACTGGATACGCTTTAATAAAAGATGTAGTTTTATGGTAATGAGGGCCCGGATTTGAGTGAGCTCCGTGCAGAGATATCTGGAGGCAGAGGGAGGAGAACAGCTCTGCGCTCTCTTTCCTTCTCTCTGTCAATTTCCATCTTTATCACACTCTAACTCGCTATCTCTGCTTCACTTCTTCTGGCCTTTTCTTTGGTTATCAGCTTCCCCCTCTCTCTCTTTCTGCCTCCCTTTCCCCCTCCTGCCCCCCCTACCGTTTTGAGAGCTCTCTCGATGTCGATGCCTTGGCTCCAAGGTACAGCGGGATTGGCAAGACAGTCTCCAGCGCTGCCCCGGCGAGAGACATCCACACGTTGGCGCCGCAGGTACCTGAATGCCTCAGCTATCACCAGGATGGCATCATGGGTCAGTGCTGAAGTGTACTGTACAAAAAAAAAAGCCCAGTGAGACAAGATCACGTGGCAGCAGATAAGATGAAGTCTTAACAGGTTTATATAAAACACTGTGTAGTGACTATAAGACATTTTTTAAGACTAAAAATAAATAGTTTACAGCACAGGGATTATTTAGTTTCAATTGGTAAAAACATATCTGAACAGACAAAAATAGCATGTGAGGTTCCTCAGGGCTCCATTTTGGGGCCTCTTCTGTTCAACATCTACGTGCTCCCACTCACTCAGATAATGGAAAACAACAAAATATCTCACCACAGTTATGCAAATGACACAAAATTACATAACACCAGGGGACTATATTCTCCCATTGAATAAAAAAACGATGGGATGTGTCAAAATTGGATTCAGTTCAACAAAGATAAAAACTGAAGTACATGTTTTTGGAGACCGGGAACAACCAATAAAAGTCCGTGCTGATCTTGAATCTGTAAAGTTAAAACCAAAACCAAGGCAGAAATCTTGGTGAAGTCACAGACTCAGACCATAACTTTAAACTGCTGTGTATTGAGCTTTCATATAAATATGTCATATTTTCAAATAAATCTGTTTGCAGTTACTTTTTGCAGTAAAAGTGTCTGTGTTGCTTCTTGCCGATGCACGTCGCTGCCACCAGGTCAGATCAGCGTGGGCGGATTGATAATTGGGTTGCTCTGACTCTGCCCCTATGATAAAATTAGATTGATTGGACAGATCTGATTTGAAAAGCCAGGGCATGTCTGATGGTCAGGACCTCTTCCAAAACTTTTAGCGCAGAGTTTTGAGAGAGACTTGAGCATTAATGTGTGATTTTATCTCCCACGCACTTCTCCTCCAACTTCGTCTGACCTTTTCACCAGCGAGGGCTGAGCCACTTGTTTGTTGACCACCGCACCATGACAAAATCTAATTAAATGCCATTCAAAATCCATTTCTTTCTCAATCATTGTTTAATTAGATGTAAATTGAAGCTGCGATATAACCTTGCCTCGCACCGCCTATCAATATATCGATCGCCGGGAAAGATGCAAAGCAAAGAGGAGGAAGCGAGGGGTGGGAGGAATGACAGGATGACAAAGGCAAACGGAGGAGGAGAGGAGCCTATAGAGAGCACTTCAGAGAGGGATGATCGTTGTATTCTGCATGTGTAATGAAAGGACCCCGCGAGCACAGTACCTTCAGAGGAGTGTTTCTGGCTTCTGGGAATTCTCTTTCATCGAGCCGCTCCCAGCGCTGCATGAACTGCTGCACGATCGGGTTCTCAGGGTTGACAATCTGAAACCCTGAAATGTTGGCTCCACCAGCAAAGACTTTGTCCAAGCTCACATTAGTAAACCCCTGAGATGAGACAGAAGGAAAAGGAGAAGAGAAAACTCATAGTTCCCGGTTTTTTCTTTGAGGTTTTTCTTTCTTTTAATGTTACTTGGGGCTGAGCACCACAAAATATTAGCAGCTTTTCTGGGAGGGTGCATTTTATTATGAACTGCATTGTGTGAGAAAGAAACATGTGTTTGTCATTACACTGAGGCAAACGTTCCTCTCGACACTTTGTGGTGCAACCTGAGTTCATTTGCAGATAAACAACCTGAAGTTAGATTGAGAGTTTGTTTCAGATCAAGTAGGGGCCAAACTATTTTACTTGAACCAGAGAAAGCTTTAGAAAGCTTTGCCATAGAAAAAAAACAACCCCTAATGCATTTCCCTAACCTTTGCTACTTGGGCTGCCTTTAAATTTTCCTTCTTCACCCTGCAGCCATGACACAGACTTATTTATTTTTTTATGGTCAAATTGCAGTTTTTAAAAAATTCAGGACTGTGTAATGGTGTGCAAGGACGTGTGTTTGACTGATGCATTAACATTTCTTGTGACATTGCGCAAAAAAGCAGCAGGGGATCAGCCAGTGAGAGCGAGGCAGGCCTCCACTCTCAAACTTTCATGTTAATATCAAGGCTAAATGAACGGTTCCTGTCCCCAGTGTCTGTGTGTGCATGTGCGTGGGGCTCAACTTTAATTTTTACTTTCATATTAATTTACACAAAAATACAATGTCGTCTGATTGCTCCAAACATATATGTGCAAAAAAACACACAGGCATTTTTGATTAATACAAATTCCAATAAACCTTATATATATATATGTGCATGCACATTTGTGACCATGGCTGAGACTAAGGCACATCAAATGCAGGAAAAAGCGGGTTCCGCTCGCTCCCAGGAGAGCGGCAGGGTTATTACTCACAAGATTGGCCAGAATGTAGTGGTAACCACGGCTGTTCTTCCCCAGGGTCACAACCTACGGGAGAAAAACATCAATACAGTAAACCACCCATGAGATGAGAGCTAGGAGCCGCGGCTCGTATAAGCAGGCCACAACAATCTCTGTGAACATGGGGACGTCCGGTAGTCTGGCCCGAAAACAAAAAAGAGTAACCTGAAGAACAACAAGAGAGAGGGAGAGGTTTGAGGACTTGTTCGTTAAGGAGGAGCGGATAACGGCAGAGAAACGGGAACGAGGAACATCCTTGAATATTCCGCAGACTTTGAAGTCATTCACGGTGCCGAGGATGTGAGTCCTTAGCAAGTGCTGGACAGAAGGTAGAGATACGGGGGAAAATATATTTCAAAGGAGATTACAGCGAGACAGTAAGATGTAGATCTCGCTCTGCTTTGAAAATATCACACCTTTGGAGCATAACAACATGTTTCAACCCACGCAGCCTGAAAATAGTAAGTGGTGTTGTATGTCATCCCGTCACTGTGGTATGAACCATATGTTGCCTTTTATTCTACATTTACTTCCTTTTGTTCTGGGCCTGCAGATACATCCAATAGTTAAACTCTAAATTGTTTTTCTCATTCTCCTTTTTTTTGTGCTTTACTCCTGCTGGACGTGGATTCTCGGCCGGGCCTCGTGACGTTTGTTATGGTTATTTTTTGGACTTCTGAGCTGCTGCCATGCGGACACTCGTCAACCGTGTTTCGGTTTTCATCTGCGTTCTAACAAACACAGCCACACACGAGTTTACAGCAAAATCAGCATGTTTGCACATGTCCTGGCTCTGGCTCTGTCACAAAAACAAACTGTCAGTTTATCATCTGTTTGTGTGTGCATGTTAGTGCCGGGGACGTGGGATATTTCTTACTGTGGATCGTTTACGACATTCCCGCTGAGCAGGAGAGAGTGATGAAAAACAAACTTGTATCTTCACATCTCTGGCTGCAAAAATAAATACAAAAATCTGGGAAGCACGTTTTCGGTTTCACCCGTTTAGACATCAATGACAGTATTTCATTTAGCTGGGCTGAACTTTAACTGACCTGAGCGCACAGTAGCACACAGCAATAAAACTATCCCCCTTGCTTGGACTGCATACAAATTAAATAAACCGCTCATCTACACCTCCCATCACCAGCTTCTCTCCCCTTCGTGGACATCTGAAGGTTGTATACGGACGCTGGTGCTGCTTTTCAAAAAGAGCACTCAGGGGAGCACAAGCACACAAAGCCTCCCCGCTCACGCTATCAAGCTGCTTGGGTGGGTCAGCGTTCTCTGACAGCTTCCCCATCATTAAGGCTTTAAACTCCCAACACTGCAGGGCGTCAGGCAGAGAGAACAAACCACGAAAGTGAAATAAAAAACACAGAGGGGAAATGAGCTGATTAGGATGCAGAAATAGCAGGAGCTGGCTTTTAGAATCCATCAATCTGCGTCTAATGAGCAAGTGACAGAAAGTTCCAGGAAAAGAAATCTCTGCAGCATTTCTAATGATAACAATAAATACGCTTTATTTATACGGCACTTATCAAAACCAGAGATTACAAAATGCTTCACGAGGACAAAACAACACAACAAACACAGGCCGACAAATTGTAGACACGAGCCAGACACATCACGGCTACTTCCTCTGTAGCTGCTCACGAGGCGGACTTTCAGACCTCCAGGCCTGCTGCGTGTTCCTGAACAACCCCCGCCCCTGTTCCCCGTTCCACGTTCCTTCACCGCGCGCTAACCTTGACTCTGACTTCGAGCCGTCCTCCTCACACCTGCCCTGGAGCTGGGGCAGGAAGAGAGCCCCCCCCCCAAAACCACCCTCGTCCCGTGGCCCGCAGCTCACAGCCAGCCTGGCACTGGCTACAAGCGGCAACCTTGGGATGGAGCGCAGCGAGTCGGTGATGACACGGACATGAACCTCCGGCCAGAACACAACAACCTCTCCCCTCAACCTCTTTAATTAGGCAGACGGCAAGACCCGACTCCAGCTGAGATGGACAGATTTCATTGTTGCGAGTTGTGATGCACCGCTGACCGCCCTGCCTGTAAAATCCTCAGATACTGCAGACACTGATAACTATCTTTTAATGGTGTTAATGAGATTTGATTCTCTTGTATTTCATTCGAAATCCAATATTATTTGAGCAATGACACACTAATATCAGAAAGCATTAATACCCTGATTACATTAAGCAGCAGTTAAAAGTGTGCTCACATTACAGAAATACACTCATTTGCTGTTCTCATGATTAAAATTAATATCACTTGGTTCTCTCCATAGTCCAAATTGAATTGACTGGAATTACAGCTGTCTATATTAGGTCCCAAAGTTCTCACTGCATGTCACCGCAAAAGTCATGTAATTCAGCTCCCATGACAGAATTGTGGTGAAGCATAGAGGACAAAGGTACAAACTCTTTTTTATATCGTTGAGTGTTTCCTGGAGCACGTGGCCTCAACAAGTGTGCACTTGGAAGTTGGAATAAATGAAAGAAAGTTTGCAGTCACCAGGACTCCTCCTAAATTTGGCTCTGAGGCCAAACTGACCAACAACCCAATGGTCATCATATCAGAGCTTCATATCAATCAGGCCTTGTTCAAGAGTGGTGGTTTGACTCTTTGATTTGATGAGACACAAATCTACCATTTGAACATCACCAGATCTTGCTCATCACCTGACTTTAGCTGTTTTCATGTCCTGCGGAGGATCTCTGGAGAATCAGGTCTGGACTTTCTCTAACGTTTGCCTTTCATATACATGCACAGAGGGGGGTTCTCTGCTCAGACGCGGATTCAGGTGAGGGGTGGTGCCGCAGACAGAGCCAGGATGTAACGTTTCAATTGCGCTGCAGAGATCATGTGTTTTAATCACCACAAATGCTCTTGACGTCTTGGTCTGTCTTCTAGGTGTGTGACATCGGTTTTTCTCTCAAATATAATTGTTTTATTTTGTTAACCCCAAAACAAGGGATTAAACGCTACCAAGGGGTCGTCTCAGTCAGATTCAATTAAAGATCTGAATAATTTAGCAAATAGGAGATTTTAGATTTTCACTTTTTAATAAATGTATACAATTTCTTGAAAATATAATGGGGGGAATGCTGAGACCATAATCCAATCTGCAACAAAGTGTTCAAGTGATGTGCTGTACATACAATCAATTGTTCGTTTTCCCGGTGTCGGAATGTGTAGAGCATGTTTACCCCTTCAATAATGTGATTCCTCTTTAAAGCCAACAGTTTCCCCTATTGCACATCGATCCCCTCGCCGGCTCCACCACCTTTTGTTCTGCTGCTACAGGAGAGCCTGTGTTTTTCTTTAAACAACCGATGGGAACAGACAACCAGGATGACCTTGACTTCCCCCTCATCCTGCCTCCGCCGGCCTCGCCCTCACCAGTCAGAGAGCCTTAAAGGTAAAACTGCAGCTACACATATTCAATAAATGCCAGACTGTTTTCCTCCAAGTTTGACCTTTCCACTGTGGAGTTTGCCACAGCACAGGAAGAGGCAGACTTAAAATGACAGGTTCCCCAGAGTTTGTAAATATCATACCATTTACAGAGGCATATAAAAGAGCAAATGATGCAATTATTTTTATCCTCCTCCTGAACCATGGAAACTCTGTCTAAAGCCCGGAGACCACGAACTAAACTGGTGAGGTGTAGTGCTGGCATCAGGGCTGCATGGAACAAACCATTTTGTTTGCTATAATTGCTTTTAATTTATTAACTTTTGGGTTTATAAAATATGAAAAAATCTACTTCAAAAGTGAGGTTTAAATTACTTATTTTGTCCAATTTATAATCCATAATCCATAATCCATACAAATTCAGTTTAGTCGAGTGGTGAACGACAGTATTCCTCAGTCACTTAAGTTCTTCTATAAATACTGCATCCAAGCAGGATAAACAAAACTGTAAAAACTGCACAATTACATACTGTTAAATTAATATGAGGATATGAGAATGTTAAATTCCAAATACATTAATCAGAAAGGCATTTCAGTAAATTTATATAGGATTGTAAAATTTAATGTAAATCAATAATCACCAGGCAAATCTATCCATCATTATTAAAGGTAAAATAATCTCAGAAGAAAATAAAAATCCATTTGTTTCTAGAAAATTTACTAAAATATAGGGTTACTTCAAAAAAATGACAGAAAATAAAGTCAGATTAGAACTGGGCAGCAGTGAATCTGTCCATATCGATAATTATCCTGATACATGTCACATTATTAGTTCTGTTAAATTCAAAGCATGATTTTTGCTCCTGAGTGAAGGTTGTGATTTTAAACTCTTTTTAATGAGCAGAGAGTGAAACATGATAAACACCAGAAAAATATGTTTAGCATTATATACATATAATGCCTAAGTATATCTATATATTGGACTTTTTCTTTGTTGCTATTGATGAAAATTGTATTGCAATGATTATTATTGATTTATTGCCACATACGGTTAAAGCTGCAAACCTCAGTTCTCAGTTTCTCTATCAGCTGCTGAACTAACACCAGCTCGCATTATAAATCCAAAGACGGGGAAGCTGCTGCTGATTTGCTTTAAAATAGAAACTATAACTGAGGGAGTCTGTGTATTATCTATCAATCATCAATTTATCTTGGCTGTAACTCCACTGCCAAAACAAGACAGTCAATACAACACATCTCTCTCTGTTTATCTCCTCGTACAGAAACAATAAGACACATTAACTAGGTGACAGCCAATCTTTCATTTTGTAGTTTATGTCAAATGTAAAAAAAAAGTGTAGAGAAGACTTCTTACATCAAAGATCCTACTCTTTATTTTATGGGAGATAAATTGGCACAGAGCAATTTATGTTTGAAGGGGGGGGTCATTGTCATAATGGGGCTCAAAGCCTTTGAGCCAAACATATAAATCATCTTTTCATTATTAACCAGCATGTTAATAACAAGCTACATTAACAGCCACATGTAATTTAATGATGAGAAGGGTTATCATGAGTCGATCAGTCGCAGTGAAGACCTCTCAGGAGGGGACATAAGGGTGAATTTGACCTCTATATGCTTTGATACAGAAGGACTTTCCCCCTTCTTCCGTCTCCAGCTCTGCTCTTGGTAGAAGTGCTCTCGCTCTAGCACTCTCTAATTAACAGCCAGTGGAGGCTGTGGCTGAGATGATTTTCTTGGCAGCGGCCATATCTGAACCCTGAAGAGAGCGCTGGCCTCCCCCCAAAACGCAGAAACATTTCAGAAACACCTGACTCACATTCAGGCGATTATGATATTGCTCGGAGATACCAGAGCAGTTTTTGAGACTCGGTACCTCGGGAGGAAGGAATGGCTGTCGCCGCAGCGGAGACGTCCTCCTGCTTGTGCCAGCACTTTGAAACGCTTCGATGTCTTTACTTTGGTTTCACCGAAGACGATCAGGGTCATTTCACTTGATTTGAAGTTCATCGGATTTACCGACTGTTCTTGATACGCGCGTCTCAGCCTCTCATTCAGTCACTGAGTCCACAGGTCACACTCTCGTCAATGATAACACTTTAATCCCATTTAATTCTATAATCACAGTTTTAAAAAAAAAGGCCTTAAACAGTCCAGGTTGGATCCGGAGCTTTGAACATCTTAACATCAAGCCGGAACCGGTCCTCTCCACAGCCTTAGATCAACATCACCTTTCATATCAGTAAACTGTAAGAACGGCCTGTCCGGACTTTCCTCCTCTACTTTTTCTGAGACATGTTTCTCCAAGAAGCTTTAAATGACTGGGAGGGAAACTAAATCCTCTTTTTAACTGGTTGAAAAACCAACGAACACCCGCTGACATCTGGCTTTTGTGCTGAATGGGAATGAAAACAATCGTCATTCACTAGCGGGTGAAATTACCCTGCAGCAGACACAGGTTTTTAATTGGCTCTGGCTCCGATCATTAGTGATGGAAACGATATGAATGTGCTCATTTGGCAAGACAGTGCATGAGGTGAGAGAGGGCCTCAGTTTTCAGTGCGTTCGTGACGTCGAACATGATGAGCCGGGGAAGAAAATACAGGCAAACTCCTCTGCATGAATGAAAATCCCTTTTTTTCATTGTGTCATCCACATCACTGACTGAGGACCTTCTTTTCATTGCTGACATTTTTCCAACAGCTTCTAGAAATCTGTCGACTGCTCCCACGACCCCTCATCACCCATGATCATCTTTCTTCCCCTTTCATGAAATGGATACAACACAAATATCCCATTCAATACAACACCCAACTATGGATTTTCTCCATTCACGATCAGAAAGAGGGAACATGGAGGATCTCCAGTTCTCCGTGGTGAAGCGGTATGGCCACCCTTCACGCCTCTACAGGAGGCAGAATGTTGTCCTAACAAATCCCCAGATGCACCTCTCTGTTTCTCCCTCTTTCTGTGAATCAGTTTTCACTTTTTATTGTTTTTTTTCTTCTCCAGCGTTGCGGCTGGCGGAGTGCTCATTGCCTGCCCGTCTTTGAACAGCTTGCGTGCCCTGGGCCTGTCCCAGACGTTCTTCTTTTCCTTTTTTATTTTTTGCCTGCACTCTCTTTACACTAGTGATGAGCAGGTTGTTGCCTCTGAGCAGACTCCAGCACTGGATTCCCAGGAGGGAAGAGGGCCAGGAAGAAGCACAGAGGCACATATAGAGGGATCAGATTAGACATGGGTATATATATCGGTATATATATATATATATACCGATATATAACTCATGCATTTATTCTCTGAAAATAGCATCATTATGACATATGGTCCAATGCAAACACGATTAACTTATATTCAATCATAGTTTTTGTTTAAAGTGTCTTTTCCTTAATGTTGCCCACATCTCTCCCAGCACATACCATCATAAACCTGGATGGTCCAGTGAAACACATTTGTTGGATATGATTCAGAGAGCAGAGCTGGCAGAGGCTCTCCCATTTTTTGTCATAAGGGAAGGATTGCCATTGGTTTAATTTATCTGCAGTGCAGTGTATTGATGGAAAAGTCCTATGGGTGATAAATCCTGAGTGGTTGTTACAGCATAAAATGATAATGGCCCGGGTGTAGTATTCTCCTCAGCATCCCAAAACAAATTTGTTGGGAGAGTCACTCTGCTCTTAGGAGCAAACAAACCGCGCCTGATGCAGCAGTATGCAAATACTTGTCTTATGGTTCCTCTACATCATACAAGTGATAAATGAAGCTAATAAAAGTGACATTCAGCTGAGTGTGTTTATGACTGACGAAGAGGCACATTCAGTGTTTCGTGGCATGTGTGAGGAGACTTTGATCCACTGTTAGGACGAGGATTAGGGCTAAAACAATGGATTAGTGGATCATCTGAAAATGTTTCAGCAGCGACCGTAACAATCATTTAACTTTCCCTACTATTTAAAAAGAAAAACAAATAATATTTGCTGGTTTAATCTTGCATTGCTCTGTTTGAGTTTCTATTTCTCTTTTTACATTGTCTGCACTGCACAGTGATGAGTTGCCTTGATGTTAAAAGGTGCTACATGAAACAAGGCATCTGAAAACAAGACTCTAAACACTTTATGGATTTTGAATTTTCACAAGTGACTTATCGAGTGATTGAATATATAATCAATATATTTTATTTAATCATTTTTCAGTACATCTCCAGTGCTGCTCTCTACTGCTCTAACATACTGTATAATATAATGTGTTATTGTTGTTTTTGCTATTATTATTGATGCATTAACATGGAAGTGTTGTCACTGGGCAAAGTGGAGCCAATTTGACCTGTTTCATATATCAAGCGTTGTTTTAAACGTTAATATGTTAGAAAGAAAAAATAATAAATTATTTCTGTAAATGTTGGTGATTGAAAAAAACCTTCACTCTGAAATCCAGTGATATGAAGTGTAAAGTAAGGAAATTGTTGTAAATTGTACATAAATACAGTACTTGGGGAAATACATTACCGCTGGATATACTTTTCCAATTTAGGAAGATTAATCAGAGACTGAAAATGTTCGTTCAGTGAACGAGTAGAGACATAAAGGCCCAAAGAAAAGCAGCATCAACAGGGACCAGATCAGAAGAGCAGTACAGAGCTGTTTTCTTTTTTTTCCATGCAACAAATTGATGAAGCTCAACTGTTTCGTTTTCAAGATAGCTCCCCTTCATCGCCTGGTACACAGACGTTCATTCCGGGGCGGGATTACCTCGACTGGAATCACAAAAGTAAACCACTGAGCTGATTCCCCCCCCCCCCAATCAGCGATCAGCTACCTGGATCTGTCCTGCATCACGACTCCTCTCTCTCGACGGGCAGTGACCTTGACGGATTTAAGCGACACGTCGACATTGCATGACGCGGACGCCGGCCTCAGCACACACAGTGTATTTTGATAGTCTCCCTCCTGTCCTCCAGAGATGACATCCAACATGTATCTGTGTACAATCATTGGTTATTAGAACATCAGCAGCAGGTAGAAGCAGCGGGTTTCCATACAACTGCCACTAGGCGCTGTGTTTGGTGTGATAGCCCTTATGGGGGACAGTCCATCCCTGTGTCAGTGTATAATGGTACGGCCCGGTAGGGGGCGGCTGCGGAGTGACGTCCAGCAGTTTCCCTGAATGCCTGTGACTCATCTTTATTGGCAGGGCCAGCCAGATTATTTAAATTTACTCCGACAACAAAAAAACTCCCAGACTGGGGTTGTCATTAAAACAAGGAGCTAAACTGAGCACGCTGCTGCTTTGAAGGTTAGCTATTGTGAAGGCTTTATTCCCCTTCTGCACTAAAACAAAGTTTAAACAGAAGAATATATGAGAGGGATAGTTGGAGGTTGAGAAGGGGACAGAGCTCCCTCTAGAAGATGAATCATTGAAGGGGACAGAGACAGAAAGAGGGGGACATCACACAGATTACCGCCCTGCATCCTTGTTGTTGTTTACGGGGGGAAAAACGCACACTTAAATACACAACCATGAATATGCCGCTCATGTGATTTGTAATAAATATTCTAACTTTCTCTTAAAAGCTGATGCATCTCCTTAACACGAGGAATACGTGTCCCTGAATTGTAAAGGGAGCACATTTTCAGCACAAGAATCAAATTAGACCCAGCAAATTAATCCTAAAAGCAATTGTGCTTTAAACTAGGACTCTGGGATCAAATTAGATTCATAAAAAACCACCAAAAAAAAACCAAGTGAAACTAACAGTCATTGAGGGGATATTGTGAGGCAGAGACAAGCCAATACCTAAATGAATGTTAACGAGCAGAATCCAATTCGGGAGCTGATTGCCTTATAAGCAGGCGGCGGCGAGCGCTGAGGTGCAGGGTGGTGCGGGGCAAGCCAACAGAGGAGATGCACGGCATAATAGCCACTCATCTATTCATGGTAATTGTGTTTCCCACAACTACAAGGACTGGTGGACCTTTCATTTCCTCTTCAGGCAGTGGACGTGATTGAGGAACAGAGGGGGGATTTTGGAGGGGTTGTTAGAGGAGGATTAAAAAGGATGCATCATCAGTGGCTTCTCCAAATGGCTGCACGCGCTCAGACCTCTCAACCACAGGCTCTCGGGGCAGCGCTGGTTTCAAAATAAGACGGCCTTAGCAACCAGATGACGCCACACTGAGCCCCCCTTCTTATTAGTTACAACTCAATTACCAGAGAGGAATACAACACCAACACACATTGTTGGGCCAACTAACAGTGTCCTACTTTTCAGCATTGTTGTTTCTCATTTGTAGAATTTTCTGTAACTAAGCAACAAACTACTGAGTAGACCATCAGCTTCCTGTTTAGCACACACATGCCCAGTGTATGTTGTTCACGTGAGATGCGTTTTCAGGTGTGTTAGTATGGACTGGTCTTAGGACTGATGCAGAGCTCAAACACTTGTGTAAACGAAGATTGTTTGAAAATGTGATTTTAAGACAAATAAATATTATTATGGGGCCTGGGATCCATTTAAATGTGGTCATTCTAATACCAGGTGTGAACTGACAAATTTAGAGCTAAGCACCTGTGATCAGATCACATGAGACAGATGTTAACTTCAGGTCTCCACAGGTCCATTGTCACCTTCAAAAGTAAAATGATTTACATATAATAACCATTAGTAGTTAATTAATTATTACATTTTTTTTCAGTCAACAAATATTGAAGAATCTGTAAAAGGGAATTGTCAATATTGATGCTACAGAGGCTGAGATATCCCGACCGTAACTTACTATTATGGATCAAACTAAAATGTGTCTCTTCTGATGCGATTCACTAGCATCTTTTTAATAGACCTGTAAATAACTGAAGTGATGTGATTGGATTCATTTTTTTGAACTTGTCAAAAGCTCCTCTAGAGCCACAGCCGATTAAATGTATTCACAGTCTGACTACTGTTCAACGTGACGACCAAATTGACTTTGGCCTGTAAAATTAGCTGGAGTGGCCCTTTAATACATGTTATTTTGCTAATTGTCCTTAGCAATTATGTGACGAGAGCAGGAAGTGAACGGAGAACAGGTGCTTGGTTACATCATCCTACAGGTGTTGCCACATGCACACCGGGTCCGAGGCTCACCTGTTCTAATATGGTGTTGATCCTGGACACCTCGCAGTCGATCACAAAGCGCTTCTCCTGTCTCCTGTCCATCTCCTCAATGATGCGCTTGAACTCGGCCGCGTCCGTTGTGATGCTGACGGAGCGAGCCGTCACCTGCCAGTTGTTGGCCACCGCTGCCTCCATGATGGCCTGCAGTATGGAGAAACCTAAAGAGAGGGGGAGACGCAGAGAAGGGGCAGAGAGGATTAGAAACCAAGGAGAGCGGCGCACGTTTTTGTACAAGAACTGAGTGGCTGCTAATTTACATTATTCTGTGGAGATATTTCACTTGAATCCAAAGGTTAAAGGGCATCTCATTACAATCTTAAATAAGAGTCCAAAGTCCGCAGGTCAAGGGAATATGTTGTCTAGAGTCTGCACTTAATGTGCCGGTGTGCGTGTATATACATTTACATACTGAGAAGGTAAAATCTTAATGAAGTGAAAGGACATGGAATTGTATCTCCATATTATTAAAAGACGAGTGGGTGACGTTATTGTGCTGGGTATCGATTAAATCAGGGCATTTAGCTCAGCCACATGTTCACTTTGACGGGTCGGTGAGACACACCGCGGCCCCGTGTCCCCTCGGAGGATTGTGCCGACTCATTTAAAGATAAAGACAATGAAAGATTCATCCAGGCCAGTGGTGGGAAGAGACGATTATGCGACCAGAAGAATGGAGAACGAGCCCTTCTAATGATTAATTCACACGTGAAATATTTTCATTTAACAAAAGCACTCGGAAACACATACGGTCAAATCACACGCCACGGGATGAATAATGTAGTCCTATATCTGGAGGGATAGATTGCATGTAGCATACGCTGAAATAAAATTTGCTCAACTCTGCTCTAATTTACAGCGGGTGAAAGGGAACACGAAGGTTATTAATGAAAACCAAGCACATATGCTGGTATTTCATTAAGCCTCGGACAATGCAATTGCAAACTGTATGTACAATAAGCTTCTTTTCAATATCTCCATTCATTTTTCATCGTCCGTGGTGTGTTTAACTGATACAGAACAAAAAAAAAGAAACGCCCAGCGACAGCAATTTCAGGCACACATACAGATTTTATGTGACGATTAAAATAGTTGCAAGTGATTGGGTATTATGTAAATTGTCTGACACAGTCTGAGCAGCAGCGGGCAAAATAAACATTTGTCATATATTTTTTTACTGTGAGCCATTTCCCTCTACAGCCTTATCTCCATAAACCGGCTGCAGACAACCAACAAAGCCGGCGCAGAGAGCAAAGAAACAAGAACAGCTATAACAAGAAAACCACTTTCTGTTCATTTCTCTGGTTTTGCATTTTCCTTCTTTTCCATTCCATCTGAATGGTCAAGCAGCCTTGTGGGTTTTTTTTGTTTTGTTTTTTCCTTGACTTGTGAATGCTCTGAGACGGCAGCTCCGTGTGCGTCTGCACCCCCGCTGTGACGCCACCACTGCAGCTCACAGCCGCATCTTCAACGGATGACCTTTTGGCGAGCCGCACAGTGAGCAGTGGAGGCTGACGCACGGTGTGTCATCTGTCCGGAGGAGCAATGGCGTACCGCCTGGAGACATCAACATGCCAGACCTCAAGGTTATCTGGCAACCCCATTATCAGGTCACATCTCTTAAGGAGTCGAGTCTGTAGTTTACTATAGTTTGTGAATGTAACTTGTAGCATGAAGCAGAGTTCACAAGATGTGTTGAGGGCATGTAGAGGCACACGTCCCTCTGTGGATTCTGGGTCACAGACCGAGTGAAAACTATGGCAACACCTGCTACATCTGAAGTGAAATAAGACTGGACAATAAGAATAATAAGGCAGCAGTAAGGGTTTTTCTAAATTGGGGGCCATGAAGGGGCCACATCCATTCAAAAAAAGCTTAGAAAATCTGAATTCTTAAAGGGTTGTCATATTCATGGTGAGTATTCTTGCTAAGTGACTAGTTTATAAAAAAAAAGACAGGGGCACTTCAGGAGCCAGACAGATTTCCGCTGGGGCCAGTGCCCTCCTGGTCTCGCCCCTGGATCTGCCCCTGGAAGGCAGTGAAGTCTGAAGGCACTACGCTGTCAAATGTAGCTGAATTTTGTACCTGGACAAAAGCCACAGTTTTACTCTGGAGAGAAAAAGAAAAAAACCTGAGGTGAAAACATGAGCAGTATCATCATTTTTAAATGAGCACCGTCTCTCGTGCACTTTATCTTCCCCTTTACCTAAAGGAAAAGTTACAGAATGAAGGTTTGAATAACGCGGATGCATTATTCATTTTCCAGAAGCATATGCTCAGAACCTCGCCGACCACAAGCCAGCTGGATAACATGGCAGTGTTCCCGGCAATAAAAGCTCCTCACTTTGAGAGATGTCATGTCGATTAACTGGGTCGAAAACGCTCTCTGTTGGTTTTGCAGTGTCACAGATTACGGCTGGTGAAGGTAAAAATGCCAATGAGCCTTTTAACTGAGGGACATGCCAGGCTTATGGGTTAAAATGATAGGGTGGATATTTGGTTCAGGGCTGCAGCTATCTTGTTGTTAACCACTTCTTTTCCTGTGCTGCATAAAACACACGTGTTAGATGATTTTTAAATAGCAAAAGAAAATACAAATGCTCACAGGGGAAAGCCCCAGGGACTTGGGCCTCATATGTCAGTATCTACAGTACATGTGCATTTCCTATTTCCATTTCTGAAGTGGAAAAGGAGAAAAAAACATGAATAATGCCAACTCTTATGTGAAAGAGGGAAACAAAGTCCTGTCAATCAGATTAGAATCACAGAGGGCTTTTATTTTGAAATTGCTGATTTGTGCAGTGTTCGTCTCCCTGTGCCTCGGGCGTCCCCTGAACTGTGTGGGAACAATTGGATTCATTTAAGATTCACACAAGATTCCATGGCTGCCTAGTTTTACATTTGTATGGAAATTAAGAGATGGAATCGGGTGGTGGTAAATAGTCTGTCCAGAAATGGATTACTTCTGCTCCTGTTTTTTCTTCTTTTTTTATAATGTCAGCAGAAAAGTTTGTGTTCCCTGATTTAGACTTCAAAATCAAAACGGACTAAATCCTTTGAGCAGAATTGAATCTGACAGCAGCGGCAAAACTGATAGTTTTTTCTTCTTCATCTCCTCCAGCAAGTCAAAACAAAAATATCATTTTGTTATTCCATGCTTCTCTGCATGCTTTGGGGTCTGCCAGTTCACTTCCTCGGACCGGACTCCACTCCGGCTTCAGCCAATCAATGGACTCAACCACCTCAACAGACCCTCATAAATGCTTTAGCAAGTGATCTTTATTTCCAACACCGAGAGAAGCAATAAATCCTGTTCACCTCCTCGCCTCCATGAGCCCCACAGCTGCGTCGCATCTAAAATTGTAATACAGTCAACTACATAAATTATGGAAGACAACAACACGATTTCCTTATCATCCCCTATAAATCCCGTTGGTATGAACCAAGTGACACCGTGTAGCAGTTTCTGCTGATCATGCTCCTCAGTGCTAATCATGCCATCGACACAACGTAGAGATGCTCTTATACTCTGCAGCCAGGTACATGTCATGAAGACATACATCCATATGTGTAGCAGGGTACAGTGTATATATTTGTACACATGTGGTATATATAGTGTCCAAGGCATTTATGTGTTGATATTTATATATATTGATGATATATATATATACATTGATATTGATATATATTTCTATTTTATACTAAAGCTAAACTTTACCTTGTTTTTAGTACAGCGTATTGTTATATTGTTATACTGTCCATTTATTTAGATAAAATATCCTGGACATGATCATTGTCATGTAGCACATTTGTAGCCAGAGTCTGCACAGTAGCTACAATGGGATAAAACCACGGTGACGTAGTATTATCGAAACACCTGCGAGTTAGTCTCAGCTCTCAATCGTGAAGTTTCAAACCGTTTTCATATCTAATTCAAATTTAATATCTAATTTACCGGGAAAAAAATGACACTTGAACAGACATCAGAGTAATGAGAACAAATTTCAATGACAGATACCATCTTTGAGAAAAAAATGATTTGATGTGTACTTTGACTTTTTAGTTTGGTCCATGTCCCATCCACTAACATAGAGGGACGCGGGATCCTTGACATATAATGCAGCCAGCCACCAGGGGGCAATCAAGCTGAATGCTGCAGTTTTTATGGCGCTGGATAGATCAGTCGGATGATATTAGCCTTTCTCAGAAATATCAGTATTGTCAATGTGTTTGCAGATAAAATAACTTTTATTTTGCAGAACAATGCTAAATAAAATGTTTTTTTGCTTAACTATGAAATATAAAAGGTTATTTTCTTCCCTAACCCTAACCCTAACCCAGTTCTATAAATTTGGTTGTATTTGTGTTTTCTTTTTATCGACAGTTATTTATGGTAAAATGTATAGTTAAACATTAGACATAAGATGACGACATCTTAGGAATCATTGCCAATTCTAAAATAATTTCACAATTAATACAATTCTCATATATATGTTGGCCAATAAAGAACGTTTTTTACTCTCTAATATCAGTCATATCAATGGCTCCCAAAATCCATATCAGTCCGGCTCTAGCTTTCCGTCACCTGGTGTAATATTGTACATGAAAATAACATTTGCGGCAGTTGAGTTTTATATGGTTGAGATGCACATAGAGACAAATACAGATTGTTCAGAGATGCCCGTGGTTGTTTGCTTTATACCTTTATGCATATAAATTGTAATAATTAGATTTATTCCTTTTTTCATCTGGAGCCTGTGTGACCTATGGTTACCCATAAATCCCTCCTCTGCGTTGAGCCCCAGGAGACGTGTTTGTCTATCTTCAGAGAAGCATACATTCAGCCTCGGTTTCACAGGCTCCATCTGAAGAGTTAGTATTCGCAGAACACAGTACTCTGGACAAAGGGTGTGAGAGAGCTGTGGAGAGAGTGGGAGCACCAGAGGTAGAAGGAGAACTGAGAGGAGGACAGGTCTGAATCTAGTTTAAAACATGGGGAAACTGTTCCAGCTAAAACGGGAAATCCAGAACACACACTTGAAACAACTGTGTGGTTTGTGAAGCGCTCTATAAACAGCTGAGATGGGTGAACACTCAATTATTTGAGTATTTTCCTTCACATCTATATCATTAAATTGCAGAGTCTGCTATCAAATCCCAGCGGAGCCTGATGACATCCGCGCACTTATAAATCATTTGCTGTTGCGAATAAGATGTTGTGGCAGCGTAGCGTACAGCGGCTCAGTGAGAGCTGCAGTCTTCTTCCTCGTCTGTGAACCGGATCTTAACAGGATGAGTTTTGAAGCGTCACCCGTGGCGGCTCAGCAGTAATTGAATTGAGTTGCATCTAATCTCATTGCCCGGCGCCTTTGGTTCCCTGCCTCTCATTAGGGTTCGGTGCAGAGTGTCACAGGGCTTCATCTCCGCCTCTCACTCACAACCCCTCGCTCATATCTCACGACACATCCAGGCTAACTAGACCAATCACAGGAACCATATTTCTCCAGGAATACAACTCAGCGTTAGTCTCAACTCACTGTCACTCTTAGAGAACCAGCGACACCATTAGCTCATATCACACTGTGTCATTACACTGTGTCCTCACTGGCATTACACTAATCCACATCAATCCAAAATCTAATCTAGCAATCTGATCAAATAATGACACATTAGAAAATAAGTCACCGTTACCCACACTGCAGTGCACGATAAATAAGGGGAACTGCACGACAGGAATGACGGGTATACAACAACAATACCATCTGAACTCATCAGTGAGGGATCAAAATCGAAGGCACGCACATGAGGCAGCGCTTGTTGAGCCGACAGTAAATGTGGCTGCTCTCCTCCCTAACTCGCCAATCCTCTGGTAAATGAGGGTCTTTGGCAGGCCGCAACGCCCTGCTGAGCACTGCCCAGGGTCTCAGAGGGCATCAGAAACAACTGAGCTGAAACCACAAAGATAATGGCCTCCACTCATAATTGTGGGGCTGGCTTGATAAGAAGAGAAAGATGGAAAGTGAACTTTGCAGAGGCAACACTGACAATTTCTCCATGGAGAGTCAGTTCATTCAAATTACAGAGGAGAAAAGAAATTTGCTGTACATTTACTTAATATTGTACTAAATACCGCATATCATTTACCTCTATTGGTATCAAGCAATACAAATATTTTTGGTTTAGATGATTGTCTGTAATGGAGGCAGAACTCTGACAGGAGGACATCTCAAAAAGAGGTCAAAAACTATTTGCATGACTATGTCATAGACTGTATCTAAAGATGGAGAACGTAACAGCTCCCAAAAAGTGAAGCCAAAGCATCTTGATCGCCCCCTGGTGGCTGGCTGATCCTCCATGTTAGCAGATGGGACATGGACCAAAATAAAAACCATCAAAGTACATGTCAAATACATTTTTCTCAAGGATAGTTACTGTCATTTTATGTAGTTGTTATCATAATGATCTGAGTTCAAATGTTTTCTTTTCTGGTAAGTTTGGTTTATAGTACAGGACGAAAAGACATTGACACTGACTCGTCATTGGTCAAGAGCGTGTAGCGGTGGGACCTCGATATCAAAGCTCCATCCCCTGATCTCTACTGCACTGACTTTGACTGCAAATGCGCAAGATGGCAGCGTTCTTATCTGATATATTTTAGCTTCATTTCTGGAAATCTGTATATAAGTGTATGGGCTACAGAGATACCGCCAGCGGAAGGGGAAAAGTATTATAAATGTTTTTTTTTGGAATGTGGGTACTGCAACTCTGCATCATGATGCCACTTAATATCTTGAACATAAACAACACTTGCATTTCTGAGGTTTGTTTGCACTTTTATGACAGTTGGCCCAGACATGGCAGCCTCACTGGCACTCAAGAGTTCAAAGTGGGGACATTGAGTTTGTTTATGGACTCAAGGATTCATCTTCCCTCTCTCCCACAATTAAACCATCACGCTGATATGGAACCGAGACGAAACCAGTCCACCCCCAGGAAAGACTGGATTTGGGCACGTAAGAGAGATTTACGACAGAAGCCTGGTGGATCAAAACAGGACCAATTGGACACAAGGCAAATGGGAACAAACAAACAAAATCTCTACAGAATGAAAATGAGTTCAGTGAGACCTCATCTCTGATTAATATTGACTGTTTTGTTTCTCCAGGGAGGAAAACATCAAAAGAACTGTTCTCATCAGCAGAGACACACACACACACTCTCACACACACACACACACACAAACTCAGTCTTTCTCCTTTCCTCTTTAGATAACACTCATAAATCACGACTCACATTGCTGAAGCCGTGTAAGAGGAGAGTTCTCCTTTTTAAACACTTGTCTGAATTAAACTGAAATATCTGATCCACCAGGAATAACATCAATACTACTGAGCAAATGTTTTACACTGTTTTAAAAAACACCTACATTTACCCTTTTAAATGGCAGAATGAATACAAATTAAAGGTTTAAGGCAACTTCTACCTTGTGACCACCTACTGCCACCATCCTCCAAACAAATAGACAACTATGTTTTTATTGTATTGTTATTTTAAGAACTGTTGAGTAATATTTGATTGGTCAAATGAATCATTCGTATGATGTTGACAGTTTTAAATGACGCAGATCAATCCACGCTATTTTCATTTCCCGTCATCATTAGGGCTGTTGCTTTTATATTTTGTGTTTATCTAATGTTAATGGCTCGTGGTTGGATGTGGGGCTTCAGCAAATAAACCGTATATTAAGTATAAATAAACTCTTCCTGTCTCTAGTTTAAACATAGAGAGAAGACTGGCAGCATCTTCTGGGGAAACAAAACCACAGGGATCGTTGTGTGCCTCTTTTTAATTTTTTTACTATTTTAACATTGTGCATTTCTTTTTATTTCTATGCTGCTCTTCTGTCCTTTTTGCCCATGGCTGTTTTGTTCTTTCTTTGCCATGTTTTCCAAATAATTTCCCCTATATGTGTAATTCATTTAATCAATTCTGCAAACCCAGTTAACAACAAATTCAGTCAGAGGAGCCTTAGAATAATTATGTATTGCCACAGTGTAGCTTTGATGGTTTCTGAAGGTTTTTGTGTTTGTCCAACACCAATGCCTTCTAAGGTGATAAGTACAGTGATTAATCATCAACCCACCAGCTATACAGCGGCTGCACGCCTACTCAGGACCAATGCATCAACTCAACAGTGCTGAAGGAGAGGGGTCTGCTGATTAGACTTCCAAAAGCTGAAACAGATGAGAGACTCTGGCTGAACCAGTTTCTTAAAGAATCCCTGACTGATCCACCGAGAGTCCGATGGGAGAGCCTGCTTTAGAGTTCTCCTAAATTCGGACAAACCGACTAAGTAAAATGTCTTTTGATTATGAGTTGGTTGATTGATCATTAGTCCAAATTTTCATTCAATGACATCTTAGTGTTCTTTAGTAGTATAGCCTTCCAAGATAAACATATCCTCACCCATCATTGTCGAATTTATCACATTGCTCGATTTTCCAGCCGCTGATTGTAACTTAACTTGATTATCAGCCATCACATTTATCCTGTGTAAGAGGATAAAACTCAATAAATTGTCCTTGATTAGGACCCAGTTGTTGCCCGCGGGTTGATCCTGGACATCCATTGAATTGGGAAGTCACAGCATCTGGTTTTAGACTGATTGGATACCTGGTACGACATAAATCTTTCCTTGAACATCAGGTGGCGCCACCTAAACAAGCGCTAATTGGAAAAGCATCACATTTACCACAGAGCAGAGCAGAGTTTAGATGAAGGTTGTAGCCAGTTACACCAGTTTTTGTTTATCCACTGTTATATGCTCTGATAGCACAGGAAGATAGAAAATGACTTCTGAAGTACGAAAAGATTAAAGCTAAAGTTATGTTTAAATTTGGTATTATTTCGAAGCATGCCGGGGGTCTGGCCCCACGATAACATCACAGAAATGTTGACCCCTTAAGTGCCTGTTCGCAGCCTCAGCTTCTCAGGTGTTGCAAAGTCGAGGCTGAAAAGTAAAGGTGACCGTGCTTTTGTCATCAGGGCCCCTGAGCTTTGGAATGACCTATACCTGAGGAGATAAGGCTTGCAGAGTCAGTGACTTCTTTTAAATCACTTCTTAAACCCCATTTTTATAGACCTTCTTTCATGTGATGTCGTCTTTTTACCGTTTACTATCACATTTTATTTATTAAATGATTTTTTATCCTCTTTTTACTGCTTTTATGTGATCACGTTTTCAAGTGACATAGTCTTACATTTTTTTATTGAGTCGAGCACTACTTTGTTTTCGACAACATCAATGTTGTTGCCGGACTTTCTTGTCACCTGCAGATTGTTATTTCCCTTTTCTCTGCTTTTTTGCTTTGTTGACAGAGCTCGGTTTTTAAAGGTGCTATATACATATTATTATTATTATTATTATTATTATTATAATAATGATCATATTATTATTAATAATAATAATAATAATAATAACGGCTGAGTGTAATGTGTAACATCGGGATCAGATTCACCTCTTCCGATGTCGTCACTTATAAGTACAATGGATTGATTCACAAAATACTGATACATTTAAGTAAATCCTTGCAGACGACGTGGCCTTGGAGACATCACGTAACAAGAGCTGCCTTCACCATGAGGATTCTGCAAATGCCTATTTATATTCCTCCAGCCGTCAAAGCCTCACTCTTCATTAACTACATCTCTATATGTGTAAAAATCCATAAATATCCTGAGAGATGCTTTGTATCAATGTTACAGTTGAGAAAGACAAACTAAGTACTCACAGTATTAAGGCCTGGCGTGTGTTAGTAGGCTCACCGGGCTCTGAGGATCCCAACAGTGTTGGTGCAGTGGAGATCAAAATACAAAGCTTTATATTTCCTTTCATTAGTCATCTGGCAAAGGCTCACAATTTGTTTTAAAATAAGCTGCGGTTTGCTGGACTTCTGGACTCCTCCTGCCAACGAGATACAGTATCAGCAAACAGGAGTCAAATCAGGCAGCTCTGAGGTCGACCAACCTGATGCTTCTAAATGTCCCACGTCTAGGATCAAATAAAGGTGACCAGGATTTTGCAGAGGCTGCACCTAATCTCCGGAACAGATTAACTTTTCACATCAGAATCGCTCAGACCCTGGAAACGTTTAGTTTCTTCTCACTTCTTCTCACCGGCTTTAAATTCAATGGAGTTTTAAACCTAGAATTAAACTACCATTTTGAGCAATATATTAAATAATTTACTATTTCAATATTTCAATTCTCAAATAATTAGGATGCTTAGTTAACGTTCAGTTACCTCTGCCAAGGAGGTTGTGTCTGTTTGTTGGTTGGTTTGCATGTTCGTACGTAAGCAAGATTACGACAAACATACTGGACGGATTACCACAAAATTTGGTGGAAGATCATAGATTTGATCCAAATAAACATTTGTTTAGTGAATTTAATTGTGGTTTCAAAAGGTAAAAGATATGTACCCTTACTAACATTATAGTTTGTATGTTTGCCTGTTAGTTTGCAGGATTACACAAAAACTAGTGGACGGAATACCACTAAACTTGGAGGAAGGATGTGGTATAGTTCAGGGAAGAAACCATTACATTTTGATGCGGCTCTGGATCAGGGGGTGGATTTAAGAACATGCTTTCAGTTTCTTTAGCATTGTGAGATAGGATGCTGTTTGAGATTGTTATTGATTTATCAGGAAATAATTCATCGATCTTGATCAAAATATTCAGGTATATTTATGGAACTGCTATCTGTGTTTGAAATTTGGTGCAGCTTGAATGAAATTGAGTGGGCTATTTAGCTTCAGCAGAGGAATGCACTCGTTTTTTCCATTTGTTATTATTATTATTTAATATATATCTTTACACTATTTTATTTTCATATTTTAACCCTGTTCAGCACTTTGGTCAACTGTGGTTGTTCTAAACATGCTATATACATAAACTTTTACTTGAAATTAGAAATAATATATAATTAGAAACCGGGGTATTCCCGGTATGTGAGAGGAAATAAATGTTGTAGCCGATGTAAAATCAGCTAGAGACACAGTGTGGGCTCCTCCACTTCTCCACGGTAGAAATGCAGCGTTCACCGTGAAGCGGATGCCAAAGTAGCCCGAAAAGTGCGGAGCCAATACTTTGAAGTGGGGTTTACAGTACGCCTGTAACCGAAACAGTTTCGCTGCCAAGTGTTGTCCTAATCAAAAATATAGTGCATGACGAATCAAACAGAAGCAGCATGCTGTCTTTATATCTTCAAAAGTGCATACATGCAGGAGGGAGGAGAGTGGCGCTTTTCCACTTTGAAAATCCACCCACAGACTTTTCAGAGCTGCTCCATCTCCCTCGGTCTGTCTTTGTTCTGTTGTCTCTCACTCCCATATATACTGTAACATACACTGATGGACGTGTGTGTGTGTGTGTGTGTGTGTGTGTGTGTGTGTGTGTGTGTGTGTGTGTGTGTCAGAAGGGATTGATCAAGTGCTGCACAAAAATCACTGGGCAGCTTTGGCTAATGAGCTCAAACTGGGAAAGAGAGAGTGTTACCTCTCATGACAAAAGGGCCAGATATAATTCTGCTCATGTTGACACTACAGGACGACATATATAGTTTTTATTTGTTATTTCAAACCAACAAATTGGCCCTGAAAGATCAAAGCATCCAACCTCTACTCTCACTGCTCTAACCAAAGGCCAGGACATTTTGTGGTAATGAAAAAAAAAGAAGAAGCTCCCAGCAGCAATTTCATGGCTGCTGAAGCTACCAGTGGGTAGGTGGTAAAATGGCTTTTTTCCAGGTTGAGTTAAAAGAGGACGCTGAGAGAGCACAGAGGTTTATTGTGTGCTTATTGTGACAGACGATGGCTCTCATCACTGGTTTTTCTCCTTTTTTTTAAAAGGCACAGGTGCTTGACTTTTAGTTTTTCAAGGGGTTTCTGAGTTACAGAGGTTGCCGCTGCAGGTTGGACTATCTGTATATCGGGACGTCACTTTGGCACTGTTACCAGTTTATGTGTGCAAAATAAAAAAGGGAGAGAAAAGGCCAGTGGTGCATGGCTCCATCCACATTGCTTTAATATTATTTTTCTGGTGCGTTTTTTACGGCTTCTCTGATGTGCCCTTTCTTGTCAGCGTGTCCAAGCTGATTTACTCTCCTGATGCATGCATAATTTAGTCGCTATGAAGCCGGTGTGAAGGAGAGGGCCCACTAAAGCACAAGAGGCATGTGTGTGTGTATAAAGTCTCAGCTGGGTGCAGCTGATGTGCCATTATAGCGGCTGTGATGAGACCACAAAGCCAAGGAAACAAGCTGCGGTGTATGATATAGACATGGTTGCAGTCGGGAGCTGGTTTTCACACTTATTATCTCACAAAGCGAGCAGAGAGGATAAATCAACAATTATGGGCGACCATATTGCACTTGACTGGACCCTATTCGTGATGAATGTGGGAGAATGGCATGAATATGGCTCATATAACAAATTGAAAGGAGAACGGCAGCTGATGGTTTGTTGTAAATATAGTTTTTTGGTTTACCACGGTGATTAAAGGGCAAACCTCAGAGCTGCTGCAAACTAAATTAGTGATGCTGGGTAATCATTCCACTTTACTTTATGTGTTTTAGTTACATCCGCCAAGGAGGTTATGTGTTCGCCTGCGTTTGTTTGTTTTAGCAGATCACCAGGAAACTTGGTGGAAGGATGGGGAATCGGTCGGGAAAAGAACCAGTTACATTTTGGTACATTTTGGGCGATCATTGGGGCGGATCCAGGCATTTGGCACAGAGTGAAAGAAAATGGATGCAGCTTGAATTGAATTAAATAGTGAGGTATGTGATCTGCCATTCGAGTTTACATGTGTATTTATGACTTTATTATTTCTACAGTGGTTTTCTTTTTATTGTTTTCTTTGCTTGTTTTCAATTGGGTGTGGTGTTTTAATCATGGGTTTGCTGTACAAATCGATGATATGAATAACACTGTTCTGGGAACAAATACATTGTCCATACATATTTATAATAACATATGATAGGTCTTTTTATTTTAGGTTGCCTTTCAAAAACTGGCTTGGGACAACAAGTGAAAATTAGCCTATACACATAATTCATTCACAGTATTTTATTTGTTGATCAGTCAGCACTGTCCCTATCAAATAAAAGTGCACATGAAAACATGTCACTATGCTTTGTTAACAGGTTATACTGAAGCAAAATGAAACAGTCATTTCATGTCTGTCTCTGTGTGTGTAATTACTGGAGTTTGGACAAAAAGCAATGCGTCTGCTGCTGTATCACACGGCTTGATTTGTTTTGTTGTTGTCCACAGTGACGCCAAACCACTAACAATCAAATTAAAGGAGGGACTTGATTTGGTTTGCCATCAAAGACATCGAGTCGAGCAGCGGGAGGCATTTATTGTTTCACTCTTTTAGGGGGGAACAAAGGCAACTGTCTCCCGATGGCCAATTAGAGGGATTGCTGGAAGAATAGGGAGCAAGGTTCGCTGTAGCTGTAGTGTATCTGACTCTGCCTGATTGCCCCCCCCCCACCCTTCATATCTGTCCTTCTATCTACAGTCACTTGGCAGGATTTAGAAGAGATGCGGCTACGTGGGGGTCATCAAATCCTCCCATTCACAAGCCTGGTGGCCATGTTGGCACGTCGCTCTGCCAATTGTGCCAGGCTGCTGTTAACGGCTGATCTAACTGTCTGCGGTGAGTTATGAGGGTTTAAAACAAAGCCAAGTAGGCTTTGATTGATGCAGCCATCAGTCTGATACGTTATTTTCTTTTTAATGTTTTGACGTGCGCGCAGATCGTTTTACTACCCAACATTAGCAGCTGTAATCTAATGCTGAGGATTCTCACCTACTTCCTCATTCATATCAAGTGCATGTGCACAAACACAGGATATATGTCCTGTATACATCTGTATTTAATAGAGACTTCAATCCAGTCTGCATTGTTTATTAAATAGAAGTGAACAAGTGTGAGTGTAGAACAAGTGTTAGTACTTTACAACTCTGCCTGGACACATACAAGCAGCTTTAATGGCTGGGATATTATGGTTTAGCCAATAGATTGAAAATGAAAAAACAAACTCTGGAGGGCCCTTCAATCACTCATCGATCACTTATTAGCTGAAAATGAAATACAACAAAATCCTGAATATGAAGACGCTTTATTTCTAATGCCTTGAATGAAGAGAAAATGTTGGGTGGGGATTCACGGTAGCTGCACATTAGCCTGTTAAAAATCATTATGGATTTCACTATCGCTGTCCTTTGTTTCAAATCTGCTGAAAGGCTCAAACCAATTGTGCTGTTTGAGACATTGGTTACCCTGATTCTACACGTGCCTCAAGTTTTACACATCACACAAACGGCACGTCAGCAAAGCGGGCCTGTCCCCTGTCAACGTCGCACTGGTCCCACTCAGTCATTTGTGCCACACACAGTTAGGATCTTCTAAGCATCACCTAAATACATACAAAATAAATAAAAAGTGTTCTTCTTTTAAGTTATTGTGGTTTTGTTGAAACTGCATTCTGTAGATTACAGCAAATAAATGAAGTGAAAGGGTGTAAAATCATTTGTGCCTAAAAGGTTATGTCTTTTTAAAATAAGTGTATTGAAATGGCTTGAATGTGCACTAAGTTACAAATAAATAACAACAAAATAAATGTATATTTGAATAGACTCGTGTGTTTTCATGAGGGACATGTTTTTTAAAATCTTTTTTTGTGTGTTTGCCTACAACAGAATAGCATCATTACTTTCATCATTGGAAACAAAAATTGGCCTGTTTGATTTAGGAAAGTGCAAGAAACTGTTATTGGAAAATTAAAATGTTTCTCTGTGTTAACACGACAGCACTATAAGGGGTTGTATGTGAGATTTTATGCATATCTTCGGTAGTTAAGTACATCTGAATTAAATATTGACATTGTAAGACCTTTAACAATATATGTGACAGACAGTTAAACACTGTTTGAAAGCCTGCGAACACATCACAAGTCATAAAGTTTATTACATTTCCCACATTTCTGTGTGTTTAGCAAAGAGCTGTTCCCATCGTGGTGAGAAAAAAAACGTCCAGTGATCAATACTGAACATGGACTTTATTGCTCCAGAGATGTTTGCTGAATTGATTCAGCTGCCCTCATTGACAGGCTGAGTGAAAGAAGTGCCCCGGAGGTTCTGTTGGACTGACTGCCAGACTACACCTGGCACATCTCTGTTCAAAGTACATTTGACTTCCTGGTGCCATAATGACGGTTTTAATATCGAACCCTATTTCAACTGTTCTTTCAACTGTCTGCAGTTAAATGATAAAAAGCAAATAGCTCAGTGCTTTCCGAGCAGCAGCCGCGCATCGGATCGTTTTCCCCCCTAACTGTATCACATTCAGAATATTGATCTGCAGAGGAGATGATGGAAGGAGACGACAGGAGGCCCAGCATTGTTCTTCATGTGTCATCGACGCCTCGGTGTGACGATGGATACTTTGAGTCCGGGTTGAAATCCTGTGTCTCACAACAACACTGCAGATTTACAGAGGAGGCAGCTCCAGGTCTTACCACAAGATATCACTGATATTTGCTCTCAGCAGGCTGATGTTCACTTAATGTCAATGTGAAATGTAACCCAGTTATACAGGAAATAACATTAACCCCAGTAACTGGATTATATGTGACAGGTTTGTGTTTATCTGTGTCCTATTTTGAAATAGTCCATTTGAAAACCATCAGTGTTGTGATAAAAACAATATTTTGGATCTAATATTACTTTCCATGGATTCATGGCTGAGGAAATAAAAACATAATTTGTCAAAACTGAAAAAATCTGAGTGATGCAGAGAGGTGTGTGGGGGGGGGGACACGTAAACACTGTTGGAGCAGTGAGGGTGGAATACACATACAACTGACCCTTTGTCAAACCCCTCCCCCTGAACAGTGACGGTTCCATTATAACCTAGCAACTGTGAGGCACAGCAAGAACTGCCAAGCTTTGACTTTAGGGCTACACTCTGCATTTCAAGTGTTTGCATAGTGGAGTCATTTATTCCAGAACCAGAAACAAAAGCAAACCAACAAATGGTAGAGTTGCTGTGTCACACAGGAAGCTCAGGGTGACCAAAGTCTATGTAACCTTTTGAGATCATGGATGCCATACACTCAGCGTTTTCTTTCTGGGCATCCTACGAAGGAATGAGCCTCCTGGAGCTGCTTGTAAAGATAATTTACGTGGGCCTGACTGAAGCTGCTTTCAAGACATGCACTGAACTCACTGTACTGACATTTAACAGAGCATTTCCAGAGGGGCTCTAAGTGAGAACGGAGATGTCCGTCTCTGTTGCTCCAGACTTTTTCCAAAACTTTTCCGGCCAGCCACCTAGTAAAATGTCAGGAGAATGTCCGATTCATTTGACTTTATATATTTATATTTGGAGTGAGTGAGTGGGCGCCTTGACAACGTGTCTAACATGGGACTGGCGCAAAACTGAAAGCACAAAGAATACAAATATCTCAGGAAGAAAAAGAGGTGCCACACATAAAGAAGATGGTGACAAAGATGTCCCCTTGGAAAGACAAGTACTGCCTCCTGCATGCTCTAGACAGGCGCCACCCGTCTCATACATGCTCTGTACATTTTCCTGTTGTTGTGAACGCGTCTGACCCACACAAACTCATGCCGTGTCCTAATTTTCCAAACATTTACATTCATGTATGAACACAGTACAGCTATATAATCGCATATTACATCGTATCAAATTTTTAAATCCTTTTCTGTATTACTTGTTCCTCCTAACAAATATATGGATGTATATTTTCAATCAAATCCTAATTTCTGCTCTAGGTTTATTTTTCTAAAGTAAGTTAAGCTAATTCAATGTTTTTACATTTAACCCTCTGCAACTGCAGAGGCTGCAGTTCGTTGGGTACAAGTACCTCAGCGATTTATTTAATTCTCTGTTTGCACTCTGGGATGCATATTTGCTCTTACTGAGGATCAGTGAAACATCAAGGTGTATAGATAAAATAATAAAAGATACCATATATAACAATAGTGCCCTGCATACATGTCGCAGATTTTAGATATTCCACTAGAAAAACATAATATATACCAATGAATATTGACCTTATGCTCATGCAATGCAAAGCACAACATTAAACATCAACGCACTATTTTCCTTAACTCCTATTTGCCTTTTTAATGCATGTTTGATAAAAGCATTGATCATCACTAGGGGCAACTTCGCAATTATTCTCCAAACTCTCCTATTAGCGATGGAAAACACAACGCTACTAAAAAACAAGCATTCAGCCGAGCTCCACCATGAGGCTTTATTCAGTCAATTGAAAAGATTAATTGCAGCCTCACTATTCATTTGGCTCCGTTATTGGGGCTGGCTTAAAATGCTTTTAGGCCAGAGTGCAGTGCTTTCAGTCCGAGAGCGACGGTCCATATGCTTCAGGCTCCGATGTATTGGAGGGAAATGGAGGGAAATTTGTGCCCTAAATACCGATATCAGACAGCTGTTTGAAAGCAGACGTTATGATGGAGGAACTGCACTGGAAGCAAATGGAGCCTCCGCGCGCTCTGTGTTATCAGCATAATGAGTGGCCACTCTTCTTTTATCTCAGGTATTATATTGACGGGCTACTTCGCGTGGGTGTGTGAGTGCGAGTGTTAATACACGTGTGGGTTGAGAGAGATGAAAGATCCAAGCAGATATTACTGCTCTTTCTTTTTGATTCATCCCCGAACATCAGAAAACCAGGAAAAAAGCTGACAATCCCTGCATCACTCCTTCAACCTTATACTCTGTTTCCCCCCAAGTCTTATGTCTCCAATAGTGAATATTCTTCTTTCTTTCCTTTCAGTTTGAGTCAGCAGACAAATTTCCCCCTAAAAAAGTGTGTGTGGGGGCAGGAGGTAGATGGATCTTGCCCTTTCTGTTCTGGCGGTCAGGTATGGGCAGATAATTGCCAGGTCTGTGCAGCAGAGACAGATGATTACAGGATTTATTGTCTCTCCCAGGCACAATCAACCCTGATTCAGCAATTTCACCTCAACCTGATTTATGAGTTGCTCTCTTTCACTCTCTCTCTCCATACCTTTTCCTTATATGCTTTTAGGTTTCGAGTATTCTTCTCCCTGAGAGTCTGAGTTCACGGTTGTAGTTCAGTCGTCACAACCAACTAGTTTTTCCTTAAATGGAGACAATCTTGGTCCCAAGTTAGTCCCAAAAATGAATTGGGGAAACATATCTCAAAAATGCTTCGTCATTTGTTTTAGAACTGAAAACTAATTTGAATATTCAGTCTGTATTCGAACAGTCGACCTGACAATTTGCTAAGCCTGCCCCCCCCCCCTGACAGACCTGCTAACGTTAACCTAAACTCTTTTAGCTTCCAGTTCTCAAAGCGTTCTCAAAGATATGCCCTCTGTTAAAATGGGTTAATCTAACCCCAATTTTTTAAACTCCATGTTCGTTGATGGGACATAAACCAAAGAAAAAAGTAAACGTACACCACAAATAAATGTTTTCTTAAAAATGTTTTTGGTTGTTTTAGGTAGTTCTTATCACACTGATGTTTTTTCAAGCATATGAATCAGCAAGACCTCGCTAATGCGGCTCGTCCGCTACTGCACAGACTCTGGCTCTGAATGCTCAAGATGGCAGCGTTTGTATCCAGGATATTTTGGCTGCGATTCTGGATCGTGGGAGGATTATACAATCTTGGTGTAGACCAACATACGTGCTAATGCTCAGTTAACCCTGTGGGTAGTAAGCTGGTTAACCAGATATGCTAATGAGAAAGTGCGACGAAGTTAGCACACAATCAAAGAAGTCAAAATCAAGACTAATGAAATATAGTCTGAAGTAACACATAGGCAGTTAAAATCATAAATAACGGTTTTTAAATAGTAATGGTTAAAATGGTTAATTATGAGCAATTTGTAAACACTTGAAATAAACGGGTAAAATAGTCAGATAATGGAGTGAAACAGTTAGATTGACGATCAAATTGTACATGTTGGAGATACAGTATTTGGGCCATGACGGGTGCTATTGATGGGTTGTGGGGGGAATGACAGACAAAAACAAAGCTCAACATAATACAGACAAAAGCGAGTTGTCTTTCCTTTTGCTTCAGAGCCACAGGGTAAAAAACCTGCACCCTTGAAGACTGTTTTCCCTTGTCACTCCTCCTGGTTTAGCCAGCAGTCAGTGTCCATATTGCCAGGGGAGCTGCACTACCTGATAAGCAGAGGTAGAGGCTCCCTGACACATCTGTCTGCTTGATGAGCCAAGTGTCAAAGCCCCCCAAAGTGCTGGATGGAGTGCATCAATAAACGACTTTAATCCCCTCCTGGGGCCAATGTCCTCCTACTAATAAGGGATCGTCTTACACCCCTGGCAGTGGGGAGAGAGGTAGAAGAGGCTTGGCATGGGCCTCGGCACGGGGATGTACAGCACACGGGGAATTGTCTGAACGCAGGTACCGGGCTGTAAATCACACACACACACCTGCCGTTGCTTTAATTGCTGGACTGAATTGGTTTTATTCCCTCCTCCTCCTCCTTTGCCTTCTGTCCTTGTTTTTACTCTTTTAAAGTGTACGTGTACTGGTTGTCATCACTCTCCTCTTGTCTTTTAGAATAACTGGCTCTTACCCCCCACTCCGCCCCAAACCGTCTCACTCTCCAGACATGAGAGGAAAAGCAGAGAGATGGGTGGGTAGTCAGGCGGTACTGGTTGTGCTGTGGGTTGTGAGCATCTGCAGGGAAGATCCAATGAGTGTTCGAGTCAGTGTGACCCTAATTAACCGCATATTATCTGTGGGCTGTGTGGAGGATTAAGGCCCTCAGCTCTGGACCCTACAGGCGCAGAGACCCAAAGAACGAGGACCGCGCACTAAAACACACTTCACATTCGGCCTCAGAGCGAGACAGAGAGAGCCGGGGAGGCGCGAGGCTGGACCATAAAAAGAACCAAACACGGAGCGGCGAGAGCAAACTGCAGAGAAGACAGGCTGCTCGGAGACTATATGCAGGTCAGGACCTCTCTATAATGAGCAAATAAACATAGCAAATTGGAGCTTCTCTGTCCGTTGCGGTAGGAATATGTAACAACACCGTTTGTCACCTCAACAAAGAAGAAGACGTATCGTTCTATTTGTCTGTAACATGTTGAACATATCTTTCCCTTCAGTCCAGGTGTTGTTTCAGCAAATTGGAGTTTCTGAAGGAGGAGGGGACCATCATTCCATTCAGAGATAATGAGCTCATTTTCTCATTTGACATTAGAAATTCCAGAAATGAGCAATTTGCTGCGTTGACAGGTCGTCATGCACGCGGCGAACGGCTACATTAAACCAGCGTTTATTGTCAACTAGGCAATGCAATCTGAGAAACCTAACAAAACAAAAAACGAAATCCCGCAATAATCAGCCCCCCCAGGCAGAGGGAGACTGTGATTTCTGTAGAAAATGTTTCAGTAGCAGCTGTGACATACCTCATTTCAGATGAAAGATGGGCTAATATCAACAACATGATTTAACACAAGATTAACTGACACCAACCAGCCCACTGTTAGAATAAGATATTCTGTTTCTTAAAGTGTAATGTCTTATTACAAGTATTACGAGCTGCTAGAGAGTGTATTTTACATTTACACCAAACTACTGTATTAAATAGTGCAGCGTTTACAGTTGGAGCATTTACAGGGCTTTCATAAATCATTACAGGGTAAATCTGTCCTTTGCTAACCCCGGTGTGCGGCTGCTATTTTGAGGCGCTGAGACATTTCCTGTGGTTGCATGCTGTAATCTAAGCGCTGACTCGAGGCCCACGCTGTCACCTACCTCGGTCAGTGTCGTAGAGGTAGACAAACTTCTGCCACTTGTAGTGAGAGAGCAGGCTGAGGACGGCGCCCCGGAGGGCGGGGCGCATCTGGATGACAAACTGCACCTCATTATCGGTGGGGTAACTGGGCGTGACGAAGGAGGTGTGCAGGGCGCCGCAGAAGGAGGTCAAGGTGTTCATGGACTTCTTGTCGTAGAATCCGAAGATGGCGTACACCCCGCGGGAAAACTGGGAGCAAACTGCAGGGACAGCAGAGGGCAAGAGGACAGTGTTAAGATTAGTCAGCAGATTATGTGTATGCACATTCACAAATGTGTGCTTCATCACTTTGGGCAGCGATGGATCGATTGGGTCTTTTGACCCAACACTAACAAGCAATTAAGGGTTTATGTGACTCTAAGTATCCACAGTTCAGTTGATGAAGCACTGACAGCATCCTGCAAATAAAACAATAAATATACATGATAATATAAAACTAATGATGTGATCTGCAGAGACAGACTGATATGGATTTTTTGGGGGCCGATACGATATAAGGGAGTAAAGAACTTCCGATATACATGTATACAAAATTGAATTGGCAGTGACTTCTTAGATTTCCTTATGACGAAATAAATGTTATTGATTTTTTACAGATTAACCATAACATTTATTAGAAATAACTATAAATATAAAGAAAACACAAAAACAACCAAATATATAGAAGAGAATATTGAATGAGGAAAATAAACAAATCTTGTAAAAAATATAAACATTTGACGACATTGTTTATTCTGCAATATAAATGTTTTCATATCAAACATAAACACTGATACCATTATGTCTGTGAAAGACTCATATCTGTTGATTTTATCAGCCAGATCATAAATCAGTCGTGGTCTAGTATTCTGTACAATCAGATTGGTAGTTTTTGATTGATTAGTGTTTGACCAGAAAGTGTGATTCTTAATTTAAATGGAAAACAAAGACCAAACAGCAATTTTACATTTTAGAATGTTTTTTATGAATACATGTTCATAGTCGAGAGTGTAAGGCACAAAGAAAAAACGTTTTCATATCTGTACCAACATTTTAAACTTGCATTTTGCAATATCCGACCATTTTCGGTGACACCACATTTAAAATTGACAAGTCAACGGAAGAATCTTCCGCAACAGCTTGTCATCATTTACATCACATTAAAGCAAAAAAACTAAATGCAGAAGAAATAGCAAAACAAGCTTCTTTATTGGAAGGAATTGCTGGTTTTCTTTGTTTTCTGTGACAGAAAACTGTCAGGCTGTCCTGAGGCTGAGAGTCAAACAAGCCCAACCTGGGCTTTACAAAATTGTGATGGGCATTTTTTTTTGTTCGTTAAAGGGACATTCCACATTTTAAACATTAACTTAAGCTGAATTGTAAAAAGAGAGATTTCCAAACCAATAACCCTGATGATGTCATCAGCATTGTTTCAGCTAGAACCCCCTTCAGTACGCCTTGGATTGACTGATCAATTATGAAAATAAATGCTTGTTGCTCTCGTACAGCCTGATCCCGTCCCTACTGAAAAAAACATCTTCATGCACTGTGTCAGAAAGTCAAATAAATATGGTAATACTGCGACAAGATGTCAGGGAGAATCCTGCAGGTTTAAATACAAGTGGGTACAGTGTGTTTGCTTCAGTGGGAAAGTGGCAGCCAAAGCATAGAAACGTCACGTTGTTCACTGAGAGTCTGCAGCTCCAACCAGTTATTGCTCAGTTCCCTCATCCACGGCGAACGACTCACTGCGGCGTTCACCGCAGCTGCTTCAGTTGCTTCCCACGAAAGAGCTGACAAAGACAAGTCTTTCTGCCTTGAAGGAAACGTGAACACAGACTCACTGTCAGTGACCTCATGCGTACAGTAGCCACAGTCTTTGTTGACGCCACAATGGCAGACAACTCATGTGTTGTATCTTTGGAGGAAAAAATTGTGTTAAGGTGTGAAGACATGAGGAAGACACAGAATGTCGACCCCTTTTAAAAGCTGCACAAAAATGAGTCTGACTGAGATGACCAAAGGTGACGGAGAATAAACAGCTACACAATCATTTGAATGTTTTTTACTGTAACAAATCAATAACAACTAGGGGGAATAAACACCTCAGCAATACAAGCTGTTTCTTTTTCTTATCCACTCTTATTTTGTGTGCACTTTGACATTTCTTACGAGGTGTTTCCATTTGTTCGTGTATTCACTGTACGCTCCGGTGCGACAGGGTAAATTGTCAGGTAGGAGCCACTTCAATTCCGTCCGAGGCCATTAATGTGTAAACTAATATTCACGACTACAGGTGTGTTTTGCTTTTATTACCCTATCATGAGTGGCTGTTCACTTATTCTGATTGACTCTCAAGTGTTCCCGCTGGGTAATCAAGCATTGCTAACTTCCCCCAACACTGAGAGCATTCCGGTACAATGGCTCGGCGGCTGACACGGGGAGGCGCGATCCAGTCTCATGCAACAAATATTAGTTTCGGACTGGCTGACGGATACATATTCAAGTGTGTATGGTTGCATAAACCCGACATGCTGTAGATCGAGCACGCAGAATTTTTCAAAGCTGAAAAATAAAATTTTCATCCAAATCAAGTCAAGCATAAAATGAAATCACACACGCATATGCACATGCAATAACCATGTTTTTTTTTTTTTCTCTTTCTCCCTGTGTGAACGGTGTTACGGCACAAAAACCTCTCTGATGCTCAGAGGACGCGTACATGGCTTTTAGGCACAATTGCTGTGTGAATGAGAGATCTAGTCACTGCTGGGATTCACCTCCTCCTTTTTTTAGTTCTTTCCCCACCCTATCTGTCCTGGCACAGACACCTCTCCAGTCCTCGGCAACACACACACACACACACACACACACACACACACACACACACACACACACACACACACACACACACACACACACACACACACACACACACACGCAGGAATAGACACACACACGCAGGTACACAGAGCGCTTTGAAAGGTGAATCAACAGCTGGACAGCAGTATTGTGGGTAAGCGCTGCAGGTTGAATGGTGCAATGTCCTCCTCTGAATGGGAGACAGCAGGAGTTCCAGACCTCGTCGAGGCCCAGTTTTCTCTGCACTCCCTCTTAATTTGGGCTAGCACTGACACAGAACCACTCCTCGGGGACCAGATCTGGCAGCATGTTTCTCTCTGCTCAGCTGCCCTCTGCTTATTAGCTTGAGCCCATTCTACAATAACAGATATGTCCACTATACCACCTCCTTCTTCCCCTCCAAATATCATCTCTTTCCCCCATTAGTGATAACAGTGTCCTTGTGCTGCCACCTTATTGTACTGGAAAAGTTTCCATGTTGCATGGATCCCATGAGCGATGCCACCGAGAGCGATTCGAGGTGTGGGCTCTCCCATGGGCGGCGAGGTTTATAAGGATGTTCTAGACCAGGAGTGACCGGTTTTGTTTGGAGGGCACGCACCAGCCACTCTCACTGCACCAGATCTGCCAGCATCGTGCAACTCTGCCCCCTCAGACACGACTCATCCTGAACTCATCCTGCCTCAAGAAGTGCACACTCCTTTCCCCGCAACTCACCACCCTCTGCAGAGTCTGCACCCATGAGCATCATTTCTGACAGGAGATATGTTTATACTTACAGTGTACCGCCAAATACATGCATGCAGTGCCATAAACAAACACAAGTCGTCTCTATGCATGTGGATGTGAATGCCAGTATATACACTACAGGTAGAATAACACAACATACAATTAATGGAAGCAGTGTTATTGATTTTCAGCAGAGTGCCATGAGCTGTGCTGTGCATAAAGCTCTGGCTCATTTCCATGGTCAGGAGATAACAAGCCACACCACAGGTAGAGGCTTATGGTTTTCAAGGTGTTTACATACTCCAGCCTGGAGTTGAGAGTAAATCTGAGCTGCAGTAGCAGGCGGCTGCAATTACCATTTACACAAACAGCAGAAAACCACTTGCTGTTTGACCCAGTGTTAGTGGAGAAAAACCATAAACTGTGTGTAAAGATGGACGACGTGACAGCTCGGCAAAAGTGAAGCTAAATCATCTAGATCGCCACCTGGTGACTGGCTGCAGTATAGGTAATAAACCCCACCTCCTCAGTGTTAGTGGGCGGGTGATGGTCCAGATTTACAACTTACAAAACATTTAATTTTTTTAAGGTAGGTGATTGAAGGTAGTTCTTCTCGCACTGATGTTTGTTAAAATGTTTTTAATTAGTGAATTGATGGTGATAAAAAGGGTGAGACAGATATTGTGGCTGCATTTTTGGCTGGCTCTTATAACCAACCATAGGGACAAGCAGTGAGAAATGAGAAGGAAAAAAATTGCTTGGAGTGTTTTTCAAAAGTCGAACTCAGAGCCGACACTCATCTGAAAAGTTCCACATATGGAAAGTTGTGGATTAAGAGTCCTACTGTGTGTATGTATGTATTCCCTCACTCACTCTCTGCCTCTCCATGCAGGACTGATCCCCTCCTCCTCCTCCTCCTCCTCCTCCTCTGTCCTCACCACTCTATTTGACCTCTCCTTTTGTTGCCTGTCTTTCGCCTCAGCCATCTGGTCAGCCCCCAAAGCATACATCCTCTTCAAGCGTGGCAGTATCTCTCTCCACCTGAGTGCCCCTCACTCTTACTCTTTCTCCTCTCAGATTGTTTCCCCTGTAATATTGCCCTGCTCCATCAGTGGACCAGAGATTGGTGCTGGACTCGAGTAAAGGAAAAAAAAGAAAAAGAGGTACTGTAGAGTCAGGGGAGCGGGAGCTGCTGTGAAGGAATAGCCCGAGCCTGACTTCATCCCTCTTGGTAATCAAATCAAAATGAAGTCAATGTGCTGTAGGTGGAAATGAGGTGGTCGAAAGCTGCCTCTGAATCTTACGAAATAACACGTCGGTTAATATAATTCAATGAGTCTGCGAGTGTCACCTTGAATTCCAGCAATGTGAATTTACTCACAAGTCGTCAAACAGCCACATGCACGTGCGCAGTCGTTTGAGGAACTTGGATGAAGAGTGGTAAACCACACAGAGATAATTCTCTCTCATCAGCTCTTTCTCTTTTTGATTCTTCTCTAATCTCATTTTCCTTTATCTTTCTTCCTCCTCTGCAGCTAACCGTGCCTCCTCCTCCTCCTCCTCCTCCTCCTCCTCCTCCTCCTCCTCCTCCCCCATCCTGCTGCAGGGAACCATGCATCCTATCTCCAGTTCACTGGTCAAACACACACAGTGTGCCGCCCTCATTCCCTTCTATAATCAGGACACTCGGCAGTGCTACGGGGATGTTACATTTCCGATGCATCACTTGAGATGGCTGGCCTGGAATGCTAGTTCAGAGGGATGTGTGGTATCCTGCAGACAAGCCAGGATAATTCATGAAAAAAAAAGATCCTTTTACTCAAAGTATTTGGATTTCCATGCTCTTTTGCAGCCCACGAGCCAGAGCCTTGCACAGCCTTGGGTAGGGGGCCTTGAACAGTAAATGTCAACGATGATTGTATCTCTTTAGCTGTTTTTCTCATCTTTTTTTTTTTTTCTTCACAAAACCCACATTCTCGTTTTCTCTCTTTGGCGCCGTTGTTTCTCCCCTCGGCCACACGACCTCCATTTCCTGCCTGTCTCTCTCGGACTCCTTCTCCCTCTGGTCTTCATAGATCCTCCTGCTGGTCCCCACCTCCCTCCCTCACCCCCCTCAGTTTTCACCAGCCTTCATCAGGCCCGGCCTGTCCTGCTCTGAAGAAGGGATGCTGTCACGGGGAGATAGCTCGCTAGCGCCCCGGGGAGGGATTGCGTCAGCTCTTGTCATATAGAAATGTGAAGTGCTTCAAACTGCTAACTCAAATGGCAGAACCAGATTCAAGATCACCTCAATGGCGACGGTGCCATGGCTGAACGTTAGAAAAGGAGGCTGTTAGTCGTCCTCATGCATCAACATTTATCGTCTATTTGAGTTTCATTTTATCTGCTGGGTTAAACGGCACCAGTGACTACACATGAAGAAAAACACACAATTACTGCATACAATAAATTTGAAGCAGAACTATAATTCAATATGAGTGTGTTCTCGTTTTCAGTGGAATCACATCATGACATAATGGTCATGTTATCATTTTATGAAACGTTTAATTTAATGCAAACTGTCATTAAAAGACTAACAAAATGATATATTCAATACGAAGGCTTCTTTCTGATGATATATGTAACAGTGGACATCAGTTCAGTCCACAATGCAATAAGTTTTGTATTAGGTTTTTGCCTGCATCTGTTATTCAATTATACATTATAGTGTTTATTAATAATGAAAAAACAGTTGTCTTACTGTTAAAATAATAATGATAATAATGACACGTTTGTGTATATACCAGCTTTCCAAAGAAAAGACAGAAAACATTTAAATCAGAAACACATTCAAGCCCCCTAATGTCAGCTGTCCCTGTCACAAGCTATACCACAAAACATTATTTAGAATTTAATACAAAGAATTTAATGATAAGCAGAGCAGCGGTTTTAAAAGATGATAAAAAAAATGTTTTTCACAGAGCAGCTCTGTGTGAGTGACCCCCGAGTTTCTCTTCTGCCTTGTGCTCCCCCTGCCGGGTTGGAAATCCCCGGCGAGTAGTCCCTTATCTGTTGTTTGGGTTTGAACAAAAAAGAACAAACAAAGTACAGGCAATCCACTGGTGAGTTCAGGGGTGAATCTGCCTGTGTGTCTCTATGCATTGTACATGTGTGTTTGACTGCTGCAGTGCATGATGGATGATAGTGGGTCTGGGGATGCTCTGTCACTGAGGCCTGTTTGCCTGCTGCTCACCCAGCAGCACATCAGTGGCAGGTTTCTAACTTCCTCCTGAGGTGGTTGACTGGATAACCCCTCACCTCAATACAAACTTTATATTGTGCATTAACAGAAAATCAACCTGTAAGTTATTTAGAATCTAAGTCGTTTAACTGTGAACACACAATACATTCCCTTATCTGCTTGACAGTTTAGTAAATGTCACATCTAAAAAGGGTCCAGTAACTGTAATGGCTCGAATGACACATCTTTTACACCGAAGTTAACAGGTATACACAGAGTAGACCGGCAAAGAAAGGTGATCGACTCCTTTCCCATTGACAGGCGAGGAAATGATTTTCTGCTCTTTTTTTTACCCCAGTGAGTCATATCCAACGTCACCAATGTGCTGGAAACCACCACGTCAGAAAAATCGATGTCTTTCTAGTGTTGCATCTTGCACGATATGAAAAAAATATATATCGCTGTTGTATTTTGTTCCCAAGACGTAAAAATCAAGTACACAAGTGCTCATGTCTATTTGCGTACCAACGCCAAGGTGCAGCATCAGCGTCTAGACTGCCAAAATTAAGAAGATGAAGAAGGAATAAGCTAACCCGGGTGCTATGTTTCCATCATTGCCGATCAGAGCCGGAGCCGATGGAGCCGTATGTCAGAGTCATTTGACCCGATAGTGAATGCCGACTGTATCCATTCACATTACAGACAAAAGTCAAATGTAAGTGGGTATTTTCACCAGTGGAATAGGCTCATTAGTGTCTCTATCAAAGACGACACTTGAATTGCTGCCTGTAATGCTACTGGTCCTAGACAAAGAAAATCATATAATACAGCCAACATGTCAAATATTACAAGAAATCTAAAAGTAGTCCAACATGGCAATCTCATGTGCGTGTTTTTGTCAAGTTTCTTATTCACACGTACTTTTGATCCAAATCTAAAGTGAGAAATAACAGGAGGCTTATTTCTGTAAAATGATATGGACATGTTTTGTTAAATTGACGAGTGTAAAGTGCATTTTTGACACCCCTGCTGCTCACATTTTGAGTGTAGCAGATCAAGCCCACCACATGGCACAGCACTTTAAAATATGACAGGAGTCATTTGTGAGAGGGAGCTAACTAAAACATTATGTTGAATATAGACTGTACAGCATTCATACGCTTACTGTATGGCACAGGGTTTAGGTTTGAATTAAAACCAAGACAATTTACTTTGCTTTGTGTTGAATTTATGTCACTCAGTGTTTTACTTTAAAAATTTAAATAAATTCAAAGATCCCCCAAGTCACTGATCAGATTGATTCAAAAAAGAATACATTATTATTATATGTATGGAATGTGTGTGGAAGTATACGATTTAAACTCTGCTATTCAAGAATTAGACGTAGGCCATACTGCACCTGAGCATTCAGGTGGAAGGCTCATGCAAATGTTCAGTCTTGTTAAAATGTTACTGGACTTCTGCTGATTTATGTGATATGAATCCGTTTGTCAAATCAGTTCTAAAGCAAGCAGAGGGGAGGATTCCTTATGCAAATAAAGTTGTCTGCTTTCAACTAATAATTCATATTCAAAAGTATAATTGAAAACAATATTGAGATGTGAGTAAAATATAATTATTGGCAAGAAATTATATAATTTCCTGTATTTAAAATATAATGAATAAACCTAGGACTCTCTAGAACTGTAGAGAAATGATTAAATGTTCGAAGAAGAGATACTATGTACTGTCTAAAATGGGGTTTTTAACAGTAGATCAAATGTTATCATACCATAAGGCTTTAATCAGGGGTTCATTTTTGGGAACAGGGATGCAACTAAATCATGAGAATTCACAGGATTTAGTCGCATCCTATAGCATTCAAACTCTCTTAATAAGTAGGTTTGACTGTTGAAATGTATATGGTGCAGTGAAGATGTAAAGAAAAAGACCCGAGGACCAGAGCGAGGTCAGAAGAGACACACATGCACATGCTTCCCCATCACTGGGCTTCATTAACTATTCTCTCTCCTCTCTAGTTTCCTCTGCAGCGTTTCAACCACAGCTTCCTTCTCCTCTTCACCTGCCATCTTGATGGCATAGCCCTGTGCTCGTGAGAGTGGCTGGTAAGCAATGCTCAAGGGAGTCAATGACTCTCAGCTCCATCTCCCTGTGACCGATATTTTCACCTTCAGGGTTCAAGCCATCATGCTTCTCGTTTGACCACAGTGCAGCAGATGTGGCTGAAAGCTCTCCAGGGGTCAAGCAGACCCCTGTGTCGCAGAGGGCTCGTACATGCCGCGGTGTCTTCATCATCATGGTAATGCCCTCTGTTTGACAAACAAAAATCATTATGCAGAGCAAAAGAGCAGGGGGTTTGAACAAGAATGCTGTTCAAATCTTCAACACGCTGGCCATTTCAGAAGTTCAGATAACAGTGTTGTGATGGCAGCTGTGAGAACAGACCGTTGGTTGAATAATTCAGGGACAATCGGTTTGACAGGACTCAACCGATACATGCAGAAATCTTGCTTTGCATGCCCCCCGTCTGCTGAATACCCTTTCCTTGACATCTGCAATTAAGGACTATCTATGCAAGCAGATAACAGACCTAAACCCTTGGCCCTTGCTTCACTTCGAGAGCCGTGCTCCGAGATCCCAGCCCATCACGCTGAACAAATAACAATCCCCTTCTTCGGCAGACTCATGCAGTCCACCATTTGCTGCAATGCAGAGGTGAGAGGAGTGCTACAGGACCTGACTTATCCTTTCAAACATCCCCTACCTCCGGGAATATGCCAATACAGTACAAAGCAAGGACAGCAGCTAAACACTGACCCTTTGAGTATGGCTGTGTGCATTTTAAGGAGGATTCAGCGGAGTATGAAACATGTAAGGCTTATGATATTCTGTAATTGGATTTCCCAGAAAGCTGGTGACAAAGTCCCTCACACACCACTAATCCTCCCAATCAGCACTGCAGGCCTAAAGCGTGCTCTTCTCTGCAGATGAATATGGAGGAAGCAAGGAGAACGAGGCAGAGAGGAGAACGCAGGGATCGTGAGATGGGTGTGGATGGCGCCGCGGCTGCATCCGAATGAGCGGCCGCAGAGGGCGGTGCCGCATGTCCCGACGCGCACGGCCCTAATCAACATCTCTGGGCTGGGAGTGTGATGAGGTCGAGGAGGCAGGGCAGGGGGGGAGACATGGGGGAGTTCAACGTGTCCGACCACATCGGCAAACATTCGTACTGTTGCTGTCAGAAGTGGTCATGGGCCTCGGCTTCACAACAAACCGAGCAGATTAGCTTCGCTGAATCGCAAGAAAACAGTTCACTTTCGGACTCCATGACAGATGCTGTTAAGAGAAGAAGACGCGAGGAGAAACCGCTCAGCTCCATCACGGAGATTACACTTGGTCTGAGACAATGCCTCTAAATTATTCGACTTGACTTCAGGAGAGCTGGGTGAAAGATTTGCGGTGATATTTCTGGTATAGCGTTTGGCACCTGACTGACTTGTTTTGAATCCAATTCTACACAGCAGGGGGAATAACCTGGCAGCTGCAAACTTCCCCTGTTCCAGTTCTTATTTGGATGATTGAAAAGAAAAAAAAGAAACAGAATAAACTTTTTGCGGGTGTCTGGCAGGACACATATATTTTTCCATCAATGTCAAAAACACCGGATTGTTTTGCCTGCCCTCCTCGATTCTGTGCATCGGTTCTCTCTGTTCTTGTGCGTTGCTTTCTAAAGCAGTTGGTGTTTGTCATTTTCTCTTCCTCTCATCTGCATGACAGGACAGCAAGAAGTCTTGAAATTTCCATATTCCAGTTAGAGTGCAAAACCATCTGAGTTTAATGCTTCCTGACTGGTCGTTTCTGTCCTTCAGGGGGATTTTCAGAACTCTCGGTCTTGTGTGCGGCTTATACACACATGCAAAGCCATGAGTGTGCCACACAGGGGCCACCGAAAGGAGATGACTATCAGTCAGTCTCACGAGGTCCACTTCCTGCACGTGTAAACTAAGCCTTTGCCCCCAGTGTCGCTAATCAAATTACACGTCACAATTGGTATCCTATGGCGATGAAACATACCGAGTCGAGCTATTGAGGGATTTGCATTGTGAAGCCTGATTACTGAGCTGAATTTTAAAACAGCGCTTCTCCAGGAGCAGCTCTTCGCTCTCTCTGTGAAGAATAATGGAATAAGTCAATGAGGACGGGAGATGGGACTAGTTGTTTAACCTTGAAGAGATCACTTAAAGAATTCCCCCTCCTTCTCCGCCTCAATCCAGGCCTGGTTAAGTATGTACAGTCCGGCACCGGTTTTCATCTTATTAGTGCCCTTGCTGAGATGGTGCTCTGTCCCTGAATGATAATGCTCGAGGTAGCAGGAGACAGAGTGAGATGGAAAACAGAGGGCTATGACAGTAAGTCAGCTGTAATCCTATATATTCCACAGCCTGTGATGCGGCCCCTTAAAATATGCCATAGTCACCTTATATATCTAAAGCAAATTTCCCCACATAAAACAATAAAGATTCACCTCACACAACTCCATGTCGTCACTTCGAGAAAAGAGAGAAAAGAGAGAAAAGAGAGAAAAGAGAGAACAAAGTTTGCTGCATTAGATGAAAGATGTGCTCCATTTTATTCTCCGTCGACCTTTTTATTGTCTGGACATATGCTGGTAATGCCAATGAGAAACATTCTGTGTAAAGTGACGGCAGTGTGATACACTGTCTGTCACCAGAGGTTTTAAAATACAAGGATAAACTGACAAAGAGAGTTTATAGTGTCACTGTCAGTTCATCCAAATTCTAAAAATAGCTTTTTTCACTTTCCTCGATTGGTCTCTCGGCCCTGAAGATGGTTCGGTTTTTTATTTGCCAATCTTTTCCAAATGTTGCCCCCTTACACACTCAATAAAAACCAAGATGGATGAATTTTCATATGTGGTCTTCACCGCACGAAATACATCCACACATTTACATCTTTCCTAAAACAATTGATTAAACACTGTAAATTGTTACCGTTGGAAATTTGTTCCACCAAAGAAATTGCCCCTGTAAATGTGGCTGAAGGGAAATAAGATTTATTACAATCACGTTGGCTGTTCCAATGTCACTACTGACACCCAGAACACACCATTATACACCATCTGTAAATGGCTCCACTAAGGAAACACACACAGAAGTTACACACTTGTACAGCGAGTAAATAGCTATCGGTTAAGTAAAATTAAAAGTGAGAACCCTTTTAATGCTGGAAAATATTTCTGTTCTCTTTTCTGATTAAATTTGATCCAGATTCAGTTGCATTTTCAAACCTCTCTAGTTGACCGACCACTTGTGCTTGTTTTTTTCTCGATTAACTAGGAGAGCTCAGTTCTCAATTTCACGAGTACAATGCTATTGCAACAAAATGTTCCAACTGATATTGTAATAAAACACGTTTTTCCTCTAATGACATTCATTCTGTGACGTTCCATTAATCTCCATTAAACTGGTGTGGAGGCAGAAATTACAAAGGACACTTCAATATCTGGGTAAATTAAATCAAGCTGCATTGCTACATTAGACACCACGAGTGGTTAGCGATGGGGCAAGTTGACGCCACAAGCTCTGGATTGTCTAACATTTTGATCCAATCACAGACTTTGATGGATTGTGAAAAAAACATGGCTGCTACATAACGGCCACAGGAAAGTGGTCATGCAACAATGGTCTTGATTAGTCCCTAATATTTCATTCAGCTTCAGGGTGTCCAAGGACTAAAAAGCTTTACTCTCGAGACGAAACCCCAGAAATTGGGAGTGAAATGTTCACTGACTTTTCACAAACTTCGGCCACTTGAGAGCAATTTCCAAACTTAAGCTTCTTTATGCGTAGAATACCCAAAGTCAATCCCTTTACGGCTTAGGGAGAAGACTTGTACAGGGGTAGCGGTAGCAGTGGCGGCGGTGGTGGCACTACAATTGGCAGGAGAAAAATACAGAGCACAAAGTCTCGGGGAAGAAAGCAAGAGAACATAAAGCAAATCTACTGTGACTTCTCTGTGCCCTTGACATATTAAAGAAAGGTATGTTATTCAGACTAAATGTCCAGATACACCAGAATGATCAAGGTGCCATTTCACCTCACCCACACTTATTGTAAGTTTCTTTATTTTAAGTGTGGTAAGTTAATAATGTCAAAGTGGACATTAGGCTACTTTTGGCTACTTTACATTTCACAGCCGTTGGTCAGGGGCTATTGAATGAGTCCAGCTCATCACCCGAAGTGAATCAATCCTGACACATCGACCAACAGCGTTTAGCTGGCTTCAGTTCAGTGTAGCGAACAGGAGAGATGACGGTAAAGCATCTTTACAATCAGGTTCACACACACGGGCGTACAAAACCACAGCGGTTAGTCACTTCATGTCTCTGTCCTCATACTGTGCCTCTCTCCCCCACCAGTCCCTCCTATCATAAACATAGCTAAGCCACTGAACTCTTCCAAGTCCTTTTTCATCATATCCGAGCAGTTCCAGGGCTGCAAAGGGCACCAGCATCTGAGAGGAGCTTTCTATTGAGGCCTTTGGAATGGAATCACTCCAAACGGCCTTTTCATTCCGCAGCTGGGATGGATTAGCTCTGTCATGGGTCCAGATGAGGTTTGCCTTCCTGATCTGCGCGCCACGCTGCGGAAAATAAAGCCACACCACCGAGGTAAAGAAGGCAGGAAAAATAAAATTAAGGGACAGCTATCGCGCCGGCGGCTACCCGATGGTCGATGATAGAACACTTCAATATTTCATCACACAGTCATGCATGGACACACAAACATTAACAGCGGCATGGAAGCAACCGCCCACAGGTTTTACGTAGCCATGTGTGAAATGGCAAGAGCCACACAACAGCACTCTCCGAATTAACCATTGGAGGGAGAAACAGAGGAGGGTCATGGTTGAGTGAGCACATCGTGTTCACTTAATTCTCACTCATGGGGATAGTGAGCACTAAGGACAGGAGAACAGCAGCAAGAAGCATGTAAACTAAGGCCACACCGCTGTGTCACATGTAAATGTTTTTCTCTTTAATGGCCATAAATGCATCTCAATCTACGGATGTATGGACAGCAGTGGCCCCCCGCCTCCTAAATGGCAAAGGAGCAGATGAGTCACAGCCTGTTGGAGGTTTAGAGTCACCTACCACCATCGTCCTCATAGGGAGGTGTCACTGCAGTGCCCCCAGGCAGTTATTTAAGGCTGACAAAACCAGGCGCCTATCTAAAAAGAATGGAAAGAGAGCCAAGACAGTAAACCAGGAGTGAACCCTGAAAATCGCTGATTCAAGTCATCAGAGACCCCTCACTCTACTGAGATTCTTCAGGTCAAGAAGACTTTTTTTTACTGTGAGTGTACGGAGTATTTTTGTTCAAGTCCTCTCTAAGGACTCGCTGTGGTCAAATCATTCCACTACCTGAAGTCATCATGTCCACTTTTTGAAGTTGTCTGCGACAGGTACAGGCACAGACCTGGACATTGGGTTAATCTGAGTCAGTCGGGGTCAAGAGAAACTTTATTTTCTGCCTTGAGCAGAACTTTATTGCTCACTACTATTTAATATATTGTTAGTATAGCTAACATGCATTAGCTCAGAGGGCTAACTTGGCTTTTTTGTTTTATCACATGAATGTCCTGTTACCCTGAGCATTCTACTAAATGTCTTTAAAAAATTTGTCAGCTCAATACAATTTTGGTTGAAATGAAAAAAGAGAGAAATCCTTGAATATTTGTATTTTACCGTCAAATCAGATTCAATTGACAAAATGAGTAGTTGTAAACATGGACTTACGACTGAAGTTGACACCTGAACCTCAACTATGCACTTGCATCAGTGCAGCAATATGACTGGCTGGATATGTTTCCCAGTTCAGCCGTTATAAAACAGACAATCGGCCTATTGGGGACAGGGGGTGGAATATGTGTCATACATCTGCCACCTCTGGTGTTACAGACTGTTCTGTTCAGCATTCTGTGTGATCTGTCTCCTACCTCGTAAAGTCTCTGCTACAACCGACCAAATAACTCCCAGCATGTTATTTATCATTTTAATCCACGCAGGTTTGATTAAACTTGTGCATTCAATGGGAATAAGTGAATATTCAGAAATACATTGGCGCACATTATGATGACAACGCCACTAAAGTGATTTGAGAGGCTCGGGTTCTGTTCCTCAGGCGTGCCGGAAGAGATTTCCGTGTCAGTTTCATCAGCAGTTCCAGCGCATCAACAGACCCTGCTCTGACATCGCTGGGCTCTTCAATCTTCCCCTGCAATCACAGTTGTAGTAATTGTCTATAAATTCACCCCCCGTCCCCAGAGGTGTTGGTCTGCATTATGTCTTTCATTAGATAAGATGTGTTTAATATTAACCACAGAGGCTATTCATGGCACGACATGTCTTATTTGCATCTCTGTATCACTGCAAGGAATATGCTAATACCTTTTCTCCTCCCCTCCTCTCCTTCAGCCTGTATGCTAGACTGCCCATACACTAGTTTCACAAGGTTATGATGCTTCAGTGGCCCGGCGACTGTGAACTGTCACAAGCAATCAGTTATGATGGAGCCCTTGTTTCTGCACAGACATGCAGCTTTGGCAGGGCTGTGCTAGCGACTGTCTCCTCCGAAACGGGCCAGAAACGTGCGGATCAATCTGCTCAGACGGCAGACGGAGAGATGGAAGCTGGAAGCCCCTTTGCACTGTGATCCAATATTTACTAGTTTGGGCGAGTACATCGCGACACTGCCTGTTGGTGTTTTGTATTCATAACAACACCGCCCTGATGTCCTCTTCATTTCTGACTGTCTTTAGCGCAAAAAGTACACACCACCGCACACACACACACACACACACATAGACGAACAACAACAGCTGATCGTGCAGCCCAAGTGGACTGCCAAGATTAGACAGCATGTAGGTGCCAATTAATGCTCTTCTCTGGGTTCTCGAAGAATAATAAAAAGGCTCAGAAGTGTATTCTTTCCTAAGCCGAGTGACCTTGGCTAGGACAATGCAGTCGGAAGCTCCTTTTGAGGGGGGCTGCCGGAGTTTCTCTTTCTTCTGAACCCAGCGAAAGCAGACCAATGCAGCAACTTCGATGAGGCACGATGTGCTATTCCAGCTCAAGAAGAGGATTACTGATTCAGTGATTACGGGTATTGTAGGGGAGCAAAGTGAATGGCCAATAGCCAGCTGAGTGTGACTGCGATGGCTGCGGGAACATAGCTGTAATGGGCTTTGTGGGAGAGATTAAATATATATAAAGAGAGAGAAAGAGAAATGTGAAAGACAGAAAGGGGGGTGGAAGTAAAGAAATAAAAATGCTGACTGCAATGTCAGAGATCTTTAATCGTGACAAGTTTTGAAAAATGCTCTTCCTCTCTTCTTCTTCTTTACCTACTCCATCCCTGCCGTTTCACAACTAGTGCATGAGGATAAATGACATTTTGAAATGAAAAATAATCCCTGCCACAAACGACATAGCCCACTCTCCTTGAGAGATTTTGCTCACTGACAAAACAAAATGGAAAGCAGCCATTACATGAAGCTGGGCTGCTGGCAGACATATCCCTGATGCACCTGAGATGAATAGTTCACAATATAGCAGCCGCTCCTTTTTAGTTAACATGCTCCACATGTATGGGGGTTTTCTTATCATAATCAGTTTCCCTTGCATGCAGCACAACAGCAAATATGTTTAGTGCACCGGTAAGATCCTGTGTGATCCCTCACAGTGTTTACCACTGCTTTATATACGGTCAGCCGGCTCCTCTTGCTCATCACGGCGCAGCACTGATATCATCTTCAATAAGGGAACACAGACTTAGCCTGTCATTGTTGACTTATAGTTCAGAGACCACCCTATTATTTGAACAGTGCTGAACAGATGTGCGGAGCATAGATGGGCTGTCGTATTGCATCATGTCTGCTCAAAAAGAGGGCTTGAGCTACTCCTCGCATTCATGGCTTTGCCATAAAGCTCACATATGGGTCAGTGTCCCACAAATTATTCATCCATTTATCCTAGTTAATGGTTACTGGAAACATCAGGGTTTTTACTGCTCAGCTGTGTTTTTACAGATGTGGACATTTTACTGTCAACAAAATCCATCAAAATGTTAAAGCTTTATGAGCAATCCCATATGTCCACGGACACATTCAAAGCACTCCTCACGGTCCAGAATCACTGTGGTATGAATTATTTTAAGAGCATCAGTTGTCATGTTATCACAAGTAACTGTGGGTTGTGGGGTGATGATATCGTCAAGTTGCCATGACAGTCCATCCATACTCATTTCACCGTAATCCCCCCCGCTCGCTAATAATTTATCACATTTGCCACAGAAAATTGGGCTGATAGATAAAGGAAATCAATAGGAAATCCAAAGATCCCAACATGCCCCCACAGTGGGTCACAACAGACTGTCAGGGCTGAGGAGCTCTTTAAAAGTAGCCTGTAAATCCACTGTGTGATTTACTGGTCTTCCGAATGAAAAATCTGTCCCTACACTTTGTGCTTCTTTATATTCCATCGCTGTTGAAATGGCCAAATGCCCAGTGTTTGTGAGAGATATATGGAGATTTGAAGGAACCACGGCGGCGAGGGAGGAAAGCTGTTGTTTTATCAAACCACATCTGCCAGCATCATTGATTCCAAGACAAATAGCACTCCGACAGCAACACTTCTCCTCAGGTTGGGTTTAAGAGGATCTTTTGAAATTCTGATTAAAAATTCATTGTGTTGAATCTGCCTCGGAGTCTGTTCTGTGTTTTCTATTCTGAATCTCATTACGGCTTCAGCGATATGCCTGACTTAATAAAAAAATAAAATATACATATAAAAATACAGCGGAGGGCATCTCATGGCCAGAAAATTAGGTCAAAACAACATTCCCTTCGGAGGTTTGGCCTTTGGGATCTCGCCAGCTTTTTCTGTATTTGCTGTATGAGAAAGCTTTAACCTTATTCGACCACAACAAACCGTACCCGTCATTGTATTCATGCCAGTGAAACTTCAAGAAAATTGTATAAAGGAAACTATTTCATCAGAACTCAGTAGTCTCAGCATGCTGGGTGTTGCCCTACTATAAGAACTCTGTGGCGTCGAGCCCATTGACGCTGGCTCAGATTGTTTTTTTTAAACATTTGATAAATATCATAGGAGTCAAGTGTATTATTTGAATCACGAAATAAATCACACACTAAAATCAAACACCCTGTCTGACCCTTGCCCTAGGGTAATATTTTCATGTATTTAGTTTGTTTGGTTTGTCTGTTAGCAGGATTACACAAACCATGCTTGACGAATTACCATGAAATTTGGTGAGAGGATGTGGAATTGATCAAGAAAGAACCCATTCCCTTTTGGTGCAGATCTGAACAAATGGGCGGATCGAGGAATTTGGTTTCACTTTCTCTGCAGCATTTCTCCCAGAAGTCGTTCAATCTACGGCGGCAGCTTGGAAGCACATACACGCGCGCAAATGACGCTCTCACGTGCAACAGATGGACTTCATGGACGATAGCACGAGCTCACAAGAGAGCATGCAGCGAAAAGGGAAACAAATAACGCTGCACATAGCTTTACAATGCAGCAACAGAGCAAAACACCAAGTTAAGGATCTTATGTTATGATGAGAAGTGAAAACACATTATTTTTCATTACGAAACTGTGGCGGGACAAATTAGAATATGACGGGCCGGCCCAGCTGGATGGTTTTCATGTGGGGAAGAACATGTCAGGAACCCACAGCGCCACGCAATTCCCTCATGCAAATCTGTGGTCAGCTGTGGAACTGCAGCGAGCCGTAATACAAAGTCCTTGGAGCTGCAAAACTGTAAATCTGCCCTTATGCAGTAACATCACATTATTTTTTATTCAGCATTTTATTTTGGCTTGCATGAATCCTTTTAAAGCCCTTATAGTAATAATTAATATTTAGTCTTGGGGTTGCTAAGAATATAATGCCAAAAAGTGCCAGTCAGATCCTAAAATGTGAGAATAGCTGCACCCTTCCTCTGCCCCATCCTCTGCTATCTGAACCGTGCTGTCACTCACCCCCCTCTGCTGTTGGCCCCGCTCCCCTCTCAGGGACCTGCAGTTCCCACAGCATGTAACCTCATCCAGAGCCGTTACTGTCCCACTCATCTGCCTGAGACCCACATGCAGCCACCTCAGCAGGCCTCTGAGACCGCCTGGCCTGCTGGCCTCAAAAAAACACTGTGTTATGTTACCATACATGTTTCGCTCAGAGACTTCTGCACAATCATGGTTCTTAATAACAAGTTCATACACTTTTTTTTTCTTAATCTGCATATCTTTACAGAAAGGACATTTTTAAAGTGTGTTGGCTTTTTTCCACACAGGGAGGGTCAAGGAATATTCTAAACGTGAACTTTACTTTAGGAGCAATGAAGCGTGTCACGGGAGCGTCAGTACATAGCAGTGAGATTTGCTCAGTAACAAATGTGAAGAGGGAGACAGAACGTGCCCGTCTGTGCATATGTGACCGCACACACGCCTACTGTCTGTGACTGTGTGTGCAGGCTCCGTGCATATGTGCACACACATGCGTACATATGAGCATGTGCATCCATACACAAACCTCCATCTGTGCCTCCAACACAGCTGGAATGTGATGGCATGTCCCAGTACAACCCCCCATAGCCTGGAGAAGTCTCTCGCTCTCTTTCCCTCCCTCTCTCCTTCTCTCTCTCTCTCACACACACACACACACACACACACACACACACTCAAACATTCACACATCCTCTCTGAGATAAGCAACCTCTAAAACATTTTCTAATCAAATCCTTTCTCCTCTTGCTTTCTCTTAGTGCAGTCTCTATCTCTATCCTCCCACCACTCAGTCGTCAGCCCCTTCTCTCCTTTCCCAGCTTCCCCTGCCATGTTTGCCTGGTCACACCCTTCAAGTTGAGTTACAGGCTGCAAGGACAAGAAGTGTGGTGCTTACTACAATCACCTGAGGAGCTTCTCTCGACCATAGCCTGTCTCTGTCAGGCCATGAGCTGCGGCAACACGTCTCCCTGTCGCTCTGTCCATTCACACACCAACCAACACCAACAACAGCCCCTAAAGCTACATGCAACAATACATGCAAGGATTGGGTAAGGTCTGTTTTTTTCTCATCCGTCCGTGCTTCACAACATATGCCATTTGCCACAAGTGTTCAGTCAAAGTGGAGGCTGCCAGTGGAAAGAGACTGCTGGTGTTTTTTGGCAACATGTGCAGAGCTAGATCTGGGTGGGCGTAAAGGTCGGTGAAGAAGAGGCTTCGAAGAATGTGTTGTGTCTAGACAAATATTTGACTTGAGTGCAGCGCTGGTGAGTGTTTATGATGATCCTCATCATTATGTGCAATGCAACATCCAGTGCAAGAGTGCTGCACATAAATAATGTGTGATGTCATTCATTTTTCTGCACATCTCCTCACACTGACATTGCCAATATTGCACCATTGACCAGTGGAAAAAACTGGCTTAGGCTCAATAAATAACACATTCTACAACTGTTTGTTTCATCTGTGCAAAATCCTTAATCACAAAACCAAGAATTTGCTCTTGTTCCAACTTTTTATTGTACAGACACGAGAGTGGCAGCCGATCAATCTTCTGATCCGAGCCTTGGCACGAAAGCAAGAAAGCCCATTTCTGCAAAATGTCAGACTATTCCTTCATTATCCCTCCTTTTTCAATAAGACATATTGCCTCTCACGTGCCCTCTGTTTTTCTCTCTTGTCCCTCTCCCGTCTTTTCTTTTGCCTTCTGGAGAGACAAATGTAATTCCATCCTCTTGGTAGCGAGGCGGTTCTGACTACAGTAGCTATAGGCGGTCGGAGAAGGTGGCTGAACAGTTCAGCCAAAGAAGCATCTGCCTGCCAGGGTTTAAGAACCCGAAGGATTTAATAAAACAGGGGTAGGCACATGTAAAAAGGCTGGCAGAGGGGACACAGACCATTAGCTTAATGACAGAATGAGGAATGAGGAACAGAGAGATGAAATTCAAAAGCCAAGCATTGCAAAATTTCCCTTTAACAGGAATCAAGGCCAGTAATCTAATAAATAGCGCAGCACAGAGAGACGGAAGGGCGCTTGGTGCCTTTCTTTTTCTCTGCCTCAGGTAAAGAAGGAAGAAGATGAAGGGTAAACAGGAGAAAAAGGGATGGCAGCGTCATTAAGTTGGCTAGCCGTGACCATCAGGAACATTAATGCTGCCTGCTCTGCTTTCTTCAGTCCGCTACCCTTTGCTTTGAACTACGCCTCTGTGAGCATACCTGACTCCGAGCTTCCACTGCTATTATGGACCCTGCACTGGTAATTACACATTTCACTATTTCTGATGTCACTTCAAAGCAACAACAGTCTTGCCACCAAAGCACACACCATGCCTCTGCAGTACAAAGTCGAGCCTTAAGGATTACTGAAGCCACACATTGTTTTGCTGCCGGTCACTAATTCAATTAATAGCATAAGGCTTAAAACTGACTTGAAAGAAATGGTTCTGACACCAGGACTGCGCCTTAATTATACCTAAGGATTTCCATATTTTGTTTCTAGAAAGCAAAATAAACTCCGGCAAGTTTAATTTGGATTTCCTGTGCTCGCATCCTCTTGCTCCTCTCCCTCTATTATATGACTTTTAAAGGATGTAGAGCAAATGAGGGGGAGTGATCTACATGATGAGTCAGAGTACAGGGCTTTGGCACTCTCTGTCCCAGGGTAAAGAGAGAATACACACTAAAGCACAACCACATCAGCTGCGAGATAAAAAGGTCCGGGCAAAAACAAAATAAAATAAAGGCTGTCATCTCAACGACCCTTCAAGGCCTAAGGCAGCCACATCTCATCTTGATCAAAGCAATGAAGCTCTCCTCGAAATAGATTTACTCCCCAAACCCGCGTAAATGCCACTATTGTAAAACCTTGTTTCACATTGTCCCAATCATAAAGTAGATGTGTGCTATCGCTCACAAAAGGTCTGAGTCATCCACGCGGGCCTATTGATGACAAAGGGAATTCGAAACGTCCACTAAATAATTGTGACAGCTTGCAGAACAAACAACAGCGCTGACAAATGTAAAACACAGAACACGGGAGGTCCTCGCTCGCTCGGGGCGAAGCCTCAAAGGCCTGGAAGTCAGCAGATAAGTGATATTTAATAACCGTCATCTCTATTTTGTTCACGACATCGGTCCAGACAATCTGAGGTGCTTGTGGACTGTTGTGAGCTCAGCATGAGCTGTCTGTCGTTTGCGAGCCGAGCTTGACAAGACTCTGAGGGCACTACCTTGAAAAAACTCTGATATTAAAAGAATGCTACATCTCAGACTGCTTTTAAAACAGTCTTTGCTCACAGGTTTTTGAATTATTTACCTGAATATTTTATAATCAAGCAGATGACCTTTAATGTGTTCAGTAAAAACTTCTTTTTGGTATAATGTAGCAGGCTAAACACACGGGCAGATTTTTAATAAGCAAATCAAAGCTCTCTGCTCGCAGCAAACAGTATAATGACATTTGACAATCACCCTCTTATTTTTGCATCATTAAATGATGCATTTCTTCCATGCATTGCTTATTTTGCGTCATTAAAGGTTCATAGTTTTCTTGTATGTGAAGTTCAAGGCAGTCCTGAGACAGTGCTCTTGATGGAGAGAGATGCTGAGACGTGGCAGCAAGAAACACGAAACGGGGCCACGGCTCCCACAGGAGCCCCTTCCTCTGACTAAAGCTCTGTCTGCCCCTGAATTTAATTAGATTCTGATATCAAGCCTTTTTCCTCCTATGCTTCCCTTCCTCTTCAACATGCGTGAAATTGCAAAGGACTATCTATTATTTATTCCCTCTCATTTGCTTATTGTTTCTTATGGATGCATTCGTTAGGGCACCGGCAGCTCTGCTTCTTGTGATACGACGCTCTGCTTCATCTCCCTCACTGCTCAGACCCACCTCTTCTGCAGGTCTGAGCCTAACTCATTTGCTGGCGTTGGTTAGGGAGCTATGGATTTTTTTTTTCTTTTTCATTCACCCAATGACAGCACGGTGAGGTGCTATGAGGGCTGGGTGCTAATGAGCTGACTCTGCAATGCTGGGGGAGATGCTCTGTAACACAGGGGGGGGAGTCAGAGGATGGAGCAGGCAGAGATGCTCTGGCACGTAGGAAGTCAGAGGGGCCATTATGACCGAGCCACACAGGGGTTAGACAGACTGGACATCTCACACCGAGCTGTGTGTCTCTCTGGAGTCGGCCATTCAGCCAAACTGAACCCATCATTTAAAATGACATCACAAAATGGCAATCTCGGCTCTATCTCTTCCCCCTTTTCATCCACTCTGTTTCTGCTGATTTCGAGAAACGGCTGCCAAGGGGGTGTAGAGAAATGATGTTAGATCAGCTACAAATCAAAAAGGGCTATGTGCACCAGTTGCACCATGAGGTGTCCACATAAAAGCACCCATAAAAAAGCACGGACAAATCAAGATAGTGCACCGTATTCATTTATATCCTTTCTTCTTGAAGAGTGAATTGTGTGTGTGAAGAAAGTTAAAGATATTTGCAGCACATGCTCTAACATCCAATTGTGTTCCACATAAACTCTCCCAGCAGTGTGAGTCCTTGACACAGGGTTTTGTGTAATTGGCTGCATTCTCTCCTCAAGGCTGGCAATGTAAACAGCAACTTATTTTTCATTGTGGGATGTGAGGGTTGGTGAAATATCACCTCTGCTCAACTCCAGACGGACAAAATACTAGACATTTTGTGATAAACCCAAAGAAATGCAGCAAGAACAGTGTGTACGCTATAAAAATTCTGTTTGTGGATGTGTGTGTTATTCCCACTGAGCCTCCAGGAGCCAGAGCGGAGTGGGATGAACTTGACTTGGCTTCCCCCCTATGAGCTCCATATGAGTGTTGACATAAATAATTCTGCTCGGGACAGCTGTGGCGGGGATCTGGACAGGAACCGAATAAAAGCACACTTACACGCGTGGGTGACCGAGAAGCTGTTGGAGGACTCGAGGTTGTCCACATTGTAGTTGAGGTGGAAAGGCTTCTCAGTGGTGTTTTGGTTGGTGTTGTAGAGTTGGACAGCGAACCTGAACGCGCTGTGCTCCTGCACCGTGGAGCGCATGAACAGTCCCCCTTGAAGAGATGGAAAAAACATGAAGATGAGACAAAGCTTCCACATCACACCCGTGCATTTCAATGTGGAGTCAGAGGAGACTAGATTTTATTCAGTGAGGGGAGACTCTATACGTCCCATGGTGATTTTAAAGCTGTGCGCATGTTACTATCATGCGTTTTTGGCCATCGCGCCCGTCAGTAACTCTTCAGGTCGAGCTGACCGTCTCCCTCCTTCCTCGTTTCTACTCATCACTTCTCTCCACACAACACAGACGTCGCTTTAATCTAGTTTTCAACAATCAGCGGCTTTGAGCTTGCAGCATAATCAAGTTAGTCTCCGCCACATCACTGCGCACAGCTCCGCGCTCCGTACGGCACAAAACATTAAAAAGCATGCAACGTTGCGTTTGATTCCCCCACACAAACCCGCGGTCCTTATCCATAAAACAGCACTTACCGATATTAATCTGATTGGGGAAGCCTGAGAGCGTTCTGTCACAGAGCCACAGCAGAAACAAAACCACGCGCTGTGCCATCTTTCTTTTTCCTCCGACCTATGATCTGTTCAACTCCTTAAAAGCGTCTGTCTGGGCACATTCACATAGGAGGCTGTGTTCTGGATGGGGAGCCGGGCGCGATGAGGAAAATCCAGTGGATGTGGTGATGATGGTCGCTCACAGCGCACCAATTAGGTTCATTGAGGTGCAGCCCGAGCAGCTGCAGAGCATTGCTTTTTTTCCCTTGCAACTAAGAGATAGAGAGAGAGGGGAGAGAGGGGGAGAGAGAGAGAGAGGGAGATGAGGGAGGGGAGGAAGGAGCTGATCTGAACTCCGATTGGACCAGTGGCGGTGCTGGCCGGTGTTGGTCAAACTTGATCTGACGCTAGAATTAAATAATATAAAAGCCCGATTACGACTGTTTGGCTTAAGTGCGGCACTTGTCAATATTAGCACAGGGCTGCTGGAATCAATATAAAACACCGCAGTCTCATGTGGCCAGCGACGGTGAACGAGCCCGGACACATCCAGCTGCCGCAGCTGCTGCAAGAGCTCGACGCGTCGCCGTGCGCAGCCGCTGCGTTTGCACCATTTAAGCCGAGAGCTGCGGTTATTTCCCCCAAAGTTTGTGTCCACTGTGCATTGGTCTTTCTCTCTTTCTCTCTCTCCATTCCACTCACTCTGCAGTCGAGCACACTGTCCGTGTTTTTCAGCTCGGCTCAAGAAACAGTGACATTTTTTTTTTTAAGGTTGGAGAGAGGCTCAACAACAGCAGCAGCTGAAGTGATGGAAAGTTGAAAACACGTCATGCCTGGACACACACACACACACACACACACACACACACACACACGCCTACACATGTTGTACTGTGGCAGAGGGAAACACAGGCAGCAGAACTGTCTATGGTCCTGAAAAGAAGTGAACGGCAGTGGAGCAGTTTTCTCACCCTCTCTGCAACGATTATGATGCACATGCACTTGAACACACTATTATGTTACTGTATGTGATACTGTCCTGTCCACATATTGTCTACTGACGTGTCACTGCTGTCTACGTCAATTTCTTTTTTTATTTTCCATGCTGTGATGAAAAGGAATTCCACCAACTCGGTTGTGTGGTCATTCATAAACGACTCTGATTCTCTGATTCTCTGATTCTGCAACCATGAACATATGCAAAAAACATTTAACCTTATTTGAATGTGTAGCAATAATAATAGCAATAATAATAACAACAATACTTCTCATATTTATAATAGTAGTAGTTAGAATTAGGGTGTTAAATCTACCTCTTTTTATTTACTTTAAGTTTGACTCTGTCTCTAATGAAACATCTATCATTCATATGATTCTGCCTAAGAGAGAACAATTAAGGGATTACTGGCCCATTTATCACCCTCAGCAAAGCCTTTGAAAATTGAGTTTTTAATTGCACTGCAAATGGCTGAGGCTCCAGCTATTGATACTGCGATGCACTGAGTTGCTTTTAAACACAGGGAAATACTGTGTGTCCTGTTTAGCATGAGAAGTGCAGTGCAGTGACACTTTGGAAGCTGATTTCAGAGAATTATGAATGAATAGCATCTAATGAGGCTTTGCTACTATGCTGCTGATGAAGCATCACTAAAAACAACGCAAATACATGAATGCAGAGCTGTATCATCCAGTGTTTATGTCTAAGTGAACAGAAAGATGAGGACTTGTCACTCAACATCGACCTGCTGCGTTCAGGTTTATGATGATGATATGGCTCATTTTTCACGTTTATATTCCTTCCTTGAATAATATCAGAGTAACTGGGATCATGTGTTTGAAGGTGTGCTGTGAATCAATTGTGTCAATAAAGTAATGACGTGGCGTGACCTTGTCATCAGGGGGAGAGATTTCCTTTCCAAACAGGGTCAAAGTTGATCTCCGTTCCCACAACTCATCAGAGACTGCTGGGATGAATCCGCGATGACATCACATTGATTCTCTAGACTCCACAGCGTCCGTGTCAAAGTCACAGGACGTCAGCTGCGTGACCTCAATGGCTAAAGTCATAATGAGCGGAGTCAAAGTGCTGACCCGCTGACTCCTCTGGTCCGCCGTCGCCACAGACCCTGCCTCACATCGCCACTGAATCCGAGATGTTGCTGCTTGTTTCGGTGGAAGAGAGAGGCCACCTGTGATGCTGCGTTGCTAAGATGCCGTACAAAATAATTAACTGAAGAATACCAAAGGAGCCATTTAATTGGTCATTTACAGTGCATGCTGGTTCTCAGTGTGAACTGAGCTAATCACGCATTATTTCAAATAATCCCCATAAAGAAAAAAATATTATTCGCTACAAGGGGAGCCAAATATTTGAGATAAGGCCTTGATATAATTGATATTAAATGATGATGATTGTGCTGCATTATTTGCAATTAAGACATTTTGGCCATGCCGCATTATCCCCTGGGCTCAGTCTCTGCTGGAATTCAATTTTTGTCACCAGTGTAAAAATTCACAGATACCATCGGTATGAAAACAAATAATTATCCGATACGCCTTTTTGGATTTGAAAACACTCACAGGAGTGTTACTGGAGCCGGCGAAATGAAAGGACTGAAAAATAGATGAAAAGATGTTCTCTTTTATCTTGTGATGATGATGATGATTCACAGGCTATAGCTCAGAGCAGTGTGAGCCTCACCAGCAAGAATTATTCATTTGCTCTCTGTGTTCTCCTGCAAACACAACAGGAAAAGATCGTCATCTCTGCCTCTTTGAGGATACGTGAGCGTATAAGTTGGAGACGACAACATTTATTTTATAAAATGACATTTTCCGTCTCTCTCTGTATTTCTCTCTCTGTCTCTATCTCGGGACCATGAATTTAGTTTTACATTTGATTTGCTCATGATGACTGGATTCTGTTCTCCAGACATTTCAAGGAATTTTCCCACGATCAAACTCAACGACAAAGTGCCTTGTTACAATCATAAGATAAAAACCTGTAGTGTGCAAAAGTATCTATTTTCAGCTGGTGTAATCCGTTTGTTTCAGTCAGTGTCTGTGTTTGGTTTGTGACTTTAGTGACTGACACTGACGCTGGATTTTTGAAGCCGACACTGATTCTGATACACTTTCACTCATTCAATTATTACGCATAAACATTTTAAATAAAGGTCCATTTGGTTATGAAAGAATTACGACCATATGTTGGACACGTTCCTCTTAAAATATAATCTTGTTGGTGCAAAGGGGCCACATTATACCTATGTACCTAAATAATTAACTTGAATCATGGCCTATTCATTAGCTCCAGTTGTGATCCTTTAAAGTGAAAAATATCACATTGTGACCTAAAAACAAATATGGGAGTTGAACAATGTTGTTTGCACTATAACAATTAGACTGGGGCCGAGTGTTTACTAACAGCTGACAAACAACTCTGAACGTGACGAAGAGAAAATTTGGGCTCAAAGAATTCTCTAAACATTAAAATGTTCGTTGAGTGATGCAAGTCCTTAGGAAGCCAAAAGCCCTCGTTATCAGGACAGTTAAACTAGTCGTCCAAACACAGTATGGACTGTGTTCCGGTTTAATTCATCAATATCTCAAGCTCTATAAAATTCATCAGGCAGTGTTACTTGTAGCTGCATTAGTGACTCCGACTGGCTGGTCAGGCAACACTGTCTATTAAGGAAACATGCTTAATTATACTGTATAACTAGAATTACTACAGTGCGGTTGTATGCGCCAACCAGTGCAGTTTCTGTGTATATATTTCTACATACTTTTGTTCCAGATTCATATAAAGGTCAACGTAACCTTTACCTTTGACAACTGAAACGTAATCACTTCATCTGTGAGCGCAGGTCGCAACTCATCAAAAGTTGAAGAAGTTCCCTCAAGCACTTTTGAGATTTCACATTCAAAAGGCCAAAAACACCTTTTCGAATCAATTTATCAGTGAGTCCAAGTGAACTGTGGCAGATGTAATGAAATTCCCTATGGACAGTCCCAATATGTCACATTCATAGTAACATGAATGTTCTGGGTTTGTACCCTCATGGTTGAATGCACTTATTGTAAGTCGCTTTGGATAAAAGCGTCAGCTAAATGAAATGAAATGTAATGTAATGTAATGTAATGTAATGTAACATTAGGTGACTGTGACCTTGACCTCCACCCTCCAGGCACCAAAATCCAATCAGTCCCATTAAAAATTTGTACCAAATTTGGAGACACTGCTTCAAGCTGAGCTTAAGATATCACGTTCAAGAAAAACATAAACATACTTTGTGAGGCCACCGACCTATGACCTTTGGCTACCAAAATCAAGTAAGTTAATCTTGACTCTAAGTGAATTTTTGTGCTAATTGTGAAAGGATTTCTTGATGGCATTCCAGAGATATCACCTTAAAAATGCAAAAAAATTGCTTTGTGAGATCACCGTGACCTTTGACCTTAGACCACCAAAACCTAATCAGTTCATCCTTGTCTCCAAGTGAATATTTGTATCAAATTTTAGGAAATTCCCTCGAGGGACTATCCCCTTAATGGCAGCGGAGAGGCCAGAGACACAAAGCACATGACTGTCAGACCACAGGCTCTCATGTGTGGTTGGGTTCAGGCAACAACAACACTCTGATTAGGGAGAGATTGCCGGGGTTAACACACATAAATCATCAACATATCCTGATTATGCCTGTTTAAAGTGCCAATTTCATATAAAGCAAAGATTAAGTCATTTTTAATAGACAGGGTTAGGTCAGGGCGAGATTCTTTGAACCAGTGCGTACGCGACACCCTCCTGGTGGAGTTCCTCGCTGTCAGGTGAGAAGAAGCAGCTGGTGACTCTGTGTGCATTGGAGGAAGCACATGGCTGTCTACACCCTCCCCAGGTGATCAGTGGGGGTTAGCTCAGTGGGTTCTGTGGTACATGTGGTTTTGGCCTTTATGAATGGGAGTAGAAAGAGCAAATGCCAAAACAATAGCATGTTTACATGGACACCGATATTCTGATATTAACATGATTAGGTCAACAGTCTGAATAAGATGCTGCCATGAAAACAGCATTGTCTCATTACCTTAACCTGAATAAGGTCATACTCAAAAGAAGAAATAATTGGAGTATTTTGACCTTAGTCGCATCATGTAGACAAGTTTAGGTCTCAATCGCATTATAACATCCGGGAGTTAACAAAACATTTTGCGACATACGACAGTTACCATTAGCTTGATGTCACATGCCCAGGGCGGACACAAGAGGGAAAAATAAAAAGGGCTTTTTCAAAATTAGAAAAAAAACACCCAAAATGGCATCGTACATTAAACCATTTCAGGTTTGGGATTTAAAACTGGCGGAATGGCAACAACAACAACAACCAAGCCAAAGTCTCCAGGAGTTCACAGTTTGTTCATCTACTAAATTAAACCGGGCTGTTGAATTTAACATATTTCAGATTAATTACACCTGTATCATTAAAAATAATCGTCATTGTTGTGTTTAATTGCAGCGTCATCCCTTCACAGCTTCCTCACTGGAACTCACCACCTGCATGTGTGCTGCTGCGCAGGGATAAAAGAGTTCGGTGGTGCTAGTCTGTGCGTGGCATGTGTAAAAATAATAAATAAATTATTATTATTATTATTACTATTGTTATTATTATTATTATACCACGGCTAGGTTGAATTTCCTATTGTGACGCATTCTTAAAAACTTGGAAAAACTCTCAACACTAAGGCCATTGTGTGAAAAGGTGCCCACCCCAAATTTCTTATTGCCCCCCCCCCAATCTGAGCGGTCTAGATCTGGGCCTGGCTGCAACTGACCAAAATATTCATTATAATTCTTGAAAACAGAATCCGGCTCGTGTCGCACTGTTGTGACCACACATCTGTTTAAAACTGTCATCCTGTGACTTCATACAGAACCAGGTGCTTGGTTTAATTCTTAAATCTGGTGCAGATTACCTCAGAGCTTTCATTTAATGAGTTCCAATGCATCAAGGCCATACGTTTGGAATCAGTGATAATTACTCTGATTAAGAAACTCATTCTCTGCAAAAAGTCTGTGCATTTCAAGAGAAAAGCAGCTTTTTATGCCAAAATATTTAAACACTTAACAGTTTGAAAATTCAATATTTCCCTTTCCTGTAATGTGTGAACGGGACGGTCACATCGTATTTTATTTCCTTTGCTCGCAAATGACTTGACTCACCTTTCAATCTCTCTTTTTCCAACGATTTAATGCAGTGCCACACATCAATCCTACCCTGCTGAGGAACTAAATGACTAATCATAGAAATGGCTTCCTCTGGTGAAAGATACATAATGAGAGGGGGTGAATTAGTATTGTAGGAAGGATGCTGTTAAACAAGCATTATGCAGCTCAAACTCAATGATATTTGAAGAGCTATTCCAAGGAGCTATCAGTCTTGGCCAGATGTTGGAGGCTGATAAGAGACTCTGCTCTCAAGGAGCTCTTCTTTATTCTGTCAGGGCCTCTCACCATGAAAGAGACTGTGGGACGCAATGGCCTAAGGAGATAGAGAAGCACTTGCCATTGTGGTAGGGAGTCACACAGATGTGAAGAAACAACAACTCTACTTGAATAAAACATTTTGTACAAACACTGTACAACTCGAAAATCACATTTGGTTAACAAAGTGAAAAAAAAAAACTCCAGTGGGATAAAACTCGGCATATGTCAAGCGGCAGCAGAACACTGTAATGGAAAAGATGTTCGGGAGGAGTCGTCATGACGACTCCATGAGGAAAAGGAAAACGCATCATGTGGCATAAGACCTGACACAGTTCAAGGGATGAGGAGAAAGTGCCTACCCCACTCTCACTATTTGAATGCCACTGCGTGCTGCGTCACAAACCCATCATGCGCTTTGGCTCCCCCAGAAAACACTCTTTGGCCCGAGTGTGACAGAGGCGGCGTTATCAGCTGCACAGGCTGTCACACTTCACTCTCTCGCCTCGGGCTTTGCACAGTCACAGCCGTGCGACCGCAGCAGTCGGCACAGCGTGGCGGGAAGACATCTTCACCATATGACGTTTTAGCTACATGGTAGAGGCCGCCTGCGTGCAGGAGTGAACCCCCTCCCCGCTAACACACAAACATGTAGCGGACAAACACATTTATGCATGTATACATGTGGGCACAAGGTACATCATACAGCAGTGCATACACGTGGTCTGGTGCTGAAACGACTAGCTGATTACTCAGTTAGTGGCTCAACAGAAAAAGTACTGACACTAATCGGTAAACCCTGAAGAACAAACACCAAAAATGCCATCAATCCTAATTTTAGCTTCTGAAAATTACCTCTTTATTATAAATTAAAAGCCTGTAAGGTTTGGATTATTTGTTAAGTGAAAAGTCAATGTTTGTAATGTCTGATTATTGATTAAGTGGCTAATTAAAGAAATGATCAGCTAATTACAAAAACAACAAATACATTTGTACATATATAACAGATATGTATGCATATAAATACATACATACATAATACATACATACATACATATGAATACATATATGTATATATAGATGTATATACTGTACATACACACACATGATTATGTGTGCTTTTATTAGTTTTCTCTGTTCTTTAACACACACACACACATATATATATATATATATATATACACACACATATACATGTTCCAATTCACCCAATATGTGAATGTCCTTGTCCGTTTTCCAAACAGAGCCTCCTGTAAAAGCAGTGGTTACAGGAAAGGAACAGATCCCACTTGTCTATTATTGGCTTGTTTTTTGTTTTTTTATTGTATTTTTTTCTCCTATTACTACATAATGTCCTGCGCTCTGACTCAGCTCAGGTTTCAGTGACCCAGTCATTTCAGACCACCAAACGGGAGTGACAGAGGTTTAATGGTGGCGGCGAGTTATGGTGGGAAAGGATAAAGAAATGAAATGCAGCCAAGAAAATGCTCAAAACAATCCCTCAGCAGCGGCAGTGGGAACAACAACAGCAGCCTATTATTTTCCCTACCCCCCCCCATGGCCTCTGTTGCCATATCCCAGTAACGGGAGATGGGTGTTGCTCACCGCCTGTGTGCCTAATTGAGAGGAAAACAAACTGGTTGCTACAGATAATGGGAAAGATGAGGAGAAATACCATTAATAGCTAGTGATCCTTTTTAAATAATTACCAGTGTCCACTGTGGCACGTTACCAGTGTTCCCATGATTGATGTCCTGGCTATTATGGGTGTTAAGATAAACCGGCTAATATAAAGAGGAATCAATCTTACTTATTATGGTATATGATACATTTTCTTTGAACAAATACTACAGTTTGAGGTGCTTTAACAACAGCCTTACACAAGGTTTTATGTCGGCTGAACAGCAAACATGATGAGTCGCACTAAATGTGCATAAATTGTGGGGAGTAATGATAACGAGCATATTAGGAGCACAAGTAAAATATTTATCTTTGTACAGCAGACATGCAGGTCTTCAGGCACATTTAGTACATGATATTAACCTAATGGAACCCTCTTACGCTTTGATTTCCTACATACCGGGACGCAGGAAAGCAGCATTCAAGGTCACGGGAAGCATTTCCTAGGAGGAGAAACACCGAGATAACAGCACATGATGAATGATAAACATACTGTAGATAGTCTGGGCCATACTTTTTAATAAGGCACTCCACATCTCTGCAGTTATAATGAAACATTCAGGAGCTGAGAGTATGAATATTGCATGTCATTAATGGATCAAAGAATCAAGAGGTCAGGAGCCCATGTATGCTTCTTATTAATATTTTTTAAATGCACATATACGTCAGTGTGTGTCCATGCTGGTGCGTTTGTGTGTCTGCCTGTGTGTGTGTGTGTGTGTGTTTTGTCAGAGGGGGATGCTCCTGCTGTTTGTTAGTCCCTCGAAGTCGGTAATGCTTCAGTTATCCCGTTGTTCGCCAGTTCTACTGTACCTGCAATTAAATTTCCAAAGTCAGAGGAGCTTAACTAATTACACCCAGCAAATGGCCCCTCTTTCCGAGGCAAATAACACCGCAATATGCTCTAATAGTGCAGGAAGCCATAACGGGGGCCGGGTGAATCTCGCGCTGTCAATCAATACGAAATTGGATTTGCAACATAACGTTTTGTCAGCTATTTCTATGCATTCGTTTGACAGATAAAACTGTAATCAAGCTAATGCAACGCTCTCAGTAGAATAGTTTAGCGGCGCGAGTTGAAATGAAGCCAGTTTTTCATTTTTGCTCGACTGAACAGAACCCAACAAGTCTCCACTGCAGCATTTCTCGTGTGCGATAGTGACGAGTGCTTGACAAGGCCGAGACCGGGAGGCTCGTCTGCACGCGAATGAGAATGAAGCTTCTTTTCTTTTTTTAAAAAATACAAATCACCCTGGAAATATCACCTTGGAAAATTAAGTCCAATGTAAATTCTCTACATTTTGATGTAATATTTGCATATTCTCATGGGGTGTGCTGTCAGTGGCATCAGCGGGTGGTGCATGGCGGAGCGCAGACAGGCCTCAGTGTTTGCTCAGTTTGGCAGACAACTATTGCTATAATTATATTAGGACATCTGCAAGGCCACTGCCGGGCCTATAAACACCACCTGCGGAATACGAGGCCTTCAAGACCCTCTCAGCACGCTGGTGTGACTCTATAAATTACTGAGGAGCAGGGTTAGAGCCGCCTCAACAAGGCTTCCATCGATAACGATTCATACGAGAGGAAATCAATGCGATGCGGAAGAAGAAGTTAGATGGTGACGACCAAAACAAATACAGTGAGTAGCAGAAATTCAGCGTTAAAATTCATAATGTGCACCCACGATAGCATTATAAGTAATTTGTATTCAGATGTTATGTAAAGATTGATCAGAGATGGGTAAAAGAGGTTTGTTTATAATAGCTTTATTGACAAAAACAGACTTGCCACAGACATACAATGGTGGGTCTATGCAGCGTCTCCATCTCCGCTGTGTACCGCACCGGGGCTGCCTCCCTGCATACGTTGTGTGAATTAAATATTAAGTCGGGCTGCAGATGCACAGGAGTGCATTATTTACTGATGGCAGCAGAGGAAACACAGATGCTCGACTGTATGTCTAGGACATACAGTGTACACCTTGCAGATGGAGGGGCTATTCTATAAGCACTTCAAGTGTTCATGAAGATTAAGAATAATGATGGCTCTTTAAACGATACAGAGTACTGATACACAGCGCTAATGATGGAGATTGTGTTTTTTTTATGAGATTATATGTTTGAGATACAGTATTTACCTGAAATCATATTACGATCACTGACCTAAAACACGACACAATTTTATTTTTTCCACTCTGTGCCTGTGACATCTCTTCGACATGCTGCAGTTTATCACATCCCTCACATCACTTTTCCTGAACACCATATTCCTCTTAGAGTCATTAAAATTTCACATATTTTACTTTTGACTTTCCGGAGGTAAAGTGCACTCGGCGTGTCATCCGTGTGATCCGATCCCCCCCGACAGGAGCCTTTATTGCATGGCCACGTTTACTCTCCATGTTCTCTTTGTGTGTCCTTGCAAAATAACACTCTTTTTTTCCATTTCCATTTATTTTGACCAGTGGTGGAGCTGCGGCGGTTCGGAGCAATAAAACAGCTCATTTATTTGACATGAGAGCTGATGATTGCTTAAGACAGCTCGAGTGGTGACAACAAAGGCAGAGGAAATCCAGAGAAGATAGAGTTGGATTGATCCGCCGCAGAACAAACTAATAGCCCTGTCACAAAGGAAAATGGTTATATGTATCACGTATTGCCCGTCAAGTAATCCCAGACTTTTGTTTAACGCAACGTATGAATTCAAGGACTTATTGAGCACAACCCTGGTTGAAATGGTTATTATTCAGGCCCGCAGGCAGGTTAGTCCGGCTCAGAGGGAGTTAAGCTTTAAAAGGGGGTTTTCAGGAACATATCCGAACTGAAACAAATTGCTCTGAGCTGTAAGATTCATCACTGTCAGACCTTCCTTTTTGCCACACTTGTATAGGTCATGACGAGCCCCCTAAAAGAGGAATTTTCAGAAAATATGGCACACTTATTTTAAACCCACCTGACATTTCGAAAGGTTAAGCTCCCCAGAAAGGGCAAGCTAATTAAATAATTTCTTCTCAAAGAGAAAAGATATCAGCTAATCACTGAGGAGACGTATCTCACAAATATTAGATCATCATTTAGAGGCACTTTAGTGGAAGCAGTGGCAGCATGTCAGACTGATGTGTTGGGAGTAAAGGGAGGAAATACTGTGGGCCGAACATTAGTATGTATTTTGCAGCAGGCCATTTTCATTTCAAGCTTTGGATTTCTATGAAGCCGGGTATGGAGAGTATATTGCCCCATGTACATAACTGTTACTAACCCAAACCCCACTAACCACTGTAAATAGAGTAATACCAACTCCCTAGTTTGGATGGTGGTTTATTCACTCTCCAAAACCAAAAATGCATGAGCAAAATTGTGAGGTTATTTTTTGTGCTCTTACATAAGGTGCAAATGTCATAAGTTAAATGAAGCATCGCGTTAGTTCATGCAGGACACGGAGTCATGTGCTCAGCTGTCACAAGCTGTCAGCTTCTGGTTTATGGGTGCTCGTCAGTCACCCACCAATCACAGCCCATTCTCTCCACAAAGAGGTCCATTCAAATACAACTTGCCTCCACCACCCCAGCCTCCACCTTTTAGCGCTGAGTCCAAACATGGTTGTGGTAAATTGCATTCATCTTGAACAAATGTATCTTGCCTGCTACTCCCACTGGGGGGGTTTTGCATGTGTTCCCTGTTTCATCTTAGCATGCTGCGTGGCTAATCCAGGCAACATCAAAAGAATGGAGCCGTCAGTGCCGAGCATAACTGTCCCCTTTGTGCAATTAAAGGTTAAATCACGACAAAGTGTTCCTGACTGAACCGGCGTTAGTTCCACAGCCAAGACCAACTCATACCTCAATAATTTCTTTGGGTCTCTGTTTTGTTTGGACACTGTTTTAAAAACATGAAGAGTAATACATAAATCTAACCTAAACTCTTATTGGGTGAATTATGGGTGATTGGTGCATGGGGTCAAATGGGACAGGATAACTACACAGGGTTTGTTTACTTGGTTGATGAGTGATGATCAAAACATGAATGTAGCGTTCTACTGCAAGAAAATCTGTAAAGAAATGATTAAACTTTTTCATTTAGTTTGTTTATACTTTGTCCCTTTAACCCCAAACACTGTTTAGGGGGAGGTGACAGCATGATTGTGGGTGATTGGTACGAAAATGCAAGAAGGCAGAAAATGATCAATCTTGCCAATGTTGTAATGTTGTAAACTCTGGATTAGTGGTTGAGGGCCTTAATTCATGCAGACCCAAAATAGACCACAAACAGGTTCATGGTCTAACATGGTGTAGCCAGATATTGTTCTTTTTTTACTTCAGTTAGATGTATTTAATTATTTTTACTTTTTGTTATATATTTGTTTATTTGATACATATTTATTTAATAATATTAGTATACTACTACTACTAATATTATTATTATTATTATTATTATTATTATTATTATTATTATTATCTGTTGTCCCCAATTTTTGAAAATAGAAATTAAAAACAAGTTCAAGTTATATGTTAAAAGTTCTTGACATCTATTATAAGTGTTCAAACATCCAGAGTCCCTGTCCCCAAGACAGGTTTAGACTTAGTTTACATTAAAGCCTCTGCAGCTGCTGGGAATATGATATAACCCTCTTTCCCCCCTTAAATGAACTGGTCACATCTTAAGTATTGTAGATTTTTTTTTCACAAGGCTTAAATGAAAAAAAGCTTTCCCAATCACCTTAATTCACCCTAATTACAAAACTAACCCTGCCATTCAAAAACACTGTTCATTGTGTTTCACACCGATCTTCAACTGGTAACAATGCTTTGAATGCAAAATGCAATTTAAACACCCCATGTAATTTTAGTTTGAAAACAAGTCAGCCAAAACGATTTAGCAGTTGACCAGATAAAGCATTTTCAAACAAAGAATGGAGCTTAAATAGTAGCTACAGCTGATATAGTCTGCTAATGACGGTTTAATTTAAAATGCTAAAAATGTGAGCCCTGCTTTTTCTACTTCTGTCAATTAAAGGACCTGATGTTTGAAACATTGTTACAAATTAACCCTGCAGACTGCATCGCGCGAGCATTAACAGGCAATTTGAAAGTTGTACTTTTCTACAGTCTCGAGAAAAACATCAACACAAGATTTCTTGTTGTCGAGATTGTGCATATCATCCCTACAGCTCCGGAGGACCTACTAAATGCAGCGGTAGGATCTTACATAATAATCCCATCACTGATAGCACACCCCCACAATGCACTGCAGTGACAGGCTCAAGAGGTGGTTTCAGCTGATTGTCTGGATATTAGACATTAGTTCAAAATGAAAAACGCATCACATGTAAACTATGTGTCCTTGTGCCCTCTACACTGACACCCACACAGACGAAGCCCACTAATAATGGCCTCCGAGACACAGCCCACAATAAAACCTTCCCTCTAACTCTCAAACATGCAGCATTATTACAGTAAACTGGTATATTTTTATATTGTTTCTTTCTTGGTCAATCGGGGGGGGGGGTCCAGACTCATTCACCCCTCGCTCCGACTGAGATAAATAGTGATTTCCAGAGATAGCGTTCGTGTTGCTGCTGTCTGGACAAGAGCAACCAGCGACCAGCGGCAGATACAGTGATTTAGCAGGATCCCCATCTATGTACACCATCTTGATATTTTCACACAGACATTATGTCCGAGCCTTTGCATAAAAGAAAGCATTAGCGTGATTAGGATCAGAGCGGGCTCGATAATGCTCTGTGCGGCCTCTGCGATTTCAGATTTGACACAGCAGGTTATGATACAAGACTGTATCCTATCAGACAGGATGGAATGGATGGACGAGAGCAGTAGACTAATGCAGAGTGACACTCGCTCTCTCAGCGACTCCACTAATGGCCTTCAGATAGACGCACAAAGCTGGGTGGCGTGAAGGGCACTGGGTTACAGGTTTATTCAACCACTTCTCTATCTCGTCAAATGTATTCTATTTTTCCAGTGCTCCCATTTTGATACCAAGGACAGGGAAGCTACCACTGTTATTTAAAAATAAAATCCATTCTTCATGTGGCTACGGGGCAAGTTTTTTTTTCTATCATATTTTTCTTTTTCTTTGAGGAAGAAGAATCTGAATGCTCCAGGTCTGAAACAGACCCTATTACCAGTCAAAACATTTCAAATGACTGCAATCTCCCTGGTTTCCACCAAGAATATATATATTTTTTTAAATAAAGCTGTAACTTGAGAAGAAATAAAACTTCCATTAAAAGGACTGAAGAACGACAATGGCCTGGGGCCTGATACCAACACTGCAAAAAAAAAGATCTTAATATATAGTCTTCCTCACCTGCATAGAGTGTTTATCTGTTCACTGGAGGAAGAAGAACTCACACAAACAGTGTTCGAGGCAGACAGGAGTCATTCCAAATCTGCATTTTTAGGTGTCTCTTCGATGTATAATATCATAAAGACCTGATCGTTGCAGATATGTGTTTGCACATGTCAAGTGGAATTTATCTTTCTGTGAGCTCCACAAATTCAAATCCAATACAAGCTTGTACACACTCACCAATGCTATTCGCACTAGAGATAGAACCACATTTCAAGAATATATAACCAAACATTTTATTACTTGTCATGACATAGATACAGCATAAAACAGAATTTATATATATGTGAACGATTCTTTATTTTCTGGAGAAGAAATTTCAGAGAAAATTGCTGTTTTTGATATTTTCTTCTAGAAGCCATATTAAATGGAGTAAAGAGTGAGCTCATTACATTCAAAATGCATGATCCAGATATATAACACACCCTTTCCATCCAAAGTGAGCCTGAACTAATTTACCTATATAGTAATACGGGTTATTCGAAAAATACCCAGACTTATTTAGAAAAAATGTCCCTCCTTTAATTTCCAAGTTATATGTAAAAACACAGGCCTCTTTCCCTTATTGGCAGAGCGAACACAAATAGAACAATATGTTTTCCTTGATTGCTCTACCTGTTCTGAAATCTCACAATCTGTTTAGCAAAAGTCGTGTTTAATTAAACATCATGACTCAAGTTATCTGGAATAACAACCCTCACACACTAAAAAATAAAGATCTGCTTACGCGTACTCGAGACAGAGGGAGGGTTTGTCTTTTTTAATCATCAACTGACTCTCATTAATGGCTACTAAAAGATTGCTTCCCGTGCAGCCCTGTTATCTCCTGCCAGATCTCCCACATGTAAACACCAGCAATTCAGACATTACAAGATATTTATATTAGGACCATTTCTTTTTCATCATCTTAACAACTCGCTGACAAATATTGATCCATCTTATTAAAAAACATTCAGATTAGAGATGAAGTTCATACTCGAGTATAAGACTAAAACTGAACCTACACTTATATCCGTAGTCCAACCTTTTGTCATATAATTCTCACCTGGTTTCCATACTTGAAGAAATGATGAACGTGAAAAGCTGGACACTTCTATGAAAAGGAATTTGGAAAAATGTAATATTCAGATTCCAGAGGAAGAATGGAATCCTAGTTTAACACTGAATAATAATTTCTCTTTAAATGTCACACGGTCTAATGTAAATGTCTGGAAAATAAATCCCTTCTCTGTGTGTTTTAGTGCCAATGTAATGAGGTCAGCCAAGTTCTGCTTTGTACAGTGTAGGAATACAGGTAAGATTCAGAAACAGATGTACTGGTGCAACGTTTTCCATATGATTTTTTTTAAATAACTTCACATTGGCTCATAAACAATCGTGGATATAGGAGACTCCACTCTGAATAAAAATGTGGGGGAAAAAAAGAAAACTCTCAGAGAGTTAGTTTGAGCATTCCACACACACACACACACACACACACACACACACACACACACACACACACACACACACACACACACACACACACACACACACACACAGACAGACAGAACTACAGTACATACCTGTAATAAAAGGTAGGGGTTTAGCCAAGTGACAGTATTCATTTGTCACCTAGCAGACTGCTGGTGGTTGACTATTCGCAGCACAGGAGTGGAGGAGATCTGTGGTTGTTTGTGTGCACGTGTGTGTGCTTGTGTGCTTGTGTGTGTGTGTGTGTGTGTGTGTGTGTGTGTGTGTGTGTGTGTGTGTGTGTGTGTGTGTGTGTGTGAGCACGATACCCTGTTCTGCAGTATGAAATAAAGAATAAACTGCTTTTACCAGTGGCCCCAGACATTTGCCATTAGATAGGAGAAAATACAATTTAGTTTGTGTAGTTTTCTGTACAATTCATTAAATTCAAAAGTCACACAACATTACTGTGTGAGCTGTAGACATTATTCTTGTTTAGATATTTTGTTCTCAGTTGTTTGTCTATCTTTATTAGTTATCATATTGCACCTACACCGAGAAACAGACACCATCACTGAGAGAATACATCTGCCTCGCCCTCGCTGTACAGGACATTATATAATCTGTCCATGCAGTCGCCCTGAGTATCAATGAGGCCTGTGGTGCAAATTCAATGTGGGCACATGCCTGCTGCAGAAAATGTCCTGGACTTGAGAGCAGACACTTTTTTGCTCGGCTCAGCCTTCGGATGTCGTCGAGAGACACCGAGAAGGTTGCAGGTTGCTTCGAGCTTATAGTGACATTAATGTGTTTCTTTTCTCCAAGAATAAAAGATGATTCGAAATTTTAAACTTGAATAAGTAGTTTTAAAGATAAAAAAAACTAGGTGTCGCTGGCACAAGGTAATTCATATTATTTTTGAATGTTAATTGGGTCAAACTACTTCATATAAATTCATATTAACAGTGCAGTGGCGTTGTTAACAATATCCAATGTGAACCTTGTGCTCTCACTTCCACACCAGATCGTAATTTTAAATGTTATAATCTATATTATAATGACATTTTCCTTCTCTTGAATCAGGTAACCCCTGAACATGGGATTGGCTCAGCAGACAAATGTTCCATACAGTGTATAATTTATTCTTTTATACAAGCCTGTAAAGTTTTTAAACGTGAGGATATTTTCATCTGTGCTGTTGCTTTTTTGAGGGATGACTAAGGTTATTTTTCTCCCTTTGCTATAAATACACAGCCTCGCCACAGCAAATCTGTCTATCTAGATGAAATCTGAAACAGGTAGAGCAGAATATACAGGCAATTACCTCTCAGTCACAAGCATTTCTCACAGATGGACCACAGTGCGTTGGCTGTATTTATGTGAAACACGGCGAAGATACGTCTACAAGGCATGAAGGACCTTTATATAATCAGTGTTGAAGGTTTTCCTGCCTTTGAGTTCGTTTTTCTAGACTCAGACACACAATAGAACCTAACTGTCCTATTACATCCATCACTGGATGCTATACAATGAATATAGTAAACTTAAAAATACAGAGTGGCATTCAAGTGCAGGCAAAAACTGGATCATCTTTGTGTTTGAAATCAAAAAGTACATAATTAGTTTTGAAACTGTGAACCGCGACAACAGGATAATAAGGACAACGAGAGAACAACGTGGGTTCTTATTTACCTCTTTATACAAAAAGGCTCATCAGGGCGGTCGATGTGTTCCTGCTTCAGATTCCTGCGGTTTTACAGCAGCTCCTGCCAACACAGCACCTCTATACACATGCTCACAAACAGTGTTGCTATGAGCTCAAACATTTGGCCGTCATTTACATGCACCAACAAAGCTAATAAGTCATGTAAATTGTATCAGTAGTCGGCTGTGCCTCTGGTCGCTGCACAGTGTTTCGTCCTAAAAAATGAACCTGCGTTAAAACAAAAGCTTTAATCTCTTGTGGTGACTTGTCAGGCCGCTACAATAATTGGTAATGGGATTTTCACTGAGCTCTGAAGGCAGAGTCACAACATCAATGTACTATAAAATGATTTATTTCTACACGGGCCCCAAATGCAACGCCTTTGTTATTCCACAGAATTACTTAGCTCAAAACGGCATGACACAAAGTCACCTACAGCTGTGCACTGATATAATATAGGAGTCTAAATGACCAGATTTAGGGCCATTAAATCAGTCGGTGCAGTTGGGTTAGGTGAGTTACATTTCCCGTTAACGAGAGGTGCAAGGACAAATTCTTTCTGAAATGAGTTCCTGCGTCATGTCACTATGGAGCTTTGTCCTTATTTAAAATGTGAAAAAAATACAGAAATATAATGTAATCCTTTCTAAAGAGTATAACACACGCATAGTGTGAGGAGATGAACTGAGAAATTCCCTGAGAAGTGCAATAAATAATCTCAAAGATGAAGTATTGTTGCTTTTCACTTTAATAAGGATTGCTGATGCAATGTGAAAAAAACTAACGTGGTGGAAACTATTTCCATTAAGCTGAGAGCATCCTCCATATCTAATAATTAAATTACTTTTCATGGTTGCAATAATAAACACATAGTTAAGAGGAGTGTCATATTTATTGCAATTATTCTTTGCTTATGAGTGAAATCCTAACCTGACAAATCAAGAATCTTTATAAATGATATTGAGTTGTGAAAAAAAAAACAGATAGTTCGAAAATGATGTTCATTAGCATTCCTTGTTTTTGTGCTTTGAGATGCACCTGACTTATAAAATCATATCTCATCTCATCATCAAAATCATATCTCATATCATCACCACTCTTGTGTGTGTGTACACTAGAGTTACTGGTTAGCTTAGCATAAAGATTAGAAAAATAAGTGAAAACAACCTAGACCTCATTAATTAATACTAGATATTTCTCCTTCATTAGAATTATGATAGAACTGTGCAGTGAGTGGGACATTTTACAGCTGAAGAAAAACTAGTCAGTGTTCTCTGGTGAGACTATTTTTAAGTCATATATATATATATATATATATATATATATATGTAGTCAGCAGAGTCAGGTGGGGCTGAATGAATGAATTCAACACTCATTTAACAAGAGCATCAATCATTATGTGAAGATCAATATTGTGGAGAAAGAGAGTAAATGTGAGCAAGCGGAGTCCAGATGGACCAAAAGAAGGAATTCATATATATGTTATAATGCCAGTTATAGGTTCATTGTTTATAGAGTAGCCAGAACATTTTATTAGCTTAATAAAATCACATATTGCCCAAAGAATCCCCACAAAAAACAACCAGCCAATCACTGATGGACAATATATTTGTCCAATTGCAGAACCCTATTAGCTCCAAAGCAACTATTGATGTGATCTTTAATTAGTTGTGTAAAGCAAATCGTTTACTGGGAAAATGGGTTAAAATGTGGTGGTTTTCAGAATTAAAAGGGCAAATCCTAGTCTGTGCTCTGTCAATTAAATCAGTAAAACATCCATGCATATGAATTTAACATAACCCTTGAAATGACGATTGGCAGAGCAGCACTCTGACCATCAGGCCTGGCTCCCCCCCCCGAGGTTTCACACGGTTGAAAGCGTGTCCACTGGGATCTCGGTGTCTTTAGGAGATCACAGCTCATTGACATGAGCTTGTCTGAACTGAACATCTTTCACTCCCTGGCCACTGATCCCTCTCCCTGCAACACTCCTCAGCTTGTTATGCTCTGTTTGGGTTTCTCACCCAAAGCTGCCGTGAATGAGTAAAGACAAGGCAATCGCACAGAAACACTGCAACCTGGAATACAGATTACACCAGGCTTTGAGTCAAGGAAGTGTTGAAATCACATTTATTTCTGTGCAATAAAGAAACTCTTACTATTCCTTCCGCTGTCGCTATTAAAGGTAGTGTGATTTAGAGAGAAATTGATTTGAAGTTTGTTTAAAGCAGATCTTTTTTTCTCACTGATTTGTAATGTTTGAAGGACATGAGGGCAAACTTTTACATTATCATTAGCCAAGAAATGTGTCTTCATATTGTCTTCTCTCTCTGGCAGCTTTGTCCTTGTGCGCCTGGATTTTTGCCATTGTGATTTTCTTCTCTACAGCCTCCTTCCTGATTAGGCAGAAGTACTCATTTGGTATTGTGAGGAAACTGGTGCCTGTTATTGTGGAACTTGACAATTGTTCGGGTTTATCTGGGTGAAACATTTGTTTCTGCAAAGTTTCTGGTCATGTGGCAGAAAACTTTACACTCAGTCGAACCATTCTCAAAGTACTGAGGTTCCGCTATTCTGCAGAATTTTAGAGACCTTGCAGACTTTAGCCTGCATGAGGAGAGATAAGATAAACTCTTGTCAGATGTATTATATCGGTTTTTGGGTTGTTTTCTTAGGCCCGTACACTTTCATGCTGCAATCAACCAAATAGAGGGACCACATAACCTGTACTGTATAAACTATTTGCATATTACTTGACAGTGATAAATTGTCCCCCCAGCATTTTCATAGGAAAGTTTATAATGTTTAAGACGCTCAGCACAACTATGACACCATCAACAATACTTAGCAATTTTAGGAATTGTCATCACAAAATATGATTCGTTATGAGGTAAACTCATAACGAATCAAATTTTGGAAAGTAGTAAAGATAAAAGTAGTTTTAACTTCACGAGCTGCAATGTACAGCATTAGAATGTATGTAATATATATTTATATACTACATTATTAATTTATCAACTGCATACCTTTATGTCTGTCTTATGAGTGAAATTCCACATGTCCACAATTATACAGTGTAATGTATAGTAATCATTATAGAATTTGAACCTCGGCCTTAAGAAAACTTTCATATTATCTCGTTAAAACTATTTTCCTTTGAAAATGTGCAACTTTACAACAAAAATATATAGAATCAAGGCTCAACTCCTTCAAGTGAGTTTTATTTTCAATTATAGTCCGATTCAGTGCAATTTCATTTTACTTACACTGCATGTTCATACTGTAGCAGAATACAGAAAAGTCTCCTTCATAAGGTTGTGTGTTTCTTCAGTATGTTTTTTGAACCTGGCAAAATATGAAAGGAAACAGGTTTGTAGCATATATTTGACAAAGAGCATGACATAAGCCTCGCATATCCCCTTTCAGAGCTAATAACTGTTTAACTGAGCTTTGAATTTGATAGAATATACGAATAACCTCTGCCATTAGCACGACTGCACACTGAGAAAATGCATTTAGGAAAACACCAGACACATTTTGATCAGTTATGGACGCAGCATCATAAAATGATGGCTCTTCCTTTGACAGAGCTGTCTTGAGCACTTCTGTTTACAACAGGAGCAGCAGCAGATTAGGGTGTTTCTGTGTCAAAATCCACCCATTAAACAGACAGTTACTTTTTATCCCTGTCCACAGCTTTTAAATCACTACTGTAGGAATTCAGACGGCTGTGTTAAAAGGCTCCCCTCTCTAATTCCAGTTTGAAATGGAAAGCAGAAACCCTATGAGCGTAAATGTGTGGAGCAAATTTGCATTTCCTGAATGTAAATCATGAAAAAACAAAACAATCAGCGCTCAGCAGCAAACTGTGTCTTCCTGCTGGTTATTTCTAGCATTTCAGTTAAGAATTGCGTGATACGTTGTGTCTACCTGCACGGAATATTTTAGGATTCAAGACACTGAAAAGCTAAAAGTAGAGAACAGATATGTTGAATGGTGATTAAGACAAAGAGAGTCCATCTCTCATTCTGCCACTACTTGTTGTAGCACTAGTGGGACTAACAGCAGGGCTGAATGTCTTTTGTCAGTAAATGAGAGTTTAATATGTTGCACCATGGAGATGGGACGTAGAGTGTGTGGCCCCTGCTGTTTCCTTCATCAATGCCTTGCCTTGTCACAGACCGCACCACATGAGCCCACTCTCATCTTCAGCTACAGGAGTCTGAAAGATCACAAACCTGAGACCTTTTTATCGGCTTTCCTGCATGGCTTTCTGACGTACATTCATCAAGCCTACCGGACTCAAAGTTAACTAAAGGTAGACATCTCCATTAAAGAAGAGAAAGGTCGTTTGTCTTTTTTCTATAAAAGGAAACTAACTGTCTTAAAAAATTCATGACTTTCCATTATTTCCAGCTGTTTTGGTGTGATGAAAGCATAGATGCAATGGGTTGTTTGGGTTTTAGAAGATTTGGAGAAAATGCTCTTTGGTTGTGGCTATTTTTAGGGTTTACTTGTAGAGTCCGTGGTGTTCCCTTATAATAGAGGGAAGTAGGCTACTTTCCCTCTATTGTAAGCCTGTAGTGTGATGATAAATCATTAAGACTATTATCTTCTCAAGCCTTCTATAGCTTCCAGCCTTCATCCCAGTTGGCAGGCCACCTTGAGACCTTGAGCAGTTCCTTTTCCTTGGAGACTCACCTTGCCATTTCCAGGAAGTCCCAAAGGAAGAAAGCTTGGGTCCCAAATGGGTGTCCCCTCAGATCCACAGCCTAAGTTCACCATGTTGTGACCATATATACCTCAAACTAGATCCTGAGTTGGCCATCCCAACCAATATCTTAGTCTTTTCCTAAGTCTGACATCCTGGCCAACATCCCACCTGTTTCAAAAGCTGTTCTTTGGTCAGTCACCCTGATGTCAAAGCAGTTCCCAGGTCTGTCCCTGACCCTGATCTGAGTCTGTCAGCATCAAGCCTGTTCCTGGTCCCCAGTTGGTGCCTTGGCCAACATCTTCTCCTTACCATTCAGCGGCCCCTGCTGACCAACATCCAGACCTCTCACATCATCAGTTGGCCATCATTGCTAACACTCAGACCATCCATCAGCTGCTCACCTGCTTCCTGTCTTGTACCTTTCCCCCACCATCAGCCATTTCTACTGAAGTCGTCCTTCTCACCTGACAAGCCAACCACCCAACATCTTCACTTCTTCTGCTTGTTCCACACTAAAGAGAGACTTCGTTCAAGCTCCTGCTTTATCACACGTTTAAAAATGTTTTGTTCTATGTACTTGTTTCATCATTGACCAATTCATTTTTTGTTTACCACATCATACTTGGGAAATGGTCATGGCCTATGACAATGTCTACAATGCCAAATAGAAAGGTATCTGGTCCATGACCAAAGCCTGACCTCTACTGATCCAGTCTTTGGGGTTTGGTTGCTGTGCTTGAGTCAGACTCGGGTTTGACTAGAGAGACGCTAGTTTCTCTGTTCTTCTTTTTACCCTGCAACAGAGTACATCATGTAGTTTAAGTGGAACATGGCAATGCCTGTTGGGGAACAAAAGGAATGACAGCGGTAACCATTGTTTGGCCTGGCTGGTTAGACTGTTGTATTTTTGCTTAGGATTTTTTTTTCAAACCACACAGGCCATGGTATTATTGTGCTGTATCTAGCTATTTCTAATGACCGGTTACCATTTGACTATCAGTTCCTGCGCAAATAAAATGATCACACATATTCACCAGTATAATAAATCCATTCAACCATTTTTGTTGCCCCTGGCAGCTTTTTGTATGTGCTACACTGTTCTGGTAAAAAATGACATTTTCAGGGTGCAGAGTGTGAACTGTATTTGTCTAAAACAGCACAATAGTGTTGAACAGGGCCTGCGATGAGAAGAGAGCCTTAAGTGAGAAGCAGTGTCATTAACACTCAAGTGAGTTTTGCATAGCTTTAAAGCCTCTTACAAACGGAGTCATCTGATAAAGTGGAAGACATATCAAGTGGGGCTGACGTGGTTTCTTTGAACTTAATGATGAAAGGTCTTAGAAGAGTCACATTTTCTTTGATGGATTATATAAAGATAATTATGGACGGCAGAGTTGATCATGAACATCCATAGTTTATTATCACAGCTTAAACACTTTGTGCATTTCAATGTCTGCTGATACCAGGGGGCAAATACAGTATCCTGAATCTTGTGTCAGGAAATTAGTCTTTTATCCCTGTAAAACCATGCACCATGTTGCATATGGGTGTAGAGTTTAAATTTAAATAAAGCCTTAACAAAACACTGTTTAATGTCGATTACATTATTTTTTTATTTAAATCTGATGCCACCTACATAGGCAACTCAATGGGGATGGGTGTTGTGTATCAAGTCTGATCTGCAGTAACATACACAGATCAGCCTCACATGCACAACATATGGTGATGGATGACACTGCCAGGGTTATTTTTATATAACAACCTAATTAGCCAGTGTACATATGTACTTTCACACTGTGTTTTCACTATAAGACTCGGGTTTGTTAAATAGAAGGTTCTGTGCTCACCCATTATATCTTTATCATCACCATGTGTTCAATCGACAAAGTGAACTGCCTTTATGTTGGACTCAAATTGCCATGTAAGATCATCGAAGCGAAACTCACCTAAAATAAGGACACGCTCTGCGGAGCTGAGTGAGTGACATCGTTTTTGAATTCGAACCAAGTCAGAGCTGGTCCAACTTCTGAAATGTATTCTTGCCATTTCCTTAGGGATGTGGAACACAAAAGGCCCCCGTGAAGAAAATTAACATTTTTCACAGTTCGTTGAGCTCATTTAAATGAATCAAAAGATGCAACTGACTCACTTTTTATGTGGCAAAGCTGATGCCAAGCACTGCTCAGCATTGGCCCCTACTTTACATTGTTGTGAAAGATTTGGATTCAATGTTTGTTTGTTTTTTAACAAAAGTTAAACATTTGGCTTCAAATTCAGGTTGGGGTCGCTTTACATTCACCCATTCACACACACATGCATACAGTGCATCTGTGGGCAGCACATTTTCTATGAGGTGCAATTCAGGGTTCAGTATCTTGCCCAAGGACACTTCGTCATGCAGGTGACGAAGACTGATGTGACCAGATGTGACATGAAGTCTATTTTAAGCTTGAGTACAATTCCAAAAAACAAGAGTATTATCTATTCTGTCTGCACATATCTCTGCACACAAAGTACAGAATAGGAGTTTAACATTTTAGCAGAAGGCCCATTTCTCAAAAAAAAAAAAAAGAAGTGTAATTTACGTGTAGCAGTCTATGCTCATTTTGGTAACTTCAGTTTATTTAGGATATTATCTCCAGTAATCTCAAGTTCTCTGCAAACTCTGGAAGAGAAGCAGCTTGTTTAATTCTCTTCGAGGTTTCTGTCGGCGTCTGATTTACAGCGTATTTTGGGTATTTTGAATAGTCTCGGAATATTGCCAACAAACCAATCCCATGAAAAGTTATTTCCCTTGGACGACCATTTATTTAGTCAAGGCCGGAGTAGTTTCGCGGGATGGCTTTCATTTCACGGTTCATACTCTCAATGTGATTAATAAGTAAAATGCTGTTGAAGAGAGAGAAAAGCTGTCATTCAATCCTATCTGCCTGGACTGGTAGGACGACAGAATATCCCAGGGCGTTAGGAGCTGTTGTCAATCACTGCAACAAAATCAGGCATATTTGGATCTAGCCTGACAAGTCCTCATCTGTTTGGACCATGTCCACAACTCGCTCGAATAAGATAAATTATAAGGGATGGTAGTTCCTAGAGATGAGTTTACATCAGTGCAGCACTGTGCACTAGGGCTGCAATCACTGCAACCCTACTGGATTATCTGCAGGGATTTTCTCCTTAGTTTGCTTTGCATTTCAAATTTGACTTGAGTTAACTTGATGTATGACGTGTGTTAATTGATTTGGTTTAAACCAGTGGTTCCTATGAGAACTAATTAAGTTTGCATATTCTTTCATTTTCTGTTTAACCTCATTAATTGTGTAGTACCATGTCTGATCCATATGGCGAATAAAGATGTATTTGTGCAGTATCTTTTTGTACATACATTAATCATTAATCTCATCGCAATTTGTGGGCAGCAAATGCACTGATGAATTTCCATAAAAATAATGGGGAAGAAAATGACGAGAAAACATTTAAAAACAACCAGTAAATGTTAACTCGGTTATTTTTTATTCGTAGGATCAGGCTGAAGCTGAAGGTCAGACGGTTCAAACTCTGTCCACCAAAGTCATTAGAGTCAACACAAACAGAACAGCTAATAGCTGGATTAACAAAGATAGTGCCATGCAGCACACACGACTAAATTATTTCAGATTTGTTTTTACTGGAAACTACTGGAGGGATAAACACTCTTTGTCTAAAATAATTTTCTCCTCCTCTGATTCACATCATGTTCACCATCTCATTAGAGCGCCGAGTGACCTCTTGTGACCGGTATACAAGCATCTGTTGTTCCTCCACTAATTTATGAAGGATTCTCCTTTAATTCCCCTCGTGTCCACTCACTGTATTCTATACATTACATCAAATTGTATGCCCTACCATGTATACACTCATCTTTCACAGGCTGGGTACACACAAACACACACACAAACACAGTCAAACTCACACACACACACAAACAAACAAACAAACACAAATTTAGACCAAGCTTGAGTCCCCATGAGGTCTACTGGTCCTCACAAAGTCCTGAATAGATACCAAAAGTAAGTACACACACACACACACACACACACACACACACACACACACACACACACACACACACACACACACACAGTTAACTATGCACCTGGATGAAAAAATAATATGAATATTTCCCGAATATTTCCCTCCCTATCACCTCATACATTAGACTAACTGTCTACCTACAGTGATGTAATAGAAAAGGGCTTTATTTACAATAGCAATATTGGTAATATAAAGTATTTATATTTAATCTTATATAAAATATGATAATATCATATGCAGTATTTCAGAAATTGGTGATATATTTTATATAATAGCATTTCAGTTGGTGACTGTCTGCTGTTTTGAAACCAGACATTTCTTTTATCACTGCCTCCCTCAGCTCTTTCTCTTGGCGACCCTATAGAAAACCCCTCACAGTAAACAACACGCAACACTGGAGACGAAGCTTCATTTGCAAAACTACATGAGCCTCTGATAACCACAGTCAACAATTAGCTCAACGCAGAGTAAAAGCAGTTACGAGCTTCACGACGTTACATTCATTGTTATTCATTCAATTTGCTGAGTATAGACACACAAAACCAAAATTATTCAATCATTAAATATTAAAACACATAAAGCTCCATGTGAACAGTTGAACCACACTGGCCACATTATAAGACAGCTTCAGTATTGTGTGCATCATGCTTACACCCTGATGAATGAGAACCAGGACTGAACACTGCCAAGGCTGCAGACATGGACGTCACCACTCATTGACGGGCAGCATGGCCTTCTCCCAATAGAAAATAATATATCAGAGACAGCAACAATTTTCACCCAAAAAATATTCTTTCAACGAAATTCATTCATTTTCATTTTGTGTGATAACATGATTCCAGTTATTATTTATACAATCCGTCCAATTATACAAGAGTACAGGATACTTACAGGTATTTGCTAATGCAGGCTCGATGATGCTTCGGCAGCTGCACAGCTTGCACGGTTATTCAGACTTTCCTATATGTTGCACTTCTGGCCGTGCAAAATGCTTATCATCAGGAAGATAGGGAGTTCAACTGAAAGCTCCACAAACTCCCTATGGGAATGTATGCATGATTAATAGCGCCTGTGTGTATACAGTACATTCACTATGTAACCAGTGTCTACCATGACTCACAGAGCCCTTGGCGAATGGGAGAATATCCATATAATTTCTGAGGAGAGTGTTGGTGCCATCCTCCGCTTTGTCGTTTTAAACGGTGCGCGATCACCTGTCAGTTTGATTAAGTAAGCTCTTGAATCTTCTCTGCTGTTATTAACTTCAATTTCTATTTTTTTCCCCCCATAGATACTCGAACGCTGAGGCTAGATGGAGAAGAGTGAAAAACACTGTGACCCGTTTTGAAGTCTGGTCTCTAATGACTTGTCTCTGTCTGGATGCTCGGCAATGTTTTAAAAATCGCAGCAACATCACACACTTTCAGGCTGAATGAGGGAAGTGTTGACTGAACATTAGCAACAATGGAATGCAGTAATACTATATGTGTATGTTAAGTGTGAGTGTGCATATTTGTCTGCACGAGAGAGAGAGAGGGAGAGAGACACTGTGTCTCACTTTGTGCAAATGTCAGCAGGCCTCCCAGCACCTCCGAAGCAGTCTAACTGGAAATGGCACAGAGACGCTGCTGACCATATGGCTCTTGTAATTAATCGTGCCGATTAATTTTTGGCTCGTCCTCAACATGTGCACAGTCACTTGTGTAATACAAGAGCCCTATGAGCAGGCACATCCCCTAGCCTTTCACACTGAGTGCTAAAATACAAATGGAAGGTCATGTGGCGCTAAGGTTAACACCACAGCTGAAATCTCATTCAGAAAAAAACTTTAATTTAGATCAGTCTAATTATTTTGCACTGGGTACTGTAATGGGTGGGAGCCATGTGAAGTGCCACTGACTGGATTAGAGGTTTTTAGGGTAATTATTCTTGGACAAGGGAGCTTGCAAAAATATTTGGCAAAGTGATTAAATTAGGCAAGTTATCTCGTGGTGTTACTCAAATTAAAAATGACACTAAAATCAAAATATTATTAAAAGGGGCTTTGTGTAAATCAAAGCTGACAATGTACAGTGTATATTTACCACCAGGAAACCATGTCACCACTAACCTGACCAGAGCACTGAGGTCTGTCTCTGCCCAGTTGAGATGGTTTCTTCCCTGTGGCAATGGAAAGAAACCCAAAAAAATTAATCCAGCTCATTACTTAAGTTAATGTGGTTCTTTAAGTACCATACACAATATCTTGGCTCAATTTTACATCGCTCAAAGTGACAAAGACATTTCTGGGAAACTAGTGTTTCCTCATATATGCACATGTATACAGTAAGGTTATCTGGGTTCTTATCAGAACGTCTACTCTATGAGGTACCTATGGTGTAGGTAAGAAGTTTATACTATCTATCATTCTTGTGAACAGGTGCCAGCGTTAAGATGTCTTGTGTACCATGTATCATGGTGGGGGGACATAAGAGTTGTATTAAGCCTTTTTTGGCCCCAGGGGGAGCTGTGTCAAATCTGATAAAGTGACTCAGCTGATGTCACATGAGTCACTTTCTTCCAGGGCTGAAGGCTACAAGTTTGGAAAAAAGAGAACAGGCTGGTGTGAGGTAAGGAGAAAGTGATCGTAACAGACCTCTGTGGCCTGCTCCTACTTGAGACTCCACTCCGCTACATTCGCCCTTACTAGCATTACACAGCTGAATCTCCACTCAAACTATCAGCAGCCGAGTTGCATTGTGGGTAAAGAAGGCCCTTGGTTTTAGCAAGAAGAAGAGTTGTTAAAAAAATTAAAAATTGTTTCTTCTTTCTATGAGTTCCTCAATGGTATTGTAGTGAGATGCTAAATCAGTGGACTATTCTTTTAACTATAAAAGCAAATGCTGCTATTCCATCTCTAAAAACACAACGACCTAACTGAGTCTTCAAGGACCAATATGAAGAGGATAATGGGAGATGTATAACAAATAGAGGTAGTTAGAAGCACTGACGGGATAACGTTTGGGTTTGCTAACCAATAATTTGTATGACAAAAAGATTGTAACGTACATAGCAAAGCCTTAGTAACTTGGATAGTAGTTTGTATGTAAACATGATTGTTTCCTGTGGTAGCCATAGACTGCATGTATGAAACTCCTGCACTTCCGATGAATACAAACGCCACAATATCAATATGTAGTGTGGAACATTCAGTTCTCTGTAAAATCTATTGTGGAACTGCTTATGTCAAATCAACCCTATTCTCCAACAAAATTCTCCAACAAATCAAGATAAACCTGATGCAAAAAATCATGTCCACAATGGCCTAATTAAACTGGCCCAGATTATAGAGATAGCTGATGCTAAAAATCTGATGGTAGATGAATTTATATCATCTCGGTCGAGCTACAGCATCACACCAGTGTTTTAAGAAAGAAAGAGGCAGTGAAGTGGCACAAATACTTGCTTGGCTTTTTTCACTGTCATCCTACAGACTGCAGCCGGTGACATACAACTGCAAATACACATGGCCTTGATATAGTCAAAAACACTTCAGAGTACAAGAGTTATCTATTATGTATTGTTTACCGCTCATCTGAAGCAATGTATCCACGAGAAAGGTGAAGAATAGCCCGGAGGCATTTACCAGATGTTCATTTATAAAACAAAAGGAATTCACTTGAAACGTCTCAACTGCATTCAGCACACCTCTACTAAATTTTTCAACAGCTCATCGTGACTGGGAACAATATATGAGGCTGTCTTGTATTATGGGGTCTGAGACAACCAGGACAATGCTATCTTTGAGATAACCAAGAGAGTCATACTGAAGATGCTGATGCGTGTTTCATTCACAGTTGATTACTGTCTTTCTGTAACTTGTATAATGTTTCTCTTTCTTTGCCTGCTATTTTTCACAGTTTTTAATTACTTTCTTTTTAAGCCCAGATAGGACCTGTAATTGACAGTTTGTCTACCTTGCACAGCAAAAGCCCTAATTTGCATGCACTGAACCGTCAAAGAGTCTGTGTCACCTGCTGTGTCGTAGGGCAATGTATTAATCGTCTTTGGATGACTAAAGAGCTCGGATTATGACACTGTTTTTCCTCCTTTTTCCCCCCGCCTCATAGGAATGCAAAGGTTGGACCTTCAGAATATTAGTACGACTATCTGCGTGTGGGGAGTCAGAAGGTGTCGCTGGGGGGAACCTGAGGCGCCGTGCTAGTCGTTCTTGGAGTCTCATCCCTCTGCTGCTCTCTCACCTTAACTCAGGAATTGATAAGACTTCTGCTCCTGCAGCTGTGCTGCTTTGAAGCATTGCACAGTGATAACAGACCAGCGAGACGTCAAGCTGTTATCTCCTTGATGCTGACATTCACCTCGGATACTTGGTAACATGTGCCCAAAAGGTACAGTGTGCTCGCTGAGAAAGCTGCAGGGAACTGAAGAGGCAAAAAAAGGGAAGGAAGATGGCCCATATACTGACAATTACCCATGAAATGCAGTTGCAAACAGAGTAAATTACATCCACCTTAGTACAGATATCTGTTTTTGACAATCCTCGATATAACAGCACCACTACCTCTTAGGCTACTTAATATTGTTGACTGCTGGTGTGCAATAAAATGGTTAGCCCGTCTAAAGGCTTATTTATGGTCAATGTTAGAAACATATACGGAAACGGACTGAGGTCTCAGACCGTTCTCTGCGTTCATTCTATCCGTATTTCCTCTGTCCTACTTCTGAAAGCTTACGGACAAAACAGACATTATGGAGCACTACCACCAGAAATCATGTAGGGGCAGCATAGCCATTATGTCAATAAAGACGGTCATAGGACACAAGGGCGAAATGCAGAACTTTGTGAGTTGGTAAGAGCGATCTACGTATAGGATGTTACGGGGACAAAAAGCCACTTTTGCCACTTTCTAAAGAGGAACATTATCGTTGTCGGAAACTCTCGACTCTGTGCTGCCCTCTAGTGGAGGTATTGCTTAACAACCATGCTAACATAAAGGATGCATGGAGGTATGTGAGCGGTAACAGTTATACTGTTGAAACACATGTATCTCTTTTCATACGTACAGTTATCGTGTAGAGAGGAGGCCTTAACTCAGGTCTCATAGGATACTCTAGGCTGGTTCAGGCCATGGGACTTGGCTTTTAGATTATCTAGACTGAGAAAGACATTGTTGTATATTTTACGTTAAATCTGATAACAGATACACTTTATTTAAATGTATTAGAACCAAGCGCTGCCAAGGAAATTCCTCAGAAGCTGTCCATGTCACCTTCAGACAGAAAAAAGAGGGAAGAGAGAAAACACACTTCAAAGCCATCAGTCCTTTATGTTTGAAACATGACACACGCTGGACAGAAGCTGTTGAGACAATGTGTTTTGACACACTTTATTCTTCAAGAATTAAATTAAGTTTTACATAAAATGAGGTTTGTACTTCATAAGCGCCGGCAATAAAAGGGAAGGATGTACCTTATCTCTGCCTGTGCTCTCGCTTGCTTTTATTACAGGAGGTAATTTGCATTTTAATTTGGAGCTTGAACCTGTGCTTAATAGAATTAAACTGAGAGACACATTGACATGGTTTTCTGACCCCTGCAAGACCTGCACGTACAGGCGGGGCAGACTCACTCAAGTTATAGCGAGGCACGGGGTTGACCCCTTGTTGAGATAAGCCTGAAAGGTAAACACTGGCTCCTTAAATGGCAATTATTGCCATAATTTTCAACAAACTCCCCGCAGGAGCAGTACATTAACCTGAACAAATGTGTGTTATTGAGAAATCACAATTCACCCAGATTTTTTGACATAGCTTCTCCCCATAAAATGATTCCCTCTTTCATGGAGAGGAACGGGAGACCCCGCACTGAAAGCAAAACAGTGTTGTCCCTTTTCTTTTTAATGCACAGCAAGATTGCGGTTTGTTTTTGCCCTAATAACTCCCCGCCCTGGATCTGTGAAATTGGAAGTTGGCTTGTCAGACTTTTGAATGTTTACAGCAGCTTTGAATTTCCTATTCAAGTCAATATTAGGTTAGGCTATGGGGGGAAACAGCTTGAGAGGGGGAAGTGCTATGAAGCATGAACAAGCCAAGCCGTCGACCAAGGAGAACCAGACAGAATGAAGTTTGGCATTTTATAATTAGAAATGAAGAGCTGGGGCTGCAAACAAAGCAACTCAACTGGCACACGTCAGTGTTTTTATACTTTAAGTACAATAGCAGGCATGAGATGCAGCACAAGATGCCTGCCTCATATAATAACAGCACATTATTCATTTTATTATACTATCAGTTTCACTGTTTTCAACACTTAAGACTTGACTAAAAGAGGCCTCATCGCCTCCAAGACTGATCTATAGGCCCCCTGCTCCTCTATCTGCAGCAGTGAGTCATCTCATCACAGACAAGTATAAACACGCTGTTCTTTCAGTAGCTGTCAGCGTTGACCTTTAAGGTGGTTTTAATAACGCTATAATTGACACTGAAAAGAGAGAAATGCAAAAAGCTAGAAAAGGTCTAAATGAAACATAATTTGCCCCAAAGCCAAATTAGTGGGATCTGAATTGATCACACTGAGCTGAACTGTCAATTTCTACATTTTATACAGCTTTACGCAACTGGCAGCAGACTTTGACTGTCTCGCATTCCACTGAAACAGCTACAATAGGTGCTCAAATAAGAGATGGAGAATAGAATTAATAGAAATACACAGGAATTATTCAATATTGCATGAGTGTAAAAATGTGATAGGCCTTGATTCACACACATTAATACACAATAAACATTGATAAACACCGTCTTCTCTCTTTGAACATATAAGGAGAGTGTTTGTCATACTCTGTGGAGAAGAATCCACAACCAGACTGGGCATCATGAAGATTTGGCTCATTTCAGTTAATATATCCCAACTTGCAGAACAAGGGTCACAGAGGAGCAGTATTCATGTTATCTGGTCAGTCGATTGCTTCATTATTGGCTGCTGTCAGTAGCAGTATTAGTTATCAGCAGAATCAGCTTTATCGCAGCCTTGTTTCCCTCAACATCTCTCCTCTCCTCGGCATCATTGCTGTATTTGTCTTTTCCTTTATTTGCTTTGTTTTTTAAACATACGATATGTTAGCGATATGTATATATACTTTGGCGGATAGGGGTCTCCCAATCGAAACAATAACAAGGGAACTAGTTTGATGACGTCTCCGAGCAGCGTGGAATCATGGGAGTAAAAATCTACCTGAGGGCGCAACTCCTGTTCACGGATGAGGTATGCAAACGTTTTATTCACGTTACGCGGCAAAACACAATGAATAACTTCCATCCATTATGAGTGACTGAAACAAACAGTAGAAAGAAAATACAGCTAACTTGCTAGCAGTGTGTTCTTCCATCGTAATACATCATTTGGGAGTTATAGCAGAGACGCCTAAAGTCAGAGGTAAAGAGGATATGACGCAATAAAAAAGGCGACCCAAAACAAAACGTTATTTTGAATAAAATTGGGGATTTGTCTGGGTTTGAACATTACTTAAACATTTTGGATAATGTAAGTACACAACTTACCAAAATATATAACATAGGTTTAGACATTTTAATGAATTACATATTACCTTTTTATCAACCGTACAACAGAGCCAACCCGTGGCAGCAACACTACAATAGTGGGGATATTGAGTATACAATGAAATAAGCTGCTGTATTTCTCTAAAGAAAAGAAAAAACACTCACCATTTACGTGCTTTGTTATCTGTCTTTTCTGAATATAAATTAAACATTCAGCAGCGTCGGGGCATTCATCCTCCTCTGACTGATTGACACTTTCATTAGGATAGACGGAGGTTTCCAGGCTGGCCACGGCTATTTCAAGCCTCCCCCGCTGCTTTCTGCACTATTGATAATTTTAGCATTAATGCCCTTTTTCCAGCTCACTTTTACTGTGTAACGCTGAAATTGTGCTTCAGAAAAAATAATGAAAATGTGTTTGTTTACCAGCACAATGTAAAAGAGCCCGATCTCCTCAGAAGCACTCAAAAGAAATAAGTAAAAATCATCATAAGAAACTTTATAGAATGCTTTGGTTATTTTTTTTTTGCTTTGCCAGATAAAAACAAGCATCTTTGCTTCTTGCACATCGTACAGTATGCACTGCGTGGTCTTATCTTTCCATTTTCCATAGTGCTGCCATGGATTGCTGATGCTTGCTTAAAGCTTTAAAGGCTGTTGCCACAAGAAAAGAGTGATTAGTCATAGCAGAGGTGTTGCAGCGGCATTGCGCTGCTGGCATCACGAGGGAGATCCAGAGTGTAATGCCTATTAATTCAGAGAGACAAACTGTGCAGTTCATTTGATCTTCTCCCCAGCCCATGAAAGAAAAGTGTCGTATTTAGTAATACTGTTTGCTTGACACTTCATCAAACAGACCAAAACCCTCAAGTGACAAATTCATGCAGCCTCACTTAGTAATCCGTGTTGCTCCGAGGCAAATTTATTAAGATATAGGCAAATAATTTACCCTGGATCAATATTTACATGTGGTGCAGAACTCCCCCTCTACCACCACCGTATTCTTTTTCAATTTTGAAAATCTGTAAATCGTTTGACAAGCAAAACTGCATAATATTTGCTGATCCAGCCTCTAAGATTTCCTATTTCTTTCTGATCTCTGAAGCTTGGATCAGCTCTTGGACGACACCACAAAACAGGCACTCGTGCTCTTGCCACTCTTTGACAAGTTTTTTCCTCCGTCAGAACAGAAGCTTGTTTTGTGGTTGCCATTTCAAAAGCGCGACTCATCTCCCTTCCGATCGGAAAGCACTGTCGTAATCTTTTAGATCCCTGTCGTAATCTAAAATCTAACATTTTAGTTTGATAATGATTTTAAACATCAGCCACCTCAGGATGCTGGTGACTTCTGAAGGTCATTTCATTTTGTAGACATAAGCAGCAGAAGAATAAAAACTACGGATTCATCCACATTAGAAATAATATTGTGTTGCAGCTCTATTTGGCACATGCATTCATTTATGAGTCTGTGTTTCTGTCAGTTATGTAAATAGACCCACACAGATAATCATATTTGGTGTCCACTCCGATCAGTGGGAGGTGACATTGATCTGCAATGTTTTCCAAACTGATTGTTCAGAGGGAGAGGGATGCAAAAAAAAAAACTTGTTCATCACACCAGAGTGCTCTCACACTATGTTTCAAATTAACTTAGCTCCCGCTGCACCAACACAGCATTGATCGGTAACAAGGATGACCACTGGATTTCGTGCGGGAAAGATTTGAGTCCGGAAACTATCTAAATTATTTAAAGGAAACGGATCTGCAGACAGGCGTTGTCCGAGAATAGATCTTTCAGGCAAAACATCTATATTTGCCCCAAATTTAAAGCATTATAAGCATGTTATCGACATCAAAGCCTACAACACCCCGCTCTTAAAATAATCAGTTTTACAGCCCTGAATTCACATGTCTGAGTAAACAGATGGTAGTTTCACAGAGTTATTCACTTTGAAGCTGCATCTTCACAGTGGGCCTCTTCCTCCCTATGCCAGAGAGCGCAGGGTAAAAACTATCTCCCAACGAGAACATACTGACATGATTTCAAAAGGTCCTCTCTCGCTCTCTCTGGCTGCTGCCGTCCTGACCGCGAGCAGTTTGGAATGCGAAAGTGTTTCTGTGTTTGTTTTGTTGAGGCGGAAAATGCATGCACTCCCGAGTATGATCTGAAGGAAAGTAGATTGAGACGGGCACGGCCCAGATCTATAATTGGAATCTGTTCTTGGATGTGGAGGGGTTTTCGAACGCCTATCCTCCAAAAAACCCCTTTCTCTTTCTAATGGGAGAGGAGTGTATGGACGCATCTTTTCAGATTTCAGCTTCTGTCTGGCACTCTCAAAAGAAGACGGTGCTGTTTTTCAAAAGTGCGAATGCCGCAATGCAGAATTGCTCTTATTTTCATGGGTGCAGACATGGATCTCACTACAGTAGTCTGTGTGCTTAAGTGTCATTTACATATTTGCAGGGTGAAAACATAGAGCCCACTTATTGTCTCAGAGCCTTGGATGGAGATCATTAATGCCCACAATTCCTTGTTTTTGTGCTCTCTAGCCCTGTGTTCCCATTGATTGGCCCATTATTGAAGACACCAGCATAGAGCAGCCTGTGGCGCTAATGGTACGCTCCCTCATTCAAGCAGACACTGAGCAATGGTAGACCATTACAACATGCAGCTCCTCAGCACCGCCTGCCACTGCAGCCACTGATTCGGCATCCATCCTCGCCGGTAGACCTGTAATTGTAGTCGGGGGGGGAATGATAGGGCTTGTTAACATTTTTTGGGGAGGATTGCCTGGGTTGGGTGTGATCTGTTTGGAAAAGCAATAGCGGTTGCGATAAATGTCTCGAATATGGTCTCAGTGACGTCTGAACCACAGTGGATGAACGAGTCTGATGGAATGCCCCATCATTGTCAAGGCAAAAACCAAGGCTGACATGTATCACCTCAACAAGAAGTAAAAGTTGGGATCCCTCAAGTCGAAGTTCTTACGCTCTAATCTGTTTGGATTCGACGGCTTTGACTGACTTCACTCAACACGTCTGCAGAAGTGAGTCGGAGGCAAACGCAGGGGAGTGAAACAAGTACGGAGAGATAAAGGAAGGAGGAGACAAATAAATGATATGATGATGGATGATAAGGGGGAGATCATTATTAGAGTGAGGCAGGAAGGGTTAGATGGAGGGAGGAGAGATAAAGAAAGAGAGAACAAGCGATTTGAATTTCTCATCCTCGCAGCTGTATCCGTCTGAATCCCCCTTCTCCCCTCATCTGGAATCAAACGCTGCATTTCATGGTGCACAGATATGCAGATGCACGTTGACGTTTTATTCCATCTCATCACTTTGTCATTCATCGTTCGACAGTTCCCCGCAACCCAATTCCGTGTTTGGCTTATATTTACTTGGAACTTTGGCTTTCACTGTAGAGAATGATGTATGTGCACGTCAGACACCTAGAAGGTTGTTTTAAAATTCAGAAGGAGAAGTCTCTCTGCGCTCACCTTAAATCTCAGGTTAATGTGGTTACGTTTGTCTAGGATTATGTGACACCACAAGTACAACATACAGGTGAGTGATGTGGAAATTTGACACACACACAGACACACACACACACACACACACACACACACACAATAATTTTAGTGAATATTCGTAGATTATTGATTTTTTCAACGAGGGAGGAGGGGTAGATGTCATTTAAAAAGATTTTTGTGCTAAATCTTCAACTCTGTATAAAACTACTGGAGCTTTTTTTGCCTTTCCAACACATCATTTTTGATCTGCTGGTTATTACTGAGCTGTGACCGAGAGATGTGCTGTGTGGGATGTTTCAAACATAAACTTGTCAGTGCGCTCTGGTGGACGAATTCTGAAATTTATGATAATAAGAACACTGATTATCACTGCACCCCATGTGAACTTACAGCCAGCATATGCCTGTGTACCTGTACAGTATCTATGATAAGGCCTCATATTGTATGTTAAAGTATGTTCAATACATTTTCTTGCTCCACATACATTTAATTGTAGTAAGTATTATAATTATATATATCATATGAATATATTTTTGTTACCAAAACTATTTCTTTTTACACCCTTTTACATTCATCCTGATGGATGTTACAAAATAAATGATATACATGTAGTGCAAAATTATCTCTTCATAATCCCACTGATACACACATATAAATACAAATGTGCATAATTTTACAGTTGCATGGCATGTTGAAAAATACAGCATTACATTCATAATTATGATACAGCAAATAACCAGTAGCATATGAGTGATGCAACCAATTTTAACATTTAAATAATAATAAACAATATAGAGCTGGCATGCTACATATCATTCCAGCTCTCTGACAATACTCCTTGCATTTTACCCCCTGCTCAAAAAAATGTGTGCATTATTTTTATACACTATATTTGAAGAAAAAAACCTGTTTATATTATCTCGTATGTGTGTGACAGTAATCTGTTGATATTTGTGAGAAACACTAACAGATGGACCTGCCTCATGGATGAATAGTGAGGCACAAGCACTTCCTTGTCCATACGCCCTTTCACTGACGGAATGTATAAAGCCAGTGAGTGGCCAGTGACAGCGATGGAAGGGCTGTCAGAAGATAAAGGCACAAACCCTCTCCCGCAACACTATTTATAGCTGCGCGCGTGCAAATGTCAATAATTTATGCTGACACGTGTATATACTGCTGTCACATTAATAATTGTGTTGCTAAAATAGTCGCGGAAAAGGCACGCAGGGCGAAATGTAGGGGGCGGCGAACATGGAACACTTTTCATGAGGGTAAATCACCCGGCGTTACAATGATCAATAGAAGAATGGGGGCCCACGGAAAACAGACTCCCAAACAATTTCAGATGAATACAAATTTAACTGGAGACTTTGGTGAATTATTATAATTGCACTTAATGAATCTGATGAAAACCGGTGGGATGCAAGCTGTGCGTCAATGACAAATTCTTATAAAGACATTTAGATGCCAGAGCAGATACCCGGACCATCTCCCCTGAATCTGCTTGGTGCTCTACGTGTCCCGCTTTACAATGGGCACATGAAGAAAAGCATGGCAATCAATATTTCCTGCACTAATTGAAGTGCTTTTTATCTTGCTGGACCTGCAGTGTGGTGTGTTTGTGTGTGTGTGCATGTGTGTGTTTGTGTATTTGTGGGGCTGTTGTATATTCATCCCAAGAGCTGTCCACTTCTCTTTGTCTGGCCTGTCCTGTCTTTGAACTCTGTCAGCCTGTGGAACACGCCTGCCGCTTTTATCAATATTTATGCCAGACAGAAATCTGGACCCAGGTCACGAGGCTCTGCACTACTTACAGTCAACCGCCTGTGAATGCAACTCATGGATCACCTCGCAAATGTGTCCTCAGTTATAGTTTAAAGTATTTTTCCTTTCGGTAGAAAATATTAGTATTGAATATTTTCAACCAATCTTTCTCTTTTACTCGTCTTCTTTGATTTCCCCCGGGAGTGATGTGTGTACTGTGCAGAGATAACAATGTGTGAAACAGTCAGAAGTTGGTAAATGCATCCCAGATGACTCAGAGACAGTTTGATTTTCACAGTAAGAGGCGCAATCTGTCGCAGAGTCTCAAAACAAAACAAAAAATTCAATATGGGGAGACATTGCAAATGACGGGCTAATTCCTTTATCACGGCAAAGAACAATTAATTTAACGAACAAGGCCCTCCAGAGATTTGAAATCTCAAGAGACTTGAATGAGTATCTATGGTGAAGAAAAGGATGAGTACGTAAATGAGGGTAGACCTGTTTCACTTTTATGTCATTATCTGCTGATGTGTTCACAGTTTAATGACAAAACAAGGAAGGAGCATCCAAGATTGCCAACTTCAGCTAGTTTCTCTATTTCAGGCTCCTTGTAAGGCATGTAAATGTTCACTATAAATTCAAATAAGCCTGCAGAGCTGTGTGTGTGTGTGTGTGTGTGTGTGTGTGTGTGTGTGTGGGTGTGGGTGTGGGTGCGGGTGTGCGTGAGCAGAGTTTCACACAAACGTCTCAGTAGATGTTCTGTTCAACAATCACAACTTCCTCTGCTAAATCTTCAAGACCTTCAAGGCAATTGCATAGCACATATTAAGTTTGCCAAGCGGGAAATTTTGTCCGAGGCTATGCTTATGTGTGGTAATCTTCCAGACTTTCAAGTGCAATCACTCTCCTCTGGAAAGTCCTGCTCTTCATTTGACACGGGATGTTACACTGGACCAGCGGCTAATTATGTTGGCCCGATGATTAACATTTGAAGGAAATACTATCTTCAACAGCCAGGGCAACAGTTGCATCACAGCAGAGCATAAAGGGTAGAAGATAGTTTTTTTCTGTTTATGGGTTTCTATATTTGTGATGTTAAACTGTGTTTGTGTAAGTGGGTAAATATCTTTGTTTTAAAAGCCACTAATGTTTAGATATCTGGTGCAAAGATAAAGCAGTTCTATATATATATATATATTAAAAAAGATGGATGACATGACTGCTAGCCAAAAGTGAAGCCTAAGTGTCCCAATTACCCCCTGGTGTCTGGCTGTAGTACAGGTCATAAACCCTGCCTCCTCCATGTTAGGAAATGGGATATGGACCTTACTAATAAGTAACTAAACATATGGTTTCTGTCATTTTAGGTATTTCTTATCACAATGATGTTTGTTCAAATTTCCCAGTAAGTTTGGTTTTAATAAGTTATTTAAAAATGGGATGGAACGTCAAGATTGACAGATGAGACTGACTGAAGAAAGCTTATCATCACAGCTGTAGATTTTAATTCATTATAGCCTGGTTGAAAACAAGTATAACAGAGGCAAAAATAGATGTGATGTACAATTCCTCATATAGTGTCCATTTTACTTTGAAAGGTTATAAGCAAAGTTGAGAGGAGGCTTCATAACATTAACAGTTATCCACAAGTAGCAGCACTAATATATAGATGAATATTAACTGATGAATTCTTTATATTGTGTTCAATTATTGCTAAATCATAAAAGCCAAATCTTCAATGATTAAACTAGATATTATGTATAGAGGACTAATGTTAAGGTTTGAATTTTTAAAAATACATAATGCGATTCTAATTTCTGAATTTTAAGCCCCAAAGTGAGGGAAGTATATGTGTTTATTTGACCTTTGGATATGTTATGATCTCACACTAGTTTATTTTTTACAATCATATATAAAGGATGTAGTGACGATAGCACACAATCACGACACATCCCATCTGTCTTTAATAAGGATGGAGCTAATGATTGTTGTCAAGATAAAGAACACAGTGACAATCATGATTAACATGATGAGCACAGGTCACAGAGTAAATAATTGTATATTGACAATTTGCAACAGGCATGATTATTCTGTGCAATATAAATATCCCAGTGTTTTGGCAGTGCCAGAAGATTAGCATCACATTCCACGATGGCTCTTATAGAGTAATCGGTACTGGACAAGACAGCATACAATTACAAGCGCAAATTGTAGGTCTCTACATAGTTTTATGTGTAGCTGCTGTGCTCGAACCATTGTTCCTGGAAGTCCATTGTTGTCTTGAGTTATAATGGTAATCACAGTTTAAATAAAGGATGTGTGAAAAGATCATTCCCGACATCTTTGTCCCTGCATCGTGCAGCAAATGATAACTTCAGTCTCCTTTGCTTTCCTTTTAGCTCATTTTCCCTTTGTGATACTAAACACAATAAATAGCAAGACTCGCCGTTTTTGTTTTTCAACAGGTACAAGGTGCATGAACGTGACATGGCGACTGAATATCCCAATATTCTGTAAAACACAGCTCAGCAGGAGCCTAAAAAAATCAAGAAGTGGCTGCATTAGTTTCAAGGCAGCTCAGTGATGCATGAAATAATGTCCTGTGGCATGTTGCTAAGACCCATCCCCGATGGGAACAAGCACTGAAATAGCCACCGAGCTCCAGCGTTCAACCCCCCCCCCATCAGCTCCAAGACAGAGTCGCAACTCACATCACTGTGCTTCTCCATCTCATGCCATCATACAGCGTCTCTTTCATGCAACCCTTTTCATGTTGGTTATGCAACACATCTGTACAATGCTTTACACTTTACGCCGGCTCCTGTCGATCCTCCTCTCCTGCTCCTCTGAACCCACATGCTGTCTATTTTTAATTGCTGATGTTGCAGCAGGTCGGGGGGGTTACACTCACGACTAGATTCTGGTTTATTAAGTGAGCCACCACGTTGTCTGGGGATGGGAGAGTTTTAGTCTGAAGCGGGTACCAACATGGTGTATTAATGCCAACTTTCAATTGTTATTATCATGCTCTTTTGTGTTAGGCTATTTATAGACAGCTGAACGTGGTCTGCAGTTTCAAACATGGCCTTATTGTGAAAAAACTATGCACACAAGGTTCATATCAAACATGACGAAAACACTCCACTTGTCACTGCGCTGCCTGATCGCTGCAAGACAGAGAATGGCTTACACATTACTGCCCGAACCTCGGGCACTGTATTCTGCAGCATACACTCAGGTTCTCATCATCTCTGAGACTGTTTTTTTTTTATGTCACCATAATTGAAAGGAACTTGCTCAGCCACTGACAAGGAAGTCTAACCACACACTAAACTCACATCGAGTATACCCTTACAATCATTTATGGCAGCTGTGTACGTGCGATGGACTTAACTGCAAATTAGTATGGTGCCTTTCGGGAAAACCGCTGTAATCGAATTGTACTCAAATTTTTCACTGCCACATAGTTTATAACGAGCCAACAGACAAATCCATAAGAATAATGGATTACTGCTGTCTTTCACATGTGGCCCCCAATGTGGGAATTTAGTACATCACAGCAAACCTCACCTCATTCCATTTGCTGAAATCCAATGGCAAAGACCATTTTAAGCCACTAAAAACAACTTAGATAAATTACCTCACAGTCCAATTTATGTTTGTGATACATGAGCTGTTGGAATCTTTGGTATAAGTTTGACAGGTTAGACTGTTGAAAAATAATTGTTCTTGACTATTTAGTGCCCAGCCACAGCACCCGCATTTTCAAAAAAATCAGAGTCCTGATCCACTTTGTTATCTCTTAGCTTGAGAAGATGAGCCCTGGGCAGCAATTAAATTGAAAACTTAGCTTAGCCTGGGAGGAATGAAGCTGGGCACGCGGTTTGAACTCCCCACCAACAATTGGCATTTGAGAGATGAGTACGTTTAAACAAATTTAAACCGGAGTGACAGCATTTCAAAACATCCCCGCCTGCGCTGCACTTCACCACCCTGGGATCGCGCACGCTAGCTGCGGGATGGGGGTCCATGTTTGAATTCCTCTCTTCAGCCCAGCGAGACGGGGAGGCACACCGACGAGGGGGTCTGTCTGCTGCAAGAGAAAAGGGCTCAAATACATATTAAACACAGCCCTGAAGAGCACTATGTTAATGTCAGGTGTTCCCCACGGTGCAGCAATGTCAGCAGCATCTGGTTCATTTCAGGGAAGAGGGGCAACATTGTTTTGAACATGTGGTGAAACACAACGGCACAAATTAAAAAGGGGAACATCTGCATTTTTACATCATGTATGAGACGGAGAGGGAGCGGCACTTGTTCTTTGGCACCAGTACGAAACATGGATCCTGCTGGTTAGTAAAAACATGCTTTACAAAAAGAGCAAAGAAATTAATTTAATCAGGTTATTGCCATGAAGTCAAATTTTCACTGTGCTTAAATCAAATGAATACCACCAGTGTACAGCTGCGACAGTGAACGGTGTATTTTTATACATCACAGAGTGGATTTAGGCAACGGGGGTGCAACCTCAGGGTGCTGAATATCTCAGATAGACTCTAGGGCTGCAACCAGGGGATGTTTTCATTATCAATTAACCAACATTACTTTCTTTAATAATTGATCAGAAACACAGCAGTGGTTTAGGGCAACAAGGACGATCACCATAGGGGACTGTGCAAGAGAATGTTTTGATAAACCATCATCGTCATTATAATTTACCTATTGATTTAAGAGACAGTAGTAATTATCTAATCTTTAAATACTGACTTTAAACATGACTTTAGCAAACTTGACATGTGATCATGTGTTAACACAACATTTATTTTGTGTTGCATCTGTGTGTTCAATAGCGTTGTCTGATTTCCATAATCGTTCTGTTTATATTTGTTTGATTTCAGGTGAATAAGAATGAAACTAGCAATGCATCCCCCAGCTCGGGTTCAGATGTCGTGTTTTAATCATAGGTTTGCTGTAGTTTCGATTGTGTGCATTGTACTGCACATATATTATCCATTGATATTCATAATTATATATGCATCCATCCATCATCTTTAGGGGACAGTGCTAACCTCTGCACCACCATGCCGCCCTGCAATTATATAAGATAGGTCATTACATTTTATATTATGTTGTCTTTTGAGAACTGGCTTGGGAAAACAGATGAGAATTAGCCCATAAAACTAACTCTGGCTCATTCTCTGTATTTTATCTGTTGGTTAATGAGCACTGTGCCTATCAGATACAATAAATACATCATATATATATACATCAATTCATTGTTTTGTCTTTACCATGTCAGGTGACTGAAGTGGGCCTCTTGAAATTATTTATTGTCTGACCAACAGTCCAAAGGTATGTGATAGATTTACTCTCATAGAGCACAGAATATTTTATAGATTCATGAATGGTGCTTTACTGGTTATCAAAATATTCCCTGATAAAGTATCTAAATCAAGTAAATTTACTCCTTGTTCAGGTCTAACACTGCTTATTTTTGCAATAGTAAAACATATTCACACCAAATCATTACCACCTACTGTAGATTGTAGTTGGAGATTTTGAGGAAATGCGGAGTGGTTACAGCACAAGCGTTAGATAATGAAGGTTAATCTATGCAAAACAAAATCTTGAGGCCTTTGTCAGCCCCCTGTTAAAGCCTGATTAGATGCTGTAATAAGACCGTCACTGTAAAGGAAGAGGAGTGCAGTCGACATGAGGAAACGCACAGAAAACCTCTCTCCAAATCTTCAAATGGCTGTCTCCAACTGACAACTCGCCCTGATTAATCAACTGATAGGGGACATGGCAAAATGACAGTGACATGATGAAATTGCTCTCAGGTTTTATCAAAAACGGTTTTTAAAAGAATCCTCTTCCTCTCTCTCTTGATTACAGCCCCAGTCAGCAATCGCCAGCTTGGAGACAAAACAAAGCGATTCTTAATTTCCAGCAGTTACAAATGCCAGAACCCAAGGCGCATGGAGGAGGCAGATAAAGTTGTTATTGGCAAATGTCCTTGGTGCCAGCAGAGTGAGCGCTCAGTAATCCTACTGTTTTATTAGTCTCCCAGGACCCTGGGACTCTGCGTTACTATCACAGGCTGGTCCCATGTAGATAACAATTCCATTCACCCTCACATCTACTCATAGCTAAATTGACTGCAATTATCAGGACTCGGGAGCTTATTATTGCCCTCTTTTATTTACACACAGACTTGTGCACAAGCCCTAAAGTTTTTAATGCTGTGAGATGTTGGACATTGCCTAACATGTCTTAATTCTCCATTAAATCCCCTGGAAGGACGGCATTGATCTCATCTGCTTCGCTCTAAGCCATAATTGACCGTGAGGCAATCAGGTATTGTATAGTTTGCTTTTTCAATTCCTTGTTGACCAATCAAGAAAGTTACCTAGACCAACTCCAGGTTAGTTCTGATGCATCCAAGAGGTGAACATAGTACACAGGATAAATTACTTGTATCAACACGTAATGTACGCTTATATATGATGTTCGCTTTTTTTTACTGATATGTGATATTTGCTGTTATGACTTTGAGCATATGTGTTGAGAGCATAGCTTGTATATAAAGATGGATAACAGATCTGCACTTCATCCTTTTGTGTAAAAATGAAGCTGAAACATCTCGGTTACGGGTCCCGCCAAATTGTGCTTTTGGCATCATTTGGAGCCAAAGTCTGAACAGTAACGATACGGGAAAGAAGCCCCGGGATCAAGGTCCTGCATAAACATGAGCTCGACCAATCCCAACTCAGTCTCAGCTGTCACTCAGGACATCTCACTTCAATACTGTCAAAGACCAGTATTGAAATTCCAAACTCACTGTAGCAATAAATACCAAAAAATTACAGAAACCATCTAAAAGAAATGTGTACCTTGACCTTTTATTTGGTCCACGTCCCATGTGCTAACATGGAAGCAGCGAAGTTTACGACCTATACTGCAGCCTGCCACCAGGGGGTGATCCAGATGATTTAACTTCAGTTTTTCAACAGCTTTCAAAACAAGCTAATGAGGGCCGGTAGCCTCAGTGTCGACAGGACAGAGTGTAGAGAAATGACAGTGTGCCCCCGAAGAAGGCAGGCTGCCAAGGGGCCAGGGGTAAACAGGTGAGACTATGACCCTCTATTAAAAGGATGTCACCCGAAGTCATCCGCCACAGGTGAGGTCAGTAACCTTGCTCTCGCTGGAAATCTGAAAATATGAAGTGGCCTGTCAGTAATCTCAAGTCTGGGAGGGCACCAGGAAACTGGAAGGGGAAAGTATTAAAACTTATCAGTATTTTGACATTGCATGTGTCAAAGCATTTTCAGTCTCATTTGTAGTCTGAGTTCCCACTGGCTTTTCTTTCCATTCACCCAAGCGTGGCAGCTGAGAGGCTAAATAAAAATGAGGCTTATCCATATGGGTAAACTGACATAGCATTGGACCTAAAGCTAAGTACACTGGAAAATATTTTCTTGAAGAAATGGTAAACATCAATATCTTAAGGGCAATAAACACTGCACTGTAAAAAAAGTAAGTTATTCTATAACCATATAAAACCAAACCTTTCAGAACAAATTTAACATTATCACCAACAGTAACTGTAGCTAGACATCCATCTCTTATATCAAATAGAAACATGTGTATATTGTGTATTACCTTAATCATAAATAACTGACTGTTGTAATCTTGCATTTAAGAGCATGACAAAGCTCAGTATAATATAAGTAATGCTGAAACAAGTCAGGAGTGGCCCCGTGTCTCTAACTGAAGAGTCGGACAGTATGGTGCAACATTGTCTCAAAGCCAATCAGCCGAAAAGTTTCAGTAAGGTATTTATCAAAGACATCTCTGAATTAGGATATATTTTAATGAAACAGCAGGCCTTCATACATTATTGAACAAAGATCCTCCTGAAACACTGTGCCTCAAGTTTGCCTTGGGCAGTGTTCCTCTCGCTGACCTTTTGGAAAATTTAAACTCTGATTACTTTGAATGGGAGGAAATAATGAAAACAGTGCACAGGCCTAATCTGCCGCTCACATTTTACCTCACATCTTTTACATGTGGTGTATGGAAATGTGAAATGCTGTTTCTCATTTTCCACGTTGTAATTTGAAAACAAGTCTTCTTCCACTGACCTTTGAGAGAGTATATCTGTGAATGGCCCAGCCAGGAGTTTGCATGAGTGCGTGTGTTTATGTGGACTCTGTTTCATATTTTACAAAGAGAAATCAAAGGAAAGACTCCATTGATTGAATTTGGATTACATGAGGTATTAATACAGGAAAAGCCCATTGATTGGACTCGTGCTTTATATGCAAGTTCTACACAAAGTCAATAGAGGAAAAGTGTGTGTTAAAATGAATAATTCAACTGGGTGTCTAAAAAACTAGCGATCTTGCTGATTCGACATGTGAGAGGACTTGCAGTAAATGTTTAAATATTTATGAAATTAAACACAACATGAGTGTAGGGTTGAGAGGAGGTTAAGCCTCATAGGCATCAGTCACACGTCTGCAGAAATCATCCTACAGGAGGCGTAGCTCACCGCAGAAAACACACCGAAGCATGTACAGTAGTTTGTGTATTTTTAACAAAACTAAACGCTGTGCCGTGGGCATACAGGGACTGTTAATTGGCCAGTATGAACATAAAGTGGACTATTCAGATATCCAAGAGATTCTCCCTATAGGTATAATTAGATGTGCAGCTGCCAAACCATCCCCTATAGAGAACCTGCCATGGGTAACGTTTCCTCCCAGTGGATGCTTGAAGAAAGATAATTGGTGTAATGTTCATGCCCAGTGTTGTGAGCTAATTAAAGCTGGGGGCATTGGCGATCAGATCTCACAGGCTCCACTGCAGATGTCCACTGGTCTACAAAATGTCCTAAAGTTTGTGTTTTTTACTTTATAAAATGACATCTAACTTTTATTTACAAAGAAGGATTCATGCTCTTGGGGTTGACATTTGGTCAGGGTGATTTGCGGACAACAACAAATGTTGAATTAAATATTGTATTTAAATGTTTAAATGACATTGAAACACTGAAATTAAAAATTTAAATAATAAAAAGCAATGTCAGTTTTAGAGCCAGGCAAATATGAGTACCGATAAATATTGATATGTTGATATCAAATTATCTAACTATATATAGAAAGAAAACCAAATGAATAGAAATCCAATTAAGAAAATAAATATAAATGCACATCTTTTCTGCATTGTTTATTCTGTAAAGTAAAATATTTCATACAAGCAAACGTAATCAGTGATACCAATATTTCTGTGAAAGGCTCATATCAGACAATATTATTGGGCAACCGATATATAGTGAGGCACTGATTATTTTGGTCTTTGAATCACATTTTCTCAGTCACAATTTTAAAATGCGACTTTTAAATGTGATAAAAAACTAATGGACAGTATTCCGTTTTGCTGGGTGAGCAGAATGTCATAACTTTGGATACCACAGCTTCAAGTAGATATGTACGTTTATAGCCTGAAAAAGAAAGACTTCCCGGGTTATACAGACTGCATAACAGGCACACAGCCGATAAACTGGCTGAGTTACCAAAACAGATGAATGCAGATTGTCGGATATGTGCAAACTGCAGATTAAACTGTAGCAAATGGACTCATTCTGGCCACACAATTAAAACACAACACTACCAGTGGCCATTTTTTCAAGTCATCTACTTAATCCTTAATAACTTGAATCTCCATCACACAAATTGCTTCCTCCCGGCAAACCATTCAAGCCACAAACACATACAGGTACTACACACACACTGTCTACACATTGAATTGCATGTTTTGATGAATTACTGTATAAATTACAGTAATAAGTCACCATTTCATTTTTCATCTTAAATACAAAAAGATAAAAAACATTGTAGAGGGGCAGATAATTGTATCTGGTCTGTTCCCTTATCTCTTCCCACTGTCACATAATTTCAGGCTGAGCATGTTTTTCAGTCAGTCACAATACAGGATACTGCAGTTTATATCTGCCTCTACTTTGGAATTGTTTAAGCCTGTAAATGCCAGAGTCCTCCCATTAAAAAAATTATCCATTTTCCTCTCACAGATAATTGAATGGTTATGACGAGCAAAAACAATGAGAGGGCGAATGTCCAGTTAAACCTTGTTGGTATATTTAGATGAGCATTCAGGGATATTAGGGGCTGGGCTGTAATTGCGCGAGAGTGATTATAGCTTTTATTTGGAAGCTTCTCACGGAGAGTGAAAACGAAACGCCATTACCCGTGATTGGACTCTTCTTGTCATCAGCGAGATAATTGTCCACAAGTTCATGATCTCTCAACAGTGCCGACTGAATTGAGTCTGGAAATAAAAGTCGCCGACATAGCACCACCCAACTGAACCTGCCCACCCTCACTTCTGGCTTTGAGCACTCCCTCCCAGAAAAGACCTTTCCAGTCACGCTGGTTCATCATTTTTAGATGGAGTTTCTTCCAAATACACACAGCAGTGTCATGGCGGAAAAAAACCCATATTTCTCTCACTGCATGAATGCTAAATCTTATCATAAGAGCAGTAGAGATAGTAAATTATAAACAAAGGAAAGGGGAAATTGTACGTTTTAGGATTCAAAGACAAAATGTACGTTCGGTCACTATTTATTGCCAAGTAAATCACTTTGCAATTTCTTTGCTGTAATGGAAGATTTTTAAACAATGCATAAATCTTTCTTTGAGGATAATATACAGCAACTTTGCCAAAACCTATAATGGCTCAAACGAATTTATATTTTTGTTGTTAAGCCGAAATGAGTGTTTCTCCTCCACTCCAAATTACTGGGGAAATGCTAAAGAGCTGGGTGTAAAGGAGAAGTAGGTCTGGGGCTGGGATGGCATGGAGGTCAGTTGCAGCAGCCCGGCGTGATAGCAGGACTGATGAGGACAGCAGACTGAGTGCTGCAGCAATCTGGCCTCCTCCAGACGGGCTCCATGGACATCAGCAATGAGATCTCCTTTACCCTGTTAAACTGTGTCTGAGAGTGCAACCTCACTATTATGTCAATGTCAGGGGCTTAATGCTGATTCATACAGCTGCACAAATCCGAGATTAACCTCCAAGCAGGAGGACCTCTTTCTGCAGCAAGCTGCATGGGTAACTTTATGTCTCGGGAGGAGAGGCAATATGATTTTGTTTTGATAGCAGACAGACATGTGTCACCCCAGATATCTGTATTGACATACACAGATAGACTTACAGACGGATGGTTACAGAATAACGACTATTTCCAGATAACGTGTATCACGTCAATTTATTTAGCTGTCAAATTCTTATGTAATGTGTTCAGTGCTACAGACTTTCATCCAATGTCAAAGAAAAAGTCTGAAACAAAAGCAATGTCCTTCCTCAAAGATAATTTAGGGATATCTGAGTCACCACTGGTGAATTGAGTCTTCTATGCTGCAGTGCACCCCCACCCTGGCTTTGCAGTGTTTCTATAAGAATGAGCATTAAGGCATTTGGGTGGGGGTGTGTGTGTGAGGGGGTTATTCAGCTGCAAGCCCTTGTGTGCCGCCCAGTGGTATCAGTCTCTTTTTACAAAAATAAACCAAGCAGCAGTGGTCAATTATATGTTATAGGAATTAAGCGGGCGTAAAAAGTAAAGCACATTTATCAGCTCCTCTTGCGGGAGTTTTAATTGCGTTTCTGTTTCTTAGTTCCATAACATCAAACACAGAATGCTTTGCAAATCAGATTCAATCTAATATTAAGGCCACAGTGATGTACATACTGCACAGATTACGACTTCCAATGCCATGGTTCTGACTTATTTCAATTACCACAGTGATTTTACAGTGCTATCAGTGTGCTGAGGCAGACATGCACAGCGTGGTGGTGCAGACTTCAGCACGACTCATAAAACTGCAGAACTGGTTAGAAGGGTTCCGTGGCTGTATCTTAGAAACATGTTCAGGCATGGTACAGGAAATTGCATCATATCTTGTGTGAATCAACAGGCAGCAATCTCGCTGAAAGAGTGTATGTCTGCCGGAATGGGTGGGTGGTGAGAGAAGTGCAATACAATAATCGAAAACACAAAGGCGACAGATGGAAGTTCCACTCTGGTCAGTGGCTGGGAGGGTTTATTTGAAGGAACTGCAGTTTGGTGAATGAAGGGTTCTCCTTGGCTTGCCTTCTGTCCTGTTTGATGAAGATCCCAATCCCATTTCCTTTGCCATGGTTTCCTCATCGGAGTCATCTGTATTTCGACAATGCCGAGTTCTAAACAATTGATATTTACATCATCACCGTCACAATCCCCCAAACACGGAATGTGAACATGTGGGCCACACATCTGTTTGATAAACATGGTAGACTTGGCAGAATGGTCTCGGCCTCTCAAGACATCACTAGATTGTATTACTGATTCATTGTGTCTTCTTGACATCTTTATGTTGTAAATGAGGTCTTTGTTACATTGTTTACAATAGATCCAGTTAGTTTTGGTTTCACGTTGCAATTTAGGGAGCGGACTAGAGAATTTTGTATGACAAACGTACATCTTGCCATCATCACCCATGTGGGCTGGGTCGTGGTGTCAATTCTGCCACTGTATTCGCTAGCTTTTTGAATAAAGTGCAAAGAAAGTCATACGAGAAAATGTATGAACCAGTTCATTTCCTTACATAATTGCATCATTATGTTGTTACTACCAGCAAATCGTCCTCATCATTCAAACATTAGTGTAGATCATCGGAGGTGAAAACTCTAAGAAGCTGGGTTTAAATCTCTCAAACACTATGATCTTTCCCATCCTTTGAATATTTTACTGCCAAAAAAGGGTAGGTTTTTCAAATAATTGCTACTTTATATACCTCAGGTTGTACCCATGGATGTTGTAATGATTCTAAAACAGGGACCCATCTATTTGTATGTGTACAATGAGTATAGGGACAAAATGAATATAAATGAACTTATTGAAAAAGAAGTAACCTATTGTTGCATCCAGTTTTCAGGAATAGAAATGCCTTTGATGCTGGTTTGCAAGTTTTGTGATGTAGCTAGCAAGCTAAAACTGTTATCATCAAAAATCAGATGACACAACCTTTTCTAGCAAATTTGCCTTTACTTGCTCTGCTGATTCACCTCTTCAGCATCATTCTGTCAATCTAACAAATCAACCTCTCCTTTGACACGAGCTTTGTTGTTCTCTTTATATCATCAGAGAGAGCTATTCTATTCTTTGTTGCTGCCTTTCCACCTTGTTGTGTAGCTTACAATAACTTAAACATGTAGTAATGTCTAAAACGTATCTATTTTAATTAGTTCACTTTGCATGAGAGAAATCAATTTTCTGCTCTGATTTGCTTGCCACTCTCCCCATGTGTGTAAATCCAAGAGGGATTGAGCAATGGGAACGATACCACCATTATATGATTACTTTTGATTACTGGTACCTGGATACAGTGGGTGACTCATTATACCCACTGGGTCGACAACTGACTCCGTTCTCCCCTAAAGATTATGGATGGTTTTCTTACCAGTAAGCAATATACAGTGTTTAATGCATGGATAATCTGATATAGGCAGGCCCTGTGGCAGTGTGTGGTAATGGCTTCTTGGGTTCAGCCGTCCTTTTTGTAGAGAGCAGCTCTCACCTATCCCATTTCCACATCTAGAACTGGTTCCATGCATTTCCACCAAAAAAAGCTAGGTGCTGGCACTAGTACAGCTTGATAGAAATGTTGGTGCACAAGTTGTAACCACTGATGTGAATGGTGTCAACTCTGGGAGGGGTTACAACCACTTTCAGAAAAGAGGAGTGTAAGAAACAGCAGTAAGATGTTTTCCAAAACCTTCAAATACAAAATGTAATGATTAATAAAGGCAAGCAAAGCAGTTGTGTTTTATCAGCCATGATTATGATCTATCCAACTGATCTTCCATCCACTACGTAGTGTTCTTCTACAGTCTATGTATTATCTTGATAGTAGTCAAACAACGGATCAGTGCGTTAGATTAGTCCACACTGGGATGGAGGAACTTACAGGTTTACTTAACTCCAATGCTATTAATCATTAGCAAAGTTATAAACATTAGCAAAGACGTGTAGAAGACATCCTGCTGCAATTTGTCATTTTTAGCTGATGCTGAGCGTTGCTGTCGTCAGTTTAAAAAAACAAATGTGCCGCTGGTACATCAAATCAGCTTTAACTAATTAACTTGATGACAGGTCCAAATTGCATTTGGCTGTTATCGGTCTGTTTGCTTTTTGGACACAGCGGTCTTGTAAAAGATAGTTTGTGAGAGAGGAACTGCCACTCGAACACCACTGCACAACCGTGACTGAACTCAGTGTTTCTGTTGTTCCAACAAATCCAACTGAATGAGACATCTAAGCATTCTCTGCAATGAACTTACATTGAGATACAATCAATAAATAAGCTGTATATTGTGAACCATGACCTTCATTGAAATACAATCAATAAATAAGTTTTCTATTGTGAACCATGAAATTCATATCTGGAACAAGAAGCCTATAAAAACATGGTATGTGAGATATAGGCATAATGATGCTGGGCTCAACATCACAGCATCATCCATCCGCTGAAAACTAGTCAATACTTCACTTTCATCACTAGAAATCCAGCATAAATTTAAACCAAGGTTGGAAACACTTTCGGAATAATAATCCTCACTTACATGACTTCATTTCTTAACACGTGATACTGAGGGATGTAATTTCCAATAAATTAATTTCAGATTTATTATGACACCCTCTTTCTCTGATAAGAGTTCAAGAATGCGGCGTAATACTCTTGCCTGTTGGTCTATTACTGATGTTTATCTTCAAAGCTCAGATTGCTGAATCAAAGACAATGAAAGATGGACTCCCCTGATAGCATGGGACGTGAGTTGAAGTAATCTGCTTTGACAAAAAAGATTGTTAATATTTACTGACGTGTAGGTTGGCATGCTCTTTTTAACTACTTCACAGTTCCAAGCTAAATCAATGACAGCTAGGCCATTGCCATCCGAAGTAATGGGATGACTTTGACTTTCCGCTTGAAGGGACGACCACATGTTTTTTTATAAACAGATGTGCAGCTGCAGAAAAACATCTCTGTATTGCACGCACTGCACACAGCCACAAAGAGTAGCAGCCATTCTCTCAACGGAGAGGGACATGAACCCATAAGAAGTGGCTCAGCGAGCACAATTGGCACTAAGACATGGTATATTAGAGCATGTGCTGCAAGGTTGCGAAGGTCTTGGTCTTGGCATAAGCAAACCAGAGTAAAACAAAGAAACATCCACACAATAGAAGGAATTGGCAGAGATTCCAATACAGTAAAGGAAACAGTCAAATGTGCCAAAACAGCTTCCTAAGCTAAGCGGTGACAATGGATGAAGTAGGAAGGAGTGAAAACAAAGAATTTTTGTTGGAAGTAGATTCATTGCAGTTCAAACAACAGCAAGCTGGAAACGCCAGATGTCCTTCATAGTTGCTGAACCTACTGAACCAATACATACAGAATACTTTCTCCAAACAGTGCGTTCTAATGAAATATTGTATACTGCTGCTAAGGCAGTAGTTCTCTGCTTCTTTTCTGTATATTGGTTCTTTATAGTGCTGAGCAGGTCATTTCATGCAAAACATTCCCATTTAGCCTCAGTTAATTCTGTGTTTGAACGATTAAGTGGATGTTTCATTTCAGAACGGGCCATGTGCTCCATTAATGACGTGATTGGCAGTAAAATAGTGTTTCTGAAGGTCTGGGTTTAAGCCAGTGTGGTCCGTTGACCAATTAAACTATGATTTCTGTTTCGCTACAATGCTGTGTCTGATCTGCTGAATGGAAAGTTGAAAAGCCACAGGATCGTCTATTTTATTAATGGCTGTTTTGAGACATTATGTGTGAACATTTTTATCACAATTCTCTGGGCTGCTCTATTAAAGGGGAAGTAAATATGGTGTGCTGTAGGTGCTACTTTTGGTTTGATTGCCAGAAGCAGGTACAAAAGCTGAGTGAGATTTCAGGCTCTTCATGTTGGGCCTTCTAAACACTCTTTGAAGCTTTCTTATGTCTGATTAAACGGACAAGGAGTGCCGTCAGCCAAGTCTTCATATTGGTGAATTTGAACGGCAACATTGGTGTGCCTCACTGTACTCACTGTACCGGTTTCACAGCCACATACTGAAATGTTTCCTTTTGTTCATTGTTCTTTAGAGATCGTATAGTGTAGGTTGATGAAACACTATAATTACTTACTGATGTGCCTGCATTTGTTACATTGGTCCATTACAAAAATGGGGCAGAGGATATTAAAAATGATAAATTAATTCAGAAATATATGGGATTTGAGTTACCCATTTGCACTTTCTTAGCTTTGCAGAGTATGCTCTTATGCATTGTAAAGATGACTAAACATTTACTGAGCACAAGCTTATTCAACGAACATTCTCTTAAATATCATTTCCTCCACATCGTCTGTTACTGCACCATAACATTTTGCACTATGCTGGAAATTAAATGTTTGATGTGTTGAAATACAGTGAGGATTACAACGCTGAGGATTAGGCTTAACCAGCTAAGCTTGCCTAATCACTACATGTGAAACTGGATTGGTGAATGTGCTCAGGTGCGGCTGTTTATTAACATCCATCTCAGCTGTAAAAAAAAAAAAAGGGAAAAAGAACACCTGCAGCACTGGTCTGTAGAAGTTTCACTTGATGTGCTGGGGAGATGATAACACCCCAGGGGCCACACAAAGTCCGGCCATTCATCACTTGCCAGCTCACATTTGTTTTGTGTCAGCAGTGAAATTGCTAGAAGGCTTTGGATGTGCAGTGTTTGGTTGTTAGTTATTAAAAGGCAAGGGGTTAGAACAGGCACTGAGAGGGGCCTCCTTCTTCTTCTTCCTCCTCTGCTTGCTTTGTGTATTTGTTGTGGTGGTGCCACGTGGACATTTTCCCACCCAGTAATGAACTTGTGTCAACACAGTTACTTGCTTTTTTTACCGGACATTTTCAAAAGAAAATACATGTGTGAGCTCAGTAGCTGTTCTTACTTTGACCTCTTCAGAGTCAATGAGAGTTAAAGCCAGTCGTATGTAAAGTATACATTTTGTGCTGGACCACATGTCTGATGTCAGGGAAAAGTTCTTGACTGCTGAGATGGCTCATTGCAGTTTGCTAGGGACACAAGTGTAAGAGTAAGGGATGGATATTGTAGAGATATATGTCCTGGTGGTCGATTGTGATTAAGAGGTCTCTGAATGACTGCTTTTTGACATTGTTTGAAACACACCATTTCTCGGCAGATATATTTGGTAACTGCAGGGCACTGTTTTAATATTTAGTGTGTTGTGCACTCATAGAGGCCTCTGTCCTCTCCAGTCAAAATTTTGCAGTGGGCCCGTTTTGGCAGCCTCACTTTTGTAGTACACTTTCAGGTGCGATTAGAAGCATTACCACCAGATGCTGAAACTTTCATCAGACAAAGTTTGCAGATTGCTTCATTAATAGCATTATTGACATTGGGTTTAAAATCTAAAATATTGCCAAACAGGTGCTATTGCTTTGACGCTTTGTTACCAAAACCTCTGCTATTGTCTTGCCAGTAAACTCTCCTCTCATCACGTGATAAGACTCATAGAGAGCTTGTGTGTGTGTGTGCATGAGATACAGTTCCTTGCCATGTTTTGATTAATTTGTTGCCACGTTTTGATTAATTCATGCTAATGTGATAATCGTATGGACTGTAAACAGAGAGGAAGCAGAAAGCAAGCAGACACGCAGCGTTAGTGACTGAGACGTGTTGATGTATGAAAGTCTTAGAGAGTCTTAATTGTACACAAGCACACCATGAAGTTGCATCAACATAAGGAATCAACAAAAGGTATTTTAACTGCTGCAGTAAATATAAAGCCTACACTGAATCGGTATATATCAACACATCAATTTAATATTATCCCAAAGTAAATCTTGACCGTGTCTTCACCATGACCTTCGGCTTACCATTACAATGTTAGACTCTTAAACTATACCCAAACGTGTTCAGAAAAATAAGTTACATTGTTGGTGTTGCCTTAGACTTTCAAACTATAGCACTTGTATTTGGAAAGTGAGAGAAAACAAAAGTTGCAAGGTCACACTGGCGGGGTAAAGGGACTCAGACGCACAGAATGCAAAACCTGGTTTGGGAGCTGTCGAAGTCCCAGGAAAACAGATACATTCTAGAAAAAAGAATTCGGCAAAAGTACATAAGTGCCCAGTGTTGCATTACATACTGGTAAGAAGGATAATGGCTGATGTAATTACCCAACATGTGTTGTCAGGAACTAGATCCGCTCATGAGTGCATGGGCTCATTAAATGAACGAGCATACAGAGAAGCCCTCATCAGACTAGTACTCAAGATGAAAGAAATAGAACCTTGTCATTCTGGCAGATTGTGGGTTTAAATTTCCAGACAGATTCATTTTTTTTTTAGTTGAATGATAAACAATAATACGATAATAAAAGGCTTCATCACTTGTCTGTGATCAAGGCCTTTGTGCAATAGATCTATTGGATACTGTGATGTATGTGAGTATGCTCATTATGCAACATGCTGTAATACTATATCTAGCACTACGACTACTACCACGTTTACAAATTATAATATTGATGATACGATTTCCATCCATGTAGCAAAGTAACTAAATCAGTTAAGAGATGGGCGCTATGGATCGCCTGGTGCTCCATATGTTAGATAGTGTTGATCCATTAGCGTTTTAATATCCGCTTCGGTGATGGAAGGGCGCATAATGCCTGGTGACAGCTACGAAATAAAGTCAACCCAACCCTGCTCTGAGCAAATATTTATCTATCCCGCCTAAAGTCTGGCGGCACAAACATTCAGAAAATGATGACAAGCGCTCTCTGTTTTCATCTTGAACAAAATATAATTTCATGCTGGATTAACTACATATTGACCTGAAGTAAGGATGAGTAATCTGTGGGCACAATTGAAGCCCCCGGGCCTGAAGATCTTCATCAATTGACCGTTTCAACACATTACTGACAAAGAAAATAGAGAGAGGGAGAGCGAGAGAGAGAGAGAGAGAGAGAGAGAGAGAGAGAGAGAGAGAGCAGGGTAAAAAGACAGGGAGAGAGAAACAGAGAGGGCTGGGGATGAGTGAGTCAGATTTTGAATTGTGACCTGAGAGCTGCTGCATGCCTAATCTGGAGACATTACTTGTGATTTAGCAGTCGATGTTGCCTCAGACATCTATGATTAAATTCCACTATTTTACATTTTAATTGCTTTATTACCGTGTTGACTCAGAGAATAAGAAAGACTTAGGTCTAAGATTTTTAGACATACCTGCATAAGCTCCATGACATGATTTCATACAGCCACAACCGGGGCATGAACATGAGCCTGTCATCGTTCAGCAAGTCAGTGTTTTAGTCAGTTCATAAAACTCTCTGTTGTTGTTTCTTGTCTTGTCTTTGCATCTAATCATCCGTTCATTATCCATAGGCGTATCCTCCGAGGGAGCCAGCTGACATTAAAGGGGACATAGCATGCAAATTCCACTTTGTTAGTGCTTCTACAGGTTAATGTGGGTATCTGGCATGTCTACCACCCCAAAAACTCGGGGAAAAAAACACTCGCGCGTTTTGTTATAGTTCCTCTAAGTCAGAAACGTCATGCTTGAGTGACTCGATTGAGCTTCCTGGGTTTTGTGTCGTAACAAGGTACTGGAAGTCTCCCTACCTGGCCTTGGCTTCGGGGGTTCGGGGGTAAATGATGGTCTTCATAGCCCCCCCCCCACCCCTCTCTTTCTCTCTGCCTGTCTGCTTGTGTGCTTGTAGTGGATGGGCAGAGGGGGACATTTAATTATGTGATTGGGAAAATTAAAACTCCAGGACAACAGAAGGGGAATACAAAGTATGGGATGCATATTTGATAATTGATATCATATAAAATATGTAATTTATATCGTTTAAAATCATGGGGGGAGAGGGGAGGGGGAGCTGGCTCATTAGCATTTAAAGGAACAGGCACTCAAAACAGGTCACTCTGTGGTGGGCTGTTTTATACAGGGTAAAAAGGGTGCTGTTTTAAATGATCCTTGTGGTATTTTGACCAAAGTATGTTACAGACATTTCATTAAGACCCCAAGGAACCATATCAACTTGTGGTAAAATGGGCATGCTATGTCCCCTTTAGGTAAGAGGCGGGGTACTTCCAACATCTCGCAGGGCCAACACACAAGCAACCATTCATACTCAGACTTTCACACCTTTGGTCCATTTAAAGTCACCAATTAACCTAACCCCAATCTGCATGTGTTTGGAGGAAGCCGGAGAAAACCCGCGCAAACACAGGGAGAACATGCAAGAAAGAAATTAACCAAGAGTCTTGCTGCTGTGAGGCGACATTGACAAACATCTCTGTGAGATATAACATGGACCAGAGCTGGAAATTTGAATCTTTGACTTGAAGTAAGAGCCTGAACTCTTCCTTGGACTTGAACAGTGACTCAGTTTATAACTGTATTTGTACACATTGGCTGTGACATATGAGGACTTGCTTTAAGCCTTGAAGCCTTATCAGGTTGGTAGTCCAGAGCAGTAGATATCAAAAGTGCTCTCCATGCAGTTTTACCATTACAAACAGTGCGTGACAAATTAATATCGTAATGGAGAAGGGCATGTCAGTGTTTCCAAAGCCTAAAAATAAATGGTCACATGTGCACCAGCTGGCATCAACTCCAAACCCAGATTAGAAACATTCGCCTATCACTACAACATTAATTAGATAAAATGAGTAGCTTAATAGTTTCCCCTCTTTCTGCGGATACAACAGATGTGTTACTCGCTGCAGCCACACAGCCAAATCTGTTGCACACATTTCCTCATTTAAGTGGTACCTCCTGCTTTTAGGTATTTATGAAGCCCTGTTTTGTTCCTCTTCCCTTCACTTGTACTGTATATTGTAACAAACTCTGTAAAAATCTGTAGGAATTCAATTGAGAAACCTTTGTAGACCAGAACTTTGTTATACTTACAAGTATTGCCAATGTTGCCAAAGGCTTACATATATTAAGACATTATTTCTTTCGTTTTTGTCATGTTGCTCAGCTTGAACTGGAAATGAGCCATGAAGTTAATATGCACACATGCGCCGTAGGCCTGGACAGCTTCGGTGCTTGTTTATTTGTTGGTGTGGTGTGGGGATATGTTGCAGTGAAGATCCAGGACCATTGATATATACACACACTACTGTGTTCCATACAGACAGAAACACACCACGGGGCTTTTTGCACCATTAAACACACTCAAACATTTGCTTTCAGTATTCTTAGAAAATTACTACACATAGAAAAATGGAATTCACTAGTTGCTTCATGATATTCAATGCACAACGGATCATTTAAAGTGTATTTTGTGCATTACACCATAGTCATATCTTGAATAATCAAATCAAAGACTTATTGGTCTTGCTATTTGTACTGGGAATGATATCTAATGGACCCAGAATTCTCTTTAGTGGGACTTTCTCTATACTGTGTGTGGCAGCTGCCAGGCAGGGTGGCACTGTTTGGTACTTTCTGTCTATATTTTGTCTGGACAACTCTGGCTCCCGGCCCAGAGATGCTCAACACAGCCTGGGCAGTGTTGATTTTGGCTCTAGGGGGAGGGGGGTACTTATTGAGTACAGGTTGTATTTACACTCCACCGCAGCATGTACAGGAGCTGACGCTTCAGTCGATAAAATTAGATAGTTTTTTCCATTATTAAAGCCAAAAGCCAGCGCCGGGTTTCCGTAACAAGAAATCGATGTTAGTGACTGGGATCTTTTTAAGATATCAAAAAACAAGTCAAAAACAGTTCTTTGAAAATGGAACATCTGTATTGTTACATCTACTTGAGCGGCTTTGAATTATTCATGTCGAAATTTGAGGTCAAGCAAGCAGAGAACACAGTCAGTCGACTGGAAAATGCTCCCTTTCCATTTTAATTCTCTCTCTCCCAGTGCTGTTTCTAAGAAAAGAAAAAGGAAAATTAATACATAAATTAACCACTTGATGATTTATATTATATTTATGTTTTGGTGTGCGGTTTTGATGCAAACATACTGAGTTAAACTAAGGCTTGGATATAGGGCTGTCGATGTTTTCTAATAGCCTCCTCTGCTGCCTCGCTTGGGGGAAAAGCTAACAAGTTAACACATTCGTTAATGTTGAAGATTCAGGGAGTTGCATGGTACGAAGACAACAAACAGATACAACATACCTTTGTTTGTTACCTTGCCATCTACAGTGTAGAACACAAACTATTCTGTACTCCACTTCTCAAATGCTTTGGGTGTCATGATGATCTGCTCATGACGACTTTGCTTGCTGGCATCCTTCATTTTCGCAAAACAAAACAACGTAACATGATTTGCTTACTTTATGAATAAGTAAAGAGGGCATGCATATACGTCAAGCTGTTAGCGAAGGCCCTCTGTTGGAGCACAGGGCGAATGACGTCAGACGATCTGATGAGCTTCCTGACTGTATATTTTTCTATCCGGTCATTACACTTCAATATGAACTTTTCCCTCCAAGTTCATATTAATGTTAAAAATTCGAATTTCAAGCTTTTTTGGACAAATGTTCAATATAAAAGGGTTATGCTCTTAAAATATAACCCTGTCCAAACATGAAACTTGAAGAGAATGATTTCATAAAAAGCAAAGGACTATTTTCTTTTTTAATATCCTGAGGATCCTAAAGAAATCACTGGCTATGCTGTGATTCAAGCCCATTATTGTGAATTCATCACTTCTTTATTGGCAGGCTCTGTTACGCTTCTCGTTATTCCTCTTTATATGTGCTCAGACAAAATCAAATTGATAGCTTGACAGCTACAGACCTCACGCACAGTAACACATCATGACTGCTGATGGCACCGCAAGAAGAGGACAGAGCATTAGCATACCTCTATACCATCAGAGCAAGCAGTTTTCATGATGCCCAGCTGCTGCCTGCGTGCGTGTTCACCTGTCTCGCCAACACAGTCACATGCATGGTGTAAGCCACAGTGGCAGCTCGTGGCTCCGTGCCCTCTGGTTGCTCCTAGTTATCCCAGGGTTTCTGCTGAGCTGACAGACAAGTCACACCGGCCAGATGGTCAGAGCCCCGAATCAGGGCTGGGAGTTTACAAGGCCACTTCCAGAGCTACCACACAATGATTATAAAATGGATGATTTATTAGAAGCTGTCTGTATTGCATCAAATTTAGGTCCAATCAGTACCCAACACTTGGTTGACATAGCAAAATGTGTTCTCTTAATATTATCACCACCTATATTATCTGTCTGATAAAAATATAAGATGGTTATTACGGTATTGAATGCACCGGTATTTTGCCACATGCATTTTGATAGGCGGTAAAGATACATATAGTTACTTCAGGGTGAGCTATATGCTTTTCACTACTCACTGTTGTAAACTTCTCTAATGGGTCATAATGGGAAAGCTGGTTGTCCTATAAAATTTATGATAGTATTATGTGGGGGTCATGCCAGAGTTCAAGTTATAACCAGATCATTAAAGTGCAATTACAGTCTTATGTGGACACACATCACCATCTAGTACTCGCTTCCTCTCTCCATTAAAACACATTATTCAGACCTAATCTGTTCAATTATAATGATTTCTTTTTGGAATATTTCAAACATAGTTAATGGCTGCTATCTTATATTTCCTTTATTTTTTAAAGAAAAAAAAGAACAGATAGCCTTCAGTACTGAGGATATTGATGGAGCCATAAGTTATTCACTGAATTTCAAGTGGGCATAATTTGGGCAAACTTCACTTCCCTTCCATACAAGCTTGAAAACAGAATTTTCCTCTTAGATGTATTAATAATGGAAGAACCATATAGCAAGTTTCTTTCCGGACTCAAGAGATTTCTGAGTACTTTCCTTGAGAAATGAAGGAAATCGGTGGCATCTACCGGCCCCGGGTCAAACTCATCAACATGCCCTACATTGATCAAGGGGGATCTGAATGCTAATGAAGGTGTCCTTGACTCACTCACATTAGGTTATCCATTCTGGGACCATTTAAAGGAGCTCAGTGGCCATAATGATGGAGGTGGATCACACAGAAAACTGTACAGTTCTTGACAGGACTCACACGGAGGCGTTGGAAGCTTCAACCGACACGCTGGTCATGTTCTTTGACATCATGTGTTACCGAACTGCATTGTGGTTCTGTCGCATTGTGTTGCTTGCGCTGCTTACAATAGAATTTGTTTTATTTTATGCGGCAATAGAGGCACCAGCCAATCAAACTGTGTTTAAACAAACACAAACCGTCTTAATGTGAAAGAGGCAGCAAGCTGAATGCAGTTGTTGTTTTACTTTCTCATGCACCTCTTTTAGCATTGCATTGATAGCTAGCATGGCACGTTAGCATGGAAGCCTGCCACGTTGTGTGTCCCAAGCGTCAGACTGTGATTGTTTTCATTATGATGATCTCGCTGGCACCAAACATTGCGTACACCCAGCGTCAATTAACGCAGAGCAACACATGGCGGAAACAGCTTGATATGTTCAAACTGGATTGTAATTCCAGCATACAAGTGCAGGCATTAAGCCGCTCTAGTGGTTTGGCAATGTCAGTCCACTTTGAGAATGTAGTATTAACAACTACTGGAATAGAATGCCTTGACATTTGGTGCGGCTCTGCTCTGTGCTGACAGAATGAATCCTAAAGAGATTCCCATGACCCTTCCCCTTGTTCCATGAGCAGGTCACTTTCACTGAACTATCAACTAGTGTAGCCACGAGGTTGACATTTCTGGTTCAGATTGACTTATCTGAAAAACTATTGTAAGCACAGTGGCATATGCTAATATTAGCATTTAGCTCAAAGCACTGTTGCACCCCCACAAAGCTGCTGGAAAGGCCGTAGACTCATAATCCCATTAAATAACAGTCCTTTCACAGCCTCTTTCTTAAATGAATTTCAGCACTTTACCTTGTACAGTATGTGTGTGTAGCTACATGCTTGCAGTGGATCCCTACATCTCCCCACACTTGCCCTGACCTGCACTCAGGGGCACTCAACAAGCCCCCCCCCCCTCAAAGACCATATGATGAGCTTCATCTGGGCTGCGTTTTCCTGCGTGTCCGTGAGGAGAGCCCATCTCTGTGCAGGTGGTCAGCAGAGCGTGTGATACCTCCCCGAAGTGCTTTGTCAGAGAGCTATTAATAGGTTCAAGGGACATCCTCCATCACCCGCCCCCTCATACACCCAACACTACCACCAACCTATGAGCCATTCCACACATGGGCGCACTTCTCTGTTGGCGTTCCCGGTGAAAAGGCGATGAGCAGTCAGCCATGATGCTGTGTTTAGACGAGAAAAGCCCAGCGTGGTGAGAGCTGTTATGCCCGTTCCCTACGGGCAACTGGGCTTTTCTTTGCTCTTCAGAGTTTCAACATACAGTGGTGAGATAATACTGTATAATGTCAGGTCTACAATCAATGAGAGTGCAAGTTAGTGTATTTCATTTTATTAAACAGGAAGTTTAAACAGATAATCAAACATTTGGGGAGCTAATGTCATTAATCAGGTTGATGATTCAGTACATACGGTATCTCTTCAAATATATTAAAACATCTCATTTGATCACTGCAGTTTCTCATGAGTCACAAGTTAGTTTGCAGCCCACATTCAAAAACTGATGACATATCCCCTTTTCCTATAGATTGTATAGTTCCCCTCTGGCAGGTAACAGAGTTTGTCGAGAGCCACTGAGGAAATCAAAGTCTTTGTCAGAAATGCAAATCAGTTTTTTAATTTCTCAAAACTCCAAAAGTTCCATGCAATATAGCTGCGGCACAGTTTATATTTCTTAATTTATATGCATGCCTCATGCTGTGAAGAGTGATGCATCTGATGCCTGCGTAATTTACATCTGTTATGTGCTACAAATACGATGTCTATATGTTGAACATCTGTTGTGGGTTTTTATATGTCACAAGTAGCCAAAGGCGAAGCTCCACATGTGTAGGTCATAAACTTTTTCCAAAGTCTTCTGACGCAACCATGTCATTAAGTGAGTGGGTTATTTCCATTCCACTTATTTACCCACAACAGCAGCTTGACACTGCTGGATAAGTCAATGTTTGTCTTTAATTTCCAGTGTCACTACAGTAACAGGGAAAAGGCAACAGGAACATCTTTTTAGTAGCGTGTGATCCGATACATCTGACAAACTGTTGAAAGACACACTTTCCGTATGCAAACCAAGACCCTCTTGTGGTTGGAAACATGGTCATTTTTTATGGAACATCGTCAAAATTAGTCCGAGTGTCAGAAACCATGAGAGACAATATGGATCCATGAGGGGAATTTACTGCAAGGAGAAACAGAGAGACAAAGGCAGAATGGAAGGAGGGAGGATTAATCACTGTTGCCCCACAGCTCTTTCTCCGAGCAGAGTTTACTCCCCCGCCTCTGTCCCTCCGGGACTCAAGCCAAGACTGGAGCGCTGTTTGCATTTCACCTATGGAAACCCACACAACATCACTAACTTCAGCCTTAAGCGCATCAAGGTCAGTCTGTGTGAAGCCTTTTAAAATCTCTTCAATGCCATAACTTACACGTAAAAAAGTAAAACAAAACTGACCTTGGGCAGAATCGACACAATGTGGCAGTAAATATCCTGAGCCGTGCAGCCATACGTGTCTAAACTGGATGTTTCAACAAATTTCAATCGGTGTCATCGTCTTGTAAAGTGAAACTATTGACCGTAAGATTTCTGTCCTGTAAATGTCTGTTGTGCTTTGTAAGAAAATTCTTCCATTAAACAATAATTGATTGGATGCCGCCTCCATTATCACCTGGCCTTTTTGTTATCAGTGGATATGAGGCTGATAATCTACGAGGTGGTATTCAACTGTCGACTGATTTTCCTGACTTGTTATACTTGGCACATGAATAAATCCAATTCATTACAACATTTTTCGTAATGCGAATTCAATTTATTTATCAAATAAATCTGGTGACCTGGTGCTTGTGCGTTTCCATACAAGCTGCATAACATCAAAGCCTCAACCTGCATGTTAAAAAAATCTGACATTAATGTAAACAATAAATCACTTTTCCATCATGCAGCATGGGCGGTGTACTACAAAGTAAAGTAGGCTGAAATTGTCGGGTGGTCCATTAAACTGCAGATGAAGAGGGCCTGCAGGAGCTGAGGGCTTTGGTCGTCACTCTTTATTTTTTGCAGCAGCAGCAGTGCGCAGTGTATTACTTTCTTTACTTTGGAAATGCATGAACATGTGTTGACTTGTTGTATGATGTTTATCTTGCTTGGAGCCCCCCAGTACATCTGTGCCAACTCGAGTCCTTGAACTACCCTCCAAATCTAATTGAGCAAATTCTGGCCCCAGTTCACTTGAAAACACGTCGCCTCACATGCGACGCACCACTGTTTATGTCGGTGTCAAAAGTGGTTACTGCTGCTTTTCGAAAGGAAAGCCATTTCTTTATTATATCCGACGTGATGCTGAGCCAGACGAGAAGAAGTTATATTAACATGTCTCCTGTGAACGAGCTGCGCAAGTGATATTGCGTGAATACTAATAATAAATTACCGTAAGCCCAGGGAGCAGGACAGAAAATGTCTCCTTGGCGAGGTCACTACACATGAAGATGAAAACCAGCGACTCAATAATTAAGTATATCATTAACACAATAAATCTAGAAATATAATTAAAGTAGTCTATTGTAACACAACCATCGGTTGATCACCGCATAGGCTAAGGTTAGCCTAATGTGTCAGTGAGAATCTGTCAGTAATGACAATTCTAACCTTGATGTGCTCTTCTTGAAGTTCAATTAAGTCTGTGTGATTGCTCATATTGTTTCTGCATGTAAATCAGCCCGCTCTCTCTCTGCTCACATTTTTCATACTCTGCCCCGTGAGTGGAGGACATTGTAATTCCAATCATACTGCGCTGCATCACACTTGGCTTTCGTTACAAAACATTAACATCTGAATCATTTTGTACGTGTGTGTGTGTGTGTCGGAGACTACGCCTCATTGTTTGTCCAGATGTTTGTGAACAGCAGCTCAGGTCAAGTACTCTCTACATTATATGATCACATGGATTGAGGGGCTTGCCCGATCCTTAACCTTGCCATTGTGCTCCGTTGTCTCCTGGCCTGCTTCACACTGGGCCTGACTGACACCGTTACCAGCCATGTTGTGGTAATAAGCCACATTCTCCTTGTATAATCCCCCTCAGAGAGAGCGTGTCACCTGGTGCCTGTCCGCCCATCAATCTGTTCCCCTGTTCCTATAAATCAGTCACGAATCTGCACCGCACAAACTCTTACACACACACACACACACACAGAGAGAGAGAGCCCATATGAGGTAAAGCTAAAGTTAACCAAGAAGCATGGTCTGACTTTATTAATGTCGTCACTCAAAAAGATCAATGTCCTCACAAGTTTTGTCAAATAAAACAAACTGTTGTGAAGAAGTATTCAGATTATTTACTTCAGTAAAAGTATCAACTTGTAAAAATCTCCACTACAAGTTTGAATATTGGAAATATTTAAAGTCCTACGTAAGAAAAAGCATTTTGAAAAAAAGTATTTTGGTAGAGTAGAAACAACTGACTGTATAGACCATTGGGTCATTATGAGTCATCAATGCTTCAGATATATTTACTGTTGTAGCTGCTTGAGTCGGAGCTGGTTTTAACTTCTTCAGATACATTTAAAAAGTTTAGTTCAGTTGTTTCCAATCTTGGGGCCAGACGCTTCCAAAGGGTCACCAGATAAATCTGAGGGGTTATCAGATTATTAATGGGAGAGGAAAGAAGAAATAACAACAACTGTCGGATGCATTCATTCATCACGTTTCTTTTGTTGTTAACTCCACCGAGGAGACTATGTTTCCATCTGCATTTCTTTGTTATTTTGATGGTTAGCAGGATTACGTAAAAACTACTTAACTGAATTCCATGACATTTTGTTGAGGGTTTGGTGTAGATCATGATCAGTGTGGATCTAGGATTTATTTTACTCCAACCTTATGAGTTTTTCATTGATTTCTCTGAGAATAATTAATGGTGCTGATGAAATAAGGGAAATGATAATTATGAGTGTGTGCAATATGGGGCAGATTCATATAAAAATCTAGATCGGGTGAACTTTTATTCTTCATTTTTAAATAATAAAATAACATATTACCTTTGGGAATCAAATGGTTGATTGTACGAATTTTAATTTAAATAAGCTTCTTTGGGGGAACTGGTGATGATGACTCACAAACATCAGAGATGTGACGAGACGACACAACTACAGACGATTGTTTAAGAAGAGGTCAAAAGTAAAAAGTTCCATGGGAACAACTAGTTTCATATTGAACAACGTGTCTTATAATCTGTAAAGTAAATGCAGCCGTCACATAAATAAGTTGTACAATTTTCCCTGTCAAATGTGGTGGAGTACAAGTAGCAGAAAAGTTGGATGAAATGTAGAAACTCAAATCTGTACTTAATATAGTACTTCAGTAAATGTAGTTATTATTCACCGCTGAAGAAAAACTTTATGAGCAAGTGTCAAAAAGAGTAACGTTTCATGTGATGATAAGATGCTTTCACGAAATCACATGTCAAGCAGAGTTAAATGGGCCCCAGGTGGTTCGGTTTAGGATTTACAATTGAACTTCCATAAAGTTGATTTGTAAGAACCAGACTGGAGGGAAATGGTCGAAAGTGAAGCAGCAGAAGCTGCACAGCAAATGCACCAGATGTCCCATGATGCAACTTCACAGAATTGTCTTCTCATCTGTCAGGCCCTTATCTTTCAGACCCACAATTTGAAATGCATGTTGCTTATATTTTGCATAGTCTCCAAGCCCAAGCTGAGACAACCCTGATGACATCACTATGACATCATCATATTCATTTTCTCAGACCGAGCTGCAGAAGACATTTTACATCAGAGTTGACAGGGTTTTTTGCTAATCATGACAAGTAAACAGATTTCTATGTGTAACATTGGTGAGTTGCACCTTTAAACCAAAAGATTTAAAGTAGTAGACATCCCAAGGCAGTTTATACTTTGATGTGTACGTGGTTGTCAGGACAACAGGTGTAGAAAAGACGTAGCAGTGTTCTTGATCGTGTTGAAGGACAATCGTATATGCACTGCCATTATCACTGTTCTCCAGCCGTAGTACAATGGAGCTTGACTGTGTGTGTGTATGTGTGTGTGACCTACAGTGGAGATTCTGAGCCACTGAGCAGCGTGCAGCAGAAGGCAGTGCTGTGTCAATCTCAATGACTTTCCTTTGTAATCCAATGAAAGGGAAGTACTCTATCAAGGAGAAAATGAAAGACGAATATGAGACAAAAATGGTGGAATTGTGGAAGGGGTCTTGAGGATAACAGGGTTGACAAAGGGGGCATCCATTTGAGAATAGGCCCTGTTATTTTCATTAATGTCTCGAGAGGACAGATCTGTTGGATGTGGAATGGGTTGGGGGATTGGTGGGGGGGGGACACAGGGAGGGTTTCATGCACGTTTCTCTTTCCATCACTCTGTCATGCTCGTTTCATGGCAGACTGAGGCTCAGACCCATCAGCGCATTATCATTCAAGTATAGCTGCTGTCTGAATCAAGGACATGGGCATTATCATGAGAATGAATTGCTGGCTGACATCAGTGAAACACAGATATCTTCCAACTGCCACTGTGAGACCTTTCTCAGTGTGAAAAAAAAGAACGTGTGTGTTGTGGTTTTTGCATTTTCACACCGTTTCAGCACTGAAAATGGAAATACGTGTCCTTTGTGACATTAGTGGAGTTGACCAAAGTTATTTAAACACGTGTGACATAATGTATCCTGTATTAAGATGGATGCAGCTGTGGTGACGCTGAACACTTTGCTGCAGAGAGGCGATGTGGTGAAGTGAAATGTGGTATGTGGGGCACACTGGTATTCCGGCTCTGTGCGTGGGATATGCTTTTTCTCTTTCAAGCAGTTTCACTCCGAGAGAAGGCACCCCAGTGCTATTAGACATGTAAATGTGAATTGAGGGTAGGTGGTTATGCTTTCCTGCCTCATGCTGAACACACTCCAGATTGGAAGACCAGTGCCACCTAGTGGTAGGATTCAGAGTGAACGTGTGCATATCAGCATTCAGTTGATTAAAGCTCTGTTGATACATCATTATCTCTTTATTAAAGCAGCCTGTATAACTCTACACTGTTCATTAGTATAATACAATATGTTAATCTGTTATATATATATATATATATAGTAATGCAGTGTGTACATTATAGTCACTTTAAAGGATGATTAAGAGCCTTAAAGATGTGTCGAGCACAATTGTCCCTTTTATTGTGGGTTGTTTTCTATAAACAGCTTCGGTAATATAAGACAGAACAGGTAAGCAATTATGTTTGGGGTCAGTGCGTCGTTGTGTGGGTGTTTAAGAAGATCCAGCTTCTTACTCTGCCTTCATCTCTGCGTGAAACAAACAGCCCGGTGTTGGTTCACGACGCTCCAGATTTGTGAACTCAGGAAACCACTGACCCATTCACTGTTCATCAGAGTAATTATGTTTTGTTGTGCCCACAAGAGTGACTCACAGACAAACAGCTGCATGTGTTGTTGCAAAATTCAGGAACACACACACTGAGCCACACACAAACTCACACACACACACATTCAAAAACAGGCGCGTACATCTGTGCTCCATCCGAACTTTACCAGGTTAAAGTTTAAAGCCATTAGCAAGCTGAAAGTGCTCGTGGAAATTAAAGGCAAGAGTGGAAGAAATTATACAAAACTTAAACTTCATACTCATTCACGTCTGTTTAGATCTCAGACTTAATATCATAGAAAAGGTTTGGAGAAATAAAGTTTTGGTCAAAGGTAAAATGAGACTTCAGTTCAGATCCAGAGTAGCACTCAATAAAAGTCAAACCTCTGCCAAAGCCCAACAGTCCCCTTGTATTCAAACAGCCTTATAGTTAAGGCCACATTATGTTTTCTCACCGAGTAGTTAGCATAGGCTGGCTGCAGTACAGGTCATAAACCCCATCTTCTCCATGTTAATGGACGGAACATGGTCCAAACTGAAAAGTCAAGTACACATCTGATGTGGGTTGGAAGCACGTTTCAAATGTAATTCTCACATCCCATTTGTACACTTATCACACTGATTTTGGTCTGTGTGGATTTTCCACTAAGTTTTGGTTATTTGATGCTATAAAAATGGGGTGAAACGTCACGATTGACAGCTGAGACTGACTTGTATTTGTACCACTCAAAGATATCAATCCCCTAAATATGCCAGATGTTTTCCATCAAGATACATGAATTATTCGAAAATGGTTTAGGAAAAAAAGTCGTGGACCAACCCCTTTGTTCACCTCTATGCCAAATTGTAATGAATTCTTTCTGGGTCCATCACATTTCATGGAAATAGGTTGTGTAGTTTTTGCATAATCTTACTGACAAACAAACAAACAAACAAACAAACAAACGGACAGGGGAGAAAACACAACCTCCTTGTTGAAGGTAATACAGCAGGGACTACATATGTTATATACTGCAAGGTATTAATACTAAAGTGTCTGAAAAAATAACTCATACACGAATCCTTACACACACTGAGGCAGGCACTCAAAGAAAACAAGAGAAAAAGACCATTTTGCAAAGAGACGTTTCATAAATTATACATGACAGGTTATTTCCCTTTATATTTTAACAACTTGGTTGACACTTCACAAGGTACAGCCACAATGAGTTGGTTCACTGGCTGGTGACGAGGAAAATGCTTCGCTTCTCGTTGTGTGCAAATGTGTCTGATGATTAAATTTCCAACTATTGAACAATGTTCAGTAAAGTGCATTTCTTCAATAGCACAGAAAATGTTTGTCAGCAAAAGCCTAACAAACGGAAAGCAGCAAATTAGAAAATAAACTTGATCTGATCAGCTGAGAAATTAAAGGTGCAAATGCATCACTCAGCAGAGACGCAGGGCCGGGCCTCTGCTTGTTGCTGGAATGAAAATCCTAAATGAGGAATTGATTGACCATTATGAGGAACTAGCACTCTTAATTTGCTTGTAGAAATCTGTCAGGAAATACATTTGCATATATATTACAAAAGCATCAAGATATAAGCTTGGGCAGAATTCAAACCAGTTTAGTTACAAGATTGAATTACGCAGTAATTGAATTCATCACTTCTGAATACATATGAGATTGAATTGTTGAGTGGCAAAAACGTTTATCCAAGAGCCGATTGTTGACATATGTTTTTAGAAATAATAAATTCCTTATTATAGACGAGGTCACAGCCATATGTATTTTTTTTTATGAAGGAGATGAGCAGAACCTGAGCAGGTGTGTTTCACTAGTTTGGACAGAAACTATGTCTCCTCCTCTCCCTCCTCCGATGTTTCTTATCATACCGTGCACTGTATTGTTCGGCTGATGATGAATGACCAAGGCTCTGGAAGCCAAAATGAGCTCTCGCCGAGACCACACGAGTGCCACACACTTCCAACACCTCTCCAGAAAGATTCATTACAGTAATTAAAGTTCTGTTTTCTGGCATTAATTCCACAGAAGTCACTCCCCGCGATCATCCAGCCCTCTCAACAGAAACAACGCTCCGCCGTAGTTCCACTGGCGTTAGAAGTGGGTGGCGAGACTTGGTTTTCTATTTTTATCGAGGTGGACATCACCAGCTTGGATAATCAACTCCAACAGATTGTACTCCAAGAAACAAATTGCTTCATTTAAGCATGAAAATGATTGAGCAAAAGGATGACAAACACAGCGCACTGCATTTATCAAAGCTGTTTAGATGAGACACAAATCACAGCTGCTGGATCCACTTGAAAAATTGCTTTGTTATAGCAACGATTTATCATTGACGCGTTATATCTACCCAAAAACATTTTTTTCGGATGGTAGTTAAGATAGATTCAGAATGTCAATTGCCATTACTGAGCGGAGTTACAGAGGGATCCAATGTCTGTGCTGCACAAACTGAAGCATTATATCTCAAGGCACAGATTTGCCACGTATCAATCTAAACTTTGAGGAACAAAAGTTTTGAGAGACAGCTGTCTTGCACTTGTGTCCCTCTCCAGCTGGAAGTCTGTTTGATTGGACATGTTCTGTATTTGCTTAGACAGGTAAGTGATGAAAAGAAGAGCCTGGAGAACTCAACAAATGCAGTTGGAGGCAGGGCGTGAGGGGTCGGTGAATTGTCTGACTGGTTTGACAAATTTTCTAACAAGATTTTGGACCCGCCATCAAGTATAAAGATGGATGACATTACAGCTCCCCAAAAGTAAAGCCAAAGCTCCTTGATCGCCACCTGGTGGCTGACTGCAGTATAGATCACAGATCCCACCACCTCCATGTTAGTGGATGGGACATGGACCAAATTAATTTAAAGTAAATACACGTCAAATTTAATTTTCTCAAAGATTAATTCTATCATTCAGCTTTTGCCTCACTGATGATTGTCCCAGTGTTTATTTTGCTAGTAAGTTTTGTTTTAATTAGTTATTTGATGCGATAAAAACATGATGAAGCAACATGACTGACAGCTGAGACTGTTGATTGGCCGAACTTGTATATCAGCGGGACCTTTCTGCCATGGCCCTCCCCTGATTACTACTGCACAGACTGGCTATTAATGCGAAAGATGGCAGCGTTCGTATCTGGGACCTTTTACATTCATTCGTGGATAGTGGGAAGAAGTGGAGACTCGTCCATCTTGAATGGAGAAACAAATGCAGTTCACACACCGAGTCTGTGCAATAGCGATCGGGGGATGGAGCTGTGGTAGCAAGGTCCCGTTGATACATCCACTCGACAAATGTCGAGTCTCAGCTGTCAATCAAGACGGAACATTAAAAACTATTTTAAACTAAGTTACCAGAAAAATGTGCACTTCAACATATATCAGCTTGATAAGAACTAGATTACAGAAACCACCTTAAAAAAAAAATGCACTTGAATTATGATTTTACTTTTTAGTTTGGTCCTGGTCCCATCCACTGACATGGAGGAGGCGGGATTTATTACCTATACTGCAGCCAGCCACCAGGTGGCGATCAGGACACTTCAATAAATATAACCAAATTTTCTGTGGGTTGATTGTAAAATTAGAGCTTGTACAAGAACTGGGTTTGTTGTCTTTACCCCTTTTTATTCTTTTTAGAAGTGAAACTAAGTTTTGGGTGAAAAGAAACAGCCGTTTTCCATCATTCATTATTCATGCCAGTCAGTTTCTATAGCCTGTAGATCAGACTGACTTGCTGATTCTTTTGATGCATCCATTCCCCTCATGTCATTTTCAGTTGACATGGTGATAGCTGTTGCCAGGAGCAGGAGCATTTTTCACAATGATTGAAGAAATTCGAGAGTTTAAAGGTCAATCCTCATATTCTGCGTTTTCGACATCTGTCACTCGCTCGTCTCACAAAGTAGATATGCTTCAATTTTATCAGATGTATCAGTCCATCCTGACGCTCAGATACCACCCTGTGTCTTGTTTGCTTTCCAAGTGTCGTTTTTTTCTCCACCTGTTTAAATCATAGAAACCTCAGCCCGAGGCCTTATATTGACCCAAAAAGAAGATTTTCAGGGGTTGTTTCAATAGTCTATGAGGAGACTGTCCTCTGGATAACATTAGTCTTTTGTTCAAATGCTGAAAACCGCATTTGTTTGCTCTTTCTTGGAAAGTGACCTTTTGAGGATAATGATCTCTTTAAGAAACAAGCAACTGTGGATTACTGAGATGTGTTTACACTCGGTAACAAAGGCAGCAGCGGCATGACCACAAATCTCTCGGGGAGGAGGTCAGGGTTGATGGTTTGGTCAACAATGCGTAGGATTTTGATTAGAATGTGCTTTCCACAACAGATATTCTTAACCAGGAATGCATTTCCCTAACCTTTACCACCAACCCTTAGTTGTGGAAACTTAAGAGATCAGAAAAATAAAACTCAGTGTTTCCAGTGAGTCTGTTTTTGTAAAGGTCGTATACTGTGTGTCGTATGGAAGACACTGATAATCCATTAGATAATCGATTCAAACATCAGAAAACTTTTATAACCCAGAAGATACAGCGTTAACCCTAACCCTCATGACAGAAAAGATACTGTGACAAACTTGTGCACATAGAAACAAAACTGAGTGATCGTGGATTTGAAAAGTGGCTTGACACCATGACAGGCCCGATGTGATCATCTTCCCATTATGGTGGCATTAAGTGCCATTAACCACACAGAATGCTACTCGCACAGTGTACAGTCACCATAACAATTTCTGGAGGCCATTTCAAATCAGAGATGATGGTTTAATCAGAGGGGAGTTTAGCCCGCTGCTCCCTGTTTGTCTTCTACCTGATCTTCACGCCACACAAATTCTCCATCCACACCGGGCACGCTCAGGAGACAACTATTAAAATATGTGAGAGGTCTCGGTTTCTTCTACATTTGTCCTTGAGGGTTTGTTTTTTTTCCACAGGTTTTAAATCGCCAGCCCACATAGGCGGGAACCCCCAGAGCCGGAGTCCATAAGAATTTACATGCCGGGGCTTCGGCGACCGTACGGACACTGATGAAAAGAGACTGAAGGTCGAATGAGAACTGTGCTGCAGTGAATCTGCTTTAAGGGCTGAGTTGCCAGATAGTTCCAAACATTTCAACCAACAGTGAGATCTACAGTCTGTAACGGCACCAATTTGCGGTCAGAGCAGGCTGGAGCTCCTCTGTCTGATAATTAGTTCATCCATTGGGACTGGAGATAAGGGCTGCGGGAGGGGGGGAGTATCTGGCTCCAAGTGTATAGGAAAACCTATTTAGGATTTTAATGAATACATCACACTGCACAATTTTGTCCCACAATTCGTGTGTCTGTATTTCCCAGTCCTAAAAAAAAAAAAAATATCCACATCTTCCCTTTAGCTTCACTAAGAGAAGCGTATCACGAGGTCCACTCAATTTGAAAACCGACAGCAGTTTGCCGCAGTTAACTTTCTTGTTTATCAGAGCTTTCTTGAGAGTTTACTACCATCCTCTGTTCGAGCGAGATTTCATACAACACTGTCTGTTTTCAAAACAAAAGCTTAGGAAATTGGCAAGGCGATCAAAGAAGGAAGTCTGTGATTCGGAGAGTGGTGTGTATGCTTCAGAGATTTCTGCACAAGTCTCCTCATTTCCCTGGAAGCAACATTAAATCCTATTCAGCCAGGCCAGCCATATTTTTGGGATTTTAGTCCAAACAGGAATTTGGAAAGGGCCCAATTGTAACCCTCATCAGGATTTGTTGGTTCAGCGCCAGGCTTTTTTTTTTTTTTTAAAGGTGCACATTGATAATCTTCTCATCAAAATGAGATTCATCGTTCCAGCCACCCCAGATGGCAATATATGCATACAGTGCTGGCTGCCTGCATTATAAATGCATAGTGTTTTTTTTCCTACAGCATGTTTTACCTTTTGGGATGATTTAGTGTACGGATTATTTCAAGACATATTCATACTCAACGGCACTCCGGTTAAATTAACATTGCTGTTAAGTTTTTACAACTGCAGAACCCAGCAGTCATACAGTATGATAGCAGTCACCCTTTGATTAATGAACTTGTGGTATTCAAAGTGATGTTCAAAGAGAAGAGTGATTAATAGAGCCTGTGGGTATATTGACTGGTAGAGGGAGCCTTGGTTTTTCCAGCATTTGTTTACTGCTTTTAAGCTTCCAACCTGAGCGTCTTATGCAAGTGATGCCTTTTTTTAGCAGCGAGTGTTATGGGCCCCAGGTAGAAATCTACAGGCCTGACGCAGCACAATTTGTTGCAGAAAATATTTGACACCCGGCAGGACTCCGAATCTCGCAGACCTCCATTGGCTCAGCTATAAATTGCTTTTTGTGAGACACGACCCAAGCTCCATTACCCTCGGTGGAAAACCATCTCATGGAAGGAGTTGTCACCTCGAGGCCGATCTCTTCCCACGACTGACTGACAGCGCCCCCTCCCTCTGCTCGCCTCTCTATTCCTCCCTCTCCCTCTCCTCCCATCACTCCAACCCCTTGCTCTGCAGTCTGTTCGGATCAAACTGCTCCTACAAGCAACTCTGATTCTCGATCAATTTCAGGAGCGGCACCTCTCACTGCTGTCTGTCAGGCGCCCGTCTGTCTGTCAGTCTTCAGAGCAAGCGCTGCTAGAGCAAGCAGGAGATGAATTCATCAGGGACACGAGCAGCGAGCGATCACCATTTACATATAAGTCTGAATAACACTTGAGGACCACTGCCATCTCTACTCCCCCTCAAATACTATTTTAAGAACACGTACATCCAACTTGTTTGTATGCTTGGAAATACCCCCCTAGAAAGCAAAGCACATAATATCCGTGTTCATTTAATGAGGAATTCATCCCAGTGTGTCTTCACCACACATGAGGTATACGATACAGCAGTGCCCAGCGCTGGCTGCCCAGTGATCACATCTCTCCTGCAGCATGATTAGATGCCATGCGAGTAGCACACTTGCCCTTGATGCATTAGACAGGTCTGTTCATGCTGACCAATTATATCAGTTCGCCCGCTGGAATCACCCAGGCAGCAATGCCAAACACACAAACACACAAACAAACTCTGGGAAACCAACTCTAAAAAGAACTGAGAATTACTTTGAAGCACCCAGTGGTGGTCAAATCGTGCATGCCTATACGAATGATAAATGTGCAAAGCAAATTAACAGTGTTCGCTTTCATAATGCTGCAACTAATGATTATTTTATTATAAATTAATCCCCCAATTATTTTTTCAACAGGATTAATTAATTGCTAAGTCTATGAAATGTCAAACAGGAGCAAAACAAAAGCATCTTGTGCTCCCATGCATGTCCAGAATGACATCTTCTAATGTCTTGTTTTATTTGTCTCTGCAGTTTAAAGGCCAAAAATATCCAGTTTAAAACAATAGAAAACAGAAGCCTTCAGGCATCGGCAAGTATCAATTTATGTAGCGATCCTATACCACGTCTTTTAAGTATATTCCTTTCGCCACATAAAACTGCAATTTTCTTTTCCTGAGTATAACTTCCTCTTCACTGCTCCAAAACAGCAGTTGCTCTGAACTGCCACTGGCAAGTACCGTTTTTAGAGCAGTGAAGAAGAAGAGATTTCTGGTAGTGTAGGATTAGCCAAAGCTAGCTAACATGTCAGCATATACTTTAACACTGGAAGGTCTATGGCGAGGTGTATTATATGTAACACCTCAAAGGTGTAGTCGGTAATCGGTATTGGCCAATACACAAAGTTCATGCATCAGAATTGAGGTCTGGAAGAAAAAAATTATAATTCTTTCCATTTCTAGTTTAGAACAACATTCATTATCTTAATTTTTGTACTTTAGCATGCTTAATCAGGACCAAATGCAAAATACTGCTGAGGATGATGGGAATTGATTATGTCAGTAAGTATTATGTCATAAACACGCGAGAATAAAAGTCAGGGCATCATTAATTATGTCAGATGACGGGTTTGTCAACTGATAACAACTGCCTTTGACCTGCTGGTGACACTAAATGTCACCAGATCACAGAATTCACTATAAGCCAATAATCCATCTCCAATAGTTATTATAGTTATCCATAGCCAATAAGATATTCTACTCAAAACCACTAATGTGATCCCCACGGTGAGATTAAAGGAACACATCCGGTGATCACCAAAGTCGGCAGGATTCATCATCTAGTGACCATGAAGGTGTGTGCCAATAACAATCCATCCAATACAGATATTAAATGAGAAAGTGTTGAACTGCAGATGAAACAGGTAAAGAGAATTAGAACAAGTTGCTGCAGTTTGTGTTATGGACCAGCCTCTCCACCTGTGTAAGAAGTGCACACCTGCTCACACAAGACGTGAACATGCAAATGCAATTCAATCCAGCACCGAATCACACATTTAAATATCGCTGTGCTAATGTAATGGAGGGCCTTTTCATATGCTGCTTTTAGGTAATGTCAGAGTAGTTAGCTATTTAATCAACCAGGCTCTGTGTCACATTAATAAAGCCCCAGAGAAGTAAACAAATACGTTTTCCACTCTCATTAGGAATATTTCCGCGCTGGTGGAGCGGGTGGAAGCTGCTTGGTAATGATGTGCAGATCACATGGTAATAAATTAGACAAAACCTAGAATTAACAAACCTTGATATTTCATGAACAGAATATTATGACTTAAGGGTGAATGCATGTCCCAGTCTCATTAGGGCACTTGAGCAAAAGCACATTGGAATGAGGGAGGAAGCCGGAGATAATAGATGAGTAATCACTAGTACAAAAAAACAAGAGCTCTCTCTCAGGTTGGAGAAAGGAAACTGTAAAATATAACAAATACAAGGTGTTTTGTGGTTGTCGTCCACGTCTGATAACAGCAGGAGGAAATGCAATAAAATCCCTGAGAAAGACGGAGAGGGAAATATGGTCACGTCTCATCCATTTATCAAGTTGATGCGCAGGAGCTGGCGATTTTCAGTTTTTATTGGAGGCTTATAACTACAGGAAGGGGATTATGAAGTGAATCCTTTGTAATTAGGTCCACTGGGTGAGAGTCTTAGAAACAATAAACTTCAGGAGGAGTAAAAGTCAAGTTGATCGGACATGGAGGTAAGGCAGAGGAAGAAAACATGTTTACGTGATGGAGATGAGTATTTCGCAATCTCTGCTGTTGTCCTTGTTGTAGTAATACCCCAGAGGGTTGCAAGCTTATCTTTATAGTATCTTGAAAGGGAGAGGGAAATCAGTCCGGCTTCTCTACCTCTGCAGACGTGTTGTCTTGAGTACCTGTCAGACATGAATGAGACGTCTTCCCCCCTGTGCACCGTCTCTATCTACTTGAACCTCTGTGCCTCCTCTAAAGTCTTCCTCCTGGTCCCTGGCTTTGGCTTGAATATCTTCATTCTGGCCTCCACCGTGTCCTGTCTGCTCAGCCGGAAAAGCAAGATAAGGACCAACGTGGCCATGTTCATCCTCGGAAGCACCGGCTGCAACCTCGTCAACCTGAGCCTGTGGCCCATGACCATTCACTGGCGGCAGCACGGCCGCTGGGTGCTGGGCTCTCAGATGTGCGAGGTCATGGTGAGCGCCAAACACCTGACGAGCTCCGCTTCCTTCCTCTACGTCTCCTTCATTACCTTCTCCGTTTACCTGACGGTGGTGTGTGGCCGCGGGCACCTGGTCAACAGCAGGGTGTTCCTGGCCCTGCAGCTGCTCTTCCCTTTCCTTCCTGTGGGGGTGAAGGACCTGACCCTGAGGCTCTTAGGCAGCCATGTGGATCACCTGGACCCTGTCAAGCTCACTTGCTTCTCCTACATCAATGATGAAATCATAAGGGTCCTCTTGCTGGTAAAGACTGTCGTGATCCTCCCGCTGAGCCTCTACTTCTACGCTCACATTCTACACACTATCTTCCAAAGTGCAAAACTCATGAACAGGAGCCAGAGAGTCAATGTTCACCTGGCGAAGGTGTTCAGCCTCATATCGACCATTACCTTCACAGCACATACACCTGGTGAGTACATTACAAGCTTGTAGGGATGCTTTGACACACTGCTCTTACTTAAAGGGCAGATCTGTCAAACAATAACTAAATACACCACAACAAGGCTCAAGCAGTTGTAGATTTTTCTTTGAAAGTTACAGATTCTTTTTTTTGTACCCGTTTATGTTACAATCAATAGTTCCACTGCAGCTCAGCAAGGTCGCAGTGCATGTGAAAGCATAAAGAGGGAACTTTACTCTGCAAACCTTGTACTCTGTGTCGTTTAAAACCTCATACTCGCTTCAGTAAATGCTTGTATGTATATTTTTACAGATGAAAACCTATGTGCGTATTTACTCATCACGTACTGCATTCATGTCAAATTTAGATAATGAAACTGACTAGCATAGAGTAGTAATTAAACCAGGGGCTGCGAACCTGTTTTTTCCTTTCAAAGGTAATTAAAATTTTCAAACATCCTTCAAAGACCAAACCTAATTATTGAACACATATGGCTCTTACCTCTCAGATGCGATGGCTGGAACTGCGTCTCTTTGAGGCGAGGGGGCTGATGTCAGATAGTAATAATGATGAGTCTACACGCAGCTTGTCAGTGTGGAAAAGAGCTTCTCACAACAGCAGGTTGCCCCAAATATAGAGATTCAAACTTCAGCGACGTCTCCTCGGAATTGAAAACAAATCCTCGGCATGTGCGTAGAGTTTATGAGAACTCGGGCAGAGGGAGGTTGTAGCTTTGAGCTCATTGTAATTTAGAGGTCAATGATTTCAGCTTGTAGGTTCCACGTTGACCAGATTAACAAAATGCCCCGTTCCTTTTGTTTGCTTCTCAAGTCCAGAAATCTTTTGCAGACTCACCAGCTTACTGTTTGCATGTCATAGTTGTTGCAGAATAGGCAAATTCACATTTACTCCTACTTTTCTTACTGCGAAGTGCATGGTCTGCAGAAACAGGAAGTCCTCCCTCATATTAAACAGCAGTGATACCACCAGGACATTTCTGGACATGTCTTGCAGAGTTGGTTCAGTGTCCTGCAGACGTTTATGGGGACACACTGGCTCTGGGACAGTTTGTCTGGTAGCAGCTCTGCAGCAGCAACAATGCAGCTTCACAAATTCTCCTTCTGGATGAAGTTTCAGCTTCTTAGCTATTAACTAGCAAATCACACAACTTGTTGACGTGTTGTGAAAGCTGCGTGGTGATGTCCTTCTAGCTCCTCCCCTCTAACATGTCTCCAGCTGTAAACACACGCAGGTTTAACCTTGTTCATCACTGTGACTGTGTCCAAACGAACTCAACACACTGACGTCTCTTTTTCTTCGACATAAAATCGTAACTCTTCGTCCACATTTCTTAGAAAACGCAACATTCTGCACCTGAGTTTCTTTTTCTTGACAGCTGCCATATTGGATGTCAGCCACCAGACATTTTGTGTTTTCTTCACCCTGATCGTGACCTGACAGGCACACACAGCCAGAAGGCACCACCACGAAGGACACGTTAACCTACTGTTTTATTACTTTTCTTTTGTTATCAGATTTCGTTGTGTGAAATTCATATATTTACTTATTTATGAACGCATTCATTCATCTATTTCTTACTAATTTATTCATTAATTTTTTATTTATACATTTACCGTTTATTTATTGAACTGAGAAATGAGCTTGTGATTTATCTATTGTGAATTGCATGAGTTTGAGCTCCTATATCTATAAATGCACATCTATAGAAATTAAATTTGATTTTACTTATGATAATAATTCTAATTATACAGTGTATAATAACCTTGGGTCAATTTCATTCTGAATTCAATCAGTTCTATTAAAAAGTCCAATAAAATCTGTATATTTTAAGAAAGACTGATATGCATCCCTCATTCAAATTCTAGAATGTATAGTCATTATTTATAGTTTTGGAATAAATCAACTTTCTGTCTGTTGCTGCTGACTGGATCATACTGAATGAAGCTTTCAGCTGAATTTACATCAACCAATAACTGATAATAAATAATAGATACTAGCCAGTGTTTTTTTCATCATGTTTTTTATGTTTCTGATCTGCATTTTAATGCTTCTTCTATTTTGTAAAGCACACTGAATAATCTCTGTATATGATAATGCTCTATACATATTAATATGCCTTGCCATTTGCTTTTTAATTATAGAGGGTGTTAAATGGTTAAATTCTACTCTTTGGGAAATGTGTTACAGGCCTTTACAAACTGTATATTTGGATCATCAGTGCAATAATTACGAACCCCTCTTGTGTTCTCTAGGTGCTGTATTTGCACTGATGGAGCACCTGTCTGTGTGCCAGGAGATGGTCAGAGATTTGCTGCTGGACCTGCCTTTGCTCTCCAGCCCTGTAATCCTGCTCTGTATGAATAAAGAGCTGAGGAACCAGTGTCTGTTACTGCTGCAGCGCAGCACAGCCAACCACTACATGGGGAAAAAATCCCTCAGCCAGTCAGACGAGCAGCACAAGAGCCTGACTATTGGAAAAACGGAGACACTTCACCTCTAAGTCATTACATTGCAACCTCAAAGATCTTAGACTGCCATATATTTCACAAACAGACATGAACTGGAACTGGATGTTGTTGACTTTCAGTTTGTCACTGAGGTGGATTAATGTTCAAGTCAAAAGCAAATAAACACATCAAAGTAAAGTAAACATAAGGTTTTGTTCTGTGGTGTCATTCAGTTTGTGTGCCTGCAGATGTACACGTGGGTGTGGCCGCTCTGGGTTGAATGTGAGTCAGATTGTAAATTCATCTCCTTCAAAGACACAGCGAGACAAACATCACAGCCCACGTGTCTGGGATCAATAGGTCTGAGTTGTACTGATCCATGTGCAGCAGTACAACATTACCGTTTGGCCATAATTTGCATCCACTGCGCTTTGCAGCCCCTCAATGCAACTGTGAAACTCTGCTCATGCTCCACTAATGGTTGTGCAGTGACATCTAGTGGTGAAGTTGTAGATTTCTCTGTATTTAACCGTGAAGGTGTTTAAACATAAATATTATTTACAAATCCACTTAAGTGACTCCTCAGTTTGTTTGACTCTTATTAGTTGTGCATGTATTTCTGATATCTACAGTGGTTGTAGCAGCATTAACGGTATGACTTCAAAATCGTATGTGAATTAACAGGAGGTATAGACTTTATGTTATTTTTACCAATGAAAATCACCCCAACTTAAACTGTGTAATTTTTTCTTCAGTAAAGTTTGATTTTAAACGTCTATTAAAGCCATTGAAACAGGATGTGTGATTCCTTTAATAAACAGGGACACCCCTGCTGCCGAGTACTGCCTAGTGTCAGTAGGTGGTGCTGTCTGCCCACATTTGAGTACCTCTACTTCAGTAAATCATGAATGACTGAGTAATATTCATTAATCTTCGTGATAGATTCAGTGAGAGGGATGCAGCACCGGATAATGAATATGCATATTTATGAGCCTCTTCACTCATGACTTAGATAATCTAAGCACATACAAGCCACACATTCCCCCCCTCCCCCGCCCCGCAGCTAGTTTGCCTTAATTTCCTGGAAGCTTCTCTGGGTCACCTACAGCATGGAGCTCCCTCTGCATGACCTTTAACCCCGGTAATTTCCCAGGGGCCCCCGCCGCACGGAGAAGCATATAGAAAATGGTAATTACCGATGTCTCAGACTACCCACATATTATGTTAACTAGATGAACCACAATTAACATATTACTAAAATAGTCAAGTGTGTCTGCCTACGGATCCCATGGTGCAGTGCAGCATCGCAACGTTTGTTAACGCAGGCAAAAATGATCAGAAGGGAAAGCTTGGGTATCAAATCATTTAAAATGTATAGAAATGGAAATGTACGGCAATATAAGGGATAGTTATAGAAACTCATTTAAATAACAATATATGGGTTGTGTCTTCAGAAAGCTGTGACAACACACACTATCTAATTACTAGGGGTTTTCTTTTGCTTGTATATAACACATCCAATTATATATTGGTTCGTTAACACAAGTGTGGATGTGTCTTCTTTGTAGGCCCATCTCGTTCTTAGCAGGATAAATACTTTATGTACTCTCTTTATTTCCTGGGAAGTGAACTCGCACTGTTAGTCATTGTGCCAACTGATATAATATCACAATAATTATAATCACTACAACAATTTGTATGCAATTACAAAAATAAAAATGTATCCCCTGTAAGGCATTATATAAGATCTTTCCTGGAATCAAAGAATCATTTCAGTCTGCAGCAAGTGTCTTCAGTTGCCTAGCAACTCCAGCCCTGGTGCGCACTAATGCTGTCTGGTTGGTGGAGGTAAATCGGGGGGGCAATCTGATTTCAAATTAGGTTGCACGTAGGCGGGGGTCAAACTTTGCTGTTGCACCAGGACAGTTTTCCCAATCAGTGCCGGATTGTTGTTGTGCTGTTTGTCTTTAAGAAAAAATAAGAGGAATGCAGCTCACACAGGGAAGCGTGCCACTATTAAGATTAAGAGCCTGTAAGTCCAAGGACAACAAATTGGATAGTATCTGGTGATGGGAAAATAACACTTAGCTGTTGACCATGTAGACATAAGCTTACAACTTCTCCCAAACAGTGAAATTAACCATGGCTGCCACCTGAGCTGCCAAGTCCCCAGGCAAGCTGTGGCTCCGTTCAAAGCAGGGAAATTTGCTTTGTGGATTGCAGCCATGTCCTTACTCGGTGGTATGTATAATTGCAGCGGTGGCTCTTACATTCACATATGAAATGCAAATGCCTATAGCAGTTGTTCCTCTTCTCCCAGGTTCCCTGCTTCTTGTCCGTTACGCTTCGCTAAGACAATTCCACATTGCCTTCAGCGAATCAGCTCCTCTTCTATTCCTGTGTTCATTAAAGTTTCATGGCAGATTTTACTTTGATAACATATGCATATTGTATGTCATGCTGCTGGATGCAGGTAGCATCACAGGGGCTGAGGAAGACTGAGAGAAGACCACCTCCTTCATACTGAGGCTTTGTTAGCTGTCACATCTGTGCAGATGTGTCACTGCAAGTTATGAAGCACGTTGACAGCAAAGAAGAGATATTCTATTGTGATGTTAGAACTCATCCATCCAAGCCGTCACATTGTTATATCCTGCATGCATTATCATGCAGCTATTTGAGATTCCATAGGTTGTCATGCTTCCTGTCCTCTTCAGGGATGACAGGCCGCATTACCACAGCACGTGCAATCTGTGGTATGTCATTTCAGAGTTTTGATAAAGAGAATGAAGTATGAGGAATTCCACAGTTGGACAGATGGGAAATGCAATTCCCACACTCGACAACCATATGTCCAGCATTTTCCACATTGATTTCAAATGAAAGAATTTTAATAATATTAGTAAAGAACCATTCTGTGAAACTGGTTGCACCTCTCAGAGCATTTTGACGATGGTGCATACAGTTCAGGGTGTGGTGCCCCCCCCCAACACACACACACTCACGCACACACACACTCACGCACACACACACACACACACACACACACACACACACACACACACACACACACACACACACACACACACACACACACACACACACACACACACAGACAGACACCCCACACACATGCACATGTGGTGTCTCTATGACTTCAGGGGACATTATATTGATGTCCTAAAGACTCACTCTAACCTTAACCATAGTTACGCCTTGCCTAACCTTTACCTTAACCTTAAACTTAACCTTAACCTTAACCTTAATGTAACCTTAACATGTCTTTATATTAAAAATGTTTTGCAGGATGTGACTGTGTAAACAGATTTAGGTCCTGTCCTGGCTCCTAAATGGTGGAATGGGCTCCCCAATGACATCAGGGCAGCAGAAAGTCTATACATCTTCCGTCGCAAACTAAAAACACCCCTCTTCCGACTATACCTTGAATAAAAGTTCAAACTAACAATTTAGTAGCACTTAAATGGCACTTACTTATAGCATTTTGTAGTTTGGCTTTCTTGAAGAAAATTGTACTTCCTTGATTCTTGGTGTTCTGGGTTTGTACCCTCATGGTTGAATGCACTTATTGTAAGTCGCTTTGGATAAAAGCGTCAGCTAAATGAAATGTAATGTAAAAATGTAATGTCCCACGGCATGAGTTATACCTGGACCACACATGTGGACCACCATACTGGTGTTTGAATGATTTTCAAACTGGTGAAACTGCAGACTTTTAATTGTAAAGCAAAAATAGAGAAGTATAGAAATTATGTATATCTCCTCTTAGATTAGACTAAAAAACGATACACATAGACATATATACATACATTCCTGCACACTCATCTGTCCACATTCAATATTGATAAATAAATATTAGTAAGAAAGATAAAATGTCCAACAATTAGATTAAATATACTGATGTGTACCAGGACATCTGAGGAGAGGCCTGAGAGTCATTTGATGCTGTCGCAATTCAATGGGGAAAAAAGTCCCAGCATTTATCGCTCTCCCTTTTTTTCTCCTCCCTCTCTCTCACTTTTTCTCCCTGAAGCTTTCTGATGCATTTGCGCTACTCTCTTCTTGCCCCGAAAAATCACTTTGTCACATAGCGACGCATCATTTCACATGCTAAATTTTTAAAAACTGGAACTGGAAATCCTTTCTCAGCATGCAATATCCATTAGGGGGAAAATTATTCATATGATTCCCTTACATTATTTATCACTTAATGAAGAGGAATGTGTGCCCCTCACGCTCTCACCTTTGTCACCCGCCAATACTTTACCTCTCAGGATTTCAGGTGGGTCTTTACAGGATCCCACTGTACCTCCGCTGGATAATCTGGAGTGAGAAACGACTTTTGATCACATAGTAATGGGATTTAAAGTGCCCTCATTCCTCCATCACCTCTGGAAGATTCACCCCATAGATCCCATAAATCTCCTCCCCAGAGGTTGTTGGGGTCTGCGTTGCTGCCTTTTACTACACATTTTCTTTATTGTGAGATTGGGAGGACGCTTTTCTGGTCTTTAGGGCAGACACACATGAATAACTAATACTGTGCCCAAAATTTACACTCACCCTCTTTCCTCTCCAGCTCTGTGTCGCTGCACCATCCCTCACTGATGCAGCTTGAGGAGTTGCGATACAATATCAAAACACGGGCAGAAATGTAATTTGGAAAGACAGAAAAATATCTTAGCAGACCATTGAATGCATTTATTCTGGAGACAATCGTAGCTGCTGAAAATAACTGCAAAGCATCAAGCAGATCTGCCTGTGTCAAATACAAACTGTCATAGGATATTATGGTCAAGGTTGGCTCGGCTGTGTATTGGGTTATGGAGCTTTTTTTGTTGTTTTTGCCATGCATGGGGAGCAGATGGCGTCTTTGCAGGTGGGAGAGTCGGGCTTCTGTTCTGGGTGGAGGTGGGGAGAGGAGGATGTCTGCTGCTTATGTCCCAGTCTCTCTGGGGTTCCTAATATCACAGTATTGAGGGTGATAAATGGACCTGCAAAGGCGACACTAACCAAGTTCATGGTTCAATGACTCGGTCATTTATTCTTCTTTTCTTCTTGTGCACATTCAGATGAAATAGAAAATATTTCTTAAAGGGCACCTCACACGCTGGAGCTTACAGATTTCAGTGCACGTGCTTGTGTACAGGAAATGGACGTATGTGAATCTTGCATAAGTGAAATTTTACAGATGCAAACAGTGCCTGTGTGTGTTTATAATGCATTAAAGTAAATGCAATCAGGTTTGACTGCTCGCTGCACATACGCTCACATGTTTGCAAATTGAGGTAAATACCAGAGACATTGTAAACGTGCAGGCGCTGACCTTTCACCACAAATAAAGCATGCCACTGATGCTGCCGGCTCTCTGCCCCGCAGCTCACGGGTCACAAAGAACATTTACATCTGTAGACACACACACACGGTGAAGCACTAATGCTTTTGGCTGCAGCTTGTGGTTAAACAAACAAAGGAAAAAAATTGATGCTTTCAACAAGGTTGAAAAATGAACTTGAACATTTAGATTTTTGTCAGAACATTGAACGGATTCAATATTTTTCTGGTGTCGTCTCCAGCCCCGTTAAGTCTGTTTACCCATCTGCCCTTGTGGTTCTTCCTCACTTTGCTGAATAATTGACGTGCTCTTCTCCTTTGATATTTACTTTAATGCCTTTTTCACCAACCTTGTAATAGTCTGCTCTCCGTGCTCCTCTCCTGCTGAGTGGAGAGTGCACCTGAGCACTGTCACTGATTTCATGGTGACAGCGTCTTTGATTAGTATTTACATAGATTTCAATCCATTTTTTGTATTATTGCAATTCTCAGTAAGAAAAAAGGTAAATGCAAAAGCACCAGTTGTGTGCCTAGTGTGATGCTGCTAATTCACAAAAAACCACAGAGGATGAGTGCCTGCATGCCTCTTAATTTCTTCTTGTACCTGGTGCATTGCGTTGTTGTCAGTACAAAGGCTTTTTTTATGCGCTGGTTTTGTGGGATGTTGTTAAACTACATACTGCACAACTACAGCTCATAACATTTAGTGTATTGTTGACAAAAGTTATTGCCTGCTTACCCAGAGCCTCATTTACGCTCCAGGCAAGAAACATTCTCGCAAAGTGAGAAATTGTCTTTGAAAAACATTTGCTGTTTTGTTTTTGTTTTTTAATAGAATTGCTTGACATACGCGCTGAGGAGATTCAAAACAATTTCAAATAAAGTGTAGCCTTTGAAAATATTTACATTTTTCTCATTTATAATCACATTTGGATTTCCAGTGTGGCTAAGAAGCCTCTCTGTCTAAGATTCAATTATTATCTCGTAGCAGGATCATTCACTGTTACACGCCATCTAAACACGCAAACAGAAATATATTTGTGCATGTTTTTTTTGTGCTACTAATTGCGTCTAACTGCTCAAAGGATAATAACAGGCTTTTTTTAGAGGGCTGCCTTTAAATGACTGAAATAAACAGAGTAGTTAATGTGACAGGCCAATAAAGAAAAAGTAGCATTTCTTTTCTTTCTCCTCCACCTGTGAGACCTTGCTTACACATCTGGTGGCAGCACTGACAGGGGGAACGCTGCATGCTAATTATTTCCCCCCCGTGGACGGGAGGGGCACCGGCAGTTGTCATTACTAGCAGTGATAAAGGGGGGAAAGATGGAGGGCCGCACAGGGGATATGAAGCTCTAATTTGTCCTTTCTCATAAGAGGAAAGTGCAGGATCCATTCTGAAGGGTTCATCTCTGTGAAACGTATGATTAAGCTTTAAAATAAGTCCCTGCGCAGCACAATGAGGCCATTTAAGTCTGTACAGCAGTGAACGTTGCCCATTCACTCTCGTTAGCGTGTGTTGAAACAAGGAATGTGATGCATTTAAAGAAAACATGCACACACATCATACACTGAAGAAGATCCCCACAAGAAACAAGAACAACAACCCTCAGCAAAATTTCTGGGAAGTACGATAGAGGAAGAAAGAAAAAAAATGTTCTCCACTGGCATCTTTTTCTGCTTATTACAACTCAATGAAGACAATTTTACACAAAAGTGATTATGCATCCAGGCTAGGAAATGTGAAATTGGAGCACCAATGGGACACAGATTCATAAACAGGCAGTGAAAAGTGATATTCTGTTGAAATGCAAATTCTTTGAGGGTTTTGTTCCAGAGGCATGCAGGGTGAAATTGGCCTTTAAACACATTGGCATACTAATGTCTTGAGGTGCCTCCACCTTCAGCCTGTTCAAAATAAGCATGGCGGTATAATTGACTCGAAGTTCACGTTGGTAATGCATACATTTGCATCAGATAGAATTAGACGTTTCTCTGCTCGAAGGTGTGTGTAAGAGTGTGTGTGTGTGTTGTGTGTGTTTCTGCAGGTACGGAGACAAAAGAGAGACTTTATGCGTCTTTTTGTGCAGCGTTGAGGGTGGAAATAAGATTGCTTTGAAAATCTGAGAATGGTGGTGTCGCTGACGCCAGAAAGGTTCAGGAGGTTGGTTTGCTTTCCCTTTTTTTCCTTTGCGACAACGAACTATGCCACGTATCAAGATCAGGCTCATATATCAGGCTCAGCTGTCAATTTGAATGTTTAACGTTTATCAAATACCTAATTAAAACCAAACTTACTGGAAAAAGCAGTACTTAAACATGCATTAGTTTAAAAATAACTACCTAAAATCACAGATACTATCTTTGTGGAAAAATGTATTTGGAGTTTGCTTTGACTTTTTAGTTTGGTTCTTGTCCCATCCACTAACATGGTGGAGGCTGGATTCATGACTTTTACTGCAGTCAGCCACCAGAGGGCGATCAAGACACTTTGGTTTCACTTTTGGGGAGCTGTCATGTCATCCATCTTTACATACAGTTTATGACCCCATCCAGGAGGGACCAGTTCAACCAAAAAAATATTTTCTAAGTTCAAAGATTAGAAGACAGTCAAATGAGCATAAGCTTCTGTCTGCATGGCTATTTTTCTTTTCTTTTTTGTAGTTGGTAATCATTTTGTGACACCCTCAGATTTTTTTCGGACACTCCCACTGTTCTGATCATTGGTCTCATTTGCACCATCAGAGAAAATAAAGCAGTTTAAATCAGAGTTGTTACTTACACTGTTTTATTATAAAACAAATATTTAGTGATTCGCTGCCTTGTGCAAGGCACTTTTTCCCTTTGCTTCTAATATAGTTCTTACAAACATATTATTATCATTGTTGGTAGCATTGTTGAAACGTTGAAAGAACACAGCAGCCAATGAGCTCCCTCACAGTTCCACAGCTTTCTGCTGACACCGGGAGCTGCTTATACTATAGCATTTAACTCGAAAAGGTGGATTTAATCAATCAAGCGTCATACAGTATGGGGTCCATGTTGTGGTGCATATTTGTCTCAGTGAGTCAGCTCTACGATTGGCATTCAGTGGAACTCCCTGCAGGATCTCAAGCAATAAATATGGAAATCTGTGCATGAGAGCCAAGCTCTTGTCTAGCTGTTTTTTTGCCTATTGCACAGTTTAGTCGAGTATCAATTTAGCATAAACAGACTGATAGCAAAGAGTATGATTGGAGCTTTCTCAACTGGCAAAAAAAATAACTTCAACAAGATCACTCAGAGAGCATTTTACAAATAAAAATTAAACATTTCCAATTTGCACAGTCCTGGTTATCTCCATTACTTTGTTTTTCAGTAATTATTCATAAGAAATAGTATAATGGGTGGAGGAGACAGTGAAATCATCTGTGCACAATAGATTTTTCATGTTGGATTTAGACTTGTTAAGGGAAAGACCAGCAGAGCCCCGAGCACTTGGCATAAAAAATATCCCTAAATTCCCTCTCCCACCCTGTGCACACACACTGTGACTAACCCTTTAATGTAATAATGCCACTAAGATAATTGTACAGAAAAGTGTGTCCTAATAAATATAGTAGGAAGCAAACATGAGTGAAAGGAGTTTAAAGCGTACAACAACAGCTTGATTTCCTTGACTTATTGGGGTCCTGCAGAGATCTGATTTTGGAAGCGACCCGGGAAAGTGCCTGATGTGGGCTGTTGTAATCATCCTCTGCTTGAGACCTAATCACTGCGAGAAATTCCGTATATGTGCCCTGAAACCACAAAAAAGCACTTCAATCAAGCTGAAAGTGGATGTTTACGAGGAGAAATGACGAAAGGAAATGTACAATTTAAAGGGGGATTAATGTGAGTCGACTGTGGACTCAAACTGTGAGTAAAACCATGAAAGTGTTACAACACCACCAAGCCTCCTGATAGCTGAAGACTTACAACGCAGAAGTTTCTATCTTGCAAAACAGACGTTTTACATCAGAAAACGATCATTTCTGCCTCAGATTTTATTCATTGAACCGATTTTAACTCTACTTTTCCAGCTCACTATCTTTAAGCTAATTTGCAGTTTGTGAATGCTGCTCCACCATATTTTTAATTACGCACTCCTCCCGGTGGATCCTGAACATTTTGAAAAAGTGTGTGTGTGTGTGTGTGTGTGTGTGTGTGTGTGTGTGTGTGTGTGTGTGTGTGTGTGTGTGTGTGTTTGTGTGTGTGTGTGTGTGTGTGTGTGTGTGTGTGTGTGTGTGTGTGTGTGTGTGTGTGTGTGTGTGTGTTTACGCTGGACTGCTTGACGTCCACTGAGACAAATACACAGAAAAGAAATCATCTTTCAATCTCATTTTATAGACTTAGATATGAATATGGAACTATTAAAATATATAAATACAATATTTCAATAATAAAATCAAAAAAATTATATAATTGAATGATGACATTTTTCTGTGTATTTGTCTCAGTGAACGTCAAACAGTCCAGTGTAAACACACACACACACACACACACACACACACACACACACACACACACACACACACACACACACTATATATATATAACTTTCACACACACACAAATTGATAAAATATATACGATGTGGCTTCATTTCTGTGGATTCACATGCCATGGTTACATTTGCTCCCACTCCACTTTATATTTCTGATAATCCGTCTGCAGAGGTTGAAGGGCATGAAAGGTGCTGAGTAAGTTGGTCGAGCGCTGGCAGAGATTACTGTGCAGCCTCTGGGCCAAAGCCACAATAAGAGAAATAAACAGGCTTTAAATTACTCAGAAATGAAGCAGGAAGTATTTTAGGGTGATCATATGAGCGCTGTGTGTAGCGCTCTGCACCGGACATCTGCTACAGATAGAGCTGACAGAAGCACTCAGTTCATCCAAGCGTGAACAACAGAGGAGAACAGGAGATCCTGATTAATCTGTAATAGGTTCAGCTTAAAAACATGATGTCTATTCAAACTGTCAACAAGACTCACATTTCTCTGGGGATGGATCTCATGTTATATGTTTTGCATTTTTTAATCCAGTAAAAAAGATTTTGTATGATCATATTTACAACTGACGCTGTTATTCATATTTTGGGTGTTATTTTATTCGCTGACTGAGCATTTATAACATATAATCCTTGTAAACCCTGTGTCAATATATATGCTAAATAGTTACTGTATGTCGTCGGGCATGTATATATGGACATGTATGTATATAATGACAGTATATACACTGCAGCCATTTGTTTGTGAATAGAAATCTGGCATAAAAATGTGTTGTCAAACAGGAGGATTCAAGAATCACATCATGAATATTACTAGCTGGTGTCAGACTTCATTTTGATGAGTCACCTGACACCATCCAGAATATTTGATAATGTTTCATTTCACTTATTAATATTATACAAGAACTCTATGTATATAATCAATATACCAGGGCACATTATATTCCACTGAGGTCTGCCCAGGCAGGACTGTATAAATATTACACTAAGATGTGGAAGAATGATGAAAATGGGGTCCGGGGTCCATTTCTAAACAGAAAGTCATGGTTTAAAGATTTCTGTGCCACAGGCTCTCAGAGGCCTGTCTGGTCTCTTGCTTTTGTGTGTGACTGTTATCTGATCATTTCGTCTGTGATCAAACAAATCACATGTGCTGATGGAAGAAGGCAGTGTGACTGTGACTGCACAATGCTGGGGAACTTGTGTTCGCCGGGGAACTCCATTGTGCTCTTAAAATAAACCATAGGCTACAAGTGACAATAGCTCAATATAACATTCAGTCGAGAAGTCCCAGGACGAGGTTACGATGATGTGTTTTAGCTTTTAAATGTGTCTATAAAGTGTAAATGTGTTAGTTTCCGAACTTTGGAGACCTCAAATATATGACTTCATTTTCGAGATCACATTTCTCCGCGTTCTTTGAGAGCACCTGGCCTCACAACAGCCAGAGCCAGGCCTGTATCTGTGATCTGCGGCAATTTGAAGCTGTATTATCCAGCTCATTATGAAGCCACTTATCAAACATATTAATCATTTCACACAAGATATTGATTTTAATGATTTTATTACAAGCTGAAGTAAATTGCGAGCTTTCTGGGGAAAAGGGAGTTTCTCAGAAGTGAAACCACAGAAAACCATTTATTATATTGTAATTTTATTTTTCACCAGAGTGGCTGTAAAAGCCATTTCTAAATCACTGTGCATGGAAATTGATACATTTATAAGTCTCATCAAGGCAAGCATGTCAGTATTAACTTCTCAAATAAATGTCACAAATGTGGAATGAGGACCCAACTGCGCTGAGTTACACACACACAAACACACGCACACACTCATACAAGTGGCAGATGGATGTTTCAAAGTAAATGGTTTACTGAGAGCCCCAGGCGTCACAAGACACAGGCACAAGACCCAGCTACAAATAATAAAAAACTCTATTGCTTCTATTCACATGTTAAACTAACTCGGCACAAGCCTATAATTACAGCAAAATAGCACAAGTGCACCCTAACAGTCAATAAGTTAAAATATAGTGAAAAGCCTGTTTTGTAACCGATATGTTCACAGGGATAAAAAAAAATAAATAAATAAAACGTGGCAAGAAGCCGCGCAGTGGGAAGTGCACTGTAAGAGAAAGCACTGTAATCAATTTGCTTTCCATGATAATTCATCAGGATGTAATAAATGTCAGAGGAACAGACCCGGTCTTACTATAAAACATGCTTCTAACAAACCACAGCCTGTTAAAACGGCAGGAAGTTTTCTCAGCAGTGTTTATTTCACTGTAGCTGCTGCACCACTGTGTCATATGAGGTGACTTTCTGAAGAGACCCTCTTTTTCTAGACAGCTGATGACTGTGTTGCCCTAATGATTGTCTGTAATAGCAAAAATGTGTGTCTGTTGGGGGGGGGGGCATAATCAGGCCACAGTGTTTTGATCAAGTAGATGCTTTTTTGTTCTTCGGGGATTGTCGCTCTCCCACAATGTGTTTTTTCTGGCTTTTTGCACTACATACCCTTTGTAGTCTTGTTTTTCCTCCTGGGGCCTCACTTCAACATTGGCTGCTGCCGCTGCGCTACCTGGCTTCATTAGGGCCAAAACTCTGAGATAAACACTGGCACATCTTTTTATCTCATCCAAAACATTCACCTCAAGAGCATTGTAGAATGAAATGTGATATGGTATCTCTCTTGTTGAAGTCCTGTTGCAGCAGCCAAAGAGATCCTGATTAACTTGGGTTACAGATAAACACATGTGACTATACACGTGATAATAGTCAGAAGTAGAAACAATATTGTTAGAGAGGCAGTGAATGACTGAATAACTCAGCGGCAGATAGTAGATATGATAGTGAATGCGTGGCCTTATGTTTTGTGCAATACTTGATAATTCATAGCACATTTTCCAGTTTTCTTCTAATTTGAGCGTCAGAGGTGTTGAGAACGTCTGTGGGGGTTAAAAGTGTTCACTGACTAAAACAAGAGAAGACTGGCTAAGAGAAAATGGATATATACCAAAAAAGAACCTTTATAACTAATAGTGGATGATCATCTGTTGCCCAGTTACCAGGGGTGAATACAGGGGCGGGGCCAGAGGGGCCACTGGCCCATGCTGAATCTGATTGGTCCTTGAAGAGCCCTTGTCACATCAGTATTCCTTAAAAAAATAGTCACTTACTAACAATGCTAAAAATACATAGGCTGTAAGGGGACATTAAAAAAACAGACACATATAAAAGATATCAGTTTAAAAATCAGAGAGCACTGTTTAAATCTATTTTCATGCAAAATAAAAGAGATTATACAGAGTAGAATAAAAGAGATAAAGATAGGTAAAAGATATAAAAGGGATGATATATATATATATATTTATACATATAAATTTAAATAAGCTGAAGGAGTAAAGTTAGAGTAACACAAAGTAGAACAAATAAAATAGATGGAAATTAGTTAAATTATAAAATGAGAATAGAATGAAATACAATGACAGTAAAACTGTCCAATTAAAATGTTTTGCTCAAACCTATAGAGCTCACAGTAAACAGGGAATGACTTAAATGTACCGATTACTGAATAAAGAATTGTGGGACCTTTTTGGCCCCTGATTTAGAAAACCCCTTTATCCACCACAGCCAGGTCCTGTTTATTTTGTCTTTGTCTTTCCTTATAGGACAGTGTAGTGGCAGTAGAAGACATTATCACAGGGCCATACAAAGGGAATCAATGGGCTTATTAGTTCTAGTACACAAATTCTCACAGCTCTAAATTCGTACCATTCCTGTGCTGTGCAGCGGAGATGAGTCTGTATTGATAAACAGTCGTGGTCATCAGAATGTCAGTTGTCCTCTTCACTGTTCTGCTGACTCTCTCGCCCTGCTGGCCTGTCTTCTTCGCTGTATTTATCTTTATCTTGCGTCTCCTGCTTGTCGTTATTCCGTAAACTTGACTGGACAGTATTTGACAGATGTTTCCAGGGCTCTACTTCTCTGCTGTTCTGTGCATCCTGTTCAAGCAGCGGTGAACCTTTAAGCTTCACCATTTGTGTTCTTGTAATATTCAACATGTCATCTTAATGTAGTTGTTAACATCTGGTCAGAGGCAGCTAAAAAGACGTGGCATTTTAAACGTTAGGTAACTCTAGCTCATTTACATTTTTATTGTTCATTAATGGCCCCTGTCCCCAATAAACGAGCGTAAAAATCCTAATAAATTAAATCCAAATACACTCTTCTTCTTGAGCAAATACAATTATTTTCCTGGCAGAGTATTCTTGTCTTGCATGTTATTTGTAAATGATAATGGGATAAAAAGCAGTTAAGAGTAAAAGCAATTTCTCCATCAGTCATCCAAGAAACAAAATCATTTTCAAATATACCCAGTACTGCACCCTGGAATGCATTTTGCATGTGTAGTCAGTTGCACCTGTTTGAAATGTTCCACCCTTCAGGCGGCTGTGTTGATTGATTGAACATTATCAAACAGGCTATTTTTTACGAGTCCATTTTTTGGTGTGATTTATGATTGGGAGCTGGTTTTTAGTTTTTTCCCTTGTTCTCACTTTCCTCCAGGGCAAATTAATTTAGACGATTTAAGCTGGGTAATAACAGCGTTTGAGACACTGATGTTCTGAGATACTATTTTTTCCGATTTGCCAGAGAAAAGGTGGGGAGACGGAGAATGGAGAGCTGACAGGCCGGCACTGTGGCACCATGATGCACACACTGACTCCAAAGGCATAAATATTATTCTCCGGCATGATTTTGAAATCACTAATGCGGCCGCCTCAGGCACGCCATTTATCTGTTTGTGACTCTGTGACTTTTTGTCCTTGTGAGTATGAATGACTCGCCTGTACTCACCTGTTAAAACGTATAGGCTTTAACACACATGTGGTGGTTGCTGCTGTGCCCCTCAACATTAGGCATTAACGTGTAAGGCCACTTTTAGCGATACCCTCATACTGTTGTTTTGTTGTTTTACCTCCACCAAGGAGGTTGAGTTTGTTGCAGGATAATGCCCAAACTACTGGATGAATTACAACAAAACTTGGATGTGGTATGGGTCAGGGAAGAACCCATTAACTTGTAGTTCAGATCCGGATCCGGAATTTTCTTTTTTCACTTTTCTTTATGAGATATAGTGAGTTTCAATATATTTGTTGATTTCTCAGAGAACAACACATGGATCTTGATGAAAAAGGAAAGTTTACGGGACCGATATTTATGAGTTTGCGCAATTTGGTGCGGATCAAAATTTAAATGTGGATCTAGTGAATTTAAATGTGGTTTCATAAGGGGACTAGCTTTGTAATTTCAGTCAGTAACTCCCAACGAATATGATGAAACTTGTGGCTTTATGGCCAGCTCATAAAAATAATAGCGCCATTATAGCAACCCCTCACAGAAACGCAATTAACTAGCTATATTGTAATCAGTATCCCTGCTGCTTCTTCCACACTGTTGAATGTCCAATCCCTCACACTTCAGCTGCAGCACTTGTTAACACTGAGGACGTCTCTTTATATAGAAGCTGCCAGTAAGAGTCGTACATTGTGTACATGTAAGTGCTGTGGCTTCTGCTCCAAACACTACAGGTGATTTCAATGATTGACACCTTCAATTTCAAAAGAGAGTTAATGTGGCAGTAGAGTATGTGGATGACGTGTGTAATTACTGCACTACCTTTATTTAGACCTTCTCTTTCCACTTGTTTATTATTTTTATGTGTTATACTTGTATATGGGTGGCACAGAGTCACAGTGGGTAGTCTAAATATGAGCGTATAGATATTGGATGGATTTTTCTCCATAGTTTAGAGTTTAAATTGTGTGTTCAAACCTTTATGTTTGTGTTTTATACAGATCTCGATGAAGCATTTCATTCAGTGCTGCAGATGACAGAGACCTGCTCAGCAAATTCAGAGCAAAAGCCAACTCCATATAAATCTAGAGGGCATTTAAAAAATGAGTGGTGCTGACAACTTCAGTAAACGGACAGAAAAAAAGAAACAGAGACAAACGGACACAAGGGCAGAGAGGAATGACAAAGAAAGACAAAGTACTGATGATACAATATTGATCTCAATTGGATTTAAAGGCCAAGGAGAAGAGATGGGTTTTCAACCAAGATTTAAAAATGTCAGTAGAGCGAGCAGAGTTATATGGAGGGATAAACTGTCCCATTGTGTCTACTCCAGGGCCTATTATGAATTATAGACATATTTGTTTGGAATTATTGTCTCCACACATTTAAAATCTCATGGATATAAATGATAGAAAAAAATTGTTAAAATGTCAATTTATTTTAACATCAATGTCATCTGGCTCCTCCAAGAAGTCGTAGAGTTATTTCATATCTAAACCGAGAGCAAAGCGGACAGAAGGTGTCCTTATTGTACCGACTGTACAGATATGGGATTTTGTTATCTAGACAAAATTGACATGACTTGAACATTTGAGCTTGAATTATGTCCTGAAGAGGTTTGCCTGACCCCGTTGTTCTCACAAAAATCAAAATGAAGCCGACTCCATCATGAGAATATGTAATTTTATTTTTTATAAAGTGCACTGTTAAAGGTTTAAAAGTAGATACATAATGAATAAAACTAAATATTTAAAACCCCTATTTATTCCTTACCACCTGATGTGTAATCCTATTCTTTTTATCTCACATTCATTTTAAAAGTCTCAGAAAATACTCTGAAGGACTAGATCTGGGCCACGTGTACAACATTTTATTAAGATAAACATTCCCATATCAGTTGATATCGATAATTATTACAATTAATCTCACATTATTTTTTTCTTTTCATTTAAGCGTGAAGACTGATTTACGGTCCTGAGTGAAGATTGTGGTTTTAAAGTCTTAACAGCAAAACAATCCACAAATGTGAGGGGGAACCTTTAATTAGTGTGTTTTCCTTCCTCACAATGTTTAAACAATGCATAAACAAACTTTGGATATGTATTGAACTTTTGTTATATTGCTACATCTGATTACAATTATATTGCCATAATAATTGTTGTTTTATTTCCCAACTCTACTTAAAAAAGACCCAATATATCTTACTTTGCTGCTTTAATTTTGACCAGAATCTGTTTCTTATTTGTGCCTAAACTTTATGAAAGCACAACAAATCACTGGTGTCAGTTGAATAAAACCAGTTTCTTTTTTGCTCACTTGTATATTTGAGCCTTATGCTGCTGATGAGGACTTGACTGGGACTGTCACGTGTCCCATCAGGCAAAAATTTGTGAACCAGTAAAAACATGTAAATCAAAGTGTGTAAAAACTGGAAAATAAAAAAAAGGGTTGTGGAGTAGCTTTATTAATTAATTGGGTAATAAAAACGTCAAACTTTATTCCTGCAAAAACTGCTATAGGCTCTTAATTAGCCTGTATTCAGCTATTAAAGGGATAGCTCACCCTGTGATGTCCTCCTCTAGACGTGTACATGCATGGATCAGAGGACATTGGGGCTAAAAACATGGTGTAAATGACACTAACGGAAACACTTGGATGACACCACAGGAGACGTATGGAGGCACGTTATGTTTTTTCTGCAGTTTTTGTTACGTTAGGAGAATCGGTCACCATTTACTTCAATTGTATTGGATTTGTCTGCAACACTGTTTATCCCTAAGACTCCAAAAGTGTTTTGTGGACTCAATCACTCCACCCCCCACCCACACCCCCACCCACCCCCACCCACCCCCACCCACACACCCACCCACCCCCACCCACCCCCATCGGCATCGTGGTGAGTGAGTAGATAATGAGTGAACTTTAATTTTTAGGTGAACTATCCCTTTAAGGAACTTTTCCATTTATTAATGAATCCTCTCCAGTTTAATAAAGGTTATCCTCTCTGCCCTGTACGTACACAATATGGTTTTTTTTGATTTTTTATGATGGAAATATGTTACGACTAGAGGACTTCACAGTTTTCCTCCATGGTCACCCTCACCCAGAGAAGAGTGATGGCTCTGAGAGGATGATGCAGGGTTTTTTATTTTTTGATATACACACTGGAGTGTGGTCCATCATTGAAATATTGAAACATTTCTGATGATCTGCCAGAGGAGATGGGGCAGCGCGTGGAGCCATCAATCCTGCGCTCGCCTCTCATGTGTGATGCGTGTGCCCTTGGTTACCTAGTAACTCTCCTCTCCGGCTCCAATCGGCGCTCCCGAAACATCCAGCCGGGGTCGCGCCGCGCGCTCCCGCCGAAGCTCGCGTTGAGCCCAAGGAGTGAAGGCGAAGAGCAGCGGAGCGCGCGGGACCAGAGGAGGAGAGAGGGAGAAAAGACAGGAATAAAGACGAGACGGAGAAATGTGTTGAGATGACAGCGGGGCGAGGATAGAGCACCTTCCCAGGAAGGTCCCCCCACACAGGACACACAAGCAGTGCGCGCACTATACACGGATATTTGGAGCAGGATTTATACTCGGGCTGCAAGTGGAAGAGCCCCCCCCCCCTCCCCCGAATACTGAAACATTGGCCCGGCTTTTTTTTTTATTTCTGGAAACAACGGCATGGAGGGAATTACAACTCAGCAAGGCAGGTGAGTCATGTCCTGATAGTTGGTGAGGAGCAGGGAGCAGGGGGAGACAGGCGGAGGCTGTGTGCGCAGAGAGGGACTTCCAGGAGGCTGCAGGAGGAACCACAAGCAGCGCTCCGCTACAATGTCTCTACAAACCAAGGACTTACTTGTACAGGTTGGCAGGGACATGTTGTCTTGTGTGTGTGTGTGTGTGTGGCGCTGCATGGACGCAGAGCTGTTCACGAATCACGCATGTGTATAGATGTACACTTCCAGATAAACGCATTTGGATCTAGTGACTTGAACGGAGTGAGATTGTAGAGACAGGGGTTTGTGTGTGTGTGTGTGTGTGTGTGTGTGTTTGGTCACACGGGCGCATGAGATCCATCGATGCGTTGGAAATAATAAAAGCTCGTGATAATTGTTCAGGGGTTCACTTGTTACTTCGGCCAAAACGACATCATGTGTGTGCGTGATGGAGCGGTGACGCGCAAGCTCTCTCTCTCTCTCTCTCTCTCTCTCTCTCTCTCTCTCTCTCTCTCTCTCTCTCTCTCTCTCTCTCTCTCTCTCTCTCTCTCTCCCTCTCTCCAGAACACATGAATTAGCCCGATGACTTTCTTTTCTTTCGTATTTTTGTCTCTTTTTTTTGGCACAAATGAAATTGCAAGCTCTAAACCTGATTGGATCAAATCGTCCAGGATGCCAACGTGATTTTATCTTCAATGCGAGTGGTATCTGCCACCAGTTTGTAGCAGTACCTCCATCTGTTGTTCCAGAGGAGCAGGATAATCTGCCACAGGCATACGTGGGGATTCCCATTGATCAATCTTTCTATTTTTATTTTTATTTCTTTGAAAAGCCCCGCGGGTGAACAAATGCATGCTCAATGTAAATGCATCTGGAACATTTTGAGGGACAAGTAATACGAATATTTATTTGTAATATGTTTCACTACAATTCTTTCTGACGTTATAGCCTGTAAATCTCTTCTCAAACCCCAAATGGCAGTGGTCTTTCACATTCATTCCATGACTGTGCTTAAAAATGTGGGTTTTTTTGTAGTAAACAGCCTCTTTCCCATCTTCTTAATCCCCCATGAAAGCTGTGGAAACAATATCGTGCGGAAGCCGAGAGTTCAGTGCTAAATTTAAAGCAGTGTAATCATCCTGCAGGCCACTCGTGTCTACTTTCTCACATTGTCAAACTCCTGGACACATGGCGCAGGCCCACAGATAAATAGGCTCATTGTAGTCCGTGGTAGAAAGCATAATTAACGATGAGGGTTAAATTCAAACAGGAAAGAAGGAGGGGAAATGTAGTTGTCATGGTGATTGGATGAATAAGCAATGTGTCGCTGATACCGAAGCATTTAGGAAATGATCCAGCGTTTTATTTGGCTTGTGTTTGTTGAAATCGAATGGGTTATAATAACACACACACACACACACACACACACACACACACGCACACACATTGAATTTATAGTTTTTGTTGCGCACATTTAAAACCCTATGAAATTTGATTAGGACCCTTTGGATTTTGATTTGATTTGCAGGCAAATTGTGCTCATTTATATTGTATGTGCGTCTTCAATATCATGTGAAGGATTATGCATGCTGCTGCTGCTGCTGCTGCTTGTGAATTCTCTCTAAGGCCCTTCAGTGTTTGTATTCCAGTCCAGCAAAGTACTATTTTTCAAGTTCCCCTGCTGTTTTTAAAATCCATTCTTCTCCCCTCTTTTCTTCTGCATTTTTTCTGGGCCTGTGTTTGAGCCGTGTAACAATCATGGCAGCTTAAGTCCAGACGGGTGACAAATTAAAGGACAATTTTGAAAAATAAGGAGAGAAACAGGGCGACAGGGCCCCCCCGGTGCGAGTATGAAAATGACGTGAATCCACCTTCACAGTCACCAGATCTCAACCCAGTTTAACACCACTGGGAGATTTTGGACGGCCATGTTTGACAGGCCTCTGCACCACCATCCACAAATGAGGGAACGTCTTTCAGAAGAGCGGTGGTTCATGCCTCCAGTCGAGTCCACAGATTTGCAGAACCAATGCCAAGACGCCCTGAGGCTGCTCTGTTAGCACGTGGCGGCCCAACACTGTCCCAGGACCCTTTATGTTGTTTTCCTCTGTAATTTGTCACCCGTCCGTTTGATGAAAACACTGCTGGAGAATAATTACGGAGAACGCTGCCCTCTGACACTTTACATTTTCAAGGCAGAGTAGAATGCAAGGGCTGGTTCAACACGTGATCATTGACAGGCACTGAACACACACCCAATTACACACATTTCAAAGTGCAGCACTGAGTCGATTGTTTACTCGGTGAGTCTCTGGACCACTCAAGAAAAGCTCCATGAGACTCCCTGTCTGCTGCAAAGGTCAGCGAGGCTCCGTCCTGACCTAACGTGAATACACCTGAGTATGCCCTGGCCTGACTTAACTTGGCTGAGCCACTCATTGGTCTCTGGCCCAGGAGGCCTCTTGTTCTTTAGCCTCCGGTTTCCCTCTCAGCTGCGCGCTCATTATTGCTCCCGTAACCAGACGCATGGACCAAGGTGTGTCAGAGAGTGTGCCCCTCTGTGTAAAGGCAGAGGTGTGCTGCTACACATTCGAAAGGAGGCTGCGGAAGGTTGTTTGTGTTTTCTAATATTCTTCATTGTGTTTGACGTGTTGTCTTGAAGCAGCAGGAGTAGTAACCGAATAATTTCCCAAATGGATTCCTCTGACCTTCTGAAAATATGTCCCATCACCGCCAATCCTACAGCTGAGGAAAAGACTGTCGTTGCTCCAGCGCTGTTTTCACAAATTTGCAATGTCACACACATAAAAGGGGGAAAAAAGGGATTTGGGATTTAATGCAGGTTTGTTTTCACCACATTAGCAAGTAAACAAGATGACTGCAGAGACCTTGTTGGCTAAAAAACAAAACAGTTCAGAAACTAGAAAGAAACAGTTTTCTCAGGCTTAATGTTAATACCACTTACAATGTCAATGAGTCAGTGCACCACAGGATTTTAATTGCCCTTGACAACTGATGAGGCAACAAACCAAGCCAAGTCAAAGTGCGTCTCATGATGTGTCGACCGGGCTCTTTCATAATCCTGTCATCCACAGACACGGATGTACAGTGACTAATGACGGAGGATAAACTTGCCTCTTGATGTTTGCTCAGGAGGATGCGCTTTCATCATCATTAAATCGCACCTTTTTTTGTGATGGAATTGCAGAAAAAAATACTCCGGCTGTTTTTAAAATTTTTTTTTTTTTAGTATTACTCGAGCCGAGCGACAATTCACCAGATACACTTGTGTCATACTCGTTTTAATAATGAATAAGACATATTTGTTGAATCTGTGAAAAGATGAAAGTGTCTTTGTTTGACTAACAAAATGGTTTTGGCCTGAGGCACAAAGATACGCCTCAAGTCTACTGCACATAGCATATTTAACAGAGATTTTACATTGTTCATGGCCCAAAAACATCTCCCCTGACTAACAGGTTTCCCTGCCAAAGACCAATGTCTGCTTAGTAAACAAGATTCTTTTGGACATCGCCACCCTAACTACAAAGCAGATGTCACACAGTATGCCTCCACTCACTGTCTGCCAGAAGTTGTCAATTTATTATTTATTTATTAATTGGACAATTTACACTCAAAAGCACACAGGCCGGGGACGAGGCCGGCTGAGTTGAAATCGTGGACGTAACTGAATGTGCGGCGGAAGCGAGGAGCTATTTTTTGATTGTTTGCTTTGTTTTAAAAATACATCACATGGGGAGAAACAGCGAGTGATGGTGGGATAATGTCTCGAATCGGGAGAGAGTGTCTCTGAGCTGCGAAGTTGCACTTTAGACTTATATAAGCTCAGAGTCCACAGTCATGTGAAACATGCAAAATGAATGAGCTTTTTAAACTGTGGCATAAAGAAAAACGATCGACTCAAGCAGCAAGTGCATGTTTGTTTACGTCTGATTGATTTTTATCTTGTGCAACTGTTGCAGACAGTTGCAGACCATGGCTGCGATTTGCATACTGTGGTGTTACTTGCTTTCCACTTGCTCATGCATTATGATAAGCCATTTCTGTGGATCTGACCAGCTCCTGTACTTTCTGTCCCAGCTTGCCAGCTCATTTAAATTTAAAAAATGTCTGTCAGAAAATAAGGAGAGTCTGAAAAGAACAAAGGAAAACTCCTGCTCTCCTGACTTCTGTGGCTGACAGGGGTGAAGCCCTGCCTGTTTGTTTTTTGAAAAGTTCACCTTAATCCGCATGATTCAAATTGCATTTTATTCTGCTTAATCCACCCGGGAAATATACAGACAAGTGACAGGGAGTCAACACTCTTTAAATCCTGGGGATGAACGTTACTGTCCAGGTAAAAGTTGATGTGGCAGTTTGAGCCTTTACGCCCATCAATTCTCCAGCTTCTTATCCAACCAAGCAATCGCAAAGCCCTTTCTTCGACACATTTCCTTAACACGGAGCGACTATTGTGTAGGTCTGGCAGGACACAGAAGCGAGCTCCCATCTAATTCATGGGGTAAATTAGTGGAGATAAGGCCTGAGTCAGTACCTCCAGCCTACCATAGATCCCCTGGGGCAGGCTCTTAAGGAGCTTAGTAAAAGCCTGTCGTATGAAGACATGACATGGAGCTGACTAAATGGGCTACGTTGGAGTGTCTTCCATCAATCTAATAGTCATATATGGGTCACTGTCGTTCAGGCTTTAATCCCATTCAATTTATTCATTCCGGGTTATTAATTCAGACTTTCAGGAAAATATGCCTCCATGTGCAAGAAAGGTGAAAGAGGGCGTGTTAATGCAGCTGTGCACTAAACTGACAGAGAACTTAGGCCCACTCGTGAGACACTCATGTTGTGTAAGACCATGAGTGCACGCCACCAAATCAATAATGAATGCTGTTTTACCCGTAGTAAAAGAACAAGGAAGAGTCACTGGGTCACGTACACTGGGGAAACAATTAGACGCTTCCTTGTGCTTCGTAGTGCCACAGCTTTTATTTTTTTTCAGCTGCGTGATCTTCCCGTAATTTTTCTCCAGGGTCCAGCAGCATGTCTCTGCCTACGTTTGAGAAATTACAGACACCGGCCGCAAAGTCTTTTCCAGCCAGGACGACAATAGACCACATCAGGTCCTCGTGATGTATGTCGGGGGGGGGCGCGTGAAGCAGAGAGCACGCTGACGGATAGGACACCGGTCTTTGCGGGTGTGTGTTAACCTCATAATGCTGACAGATTACAGATTTAAATATTTTAAATCTCACGGAGCACATGCTAGTGGTGATGAAGAGAGTGGAAATGACTGCAGTAATGCAAGAGATTAGTAGAGATCCTTCCTCTCTCTTTCCCACACGCACACACACAAACTCGCCATATTCACCATTTGGCCGTCGTGCACTCAGACACCTGCGCCACCAGCCGACCGATGCCGTTAAATACACTTGCTCGGCCCTTTTTGTCTTTCTCTTTTTTTTCTCCTTGTCTGCGTGTGTTTGTGTTTGCATGCAAACACAAATCCAATACTCGGGTAAACAAATAGTTAGGATTTTTTTGTATTTTAGGTTTAGCCAAATCAGAGCTGACACACATCCAGCATCCTGGCCATGCAGCTTAATCTCTATTTTGAGGCGAGCTGTAAATAATATAGATACATTTATTTATGACCTTTTTTATAATCGTTTTTTTTAAGGTAGCTGTAGTATCTGTGAGAATGTGTTCACAGATAAGGTATTATAGGCAAAGTTGTACCTAGCTCTGGCTCACTGAGATATTGCCCATTAAGCACCTCTTTTTTATTTTACTATTTTGTCCACTGAGAATCCTGGAGATCAAATAAAAAATATTCTGTGTTTCATAAATGTAAACCACACAGATTGTGATGGCTCAGACATTTTTTTTTCCATCACATATTTTGCCCAGCACCCTTATCCTCAATGCCAGACATATTAAACATTTTGATAGCAAATATTAAATCCCTTCATTTAAGCTTTAACATTCAGCCTTAACAAACTCACGTGTGAAATTTATGTGAAATGTGTTGAATGAAAACTCCTCCTCTGAACAATAAAAAAAACCCAAATTCCAAATAAACAACAGTGCATGCATGAGAGTCCTTGGTGTAGTAAAAATAGAGCTGCAGCTCACATTTCCTCCTGTATTCCACATACATGCAAATCAGGTTGACTGGAGACTTGCCTGTAGGTTTAAATGTGAGTGGAGTCTGTATGTTGGCCCTTTGAAGTGTCTCCACTTTTATAGTTTGTTATCTGAACTAACCTCAATAGGAATGCATGCACGCACATCTAAAACAATATACGGATGGGTAAACACTAAGCGTACAGTTTCTTTGAGTAGCGTTACTGTGCTGTGCAGTGTGGTTCCTTTTTAACTGTACTTTAATGACATTGAACAGCCTCTAACTTAATAGGATAGCACCTGCCTTTGGATTGGTTTATTTTTGTGCTTACAGGTACTTGTTCCTGCCCACCGTCTATTTATATCTGTTGCCAGTTTGCCAAAGTTTCCTGATGGCCTTCGGGGACAGAGAAATTCCTCCATCTAGCTCAGGACCCATCTGTGCCCATATTCTCCCCAAAAGGAGCTGTCCTCCACAATTACAGCTTTATTCCAATGATACTATTATCGTGCCATCACTCCGTGTTGGAACAGGCTCCAGGAAATTGACTTGATATTAATCTGACAAAATTACCAAGAAAAGGAAATTAGACTGGGGAATTTTCCCTGGCATTGACTGTGTTTTAAAGACAGGATGCACACGCTGCACGGCTGTTGGAGCTTAAATAATAGAACATTTCGCTCATTGATTATTTGAAATGTTCTGTCACAGTAGTATTCGACCCGTTATTCTCTCTTTGACTTGCTGCGGCTTATTACATTGATAGGGATCCAGATTCACCTGGAAATCTGGGTTATTACAGAAATAGCCTTGTGGCTCACTCTCCTAAGATGGAAGCTATGATGAATTGTGCAGCTGTGGGTCACTATGACAATGGATTGAGTGATGGGAAAAAAAGGGAGCATAAAGGGAGAAGCTCAAGGTTTTTAATCTGGAAAGAAGTTATTTTATCTGTGGAGTTTGGTGATGTGGGCGAACACATAAGACTACAGACATTCTTCAGGCGTTTTTCTGATCTCTTAAGAAGCACAGATTTGAGGGTTTTGCTAATGCTGCCCAAAAATGTGCCCAAAATCCATAATCGCATATTATTTGTGGAAGTCAGTAACTATGTGGGAAGCTATTTGATCTGTGGTTATTAGCATGCTGTATTTCCATTGGCTAAAAGGGACACTTCTTTCCCGGCTGAAGCCGCGAATGTGACACGTTTCCTCTCTCGAGTCTCAACAACAGGAAGGTAGATTTGAGACGAGAGACTCCCGAGTCATAGTCTCTCTCTTAGGTCCTCTTGGCTCGCGCCCACTCTGAATTTTAACCGGGTTTAGGAGCAAGCGTTGAGTGACATAATAATGGTGGGCAGTTCAGTCCTGAAGCTGAAGAGTGAAATGATACTGTTAGATAGAAATGGTTCTCGGAGAGTAGAAGGAATTGAGGAGGGATCAGAGAGGATAAGAGCAAGGACAGAGGGAAGAAGTGAGATTGAAAAGAAACAAGAGGAAAATGGTTAGGTTGGAGAAAGGTAAGCTTGGATAAGTCTTCTGACAAGTGAGCTCTGGGCTGGAGAAAGCCAGTCAAACAAAAATCTGCCAAGTTTGTTTTATTCATGCTGCGGACAACTACAACTTTACCATCCAGCGATACAAAAACAACAAGCGGCATACGAATGCCATTGAAACATTTCCCGGAGTTTTCTGCACTCCCTCTTTTCATGTATGTGAAGACTTTTTTTGATGGAGGCAGATCCTCCTGCAATGTCGAAATTTACTAAATGATTCAATGTTTTCTGACACCCCAGAACTTACTGCTATTCTCATCTCTCATTCTCTTTAATCACATCCTGCTTCACACACATTTCGTGCGTTTCGAATTCTACAGGCGCCCCAACTCCAAAGCAAACTGTGACAATAAGCATTTATTGTTGATGCTTTTTTCGGTGGCCTGGCACCTAGTAATATGCTAACTAATGGGATGTCAAATGCAGTTATTTGCTATTGCTGCTGAAGAATATAAATTCATCGTATAACAGTATACTGAATATACATTCTGCGACTTGTCTTGTATGACCAAGCTATCTCCAAAGTCTACATCTAAAATTAATTATTGAAAGAAAGGCAGTGTTGTATATTTTTGTGGTTGAAAAAGGCATCGGAACTGTACAATGTATTTCAGTAGGGCTGCCAAGCTGCTACACTACACATTATTTGATTGGCTGTTGAATAAGTACCTAAAGGAAAGTCATTATCCAGCATACACACACACACTTAAGCCCAGCACCCAGAGACTCCTCGGGGTTGATTCTAATGATACCCATGTGATTTATCCGGCAGATCCTTGATCAGTGTGTAAAGAAGGAGCTCAGGACTGACCTAATAAGCCATATCTTTGCCTTTGTTTCCCACTCGGGTTTCTGAATGAGGACGCTAGTAACTACAAATGAGGAAACCTTATCACAAAAGATGTCGAGAACGTGACATATGTCCTCCAGGATAATGGTGCTTTGAGTCTCAGTGGCCCACTTTCCCCTCGTATTGGTGCTTTGCTGCACAAGAGTGACAAGCAGCCGCATCGTATGTAAAGGTCCTTTAAGTCAAATCCATTAGCAAAAGTCCAGAGCAGAGCAAATGTTTACTCTTTTTTGTCGAATTGGGTTGAACGAGGATCCTCAGTTTCCCTTTTAATCAGCGACTTGCACTCCGCCCTCGCACAAACAAAAAACGCTGCCACAGATAAAAAAAGGGGACCAGAACAGTAGCGCTTGGATTTGGGGTGAAAGGCTCATAGAGGATATTTATGTAATCTTAGGGCACCAGGGCTGAGTCAAACCCGACTCAGAGCCGCTGTTGCAGAGAGAGGCCCAAGGACAGTAGCAAATTTTCTAAATCCCTGGTAGACACCGAAAGTTAAGACAAGCAGTGTTGCAATAAAACAAAGCCCTACCCATTTATCTGAGCATCCCACACAACCCTTGGCCCAGATTTACAGCCCTGGGCATCCAGAGCTCTCAAATCTTCTGGCAGCCACTGCCGCAGATATTGATAGGAAGAGGAAGAATCCCACCAAGGAATTCTGAGCTGGAGGGGCTGACCTCCCAAACCACGCACTGCCCCTTAATGATTCAGGATCGCACACCGAACGAGCATGATATAAAACATTACACACAATAATCACATTGTAAATTGGAATAAATTGTCTCCCATTGATTTTTACTCTTTCTCTGAACTTGTCCAGCAAGTATCTCATGCTATGTGGCATTAAGAGTTTATGGATTGTTTGACAAAGCCAGGTCTTTGATGAGCATTTGTACCCTCCGGAGACAGAACATAGCTGGTATTCCATCAAGAGCAAACTGGCTGTTTGAAAACAAATAAAAACGCGCTCTCTCTCATCATTAGATCTAAAGCACTTAATCCTGCACAGAGGCTCTCCTCTCCCACTGAAAACCTTTGTTTCCATCACATATGGATTTCCTTGATGGAGTTTGTCTGCATACCAAGTTGCTGATGCCTAACCCTCTGGAGCTTGAGGGCAATCCTTGCCACCACGTCCATCTGTATGTTGTCCCCAGGGTGCAGCTACAGATACTTTTTAAATTATTCACAAGGTAAAAAAAAGTCACTCATGTATGGCAGTGGTGCAAAGGAGTCGAGCACTGAGATGGAGAAAAGATTTGGTAATGTCATATGTACAAACGTTTAATAAAAACCAAGTTCCAGTAGTGCCAAACAACTTATTTAACGTATCAACAGCTGTATGCTCGTAACCCTGTATGGAAGACCTATTGCTATTGTTGTAATTGGCAACACTAGTCCCACCCCTTGAAAATAAAGTCTTGCATATGATAAACGTCTCCGTTTACTTGTGGGACTTTACAGCGTCAAATATCGCCAAATCGCTAACATCTTAGCTAGCTCTGGCTAACGCTATACTACCGGAATTAACTTTCCCGTGGTTCACCCCACCCTTTCACTTCCAACTCATAAAACTCAAATAGAAAAATAAACATCACCTACATGCATAACCTCATACCGAGACACCTTCCCAGGCCAGTATTTATGCGTAACAGTCTTTCTGTTTACCATGGGGTAAATGTTTGTAATAGGCGATGTTAAAAATATGCTCCAGATATTTCCAGTTAAAGAATTCTATTTGCTGTTTTGACATTTCCAGCACACGGCTGTCCTCATACTTGATAAATACAGGGTCGTCGTAAGGTCAGGCCACAGCATACACAGGAACTGTGTTACTGTTAGAGAAATGATGCAGGGTTTTCAATCAAAGACAAGGCCCTAAAAATCCCACTTTTAATGTCTAAGTGTTTTAGGGGCATTACGTTTATGCCTCAGCTCTCTGTGTGGATGCTTTATTATGTCAGTTCCTTCACATCTAAGAGTCGGAAAGTGTTTCTTCCATGTGGAGGTGGTGGAATGAGTCAGTTCTGTGTGTGAAATGACATTACTGGCAATTACTATATGTGTAATTTCTATAGGGAACATGTGAGGGTGATGGAGGGAGAAGATCTGCTCTCACCAGCATGTTACATAGATTAGGGGCTCTCCACTGCAGGAGGGGGCGTTCTTAAGCTCTGGAACTGGTCTGTGATTACACTCTCTATGGCCTTGGATGCTGGTAATTACTCTATGGCACAAAAAATTCTGCAGTTCTATGTTCGGTTCATAGTAGTAGGAAAACACTTAGTTTGTGATAGTTAAGAAAATCGTGTTGAGGCACTTTTAATCCAAGTCTCTTCATATCCACTTTGTCTGAAGCATTATTCAAGATCTTACATTTAGGAATGGGTGACAGGAAGATTTTTCTAGATTCTATCAGATTTTAGGCCATTGATGTATTTTAATACTTTCTGTCCATTTAAAGAAATCATCATCGAGATGCCTCTTCCTGTTTTCAGATGTGCTGAATAAATTGACTTGCCATGGTGATTGAAGGTCCCTTCTTGTTCTGCACCCATCCTATTGGATACTGGGATGTTTTGGCCTTGTTGTTGTTTTTTTAATGAAGTTCTGCTTGGTAAAAGCTGATGTGCCATAATGGCTCCGAAGGCTTTTGCTTTTTAGTGTCTATGAAAATTGTGGGAAGTCCTCGTAGTCACATGAAATTTTACAGTAGGCATTAAGGCACCTCCATTGTTATGTTTGCTGCTCACAGAGGCTCCAAGGCACTCTGGCTAGAAAACAATGTCCTCGTTGTTTCCGTCTCCTCTACATTCCTTCCCTGTAAAAGGAACATAAAACTCTCTTCCCTCTGCAAGCCCTTGCTAGTTGCACTCGTATCGGCACAGTTCAGACACAGAGGAATAGTTTTCAAAGTGTCACCGTTTAGGGCATGGTTTGGATGTCAGCAGTTAAATGAATAAATAATGTGCCCTCAAGTTGCATTTGATGTAGCGGGATCTGATCTGATATGACTATTCACTCGAGCTAGCTAACATCCAGATGTTAGAGGAAAACCCTTTTTTTCCCCCCCTCAGGTTGCTAATGAAACATGGATCAGGGAAGATGCTTGTTGTTCCACCGACAAAAACATTAAAGTGAGGGTTGGAAAAGAAAACGAGAGTGAAATAATTTGGTAGTGATGCAGATGCGTGCCTCTGTACATACATGATCACATAATATGGAGTATGAGTGGATCTACAGTATCTACAGTATGTGTTGTCACTGCTCTGGGCTTTTTTATGGTGCAAAGAAGGCACAGAATAGGAGGAGAGATACAGTAGTAGCTCACAGTGTGCGTTGTGTGCAGTCTTTGAGGAAGTGCAGACAACCCCAGGCCAAATTCGCCTGCATTGGTTGGACATGGCCTACTTCTAAGCGTGCAGTCATTAAAGTGGTCTTCTTCTCTGTTTAAAGTACACAAATGGGATTTTAATTCATACCCACAGTTCCATATGCAGAGTGTCTGGGATGTGCTGTGTCTTTTCATCCCATTAAACCCGGCGCTGGAGTTTAAGACAGCGCATGCACATATGATCCTGATGAAATGTATTTGGTCTTCGGTGGTGACACCCTGTATTTGTGGCGCCTGGCTTTGTGACCTTGACTGCTCGCAGTAAGCCGCAGTGTCTGAGGATGTGTGTGTTTGGTACCACAGTGGCCCACTCTCGTCTCGTGGACTTTGTAGTGCCTGTGTGTGTTTGAATAATGTCCTGCAGGAGACACTCTAAGTGCAATGTCTAGGACTCAGGCGTCAGCAGTAATATCAGGGCAACCTCTCCTCTCCTCTCCTCTGTGTGCAATGGCACGGGGGATATTACAGCATTAGAACGCATGAATTATAGCCATATTGTTATAGCTCAATGTCAGGGGACATAGACGTGTTTCTGGTACCACCATGGCATCAGTCAAAAGCTAGGAGAGGAGGAATGAAGATTATGAAAGCATTTAAGTATATCCCCGCGCACACTGTTTTGGGCTGTGTTGATAAATTTAAGCTAATTTAACTGTATAATGCGATATTGAATTAGGATGCCACATTTGTCTCAAACTGTTGTAAGCTTAAGACAGCTCCCCTGTTTGATGTGAAGGATGCTGCGCTATCGCGGCACCAGGTGCGACTGAGCATTCTGTATCGTAGTAAATGGATCGGTGCATTTCCCAAAGACAGGGGGGTGGGGAACCAACCCGTGCAATAACAAAGGATGCATTACCTAATAGATTTGGCAGAAATTCAGGCCCGGTCTGATAAAGCTGGGTTACAGTACTTTAATCAATCACTAAGAACACGAGCCAATTTAGGAAGAAGCCTGACATTCAAGATAGGCTTTCAGACAGGATTAGAAATAGTGAATGGAGAGTGGACATATCTGCCAGGGTGAACAGAAAGGACTGATGTCAGGGGACAGTGTCCCCCCCCCCCTCCATTTTTGATATTGAGGCATGTCTCCACTTCACCAATAAGCCCCTCCCTTGTGTTTGAAAAGTCACGTCCTGTCTTCTCAGTCTTGCCCCTCAGTCACACTTGTTCTTTTTTTCTTTTCCACAAATGCAGATGAGTATTAGTAAGAAGACAGTGTTGGTAGCCTCTGTTGTTTACTCTCTCCCTTCAACAAAGGGCACTGTCATTTAAGATGTCCCTCGGAGCTCATCAGCTGGATTCTCTGGCCTGACTAATGATATCCAGAATATCAATGTGAACATGCAATGAGCGGAGTAAGATGGCTGCTTTTCTAAACAGACAACTGGGAGATGCACTGGAGGAAAAGCCGCTTCTTTTTTCTCTCTCCACGACATCTTTCTGGTGTCTTTTTCACTCAGTCATACACAATCCTGCCGTTTATCTAGTCTCTGGTAGAGATGTTCCGATACTGATACCAGCATCGGAAATGGCTCTGATACTGACGAATAGGCAGCATCAGCGAGTACGCAAATCTACTGAACCGATACCACATCTTGAAAGTAATATTTCTTTCACCCAGATAAAACTGCAATTTTCTGTTCCTGGAAATCACTTCTTCTTCGCCACTCCAAAACAAGAGGAAGTGATTTTCCAGTAGTGTAGCGTTGGCCAGAGTGAGCTAAAATGTCCATATTTGTTTCGCATAAGTAAAACAGGGAAGTGTACTCTAAGGAAGACTACAGTTTTGAGGGTTGTTGTGTATTCCTAGATTTATTTATTTGCTTTCTTTTTCAGTTAGGAATGTTAACCTTGATAATAAAAGAGGTACGATGGCATTCATTCTCTGTATGCATTTGTTCTTCAAAGAGTTTAACCTGGCAGGCTATACAACAATGATAGTGATCACTTCTGCACAGGATAGCTGTTAAAATATGTTATATATGTTTTTTAAATTTTTTTAAAATGTATCGGTTCAGTAAACGGTATTGGCGAATACGCAGAGTCCAGGTATCTGAATTGGGATGAGGGAAAAAGGGTGTAGGCACATAGTCTGTATCACTTTCAAATAACTGGACACCAGGATCACGGTGGAAATTTAGTTGCTTTCAAAATTTAAGGCTAAAACTGACTATACTGAAATTTGATATGAAATTAGCTGTTTCCAAAATCTTAAGGACCCCTCGAAGGGAAATCCTTGCCTTTAGCTACAACTCCAGGCCTATAGGCTGCACTGGATCAATGGGGAAAGCAGCCAGAGACTGTGACGGTGCTGGATAAGGGGATAGTTCAGCTGTTGTGATTGATATCACTTCACTAATCCCCCTACATCTCTTCTAAATCCACCTGGCTGTAGCAGTGAATGAGCCGGTAATGTGATAAATTAAGATTTAAATCCTCAAAAGCACATTTACATTTCCGATTGTCATATTTTTCAAATTGTAGCCTCTTTATTACTGAAATGAAATGAAGGAAGCCATGATTCTTTTCTAATACATATAAATATATATATTTTTTAATATCACACATCCATAATATGCATCTTCTCTCAAAGATCTGAATGCATTCTCCCCAGAAAACCTGGCTTTTACTAAAATGCGAGTGTATGTGATGTCTTCCTCCTGAATATTACAGCACTATTAATTTCACACCCCTTATTAATGGCTGATAGAGGCCATGTGGTGCGGCGTGTGTTTGCTTGGTCTTTGTTTACGGTGAAGTTGAAGGTCACCCCCTCATTACTGCAGCAGCATCTTTTTTGATGTTGTGATATACATAGTAATCAAGTGGGGCTCACTTCGCTGTTCACTGTTGACCTTTAGCTAAAAGCACATCACTGCCGGGTCAGTTGGAAACTTAATTATTCTCCCATAAAACTCCAGGGATCATGTACAGTGGACAGACCTCATTTAATCCGTTGTCATTAGGCCACACTCACCCCGTGCTCTCTCTGTAAATAGGGCCCACGCCATAATGCTCATGATCCATTATGCCTTTTTTTTTTTTTGTACGAAAAAAAAAAGAAAAAAAATAGATGCTGTGTGTTTTGCTGTGTCAAGCCCACTCGTGTACATCTCAGCTTTCAGCGATGTATTCAGAAATCCTGCTTGTCACACAACAATACACATTGGCACCTCTCACTTCTCTGCAACTACCAGGCATTTGCATGTCAATGGCGTCATTCTAGCACTGTGCTCTTGGCATTTGTGAGTACTCTGCAAGGAAGCCAAGTAGTCGAGGTCTTTGAAAAGAAGCAGCAGAATAATGTGCGATGCTGCTTTCATTAACACGTTATTTTCTCAAAATCCATCTCGGCTTAATTGATCATCAATCACAATTAAGGGCTCTTAAACGTACGATTCAAGGCTGTTTTTAAAGTTTGAAGCACACGCCTCGAGGGAGAAGGTGAAGCTACAAATCTGTTTTATATGATGCAACAGAGTTATTTTAAAGAAAAGGCACACAGTGGTACTTTGAGATCAGAGCAAATTAATTAAATTGTCTCCTCACATGAAGTCTGGAGTCTAATACCATATTTACCTGAATGTGGAATATCCCTGTTTGCACATTAGTGTTACTGCTAAGGCACCCAGTGCATTATTAGCTTATTAATTTTACAGGCAGCATCTGGGTCACGTCTCTGCTTGGTATATGTTTGCTTCGGTGGAGCCCTTTCACAGTGAATAAAAAAGCTGATCTTTCAATTTTCAACGAGAGCCGCAGCCTACTTACCTTAAATTAGAGGTGTTATTTAGCTTATTAGGCCACAGAAGGATTCAGTTCCTCAGCATACTTAAAGTACATGTTGTATGTGTCCACACATACCGAGCATACCCATGCACGTGCGCAGAGCTATTACATTTCGCAGTACAGCCCCAACAGCTTTCATTGCTCTATGAAAAATTTAATTAATTTCACATTCTTCTGGAAAGTTGATCTGAATTTTTAATCTTGGTCTGCAGAAAACATAATTCAAAATGCAGTGAATGAAAGTGGTGAATTACATGCACTCAGCGCAGGGCTCCAGTGCTTTTCCAAATGATGCATAGCTAAGTGTTGTCCTCAGGATGATCAGCTCTTCAAAGGTCTGGCTTTATATGGTTCATGAGGATACTTCTGTTTTATGTTTGGTCTCTGTATTTGAAGCAATAAAATAACTGCAGGTTTCTTATTTTTTCTCTGTTCCTACCATGAAATGCTCACCAAATTGTAGATATCATTGCATGGTAAATTACCCTCTATAATCCCAGTTTTAGATATATATTATATGCTATTCACTGTAAACCAAATTTAAATCATTTCATCGTGAGAACCATTCCTCAGGACCAAAGGCATCATTGTGTTTCTTTTAAATAATTGCTCATCAGCATGGGAACCCCTTAGTTACATATGTTCGTGTGATGCCTCCTCTGTAAATGTTTTTTCAGACAACTGCACAGCCTCTTTAGCCCTGAGTAAAATAGTCAATACTAGGCCCAGAAGCTGATCCATATAACATTTTATAATGCAGTACCAATGAACTTGGATACCTGATTGTGAAAGATCAAATCTCTGTTGTAATTACCAGCAGGACCTCAATTAACTCACAGCAAACCCTCACTTCAACTCTGTGCGTTTGTGTCGTGTTAATAGGCGCTTAAAGAAAAATGTTTCCCCGACTCCCATCCCTGTCAATTCGTTGGTATTTGTGATCCACCCGGATCAATGTTCAGTGCACTGCATATTGTTGGATACATTAGTTCAAATGATGTACTAGCAATCAATACAGAGCTTAAATTGGAAATCACCAATTTATCCCAAACAACACACTCATTAATCTCAAACTATAATCAATCAGTGTGAATGTACGCAGATTCTCTTTGCAGGCGGTAACTCTGATAACTGACAGGGAGCTCCAAGACGAGCAGCATTTGGACCAGGGGTGGTGAAATTCTGGCCTCCGGGCGATCTGTGGCCCAAGAGACAGTTTGATCTGGCCTGTGGGTCAATTTATAAATAAACCACCAGCTGCCAACTCAGAAAAGAAATCTCATGACAGCAATTACATTTTTCTTTTTCCAATGAAAGAAAATAACATTAATCAGTAGACCTGTCCTTCAGGGTGGTATCTTCTGGCTGTTTGTCTGTTGTGTTATGGTCGGGGGGGAACAAAATACATCAAGCATCATGGCAAATGTCGAGAAGAGAAGGGAGAAATGGACAAATGATGAAGACAAGCCAATGTGCTTTTCTTGCAGAGACGAGGTTGCAGCGATAACAAAACAAATCTTAAGAGCCATTATAGCGACAATTATTTAAACTGAATAAGGTACAAGGACAAATGCTCTTTGACAGAGTTTGTGTACCCAACAAGCAGCGTTTACTGACGGACATAATGTTAGACAGGCGAGTTTTGTGGTGAGTTAGGTAATGACTAGCAAGCTGAAACCTCATTCAGAAGATACATTTGTGAAGGAGCCTTGTTGCTGCTGCAGAGCTGCTAAAACCAAAGGGGTTGTCTCAAATAACTGTCACAAAGCAGATTACTGATATGCCACAAGAAAAGAGTTTACAGGTTTTTTTTCTCTTCAGCCTTCAATGAAGCAACATAATAAACATGATGAATACCACTCAACAGGCGCTTTTTGTGGGTGGGAAGACTGCTTTGTTTGATATGATACCAGCCATGTGTGGCACTACCAAGAGTGAGGATATGTTTGAACATTTGGGCTAAAAGCAGCTGGAAACAGCATCATCATCATCATCATCACTATCGTCTGACATCAGATCAGTGCGATAGGCCAATATAGATGACATAATTTATGATAGTCCTCGATTAATAAAAAAATGTGAAATGATCTTCATGGGAAAAAAGTTTAATCCCACCTGGTTTCGACCAAAGAGTGGAACAGGAACAATGCACAGAAGCTCTCATTTGAAGTGATTGTCATAAAGTTTCATTTGCTTTATAAAGGTGCCGCCATGCCCGTGCTGTTATGGTTCCCTGCACTTGCCTGAATTCTATTAGGGATGCATCCCAGAAGACTTAAAATCCATCCTTTCCACTGTAAGGCAGAAATTGATGTTAGTGCTGCCATGTTAGACGTTCTATCCTCACAGTGAAGGAGATGAGAGGAGCTGCTTGAAATATTTACTGAATTCTCCTCGGTAGGTTTGAGTGTATCCTCTCTAGGATTTCAATCATGTTTCACGCGTGCTCACAAAGTCCAATCAAACGCGTAGCCACTTCACAGATGTAGGATGGTTTGACCAAAGCTAAGAAATACTGCATTCAGAAAGGCATCAATGCCAGGTGTCCGTACACGGAAGATATGATTGTGCTGATAAATGACACCTCTATGGTAAAAGGTCTGATGAAAATGCTCTCATATGCAGTCGTGATGCTGAATATAAAACATGCAGAGGAGATAAAATTGTATTTATTTTTTCAGGCTTCAGCAATGCTGGTAGCCCTGTGAGGACTGATTCACATTGACATTCACATTCAAGATAAATAAGTTAGCATGCTAACATACTTATGATTACAATATTATTATGGCAATGTTTAGCGGCCGGAAAAGTCCAGCAATTATCGAAGTTATTATGATTCATCTTTTGGGGAATTTTAATGACCAGATTAGAAGTAATAGGTTGAAACACATATTACACATAATTAAACAGTTTAATTGTCCTCTAACTGCATGTGTGGGAACATATTGGTTAAACAAAACATACAGCATCAAATAAACAGTGGTTCAAAAGTCCAACTCTAAATAGACCTGTGGATTTGGAGAATCATTAATGCCATAGTTTAGATATTTCATTCCAGACTAGAAAGGTGGACTGAGAGGTAATTTTCTGCTTAGGCTATATTCTAGAAAATATTTATCTATATTATCTGAATGTTATTGTATAGCTGTGAGTTCAATTTTGGAACAGTGTTTACATTGAATGAGAGATGGTGTAAAGTGTAATGTAGCAGAAACAAAATCCACAGACCATTTATGTTTATGGTCAATGATTTGGCTTTTTATTGAACACAGACATCATCTTGTGCACTTTGGTCAGCGTGTTGGCAGTGGTGATAGAAGTTACACATGGAACAGTTCGTCAACAGAACAGATCCCACCCTGCAAACGGCATCAGTGGGAGCTTGGATAATGAGTATGCCATTTGTAAAGCCTTAATGTGTTTACATATGGCTAGATTAGAGACGGACCCAATACTTGCCCCTGCGGTTTCTCAAAGAATCCCTGTGGGCGGCTTGAGTCATTAGCTACTTTGAGATTTTTTCCAGTAGGAGTGTCAAGTGGGACTCTGCAGTGGATCAATAGGAGTTTGAATGATGAACTGTTCTCTATTTATCATTTTTTTTAAATGTAAGCTCCTTTTCCATTTAATTGAGTCCGTTAGCTTTGATTAATATCCCTGTACCCCCACATATTGTTGCACACATAATATTACTGCCTAAACAGTATCTGATACTCAGAGACGTGCAAACCCAGTGAAAAGAGAAAGAAGGAACGTAGACGTAGGAATGAGCCCACTGTCTCGACTTGCAGCTTCGGGACTTCTAGATCAGATCTGTCCCTATCATTTTAGGCACAAAGAGCAAACAGTTGTTTCAAGCACCGTCAGCACTTAGCAGAATAGCCATTATTTATTTGCTGTGCAGTCGCAGAATTTATCTCATGTGCTCACCTGGAATCTGTCTTTATTTGGCCTCCCATGCTTCCCTCACCATGTTTCCTTGGCCGTTCGGCTGGTAATGTATACTCGTGACAGCCTTTATCCCGGAGAAGGGGTGGAGACACGGCTTAGCAGGCAGCCACAGCAGCTGCGCCGTCATTTCTCACCATCTCCCTTTTTTCTTTAAAAATATGTCAGCATCACCGTGGTGATTAGCAGTCAGAATGTGCTGCGTCTTTGTCCTTGATTTAATGCCAAATCTCCTAAGTAATAATGACTGCACAGGCTCAGAGTCTGTCGAAAGAGGCAAATAAAAGGCAGAGTGGGCCCTCATTCCTCAGTGTTATAGTGGCAGTGGTTCCCAGCAGGAGCCTTATGAAGCCGCAGTTCGGCTTTGACATTCCGTGAATGTTGTTTCTGAAACATGCCAATCTCCTTGATTTAATATGGCGTGCTGTGGTTCATCAAGCCCAAGAGCTTATAGAGAGAGTGTGCGTGAAGGGAGATGGGCAGTATTTGTTTACATTTATTATTGATTTTTGCTGTGCGTTGAAATCCCTGTTTTCCTATTTGAAATAAACACGCGCGAGCAGACAATTTATAGATATGTTTTCCACATATTTGACACAGAGGCCAGAGAGCAGGCCTATCTTAAGTTGAGCTCGTCTCAAAATGGAGTCTTCGCCCTGATGCAGATTGGTCTATCTCCAGAGCACAAATGGAAGGTGAAGACACTAAATTAAGTTTTTGCCTTTGCCTCTTACATTTTAATGAGTTCAGCTGAGTTGCCACCTTCCCACATAGGTTTCTGTCTTCTGGTTCCCGTCTTGTTGCCCGTCTCTTATCATTTCTATAATGGCTCATTCCGCCTTTATAATGTAACAGCACTGGAAGCATTTGTAATCAGTGATTACACTCTCTCAGTTCAGGACGGCTCACTTCATTTGAAGTTAGATGTTCTCAAGGACTAATGCAGCTTTGTGAATGCCTTTGTTGCCGACTAGCTACTATAATAACTGAGTGGAGCGAGTCAGAAGCTCCATCTACTCAGAACTCTTATTGGTTCCTTTTTTATCAGAGTCCATTCAGCCTCTCTCTAAGGGATGTCGGGCGTAGGAGTACATTTGGCTCTGTACTCAGACTTTTATTGCGATGCAGAGATCTCTCCGCTGTAGGAGAACAAAGGGTCTTCTACAGTAAGTATACACGGCTGTGGGCTCGGACCAAAATAAAGAGGAATAAACTCAATGTGTTTTCTTCTAAATATGGGGGCAACTCGCATTGTACCATCGGGGTGCTTGTGAATAATGATGAAAAGGGATTGGACCTTCAGAAAGTAGCATGTCCTATTAATCAGGCAGTGGAGAATTGGGGAGGAGGGTGTATAACAGCATGTACTTGGTCCCCCCCCACCCCTCCACCTCCATCACCCTAGTCGTATTTATTACGGGCTGCAAGGCCACGGTGATGAGACGATCAATATTTCTGGGATGATGAGGGAGAACTCATGCAATATCTCTCTCCCTCTCTCTGTTCCTCCCTTGGCAGCGCTTCAGCAGGTAGGGGGATCAAAGCAGAGAGGACCTCTGAGATGGTGTTGGAGGGGAGACTGATGAAGTCCTCTGTGCTGCTTGTCCTCTAAACACACACACTCCATCACACTGTCCTTTGTCCTTGCTATGTCCTGATTAAAAAGTTTGACCTGATGTATTTTATCTCGAGTAGGATTTGTTTTATCACAGTGAATCTGCAGCAGTTTGTGCGGAATATGCCACTGAACCGGCTTTGGTTAAAAAAAGAAATGGATAATCCTGTAGTTGTGTATATGTATCCATGGGGAAGTGTAAAACGCAGGGGATCAATATGCAGAACAGTTCATCCACAACACTCATGATGGATAATAAATGTGATCAATTTAACTAAGTGCAATAGCACAGTTTTGCAACATCCTACGTATATGAAGATTATATTGTAAAGGGCTGATTTTGATTGTAGCTATAATATCAATATTCACTTATGAATGTGGTAAGTAAGCGGGTCATATACATAGGGTGGGACAAAATATTAGAAACACCTGTGAGTATTACACATCTAAAGAAGGACAATGCAAAACCAGAAACGAAGCTAAAATACCACGGATACAAATGCCACCATCTTGCACATTTGGAACCAGAGTCTGTGCAGTAGCGATCAGGGCATCGAGCTGCTGCAGCGAGGGCCCATCCATACACTTGCACATACATCAGTGTGATAAAAACTACCTAAAGTGACAGAAAACGTCTTTGAGAACTACGCATTCAACATGTACTATGACTTTTTTGGTTTGGTCCTCGTCCCTTCCACTAACATGGAGCAGGCTGGATTTATGACCTATACTGAAGCCTGCCACCAGGTGGCAATCGAGACACTTTGGCTTCACTTTTAGGATTCAACAGCACCTTAAACTAAGGCATGTCAAGACTTTAATAATAGCAGCATATAGTTCTGGGCTGTTCTATCAGGCTGAAGTAGTTTTCAGTGTATCACATATCTGGTTGTATGACCTTTTCTTATTGTTTTCTTGTTAAGCTGCATTGTTTCTTGTAAAATATCCCACTAGCTGAGTATTTAAATTGTGTTGTGATGTAGCATTGATGCTATGCATTGTTCTAGCATAAGAAACAATCAGATATACTTTTAATATGAAGCTGTATGTGGCTTTAATGTATGCTAGGTTTCTTCTGCAGTGAGCAAGGGACTTGAGTGAGTGTGGCTTACGCTGCATTTTGAGGCCCTTAGCCCCCAGTAACGCCTGCCCTTCAGACCTCAGATTAGATATGGATGGCTTTTCATGTATTACCATTTAGCAGGTGCTTAGTGTTCCAGTCAATCCCTGAGCACAGTCGACCACCACACGTGTTTTTATTTACACACGTATCGGCAGAAGTGAGCTCGACCGCATTTTTCACAAAACGTATGAATGACTTTTTGATATGAAATGAGGGCTTCTGCGCACACACGTGAATATCGACCAGGCCTGTCGCTGATCCACAGCTGTAGCAGAGGAGAATAGCTGCCTAGCGATAACGGCACATCCAGGAACATCAGGATTGCTTTCTCTCAGTGGTTAGTGGCCCTCCAACGGCTGCTGGTACATTATAAATCATTTACACAGCCATTTTGGATTGCAATATCCTCGTCTAAATGCTGGATTTTCTTCTCCATTGTTATTAGAGTGAACTCTGGGGTAGGCGCAGAAGGCTGAGGGGAACCCTAAAGCCACAGAAATTGAAAATTGATCAGGCAGTGTGGGAAGGTGTTGTAGCTGGCACCACAGATTCACCCAGGGACTGCTAATTAGCATTTACAGCCCTGCCACTGGAGGCACCCATCCTGCTGGTACAACCCTCTGTGCCACTCATCCCAAATAGTGCTCTCTTGTAAGAGCAAGCAAGGGAGTTGAATTTTACATTTTACAATTTTCATATCTCCACCAAAGGGAAATTAATGCTACATGATGACATTCATTCTGGTGACCCCATATTGTATAAAGTAAGATTTCTATGTCTATTTGATTTTAAAGGTGCTTTATACAGTAAATTATGCTCTTTGTTTTAACCTTCTAACTATTAACTAGCAGGTTACAAAATGTTGAGGAAACACAGTCATGAAGCAAATATATACAGCATCAGTACAGTCTTCCCTAGGATAGGTAATATTAGAGTACTGTGGTTAACGTTTATTTATTTTTAAAAAGTGATCATTTTAGTTCAAATGTGAACATCTGTTTGGCTCATTTCAGTGTTGATCGCCATCTGGATTCACCTGTCTTACCAAGTTTTACCAAGCTACAGTAGTAACCTAGATTGACTGTGGTTGGCCTGGCTTTGTGTCACTCAAACAGACAAAAGGAAATCAGATGATAATACAAAATGGCCTCTTGTTTCTAGAGCTCTAGAGAGAGAAAAGTGACAGCGAAGATGTTTTCAGATGTTTTTGGTTGGTATTGAAAAACAAAAACATATCTTCTAATGGACATCAAAACATGCAATAACAAATGGGACCTTTAAACCTCAATCACGTTATGATGTTCTTGTGTGCGACCTTGTGCTGTTTGAGCGGTGTGTAAACAATGCTATTATTTTCTATTCATGTAAACATAGGCATTCGAAGTATAGAGTAATTACCTACTGATGCCTTTCACATTTCAGTTGTTTTATCAGCATTGTTACGCACATCCTGACAGGTTGTCCAACAGTTAATTACAATATCTAAGACAAAAGCAGGTTTTTGATTATGTGGATTAATGGTAGCACTAAGAGATCTGTCATGTTTATGTGAGCTGTTTTATGTCATGTCAGAAAAGGACTCCACCAGTCAATAAAAATGACTGACTAAAAATAAGAGTAAACTTGTGTGCTGTTCGTGGAGACTCATTAATTTCCCTGTCCTCTTCTGTTGCAGCACGGGCTAGAAGATCTGACGAGCGGGACAAGGACTGTGAATAAGAATTCGTTGCAGAGCAGACTGCATAACGACGGCCGGTTCACCTCGTCTGTAAGCCGGCAGGCTCCAGTGTCGCAGCTGATGACTGTCCCTCAGCTGGTTGGACTACAGGGCTGAGTGGGAAGCCTGTGCTGTTGCTGAGGGGGTGCCCCGGCTTGTATGTTGGTCACTTGCAGTCGCACTCACTCACAAGGACCATGTGGTTTTCTCCAAGGAGAAGTCTTCTCCCCTCGCAGAACTGGAACGGTGCCCACAGTTGCACCAATTTCAGCGTGTCCTTGTGGGTATTGAGTTTTTGTTGGTGCTTTGCGGCCGTGAGAGGACAGAACTACCACCCCACTGTGAACACGCAGTATGGGAAACTACGAGGGGTGAGGGTGCCGCTGCCTAGTGATATTCTAGGGCCCGTGGACCAGTACCTAGGGGTTCCGTATGCCGCTTCCCCAGTGGGAGAAAAACGCTTCATGCCCCCTGAGCCTCCTTCTTCCTGGTCAGGGATCAAGAACGCCACCCACTTTGCTCCTGTCTGCCCCCAAAATATTCACAATGCTGTGCCAGAGATCATGATGCCGATATGGTTCACCTTCAACCTGGATATAGTTACCACATATATACAGGATCAACACGAGGATTGTCTTTATTTAAACATCTATGTTCCAACAGAGGATGGTGAGTGTGTTGAGTATCCAGGACGAAAACCAAACCTCTCTCTGTCTCTACCTCCCTCTCTCTCTCTCTGTCTTTTCTCTACAATGTTGTGTCACCTCTGTATTTTGCGCGGAGCATGACCTTTTGTCTGGCGCATGCTGTGTCTGTGTCCATCATCTCAACCTCCCATCTTGACTTGATCTTTCATTTTAGTCTTTTCATCAACTCTCCCCTTCCATGCCACTGTTAGAGGTTCCTCTTTTGATGACAAAATGACTTATGAATATGACTTGAATAAAAAAATAATCTGAAAAAATCTAATCACACAACAAACGGATTGGAAACACTTGGTGCACCTTCTTACCCTCACTGTCTTGACTGTTCTGGGGATATTAGCCATTAGCGATTAGTAGCCTGCTTCATACTACTTTAGGGTTGGTGAAATATTCTGTCTGGTACACGAGAGGCCTGTGGCATCAGCCTGACCTATGTAAGACCCTTTACTCTCCTACTCTCTTTATCCAGTTTGTCCTTGCACAAAGCTGATAGCTAGCAAGAGTGGGCTTTGTGCGAAAAGGCAATCACAGATTTGGCTCGAGCATGACCAAAAGTTCTAAAAGGTTTTAGATTACTAGATGTTGACTCTCTTAAAATGTCCTCATTATCTTATCACTGGAAGGAGACCCACACAGCAAAATAGGCTTGAAATGTTAAGTGTTCTAAAAATCAAATGGGCAACAGCAATGTGAACTGCAAAACGTCTGTACTATAGCGTCTCTGCCTTCTGTGTGGCTGTAATGGGTCTTAAATAGAAGTGCATGTGAATATGGGCTTCCTGTGTCCCAGGATGCAGCAAATTCATTCCAGCATTTTGGAATATTTCTGCAGCAACACCCCAGTTACTTACAGGTCCTCTGTTGTTCTTGTTGTTGATAACTGGGGGGGTGGGTGGGAGGAGGAGTGAAGGAGGGTGAAGAGTGTGGGGGTTGGGGGTCTGACTCAGTCTGAGTTGTTGCATGTCACGTGCGATCTTTTCCAGAGCTCTCTGTTATTTTGTAGTTTTTCCATTCATTTTACAGTCAAAAGAATATCCAAGGAATGTGCCAGGAAACCCAACAAGAAAATGTGTAGAAAAGGAGGTATGTAAAAAAAAAAAGAGAAAAGCCAACACGGAACGAGAGAGAGGATTTGAGTGAAAGAGAGAGAGATGGGTGCATCCTCCCAAAGCCGCCAATATCACCACCTATCAACTCCCAAATCAAAGTGCTAATTGGGATGAACGTGGGACTTGTGACTCAGATCAACCTTGACATAAGTGTGAGAGATGATGTTGCATGTGTGTGTGTGTGTGTGCGTTGTGTGTGTGTGTGCGTGTGCGTGCGTGCGTATGTGCGTGCGTGTGTGTGTACTTGTATAATCACCTTTGTGAGGACTATTTGGGGCATAGACCTTACGGAGTGAGGACATTTTTTTCACCTTCTGACCCACTTTCAAAGGGCTGTTCGGCTGATGATTAAGACTTTTAAGGTAAGGGTGAGAGTGAGGTGTAGGTTTAGGTTAGTATAATGACTTAGGTTAGGCTAGGGTATTCAAAGGCTTGAATCTGATATATGGGGTTAAAGGTAACGCTTGTTATTTGCTTCTGAAATACTTCAGGCAAATCTCTTCACGCCCTGATTGCCATCAAGTCATAAAGTCTTATGAAAAAAACATTGTCTGTGTCTGTGGCCTTTGCAGGATTGTAATAAACACGACCAATCATTTTATTCTGTCCAAATCAAATGACTGGCTGCCGTAGTGACTGTCATTAACCAACCTGCCTGTGCTGTCACTGCGGAGGACCGGAGTCTTCAGCCAAAGAAACATACAATCCTGATGCAGACACGATAGCCCGAAGTTAGCCAGCGAGTCCCAGAAAAGTCATCTTCTTGCAGTTGACGGGCAGTGCACATTCATGTGTTTTGGGGGCGTAGCTTTAATGAGAGGGCTGACGGGAGGGGCGGAGATGTATCAGTTGTCCAGGATTACCAACCCTAGCTTTAAGGTTAGGGTAAGTGATTGGGGAATACATTATGCCTATGAGTGTCCTCACTAAGGTAGAAGTACAAGGTTGTGTGTGTGTGTGTGTGTGTGTGTGTGTGTGTGTGCGTGTGTGCGTGCTGTTGTATGGTTTTACTGGCGGAGTGAGTGTCAAGGAGTGAAAATGCAGGTCCCTAAATAAATAATGGAGTTTTGGAAAGCAATTGCTCATGATGTCTAAGGATAACATGTATTTTATTTTATTTATGTATGGCTTGTTTTATGTTTCAATGTACGATTTAAAATTCTGTTGTTGATTAAATCAGAAGCACAAGTGCTACTTGGAAACAGAAGATATAAATTTGACTTGGTATTCACAGAACTTAAGTCATGTTTCAGAATGACAGCACTTAAGACACCAGCTTATTGGAAGTATTTGTCAAACACGACACCTGAAATTGTCGGAGGCTTAGCTGTTGATTAAATTTACACAAAAAAAAAACATGGAGGGCCACCTTTCTCTTAGATGTATTATTCACAATTGTTCAAATAAGGGTTTGGCGGGGTCATTTATTGGCAAGGCCCCTTTTACCTTTCTGTGCGACAAATACTAAAACACCCTGCGATGGAGAAACACAGTTCAATTCCATTAGCAGCAGCTAAAATCAGACTCCTGGTAACAACGGAGGGCTAATTTTGCGAACCCGCCTGAAGGCACTTGAGGATTTTCCGAGTAGCCTAAAGACTGTGATCCTGAGCATATCTCACTCCACAGTAAAGATTCAGTTTCAGCTGAAAGACCTCTGCTGTTGATTTCCACGGAGGCATGGAGGCAGCTTTTGGCCTCACTCTGTGCGCTCTGCACATTCTGCTTTCGTAAACCAATTTTGTGAGAGACAGACTGGCCCTCCAGGCACTTCTGCTTCTGAATTAGTCCCAGTTGTGGAATATACACAGAGATATCTCTTTAATATTCCCCTTCCACTTTTTCAATTTTTCAATTATCTTCCCCATGTTTGGTAATGAGAAAATGGTTTATCATAAGTTTCATATGTTGGTTTTGTGACACATAATTGTGCAGAGAGGTGATTGTTGCATAGTTACTTTGTTGGCATAAACACAAAGGTTGTAATTTTCATTCTCCATGGAAACGATTTCTGTTGCACCTTTTTTTTCAAACTGCTTCTACTAATCTTGGCTTATGTTGAATTAGCGGTGCAAATGATGCATAATTTGTCCTTTTTAGGCAATGTAGAAAATAACCTCTGAAGTACACTTTGGTTTTGTTTAAATGTTCCTAACAAGGAAGCTCAAGTCTTGTGTGACAAATTCAGAGCGAATTGGGAAACAGTTCATTAGTTCCCTCATTAGAGATTTTAATTTGTGTGATTTCCATAGTCAGATCTGTTCCATTAGTTATAAATATTGAAGGGGGTCTATGTTTTCTACTCTAGAAATGTACAAAGCACATATATATGTATGTATATATATATATATATACATACATATATATAATGCAGTCATACACACTGTTCATATTCAGTATAAATAACATCTCCACTACCAATTTTACAATCTGTATCTCTATGAATATGGTTCCGCTGGAGGAAAGACCGATTCATTTAAAAAATATATGGTATTTGACTCTTGATGAAATGGCTGTGTGATTGTTGCCAAGCAACAGTATGCAGTAGTGACATGAGCAGAGTAAATAGCCCTCTTACCCAGTGTGATGCACCTTTGCTGCAGTGGTGAAGCTGACTTAGTGAGAAAAAAGCAATCATTGATGAAATACATGACACATGATCTTTGTTAGATTCCGGTTCTTTATGATGCAAGGAGTTTAAAATCATAGTAGGACTATGTAATGATGAGTACAGAGTAGCGTATGTGTGAAAATAGAAGACAATCTTCAAGTTAGAAGAGTGGCAATTAGCTTTTAAAGGATTAATTATAATCTTACAACTGAGGATGTCTCTCCTATAGATACTGTGCTATTAGCATCCACAGAGCATTATGCAGGGAAACCACTTGATGCACTGATATCAAAGATATGGTTAATTTTCTTCTATTTAACGAGAGCAAAGCCTAACAGAAATTAAACCAGTAGTGTCGTGACAAGAGACCGAAAACAGACTAATTAAAAAAGATTCAAGACTAAATGCTTCCATTGCTTCCTGTTTTTGTCTGGTTGGTTGTTATTTATTTAGTGCTGCTGTTGCTGTGCGGCTAATTTTGGCAGTGCCAAATTGACACAGCAGTTCAGTTTGCTCAGACAGTTTGGTAATGATGAAAAGGAAATTTGGTAGACTAGTGCAACACTGCATGTCCAAGATGTCCAGGATGGAGGCAATCTAATGTGCAATAGTCAGCACCATAGTGCCCTGCTCTGTCAGGAGTGGCATTGTAGCGCACACACATGGCACAGAGCAGTGACAGGTTGGAGACACTGGAGCCCTGGTTATATCACTCTGTCATTTTTCTCTGCTCGGATTCAGAGTGAATGGAGTAAAAAGGGGTAATGATGTGCTGGGACACAGCTAAACTAGAGGGCTAGATTGGCTTGAGATGGGTCAATTTTGTGAGGACAAATCTGGAGGAGGTCAATCGTTATCTTTAGTTTTCCAGTTTTAAATTGATTGACAAACTTTAAAAGAGGTCTATAAAATCACATGCTTTGGATGAGATCCTCACCGAGGCAGAATTCTGGTGATAAACCGCACTCACTGTGCCGCATGCTGCCTGTTTATATATTATGCACGTTTTTTTTTCTACAGGGTTTTACAGCACGTCACTTTGACTGCTTGTAACCCTCTTGTAAAACCTGTCCTTTGAGTCTTTTACACGGGTCTCTCTGAATAGCCCTCCTTCAGAGAGATGCTCTGAGATCCACCTTCGTGACTTCTAAATTCATCCCTCATCATGAGTCAATTTGGGATAAGTGCAGCAAAATCTGTTGTACGTTTTGGCTTGATTTGGATCACTCAACTATCATTTCTAGGCAGCCCTCACAGGCAGCCGGCTGCCATGTGTTATGCATCTTAGTGCCAGTAGTGAACAGCCCGATCAGTTGCCAAACCTGTAGATTAACTACCCCAGCAGAAACATCGGCCATTTTTTCCTCCTACCAGATGACCTCCAGATGCTAGAGCTGTGAAAACAGTGAAAGAGCCCCAATCCCGGTTAGACTGTGTCTGGGCCTATGGCAGACAGTAACGCACCATGATAATCCCGTTGGTTGGCTGGCTCAACCCAGCCTCGGGGAAGGAGGGGCTACTCCCTGAGTGCTGCCCAGGAAATCCGTACGCCAAGCAGACAGGGCTAAAACTTTCCAAGAAGACAAGCGCAAATATTGGCTTGTACAATTTGAAAACAGAGCAGATATCCGCCTTTGTTGGATTGAAAATGACCTCTGTGATCTTCTACGATCATTTATCTGGGTCAGTGATCACACCAGTGAGCGAAGGCTTCGTTCAGCCAGCCACACTGAGTTGAGATGCAAGACCTGACCGAAGCAGGAAGTTTCTATTCAGAAGTCTCCTGCTCCTGTGCTGTCCAGCTTCCACAGTCACTCCAAGGCTCAATATCTCTGTGCTGTTCTTTGTTTATGCCAAATGAAAAAGGAATAGAGAACACAGCCTGTGGAGTCCATTTAAAGGGGAAAACACAATTTGTTGCATTTAGTATCTGTTGTTAGTTTAGACGAGTGGTGGGGAACCTCAAGCCTCCAGGTCATATAGGGCCCATGATACATTTTCATCCCTGTGTGAAAGACAATTCATAAATAAATTAAAAAAACTAATTAAGACACACAAAAATAAATCTCATCTATCTCCAATAAAAGAAAACAGAAAATTAGACAAAGTCACAGTCAGAGGGTGAACGATTCACAAATGTAGCTGTTTTGTGTTGTTGCCGACAAACATCACAGCAGTCAAGAGAAGAAAAGTAGATATTAAATGTTGTGCCAGTGTGCCTAGTTTGTGGGGATGTCCTCACAGTGATGAAAAAGTGTCATTACATGCAGAAAAAATTATACTGGATGAGTTACAAGGTAAAACGCACTTAGAATACGTTAACACTCAATGGCGGACTTTGTGTGCCCAACAAGCCACTTTCACCAGATCACATTATGACACTAACAATATTATACAAGTAAGTGTTGTGGTGAGGGAGGTCATATCTAAAAAGCTAATACCCCTATTCAGAAGGAGAAATTATGTAGGTGACTTGTTGCTGCTTGCACCGAACAAAGTTGTCTTTGCAAGCCAAGTGCTGCACTAACAAAATTGAGTAATTGTTTGGGCAAGATGGCAAGTTTAGCAAGGCTTGAAATAGCTTCAAGTAGCATTATCATCATCACTACCATCTGACATCAGATGCCTCGCTAAAGCAAAGCAGTTCCAGACATCACATTAGAGAGTTAGATGGGATTTTATTATGGCCTTTGTTAGATGTACAAATTCCAATGGCCCTTGATAGGAAACAATTTAGACCATAGCTTCTTAAGCTAGTGTTATTCACACCCCGTGTGCTGCACCATAATATGTATAGCTATGCACATTTTCTTAAAATTCAGTGTGACATATTTGGTAAATAATTGGTAATGTATTATATTTGGTATTGGGGGATTTTCAACACTGCTTTTCCACACAGTGAATTTATAATCACACACTTGTCAGTGCATTTGGCAGGGATGACAAGGTTAAAGGTTCCCTGTGGAGTTGTATTGAAAACAAGTAATAATTTGTATTCAGTATTTCATACTTGATGTTATTGCTTGTGTCCTTAACATCTCAACTTTTAATATAAATATAAATTGAGTTTATTGGCACTTTGTTATAGTTCTTAAATTTTTATTGCCACCAAATATAGAATTAGCAGAGTCATGTCATGCCCTTTTGTGCCCTCTGCAGGAGGTAAATAAAATGGGGACCATCTAATGAAAACATTGCTCTTAGCACTGCTAGTCTAATATCATAATATATATCATAATAATAATGCATATTCATCTGTGGTGCAGCGCTTCATTTTAAATAACAGTTTTGTCTGACAGATGCTTAAGAAGCTTAAAGGGATAGTTCACCCACAACTAGAAATGCACTCATTATCCACTCACCACGATGCCGATTGAGGGGTGGGTGAAGTGTTTGAGTCCACAAAACACTTTAGGAGTCTCAGGGGTAAACAGTGTTAGAGCAGAATCCAATATAATTGAGGTCAATGGTGAGTCCTTCTTCAGACGTAATAAAACAACAGAAACAAGCCTCCATACTGCTCGTGTGGTGTCATCCAAGTGTCCGCATGACATGACATTCATATTCGACTCGAAACGGCGTCATTTACAGAGTGTTCTAAGCCTAAAAGTCCCCCAGAAGTGGCTAAGCTACCCAACTGTCCCTAAACGCACCTTGTCGGAAGCTATCAGTGGACATTTAGGCTAAAAACACTGTGGGGCTTACGGACACTTGGATGACACCACACGAGTAGTATGGAGGCATGTTATGTTTTTTCTGTTGTTTTATTACGTCTGAAGCTTTGGTCACCAGTTACTTCAGTTGTATTGGATACTGCTCTACCACTGTTTACCCCTGAGACTCCTTAAGTGTTTTGTGGACTCAAACACTTCACCCACCCTTCCATCGGCATAGTGGTGAGTAGATAATGAGTGCTTTTTTCATTTCTGGGTGAACTATCCCTTTAAGGCCGGGTGAGTCTTGATTGTTTGGCAAGATATTTGTGCAGCTAAAGCTGTTTGTTTTAATATGGGGAATAAATTGTTCATTAGGATTCCAGAGTAGAGGTAAGGGACCCTGGTTTGAAGCCTGTGGTCTTTTTTAAACATGTCTCTTTCCATTATTGAGCTGTAGACAGGCAAAAACACAATTGGCTGCCTTTTATTTGTGTTTTTTCTTTTTTTCTTTTCTTTTGTGAACAGCTGAAGCGCAGTGTGGGTTTTGGCTGTCCTTTACTGCGGGATTACAGCCTCCTTAACCTTTTAGCTGCATTCTCCATCATTCTCTCTTATGTGTCCCTCCCAAGCTGTTCCTTAACCTCTACAATGAGAGACAGATTGGCAGAGATGGAGATAGACAGAGAGAGAAAGACACAGAGGGACGAAAGACTGGGGGAGAAACAGATCCATGCACTCTGAAAGAGGAAAATGGCCACCTGAGTATTAGTGACTGAATATAACTGCTCTAAATTGTCAAGGCTGCAACATTTCACATTTCACTAAGTCCCTTTCCACATTCTGACCTTTCTGATATTTAACTCCAAGTCCCATCTATTGTCAGAGAACCTTTTTCTAGCAAAGGAAAGCCAGCTAACATTCAGCACTTCCACAATGTAATGAGTGAATTGTGGATTCCTTCAGGAAGTCCCTAGAGTCTTTATCTGTATGCATGTGTGTGTGAGTGTATGTGCGTGTAAACATATGTAGGTGTGCACGCTCAGGTTTATTCATGTAAGACTCTACAGGAAACCACTAGACTTTCTTTTATTTGCTATTTCCTCCTGTTGAAATGTTAAAATTCAATACATCTTATGTAAGAAGTAAGCCCATCAAACGTGGTTCCTTTGAACCTGATTTGATAAATGTGACAGGTTTCTATTTTGCTTGTCAAGAAACATGAATAATAGCTGTTATTCTGGATGCCACCTGTTTTTTGAAGCAATGCAAATGTCGACTCCTGGAGGCCGGCTATATGCAAGAGGGAACTCATCACTTCATTGTAGTTTTATTTTCATGTCACACTCTCTCACTGCAGCATCACTTTGAAAGATCCAAGGTCAAATATAGGCTTGCCTGCTGAGTCACTGCAGATGTCGCATGTTTGCGGTTCCTATTATAGATCCAGCGCTTGACATACAGGCTCACCAACAACACAATTCAAAGTGACAGAGCTTCCCTGTCGACACCTGCCATCCAATCTTCGCCTGTCTGAGGCACTATCACTCAATAACCTCATTGTTTTAACATGTCAACAGCACAGTCGATACCAGAATTACTGTAATCTGTAACAAGACATAAAGAAGGTGCTGTTGAAGCGGGTGTTTACGCCCTGTCTGTTATTCTGCTAATGGATTTCCCCATGATGCATGTGGGCTACACATATGGTCACCTGAACAAAATTATCTTACGGACATTCAGTTACTAGTGACAAAATGATCAAAATGGAGAAGTATTCTGGGCTAAAGAAAAAATCTTTGGCGCTACAGTACAGAATGCCATAGCGGCCATGAAGCCTACATGAGAGATACGATGATCATGACTGATGCAGTGCTGCTATGTTCAGCTTTGGAGTGCTATGCCTGCCAAACTCTAAGACAAAGGCCATTTTCAGACTGATTTCAGCACTGCGTGAAAAAACGGAGAGCCCTCATTCACTTCAATGAGATCACTTTGTTAGCATCCTCACTGTGCCGACACAAAAGGCTCCCACAAAAATGATCCTCTGGCCATGATAACCACCCAGAGTTGTAAAAACCTTCATAAACCACAGTGCAATGGATCTGATAAGCCTTAATGCCCTTTCATCTTTTACCCAAACTGGCCTTGCTAAATAATTTTTCTTCACCTCTCTGGTACATGAAACAACCAGCCGTTAGCAACACAGCCACATGTGTGGTTTTAACCAGGGTTGTTCTCAGTCAGAATATCCAGTAATGAATAAAAAACTCAAAAATATCATCAATCTACCCTCCACTGTCCACATGACCGAGGTCTACTATTTTGAGAATGTTAGAAAAATACTAATATAGTAACTGATTGCCATTTAGCCAATTATAGACAATTTTTTGAACTTTATGTTGTCGAGGGATTCCTTTTTTACATGAACTTTGATTGCATCAGCAAGTAACAACCACAGAACCTTTTGCGCTAGCAAAAAAATGTAAAGTCCGCCTCCATTTTTAGCACTGCATTCCACAACAAGCTGTGGCTTATCTCTGACAGAGTGATACAACATTTTTGTGCCAAGAGATTGTTAAGTTTGCAAGACACAAGGTTATAATACACCCCCTAGGCAGTGCTCCTTCTTCAGGACAAACTGGATCTGTGATTGACTCGCAGTGATGAAAAGGTTCGGGCCTTGTTGAATCTTCCACTGGGGACCATGAACCTCTACAACTAATGTAATGGTTCTCAGGCTGAAAAAAGTAGATTATAGTCTTTGTGATAGGAAAAAAGTGGACAGAATCAATGAACCTGTTTATTCAGGTCAACCAGATTCGGATGCATTGTCTTATGATCTATTTAGTTTGTGGATGACAACTTAAACAACACCCATGAAGTGCATGGCATATGCTGTGTGAAAAGCAGCTCCGCTCTTTTCCTTTAAACGATAAATGCTTAATTTAAAAAATGGTTTGTCCCCAGCAAGGATCAGGCTTCCCTTTGCTATAAATCATCATCTTTGCTGGGCATTCTAGACATCTCATCTTGTTTGAGTAAATTCCATGACAATCAGCTCATTAAACCTTGATAATAATTTGCATTCATACTGGCCTAGTGATTGCATGAAAGGAAAAATCCAAGGTCACCAGAAACATTAGGCTATACTGTATTAAGCATTGCTCTAGAGAAAAATCAGAACTGACTGGTGTTATACGAAAGGTCAGGGGATCGCCCCAAATTATAAATTTCTACAAAACCACCACAGTTCTGTTAAATTTTGTCAGAGGATGATGGATTATCTATGGATCGAGTGATACAGACCAGCTAACTGTCACTGATAGCCCTAGGCCATGCTGCTAGCAAGCAGTAAGCGCGGTTATACAAGGATATCACACTAACCACTTCTAAATACCACTGCGTAAGTTGCAGGTCAAGATAGGTCTTGTACATTGTACTTGTACATGATGTGTAGCTGCCCTGGGGGGCCAGATTTTCATATTATCATGTAGCACGAGGACAACAGCACATTACCTGCTGTTTAGGGAAAAGAGACAAGCTGAAGTATCTGCACACATCACCGAGTATACATGATACATGCAATCTTGTGATTTATTCAAATCTCGCCACCTCTGGGGAAGTTGCAGCTCTACACATGTTTCCGCTTGCAGTTCAGAGCCTGTTCCTTCAAAACCTCTTCTTCCAACGTTCTTTTGCGTTGTGAGTTTTATGTGCTTCAGCTTGGCAGTAACCACACTTTCTCGTATTATCCTTTTATTTGCCTTTTATGGCGGTAAGTTAGGAAATTGATGTTAGGTGCATATTCCAGGAAGAATAGAAAGTCTCTAAAGTGTTGTTTAAAACACACTGAAACACTGCTCGCAAAGTCATTTCAAAAATACGGTTAAAATAATGTGCTGAACAGTAGCTATTCTTTTCTGCAGCTATTCTAAACATATCGGTCTGAATCCAGAGGGTTTGATAAATTAGAGGTTTTTTTCTGAAGATGCCAGTGGTGTATGACTCTGCTCCAGATATGCTATGATGACAAGGGAGCTTATTTTATTAACTGAAATCAGATGTATTTTCATTTTTGTCACCCAGTGAAGAGCTTTTTCAAAATGTATTTTTTTGTAATTATATGTCTGAATATGACATATTAATGGATATTGTGTATTTGAATTAAGATTGTTATTATTCACATGTGCTCTAAAATGCTGTTTTTTTTCTAATGAATTGCTTCATTTCCCGTCTCTGTGTTAACAAACATGTTATTTTGAATTTCCCTGTGCCTCTCTATGTCTCTCCCTGCTTCAATAACAGGGGCCCATGCAAAAAAACAGGGCGAGGATTTATCGGATAACGACGGTGATGAAGACGAAGGTACTTTCCATGGTGAACAGAGATGGTGCATGATTTTTTTTTTTCTAGAAACGTCACTGTTATCTTTTATCTTTATTTTATTTTATTTTATTTTATTTTATTTTATTTTATTTTATTTTATTTTATTTTATTTTATTTTATTTTATTTTATTTTATTTTATTTTATTTTTGTTTTGTTTCTAATTGCAAATGCAATCATCAATCATCCATGCCACATTACATTGTGTAGGATAGTCTTTGAGCAAATGCAGAGAGTGTGAGTGTGAGTGAATGTGAGGTCTCCTATTTCCAAGCATCGAAATTCAAGTGATGAGTATTTGGCTCAGAAGTCAGATGTGATCTGGGAGCTGTCTAGATAACCAAGTCCGGGTTGGGTCATTTTAATATCTCACGCTTTGACTGGAGCAACTGTTATTACCAGGGCAGAAGCGGTCGTGAGAGCCCCTTCTTAAGGTGTGGCCCCTCAGCCGTATTGGTGGCGATAATGAGAAAGTGAAGCAGCAGTGTAATATCTGACTGTTCACCAGGTCTGCCAGCAGATTTAGATGAGGAGCGGCAGTTCAGGAGTGCTGTTGGAGAGGATTAGAGGCGAGAGGTGTAGAAAATGGGAAGTTGCTGCTCAGCAATCGCATTGTTCACTTTCCATATTTATCTTGGGATATTCCTGGTTCAGGGTGGATCTCTGCCGAGATTAGAATGATAGACGATCCTTGTGCTGCAACAGAAACGGCTTTAGTGTCTGAATCTAAATTGTACCTCAGATATTCACCCCCCCCTGTCTTCCCTCGCCACCAAAGGCCAGGTGATGCAAGCATGATCCAGGGTATTAGGCTAAAGCCCTCAGTATATTCTCTGTATGCTTCCTATGGAGGGAATGGGTTTTGGCTTATTATGTGTGCATTTGGTTAAAAAAATTGAACCGTATGTCAGGGGAGAAACTGTTTTGGACTTAGCACATGCTTAGGGCATACGGGCGGACGCTCTATTTGACAGGAAAACTGAGATGTCACACCAAATTGCTGTATCCTTTTATTTATTTGTCTTGAATGTTGGCACAGTGAATAAGAGCTCTGCAGCAGGTCTTGCGTTGGATTTTAAACCCAGCAGAAGCCGCCTGGCCAGGGTTCTCTCCAGATGTGTGAGGGTTCGTAGGGAAGCTCCTTTCTCCTTTCTCCTTTCCAGTGGGCTTGTCTCAGAAAGAAGCCTCATGCTGGCCTTGATCACAGGAAGCGTTGCTTTGGCACCATTTTGACACACAGGTGTTTCCTCATTCAAGCCCAGGGCAAGCTGTTCCAACTGAAGCCAAATTGCCTTCAGTCTCCGGCCTTACTGTGCATATACATACACATGTGTGAGTGTATGTTTGCCTTCCTTCTAGAAAAGGCTGCATGTGTCAGTGTATGTCGCCCTAAATCTGTTCAGAATTGCTGACAAGTGCCAATCCCTTTGTCTGGCAAGTCTTTCCGTGCGTACACAGTGGCTTGGTCTCCAAGCTGTTGTGCAAGACTGGTCTCACAGAAAAAGTGACAAGTCTATTCTTCACTGAGCGCAACTAATGCTATTTACAGAGCATCACCGTAGCAGCACAATACGGTCCCAGCAGAATCTCTGCCACTGCACTGTCGCTAATGCATGTGTGACAGAGTTGGCCATCAATCCCTAAACATGATCCAGACGAGTGTCATTGTTCTGGTGCATGTGTCTGTTTCTCATCCTCATGGCCTGACATATGAAACTAATGTTCAGGGACACAGAAACACTGTTTTTGCGTAATTCTCCCCAAAGAAAACTGCAGCCTCTGTGAAATCAGGACTTTCCTCACTGAAGGATGGTTAAGTGGCCCACACCACACAAACCACAAAGTCCTTGTAAGCTGTCTTACATACCACTGCCCTCACAAGTGGCTACACTATTACTGCAGGTATCAGCAATCTCTTTTTCTGTAGTAACTGTACTTTGATGTTACCAGTCAAGAATTTTGTATTCAAGTTGAAGGCAAGTAGAATCAGAACACAAGCAGAACTCCCACTCTCACTCAGCTCATGCACCTCTTATCCACATATTCTCATTCAGTTCAGAGAGTTGCTGTCTGGCTTCTCCGTCTAACCCCCTCCATCGCTCAGGCTGTTCATCCCAGCATTACCATGCTGTCTCAGTTGGCAGTCTGTCCATCCTGTGCTAATTTTCCTCCTTTCCTCCACCATATTTGAGCAGCCCCACTCCCTCATATAACCCTCCAGACACGCTCTTAAATTCTTATTCCAATCAGTTATATTTCTTACATTGCCAAAGAAATGTAAGTAACATTTTGTAAGGGAATAGTAATACATGTATTTATAATCTAAAAAACGCAGTGGAACCACACAAAAAAGGAAACATTCTGCTGAGACAGGGAGATAAGCAAAATATATAATGAGAATATAAGGACCTTTTAAAACAACAAACAACCCCCCTACCATTGCTGCCCCTGAGGCTCTGCCTCTTTCGTTTCTTTCTATCGGTCTCTCCGTGTCTTGCTGTCTTCCCCTTTGTGTCCCCCCTTCTGTCTGAGCAACAGTTCAATCCCTGGCTCCCCCAAACGACATTCAAATTCTATGCACCACTCCCTCCAGCATGTAGACCAAGTTGCTGTGGCACACAATCAAGACTGGATTTTACAGAGGCTGTTATTGCACTGTTAAAGGGAGCACAAGCTTTCAATCACCTACCTGCTGTTGTTAGATAAAGGCGGGAATGTAACTAGAGGAAGTGAGGCTGGAGGAGCGAAATCTCCGAGGTGGAACGCGGTGCTGAGCCCCTGCGCCCGGTGTCAGGCAGAGAGAGGCAGCCGTCCCCACTCCACCTCTGGAGTGTATCGCACCACTGCTGCCTCAGCCCTCTCCCACTGATGAAAAATAGATGTGTGTGTCTGTCATTTGGCTCTTCCATACTCTAGCTCTAATCAGGAGGAATGCTTCCACCCAGCATGAGTGTGCACACACTCAGACATGTAGACCCACACTTCCATTCATTCAGTCAAGCATGCACACACCAAACAATGCTTACTTCCAAGCCCGGGGAGCAAGCACTGAGGAAGACAACACACACACATACCCCCACCCCCAGAGAAGCTCTCCATCGCTGCTGTGCCAGGGAGCAGAGCTGAGCTCCACCTGCCTGGGTATTACCATTAATTCCATCGCAGAGGCCCCTACTGGATCCCTTTCCAGCAAAAGCCTCGGCTCGACTCAGGCAGCCTGGAGAGTGGTGGATCGACAGCGGGGGAAAGTCACACACCATTCCTCCCTTTCTGCCACTATCCTATTATCTCTGATGTGGCGGCGTTGAGGAACCCTTGCCCCTTGACGCCCATTTACGTTGGGATATTTGGAATATTGCTGCTCAGCTCCTTTCCAAGATAAGCGTTGCTGCTAATGGCCGATCTACGACAGCATCATTTCAGAGAATGCCAGAGCCCGACTGCTCCTGTCATATATATATATTTTTTTTTTATTTCTGTCTCTGTCCTTTCCACTTGAGTGGCACAAAATAATTGCGACGACAAAAACGTGCAAAAATGCTGCTTTGGAAAAGATTGGAGATGGGTTTTGAATTAGTTCACTGTGGCACCTTTTCCTTATCCAACGCCACAGCATTTCTTTAGGTTTTTATTTCATATCCTGATTATTTACTGTGTTTATTGGTGTGCGGCCGTTAACCCTTCAGTGTTTTTTACATTATATTGCCAGTTGTTGTAGCAAACACCAAGGACAGCAGGTTTCCCTGAAAGACTTGAGACTTAGTCCTGTTTCACTCAGGGAGCAAAAAGCTTTCTTTGAGTCTTAAGGATGACAGCACTCTACAGCTTTCTCCTCTCAACCAGGTCCAGACCAGCCGTAGGGGGGCTTTGTCTAATAGACTTGTAGGCTTTACTCATCCGAAGTCTATCCTTGTCTCTTTTCTCTCTATCCTCCTACATATACAGTATACACACACTGCCCTCTTTCTGCACTGCTGCCAACATCATATTTAGCTCACAAACACCTTGGGAGCAAGACAGCACCTTCCCAGAAAGGTCATTCTTCCCATTACATTTACCGCGGCGATATCAAGATCCACAGTTCTTCCAGGGATGTGTTCAGATGTTAGGACACATCTCAGGTCCGGTGTTGTGGTGAACATGCTAAGACCGTAAAGGTGCACGTTTCATCGTTCCAATCCCAACAACAATGTGCAGACCTGAATAATAGCTCGTATCCTACACATGTAAGCAGTTATATCATTGTAAAATCCAGAATGTAACTGCACAACAGCTGTTAGCAAAGACAAACAGGGGTAGAATTGATTATACATGGCGTGTTCTACATTGGTAGCCCAAGGTTTTATCCTCCAGAAGTGGTCATATGATAGGAGCTTGACGAATCACCGAAAGCTACGTCTGACCGAACAGACCGTATCAGCAAGCTGTTGCGATTCTCTACCTATTACCTAAATGTTTCCAAACATCTCCGTTACATCCCGTCCAGACTAAAACTGCTCTGGAGTTTTTAAGCTAAAGTAGAAGCAGCGATTCCAAACTTCTCCATTTTTTGTGGACGCCAGGTGTATTCGTAGCAGAGCTGATGCATTTTAAAATGATAACGTAGTAGTATGGCTGCAGCATGAAAGACCTATGCTATAAAAAAATAAGAACCTATAGTCACACACGTTTGATTCCATTGAAGGGAATATAAAGCAGACGTTCAGAATAGTGTCACCGACTTGTACTATAGCACAATTCAGTTTAATTACACTGCCTCTTTTGTAAAAGGCTCCCCAGATAAACTATATACGCGACATGAAAATGGCCAGTAATGGACTTGTCATGAATGAAGCGAGAAGCTTGGCCTGACACAAGCAGCACAGTCGGGTGCATGTCATGTCCTGCCACATCAGGACATTGCCACCCGTTCCCCTCCACCTCAGACCTCACTGATAGCCGCTGACAGCCAACATGTTTCACCAAGTGTTGACACAGTGAATGCCACTGACACTTATCTCCGTTTGCCTTTGTCCTGTCCCACTCCGGAGTGTCAAGGACGGTTGTGGGGGGCGCTTAACGTCAGATATATGACGGACTGTTTGGAGAGGAGTGAGAGGCAAAGGACAAAAAGGTGGAGGTGTAGGCAAGAGAGGGAAAATATGATGGAGGAGGAGAGGGGCTGAGTACTCCTTGCCCTCCTGGTGGGTTTCACCTGCAGCAGCAACACTTAGAGGCTCAGCTCAGGCCTGAGTTATACCTCCCACTGATACTCCAATCAGTCCTGAGCCGCTGTGATGCACCTATGAAAGGTTGTGTTCCTCTGGTCCTGCTAGAATTCTTGCTCTGTGTATTTAGGTTTGACTGGAGCTGGACTGAAGTGCAGCCAACGGAAAACCTGTGGTTATTTATTCATTTAGGGGCAATTTGAAATTAATTTTTTCCACTGTTGTACAATTTTTTTTTTTATTGTAGAGTTTGTGCTGGAGTGTGTGAGTGTGTGTCACGGTATAGTAGATGCTGCATGTTCTCACTTCTCTGGTGAGAGAAATATCTGAGAGAAGGATGTGCTACTGTGCATAAATTATGTTTCCGTTCAGCTCACTCTTCACTGCACATCAGCCTTCATCTACATTTCTACCATGCACTGGTTTTGTTTTGTTCATCTCCAGAACATGAGTTTATTTGTCTTTTTGTTTTCAGTTTACGGTGCATGGAGTTCTATTTCAGATATTCTTTTATGTGCATTAATAAACATGTCTCTGTTTCTTTTCTAGCACAGAGCTCTGTGCTGCTTTTACGATGCTATGAACATGTGAACATGTGTGTTGATGTAACAATATGTTTGCCCCCCGGAGAAGTAGCTAAGTTAGCAGCTTAGTCACCTGTTTGGCTAGATTAGCCCATCCGCAGCGACTGAAAAAGCTCTGATCTGATTGGTTAAGAAGAGCTACTCACCTCATTGCCTCTTAAGTTATGCTGCGCTGCAGCCCAGATGTGGATCCATCCAGAAATGAAGACTATTTCTCACTGTAAAACACACCAAAAGTCCAATTGGGATCTGTTGCATGCATATTTACACACATCAGCGTCAGTGAGAACTGTATATCACATCTGTGTGACACCCCCCCTATCAGATCAAGTCAATAAATAGATTAGAACAAGTGGAGCTTCAATGTCTTGTAACACTCTCCCAGAGGGATTTAACTGTTGTCATGGAGACTCGATGTGAATCAACAAAAGAGGTGACTGATAACACTGACATGACTAATCTCTTTTTCTTATTTCTGCCCCCTCTTCCTTCTTCCTCTTTGCCATTCTCTCTGTATCTGTGGCCCATTTGTTTGAGCTTGTGAAGGATATCATTTTACTGTTATTCTCCCTCTACCCCCTTCCCCAAAAAGAAATGCCCTTTCCTTCTCTGAATGTACCATCCATGCTTTCTCACCCCATGCATACCCTCCTCCTCCTGTCTAAGATAAGTGTGTGTGTGTGTGTGTGTGTGTGCATAGAGAAGTGTCAGCCATAAATTACATTTCACTGTGTAGCCTTCTCAGATACCAGCGAGATAAAGAAAGCCATAAATAAGGCCACATCATGTACAAGTTATTGCTTTGCTTTTAAACGTAACAGGGCCATGAATAACCGAGGGAATAATGAAAAAACGAAGGAAAAAAAAAGTGTGAATCACGGCTGAGCTCTGCTATAAGGTTACGGAAAAACCGTGTCTCTACAAAATGCATTTAAGTAGTTGTCCTCGGTGCTAATGTGATGGGGTGCATAACGATGAGTGCAGCCTGCAGATGGATGCAGATTGGAGCTGTGCAGGATGTAGTCCACGATTAGCTGTTCTTTAGGACTTTGAATTTTGGCTCTCAGTCACTATAGCAACCAGAATACAATACCACCCTTTTAAATCCGAGCCCGTCGCATTATTTTCTCTTCCTTTCTTCCTTCTTTCCTTCCTTCTTTCCTTCCGGTCTGTCTTTGTGTCTCTCTCCCTCTGTCTTCCTCTCTCTTTGCCCTCCCCAACCCGCTCTCCCTCTCATTTTCACCATTCTCAGGGCTTAGGGGAGAAGGAAAAAAAATAAATAAAGAGAGAGAGAGAGAGACAGAGAGTTGGACAGAGATGGAGGGAAGGCGGGAGGGAAACAGGGAGTAAGACAGGGGAGAGTCTGTGAGTGAAAGCGATACAAAGTGAGGGAGGGGAAGGCGAGAAGCTGCGGAGAACGCGGGGGGAGCAGGAGTGAAAATGAGAGAGAGTTTCTTGTCTTGTCTCCCTGCTCGAGCTAGCCAGTCAGTAATTCAGTCTATTCCTCAGACAGAGGCTTTTTTCTTCCCTCTACCTCTGGATGTGCTTTATCTGGCTGGAGTGTCATTCCAGCTGGGTATCAAGCCTTGGTCCTGGAATAAAATAAACAACCTTTTGCAGATACTGAAGCACAAACTTAACCGACTGCAATACTGAGCAGGGCCGTGCAAATAAATTGTTGCAAAGAGATAGGCCTGCTTACCACAAAAAAAACGGAGGCGCATGGTAGCATTGTGTAATTAGCCAGCGCGTTTTCCCTATCACTGTCAAGCCAGATTAGACTTCTCCGTGGTTAGGAGATGTGTCAGGGTACCTTTCTCTTTATTCTCCCTAATGGCTTCCTGCGTGTCTATATTGGGAAGTGGGTCTGTCTCCTGGAAGGCGACACAAAACCAAACACAGCCCTAATAGTTTGGTTTATGTGAGGTAAACGACAAGCAGCGTTTTCAGCCGAGACGGCAAATTATTCTAATGGGGCCGAACTCTAACATCTCGAGTGGAAATTGTTTCTCAAAGAGCAGATAGGATGGAGTACTGCTTCCACATTCTTCCAACAGTAGACCAGTGCATTGTGTCCTTATAGCTGGTATCTGGGAGGGGACAGTCAGCCCCGTTTTGTGTGTGGCCACCATGTGTTTGTATGTGCTGTATCTGAATCTGAGCTGACCCTTTGATCGGAGTAGGCGGACGGCAATGTGAATGTGTTAATGATGGCCGCTCTTGCAGACATACGAGACACCGGTGCCAAGCCCGTGATGGTCTACATCCACGGAGGATCCTACATGGAGGGGACGGGCAACATGATCGATGGGAGCGTCCTGGCCAGCTACGGGAATGTCATTGTTATCACTCTCAACTACCGCGTCGGAGTCCTCGGTAAGCATCCCTTCGTTCTCTCTCTTCTTTCTTCCTTCACCTCTTCCTTCAAGGACATTTTTCTGGGCCATCTTTGTAGGGCAGCTTGTCGTAATGAGCACTACTGATTGCCACATGCTCTCCAAATAAGACACAAGGGGGTGGAAACACAGCACTGTAAATACATGGACTGGTTCCTGTGCGTCTTGTTGATGTGATGCTGTATCAAAAACACGGTAATTGAGTGTGCGGAATGTGGGTTTGTTGTTGTGACTGGGGTTTAGAATAAATTAAGAAATTATTGTAATGAGGCTGGGAAGAAAAAAAAAAGATGATGAGATGGGCGCGATGCTGGAGAGATGGAGGAGAGGAGAAAAGTCTGTCTGAGAGGACGAGGGGTTCTCTCTCCCAGTTGCGGTTGGTTGAAGATTGACTCACACAGCTGAATCCTCTTTCAGACACGGTGTGTGGGTGTGTGTGTGTGTGTGTGTGTGTGTGTGTGTGTGTGTGTGTGTGTGTGTGAGAGAGAGAGAGAGAGAGAGAGAGAGAGAGAGACGAAAGCGAGTGGAGAGGCAGAGGAAGAGAGTGAGCAAAAAGAGAGGGAGAGCAAGCTCCATGGAAACAGCTGCAGCAACACAAAATGGAGTTTGTTAGCACACTACCCAAGCTTTGTACCTTTTCCATCCATCTCTTTGACACAGCCGATTTCCCTCCTCACACATTTAGAGTGGTTCTGTGCCGACTACAAACTGAAATCTTCCTGTTGTTGTTGTTTGCATTTGTTTTTCACCGTGAGCTGTTGGCAAATAAGGATACTGCTTAGGTTATTCTACATGTTTGTAACTGTCGAAACAAATCCCCCGACGAGACCTAAACCAATTTGTAAGTCTGCTTCTCGGTGCTTGCAGACTTCCCTACCTTGCCAGTGGCACTTTGCCCAAAGGCTATTGGTTCCTTCCAAGGGGATCCTGCAGATGTTTAAAATCAGGTTAGAAATGTAAACTTGAATTTGTTCTTTTAAAAGCTTGTGCAATTTCCTTAAAACAGCTAAGCACTGTAAGTTTTAGCAAGCATTTAACATGAGGTAAATATTACTTTTGTCCCCGTAGGGCAAAAAAAGTACAGAATCTTGAATAATTTGTTGGGAACTATTTTCAGTTGCAGATTAATGTGTCCCTGTGTGGCATTTGCTGAACAGTGGCCACTGTAGCCACAAGAAGGTTATACTAAAAACAAACTATTTGTGTAGTAGCAGCAGCACAGGTGGTGCAATTTTTTAAGCTACTTTCAAACATGCACTACTGTCAGTTGCTCCACCCAGCACCGGCAAAAGTTCCGGAAAAATACCAGAGTGAGCTCATGTGAAAACAGAGCAGGGAAATTCAGGTGAGCGAGCGAGTTGAAGATGACACGATGAAAAAAACAACACAAAGAATACAAACATGTCAGGATGAAAAAGAGGCACAGCACACGTAGAAGATGCCTACAAAGATGTCAATTTGAGAAGACAAAGAGATTTGAGAGCTTTTGAAATCAAGAACCGATGCTGACGTGCTGTAAACAAAAACACGGGATTTACAGAGTAGGATTTGCACGTCAGGTCCTGCCTCCTGCGTGCTCTACCCAGATGCCATCCCTCACCTAAATGTTTTGGACATTTTCCTCTTGTCACAATCTCCTGCTGCATTCTTTATATGTGAAAGGAAAAGTCCGGAAAAAGTCTGGACCTAATTTTATGCCTATTTTTCAGAGTTCGTGTCGGTCTTAGAGCGGGTATAAAGTGTCAACATTAGTTAGCATTAGCAACCTGATAATGCTCTTATGAGTCTAATAAGCCTGTAGCAGCGACACCCTTGTAAGTGCTGAAGTGGCAGAGCTAAGAATGTATAATTATCAAATGTTTGGGTGTAATTAATTTTATTCCACTTTAATTTTTCAAATGATAATTGTGCTGTTTGTTATGTTAACAGTCCGTAGTCTCACTTCACGTCAACATACATTTGTTGAGCTGTTGAGTGTTTAATGCAGCAGGATGGTGTAGGCAGCACAGATTCAAATAAACTCCACTGACCAACACGATCCTAATAAAGGAACTTGTTGAGCGGTGTAACAGTGTGACTCATTGAGGCTGATGTGTTTACATGTTCCTGTAGAACAGAGGAGGTAAATGACAGAGATGATTGAGCTACGTAACCAAAGGGGTTATTTAATAAACCTGAGGGTCAGGGGACAATTAACAACATCAGAGATAATTTCTCTTTGTTATTTTGTATTGGGTAGTTTCACCTGTTAAACCCTTTAACTTCTTCAAATGAAAGCCCAGTCTCATATAGCGTGCAACTATAGGTGTCACAACAAGTCAAGATTTGTGGCCACTGAGGTTCGGTTGGCCTTTTCATGGCAAGAAAAAACGAAGGATATCACCAGCCCCGTCCCTAAAAGAGCCATCTGCCTCAGGTTGCTGTTTGTAGAGCTCCACATGTGAAGAGCAGGATGGAGACGGAGAAGTGGTGCTACTTCGTCCTCCAGGACACCGAGATGACTGGTGTGGTTGAATCAGGGAGGCACTACTGCATTCATCCTGCGATTCTCCCTTTGATGGAGATGAGAGCGCTACGGCTTATCGATTTTGTCATGAGGATTGCTTGCAGTGAATGTGCCGTGTTTTCCTCTGTCATCTCTGTGGAGTATCATTTCGAGCATTGTAATCAGCCTTCAGGGTGGTAAGGTACGAGGAATGCTGGGCGCGCTGCCTCGTGCTGCTGCTGCTGCTGCCGGTTTAAAGCTGAGCACGTAAGCCTGATACAGATTCATGATCATATTTCTTTCACGGCACTTCAATTATGAGTCAGATGTTTCCTCTCTCGCTGCCACATTTTGCTAAATGTCATTCTACATGCATGCACACACACCCTCAAAAACCACATACGAGTACTCCGGGCACATGCACTCTTGCACACATGCTCTCAATCGCACCCACAGAGAGACCCAAGCAAAAACAAACCACACGTTTGCCCACATGGATGCACGCACTCCAAAACGTGCACGCACGAACGCAGCCCGCATGGCAAAGCTCTCTTGGTTTAGCTCCCCGGCAGCCATTCTGAGAAAAAATGAGCAGAGAAGAAGTGATGCATGTCGTGGAGCGATAATGTCCATCGCTGTAGCATGGTCTGATAATCTCCCCACGGAACGGCTTTAAACTGTTATTACAGACACACTCATATAAACCAAATAAAACCAAGGCCAGAGAGAAATCAGACCATGATGGGTCCAATTAACATAAAGTGTGAATTGCAGTTCTGAGAGCACAAGTAATTATAATTACATGTCTTCATTTTATATTTGTTTACAGTTTTCTTTATATTTAATACGGGTGTCGCTAGAGTTTCAGCGTTAATCTCCTCTAAACAGCATTAAGTGGAGTAGATAAACTGTTTGTATTTGACACCATATAACACATTAGCCACCGCTCTCACAGGCGAGAGCCGATATCGGGACGAGTGAAAAAAGTTTCTCTCTTCATCCATGGCTTTGAGTCCACAGCAGAGGAATCCCTTCAGTTAGATCATAGAAGAAAAAAATCTTTAATTTAGATTTCACGCAGGGTGAGGCAGTTTCATGTAGAAATGCAGAATAAATAAATAAATATTAATGGGGGAAAAAAAGAAAGCTTTTAATTAGGCTGCTTAAAGGGATGAGGGAATAATGGAGGAGAGAGAATTAGACAAGATAATGAGTTTAAAGTGAAAGCAGACAAGGCAACTCAAACTCCGCTTTCTGACACTAATATAGCCCCCCCCCCCCTTCCCTGGGCAATCTGACTGTGGCATTAATAATGCAGAAACACATTTGAAATACACACAACAATCTGAATATTTTACTCATTTCACAGGAACAATAGGCCTAAACTATTAGGCAGCAACATGCCCTCACTCTCACTACTCTGTAATGAATGAAAGCATTTCTTAAACGTGGAGGAAGAAAAACTATTTCACCAACAAATTTCAACAAATCAGACGGCGGCAAACGGCTGTAAATGTCAGTGATTGTGAACGTTTGATTTATGTGTTGCGTTCATTTCATTTCCGTTACACCATTTCCATTTCTATAGAGAGCTTTTCAAAATGTTCCTCAAATGGAGCAAAATTATTGAAAGATGATGCTCAGTTTGTTGTGAAATATAGATTTAGCATTTGTTTGGTGTTTTCCAAAAGACAGGCCCCAGTGGATTTAATCTATATTTCAGTCTGGTTTTATAATATGTGCTCCGCAGCTGCAGAATACAGTCAGACAGAGAGAGAGAGAGAGAGAGAGAGAGAGAGAGAGAGAGAGAGAGAGAGAGAGAGAGAGAGGAGAAATACTGCAAAGATGCAACATGAAGGCGAGTTGTACAAATTCTTTTCTGAGACTGATGTTTCGAGCCGCAGCCACTCCTGCTCCAGTTTAAGAGAAGTCCACTAAGTTTCTCGTGCCGTTCTATCATCTCCCTGCAGCTCTTAGCCCTACACTGCTGTAATGGTAATGATTGCTTCAAAGGCTGGACCAAAGTCCTCCTGAGGCCCCATTTGGAAACTTTCAAATCTCAACCTTTCACTATTAAATGAATGAGAATTACTTTCAAATTTCATCTTTCATTACGTATTGACCCACCGCAGTGTGGTCATCACCAGATGCAAACTAGAGTTTCACACGGCCCACACCCGTCCTGTCAGGACCTGACGCACTATGCGCAGGTCAGGGACCTGTGGAGCGAAGTGTGTTTACCAAAGAGAATCAGTGTTTGGATTTCTGCTCATCGATCTGTATGTGTGTGTGTGTGTGTGTGTGTGACAGACAAAGTGACACTGTGTGTGTTGCGTGTGTGACTCCTCTCGCGCTTGTGGGGGCGTGTGTGGTCGATTGCATGTGGTGCGCGCGTGCGCCTAGTTGCCGCGCCTCTCTAATGATGTGTAATGAGTCCCAGTCAGAGGGGAGTATCTTGTATCACTGCTCTTTACAAATATAATTACTCACTGGCTCTCCAGAGCATGTCAATTTCCCAGTCCATCGGGGGGGGACTTAATTACTAGTTTCCAAATGCATTAAAAATTAACAAAGGCTGCCTCTCTTGCCAAAACCCAAGGTGAGACTCTTCCTCTCAGCCAACTGCTCTATAGAGGCGAGTGGTCAAGTACCGAGTGCAGCTGTGGAGCGCTCTCACCTCTGACAGGGTTTATTTGTGACCTCTGATGTCTATCTCCCATATCTCTCAGATCAAAGTCATTTTGTAGTGGGACCATCGGCGCTGTGGCCCGTCGCCTCGGCTCACCCAAGTTTTTCGGGCATTCAGAAGAATAGTTTTAGATCCAATCAAAATAACCTCAACCTACTGTACGAGTGTATGAGCGAGTGGCGGTTGAAGCTGCAGCGTGGGTGATTTAGCATTGATTTGTGGATGTGCCAGAGTTATTCTGTGTGCAGTAAGCGACTCTGCCTTTTTCTCTGTTATGTCCTCCTGCTAAAGTAAAGACGGTGACTGCTGGTAATTCAGCCAGGGATCTGGGGAGTGCAGGACATTTTGGGCTGCGTGTGAATAATATTGTACAAACACAAGTTTGTACAGTTGTTTTTCACCGCAGCATATAACTGCAGAGCTCCACTGAGCGCTGATCAGCACCCTGTATGCTCGTGGCTTCCTGACCTCGTCGCTGTACTCTGCTTGGTGTTGGTTAAGTAGTAATACTATAAGCTGTCATCTGGGCACTTCTTTCTGAGGCCGTGTGCTGTAAAAGCATTGGCTCCATTTACACTTGTGCACCAGCGGTTTAGATTCTTATCCATCACGCGACAGCCATCAAAAAGGCGTCTGATGGGTCCCAAATTAAATCTGCTGCGGGACAGCGCACCCAAACACGCAGCTGACATCATGTCATAATGACCTGTCTTCAGAGACAAGAAGAACACGGAGTCCTTCAGCAGATTGCCGTGGTTCCCTCAGAGGCCGGATCTCACCTTCACAGGCAGTCAGTGGAGGATTACATCGAGGGACAGAAGACACATCAGACCTGAAACGTGCAACCTGAGAGATCTGACGTATATATTTGCACGTTAATGTTTATGAGCTACAACAAAAACTTTGCAGGGACAGATTCATTGACAGCTTTTAAACATCTGGTTCTCTCAAGACTTCTGTACTATACTTGACATTGATTGGTTTGTAGACAGGCGTAGTCCTGACATTGACACGTTATAAATTCAGCAGTTGTTTTCACTAACTTTCCTGAAGAAAGTGCATCAAAAATGTGTCTTTCCACTTGAATGGAGATAATGAATGAACTGGTTCATATCATTGTGGTAGAACTGACAGGATGAAGATATAGTCAGAGGGCGAAGACTATAAACAAGCCTTTGAGTTACTTGCACTTCTTTTCTTCTTCAATTGCTTCACTTCCTCTGATTGGTCGGAAAGTCCGAACTATCCAAAAAAGTGCTTTACACGTCTTGTGAACCGTTTCCTTTGATTGGACTAAATATTTGTCTGTTGGTCCGGACCGTGATCTGAGCCATCTTTCACACCTGTTACTTTGGATCAAACTAAACTGAAATGTCCCAAAGTCCAGACCAAACAATGTAGGTGTGAAACCCCAAGAAAGACATAAACAAGTTCCACGCTCTAGTATTCGTCTTTGGTTATTCATGATTTAAATATATGTGTAGGATGCAGTCTAACAGGGTGCATCTCATTTATCACATCGGATGTCTGGCGTCAGAAAAATCCCTTTCCCAGTAACTACGAAATAAAATGAGACATGACAACCTCCTGTGTGGTGAGAGTGAATCGACTTAAAATAAACCCTTCCTATAACACAAGTCTCGCTCAGTAAATGTTCCTCAGACTCAGTCATTTCAGTTATCATCTGATATAAGAGCCTGGCGCCGAGCAGAGGAATCTTAAACAGTCGGTGGGAGAAAAAGCGAAGGCAGAGTGAGTTCTCTTTGTCTTTTGCTATCAGGAGGGGGGGCTGAGATGGATATTTACTTGTTTTCGGTGCCATTTGGATGAATTGATCCAAATTAAGCAGTGAACAAAAACATTTATTCATCCTATTAATGTCAGGGAGTGAGGGATTGAAGTAATGGTTTTCATGCTCCAGTCTGCAGCAGCTTGTTGATGCTGCTTCCTCACAAATCACTGCCAGGAAATTAACTCTTAAGCCGCTCTTGCCAGGCGCGCTGCAACAAACGTCTGGCTCTTCGAGACAGGGCCGAGATGGGGCCCATTGTCTCTCAGCGTTCGGCTTTTCCCTCTCCCAAAAAGATGTTTCCTCTCCAGCTTAAAACTCTTGAAAAGTGTCGATTAAAACTGACAGGGGACAATGCCGACTAGGACTGAGCCACTAGAAATAATAAACATCACTAGCAGGACCTAGAATACTCTGCGTATAAGATGATTTCTAAATATAGCACAGCTCGAACATTTAAAGGCTCCCTGTTACTAACCTTTCATGATTGCATTTAATTATGTTGTTTCTGGGAAAAGTTTAATTATTCCTGTATTTCTTCATTACATTTGATAAGTAAGTTCTCAGTTGCAGCCTGGCACTGGAGGTTTGATTGGCACGCGGCACGATCTCCAGCTCATCCAGACAGTGTGTCATTTCAAATGCTGGAAACCTCCCAGACTGGAAGTATTTAGTTCGGTTGAGGGAGGGAAAGCAATCAAGACTAATTGTGTTTCCTCACGTTGATGGGAAGGTCCAAATCTGGACTGGGTTTCCTTCAGCGATGCCTTCATGCAGAAAAGGAAAATTAAACACCAGCCAGACATGAAACAATATACTTTAAATGATTCACTTTACTTACTATAACCCTTAAGATTTCCCTGAAACCATAATTTGCTTTTGTTGAAATGTGTAGTTTAGCTTTAGACATTTATTTGCATTACCTCAATATAAAGCAGTGGTAGTGTAGATTTAGACACTTAGATAGATTTATAAAAAAACAAATGCATACATATAACTAGAGATGTTCTGATACCATTTTTCTTTTGGCGATACTGATTCCAATACCTGGACTTTGCCTACTTGTCTATACCAAATAGCGATAAAAAAAAAACTAATATAATGTGTTTTAACCGCTCTATTCTTCTAACCCTGTATGCAAGTAATGATTCCTATCATTACTGTATGGCCTGGCTCAGGTTAAACCCTTTGACAGACAAATACTTAAAGAGATTGAATGCAATAGAACTCTTAAGGACACTTAAGAGTTACTTCCTTTAAAGTTTCAGTGTGAGGAATTTAGTTACATCTAGTGATGAAGTTGCATGTTGCAGCTGAACACCCCTCACCTCACCCTCCCCTTCCAAACATTAAAGAGCATCTGTGGTAGCCTTCAGTTGTCATAAAAACTAAAAAGGTGAATTGTGTGTATTGTGTACTGTAAAAAAACATTGTGGCCTCCGTAGAGAGAGCCCGCTCTAAAGTATTTAAAAATAAAGTATTTAAATACAAAGGGCCCATTATAGGGTAAACAAAACAACAATTAGTATAATTCAGATGAAACATAGTTAAAACATCAATAGGATTATTTTATATTCAATTTCAATCCCTTTCACCTAAATCTTACACAGTGAGCCTTTAAATAGCTTGCTATTGAATCAATAAATGAAGTCTTGAATCGGTACATGTCGCCGTTTTTTTTTTTGTCAAGTTGCTTACATTTTAGCAATCTCTGTCTTACGCTACACTACTGGAGTCACTTCTTCCAATGAAGAAATGATTTCTGGGTAAAGAAAATTGCAGTTTTATCAAGGTGAAAACACTCAAACTCTAAAGACGTGGTATCGGATCAGCATGCAGATCTGCGCACTCAGTTTTAAATACGGTCAGGTAACATGACAATCCACATGTTGGATTTTCTGAGTTAATTTTTTCAAAGGCAGTTGCCATCTGATGGTTCTGAGCTAACAGCTGTGAGTTGATCTGTTTTCATTTGGCCTCATAGGCTACATCTGCTAACTAAAAAAAGAAAGTGAAATATGGATTCAATCTGGCAGCTGAATTTAAAGAGGCTTTGAGGTAAATTATTTTTTCTTTGATCGCACAGAATCAAGTATCTTGGCTGAGTGGATTCTGATTCAATTCTATTTTCGACCATGGTCAGCCCAACACCTCAGCTCGGACTCAAAACTTTTCCATTTTTCTTTTTCTCCAACTTTCAGATTTTGCTGATGTCGATTCCCACATTGAATATTCCCGGAAATGCATCTTTTAAAAGATACACCCAGTTGCTTTGAATCGTAACCAAAAGAGATCAAGAGGTTTCGGGGGCTGTGTTACTTGACGTCTGTAACCACATGTTCCAAATCATCATAACAACGTTGTATTGAGATGTTCTACACAGAGCGAACAGCAGGTCTCCTCACAGCACTGTGACTTGAACTCAGATTGCTGATGTACCGTTAATGACTTGTCCTTCTCTTTCATCTCCCAGCAAATGGAAACAAGAACAAAGCTCATTATATTTCATAAGCATGACATTTCAGAAAACTGTGACATTAAGAAATCAATTTCGGCGATACAGTGGTGCTTTTCACTGTGCGGAACAAGCCTCTGCTGTAGCGCTGCCCTGAGATGAAAACATGTTTCGATGATTGCAGCACTTTTTGCAAAAACAGTAAATATGCATCACAAAGACATCAAAGCGCTAACCCGACAATTGCTTTCATCTGGTCAAGAGGTTCCTCCGCAGCATCTCGTGTAAAAAAATGGAACAATTCAACCGACGGCGGCAATATGAAGTGCACAGATGGAGCGGCGGTTCACTGAAGGAAAATGTCAGCCTCGTGTCAGTGTTTGAGGTTGAGATGCTTTACTGCTGGATGTTTGACCTTTACCGTTCGTGATGGAGGCTGTGCTCCTCGCGAAGCTTTCATTTGCATCATCAACATGATTCGGTCCGGTGGCGCACAAAACAAAACTTTTAGTTTATTTTTGTCTTTTGAGAATGAAGATTTGAGTGGCTCCTCCAAGACAGAAGACTAATATTTACCCAGCAGCTCTCTCGCTCTCACACTGAAATGGCGTTGTGCAGGAACAAGAGATGGCATTTCCAATTCCACCTCTGCAATATGTGAGCTCATACTGATTTAGGGCCAGAGCTGCAATTTTCAGGTAATGCCCCAAGCTGCCAAAACTTTTTTTTGTTTTTTCATATTTTCAAGTGGCCCTTAAATTGAGTGTATTTGTGTTCGAGAGTCAAATAAAGCATGCAACGACACAGTGGCAAGTGTTGCCAATGCCGTGATGAAGCTGTTCTTTCACCTTTGGTTTTTGGGACCGAGTCTTTTAACTTGCACAAATAGATGTGGCTGAGTTTTGTGTGAGTCCCTGGCTGGCCTCCGCCTTTGCTTTCCGAGCCAGATGCCCTTTTAATAGCCACACCAGTAAATCCCAAAATATATCCACAGCAACCGGGGCTTTTGTGTGACCTTCAATACTTAGTCATGTGTGGACTGGTTTATTGCTCGGCAATTGCAAAGTGACCTTGGTTTCTCAAGGATATAAATTGAAGGTCCCCTCAACCTTTAATGTGTCATTGCATAACGTATTAGCCACACAACATCGTGACCGGGGAACATGTGGCTGTTATAATTGAACCGCTATCGTTCTCCCTCGTCTATATGAACGGAAGATTTCTGCACGTCTGAAAAGTTCTGGACACAAATTAAAACAGGGTAAAACAGATCAAACTGTAGCACAAAATGATGCAAAACCATTAGCATTAGAAAACTAAAGTACATGGAGGGACACAAAATGCTTCAGAAAAAAACATTGCGGTCGGGGTAATAGGAAAAGCAAATTACTGTTTTGTTTCTTTACTGAGATATTGACGCAGAGTCGGAAAATCAATTAAATGAAAAGAGTACATCTCTGTATGAAGTCTTTGAACCAATATCAGTCTGTCAGAAGATGGCATGGGCGAGATATATTATACACCCGACGGTGAATATTTGTATTTCTTAGACTTATAACTTCACTCTATTGCCAACTCGTATTGGGATTCTTGTTTATGGTCCCTGAAAGATCTATCTGCGGTGATTCATTGCTTGAATGCTTTGTTTTGCTTTGTACTCTCCTCTAGGAGGGAGTGCGGGGCTCCTAATGGCAGCACAGCTTTTCTTCTTAGTGCATTTGTCCTTGAGGGATTTTTAACTTCACAACCAGACACAACCAGACACACGCACGCACGCACGCACGCACGCGCACGCACGCAGCGCACGCACGCACGCACGCACGCACACACACACACACACACACACAAATACAGGTACTTCTTCTTCCTCAGGGCAAAATACATACAGGTAACAGGCTTATCGAACGGAAGCCAGCATGTACTCCTTCCAGATGAGCCCAGTGCGGCGTGTTTGATCATTTCTGCGCTGAAGAAAAAAAGTGTGTGCATCGTCCCTCCTTTTTCAGCCTTTTCTTTCGCAGCAGTGTGAAGAGTCGGTAGGCCGAGGATTAGAGCACAGGCAGAGCAAGAAGGGGGACGAAGGTTAAGATTTGTCCATCATCAGATGTGTCCTGACACAGGAGTGATGTGTGTAAGAAGATATATGTTGGCCAGGCAGGTAGAGGAACTTGCTTCTTGTCTTGTAGGGGCATTAATCATAGCAGCGGCCAAGCCTAACCGCCAAGGTCAGCAGTCCTCGCATTGGGTGCAAGGCACTCTCCGCAGCTGCCACCACAAAAGTGCTGCTGCGGAAGGACTCACAGAGGCGGGAGGCAGGGGGGCTGGAGAGGGTGAAAGGAGCAGGATGTTGAATTGACAAGGTAAAAGTACGAGGAGAGGAATGGGGATGAGAATAAGGTTGGAATAGCGACAACCTCAGGGGCGTGGCTGGTAAAAGAGGGGCACTGGAGGTGGCATTGGAGGGGATTGCTTAGCAAAAGTAGGTGGACATTTTGGAATAATGGATTAAAGTGGGCAGCACAGCGAGGGGGGAGTGAGGGAGGGAGGGGAGGGGGGGAGCGTAGGGTAACAACGTGTGATGCACCGGTACAGTGGGCGGATCTGCAACAATCAGAGCGAGGGAGGTTGCGAGGGACAGCATGTGAACAAGGTCTGGTCTCAATGCTTTTAATCACACCTCCGGAGTAGGAGTTTGCTATTATTAAAATGAGACAGAAGTGAGAGTCATGCCCGCTCAGGAAGAATCGTGACTGCTCGGAGCTTTGAGGAAGATGCCAGATAATAAAGGTGCTGTTCATTTAGCAGATTACACAGCCAGATACTAAGAGTAATACTGTTACTTAAAACAATGCACCCACAGCAGGACGATAGGAAAAAAACATGTGGCACCATGACAGGTTATATTATACATTGAGCAAGTACCATTTTGAAAGCTGATTTTGTTACATCTCCATTCAGTGGTAGAGATAAGAAAGTATTAATACCCCTTGGTTTTGAACATATGTTCCGTTAGCTGTCAATTGAGTTGAAGCATGATACTACTCTTGTTGCTTGCCACCGCCATTACCTCTTTAAAAACTCACTGATGAATCTTGGGCCTGGAAGGATCCACTCGTCGGATGCAGTGTGAAACAGAGGTGGGATATATCCCAACTTCAGTCCAGATTCATCTCCTTCACTATGTAGGAGCCTTGATTGGTATCAAACTGATCCAAGTGGGATTTTCCACCATCTCCTCTGCCCGTCCATTCTTTTCAACCCCATTAAGGAGGAGGAAAATTCTCTGGAGGGGAATGTAGAGAATTAAGACACATGCTGGAAGGATTTTCTTGTAGTAAGCCAGCACACAAGGAATTCTGTGGACACTATACTTTTGCCTGACTGCTTTCGGCTTATGTAACTTCTACTGTCATTTCAGGTAAGGGAGGAGGGTGTAATCTTAACTCTATGTGGGCATTGCAATATTATGAACCTGATCAGTTTTCTACTTAGTAGCAGAACTGGATAGAAACTTTGACCTCAGCAGCTCTTGCCCTCCAGGTATGAGGACTTGTTTTGGAAGATTCAAATATGACTGGCGAACAACCAGGTGTAAGTTTGACCTCAGAGGCTCCTGCAGCCAGGTGTGCTTTGCATTCTGGGATACAGCAGAGTACACAAACTGTAGCAGCCTGTACTGCATTTTTTCTCTCACATGCAGTACACAGGACTCTATCACTCAGATACATCTGATCAATGAGCAGAGCGAACATTCTCATGTTGTTTGCAGCAATGCATTTTCGCTTACTACAATTTTTCTTTTGGTAAAAAGAACACAACGGGGGGGGGCGATACTACAAGTTTACAAACTGGTCAACTTCTTCTGAAATGTTTTCACAAGGCCATGTGTACCATTAGAGTTCAGGCAACCGAGAATGATTCTCAGTAGCACATGTACCCCTAACAAGCCCCAACGGTCCCCTTATGAAAACACACTTATATTCACTAGATCCAAATTTTTATTTGGATCTGCACCAAATTACACACAATCATAGATATCAGTCCCCTTAACATGTCAGTTAAAAAAAAAAAAATCAAGATCCATGAATTATTCTGTTAAAAGAAATGTTGAAAAATACTTGCAATGTGATAAAGAGAAAAAAAGCCTAGTCCCTGATCTGGATCCTGGCTAAAATTTAACAGGTTCTTCCGTGACCCAGACCACATCCTTTCACCTAGTTTTGTGTCAGCTTCCAGTTATTCAAACAAACAAACAGACTGACAAACGCATATGAAAACACAGGCTCCTCGGCGGAGGTAAAGGACAGAGCTGACTCAGTAGCTCTCTGACATGAGGGACTAGAGGGAGCTTGGCAGTGGTGTCTCCCAGCATCAGCAACATGGATCAGAAACAATAAGGTATAACAGAGTGAGCCTGCCAGATGTGGCAAGTGATGATCAGTTAAAGCGAACCATTGGCCAGCTGATGGGCAGGAATCCTGATGGGCAGGAATCCCTCTGGGACTCCTGCCCATCTGGGGAACACCCAGGACAGCCCCAGATTCAGCACCATGGACAGCAGACATGACAAGAGGTGGTTTAACTTAATGGAGTGGAATAAAACGTGATTACAGATAAACAGCTGAGACACAAAGAAGACAGTGTTAAATATTGCTGAGATGGCTTAAGATTTATGTGAAGTTATAAAACTGTATTTTCTTTCATTTTTCAGAAGATTTAGAAGAAAATAAAAAACGTTGATTTAAAAAACTTCCACAAGTGTCTGTTTTCAGCGCTAGTAGAGAAATCCTTGAGTTTGATATTTTTGATTGCAGTGCACAGCTAAGCACCTGAATCTCATCCTGCCTTTGGTGCCTCATGATCAGAATTCCAAATTTCTCATCAGTGTGTTTTTGAGGAGCGACGACGGCAACAACAACAACAACATCAACAACAAAAGAAAGTTATGTATCAACAGCAGCCTGAAGGGCGGAATGAAATTACATCATGACAGAGCAGCTTACAGAGGAAGGGAAGTAGTGCAGATTGTTGATATCTAACAATTCATCTGAAAATTACATATTTACAAAGCAAGTCTGACGTGGTTTGTCTCTAAATAACCTGGGAAAAAAGAGGGGACATAAACCACAATACCACAATAATAGGGAAACGGAATCAGGTCAAACCAGGAGGTTCTTTTCATGCAGTATTGTGTGTGTAAAGCAAGTCAAGACATTCTTTCAAAAATGGAAATGTTCCCACTTTTTAACTCAAGTGAAATGTTGATGCTGCACAGTTTTATGTTTTTATCACTTAATTTGTTTTGTTAGGTTCATCAGAGGATTACTTTTTTACTTGAAGGGTTTGGCTTTCCAGCAAAAAGAGCTTAAAGTACGGTGGCCCTGAGCGCTCAATGCACAGCAACTTTAGCAAACACAAAACTTTCATCGCCACCTGCAGCGTGTTTCACGTGTTGTGATCAAGACATTTTCTGGATTTGTGTTTTGTGTTTTTTATGTTGTAGTGTATTGAGCTCTCAGGGCCACCTCATGAATGGATTATACAGCACAAATAGAACTTGCCGTGTCACCATAAAGATTTTTTTGATGATATTAAACAAGATGTTCAATTTGAAATATAGATAAAATGTGAAAAGCAATTAAAAAACGTAAAGTAAATTGAAGTAAATGGAAAAAGAAAGACAAGGATGAAGTACGGTTTAAGACCTTCATGTTGTCGGATTCTGCTTTTTTTCTTCCACGCTTTCCGTTCTGTGCTGATTTTTCAAAAACTGTGCGCAAGGTACCTAATCAACAGCAGAGCTTAATTGAGATTACGCTGTAGAACAGAAAGAGGCTTTGTTCCTCGCAGGCAAGAGAAGTTCAAGGGATTCTTGTAAATATCATGTGGGACAGATGTGAGCGTCAGGTGCTGCTGAATGCCAGTTTTCTCATGAATAACAGCGGTGTAATGTGTTGATAAATCCTGAATGTCTTGTTGGAGTTGCGTGGCTTCAGGTGTTGCCTGACATTCTCTCCGCGGAGCTGCCTGTCAAGCTGACGCTGGGCCTCTGGAGCGCCGTCTCTTTAACCGATGTTGTTCAATAGCGCAGTTGCTGCTCTGGAAGCGCTGAAGAATCCACAACCTCACAGGCGCACTGTAGCAAGATTGCTCCCCTCATATTCGGAGGTCTCATCTGTTCCTGTTTTGTTTACACAGATATGAGCCCTGCTGTGGTTTCCCATTTCAAATTGTATTAGTTTCTCTCATCACTAACACGACGTAGCAGGCTAATAAAAGCATCAGTGAAGTGTGCAGCACATGGCAGCCGCTCAGGGACCGGTAGCTGCAGAGAAGCGGCTCTCATCTGGTATTTTGGAGAAGTGTGGGTCCTCCTCCCATATATTGGCCACGAGCCCATGTGAGTTGTGACCCCATGCCACTTGTCCTTTACTCTCACTGGCTGCATGCTGGCAAGTTGACCTTTATCATTAACCCTGCTGCGTGCCTGTCATTTGAAGTCTTTATTATTCACGTTTCCCTTTGGGTATATTGTATACCATGGGAGCACGGAGGAGCGATGCAGAGCTAGTTAGCACATTGACACTCGGCAATTACGGCACTTAGCTGCTGCTGAGAGAAACAGACGCTGAATTTTCAAGGAGACCAAAACGACACATGCAAAATCAATGTGTTTTCTGTTGAGTTACAGCCATCATTCAAACATGTACAAACAAGTAAATCACACAATTCGCCATGGGCTACAGAGCTTCAAGCTGTTTTTGAGGAAGCTGAATGAAAATGAATGTAGAGAGCTAATTCATTATGCGGCTTGAACACAATTAGAGGAAAGTGACTTGCTACATTTGACGAAAAATGCTGAATGATATTGTGTTAAAACCAAATTTACTTCAAATCAAGCACACGTCTGGCACTGAATCGTATGTTGCAGCAAAGTTATGGAGGAGTCAAAGGTTTACAGTAGCACAGCTGAGAACAGGAATCCTTCCTTTGGCCCTCGAAGGTGGTGGATTTAAAAACAAACCTCAGGACAATAGTTAAAAATGAATCAAATTTCCTTCTGTATTGCCCTTAATATGATGGGTGAAGAAAATCTATATGACATGAAAAGTCTGTTGAAAATCCAGAAATGTTCTGATGATGATGGAATGGAATGGCTGTTTGATTTTAGAGCGCTTTATGAATTGGCTACCTTTGTTTCCAAGTACAGTTTCAAAATACAGAATGGATTATTTTTTAGCCTATTCTTTCCGGGGTTTTTTTGTTTTTTTTTATAAGCTGAACACATTGACAATAAAAATCAATCAATCAATCATATAGCAGCAAACCCGCAGAGGAACACGCTCACTTGACTAAGCAGCATACGCACCCGCATGCACTGCAGAATGATTATAGACCAGCTTGGAAAAGAATTCAAAAATAAAAAACAAACGGAACCATCAGAAACGTTTATTCTATTAATTACTTTAATCTCTTTAGTCACACTTTCTGCTGTACAGCCGCGTTAGTTCCATTTGATGTCTGGAGCTCAGCCCGACACACTGAGACTGAGACACTGTTGATATTCTTTGGACACTCGTCTTTGTCCGCCGCTGCGTTAATCAGCTGCCATTCTAATTAAACTCAGTTTGCACTTGAAATGCTTTAAAACATGTTCAAACACTTCTGAATGGCAACTGTTTGATAGGACACATCGCTGCCGCTGTCCTGTTTGCCTGTGATAAGAGCAACGTGCGCAACATAAGTCAGCAGGGATGTGCTTTTTAAGTGCAGATTGCCTCGTGCACAATCGGACCAAGTCAATCCATGCCGCACACCTTCCCCGTGATATTATTCATGACTGTTTTGGGTTTTTTCCCCCGATCCCACATCCATTACATCTTTATCACAACTATTTTCATTATCATCTGGCTCTGCCACTTGCCTTCGCTCGGCCTCATTCTGCCGCGCGCCAAGTCAGCAGTCTCCCACAAAAAGTAATCCGCCGCCTTCACTGATGGGCAGTGATACGACTCTCATCATTTCAGTGCTGCCGTGACGACTGCAGACTGTGACACAAACAGGCAGTTGACACCCCACGTCCACTGTGTCAACTATTCAATTTGAGCAGAACACTATCAAAATTAATCCTATCAAATTACCTGATTACATTACACATCCAATTACAGTGTTTTGGTGCAGCTATCGCAGAGGCCTTTCCATTTGTTAGGCAGGTGAAATATCAACTTTGTACTTGGAGCCAATTGATTGGTTGCGCATAATGTTTGCATGTGCACTTGTTTGTAGTCCTGTGAAAGTCCTAACAGTCCATCGTACATAAAAGTAAGCCAGGGGACAAATTACAAAATGCTTTCGCCCTTGCAAAATTTTCCATCATTACAAACTGAGTGGAGGAATGCAACTCGGATCACGGGAAAATTGCAAATGCACGTGTTCGCTCCCTCCTCCTTTACCTTGTCTGATTCAATTGAACAAACTGGCATGATATTTGATGGCCTGCGAGCTCCAATTATTAGAACAATATTATGGCTGGGGTAAGTCACGGGCACTCCAGTGGAATTCCAATAGTGTTTGGGAGCTATTTGTATTGGTGCTAGTCCTTCTGGGCTCGGAGAAGGGCATACGGCTCAATAACTCAATTCTTAACAATTAGCCCCTGACATGTCCCCAAGAAAACAGATTGAGAGGACTCCAGTGGATAATATTTTCAAAACGTCGCCAGATTATTTAAAAAAAGACAGCATGGCAAAACAAGCTGTGGCGCTGTTTTCAAATTAAACATGTCGTCTGATCAGATCGGAATTTGTACGTATGCAATTCTTCATAATGTCTCAACAGTTTAGATGCTTTTCTCAGCATCAGCGTGGCTCTGAGCACAGGCTGCACCAGCCTCTTACTGTACTCTGGGTCTGTCTGTTCTCCTGGGTCACTAATTATCAACAGCACATTCAAACATTTCAAATGGCACTGTCCTTATCGCTCCCAATTATAAACATATTATGCAGTAATCGGAGGGGCTCCTGGAGCTGGGGTCACATCTCATCTAACTGGCCGTGTGCTCGCCGCTCCCCGCCCCTCCTCTGAGCACAGCATCTCAGCCGTGGACCTCGCAGAGAGTGACCTTGGACCAAGCGCTGACCTTGCTGCATCACTGCAGTCCATTGTTATTAGATTGCCGAGGAAGAAGAAAAGCAAACGCAGTCCATCTCGCCTCCGTTTGGTCTCGGGTGAACTTTCAAGGGGATAGGGCGAACAAATAGACCTGTCTGAGGGTGTTTGACTCTTGTGCGTGTGGGGGTGTGAATGTGTGTCTGTGTTTGGATGTTTGATTGACACAAGCGCTTGTGTCGATGAAACCACACAAAACATGACTCGCAGACAAACATGGAGTTGGCATTTGGAGTCCTCTGCTCAGGGGAGCACTCCCATGCCTGAGGGGATCGCGCTCACTCAGTTCTCTCCATTGGGTTCTGATGGGCCGTGCGCTGTGGTCGGATTGTAAAGAGGTCGTAGCTTTGTGAAGGAAGCCCCAGAGGCCACCTAGAACAATTAGAAATATGTGTTTCTGGGTCACTGGAGCACAGTTACAAGTCTGGTAATACTATTCTATTTCCTGAGAGTGGAGGCAGAGGAAGTGGCTTTACTCTGGCTTTTGTCTGATTTGGAGATGTGATATCTCTGAGCCGGAAGCACCACGCATGCTGCTTTGTTTGAAATGCTTTACACTTCGCCACAATGCTGCAGATGTCTATGGTCGTATACTTTACGCTGTATATTCTGATCTTTCTCTCCCCAACTCAGTCGTCCTTAAGTCAACAGCAAGCTGTGCTGCAAACACAGCAGTGACAATACCAGTGTGCGAGCAGTAACCCAGCTACAAGTGAGCTAAGCCTAATATAAACATGGCCATCATTTCACTTATGCACAGCAGAGCATGCACCAGTGTAAGTCATATATCCATGAAAATAGGCCTCAGTTCACCATAAATATTTGATGAAATCAACAATACAGGAACTGCAGAATACTACACAAGAACACGTGTGTAATTCAATTCATTTTTCATGTTAACACTGCTGTGAGCCTAATGCATTCATTGGAAGCTTTTTGCCACGGGCAACATACAGTACCTCTCTCTGAGGCAGCATATCTGCTGCTTAATATAGCAGTTATCAAGTTAACAATGCTTGACAGGGATTAAAATGGATATGGATTCCTGAGTGGCAGAAACTCAATGACACAGATCATATTAGTTGAACTGTTAAAGGTGTCAGACCCTGTAAGTCGAGTTCAGATTTTAGGTTGCGTGTCACTGTCGTTCGTGACTCACATAGGAAGCTTGTAATCCTTTGACTCGAAATGTCCCAATCAGCAGGGCTGGATTTAGTAGCAACGACAGCAACGATATACATGGAGAACGTTTCACCTTCCTATTTGTCTTCCTGAAGTATGAACGTATAGGAGGGATGGCTTAGGGTTTGCCTGTGATCAGTGCATCCAGCTGTTACGTATGCATGAGAATCTGGAACGATATGCATTATCATAAATAGTATAAGGGCTGCATCAAAACAGATTATCTCCCGACTCAATAATTTTGCTGGGTTGTATCACACCAGTCTAAATTGATCATCGACCCCCATCATTTCAGACATGAATTGTGTATCAATTATCTCCCCGGCTCAGGCACGCTGGGGTGTGAGTGCAGTCCGCTATGATTTGGTATCCTACTTCTGGCATGCAAATGCATGTGCCTCCTAAGGTAACATTTTTCATGCAGGATTATAAAACGCTGACTGTTTGCTGTGCCTCCTGCACGCGCCATTTGCATTTTAATGTGCACCACCATTTACATTTACTAACAATACCACTGTGGTCAAAATTGTGGTTGAATTTATTATTATATTAACGGTAATGCTGGCAGTATGGTGAGGGTAAATAGATGGAGGGGGAACGTGAGGCCTTTAAGAACATGGAAAGTCTCAGCTTTTAAAGATAGAAAGTCAACACATTTCTTCCGAGTAAACAAGTCCAGGGCCATTTGCTGGGGGCACCACTGCTCTAGTGCCCATTTCCCCCCATGTTGTGGAAGGCTAAATTAGCCTCCTCTGGAGCCAATTTAGCTGAATTAAGGAGCTTAGAAAGGTCATACTTACATTTCATTTCAACCTAATGGACATTGCGATAGGAATGCAATTTTATTTGGTTGCCTAGATCACCAGCAGACACTTCAAAACTTGATGAGACTAAATATTCAGTCATTATTCCTGATCCCCTGTCGCCCAGAAGCTTTGCAGGTGGCTCGGGCAAAAACACCTCAGGTATCAAATATCTTTATGGCATTTCCCCAAATTAGGCCTCCAATCCGCCGCATGTTTGGCCATCGAGCGACCTCGTTAAGTAAAATAATGAATGAATCGCGCAGGTAATTATGAAAACTGCTCACAAGCTGGGACTAATGCTTCTGCCGGTTTAATTAGAGCGGGAGCCTGCCACTCAAGGCTCCTCGCCGAGCCGATCGTGGCTTCTCGGGCTGCGAGGAGATAAGGTTCGTCTCAGGAGCTCGGTGCGGTAGAAATCTGCCACAGCTACACAGGATGCTACAGGTAGCAAAACGCTGAGCACATTGAGCCACACAGCACAGCCTGGCCCAGTTGTCCCGGGCTAGAGACAGGAAGAGCAGTTAACCACCTGCTTCCAAATGTGGGAGCTATTGCGGTGCAGTTAACCTGTCAAAGACAAGAGGAAAGTATTGTCATCAGCATATGCCTTGATGGCCCCGCAGAGAGCTTTAACAGACATTATAGAGCATTATCCATAGCACAGACCGTTAGTGGACGCTCAAGTGAAGGAATAGATGTGGGGATGTGTGTGTGTGTCTGTGTGTGTGTGGGGGGTGATTCGATGAACACAATTGGCTTTATTTCTGTTCTGCACATGCCAACCGTTTGCTGCTGATGCTATCAAAGAGCCAGAGGGGGTGACTGGTGCATTGACTGAAACAAGATGTCCCGCTAATAAGATTCAGAATCCTTCCTTCCATTTGAACGTGTCTATTTCTCCCCCATTATTGGCATCGTTGTTGAGTCAGTAAACCACCCTCGTAACCTCTGGGCAGACCGACTCGGAAGGATACAGAGTTACCGACAAAGTGTGTCAGGCCGGCGAGAGCGAGCCAGACTCAGAGAGAGAGGTGACATTGGCCTTGACTGCCCACAACCACCACAAAGCAATCTGTATAATGAGTGGTTTCCCCTCTGACTGAGGTGACACTGTCATTTTGTTCATACATCGCAGCTCAATACATCCCTCCCAACTGTAGTCAGCCCTCTCAGGCCCGGAGGGAGAAGAGGAGACAGTGGGGATGGCACACACACAGAGAAAGCGATGAAAGAGTTCACCAGGGCAAATGGGAATGTACGCTTTATATTAGATGAAATGTTATCACATTGGTTCAGTCTCTTTGATTACAATTACAAAGAAACCAACTATAATATGAGAATTTTGCATTTGATTCCCTCTAAGTTTTTTCTTTTTTTTTCTTTGCTGCAAATATAATTCCCTCAGAACATTTGGCAGAAATTGGTTACACTCCTTTACTTCTTTGGTGGATAATAAATGTCGACGCTCGTGTTGTTGTTTACATTATGTCTGTTTTGAAAATACAAGCATGTGCCCCAGATAAGCCCATGGGCTTATGCGGCGCGCAGCCACGGTTCAAAACATATGAACTCACAAACGTCTGCCATCAAATAAAGCAAAGAGAAACTCGGTTAAGGGAAGAGATCTGGTGGGGATTGCATCAAATTAGGTGACTGACAAGCCTAGTAATCTGGAGCGCAGAGCATTTTTTCATTTAATAACACTCAGAGACGTCCTTGGGAAAATGGAGTATGCGACGATGCTCAGCTGACGGAGAGGGAGAGGGGACAGCGGAGCCGCCAGGGCGGGGGTCATGTTCGAGTACAGTGACAATTCCTTCCGACAACGTCCCATCGTATATTTGCATCGTCAGCACACTCCTTTGAGCAGGGATGTCGTATTTAATCAAATTACCTGCGAGAGCCGCTCCTTCTTTTATTAATTTATTGAAGGTGGTGGTGGGGGGGGGTGAAGGGAGTCAGGGGGAATGGAGGCGCACGGATGAGCTCCTTTTTTCGCAATGAGTGTGTTTGTGCTCTCTGAAACGTGAACCAGAGAGGCCTGAGCTAACAGGAGCTGACAGTGGCAACCGCCCTCGTGCTCGGCTGTGAGAGGACCAGTTGGCTTTTTCACTCGAGCCTCGTTAGGGAAATAGTGAGACGAGTCGTGTGTGGCTCAGAGACAAGAGCTGGGTCTGCCGCTGCCGCTGCTCAGAGGGAAAATGGATCAGGTTTGACTGTAGACGTCAAGAGTTTGAGTCTCAGAAGCTGTTTTGTTAAGCGGTGGTGAGGATGGCAGGCATCTCCCTGTAATGTAGAAAAATGCTGAATTAGCAATGTTGATGAACCGTGTGTAATGTATTTGTGTTTGAGGTTACAACCTTTAATTTAATTGATTTAAACTAATTGATTTTGTCAATGAAGATAAAACACAGCCAGGACACGGAATGTGGTGGCGGCACAGGCGGCGAAAATGAATAAGACGAGATGTAGCTCAGTCGCGGCACCACCTCTTCACCCCACTCCACTCTGTGCTTTGGCCTTTGGCTCTCAGGTGTACAGTGCGTCTGGACAGCCTTTGGGGCGCAGGGAACAAAGCCGCTGTGACATTTTATCTGACGGTAGCTCCTGTGGGGCCTGAGCCATGCTGCCGAAGTGTCAGGCAGATTTTAGCGCAATGAGGAGAGGGGGGGGGAGAGCCAAACAAACAGAGACCTGGCACAATCTCCCAAAGCCGAGCAGTGCAGACGAGCACAGAGAGACGTCCCCGGGGATCGCAGGATGCCGAGATGAAACAGAAAGCGAGATCTAACCTTTTTGTTGTTGTTGGAACCCCGTTCTTTAGTGCTGCTAGATTAAAAGGAAGAATGGTAAAGTGAAATGAAAAAGGAAACACTTCAGCTGTTTGAACGCGGAGCCCCTTAGTGGAAGCAGGACTCCAATATCAATTGAAAGGGGAGAAAATATCGTCATCCTTTGAAGGACATGGGGACAAGTGTCTTTTGTGTAGTACATGGCCTTTGTGTTACATGCAACAATACTAGACAGGCACACTCCCTCCATTGCAGAAGTGTTATGGTAATCATAAGCACTATTTCAAAAGCTTTTCATCCATTTTTCATGCCTGATTGTTCTCAGGGTAAGAGAACAGGCATGTTTCATCAACAAAGGAATATGCGAAGCCAAGCAAGTCGAGTACCCTCACAAGGTGGAGTATTAAATTCTGCATATGCAGAAACATACTAGGTTCAGTTTCGATGAGATAGAAAGATGCCAACTGCCAATAATGACATTAAATATGGTCAGTGTTGGTTGGTATTGTTAATAAACCACACAACCACAGATTCCTGTGTTACCCATCTTCAATGCTTAGCAATACATTTGATTATATCATGACATGAAAAACAACAGGAGGCCCTTGATATCCCCTTGTCAGGCAATGGTAACTTTTAACGTAGGAATAATGCTATTTCATACTGACATTATCATGACTTCATTTACACCATATGATGGCAAATTATTGGTTCATATATATATCAGTTGTAGATTATGTCTGTAATGTTATTGTTTGCAAAGGTTACTGCATAACTACATTATATGATGTACTTTGCTGTTTTCATAGTGACATCATGATGACATCATGCCAACGTATGATCATAAATAGTTTTTTTGATCTATATAAGCTTTAGGTCCTGTCTATTGTCCTATAGAACACAGAGATTCTTCAAAAAATGCACTTTTCAAACTATACATCATTTTGTTTCTTCTTCATGATTTTCATTTATTACATGGCATCTTATGATGGGGAATCAATTTACAATCAATACAACCTTTAGATTGCCTCTATAGCCTTATTATCAGCAGAGAGATCTCGGAGAGGTTTTTTCTGAGAAATGTTTTTGTTCACCCTGAATTTGAACTCGGCTGTTGAGCGATCAACTCGAAAAGTAAATTTTCTGGGGAGAACATCCCAAGTGATATTCCCACTACGTTTGAGGAAACTCCGTCCATGCATTGTTGAGCTATGTTGTACAAACACATTTCTAACACAACAGACTCAATTTTTTAAGATTTGTTGTTTTTCTTCAGCTTCAGATTTTGAGGAACCGTTTAAGTGTCTTTAATTTGCTAAATGCAGATTTGGATGGGGTCAAATTAAATGTGCAGCACAATTAGGTCCCCCTCTCACCACTCTCAATAGGGTTGGTATTAACCTCCTGATTCTCTGACAGAGAGATGAAGAGATACCCACCACTGCTGTTAAGCTGGAACTGGAGCTGGAGCCCCAGGAGGCTCTGATAAAATCCCCAACTTAGCACTCCACTGTGCGCTGCGCAGCCAAGTTCAGCCTCACATGGCCCGGGCTGCTCTAGCCTACACCAAAGTGATCCTCTTGCACCATCCTCCTGGTGTGAAGAAGAGGAAGATCATAGCGGAGAGAGTCAGAGGTCAGGGTGAGAAGAAAAGAGGGAGGCAGCAGTAAGTGAGAAGGTGCTGGAGGAGTAAGATGGTGACTGAGAGGTAGTTTAGCAGGAATGGCTTGGAGGAATGTCTTGCAGTGTCAAAGATCAGGCGGTTGTTTCAAACAATGCTTACTGCCTCTGATAAGCAGCATCAGACCTCTGAAAACAGTGCTTAACAACCTCCTTTATGGGCGGCAGACTTTCTGAAATCAGCCCGGCTCCATTAGTTAGCAGTGTCATGGCTTCTGAGAGCAAGGCTATAAACAACCTGCGAGGACCTTTTATACCTGAACTCACTTTGTCAGAACTGCTGCTCGCTATGATGGCTGATCCAGATCTCATACCTTTTTCCACACCAGAGAGTAAATGCATGCTATTACCACTGGCGCAGGCCACTGCTCGCCATGCCATCGTTCCGGCACTTCATTAAATTGATATTGTGGGAAAACGCACGGGCAGTGCCCAGTCTTTAGTTCGTGAACACACCCAGACTCTCTGCCAGTTCCCAGTGGCTAGTGTGCTGGCCGTAGACCTAGTCAGTGTGCTTGGCTGATAATACAAATGGTAATGAGTGACTGGCTGCTGCTGGGACTGAAAGCAAAAGTGCTGTCATAATTGAGTTGGATTAATTAAAGGAGCTCCACTGTATTCGAACAGATCAGTGCATCTTGTTAGAAGGCTGTGCCACGGTTTGGGGCACTGCAGGGGTGTGTGTTTGTGGCCAGTGTATGTGTTTGTGCGTGTGTAACCTGCAGATTGTGGGTTAGGTGGGTTGTTTTGTGAGGAACTAATTGAAATGAGAGGCGATGTGCGAGTCTCAGCCAACATGGCCGGTCCATTTGTCAGGGTGACATCACTGCACTCACACCCCATCCATCTCCGCCCGGCGCCACAGAGCCATGCTCCTCCTGGTGATTAATATCCATACCTCCCTCACTGCACTGCATACAGCCAACCCCCCCACCAACCCCCTCTCTGAGCACACGCACACCCACAAACAAACAAATACTCACACACACACTGTTGGAAGCTCTCCTCATCACACAGTGCACTCATCCACACTCGGTGCCATGGCACTCCCATTTAGTCTCCCATATACACTCACGGCCAGAGCCCGGAGCCAAACAGGTTGCACACATAAACTTCCTAAATGTTCCAAACAAAAACCATCCTTGGTCTTTGGTAGTTTTGGGTATCACGTGTTTTGAGCTCGAATTTTGTGGATGGGAAAAACATTTTGAAATCCATCTTTATTTGATTTATTTAGACCCGGCTGCTAATGTTTCACTGGAGCTGGACCCACTAGCATTAGCATATTCTGGGGCATTATGACTAAATGGTAAATGGACTGTATTTGTATGGGGCTTTTCTTATCTTGATGTCCACTCGAAGCCCTTTACACTACAGTTTTGCCCATTCACACACATTTATACATTGCATCTATGTGCAGCACATTTTCTTTATCTCTATCTATGTCTTGCTCAAGGACACTTTGGCACACAGAATGGAGAAGCCTTTGTTCGAACCATCGACCTTCTGGTTAGTGGACGACCTCCATCACATAATTTTAAAGCATTTTGCTCTGTTCTGTCTTTCAGAAGCTTAAAGGATAAAGTGTGTGATATCCTGTTTTTCTTCTATTGACAACAAATCCGATAAAAAGGCCAAAACCAACAATGTGGTAGTTCATCTCTCAATACTTTCCGACTTCATAACCCTGTCTGCGGCACTCTGCCACAAACCTGTTTGTTCCCACTGAAGATAAAAATCTTTAAAAAGAAGTCACTCACACAGGATATACTTTGATTTCTTTTAAAGGGTTAATAATGTCCTAAAAATACAGTTGGACACTATAATTTTCTGCAAATGTTGTATTTGTTGGGTACAGGATGGTGTGTATATATGTAAGATTGACTCTAAATAAACTACAGTGTCAGAGTTTATTGTAAATTTATATTTTACAAACATATTTTATAGGTTTTTCATAATCTTGAACAAGAACAGAAAAACTATATATAGCTTGTGATCCATTTGGCCTGTTCATTACAGTAAGAAACACAGAATTTCCCTAGACTAGAATTGTTGTAAAAGCAGGACGGGCACACATGCGTAACAAGCGTTGTAGATGATAGCGGATCAGGCACAAACTTTGTTTTCAGTGTGTGATGCATAAACATCAAATGGCTTGTTTCCTATCAAGTCCTAGCTTCTTGTCAATTTGGAGCAACTTCCATATCAGAACACAACCCCACTGGCAGACGCACCACTGTCTGTAGCCAAAAATATAATACCCTGCTGAAGACAAATAAAACATCACTCATACAGTACACACCACAGCACTAAACCTCGGGAAAACAGATGTTCCCTTAATTTGCTGCCGTTGATTTGCAGCTAAAGTTGCAAGGGTTTTACAAATGAACAAATATGAAGAGACTAAATAAAAGCCGTCTAACGCGGCTGCCACGGCTTATTTCGCAAGTTCTCTTGAGGAAGGTTCAACCAAAACTAAGCTCATTATGTCCAGCTATCAGAGCTACTCCAACCTGAGGAGGAGAGGAGTCAGGCTTTGAAGATCCTCTAAATGATGACCTTTCTCTCCCACTCTGCTCCACTGATGTGCTTTGATAAGCCGAGCTCTGATCTCTTCCGCGGTATCACAGCGCATCACTGCACACCGCTCCGTCCTCCCTGCGCTGGGTGGTGCTAAACTTTCTCACCACGCCCTCAAATTACATCACCCAGACTTGCTGTCATGTTTCACACCACGTCTTTGAACTCGTGCAGCCACGGGCCAGAAACGTTAGGCAGGGCACCCTGCATACATTTTTGCTGTGTTTAAACAGAGAACGGTGGATATACAGTGAGAATATTTCATTTAAATATATATCACACTGGAGTAAAGGCAGCTTTTTTTGTTCAGGAAATTTCTACTGCATGTTCCTCCAAGTGGAACCAAAGTGCTGCTTAACCTCACAGTTGTGACTCTCCAACACCAGTCTCTCCCTCTCCCTCTGTGGGAGCGTGTGTGCCGCCTCCGTACCAGCTGTGAGATACAAAGCTTCCCATAATGTAAAAGCATTTCGCTGTCTGTGCTAGATTCTGTGCTATATTCACTGGAAGGAAAGACGTTAAGAGATATGCAGAGAGGAGAAAAAACTGAGATGGAGAGTAGGACTCAGGAATACAGGAGACATGATAGGGAGAGATGCTGAAGGGAGGGTGGGAGAGAGGCACAAGGGAGCAACAAGCGCGAGAGCCGACAGCCGCTGCCATGGTCGCTGTGTGATTGATTGAGTGGCGTTCAGATGCCAGGGGTCATACATATGCAAACTGCTCATTTGTAGTTGCTGCCAGGGCCGCTGTCCAGCCGAGCCCTTGAAAAGCGTTGCCTGACCACCGGGACGCATCACACAATCAGATTAAGCACCGAACTCACATGTAGGACGACCAGCAGCTGCCACGTGCACCAGCAGCTCTAACATTCAGTGTCTGTTTTCCATCCCTGTCTGCTGTAATAAGGGCCTCGTCAGTCTGTAAGAGATCTGGGTTTTAGGGACTCAGATACGTGTCAGATGAGTTTTGGTCTTTGTGCAGCGCACATTTTCCATCTTGACATTTTGCTTTTGTTTATTTTTTCAGTGCCTTGTTGCACACAAACTATATTTTCCATCTGAGTGGCTCGGTCCGTATGCAGCATGCACAGTACGCACAGCGCTCTATCTCCAGCATCATGCGCCGTCCGCCTTTCAGCACATCCACCTTTCAGCGAGCAGCACACTCCACATCTATCTGTGTCACTACAGATGCCGAGTGTCTGAGACTAATACTCAAGTCGAAGCATTTAGGTTTCTGTTAGTCATCGGTTCGCTCACATTCTCAGCGCTTTAGTGAGCGCGTTATCATTCAGTTTGAACTCGCCCAGTGTTGAGGGGTCGGGCCCCTGGAACATCATATGACTTTTTCGCCATTTGAGGCGATCTGATATTTTCTTTAAATATTGATTTGAGACGAGGCCGGCAGGAACCCGGGGGCTCATACATAAATTCCTCTTTTCACCATTTCTAGTCTCATTCTGCGATCATGCTATATTTATTAATACGGAAGTAATCATTTGTAGGAGTGACAATCAAAGTTTTTCCCCCCCTCAAGTCTTTATTTTCTCTTCCCACCGGAAACAAGCATGTGGTTTTGGGTAAATGGTCTTCAGTGTTCAGGCTGCCATAAAGAGGCTTTCTTGTACTTGCCTGCTCTCTCTCTCTCTCTCTCTCTCTCTCTCTCTCTCTCTCTCTCTCTCTCTCTCTCTCGCTCTCCCCCTCCCTCTCCCTCTCCCTCTCCCTCTCTCTGTTTCTCTATGTCTCTCGCCCTCCTGCTCTCAGATCCAACTGTGCTCAGGCCGTGCTATTGGGCAGCGAGCTGTAAACAAGGAGCTGCACACTGATCCAAGTGGCAATCACCTTCATTCAGGCCCACGCCTCCCCTCCTGTCCCCATATCTTCACCCAGACTTTTTTATCTTTGGGTCTTGTCTGTGTGCTGAAATCTTCACCCCACCAAAAAAAAAAGAAAAATGATCAATCTTGTGGGAATGACTCCCTGTGTGGTGGATGGACCGCTGGGTATGCCCCTTGCTCATCATGAGCCTGACACACAGGCCCTTTATGTGGCTGTGTGGAGGGTGGCCCCTTTCCTCCACTGCTTCTCATCCACACCCCAGAGGCTCCCATTCAGCCCGGGCCTGGCTGGGGGGGAAGTTGGATCTCTTTTGTATTTGGGGATTCTTAGGGGAGGCTGTCAAGGCTGTGACTGTGTGGGCCTTTATTTCCCCAGAGAAGAGCAGAGGGGGAGAAAAGATAGAGGGAGAGGGCAAGAGGGAGACGTTGGGGGGGGGGAGTACCAAAAGGAGAGTTAAGACACAGACAGCCTTGTTAACTGCCAGCCCCAAAGAGAGAGAGGATGAGAGGGAGAAAGAAACAGGGAAAGAGGCGAAGTCGAAGCAAGAATGAATCCAACAGAAAACCAGAAAACTTTCCCTCCGTTACGTCACTGCTGTCATTTCCATCCTCCTCCTCCTCATTTCCTCTACGCCTCCTATCCGTTCCCTCCATCTGTCCATGTGTAAGCTCACTCTTCAGCTCAATAACAAGCTTTTGCCCTCTCCCTCACCCTTCCTCGCCTCTCTCTCGCCCTCCGCCATTACTTCACACACATTCCATTATCTGGGAGACCAGGCTAAGAGAGATGTCTAGGGTCGGAGCGATCATTATCATCACCTCTTTCCGCTACACTGTGAGTTATGGCCCGGCGTATAGGAAACAGACATTTAAATCATAATCAATAGAGCAATATCAATGCTGAGAGGCATGGCTAAAGGAAATCACTGCCGCGGCTCGGGAGGAAACAGAGACGCTTAGTTTAGACTGAGATAGTGGCGTGTGCTTATTGACAAATTATGACCAACAAATCCAAATCCACAAAACGCAATATGTGGCGGCACGTTCCAAGCTGCCTGTAAAATAAACTGTGGCATGATTGTGGCACATTACTGGAACTGTGTGGAAACGGAGAGGTAGTAGATTTGATCCGTGGTCTCCTGGAACGTCCTCGTCTGCTGCAGCACGGTGGAGGCTGAAGCTCAAACACTGCAGAGAGGGGACGCTGTCACACTGCACACATTACCCGACCTTCTGATCATGTTAAGGTGACAGGGGCGACCAGGTTCCTCACAGGGGGGGGAGCTGTGCTACAGACACACAATGTTTGGTCCAGCAAAGGGCGATGCAAGGTGACAGGCGCGACCTGACCCGGCTGCGACCAGTCCATGGTCACCGCTGCCACTCCGACTGAGATCAGCGCTGAATCTCTGACTCTGCGCTGCCAGGAGGAGAAAATACAGGTTCTTCATACGGCAGAAGTGCACTGCATCACTGTCAAGGCAGAGCAGCTTTGAGGCATGATACAAAAACACATCATGTAATCAGTCTGGACAAATTACAGTTGTAGCATGCGAGGAAAGTGCACAGAATCACTGTTATTAACTCATACAGCCCGTTTGCAGTGAACAAGAGACGCTCATGCAAATTCCATGTCTACTTCAGCTGACACGTGTGGGCAGGTTCAGCTCCATATTTGGAAATCTTTGTTTCGGCCTCTGAGAAAATTTTAGACGCTTCTTGTTGACATGACCTTTTACGAGTGATGCTTATATAACCTGTTTTCTACACAGATCTTGTTAAATATATTTTGTATTTGGCATACATGATTTAAGAGGGTTGGCATAAAAAAAAGATCATTATATGATTTTCTCCAGTGTAGTTCTTTATATTCGGCGTCCTCCGTCCTAACAAAACATTTTCCACTGAAGCACTTGAGCTTGGTACAGAAAACAGCGTCTTGTTTTTAAAAGAGAAGAAAGCATCAGGCAAACCATATTTGACTACAATATTCCTCCTGTGGATTTACAGCAAGGCTCGAGTCTCGCCTCACTCATTGGGTCTGAAAATGTCTAAACGCAACTCACAACAGGCAAAATTAATCATGTCACCGAAGATATTAATTCACTCTAAAAATTAATTTGTATTCACTTTCCTGCAAAAGCATGAGATCAACTCGAGCTCTTTACTATTTAATTAATATTTCATGTTTGTTGAATTAACTTGACTGGGACACACTGTAATTATGTCAGCTGTTTGTGCCAAAGTCGATTGGTCAGATCATTTGAAAGAGAATTTGCAAACTGATTTGAATTCATGCATCTAATGAAGATGCATCTGACAAAGATGAAAAATACTCTTTAATCATAACAAATATTTTATAATTAAAAATCTTATTGTACGGCGGCACTGCTCTGCGCTATGTCAGGTTGAGTAACGCAGTCAAGCACATAACGAGCCTGACCAAGAAGCGGCAGCCCAGAATCCCAAGGTCCTGTGTAGGTGGGAGCTGTGAACACAGTGCAGTGCACATCACGGTTCATGTGCAGCCAAAGCCCACGCAGTGCTGATCAGACGGGGATCATCTGCTACATGTGGAAATCTATCATCCAGTCCCGGATGAGAAAGGAGAAATTAAGATAACTACAACCAGCGACAAAGGGGAATCCGTATATGTAATGTGTGTCTGTATTAAGTAATTGGAGTATGAGATAGGTTAATATGTTTCTGTACATTCTTCTCGAAAATCTGACTTAAAGGCCAGCAGTTATACTAAAGTGAAGAACAAAAGAAAATATTCATTAAATGAAAGGTTGAACACAGGAAAGACTGCTATAAATATGGATATATATATAAAAAAAAAAAGTCTATGCATGAAGACAATTATTTTTGCTATCATAATTGCTTTGCAAAGAAAAGAATTTTGGTCACCTTTCCAATTAAAACATAACCAGCGGCTATTTTAGATGTATTTTTTTTAAACGGTGCCCGCAGCGCATCCTGTCCAAGATACTGTCTTCCACATGCACAGTTTAATGACCAGTTTCATTTATAGATGCAAAGGAATCAACACGGCTAAACAAAGAGTCGCAGCAGATGAGACTATTGAGTTGCGCTCCACTCTGCCAGCTGGGGATCCAATTGTAATGATTTACATTTTGTCATTTAGTAATGCCTCATGTCGCAGTGCCAAATAGATAATGTTTATTATATATTTTCAATTTGGCTAACAGTTGCACGGAATTCCTCTTACCTGCCAGTCTCCTGACATTTCTTAACCCATCTGACATACACTTGGTGAAGTGTGAACCATTTCGCAAATGAGGGTTATTCTGGGAGAGTCACGTCTCCTCTCACCCCACCCCCCCAGCCCCACAGCCACCCAGGCGAGGGTTGTAAAAGCTGTTGTCCTTTGGTTATGACAGAACGGGAGGAGCAGCCGCAAGAGAAACAGAAAAGGAAAAGCTCCTCAATTGGATCGAGTCGCCCCTCTGTCCGTGTCCGTCTCTGTTCCTTTGCCTGTCTCTTTCACTCGCTCTCTCTGCATGTGCCCTGCCGCTCTGTCATCCTCAGGGATGCGTCTGAAGGAGACCATCTGTTGATCCATTTGTCTCCTGCTTTGCTTCCTCTGCCACCGCCTCTCTACTATCGATGATCAGGCCTGGCCTTTCCCCTGCCCACCCTCTTTGTTGCTGCCACCAGGCACTCGGGGGCGAGGCGGGTGTGCTGCCGGGGTTGGGGCAGGAGGTTGTGCCCTCTGTAGTTTATGATTCACACAAAGAGAAAGAAATAAGTAGGCATCGGCAGACATGCATCCTGTTTTGTACAAACACGCCATAAATAGCTAATGAGCCTGAAGCAGCTGCTTTCTTATCTGTGTGTTATCTACAGTGTGCATCATTGGGCTGACCTGAGTCCAAAAAACAAACCGATTTGATCTTTTTTTTTGCATTGCTGATATCAAAACTATTCCCTTTTCCCACCCACCCTTAGGACTTAAACACAGAGAGCTTATCATTATATGGAGGCATAGACCATGAAATAGATGTTAGAAACAATGCTGTGGGACCATCACTGGATGCTTGCGAACATTCCCCCACCATCGCATTTATTGCTTGTGAAGTGTTTGCCGATATTGCCACTAAAGAGAGAGGGGTCTTGGTTTCCATGCATGTCTCCCAGCTGTCACCGCGTGTGCATGTTCAGGTGTTTGATGGACACTGAGTCCACTGTGGGGACTTCGGGGATGGCTTGCCTTTGATCTTCTCCCGCGACTCTCGATTACCCATCATTCAGCTTGGCTTAGGCCCCGGAGAGCAGCTGCGAGAGGGAGGTGTGTTAACAGGAGCTCGGATGTGCCCAAGAGAGGCTCGCTGTCCAACTCAAGCATCATACAGCAGATTACACAGACACGGAGGAAAATGTGCACGGACAGTGGCTGTTGTAAATGTTTAGGCTGAAAGTATGTGGCACTACATGAGCATGAGAGGGAATCCAGACGCTGCCAGAGGAAGATGCTGACTCTGATAGGAAATATAATGAGGTCACAGTCCATATCTAGGTGTTCGCAGCATCAAAATGATTGTAAATCTTATTATCCTATCTTTTTCTGTCTCTCTCTCTCTCTCTCTCGCTCTCTCTCCCCGTCCGTGGAGTTTTCATAGATCTCGTAAGGTTTTCATCAGGACTGCTCAATATATCTGATGATAGGTGTACACCCAGGGAGACGTGCCATTGATTTCCCATAAGGTGCAGATGACATGTGGTCACGCACACTCCTATTTTACCAACAGCCGTGTCGTCTAATAAGTCACAAATTCTCTGCTGCTGTCACCTGGAGTGATTTTCGTCGGATAAAAATCGGGGCGGGGTTAGCCATTGTGGATAACCTTTTGTGTTGCAGGTGCACATGGAAAATAAATAGCTGTGTATGCAGGCCACTACAACGTGCAGACTACCTACTTCTCTATTTTGGCTCAAGGCTCATTTTAAATATGTAAAACAATGTTGCGTTTGCATTTGATTTTATCTGTGCACGTTTTTTAATCTCTTAATCCCTGTATGTTTCGCAGGCTTCCTCAGTACCGGTGACCAGGCTGCCAAAGGAAACTATGGGCTCCTCGACCAGATCCAGGCTTTGAGGTGGATCAGCGAGAACATCGGCTTCTTTGGCGGCGACTCCAACCGCATCACTGTGTTCGGTTCTGGGATCGGAGCCTCCTGCGTCAGCCTGCTCACCCTGTCCCACCACTCTGAAGGTACAGCACAGCAGGGTTTGTGAGTAGTGAATGTTTTAAGAGGCAGGTGTTTGCATTTAAATCACCCTGTCACTCATTCGCATTGGGAAATTGGAACCCCAGGGCAGATTTGAAACCACATGTGGGACTTGACACACTCTGCTGGTTTGCCGGAATCACGCATGTCAGAAATAAACATGTAGGTGTAACGTGTCTTTGTGAGCAAGATAAAATAGGACAGTGTGTACCAGGGAGAGCTTTTTAGCGGCAGCCACATGCTAAATGACAAACACACTCCCAATGTTCTCGTTGTAAGCAATGCTGTTTATCTGCTGGCTACCTTAATGCCACTTCATGATGATTTACTACCCAAGTAGGCCATGTCTTTAATACAAAATGCAGCATGTGTGCTTAACCTGCACATGGGATAGACTTCCCTCATACTCAGGATCCTCTAATGCATCATTCTATTAAGATGGAGCCCAACTGCTTAAATGTAAGTTCTTGCAGGAAGTGCCTTGGCTCATGTGAATGAACTGCTGCTTTCAGCTCCGACCATGAATGTCAACCTCCAAGTGCACCCTGCAGAGCCAAATGGACACCGCATCATCCTTAAGCTGGAGTTATTACATGTTTTCCTCGCTCGGTTTAAAAGCTGGCTGGTTGCTTGTTTCCTGTAATTGATAGCAGTGTCTCTAGCCATGTCTCTGTGTTCCCACATTGTTTGTGTTGTGGTTTTATTCCACATGAGAAATCTTTTCGTTGAGCCACGCTTGGTAGACAGCTTGTGAACATGTTAACAAGCCACAGCTCTGCTTTGGACACACATGGTTGGAAACGTAACGCGGGGCTTTTATTGTACATTACACAGAAGTGAACTACATAAAAGAAATCACTCTTGCGTTGGAGAGCGGATTGGTCTCAGACGATACTGTGGTCAGGAGACTAGCACAGCCGGCAAGCACCGCTCATACAAACACACAGTTCTTCTTCTTGTCACTAGGCAGAGTAAAATGTCTCTAGTTGGATTTTTGATTAGTAGACCAACGTGCATTTGAAAGAGGTCATTTGAGCGGCTTTTCTCTGGGTTCCAACACAGTGCCAGGGATTTGTGATTTGTTTTGCGTTCTCAAATTTGCATTAAAGTGTTACTAATTGCCTTGATTTCCTCCGATGAATGATGACTGCTTTTCGATTGAATTTTCACCATAAATGCCTTTTCTATTCATACTCCATAATGCTACGCTCCATGTAGCATGTTATTATACTGCCACTGAAACCATCTCCTCTGCCTTCCAGTAAATTGGATATTACCGGGTCTGTTTTTTTCCCCTGAATGAAAATGTATGCCCCACTGATGGGATAAAAAAAAAAAAAGGAGCCAGTAAAACTTGAGGGATCCTAGGAAATTGAAACAGGAAGCCTTCTATCATGCCAGGATTCTTGCTGCGAATGTTACCAATGGCAATCAGATTTCTCACAGTCTCTCTCACAGAACAGATTGATGTAATTATATAAAGTTTAGGACTGGAGTGGGCTGCAGGATGAGACAGGAAATCCGAGTGAAGAAATGTCTATTTGCACCTGCTTTCACAACCTCCGCTGTGCTCTGCCCCTCCTCTACAGTCGTAACCGTCAAAGCCAAAAAAGTGGTTGGATGTTCCCGTTGCCAAGACAACGCAGTAAACAAGAAACGAATCAAAGCGTCTGCATGCGCATAGCGGTAAAAAAAATTTGTAAAAATCTTTAATCAAATGAATTATACACTGTGGCATGAGCACACCTGGTTTCAGGTGGCCTCTAGTAATGGATTTGTGTAATAGTTTCCTATTTCCGTTCGCACACTGTTGCATCGCAGGAAAAGTGCCTTATATTAAGGTTCCTAGTTTGCACTCCAAATGTAAATTAAGTCAGGAAAGAACATTTTGAACAATGCACCATTGCTCCTCCCTCATGTCCTGATTTGACTTTTTAGACAAATAAAAAATCCACACACGCTCCTTAGAATAGCGGTGTCACACTGAATTCTGCTACTTTTACATATGATTCACATCTCTACACACACACACACACACGGGCGTGCGCTCACACACAAACATTTTCCTTCACCTGCTGCTCAGATGTGGGGTAAGCGAAGCCCAGGTCAAAAAAAAAAGGGGAAGTAAATCAGGGATGACACAGTGTTCTGGAGCTCCCCAGTGTGTCGGTGTATTTAATGACAGTATTCCCACTCTTACTGTACACCGTCTGTCATCACTGCCTACAGTGCATAGACTCTCCATCGAACAGAGACTCCTTTTATGCCTGTTGGTGGCAGAACGACAACTTACTTCATATGCTCCTCCTGAAGCCTTTCTAATAAGCTGGATCCTCCTATATCACCGTACCCCTCTGGCCTTTCTCTCTCTCAATCTCGCTCTCTCTCTCTATGATTGCCATCTCCTCTGGACTGGCCCCGGTTGCTTCTCCATGTGGGCGTGCCGGGGGGCTCCAGTCACAGGCTACATCCATCACCGAGCCTCGTCCTCCTGGCCTGGATGCCCTCTCTTGAGGCTTGGATTTCTCAGACCCCGGTCCCTGCCCCGGCCTCCTTCATCTAATCTCCCCCCTCACTGCACCCATCTGTCTCCCCCGCCTCCGCACACAGAAAAGGCATATAAGCCATATACGCTTTCTCTTCATGTGCCAGCGTGCCTCACTCCCACCCTGCCTCTCCACGTATCTGCTCCCCGGTCGGCAGCATGCTTGTTGCGTTGCTATTAATAAGATGGCTGCCTTGTGTGCTACATGGCAAGTGATCTAGCTGCACATCTGAGACTTTGGAAGGAGAATGGTCATTAAAAGCAGTCTCTCTCAGCAGGAGAGTGTTTTTGACCGGCTTATTAAATGTAGTCCGACAGTTGTGTTGCCACAGAGGGAAATCTCTTTCCCCATCTTCTTTTTCTCCAGCTTCAAACGGAAAACGGCTGAAGAAGTCCAGAAGCAAGGACATTCGCCAGTCCCATGTATTATCTATCTGGCATTGTGTGGGCAATAACCGAACATGCAGATTTAGCCTTTTTTCTCTATCTCCTAATGATCGTTGTGATATAAAGAGAGAGATAGCTTCTTACGCACGTGTACAGAATACCAAGTGGCAGATGACTCAGATGTGCATTTGTGCATATATCTCTGAATGCGAGTCAACATCTGTTTCACCCCACACAACCTTCAGGAAACATACTGTATCTCCATGCATGTGTCTGCATCAGTGTCCCTTTCCCAGCGGTCCGAGTATGTGCACGCGGGGATATCTGCCCACAAAGCACATATGAGGGAAGGGCTAGTTGTAGAGGCACTGAAGGTCATTTGGTTTCTTTTTTTTTTTCCTCTCTTCCTGTAAGCAATCAGGATAAAAGCTCTGCTTCGGAGGAAGTGCTCCCCTTTTAATGGAACGTCTCGGACATTAAAGACAGCTAGTGTAGAGGATCCTTCATGCCAATGTCAGCTTTCATTTTTATTAAGACTTCTGGGTTATTGAGGACCATAAATGTGCATGTTAAATGCTTGGGTTTTATTGCAGTGGTGCAATGAGTACCAAGGCTTTTTAATGCAGGACACCAGTGAAACCACTTGAACCATAAGTATTAAGGGGCATACAGGTACTGGGTTTTCAGGGAAGGGTGACAAGTATTTCAATCCACAGAATAAAAGATGATATAAGTGAATAGGAGCATTGTGGGATGTGAAGTCAGAGGGGATTGGAGAGATTGTCATGCCAGGACATTCTATTCAAATCAAATTGGAGATAATAAAGATATTATTAATGGCTGCTCTTCATAGTGAACTACTTCCTGTGGGTTTTTCTGATGTGGATTTATGGTTCAGGTCGTCTTGGAAAGGATGTGACTTGGAAGTCATAGGAATTGATGTATTACTGTACAATTTCCTTGGGCTGATTGGCTGAATAACTCGGGCCTCTGTTGGAGCGACTTGAGAGTGAGACACAAACTGCCTTCATGATCAAGTATGTAGAGTCAGTGAATGATCTGAAGGACAAACGGCTGCTTAAGAAACACTTCAACCTAAACTTTAATGACACACACATCTGAATGAATGTGGCATTTACATTATGAGCCCAGAAATGTAGCTCTGCACTTATTAGAGGATTAGTAGGATAAATGATGGACGGAGCAGAAAGTCTAATCCAATGAATGCATTTCATCTGACGTACCAACTTGATAAAGACTTGATAAATAAATAAATACAGTCAGTGCTTGAAATTATTTGATTAACTGATTAAAATTCCTCACTAATCCATTAAAACTTATCAATTAGTTTGTGATTGTCTGATTATTATTTTTTTATATCTGTACTGGTTGGTGTGTTTCAATTTTAAGATACAGCATCATGCGTCATACTCAGTTATTTCATAGAAGTAGCCATAATAATAATTTGTCAATAAAAACGTTTATCGTGCCTTGATGGTATAGACTTTACACTACTGGAAATCAAGTTAAATCTTATTTCATTTGTAAATATAAGCTTTTTGATCACATCAGTTGCTTAAACAAGGTTTAATGAGGTTTTATGACTTTTATGTTTCTTCCCTCACACCTTGCACTATTTATGTTTTTAATTAAACTTTTATTTATTTTAATGAATTTCTTTATTTGTTAGTAAGTTATCTGCTTTCCTGCATAGTTTTATAACTGGTATACTGTAGAGATAGTAGAGACCATAAAGAGACACAGTGTTTCATATAAAGCTGTGTGAGTGCATAAAACTGTGAACACTGCTTTTTATATTTAAAGCATTGTGTACATGACAACACATTTATTATGATTAACAATTAACTGATTATACATGTAGTCAATCAGATTAGCTTAGTTAATTGGAAACTATTCTGATTATCTGAAAATCTGACATAAACTAATTGATTCCAGATCCAGAAACAGTCAAACAAACAAATCTGAGTATTTGAAAATTTTAGTCAGTTGGAAAATTGGGTCTGTCCAGAGTTTGACTTTCACATATGCGGAGAGCAGCAGGAGATGTGCGAGTGAGACACGTTCACAGCAACAGGAAAATGTGCGGATGAACTGACTCAGACATTCGCGTTCCCTCATGCAGCCCCTCCAGAAATTGTCTTGACTTCAGTGCACGTCTTAAAGCAGCTTGGGACTTGTTTGAATTCGTGTGAGTATTTTGTGTGTATTCATTTCTGATATTTAATCTACAGGTTAACATGTGACTAGACTCGCTTTCTAAAATACATGTATATCATACATTGAAGGGTGAATTATTCTTAATAATTTAATCACATTGTAAATGCACAATATTCGAAGGATTAATGACATTCAGAGAGAGTCTCCACCTGCATGACTTTACCTATAACAGAGGAAGGAGGGTGAGGAATCGCACTGCCTTGTAAGGTCTTGTCTGAGTCATCTTTTGTTTGCTTTCTTTCTGCACAATCTTCGCAAAATGATTACTGGTCTGTTTCTGGCATGCACCTAACATGTGGACCTGCAGTGTGACGGAAATAAGACTGACAATAACATTTACCGGACCTTGAATCAATCTGCCTCTGTCAATCTGGCAGATACAGTGCTGCCGTTGTGGGATTCAAAGGCTGCGTTGCCATGAGCACCTAACTTCTGCTCTGACAATCACTTACCGTGTACAAGCAGGCCTGTAGTTGTCCTCAGAGGGAAAAACACTAACTCTGTTGTGGTGCTACTGCTGGGAATTGTAAGGAGGTGTTGCACTCATTCATTGCTGCATGTTGAAATATTGATACATAATCTAAGGCTAATACAAACACTGCTCCAAATTACCCTATATCCTACACAATGGAGGCCAACAGATGCTCAGAGGAGGAGAGTGTGAGTGTTACACTACATCACTGCTTTAGCTGTAATGTTACATCTGGCTGTGACCTTTGAAAATAACAAGTGTGGGTTTCCTCCCCGAAATGAGACCCATGGGAGGTTTTCTTTGTGGAATGGCCTGCAGGCCTGCACTCCCCCCACTTCATAACGTCCCCGTGCTGAACGCTCATCATACAAATCTGGGGGTGCGATCCATCCTCCCTCGGTGTCGACTTCCTTTTTTCGGGTTCGGCATCCTGGAGCAGCCATCCATCGCCTGCAGTTTAAGCATTAAATAAAGGCCCCTTGCAAGAGCTGGATTTTGAATTGGAGTCACCGGGAAAGATAGCTGCAAAACCACATTCCTTATTCATACGAGATGCAGCTGTCATTGTTGTGCAAATGCATTGTGCTTGAGAAAAAACGGGGACAATTCTCGAAGTTGAATAGACCCCATTTCGGAGGTGTCAAAGGCATTCAGAGACTCGACACTGTAAAGTTACCTGGGTGTTTGGGGCAACAGAGGACCTCCATCTCAAGGTTTGATTTGGCTGTTTGCTGAAAGGTGTCTGTGCGTCTCGGGGTGTGAAAAAGGCCTATGCAAGATGAGAGAATGGGGACGCGCCTTGTCAGGTGCCGTATTCTTCCACCTCGATTGACAAGAGCGATAATTAAACCAGGGGGATGCCATCACTGTGGAGCAAGAATGCTTGTATTTATTTACGCTGACTACTCGGCTTTGTTGTCTGCCATATACTGTGGCGTCATTGTGTGGAAAAAGCAAACAGATTTTTAGCAAGTGGTCTATGTGGCATTTTACCGTCGCTCTTTGAATGGCTTTGTGTAGCGGAGGCAGAGAACCTTTATTTTTTTACAAAACAAAGATTGAGGAAAACCCACCAACTAAAAGGTATTACTCGCTTTTGAACTTGGAAGGGGCCTAATTCAGGCAGCAAATAGGTTTTTCTCTCCTTACTACTCACCCCTGCAAAGAGAAAATGTATTGAGCAGAAGAAAAAGGAGGCTCTGTGGAGTAATTTGAGGTGGGAGGGGTGGTATTAGGGTAAAGATGACTCTACTGAGGTCAGATAGCCAGTTTAAGGTAACACTCCTGAAAACAATATCCAGCAGGGCTGTCCATCAGAGGGAGGCAGCTTTACCTATCCCTTGCCAGAAGAGAGTGGAGGAATGAAGAATTGACAAATTGCCTGAAAACGGTGAAGGCAGTTCATTCTGGTAGTCCAGCCATCAGTCTGCCTCTGCTTGCAGCAGGTAGTTGAGCCAATAAAGCATAGAATTATAGGTGTTAAAGAGCCGAGCAGCGGGTCAGAGAAAGAAGCGGGGGATAATTGAGTACTTTAGTAAATCCCTGCCTCCATCAACCACGGTAATAGCTCAGTGCATTGCATATATAAGATATACATGTGGCCCCATATTCACAACTGTACCGATGAGGTTTGGCGGCCTGAGCGACATGTGGCCCACACGGCCCATCTCAGCGATATCCTGCAAGACAATACAATGAGACCCATCTGGTGATGTATCGCCAAGATTGCTTTTGGAATCTAATCGCAGCTGATGAACGAGGTGACTACAGAATATGTCATCTGTTGATGACCTGCAATCCCCAGTGAAGACGCTGGCGAGTCATTAGTTCAGGTAGATGCCATATACGAATCATTCTTGATAAATCACTGTCAAGGGCGCACTCATACACCTCCTAATGGACAGTGACAGTCGGCCGTGGCGGAGGGGGGACGGCGCTGCAGCCCACCATTGTTTGATCCTGTTAGGCTTTAGATCAATTAAACCAATAGCTGCATCATATTGCTCCCAGACGGTCTCGTCTGTTTCCTCTCCTGATTGGTATAATGACTTGATGGAAATATCGGTCTCCCTGTCTGTCTGTCTCGTCTGCACTGCCTCAATCTCCGAGGCATTTTCCCCCTGCTCCCTTTTCCCTGTTCCTCATAGCAGTTTCTTTCTTTCTTTCTTTTTCCAGTACCCACCCTCCCCCATGTCTCTCTTTTCGTCTTCTCACCATGTCTCCCTCTCTCTGCCTCACTCTTTCTCTCTCTGGCACCAGTGTAAAGCATCCATTATAGAGCGATGCATGGGTGTCTGTGTGAGTGGGAGAGAGGGACTTGGCACTCCTCCTGCCCCACCTGCAGAGGAAGCACTGACAGCTGAGCACTGGGGGCTCATCTCTCCCCCTCCTCCTCCGCCCATCTCCGCATCTCTGCTGACCTCCCTCCTCCTCTCACACCTTCTCCATCTCTCGCTTTCTCTCACTCTCCCTTCATTCCCTCTGGTTCCACACATATTGGCCCAATTTCTGCCACCGCTCACTAGTTTCCCATACGCTGTTTTCACATTTCATTATTTCTATCCATCTTTTCTTTTTCACCGTCTGTTCTGCATTTTGTTTTTGTCTTCTTCACTGCACAATTTTTGTCTCTTTTTTTCTTTAACCTAGGATTGCATGAGTGTCCATTCACTAAATGTATTTACAGGCTAGATTTTGATCGGCATGTTATTAAATAGTTTGTTGTTTCCATGTTTGTGTGCCAGATGAACGACTGCAGTGCAATTAGCTGAACTTTGCCCTTTAATGATGACCACGAGCGCTCTGCGTTTGTGTGTTGTTGCTGACAGCTCACCTCTGCAGCTAGCTGGGTCAGTCCTTCAGTGTCTGTACATCTGTTCATCCCTGCTCCAAGAAAAACACACGCCTGAGAAACAGACCGATACTGTGGAGCCATGCTTGAGGGCACCACCATATTCCTTATCTCTTTCGCAGGTTTGCAGAACATGTGATTTATGTACATCTTCTGCAGTGGAGTGGGAACATTAACAGGTTTTTCAGACTGTTCTTTGTGATGATTCTGAAACTTGTTTTCTGAAATAGGAAATGTTGTACCTGGTTACTCCATCTTAATAGGCACACAGGTGTATATAATTCTGTTTGCATAGAGCCTGCCTGCTGCGGTCTCTGCAGGAAAATCGTTTTTTCAATGTGTGATAAAAAAAAAAGTCTTGCACAGGGAAAAAAAACATCAGTTGAATTACTGCAGGTTGCTGAATGAGAGGCTGTAACAAAGGGCATCAGAGGGTTTCATGTATGACATCTAGATCCATATCACTAACATAATGCACTGTCTGTAAATGTAAGTTTCAACAGTCCAATGTGTGAGCGTGCAAGCAAGTGAACATATGCAGTCTCAAGCTGCGGCCTCCCTACCAAGACGTTCAGTTCTGGGCAGTGCAAATGCATTAGCCCTAGCTGTGAAATTTGCATAGTCTGAGCACAATGAAATCCCCAATGAGAGGAACTTCGGCAAACATGCTGACAAGCAGAATCCTCCACTATAAAGGGCCAACATTGTGCAACCTGACAAAAAGACTAAATCTTTAGCTCTCAGGCCTGCAAGGCTGTAATAGATTTTTAGCTTAGAGAGGTAACATAAGCTATAGATCCTCTTCAGTGGTAAAAGAGAGCAACTCACCAAATCAAATGCAACTGTTAGTGAACAATATAGCCAATGTGCTTTGGCACGACTTCCAAGACAATTTCTCTGTCGTGTGGATAGTAAATTCTACGTCAAGTCACAAGGTTCATTTTTGCTTAACATCTGGACTGAGAGGCAACCTGTTGCTGCAAAATTGCAGTTAGATGTGAAGGAAATAGCCTTTGCATGTTAAATTGGGCTGAAATGGCAGGTGCATGCATTCAACAAACTAGCTGGTGCGACAGATCATCTGATCACATGTGACAGCAAGTCATTCACACCTGGCTAACATTGAAGGTGGGGTGGGAGGCAGTATGACTCAGAGGTGTTGGATTAAAAAACAGGGAAAACAAAGCACATGTGCAGCTCTGGTGTTACTGTTGGAGGATTGTGCACTGCCTTTTCTTAGTAAGAAAGATAATTCAAAAATAATTTGTCTTCAATAGAAATGCCCCCAAAATGCACGGCTTTTATCAATATTAAAAGATTAGTCCACAGTGGCTGGACTAAGAGATACAATTCAACTCTCTGTGCAGGCGCTTAACATAAAAAGCCCTCCTGGGGCACCTTAAAGCCCTCATGAGAAGGATTTGAAAATTTCCCTCCGAATCCAAACTCAAGACACAAATTTCATGTTCTTTTATTTTGTTTTTTAGTGAATATTAGGGGATTTTATTATAAAAACTCTTTCTATTTTTTTAGCTTATTCTTATAAATAAATAAATAAGAATTTGGTATCTCGCGACCACAATCTAATTTCTTACTGCACGAAGAGGGCTTTGAAACAGCTACTTCCTGTCAAGAATTAAAATTGTGACCCATTATTTCTGAAATCCATAATTTTCCCAACAACGGAATTATGAAATTTTAGTTTAACTTTCATTATAAACAGAGTAATTACCCCGAAAGACAAGGAACAAACAAACACAAGCTTATACCATCAACAGAAATTGTTTTGAAGTACTATATTTACAGCAGTCGTCTACTCTTGAGTCAACATGTAAGGCTTTCAGTGTTTTGTCCCCGTATGTTTTCACTGGAAAACTTGTGCGATTGATGCAGATCAATGCAGCACTCCAGCAACAAGAGAGAAAACAAAAAAACATTATGCTCCCCGAACAGCTGGAAGGCTTTTATTGTGAAGCAGCTGCAGGAAGTGCTGAGGATGTGTTTGCTGACAAAGCACGGCAACGACGTGGATCAGAAACCAGCGAGGCTTCTGTCTTGTAGATGAAAAGGAAAAAGAGGAACGTACAGAAGGAGTCAAACAGACTCTCAACGCGAGGCCTATGTTATCCGTATGCTAACAAATGCAGATTAAAGCAAACGTAAACGGACTGTTTTCTCCCAGACGCTGTTCATGATGAGCAGTTTAGTATGCAACACAGGGGCCGAACGTAGCTGCGTGAAGAAGCTCTATTTTCACGCCCAAGCACACCTGGCTAATTACTGCTAGATATAAGTGTAGACTTTAAGTGTCGACACCTCCCACCTGAGCTGTGATGCAGGCCAACGTTCAGCAGCCCTTCATTTATAACTAGAGGCAGCTCTGACAGCTCCACAGAGGAAGAAAAAAACAGAATAATACATGCAAAGTAAATCTTAACCCATGTATCATTAGGAGGTGACCCGGGCTTCGGCAGACAGTCACGACTTTGACAGACGCAATACATTTCACCAAAACAAATACTGCTCTTTGCTCACCGAACATAGTGCGACGGCGTGTTTTTATTAAATGAAAAATAGGCTTCACTCCTGAAGCATCTCTCCTTGTTTTTAAGTGAAGGCTGTTTAAAGAGCGCGCACCCTCCGCAGTATTTCAGATGTTGACAAACCCATATGGCATGCCACTAATCTTGATCGATGCCCACCACTGCGAACACTACTCACACTGCAGAGGATAATGAAATGTAGCGACGCAACGTTTCACAAAAATCATCACAGTGATCTGTTTATTGTCCGTTGCGAAAGGCGTCAGAGACACTGCCGTTTTCCGGTCGGAACAACAATGCAAAGGAGTGTTTACTCTCTGAACACAGAGCGGCACAGAGTGCTCATAGATACATCTTTGCTTGCCCAATGTGCTATTCTTAGGGTTCCCCTCTGAGCCACTGTCTAATTGGAGCCTTGCTTGTCCTGTCGGTGAAACGATCCTCCACACGCCCTTTTTTACGAGGCCTCTGAGTGACTGAGTTTCCCTGTCTGGGTTTCTCTGGCTGTTCCCCGGCATGTCCCGGGACTCCTGCTCATCGGTGAGGGCTTCATTAGCCGAGGATGGGAGGTGGCAGCAGAGAGAGAACAGCTGTTTAGTTAACCACTTGCATTGTTAGCCAGCCTTCTCCGTATGCCTAACTGCCTAAATCCGTCCCCTAGCTGCTAATAGAATGCTCATTAGAAGCGGGGAGGGAGACTCGATGGGAAACAGCGCCTCTGTGCTGCAGTTCTACCAGCTTCTGCGACTCCTCCTCTCCCTCTGGTCTCTATTAGAGAGTTGTGCGGAACAAACCTTCCCTCTATGGATCAACTACCTATCCTGCCCATGTTGTCCTCTGACCCTGACATCCTGGGAATGACAAGGGGTATATTGGTATCAGAGTTCTCCTCTGAGACCGCCACCGGCATCTGCAGTACCAGAACACGCTCCACACTTGAGATATAGAAAGATACGAGCTTACTGAATCCCAGAGGACAGATGGATGATGCCGTACACTTCAAACTCTAAAAGGAGAAAGGGTTAGTCTGGTGTTTTCTTCTTTTCTTTTCAAATTTCCCCCAAGCAGGACAATGTTAAATTATTCAAACACTTTAGATTGTACTTCTGTAATTTGTCAGAAACCCAAAAGCACAAGTCTGTTTCTCTGTGTCAAAACTGATGGAGCTGGCGAGTGGGCTGGAGAGCTGCGACATCAGAGATGGCACTGTGAATATCTGATGGTGTTCATGGGAACAGCGACAGATCTGAGCCAAAAAACACTGCATCCTTGTCAAAGCCAAACCCCATTCCTGGCTGAAAGAGGGCCGCCCATGTTTGATTAAAATTCAAACAGGAAAACATGCTATCGTGGAAGTACTTCATTGAATTAACAAAGGCTACTCGCAAACATTCCCCCGTGCAGAAATACACGCACACAAAGTGCACAGCGACGTGGGGGGGAGATTGACAGAAATCAATGTGTGCTAGAATTGATATGCTCTAAGCTATTTACAGTAAATGACAGCAACCGTAGGCTCTGCTGTCATGTGCAAATGTGCTCTGGAACAGCGCACACAGAATACAAAATATTCTCACCTGTGATAAGACAACCAGGATAAGTAGACGGTGCTTCTTTGTGCAAAACCATGTTTATTCATCAACAACTTTTTAAAGAGACACTCTCTGCCTTGCATCTTTTCATTTGAGGACAGGGGATATAATGTTGTACACTCAGAGATAAGCTGTCAAAGATGCAATTATGCAAATAAATAAGCAGGAATGTTCTTTGTCAATTTGGCTCTTATACAATTTTTTTTATCTATTTGAAGTATGGAAGCATCTTGAGTTGTCATTTATTTAATTTGCTATATAAATAAAACCCACTTTAACATTATGTACATATTGATATTTATTGTGATACAGTGCGCTGATAAATCAAACTAAGAAATTGCTATTATTTTCCATATTTAAAGGAAAATGAAATGCAGTATATTAATGATATTATCAGTAGTTGTTTTTTCATAAAATGCAGTAAACATGACAACTTTTAGACAACTGGTTTGAACAAAACAAGGTCCCTAACCAGGTGTTTCTCTGTAACTGTAGCTGCGGATAGAAACAACAGAGTGTGTGACTGACAGACTTTGAATGAATGACGACATGTATGTGTTAATTGTCTATAAATTTAACATCACATCACCTTCCTTGAAAAATGTATATATTGTTTAAGATTCTTATAATAGGTCAGTACAACCTGATGCACTAAAGACACTTGTTCTTATTAAGAGTAGAGCTGATAAAAACAATTGAACTGAATGTCATCAATGGTCCGTATCTGTACAATTCAATGATTTTGCAACTAATGATTTGTTTAATTTGGTTGGGATGAAAAAATAGTAATGACTTGCAATGACGTATATGGCGAACACTGCATAATCAAATAAATTACATGTCCATTAGAACTGAAAGAAAATGTAAAAACATGCTGTTTCAAGGTTTTTGCTTTTAAGAATCAACATCTTACTTCACAGCAGATAATTTGACTGACATTTCTCTGTTATAGTGAATTGTCACGATAAGACATGACCGTGTCACAGTGATCCCGTGTTCACAAGACCAAGACCCTGATTCATTTGTATGAATATTTAACACTTTTGCATCTTTGACTCGCTCATTTAATCATGTGCTCTATGAAAAAAGCCAATTGAAATCAACTGTACAGACATAATATCCCCATATGCCCCGTATACAAAGACAATAATACTCAGATCATGAATATTGTCAAACTATTTTCATATTCCTCTCCAATGATTTTAAATGATTTTAAAATTTGTGATATTATGTCATTTCTTTTGAAAGGAGGTGTTATCTTGTACCTTGAGACCCTGACTGAGCTGTAGGTGACAGACCAGACCTGAGTCAAGTCTTCATGTAGTGATGGGAGCTGACAGTTCCACTCACTCTATCTGTAGTGTTGGTGGTGCCACTCTGAATGTGAGCTGGAAAAGAATGTCTGTGGGTGAAACATGTGTCAAGTTGTGACATTAGTTGCTGTTGAATATGTGTAAGCTTGACATTGAGAAAGTGGAGCGGGCCAGCATGCAGTCTAACTGATAGACAAGCAGTCACACACACACACATCGCACCAGACTCACAGCGATACTGCTCAAACATGTATGAATGAGCACAAATACTAGAATACACACACAGGCAGCAGTGGCCATAACAGGTCCAGACCCCTGGGATTGACTATCATTAAAGGTTGGCCTGTGTAAACAGCCCCCTCCCCACCTTCTTGCTCAGCTCACCTTAGCTCAGCTCCGCACACATGCAGGCACACACACACACAAATACACACACGCAGAGGCCATGTGTGCATGTAAGTCCACAAACTCTCCCACTCCGGGGGATTTCATGTGGCTACAGCTGTGTGCCTACTGGCACTGGCAGCAAGAGACACAACAGAGAGGAGAGAATATAGGGGGATATATGAGAACGGACAGATTGCAGTGAAAGGCATGTTACCATGAAAAAGAGGGCAAAAAACATGAGAGGAGACAGTGCACGCTCTCACACGACCATAATATTATTTCTTTCCTTTTGTATTTTCTCTCCGCTGATGCCTACAGCTTGGGTTGAATATAAAACACTGATAATCTTTAAGTGTGACCGCTGAGGCGGAAAAGGCAAGTATTGAACGCCTTTCTTACCTCAGTGAGGCGGTCGCACGGCTCCACAAGCGGCACGAAAGGTTCACCGGAACGCAGGCACGTGTATACACACAAGGACCCACACAACATAAGCAAACACAATGACAATGGCAAGCATGGCGACAAGTAACACACACACACACACATATACAAAAAGAGACACACAAATAAATAGTGAATGAGGCTGCCAGGGCAGGGACGCACTGTTCCTCACCATAGCTCAGCTCACAGCTCTCTGCCCTTGTGCCGAGACCTCGGCCTGTCACTCTGCGTTTTACTCCCTGCTCCACCGCTGCACTGTAAGCAGCCAACACAATTTTGGGTATTGAGGTGGTGAAGAAACTGTCCACCACTACCCATTTGGCCTTTTCAGAGCTTGACAGGGAGGTAAAAATACACTTCATGCGGTCCTGCCAAAATCGAAAACCGGCTGCAGTGCTGCTGTGAAATGGGAACGTATATAGTCCGTGTTATTAGCCCGGCTGGTCTGAAATGAGGTTGACACGGCGCCAGACATTGAGATGTTTTCTGTCTTCTTTGTTTTTCTGAAATTCAATACGATGTGTTGTTGCACCAGATGGAGATGTGCGCAAAAGATATTAATTACTTGTCCTTTATGGTTTGTGACACTATCAATCTGTTATCAGCTGCCTACAACAATAACTGAAATGAAGTGTCACTGACAAGTCATCTCTGTGCTTGATGGCCTCCATTACAAAATTCGCCTCTTAGTCCTCAGCGTCCTCATGAGATCGGACAGTAACCGAGACGTCGGCAAACGATCAATGTCCCGTCGTGTTTGTCTGCGCAAATTGAGTAAATATCAAAGTAAATGTCGCCGTCGCTATCAAACACCTTTCCAAGAACAAAACTGGGTTGTGGACTTGGGAGTGCAGCCATATCATGTTCTCCTGAGGTTCATGTATATTTGATGGGGCCTGCCAGATGTGGCCTTGGATTGTGTGGATGTGTATCAGCGAGCAATCTCTCTCGCTGAGCTCACAGAAATTAGATTTCATCTCAGGCCCCAAATCTAATACACAAGCTTATATTTACTCACAGTTGCAGAGCATCATAAGCCAATATGACCCTATAGAAGCCTGGCAGAGCCGCGCAGAGCCGCGCAAAACAAAGTTAAATGAAAATGCTTGAAGCAAACTGTTCCGAAAGCCATCGAGCCGTCGTAGCTGCGACTAGCTCGGATAGCTGTTTCTCCTCCATAGGAAAAATAATACAAAATAAACCCTGCTGAACAATAAAATAACACAATTATTTCTGATCTCCTTTAGTTGAATAGAAATCAGGTTATTGATGATAAATCCAGATCAGGAAGAAAATAGTTGTCTTTCCACTCCCGTGATGAATGCAAAGTATTTTTCCTTACCAATATAGAAACGTCTGGGCGTTGAGAAATCTAATTCAACCAAATCTCACTCTGATATCATTTCAGAGTCTTTGTGCCTGAGCTCAAAACCGGCGCATATCGCAGATGAAACGGTTGCATGAGTCACCCTGTGCATTGAGACGCTCATGTCTCCCTCACAATGAATGCAAAGTCACAGTTAGCATGCCGAGTTCCATTTCCCTGTGCAGAGCCTTTGCCTGCCTTGAATACTCTCCTGGGACAATAGCACCCACTGAGGAAATTTAAGAGTCCTCTATTTCCTTTTGCCCCCCGCCCTCTCTCTCTCTTATCCTCCCATGACCTCCCTCCTTCCCCCCTCCCTCCGTCTGTGACACAATGAGGATAGATGTCGACGGCTCAGTTCATCCATATGTCTGTTTGTCTCGCTGAGATATATTCTCTAGTTTGTAGCGCGGATAAATGTGTAGTCAGCATGCTTTTGTTCCGAGGAAGCAGAAATGAAGGATCTCAGATTGATGAAGCCTTCGGTCAACACATTTTTAATCTTTATTACTAAAGTCAACATCTCAGCAGCTCGGTGTATTTCCTTATTGAAATAAAAACTTTAGAATGGATTGATCCAGATTAGTTTCTGCAGCGGATCAATGCTCAGTGGCTGAATGCTGCGTTCGGATGGGCGGCACAAATAGCTCTTAATTGTTGGGATTCCCAGTTGACTTGATTTGTTGCAGGAGCTATTCGGGGAGATGCTGCTGCCAATGGAACTTTTCCAAGCGTTTTGTAAGGCAGTACATGTCATAACCCAATTGTCTCAACGTCCACTTACAGTAAGTGGCCATGGTGGCTAAAGAGCGTGCCACGGTAATTGACTCAATGGGAGTTTACAGTATGAAGCATGAGGCAGGGGAGGCAGGGGAGGCAGACATAGTGCTCTCCGGGGATGGGCTGCTGTGACAGTGCCGCTATCTCTCTCTACTGAGCCTCACAGCATACAGGTCACTGGTACACAGGCACATATAGAAGCACACACACACACACACACTCAATACTTCCACAAAGAGAGTGATTCCACAGTCAGGAGCAGGGATCACGTCGGAGGCGCCGTCCCGCCCCACACCTCGAGATTCTCCCTCAATCTTTAATGTTTGCCCGAGAATGAGGGCGAAGGCGAGGGCGACACGTATCCATCCTATTTTTGTCCGCTGTTTGCATGGTGTGCCGCCTTGAATTAGACCGAGCTCGTGAAGCTTTTGGCTGCGGGGCTACTGGCACAATGGCCAGAGCGGGGAACAGTGGTGTCAGACGCTGTGAGAGAGGAACAAGCCGGGTGACATAGGCACAGCTAGGAGAATATGTTTACGCTGTCGGAGCCCGTGCCCGGCCTGGCACGTTCATGCCTGGTGCAATAGTTAATCAGCTTGGAAGCTGCTGCTGCTGCTGCTGGTGTGACCACTGACCCTAAAAGGCATCGGTAATAGGGGGAGTCTTTCTAATAGGAAGAGCAATATAATTTCGAGTGGGGCGCAGGAATTACAGCACATCAAGGGGAGTATTTTTTTTTTTTAACATCGCCTCTAGTTCTGGTTCATTAATGGTGGCTTAGATTAAAAGAGTTGTTGATGTTCTTGGTCAGAGAAAAAAGGTTGCTGCCTACTAGGTGCTCTGTGTGTGGTGCCTAATGAGCTTCCTGAATTATATGAGTGTGTGCGCGTGCATGTGCACGCTGGTTTCATTTATATAGGTGGGTTGTGCAATGTACATATAGATTAGACATTGCCTATAGGTATATTCTATGTAAGCCGGAGTGGGATTGAACTTCCCTCGAGAAACATTTGATATTTAGTGGATGCACATGTGCAGCTAAGCCAACACGTTTGTGCTCAGCGTGCGCACAAGCACCACGCACATTGTTTGCCTTTGTGCGCGAGCTACAATCAGATGTAATCGGGGACATATCCTTTTCTCAACCAGACTCAAAGGCTTGTAAGCTCGTGATCTGCTGCACTGGAAGACTATGAAAAGGGCTGGGGTAAGCAGTAAGCTTCCACCCACCTCCTGCCTGTAGCCGGGATGTGCGTATCCATCTCAGTTTCACCTCCCATACCCTTACAGCTCACAGCTAATTTGTTTCTGCAAGACTTAGGCACTCAGACTGAGGTCCCTCTCTCTCTCTCCCTCTCTCTCTCTCCCTCCCTCCCTCCCTCTCTGTCACTCTTTCTCTCCTTCTTTGCTCTGAATCCCTCTGATTCCCCTCAGGGGGGTGTACACCCCTCGCGATAATTTGTCTGTCACAAATGCAACGGCGCCCTCTCTGTGGCTTTCCCTTGCCCAAAAATGAATTTCAGCCATCCCATCTGGCTGTCAGAGGCAAGATGTCGCCAAGAATAGAAGCATCCCATCCTACCACATTTCATGGCTGGATTGTCATATTTGTCTGCGTGACTTATATATTTGACCCGCCCATGCCAGACGTGTTTTACATCTGATTTGTACTTATGGAGCTTTGCTTCCTTGAAGTCAGCAGGCTCTTTGTCTCCGGCTGTCACTGCTCGCTGCATATATAAAAATGAAGCAAGCTCTGGGGCTGCTATACAATGCAGATGGGGTGTAAAACATGGTGCATATATTTAGAAACAACAGGAGTCAGATGTTTCTCACTGTTACCACACAGCAGCCACTCGCACGGCTCTCCCATGCAAACCAGTTTCTGTGGGGGCTAAAATCACAAGTCATTTAATCTCAACACACTGATCTGAAATCTATTTGTGGACACAGCCGGAGAAGAGGGAGGAAATCAGAAAACATCTCTAACAAGTTGTCTCATCTAATGAGATTAGCGGAGCTGCTTACACAGTCATGACATGGAGATGCACACAGATAACCCTGTAATAACTCATTATTCTTCCCATTTCCACACCGACGCCTAGTCAAGGCTCGCTGACAGTGTGTGTTGTTGTTCTGCGCACACGGCTATCAGGCCAATCTAGGCACTGCAGCAGCGTAGAGAGAGATGGGTGAATTCCGCCTCGGATGCCACGGCACCAAAAAGCTACAGCGATAGAAGGACACGGAGATAGCACTCTCTGCCTTTCAGACACTGCAGCATTAGTGACACATGCATGAGTGCAAAGGAAAAGATGCAGTGTGTGCCGGCTCTCTATGTTTCTCTTGGCTTGGTAGGGGAGGCTGCCAAGTGAGAAAAAGGACAGAAATCAATTCAGTGTGGGCGCGTGCATGCATGTGTAGTCATGGGGATGCACAGTTAACGTCCCAAAAAAACCACGGGAAACAGCTGAATGATAAGCGAGTGCGGTAAAGGGCATTTTCTTGCCCTAGTTTCAGTGCACGAACGATCAATAACAACAATGGATCTCGTGCAAGATTCAGTTGTGAAAACACATTTTTCGTTCTTTAGTGGCACATGTGTGGAATTTATAAGAATTCTGCAACTTTCTCACACGGCTGCAGTACGAGACGTTGCCTTTCGGATTTTCTTTTTTATAAGTATTAGTAAATATGATATTGAAATTTATTTGATGTGAGAAAGTTAATGCATAATTAATATTCATTCTATCATCGTCATCATGGCTGTCCTGTTTACTGAGAGATTTCATAGATTTTTTTACGGGCTCATTTTGTCACAGCAGCTTATGCGTTTAAGTAGTTGTCAGGACGATTCTCTCACTCCTCTCACTGCCTCGGGGTCTTCATTCAGATCCCTATCCAGTACCATCACCTACAGTAGGCTGGAATATTCTCCAGTCTAATATCTCAATGACTGTTGCCCCCTCGACAGCCCAGCATTTTAATCACGCACAGCTTTGCTTTAGAATGTTTTTGACAAATCTAACATAAAGATGCTGTACCGCTGTATTTCAGTCACTGTACTGCAGTGCTCTGATGTTGCATCATTAACAGATGCACTATTACCATTGTCTAATTGTTGTGGGTCCTCTAATATGATTATAGACTCATCTGCTAAATTGTGATATGGCAATTTTAAGGGTGTTGATTATGCTAATGACCAGATTTCACAAACAGGTGGTATGCATCAATCTGAAAGGAGCAACAAGTTTGTTTAGTTTAAAGAGTACGGTGAAACCGACTTGGTACACTGATATCAACAATGCCGGTAGCAATGGGCAGTGTGTTTGTCCTGTGGTGCACGCTGGTCGCAGCTTCTCTTTCTGAAACTGTAAAAGTGACCAGCAGGGATTGAGCAAGTAAAGACGTGCTGCTGGACTCAGAAACCCTGACGCTGCACCACCACTGCTGCACAAAGAGCTGTTCACCTGTTTATTCAAAGTTCAGTGAAGGTCGACAGAACAACAAACTTCGCCAAGAGTGAAGCTGAAAACGGGACTCAAGATATGCAAGCAGCACAGGCAGATGAGATTTCTAAATGTATTATACCTGTATTTATACAAAAGTTTGCAGGAATACTTTGGTTTTATAAAATGCGGGTAAATCCACTGAGAGGAGGCAATTGTCTCCTTTCTCATTGCAAGTAGAGGAGTTTGCCGTTGGGACTTTTTTCCTCGATGTGTCACGTTCAACGTCACAAACGCACAGAGGGGCTCCCTCACAGCACGTCTCACCAAGTTAAGGCAGTCACGTTTCCATCACTGCCAATCAGAGCCAGAGCTGATCAAAACCTCTGTGTGCTGCAGAGTCATTTGACCTGGGAGTGAATGCTGATTGAATCCAATCCCATTGCAGACCAAAGCCAGATGCTTGTGGGGTATTTGACCAGTGGGAAAAGGTTTTTAGAAAGATATTGCATGCATTGTGTGTCTTTTGTACAATTTTCCGAGAACATATAGTTTGACTTTATCATTTCCGAAATGTCAGCTACAGAAAAGAGAGCCTGCTATCACCCCGTGGTTGCTTCATCCATCAAACACTTTTCTAGCAATGGCAAAGTACTTAAAAGCTGCCCTAACCTTCAATTAAGTGTTATAAGATGGTTCTAAGTAGCTGAGTGGAAACAGGCCCATTTATGCCTGCACGCGCTTCTGTCTGTGCGCACTATAACTGGATCACATAGTATTTTCAAATAAATAGCAGTGTTATCCTGCTGTGAGTGCCAGATCCAATTTGTAGTACGCCGGACAACACAAGACAGAAACGCCAAAAACTTGGATTTGAATTTTCAGATTCGTCTGCTTTGCTAGAAACAGACGCTATAATCTGAAAAGTCACAATGTAGTACACCCCACCCACGCTCAATCCCAGGCTGAATTTAATTTGGGGAATTTGTCTGCAAATGCTGTTTGACTCAGGTGTGGTGTGCGTGCCTGTGGTTAGCAGCCAGATGGATGGTTTCTGAGCAGTAGTGGTGCCCCCCCCCCCCGTGCTGTGCAGCAGTAAGCTGGAGGCTGACGTGCGTGTGATGATGAGGCCTGGAGTGTGTGGTATTGACCAGTGGATGTCACGTCGTGATTAGTAGGAGATACCGCACTCGCCAGGCCCAGGAGCACATTGATCCTGGAACCTGGGTACAGCCTGTCAATGGGGTCATTGTTATCATCCTTCCCTCTCCCCTTCCTTCCCTTTTGCCTCCCGCTATTTCCTACCCTCTCCTTCACTCATACCTTCAGCTTTCCTCTGCCATCCTTGTCTCTCCTACTCCACCCTTTTTGTTTTTTTCTTCTTCCACATCTCCTCTGTTCTGCTTTCCCATTCCCTCTCTCCTCCTTCCATCCACCCTCATGGATCAGACTCTTTATCTGGCCTAAGCCACAGCCAGCAGGCAAGCAGGCGATCTCTACAGAGGCCGGAGCAGAAGACCAACAGCTTCAAACAACATTATATTGGGCTGGCGTGAAGCATGTCTCACACTGACGGATGAAAACACAGGCCTCTCAGACACTGCCTCTATATGGACATTACTGAAACGCGAGTGTTTCAAAAGCCCACCGCTCTTCCTCTCAAATATTCCGATGACACCTCCCGGGGTGTTCGAAAGGCTCTTGTATAGAAATTAGGTAACGGTGCACTTGTGTGTCCCGATCCACGCTATAAACAAAAGCCCTCTGTCTCCGGGAGGAAGATGCAGTTTCTTTGGCAGCCACCCCGTTGGATCATCTGTTACGAAATCAGCGCAGAGTAAATCTGGTTCAGAGGAAACATGTAAAGCTGCAGGTAGCAAGAATAGTTGCAGCCATAAAAGAGCCAGAAAAACAAATCTTGCATGCAGTGAATTAACGAGTAAGTCTTTTTTTATGTCATGTTTCATTTTTTAATGTTTAAGCAAACAAGTAATACAGTCTTACTAGGATTAATGCCCTCACAGGCACACACACATGCACACAGCATCCAGGCACTATGTTGCTGCCCGGATTCTTTTTGTGCTTTAACTTATAGTATCTCCCTGTAGCCAGAGGAAATCCAGTGTTTTAGAAATCTGCGACTTTCTAATTTCTTACCGATTCCTTCAGCGTGAATCGGTCTGAAGCTGACAAGTTTGATGTTTGGGGGGAAATTTTAATGGAAGAGAAGAAATAATGTAGGTGTTGTTTCAGGACTGCCAGGCCAATGTGAAATTATCCATGGACTAATGCATGATCAGACCAGAGGCACTTGTGTTTAAGTGGATGCAGCCCGTGGTACTGTAGGCTGTAGCCATGGAGACAGCAGCTTTAACCCTGTGTTACGTGACTGCGTAGTGGCCATGGTTGTACAATTAGGCAAATGTTTTAAGTATTCATCTCACAGCCGGCTTTAAATATTTCAGATGGGAAAAGCCTACTTCATATGTATTTTTACCTTTTAGAAAAACTGTGGATTCATGGAAGCAGATGAGTCTTAAGAAGAAGAAGGAAAAAAAACTGCACAGAGAGAGAGAAAGAAAATAAGAGCCGGAGTGAAATGCAGCAAGGAAGAGGCAGCGCAACATTTATTGAGTGTGTCCAACTGGGCGCTAGCCTGGTTTGACTGTCGATGCAGAGAAATGTTTGCAGCAGAGGGGGCTCCGCATAGTCCACGGGTCTGTGGAGATTTGCTTACAGTGAGGAGATGGTGGAGGTAAGATGGCTCAGAGGATTCAGGCTCCGCTGAACGCAGGCTTATGTCTAATAATCAGCAGGGAGCGAATCAGCGTGGTCCCTCAGAAAAAAAGAGACAGGGGGAGAGCGATGGATAGAGAGAGAGAGAGAGAGAGTGAGAGATAGGAAAACCAAGCAGGGGAAGGACTGAAGGCGAGGAAAAAGTAAGTACAAGATCTAGGAGGAGTTATGGCGGGGGAAAGAAGAGAGAAAAAGACACGTCCCTGTGGCCACTTTACTTCTCTCTTGCGAGGTCTTTTATGCATACGAGAGGAATTTAGATAAGATTTTGCTGCTTTACATATTTTCATCCCTATTAGCTCTTAAAGTCATGTGGAATATTGTTAAGAAAATTAATTACCGACCTATAAAATGAGATTCAGCCGATCCAAACTTTCAAGGTCATCTGATCGATGTCTCGTTAATGTCATCTTTAGTCATTTCTTTTTTTCTTTTTGGATGACATTGTTAAGGTTGTTGTAGTTTTGCAGGATGCTTTTTACAGTCGCATATATCTGAGGCCCAGACTGATAAAACTCACTGCTGATGCCTCAGTGGTTTTTGCCATCTGTTGCAGATTACAAAGTACACTCAATTATGGCGCTTACTGGCATCAACACCAACAGAACATCCTTGTCCATTAACAGTGACCTAACACTCACATGCCCATATTTGCCACGTAATACATTAGCAGTGATCCAAAGCTCCGCCATGTCATGTTACCCTCTCTCTCTGATTACAGTGATGCAGAATTGGCTCGTTAATATCAGCAGTTTATCCATATTATCGTTGACAAGTCGTGGCCTAAACTGATGTGTAGGGTTGAATCACAACGCAGATTTCTATGCATGAGCTACGTATTGAAATAGTTGCCCTGCTTACACGCAACAGAAACAACATGTGCCTAGTTAATGCTGCAGCTCACTCTGGTGGCAACTAGTGTAGGGTATCGTTCGGGTTTTACTTGAGACAGTTGGTAAATTGATAAAACGGTTCAGATGGTCAAACTTCGGCCAGAACCGATAAAAAAAGCCCAAGACAACCATTGAGGATAGGAACGCGAATTGGAAAATTTAAATAAAATATTAACTGTTGCTGTTAATATCAACAGAAATATTCTTAATGGAAATATACAAATATAAATTAGTGCAAACTCGCACTTTTACAATTAAAAAAAAAGTGCATTAATGTAGGCCAACGGTACAAGCTGCTAGAGCCATGGAGACTGTGTATTGTCATTACAGTTAAGTTAAAAGCTACTACATTATTGTATTTGCGTTAGGTTATATTTATAATGGTTTTTTTTATGTGAATTTGTTAAGATTTTTGCACTTATTTATATTTGTATATTTAAGCCAAGTATACTTTAAACTGTTGATAGTTAATATGTTGAATTTCAATTTCCAATTCATCTTAGTTATAAAAAAGCTATCTTCAAGGTTGACCACTGTCTTGTGCTCTTTAGTATCGGTTCTGGCACCGGTACCAGTTTAAAAGTATTAATTTCGGTATCAGAACAACCCAAACAATACCCAACCCTACTTGCCTGTGGGGATGTTGGAGTGTGTGTGTGTGTGTGAATTGTGAATCTCTAACCTATTCGGTGGTTGTCACACCCCCAAGGTCAAGCTTCTTTTTTCTTTTCTCTCCCCCCCCATCAGCGGTAAATTATCTCCACAGGCTACTCCACCAATCCAGGGCCTGAACCGCATGCCCATTTAACAGGTGTCTGGTGAGGGGGCAGCGCGGTCGAGGTCGTGAAAACAGCGGCTGGAGGCGGCTGCAGGGCGACTCGACAGCATTTTAGCAGGAGCCCAATGAGTGATTACCTCAGAGCTCCAGTCATAATTCAGCGTGACCTCAATCTGCCAGCAACGTTATGCTTTGATGGATCTGTTCGCAGTTTTGGTGTCGAGTTCTCGCATGTCAAACACGGGCAGATAATGATTGGGCTATCTGTTGCTTTCACATAGTATAACATGCTAGATAGGAATGTGACACACGCTCGTTCTCTTTAATTCGTCCGGGATATTGACTAACTTCACTACGAGAACACTGAAGTCACAACAATGTCATAAGTGCTTAACCGCCATCATGGTGATGCCAGTCATCTGTCGGTCTATTCATCACGGCTGCGGTTTATCAATCAAAGTCTGTAACAAACACACATGCACTCACACACACATCCATGTTCACCTCCCAGTGTGGATAATTAGTGGATTCCCTCAGTGGGTGGTGGAGCCTGTGCTCTTCTCTCCTCTCTCTCTGACCTTCCCCAGCGAGCTTCCTACCACAGTGGGGCTCATCAAACGTAGCTCGAATGCATATTTATGGGTCCACTGACAGCTTGTGTGCGCTGGATTTATACATTTCTCCACAAACAATAGTAAAGCCCCAGTCACTCTTCCTGCCTTTCATCAACCAAAAGCTGGAGATAAATCAAGAGGCGTCAACCTGGCTGCAGCCTCCTCAGCAGCTGGGCCATCTGTGGGCCGGGGTGACGGACACGGGGCCGAGCCGAGCTCCATTCGAGCCGCTCTCCTCAATTACGACAAACGGATTTGATATACATATGTCTGTCAAATTGCCCTGGCAATCACAGTAACTGCTCTGCTGGCAAACGTTCCTCCTACAGCAACTTCTGATCAAAGACATTCAGAGAGTGGCTGTGGCGTGGCTGGCGGCATTGGGATTCAGGACAGGCTCCCTGCACCATGACCGACTCCGTCTGCACAGCGCAATCGGAGTTGAGATGTGAAGAGAGGCAATAGCACTAAAGAGTGAGGGGAGGGAGGGAAGAGGAGGAGGAGAAGGGAGGGATGGGAGGATTAAGCCCCCCCCCCCCCCTCCATCCCTGCGTCAGAGTGGCCATCTTTCATCTTGCCGCTGCCCCTCTAATGCTTTCAAGTGCCTTGAAACCCTCGACATCTGCTGCCGCTCCCTGGGACTCTGCACAGGCCACCGTCCTGCAGAGACGCACGACCGCAGGACGGTTTGGAGGGCAGCGTCGGGGCAGGGCCGCAGAGAGCCGACAGTCCCATCACTGGAGAGAGTGAGGCGCTCGATTCTGAAACACTGAAAAACAAACACCATGTCTCGCGCTGAGGTTAAATCACAAACTTGTATGCAGACACATTTATTGAAATCTTTTCTGTCAACAGCTGCTTTCAGACCCGAAAAAAAAACCGTTGATCAAATACACAAATTGTGGCTTATACCACAGAATGCTCACCACAGAAACATTTCACAGTTCACTCACCCAGACACATTAATTCTACTTACTACTTGCGAACAAATAAATGTAAATAGCTCTGTAAATAAACACTTCATCTTCTCCAAGAAGAAATAAGCCCCCCGCCGCCACTGATTAAGACTACCAAAGTGATATATCTAACACTTAACTCTGCTGTTTACCTCATAAACACAAAAGACTTCAACACAGCCACCCACACTGATGCTGAAATATCACAAACTGAGACTGCGTGCCTGCGTGTTTCTCTGCTGGTCTTCAATGCAGAGTCATCTAATGACAATCTGTTTTTCTCTCTTTTATGCGTGCCATTTGAGGAGCGTTTCACCCGCTGTGATTTTCAATATCATGACTTCAGTGGACTCCCCTGAACTGCGGCAGTGATGGTGCCTCGTGCAATAAAGCAGCATGGTCAAGTGCTGGGAGCTTTGCCTCTGATTCGCTCAGAGATTGGTAAAACAGCACTTGTGAACTGAAAAACCACATCAGGTGGACAGATGAGAGGTGGCTGTCAGCGCAGAGACAGCGAGGCATTGGCGATGATGTGAGGAGGGCCTCGTCGAGACAGTCGTGTCACCTTCACTTTACTGACTGTACGGAGGATTTTTTTCCAAAGGGGACGCGATTCAATTATTCCTGAGGAAATTATGTTTGTTATTTGGGATCTGGTTCCTCGTGGTGAAAAAGTCATTTTAGATATCTTTCATATTGCTCTGCAGCTGAAATGTAATTTAATTTGTGAAAGCCCCCCACCATCTCACTTGTAGACGTGTTCGCCACACACACTCACACACACACATCAGAGACCCACCTAGATCCACACAGCCTGTTGACTCTTTGTGCAACATGTGTCTATTTCCGTGCATCACAAACAGGAACCCTTGGTGTACTGATGAGCATCGGATATTTTCATTGTGTGGCACCGTGTCGCATTGTATTGCAGGGAGAAAGTGCGCAGCATCCATTCCCTCTGCAAATGTAGGGAGTAGGAGTCGAGCTTTATTTATAGCAATCCACCCACAAACTCCTTTAAAATTTAGTGATCTTTCAGGTACACACAAAAAAAGACTTAACTTACACACGGCATTACTGATGCAGAGGTGCTCCCTGTGTGTGTGTCTGTGTGTGTGTCTGTGTGTGTGTGTGTAATGACTGCAGAAAAGGAGCATCTGTGTCTATAATTGCAGTGTTTCAGGTTCATCCAATTACGGCTACCTTGAAAAGCACATTAACAGGAGGAGGACATGGGCACGCAGGGTTCATATATTCAAGAACACTTATCTCGGACTCTTTCTGCATTTAAGACGAGGGAATGAATTCATGTTTGGTTTGGTAGTGTCTCGTTTGCCAGTTTTCCTGCGTCCACTATTTGCAACAAACCCTACAGAGCCACATTGGCAGCATCTGCTCCATACACACATGCAGGGACTATTACAGAGTGAGCATATAGCGATGGATGGAAGAAGGGAAAATGACAGACAGCAAGCTTATTCCCTTCTCTGTCTGCGAGCTGTCTGTGAGACCAGGCCATCTGCACATTCATTATCACAGCCATGATTCCATTATTGTTCTGTGTGGCAACAAGGACTTGTTCTGTCTGGCCTTTGTTATTCTTATCAGCTGTGGAGCTGACAGCCCCCTTTTGATCATGGCAGCAACAAATTAACAACTCTCATCTAGTAGCACATGACTGAATTATCTCCCATAGTATAGCGACACTAAACATCATCCTGTCTCCTCTTCTTGTGTCCTTGTGCAGGTCTGTTCCACAGGGCCATCATTCAGAGCGGGTCAGCCCTCTCCAGCTGGGCGGTGAACTATCAGCCGGTCAAGTATACGCGTCTCCTGTCGGAGAAGGTGGGCTGTAACGTCCTGGATACCTTAGACATGGTGGACTGTCTGAGGAAGAAGAGCTCCAGGGAGCTGGTGGAGCAGGATATACAACCAGCGAGGTACCACGTGGCCTTTGGACCGGTAATCGACGGTGATGTTATCCCGGATGACCCCGAGATCCTGATGGAGCAGGGCGAGTTCCTCAACTACGACATCATGCTGGGGGTGAACCAGGGCGAAGGGCTGCGCTTCGTGGAGAACGTGGTGGACTCGGAGGACGGCGTGTCCGGGAATGACTTTGATTTCTCCATCTCAGACTTTGTGGACAGTCTGTACGGGTACCCAGAGGGCAAGGACACGCTGAGGGAGACCATTAAGTTCATGTACACGGACTGGGCAGACAGGGACAATCCAGAGACCAGGCGCAAGACGCTGGTGGCTCTCTTCACCGATCACCAGTGGGTAGAGCCATCGGTGGTGACGGCTGATCTCCACGCTCGCTACGGCTCTCCCACCTACTTCTACGCCTTCTACCACCACTGCCAGAGCCTGATGAAGCCTGCCTGGTCGGACGCCGCCCACGGGGACGAAGTGCCCTATGTTTTTGGAATTCCTATGATTGGTCCCACTGACCTTTTTCCCTGTAACTTTTCAAAGAACGATGTCATGCTCAGTGCTGTGGTCATGACCTACTGGACCAACTTTGCCAAGACTGGGTGAGTAAATGACTACATCTTATTGTTCATTAATTATACAATCAGTTATTAGAAATGTATCATCAGGATTTTATCAATATCAGATGTTCTTGTGATATTCTAATTGATATTCCTATTTTATTTTTTATTTTTCAACTTTATTATTATTAATATTTTAGAATATAGAATTTGACGGTAATGGCTGCAACACCAACAGACATAACCAACACGTACATTTACATTGCACCTTTAAGCAGCTCGGGATTGACAGAGGAGGAGATTTAATCCAGACGAACTGGACATGCAACATTTTTGTGCATGTTAAAAAACATAGCTTGTGGAATAAAGGACATTTTTGGTCAGTTTTTTGTAAATAGGAGGCAATCGAGTTGGAAGCTGTGTAAATCAGGGGGCGAGAAGATGTCTTTCATCACCCACAATGATTCTTGCCCTATTTGTGATTCTGGCTCTGTACATACATTCAATACTCGGTCATGTAAATCCCTGTTTTTTTTTTGTTTAAAAAAAAAAACTGAAGTGACAGTTGCTATAATATATCTATAAAGATGGACGACACCTCCTCCTGCAGGACATACATGCTGCTATCATGCTCATTTGGAGTCTGTTCATCGGGGATGGAGCCGTGGTAGCACGGTCTCGCGGATAAACACACTCGACCTATCGCCAGTCAGTCTCAACTGTAATCATGACATTTTCCCCCGTTTTTATAGAATCATGTGACAACCAGAAAAATAAACACTTGAACAAACAACAGTGTGATAAGAAGTACCGAAAATAACAGAAAGCATCTTTGAGAAAAATGTATTTAACATGTACTTTGACTTAGTTGGTTTTGTCCATGTCATTACCACTGAGGAGGTAAGATTTAGAGCCTATACTGCCGTCAGCCACCAGGTGGCGATCACTACACTTTGGCTTCACTTTTTGGGAGATGTCATGTCGTCCATCTTCATATCCAGTCTATGATTGCTACACACAACTGTTTTTATTTTGGCTTGCTACAGTTATCTCACCACTCTTAATTATTAGACTACAAAACTACATAAAAAAAACTTAGATAGCAGTACTAATTGATGCAGGAACTCAAGAGTTCTGACCAATCAGGAACTGGTACCAATGTATAAGTAAAAATCTTGAATAGAATTAAACAGGTGTTTGTATCATGGATTTAATACTAGTAACAACACAAATAACATTGTAAAATGATTGACACCATATACTAATAATACTATTATTTAAACAATGTAAATAATAGTAGTATTATTAGTATAACCATCGCTAAGTTAATAGTAACATAGAAACATCCTATGTCAGTCCTAGTAAAAGTATTTCAGTGCTACAGGAAACAAGCTGCAGGAAAAAGGTCCTACAATGGATTGTACAGGCCAGAAAAGTAATTTTTCAACAGACATTTTTTTCAGAGGTGTTTCTTTTTTTTTTTGCCTTGGCTTTCTGGGTTTCAGTCTGAAAACTTGGGACATATTGAATCTGAGCAAGATTAAATGTTCCTCCAGAATGTGTGCTGTGCTATTTGTGCTTGGCTGAGTGTTTGGGTTGAGCATGTGTGCATGACTGTCGGCCTTTCTGTGCACACACCGTGTGTGTGTGTGTGTGTGTGTGTGTGTGTGTGTGTGTGTGTGTGTGTGTGTGTTTGGCTGGAAATACTATCTATGCTCTATTATACCGAGGCCCAAAAGACACAGAGTTTTATCTGGGAGCCATATCACACTCTTGCCCTCAGCAGTATCGATTGCCTCAGCCTGAACCCAGTCGATCACTCGTACCCTGGGTGACTTCGCTCCCCACCACGCTCAATTTCACCCCCACCATCACAAAGTCTGCCCATTTTGTATGACGACTAGTAATCATTTCTAACAACTGAAATTTGATTTGGCAATCCCTGTTACCAGAGCGGTATTGATCCCATCCTGAAAGGGATGCCATCTGAAATCTTGTTCGTTTTTTTTATCTGTCTCTAAATCATCTGCTGTCCAATCAGGTGGCATTTACATCCAGTTGTCTGGCTGATAGGATAAGCCCAAGGCCACTGCCGCCTCTGCTAGATCCTTGAACTGCTAATGGCAGACTTGTGCAGATGGACTGATGTCGGCTGTTTTGTCTCCTCAAGGAAAAGCAAAGAGGTCCATCAGTGACGCTCGGACTAAACAGCTGTCTCCTCAGCCTGGCAGCCATGTTGTGTCAACACATACAAAGCTGCAATTTGTAGATCAGATGGAATTTTTTTCTAAGAATATTATCAGCTGTTATAATAAGAGAATGTTTTTAATTTTAATAAAAAAACACTTGAGGCCTGAAAGTAATAATACACAGTGCTCATCTCCAGAACTACTCTGAAATCAGAGCCTGCCACGTCAATGAAATAAATTTGATGGACGATGACATGAGAGCCTTCCCATCTTAGTACTGTGGTCAGTGAGGTTTCTGTAACCGTGATCCCTCTTTTACACCAAAATTAGTGGCTAAACACAGGTTTTTTAAACGTGGGTCAACCCGCTAATGAAGAATTGACTTCTTCCCCATTACCAGTCAATGAACTTGCCTTTCTTTTTTTTTTAATCCTGGTGTTATTTTCCAGATGTTCAACATCTCAAACACACCAGTGAAGCTCTCTCTCACCTCGCTGTCGTGCCAGTTTTGCATATGCACGACACAAAGAAAAACAATGCTGTCGCTCTTTGTTCCCATGATATAAAAAGTACAGAAACGTTCATGGCTATTTACGCGCCCAGGCCTTGAAGTTCAATGTGCATTATAACAATGTGCAGGAAAAGGTGCAGCGTCCAGCCTCCAAAAATAAAGAAGAAGAAATTAGCGTGTTCACAAGGGTGTCATGTTTCCATCACTGCCAATCGGAGCCGATAAAAACCTGTGTCTGCTGCAGAGTCACTTAACCATGGTGTTAGTGGGTTTTTTGACCAGTGGAAAAGAAGCATAACATGGTAATCACAGAGAGCAGAGACCAAACTAAGTAGCACTGTTCTGCTGACCACATTAGTTTTGTAGCTTTCTGCACCACAGATGATCATGATTCGAGTGGGGGGGTAGCTGGGTGGATAAACAGGACATGGATCTGCGTTTGCCACTCCATAGTGTGTCGCCTTGGCCTAACTCCAGGCAAGGCGATTACTGGCAGACCACAATTAGGCACTCAGATGGTAAAGAGCCTGGGATTAGATCCCCGGATAATAGGAAAACTCGGCGTGCTGGTAATTGTACTCCAGCTCACGTAAAGGAATCTACCATAAACTGTCCAAAGGGGGGGATTCTAAAGTTCATCCGCCTCATTCAGACCGACCAAAGGGAAATAAACGTCTCTTCGTCCGACACCACCCAAGCCAGTCTGGCTCTAGAGGACATCCTCTTAATTAAAACCCAGTTGAATTCCCTCTGCCTCTGTGGCCCTTCCAACAGCCATCCTCCCTATATCTATTGCCCCCTTCCAGATGTTGAATGAACTGAGCTGACCCAGATTGCACTTCCATAGCCTCATCCTTAAATCGTTGTAGAAACATGTGTGACACGATGTTGAGACACTTGGGCTCCATGTCAACAGTGAGTATCATAGCAGCCTCCCGCCCCAAAAGCTCTTCCTGTCCCTGGCTCTCATGTGTCATCTTTACAGGGCAAATCCCTGCCCGTGTGTTTTATTTTTTTCCTCCATCAGTGTCAGTGAAGCATAAAAGCATATAGTGAGTGCACGCTGTCAAATCTTCTTAGTGTGTGTGTGTGCGCGTGCATATGTGTGTGTTTACACTATGAGGCTGCTCTTTCCTGAGAGTGAGGGATGTTTCAGAAGCCGGGGATTTACTCAGCTCAGAGTTATTTTTCTGGCTGCAACATTTGTTTTACTATTGACAGGCAAAAATTGGCCCACGCTTTATTGCCACAACAACAACTTCTTCCTCTGCACAGTTTCGCCGAAAAACGTACGTCCACACGCTGCGACTTCCACACCCTCTCGCGCACAAATGCAAGCACAGCAACACGGCTGTGCACAAAAAAAACACAGGGAGAGCACCTCGGAATAGACAGGATGATGAAAAGCTCAGAAAAGATCAATCGTTACATATCATTAGTGTTTTGAATGTGTTGCACCATCTCTCCACTTGGTGGGTTTTTTTCGCCTGTTGGCTGGTGCTCATTTCCCCTGTAATGTGTGTGAACTGCGCCACACGCTGTGCAGGGATGCAGGGCTGTGTTTTTAAAGATTGCAGCAGTCATGTGCTGGATTTTTCCTCCATCCTCCTCTCTCACTCATTATTCTATTCACCTTGTGCCGCACCGCCCATTTTTTCTTAACGTTTCCGATCGTATCCGTTCTTCAGATTTTGCACTTTGCTAGCATGCACGCTAGCATTTGTATTGCAGTCCAAATATGCAGTATTGATTGCTTTCTTTTTAGAGACAACAGCTGTCAACCAATACAAGTGTCGAGGGAAGTAGCTACAGTGCATCTGTAGTGACATTTAACAGACAACGCTTCGATTTAAAATGCTGCTTGTTGATTTTTTTTTCCTCCTCTAAAGAGTTAACGACAAGCACACATCAACCGCTTCCCCCATCTGACCTCATTCACGCGGCCTCAGCCTTTTCTTTTACCCCAGCTGTCTGCAAGTTACATCACCCGTCCCTGATCCCCCCCCCTCTCCCTTGTCCTTTCTCCAGATTATCCCCCCACCACTTCCCTTTAGCTTCCTTCGTTAGGGCCAACTCAACCTGCACCAGGAGTCTGGGAACGCTTGGCATTGTGGGACAGCACAGCCCACAAACAGCCACCTACCTACTCCATTAAATAGGCACTCACTTGATAGGAGATTTGTAGCCAATATCCTGATTTGCATTAGAGAAGGTAAGGAAGTGGTGTGGCTTGTTAAGGGGCCTGGATGCCATTGATCGGTGTCCTCACTGTGCGCTGAATGTAATGAGGAGGACAGCGGGGGGAGGAGGTGAAGAGGAAGTAGATCTGCTTGTGGTCGACAATATGGAAGTGGTTGTCATATTATAACTGCGGTAAATACTGATAATATTAATGTTAAGTAATCAACAATAGCAATTTAGAAGTGGCAGAAAGCTGCTAATTGGTTATAAGAGAGAGTGTGTGTGTGTGGTGGCGGTGGTGGTGGTGGTGGTGTGGGGGTGTTAGAGGAGGGGAGGGGTTTTGTTTGCTGCCACTCATCTAATCAAACAAATCAATAGCATCCATAATAAGGAGTGGTCAGAGAGCCGTGTCCTCCAACACTTCTGCACGCCCCAAAGTCACAGCGCCTCGCCCTGCATCATTTAGCCTGCTGAACCCAAGGCTGCCATTAAATATGAGCCACGCATCACTCAGCCCTCTGCCCCAGCATGCAGCCACATGAAGGGCAAAAGAGCACAGCCCGACAATGTGCCCAGTCAGTGCTAGAGTCGCCCTCTGTACAACGTGCAAAGATAAAATCCACAAACAGAATTGGACTGAGTGGGTTTATTCAAAATTTACACCGAATGCAAGGAGAAGCTGTTTGGAAGCGTCTGTTGGAGTGGAAATCACAATTAGCTGCTCACTTTGTGTTACCTGGTAAGTACATAAATAACTGCAGGGGATGAATTTGTTACACAACAGTTACAACAGTCACTGAAAAGACTGGCTGCAACTTCACACACTTTAGCAGCTTAGCAAAATGAGCATCAGTGGATCGCTGAATAAATGCGTGGCTCCTTGTTTTATGTCGAGAAACTATACTCGGATGAGTATTCAGAGACCTTGAGTGTAAGGAAAATAGATTCTCGTCTCCAGCCTAAGGGCACCTAAACGTGTCTTTTCGGATTTGGTGATGGCTAGGTCTATGATCATTCAAGCGCTTCAAATTACATCAGGATGAAAAGGGGAAGGAGGTACATGGAAAATGAAAAAAAGAAAGAAAATGATAATCATTCTTCCCCCTTATCTACCTTTTACATCGGTGCTTGCAGATAAGGGTTGGAATAGGTAATGAGCTCAGGCCGTGTTCTGCCACATGTGTAGGTATAGAGCTGAGAGTCGTGTCTGTCATCCAAGAGGCGCAGCGATTTAAAGGAGAGCAGAAAAGAAGAGGTGTTTTATTCTTAATTCTCTTTGGAGAGGCTCGTCATCATCCCTGCGTGGCGTGTACGGCTTTGTGAAATGTGACATGTCTTGGATTCAAGTGCTGCACTTGTGTGGCCCCGGAGGTCAATACACCACGGTGCGTCATAAAAACAAAAACACACAAACACATGCAGGTGCACAAAGACCCGAGATGAAGTGCGCGCACACACATAAATACAAACACCCAGTCGATGAGAGGTACAAGCACATGGGAGCACTTAAACACGCATGGCAGGCCAAGGTTAGCAGGGGTCAGCAGGTCATCATGAGGGGAGGGGGGGACCGAGGAGGAGATGAAGGCGATGGTTTATAGCTGCACAGCCATATGAACACATCAGAGGAAATCTGAAAGGCCATTAAAACGCCTGCTTTTATGGGTGTAATAATCCCTCTCCTCGGCCTGGGAGTCCAGCCACAGCTCCAATGACCATCCGGATTAAGTGGGAGGTCTGACAGGAGGCAAGCTATCAGCTAATGCACGGGAGGCTCCGAGAGCCCAACAGGACCACAGACATAACATTATGCCAGAGCCGTTCATACAAGTCACAGAGAAAGCGTTTGCTGTCGAGCTGAACACATACAGTGAGCTCGGGAAGTGTTTGGACAAGGACGTTTTTAATATTTGAATTTGAAATGATACGATGAGCCTGAGGTTTGAGTGTCATTTGAGGATTTGAACAGACATCAAACAAACATGCGAAGCAGTTCAGCCTTTTTTGTACGTGTCACCGTTTTCTGACATGATAAGATAATGTGTAATATATGGTTTTTCTGACTATTGGTACCGTAGCTAATTGTCAAACAAATCTTACCTCCTGTTTAAGACTGTTTTGTTTTTCAGCAGTGGTTTATTGGAGCAGTCTTTGTAGTCATTAAATGTTTTCATATACAAACTAATAGGAGCACAGAGCCAAAAGAAAGTTCACTGTTCACACACTAATGGTGCATTGTTCCCTTAATCCATAACACAAATTAATTATTTACAGTACATAATACATACTAATCATCATAGTGTAGATGTAGCAGCTACTATTGTACTATTGTACGATGTAAATATTCAATAATTTTGACACTTCCTCGGTCAAACTTTGCAGCCTTTGAACATCACTGACCATAATCCTTCATCTTACTGCAGCTGTTCCCCCACATAGTGTTCATCAGCAGCACACTCACCAGCCTGCCGTGTTTGCCATGAACTCTGAAATGGGTTTGCATGTTTGTATGAGAGGCAGTGATACGTGGCCATGTTCTGGATGCTGAACAGCTTAGTGTGTTGAACATGTAGGAATATTGCATGTGTGGAGGAGTGAAGAAAAAGGAAAATACAGGCCATGATGTAACAACTGTATAATACTACTACTATAATAATAATAATAATAATAATAATAATAATAATTTTATGCATTAGAATATAATGTAATATGTAGTAACTATTATGCAGCAATGATGGGTGACGGCAGACTGGTCCATCATAGAGCGAGGGAGGAAATTAGACCCCAATGTGTGTGTGTGTGTGTGTGTGTGCATGTTCTTTAGGTGTGTTCATCCAATTGTATGTGTCTATGAAAAAGGAAAACAATTAATACTATCACTACCATCAACACCAACAATATTAGTATTATTACCATAATTATTATGGTAAATTATATTAAAAATAAGTACACGAACATTATTAATAATAAGGAGATTAATATCAATAATTGTAATATTAATTATAATAATACAAATAACAACAACAACAATAATAGATGTTGGAGCAGAACTTTATCTGAAAAATTACTTAACAATATCATAGATTGTCATGATAATAATTTGCAATAATCTTATCAAATGAAATTGAAAACATTAGCATGCTTTCGGTCCGTTTTGAGTATAGTTATTGTCGTTTTTCTTGTGTGAGCACACGACATTAAAAAGCTGCTCAGAATAATAAGTAGATGAATTGTAATTATATGTATTATGTGACTGTAAAGATGGACAGATTTAGTTTGTCCTCATATTCTTACAAAGGGAAGACAAAGTAACACCTAACTGTGAGACTTTCATTACAAAGTGCATATAATCACATTCACTCTGAAGGTGATCATTATAGGACAATTGCACTGGATTATATTGCACAGGTGTGATTCAGTGAACCACCGGTAATTTCCGCACAGAACTGGGACAGATTGCCACCTGCAGGAAACTTCAGCAGGGACGACAGCTCTATTTTACCGTGTGGAAAAGCACAGCGGCACATCGACACTCGGGAAACATTATAAAGCGGATCTCTCTACATTTCATCACACAGCAGCCAGTAAGACTCGGTACAAATAGAGTTGGGTAACCTAGTAGCCCTCAGCACACTGAGCAGCAGAAAGTGAGCTCGGATCACTCCCTCTGACTCCGCAGCTCAGGGCAGCACTTCAAAGCAGCGAACGGCCCAAAGTTGAGCTGCACTGCTAGAAACTGTTCAAAGGAATGTACCCTGTTTACTATTGACTTTGCAACAATTACCCAAGCATATGTGTATGTAATTAGATAAGGCAGCCAGTTGTTCTCTAATGCGGCAAATCAAATTAACTAAAGATGCCACATTGATTTCTTTGTGTTCCCTAAATTATTCATCTTCAGTTGCACTGAACCAGCCAGCCACCAAAGAGCTTTTCTAACTCCTCCGCACCGTCTCTCCCCTGCACACTGATAAGATCTACCCGAGCACCTTTTTCAATTTTTTTGCTTATCACAATTCTGCAAATTGACCCTCCTGAATGGAGCATTTGCTGCATTAATGCCGGGAATGCCCATTAACAGAAATTGCTGTGCCTCCATTACTGTTGCCGTGTGCGTGCATGTATGTTCTTTAGAGTTGGGTGAAATTTGCTTGCATGTGTGTGTGTGTGATGGCACGCACCGGGGCCGCTGAGAGAATTCATGAAGCACGAAGACTGCAGACATCCACGTCCCAGGCCGCTTCATTGACGTCCTGTTCTCTGGCATGTTGCACACAGGGAGATCAATATGACCTTACCTCCACCACCCGCTCCTTTGAAACTTAATTACTGATATTCAGCTACAAAGTCATCATAGTCTGGCTGTCAATATTCATTGGGGATCATTACGGGCCTAATAAAAGAGGTTATTTACGGGCTGCTCTGCTGACACCGGCACAGGTCCAGGGATTCAGCTCCAGCCATCTCAATTTGCTTTACCTCTCTCTCCCTCTCTTTCTCTCCTCCTCTCTCTCTCTCTCTCTCTCTCTCTCTCCCTCTCTTTCTCTCCTCCTCTCTCTCTCTCTCTCTCTCTCTCCCTCCTCTCTCTCTCTCTCTCTCTCTCTCTCTCTCTCCCACTCTCACCTCTCCCAGAAGCACTGACCTGAAAAAGAAAAATTGACAGCAGAGAAACTAACAGGAGAGAGGATGGAGGGTGAATTCTTCTGGCACGGCTTTTAATTCTCTTGGCCATGTTTGGAGGTTTTTCAGCCCTGTGCCTGAAAAAAAAAAAAGCCGCCATATCTCTAAATCCCCAACAAAATTTGAACCCTTCTCGCCACTAACATTGCAGGCAGAGCCGCGAAGGGATATTTCATGACATTTAGAGAAATGTCGTGCGGATCCCTGCCTCCGTGCAACAACAGAGCTTTAACTTCTCGGCTCCGCCACCAATTATTGTTTTCAAGTCTGCGGCGCTATTCGACAGGTTCTTCCACAGAAAGTAATTTCATCAGAACCAAGAGCAATACCGAGGCCCAACTCACAACTCCCACACCTGAAATTGTACGTGCCAACAAGGCTACAAGGAGTTGTGTGATTGTGGGAGATTGCTATATGTTAATTCATTCAATAAATCAATAGCTTCACTGTAATTGAAATGGGTGATGGCCATCCCCTGTTGGGGCAACGTGTCGAAACACTCAAAGGGGGAACAGTGAACTCTCTAGGTGAAAGGAGGTACTGCATCCAGCAAAAAAAAAAAAAATCTCCTCAATCCTATTTGTCTCACGCTTTCAGTCTCACACACAGACTGATATCCTCAAATCCACACATACACACGCTGATATGCAGCTCCCTCTTAGTATCTTGATTAATATGGTCCACTTTACATCAGTACGCTGGATGCCAATGCACACTGTGCTGCCTTCCCTGAGCAATTAGCGGAGGGGCTCCACCAGCGTTGGATTATCAACAAGATGCCTCCTGACGCGAGCCCTACAGCCTACTGACTTATTCATATGTGTTTACTTTAAAAGCCTCTGCCCTGGTTTTTGTGGGTGGGCTGCATCAGAACTGTAGTGAGAGCAACATCGTGGGAGAAGGGGGGAGGAGAGGGGTGAGGGGATGCACATTATGCCCACAGAGAGGTGCTTGAGAGGGCAGAGGGACTGGGTCATGCCTCATTGAGCTCTTGTGGTAGAAATAAAACTGTAAGTATGTGTGGTGCTGGAAACATTTTAAATCAGTTGTACAGAAAGTGAGATACAAACCACACCTGGATCAAATGTTGCTATTGGGGGATTGTGCGTTTGTGGGTTTTGCAAAAGCAAGATCACATAGTTGTCTTGTTGTCTTAAGCTGCAACTGATCCTGTCATGTTTTCCCTATGGTTTTTTATGTGCCTATCCCCACATTAATGCAAGAGCATGAATAATTAACTGCGCTTTCAAAATGTAATTTAACTCTGTCACGTCTGTGTCTTCTCCGTCTGTAGGGATCCCAACAAACCGGTTCCCCAGGACACCAAGTTCATCCACACCAAGGCCAACCGCTTCGAAGAGGTGGCCTGGTCCAAGTACAACCCCCAGGACCAGCTGTACCTGCATATCGGCCTGAAGCCACGTGTGCGCGACCACTACCGCGCCACCAAAGTGGCCTTCTGGAAACACCTAGTGCCCCATCTGTACAACCTCCACGACATGTTCCACTACACCTCCACCACCACCAAAGTGCCCCCGCCAGAGACCACGCAGAACAACCTGTCCACCAAGAGACCCAACGGGAAAACCTCCTGGCCATTCAACACCAAGCGGCCTCCCATGTCCCCGGCCTACAACAGTGAGGACAAAGACACTTGGAACGACGATGAGGAGACGGGGCCACTGGTGGTGGAGAATCCTCGGGATTATTCCACAGAGCTCAGCGTCACCATCGCCGTCGGAGCCTCGCTGCTGTTCCTCAACGTGCTGGCCTTCGCTGCCCTCTACTACCGCAAGGACAAGCGGCGGCAGGACTCCGGCCATGGGCAGCCCAGCCCACAGCGCCAGACCACCTCCAACGACATTGGCCACCACGCGCCCGAGGAAGAGATCATGTCGCTGCAGATGAACCAGACGCACCATGAGTGCGAGGCGGGGAACAGCAACGAGGGGGCCCTTCGCTTGGCCTCGCTGCCCGACTACACGCTCACTCTGCGGCGCTCTCCAGACGACATCCCCCTCATGACCCCCAACACTATCACCATGATCCCCAATTCCCTGGTGGGCATGCCCAACCTGCACCCGTACAACACCTTCACAACCGGCTTCAACTCCACCGGCCTGCCGCACTCCCACTCAACCACCCGTGTATAGCTTTAGGAGGCCAGGGACAGCCGGCGCAGGCGGCAGGGTGGGTGGGAGGGCGATTGTGTCGGTGGCGGAGGAGGAGGAGCAGGCGAACGAACAAACGGAGGAGAGGATTGTGTTTTATAAATATCACAGGGAGGGGGAGGGCTACGAGGGGGAGGGCAGGAGTCGGATTAAAATGTGAAGAGATTTAACTAGACTTTTACAACGAGGAGAGTTGCTGAGAGCTCTCTGTGGATGTCAAGTTGTGCAGAGCTGCCAAAATCAAACTGCTTCCCTTCCTCTGATCGGGGGGAAGGGGGTCTTTCTGCAGTGTTTTTTTCTAAAATAATCATTTTAAAAGCCTTTTTAAGCAGACTGAGGACATATCAACACTTTTTTTTCTTGAATTCATAACAGAAATAAAGAAAAAGTGCTTTTTATTTCCCATCCCTTGCTCCTGCGGGAGACACATCTAGAAGGATGGCCTCTGCGTCAATATTCGCGAAAAATGTTTTTAATTGCTTCTTTCTTTTGTTTTACGTTTCAATGCCTTACGAAGCTTGTTCTTTTTTGTCATTATTTCTATTCCCTGAGACTATTCCAAGTGGAGCCTGTTACAAAGCAGATGAGACTCAAAGATGAGAGACTGAATCGAGGATGGGAACCTAGAGGATATGCAGATGTAGAGATTTTATGCCCATTTTGGGCAACTTTTTTTTTTTTCTTTCTGTTGTGTATCAACACAACAACAACAGCCACACAAATGATGTTATCTTTTTTTTTTTGCATATAGAAATAATTTGTGTGGGACAGCACTTGCTGAGAGGAAGCAGAGATAAATACTATGTTACTGTGATTGTTTTGTTAAGAAAAAAAGTGCATCTTTTACAGCCAATTTATCTGTTAAGCTATCCGATATTATCTCCACAAAGTGTGCACGTACACATGCTGCTTAGAGCACCTGTGTGTTTGTGTGCATGTGAAAATGATTTCTCATTCCTCGCGTGCAAGTGCAGTGAAGAGACACATTGTCGGAACTTGCAAATGCGGGAGTAGAGAAAGAGTGTGTGTGTGTGTGTGTGTGAGAGAGAGAGAGAGAGAGAGAGAGAGAGAGAGAGAGTGTAAGTGAGTGTGTGTGTGCACCTGTTTTTTTTGTTTGTAGGTTGTACAACGTGGTTTGCAGGGGGGGGTTGGGGGCGGGAGGGTACTTTCTCATGTCGTTGATTTTGGTTCACCACCAGTAGTGTTCCTGCTGCGTCTCTGGGTGTCTGTCTTTGCAAAATAGCTCTTTTGTTATTTTCAAAGTTATATATGTCTAATTTTGCTTAAAGATTAAAGAATAAATCTATTATTTTATGTGTAAGAGAAAAAAAAATGGCTAAAGATTCAACTGAACTAACTGACATGATTCCATTGACTTTGTAAGAGTCCCTCTTCGAAAAGCAGACAGTGGCCTGTTTGCACTGAATAAACCTACATCAGTGCACACCTGTATTTCTTTGAATATATATATATAAATATGGGCATACATACATATATTTATAGGGCTTCTATGGAGATACTGCTCCCATTTACAAAACAATTAAAACAGTGTTCAGACTGAAAAGTCACCGACACAAAACGTTTCTATGGATTATTGTCGTCATTTGAAACATCCCAAGCCGAGACGTCTCCGTTAGAGCTCTATATGTATATTTATGTATAGAATATTTAATATTTATTTATGTATACCAGATGCATACATGCTGATTGTGCCATGTGCCAAATTAAAACTGTAAAAAACGAAGAACATTAAGTTTCACTAAACTTTTTTTTCCCCTCTCTTGATCAAAGTTATTTTCCTCCCTTTTGTGGCTTTTTATTATTTCCATTTTGAAAGAGTTAAAGAAGAAATATTTTTGCAGCAAGTGCAAGTCTTTCCCCCAGGACTTCCTCTTTACCTCCCCTCTCTCTCCTCCTCCTCCTCCTCCTCCTCCTCCTCCTCCTCCTCTCCTTTTCTCTCGCTGAAACCTTTGAGGAAAAACAGGCTAACAGCTCGGGGCCCATCGTGCACAACTCCAGATTTTACTGTAATTCATGCAAAGTAGTACCGCAGCAAAGGGCGATAGAGGAAAGATTGCCTTGATGTACTCACAATGCATCCTATTATGTGTTATTCTCCGGGTAAAACAGGAGTTATTGATTCTGCGAGTAAAACTGACAATGTTCATGAAGTGTCATGGCGGAGCTCAGATTGTCCCTCTGCGTTGCAGCGGAGTGCAGTAATCTGACCTGACCAGTGATCTAGATCACGGTGGCCATTCTTAGACATTTCATACACATAGAACTCAAATTTTTATGAAGCATCCCATTACAACTTCCCGTGGTATTTAATGATTGGAGATGCAGCGGAGCGAGAACCACAGTCTGGTCAGCTCATCACCGATCCTGCCAGTGGCAAAAAGAGAGACGGGGTTATTCGAGGGAATTTGCTCAGAGACTGATTTATATGAGTCATCTTGTTTTGGCTCATCGTGTCTTATATCGTGCTAACCTCCCAAGCAGCCACCGTCTTCAGCTGAGCCGGAGCCATTACAGAAACAAGCAGTGGGCCTCTACGTGGAGCTTTCTCATACATACACAAACATTTGATAGTGTCTCTGTGATTGTGCTTATGTAAGGGGTAGACTATGCAAATAGTCAAACTTGTCTCAGCAGCAATAATGTCAGCAGAAACAGGTTTTCTGCCAGAAAATGAACAAACAATAGCACGTCAATGACATTTCAATGAGCAAATATAGTTTTTTAAATACTCATGACTACAAAACTGAGATGAGCCTCACTTATAGGAATCTGTCCTTATATGGTTGATTCACCCAAATTTCTTAAAAACATATATTTGTGGAGTCTTATCCCAATCAATAAGTAATTATTGTGGAATTGAACCATGAAGACAGCTTTGGATTTAAGGAACTGAGGTTTCTGTATGCATCTCAATACAGTACAAATAAATGGCATTTTATTCGTGGGGCTCACAGTATTGACTTATGACACGTGTTCTATGACATGTGACACTGACATTTAAGAGATAAAAATATGTCCTGGTTACAAAGTATGTGGATTAAACAGAGTAACTGGGACTTTGTTTCAGAAAAGTCAAGAATCTGTTTTGGTCTTGGAAATGAATAAAATCCATGTTTTATATTAGTATGTGATGTGGGGTCATTAAAAGTGCAGACCAATGACAATATTAAAGATGGATGACATGACAGCTGCCAGAAGTGAAGCCAAAACATCTAGATTGTCCCCCAGGGGCCGGCTGCAGGACATGTCACAAATCCCACTTCCTCCATGTTAGCACATGGGACATGGATCAAACTAAAATGTCAAGTTAGACATCAAATCAATTTGGAGTGTGTTGAAGTGCTAATTTGTCATATAGGTTTGATGTTAATTAGTTGTTTGATGCTATGAAAATGGAGTAAAACATCGTGATTGACAGCTGAGATTGACACAGATTGGTCAGGCAGCTGTATTGGTGGGACCTTGATAGCGCAGCTCCACTCAGTGATCAACGCTGTGCAAACGTTTGGCTCCAAATGATGTCACCACGCTGCAAGATGGAAGTGCCCACAGTGGGAAGAAGTGGAGACCATGTTAGCCGCGTGGTCCAATCTTTATCTACACGCATTGAAACAAACCCACAGATAATTATCACATGAGTCCGAGCTTTTTGAAATATTTTAGCATCTTTCAGCTCATTGTTTTGGTTTTATAGCCTCAAACTTGAACTTTCTTCACTCTCTCTGCTCTCGTGGCACTGTTTTGCAGACGCAGTAGGCAGCTCATTTCACTTAAAAAGCTCCACTCCAAGTAAAAAGTTATGTTGCTCTGTGTACTCTATGTGTATATATAAGCAAGTTTGTGATGAAAATCAATTACTTTAGGCTTCCCAACATAGTTAGAATCAAAAACTAAATTTCAGCCATGATCCATTAATTATTGATTCACGATGATTAAGGCCCATTCGCTAATGAAGGACATGAGATGCAGCTGAAAACCGCTTTTTTTTTTGCAATAAGTGCACTTGATGCACCTTGAAGATTTCTAGAAAAATGACCCTTTAAACCAGAATATCAAAGAATCATTCAGCTGTTTCCTCATCTGATCTGTCTGCAGTGGTGGGAGGTCAGTTTCCATTGGCTCCAAACACACACACACGCACACACACACACACACACACACACACACACACACACACACACACACACACAGAGTAGCACAGGGCTAAAAATTGAGCGGTGGAGTTGAGAGTGAACTTTCAAAGGGAAGAAATGTCATGGGAGGGCAACTTATTTTTTGCCATGTAATTTTTCCATATGGTGTTAAAGCAGAGCAGATGTCACTGAGTATTGGCAGGGGTGGACCTAGTGGCCTCGGGGACCCGGTGTGGGACACATGACTCTGTGAAGAGCCACCTAATTAAGAGCCGGACTGTGGAAGCTGCAGTGGTGGTGCAGCGAGAGGAAACAGGGTCAACCCCCGCCGCTACAATCAGACACCTGAAGGCTCGGGTGAAATTAATACAAACTCCGGTCGAGAAGAATCACCACCAGTTGAAAAATGGGACAGTTATGAGCGAGACACTTTTTGCACTGTTGAGATTTTTTTGCAGTTCAGTGAGTGTGTTTTGAAAGTGACATCATTCGAGAATTGGCTGGAATACCCCGATGGGGCTTGTGACTGCCTCGACAGCACCGAAGACAAACTCAGCCTAGGAAATGGATGTGCCAAATTACACAGTGCCGCCCGCTGGGAGAGTGCTTCAGGTGTGTGAGTGTGTGAGTGTGTGTGTGCAGATAGTGAGAATTGTATTTCTACTGCAATGAGCACGTTGTTACCTTTATTTTCTTTCACCCTCTTCCTCACCCTTATCTCTCTCTTCCTGTGTCTCATTCATCTTTTCTCCCCTCTTCTTCTTTCTTTCATGCAGGTTTTTTTTTTCTTTGATCCTCCCTCGCACACGAAGCAATGTGAGCAGCTCTACCTCTGTTTCACACAGACATAACTCGCCCATTTTCTCTTTTCTTCTACTTTGTAAGTGCCGTAATCTGAACAGCTCGCTCATTTCCAATCATTTAAGGTCTAATTTTCTTGAATTGCTAAATTTCTCTCCTGACTGAGGAGCTAATGAACATTACTTATTGGGAAGCAGGTTAGAACCAGTCGCTGAACCAAAACTCAAATTTAAATAGCCTGTTTTTCTCCAAAGGGAAATCACACTGCATTTGTCAGAACATCAATAAACTATTATTTCCATGTGAAAAACGCACTCCTGATGATTTTCTTTTGTACCCACGGAGCATTAGACAAATCATTCGCATATTTTCCAGGTTTTTGGGGTTTTGGTGCCATCAAACCCAGATGCGCTAACACATTTCTTTACTAGAAACTAGAGCTGAAATCAGCAAACGAGTTGTGTTTGAGCCCAAAAACATCATGATAAATCTCTGTCATCTCAGTGTCACTGTACAGATTACTAAAGATGCCCTGTTACTTATATGTTTATGTCCATAGAATGTATTTATAATCACACAAACTGGAGTAATCAAAAATAAATATCTATTCTTTCTGTATCTTCTTTTTGTGATTCTCATGAATATAGAGCACGACATACATTTTCAGTGGCCGTGAGACCAAGAAGTTTGGTGCTGATAATAGTGTTTTGTATATTTGTCGTCGTACAATCTTACAGAGCATCTCTGGAAGTGCTGTGTTTGAAGTGCTCTGTTCCTCCAGAAATCACAGCTTTTGTATTAAATGATAAGGCAGGTGACGTTTATCATTACCATCAACAAATCCCATTATAAAACTAAAACAAAACAACGAATTTATCCTGCTAACAAGTGCCATCTGTGAAGCCACAGCCAGATGTAACATATGCCTCTGTGCTATGAACCCGTTGTTGTCCAAAAACCATAAGAAACGCTGAGACCGGAGCCAAACTGGAGCCTGGTGCATTGGGTGACATTCTTTAATTACAATGAACACAGTCTCTTCAGACTAAAGCTGAGCAAGGAGACACATCCCCCAGCATGCTCAGTGATGTCCGCCTGACATCAAGCTACCACCCAGAGAAAAGGCTGCTGCAGAGTTGTGTGAGAATAAACTGAAATATCAGCCAATGATATGGCTGTTTTATGCGTTTTTAATGGTTATTGGGTGATGATGGAGTTCTGTAGCACAGAGGCATAAGCTCCAAGCGGAGGGTGTGCAGACACGCTTGTTAGCGGGATGAATTCAAGGCTGTTTTTTGGGGGCTTTTATTGGGCTTTGTTGGGAAGGAATAGAAAAGATAAAATAACACCAGCATGATCCTTGAAATGCAGCTTTGGGGGCAACAAATTGTGGACGCTTTCCAAGAATAGAACAAGTTCAAGTTTAATGTACTTCTCGGCAGTAAAAGGGGCCGGTTAGATTTTTATGGCGGTCCAGTGAAGAACAGTGGCAGCCTGTGGTTCATCTCGTACAAGCAGTCCCACCTGCCCCTGCGGCCTAAAGCTGCCTGTTGACTACATAATGATCTATCCTCTGGAAGATGGATGGCCTGGAGATACCGCTGGGGCTGCCGAGACTAAAGCCTGTGCACTCCCAGTGTGTGTGAGGGGAAGTAACAACGGCCGGCAACACGCACATTTAAAGCCTCTACACAATATCTATCCTGTTTCCTGTCCAGGAAACCCAGCTACAACGAGATGCTACTTGACGGCTAATTTTTCCTACTAGTTGTTTGGTGGGGGGGGTGGAGTGGAGTGGGGGATCAGGTTGCACGGCAAGATTCACATCTTCCAGGAGGTTTCATTTCTACTCTAACTGCTCTCATCATTCACAGTATTATCTTGCAGATTCTGAGCTATTTCACAAAGTCGCTCCTCACCAGCTGAGGCCGTGCAGGCCCGGCGCTAACTCCCAGTTGCATCAGCTGGAGTTCACCATCAGATGGCAGTCCACTAATGCCTTTCTCAGATGTTGGTTACTGGTGGCAGGGGGAGGGTTGCGTCAGTGGGCCGTTGATGTCTGAACTCGCAGGCCTGTGCTGCTCCGCTGTACAGACTACAGAAGGCTCCCTGAGGACTTCCCCCGAAAGTATCTTATCGCTTAGATCACATTAAAATGACTTTCAGTGGCACAAATTTGATCTTTGGTGCTAATCCAGACTACCAGGCTTTTCACACATCTTTCAGATCAAATACACAGAGAGTTTGAGCTTATACTCAAAAGAAGAGCTTTTTCTGTTGTGTACTGGAAACATTCTTTGAAGTTAAGCCTATTTTTGCCCGGAGTGGCAGAGACATTTATTTGTCAGTGATGCCTAAATGTTAGTTCTGAGCAGTGATTGTATTTTACTCTGATATTGTTCATACTTAACCATTAAATGTAAATAGCAATTTTTTAAATTATTTTTAAAAGATTCAATGGTTTTGCCGATAGATATCTAATCTGGATTATACCTCAAAATTTGGGTCACTGTCTCAGTTGTTTATGCACAATAAAAATACATTTTCACTTATCCTACTTTAAATAGATTTAAATTCCCTGCTTTAGTCTCAGCTGTCATGATGTTTCACCTCACTTTTATAGCATCAAATAAGTAATTAAAAACAAACCTACCGGAAAGAATTTGTACTCAAACAAAGATCCACATACAGCCACTTTAGTATTAAATTACTGTCTCATGTAATTTACTTTATTCCTATTTCTCATGTCATTTCTGTGAGGCACTAGTTTTTTATTACTCCATAAACGCAACATATTTTTATCACACATATGATACATTTTAATATTTCATTTTATTGTCAATTATATTTTTAGACTAATACTGTTTTATTAAATATAATCAATATGATTGTTTTATTCTCTGTACTTCATATTCTCTGTACTTATGTTATACCGTAATCGTGGAGCAAGCTGGTACAAGAATTTCCTCCGGCATTATAAAGTCTGTCTAAAGTGTGACAAGAACTACCTAAAATGACAGAAACCATTTTTTGAGAAAAACGTATCATACTTTGACTTTTTAGTTTGGACCCCATCCCATCCACTAACATGGAGGAACCAGGATTTATGACCCCTACTGCAGCCAGACACACTTTGGCTTCACATTTGGGAAGCTGTCATGTTTTCCATCTTATACAGTTTACTGTCAAAAGTATCATCCTCGCCACAAAAAATATTTTCACACCACTAGAATACATAAAAAGCTCAGTAGTAAAGCATTGTGGGAACTGCAGGCAACTCTAAAACTTACTGTTGGATCTTAAAAGTTGTCGACATTGTTTCTATCTGCTCTACTGAGGCTACAATCACACTGGAAACATTTCACAGCGGTGAAGATGCACAGAGAGCTCCTTGTGAGACTGACAGCTTGCTAGCTCCCTGCATTACAAGAAAGAGCAGAGTTTTTTCCTGCTCACTAGGTAGCCCATGGCATTTACAAAAGCTATGTTCACTGTCAACTTCATTTGAGAAGCACATCTTCTCACAGCTTGTTTTTACACCCTCTTCTCACTAGTGCTCAACTTTTAACTTGACTTTTAGCTTTATCTGAAAAACAGTACTTCTCTAGAAACCAAGAATGGAATTGTAACATTTCCTCAGCTGCTTGGTGTTTTTTGTGTTGCTTGTTTGAGTTTCCGCGATGAATTCAAGTAAATTTCCGGTCTGAGTTGAAAGAGGAAGGGTGAAATGGCGTCAAGAAATCCCCAGTCAGCAGTGACGTAATGGCTCATTTGAAGACTGGATGGGTCACATTCTTTGGGAATGAAATCCTCTGTAAAGGAATTCCACTGGTTTCCTGCCCCTGTACACTGTCTGAGGAAAACAGGAAATGACCATATAGGTGGGAACTCAGATTTACAGTAACCACAAAAAACAAAATTGGCCATTAACATTCCAATGAATCAGTCCAAAATGACGGAAAAGATATTTTTTTCCCCCTCATGTCTGACTGAAATATTGCATGATGGATCTAATTTAATTTTAAATCCTAAACAGTACTTCAAGTTTTTAATGTATTCTGATGCGATTCAACATTTGTTTGTATAACCAAGCATTTGTAGATACCACAGAAATGCAGGTTATTGGTGGCCATGAGTTAATAAAAAAAAGATTTTGCTTCCCAAAGATGAACTCATCAATTAGTATTGAAAAGTCACATTTTGCAAGGTCAGAGCAAATGCCTACAGCCGTGTGTATACAGCTCTGTGAGGCTGCAGTTCACCTGAGACTATAATGAATTATTGTATATAATACTAATATGGCTGACAAGCATCGGGAGGTTTCTTAAACTATCTTAACAAACATTGACTTATAATAATGTTGCCATTACTATTACAGGTATTTATGGCAGGTAATGAGATATCAAAGATCTTTAGAGGTCACCACGTAGACTGCACGTCGGTGTCTTCTATGCGTGTGTCACTGCCTTTTCATTGGCATTTTTTTTTTTTTCTTTTGCATCTGCTGTTTTAGAAGCATAATTTGCGCTGAATCCAGCGGACGATCCCCTGTGATCTCACATCGAATTCTCCTGACTTTCTGTGGACTTTATACTAGAGGGCCAGGTGGAGAAAGTCAGTCGATAATCTGGAGCCTCTCACACATGCACCTCCTCCGGAGAAAATACGGAGGATCTTCGGAGTTCAGTGCATTTCTGAAAGCAGGCTTAGGATTTATCCTCTGAGCACCATGAATCTCTGTCCTAAATTACATGGCAATCGATTCAAGGGTTGAGATATTTCAGTGGGAATGAAACCAATGGACCGACTGCAGTCTGACCCTTAGGCAACATTACAATTCCTAGAACCACGCTGCTCTTGTGGATGAAAAAAAGATCAAGCTATGCAACACTGCTGCAGATCATATCTGTGTTTACTGTCCTCTTATGCTACTATATCAGAATAAGTGAGAAGTGGTTTTCCATTATTTACGGCCGACATGAATATCTCTTGAATATCGCAAGAGATGCCATCTGAGAGATATAATTTCACAGCGTACCATCAAGTCCTTTATGGTTCAGGCACCCCGCTCTGCCTAGTGTGAGCTCTGCAAGAATAACAAATCAGTGATCTGTGTCCTTGATCAGGGCTCAGGGACTGACCTCGGTTATGTAAGACCCACTCAGAGTCTGTATGTATGTGAGTGCGTGTGTGTGTGGGTGTGTGTGTTAGGCGGTTGAGCCAGCTAATTCCTTGCGAGAGCGTTGTTAGCCTGGACCATTTGGGGAGCTCTCTCAGGGGAGCGGCGTTGCTCCAGTCTCTCATCAGGCAGATGACAGAACACTGCGTGCTCTGCATGCTGCACTCATCTCGGCCATGATAGCCTCGCTGCACAGCCCATATCTCTGCTTCATTTACTCATTGTCTGATAATAACAAGTGTCTCCTCTCTGCTATACTCAATTACCTCTTCATTAGCTCGCTAACTAGTTTAAAACAAACCAGCATTGTGGGCAGAGATTTTAGAGCCTATACGTGACATTTATTACCATGATGCCGCCGACGATAGGTGATGAGGGCTACAACATGATATTCATTATGTCTTCATCTCTTAAGACCATTCACCGTCTCATCATAACACCAATTCATTTTAATTTATCAGCTAATGGACTCGGTTCATTCATCATTTACTCTGTTATCTAAACAAGGCGACTGGCTAACATATTGGCCTCTTACTTTAGTGCGCTGCCAATCAAACACCAGCCTCACAGTAATTAGCACACAAACAAAGAGGAGGTGTTCCCATAAGACAACCTGATATATTACATCTGATCCCACTGAAGAGGAATCTAATAAAAAAAAAAAAATCACACAGCATCATTTTCTGATGGCGAGTTTTTCACGTGCAATGAAAATGACAGCGTGGATTAAAACATTTAAGGCTACATCCATCCTACTGTTTTTGTTGGAAAATAGCGTTTCTACAATAAAACTCAAATAACAACTTGTCTCCTACACACGTCAGCAGTTGTATCATTGTAAAATGCAGAATTTAACTGCACAACAGCTGTTAGCAAAAAACATCCATCCACAATTCCTGATTCAGTAAAGTGCACATTAGGTTATTCTTTGTTTTCTGTTATTTCTATAGCTTTGAGCAAAGCCACACATCATTGAATATATTATGAAAATTGTTCCTTATTCAAGAACAAGAATCAAAGAATAGTTTGAATTGTAACTGACTACCGACAGGACAGGGGCACCTCAGGGGCCAATCAGATTTCAGCAGGGCCAGTGCCCCCCTGGCCCCACTTTTAGATCTGCCCTTGGAAACTGATCTCAACGTGGGAATTCTAATTGAATGCCTTTCAGTTTCATCTTCACTACACCGACATGTTCCTGCATAGTTGCAGTTCCTCAACTACAGCCTCTGAAAACAGGATGTGCCCTTTGTTTGAGGGAAGTTCCATCATCCCGAAGAAAACGTATCCTGCAGCAGCTGTAGCCTAAATCAGTCATATATGCCTTTCTCTGAGAGGAACAGACAACACAGGAGGAACAGGTTACTTAACACGACCCCTGTGTATTTCCCTATTGTCTGAAGTCATGGTCACTTTCTGCTGCCACTATTCCTCTTTGCTTTACAGTAATGTCAGACTTGCTCTCAGTGCTACACCCTTCTCTGCCTCTATCCCCCCTGCACAGGCACAAGCTCTCCTCCTGGTCATCGGGGTTAAATAGTTGGCCCGAGTTCAGAGCTGACCTGAACTTTGTGTCTTTAAAAAGGAGTCATAAATAAGAGACGGTGCTATATCTTTAATGTCCAGCCTTCCTTCCTTCGACCGCCTCCGCTGACATGTCAAAAAGCAGGTCCACCAAATAAGTCTATTCCACAATATATCACTAGGGCTGCTGGTATGGATGGCTGGTTGTATCAACCAGCTGTCTGGGGATTTTTAAGGAGGAAAGAATAAAGACTCAATAACTTGCTGGACTGTGAGTTCTCCGTTTCCAGAAGGCTAAACTTTTCCTTTACTTTAAATAGAATCTTACGTGTACTTACAGTACATGGACACAGTACTGCATTTTTATAGCGCTTTTCTAGTCTGATCGACCACTCAAAGTGCTTGACACTACATGCTACATTCACACATGCACTGAAATTAATTTCCAGTTCAGTGTTTGGCCCAAGGACACCAACGCTCAGAGTTGGGGATCGACCACGGCCTTTCGATTAACGCCTCGCTCTTCCTCCTGAGCTGCAGCCGCTCCCCAATAAGCAGCACAGATTAAGATTCATTGACAATTGTCATTCTTTACCAGTGTAAAACAATTTTTTGCATATTTCAGTTGGATTATACTGCTGTTGTCTGTTACTGTAAAAGTAAAAAAAAAAAAAAGTGAAAAGCTTGTAAAGTGGGAGACAAGTGGCGGTCCAGGGCTACACTGAAGTGACGGAGTGACAGATTGGAGAAGTCAAGCGAGGTAAAGTTCTGAGACGTTCTTTTACAGGGAAGCAAAGCAGAATGTTTCCTTCCTCCAGTACAGAGCTCAGACTTGTGTAAGAGTGTTATAATGACGTCAGCTCGCAAAGTCTAAATGAGCATTGTCTCTATTCAGCACAACCAACGCATTTCCTCTTCAGGCTGTCTTCACATGGTTTCTGAGTTAGATGTGCGTTTCCTGATCATAGTTGGCAGAAGTGAAACTCAGAGCGTAACCAGAATAGACAAACAGGAAGCAGACAGAACAAACAAAGAAGAATGGGTGAAGGGTTCTCGAGGCATGTGGTGCGACACCGGCGACAGCAGGTTTAGCGAAGGGGTAGGAGAGAAAATAGTTTGTTGTGGTCTATATAGATTTATAGGTCTATATAGAGATACTTTCAACAGTGTGTCTGTGTGTGTAAAGACAGCGAGGTCCAATTTACTTCTCGATGTCAACAAAGAATGAAATATAGTACAAAATAAAAGTCAAAGTCTTTATTTATATTTGAATCCATCTATACAACAATTTATATTAAAACAATATTATTCACAACTGTACACTGGAAAGGAGGGGAGCATAAAAATGACATTTAATGTTACACAGCAGATCTGATCCCAATGGATTTGAGATTAGTTAACAACTAAAGTGCCATCTGTGATTCTGAACAACGTAAAGATCAACATCCCGAAAAGAAAAAAGAAGGTATATATGGTTCTGAGGATTTAGGACCCTCACATAGCCCTCAGGAATTTCTAATGTGGCGTGAACATACTTTCTATACTCAAGGCAGATGAAAGCTTTGTCTAGTTTGGAGAATATGTTACACATATCGGATCTGATGCTGCAGGGACGTCATCTCGCCAGCTGGACACGGCGCTGCGGAGGGTCTGAGGGTGTTCTTGCTTTTTTTTTGGAATGGAGTGCCCTTTTAATTTCTGATGTTAACCTTTTCCCCCAGAGCAGCCAGGGGAGCATTTGTTCCCTCGGATCTGCTCGGGTGAAGATCTGCCTGTCTGCTCGGCAGTAGCCAGCCATGTCGCCCCCGGCCTGTTTCTCCCCCCTCTGCGCGGCTCGCCATCGCTCTCTGTTCACATCTCTGCAAGAGAGTGGGGGAGAGAGAGAAAAACCACAAAAGCTCAGAAGCTAGAATAGGAGGGGGCACACAGGCATATTAACACTCACACAAACATACACAGACTAATAAGTGTAAAGATACAGGGGGAGTGACAATTCATTCATAACATTAATTCTCTCTGTGTTGAGAGAACTGATAGCTGAGAATGCATGATTTGTTCTTTGTAGAGTGAGTGTCTGTGTGCAGGGACATGCATGTGTTGGCAGTCCTCTGAAACACCACTGCTTTAGGACTGATAGCAGGATCACCATGCTTATGTAGTCAAGTATGCTATTATCACTAGAGGCCGTGCAGATAGTCCACCTGAGTCCCCAGACATGGCATTTACACACAAGAGGTGCTCAGAGATAAACAGCATGGGGGGGGGGGGGTACAGAGGAGAAACAAGCTGGCTACTAGTACACGCTCTGTTTTTTAATGTGCAACAGAACACGGACTCCACATGGACCCGCCACACCGCCATCACATGCTGCAGTCCTCTGCCTTTTCAGCTTAAGTGCAAAAGGAATAAAGCTACGATGGAGTGATAGGGGGTGTAATTCTTTTAAATACGCACCAGCGAGTTCCCGGTCCAACATGTCGATAAAGCTCTCAAGTTCCCTTGTGTCTCCGAGCTTGGCTGCAGAGAGAGGACAGAAAGAAACGGAATTTGAGAAAGTATAGAAAAAATAAGCCAGCATGGAACTTTCTTTTTTTTGTGCAGCTCAGTTCAGTGCTATTTCCTTTGGACCAAAAGCCGAAAGCTAATCTAAGTCCCAGAATTACATCTGAACCAAACTGCTTTTGGACTGGCAAAAACATTTTCAAGCTTCTTTTCTAAGAACGGAGATAAAGCTGATCGTAAGCGCTATAAGACCTCGACAGCAGGATGGATCCCACTAGGATGTCTGCTGAAAATATGTGAGGAAGGTATTTTGTAAAAAAAAACACAAGACGCCTCCTGGTCACCTTCTTGGTTTCATCCATTGAGATTTAAGGGTAGTCTGTGCATTTGCATGAAAATAAATTCAACAGCTCCCCCCCAAGCCACCATCAGCATGAAGAACCCCTGCATGAGCCTCGGAAAAGCAGTGGGGGTTTGCTGGGACGTCACAGACGCAGCGGCAGGGGCTTTGTTGTGTAAAAACAAAAGCGCTCGCAGCCTTATGTACAGAGTTTTTGTGTGGCTGTGATAGTGATCAGAGCAACAGCAGCGATAGTGATCACTGTAAGACGCGGGGCTATGTGGATAGAGATAGACTGATGGAAGCCTCCAGTACCTTTCGGTGCCAGCGTGATGCCTGCCGTGTGAAGCTCCTCCTCGCTGGTGTTCAAACTGTTTCCCAAAGAAGCCTCGCTGCCTGGGGGGGGGTGGTGGAGAGAGAGAGAGGAGGAGTGAGCAGAGAAAATAAACTGAAGACAAGCACTGAGGCCTGCCAATGCAAATGATCAACAACAACAACAACACTAATTTCCACACAATGCAGGAGTTGCAGATAATGATAATAACATGCAGTAAAGTGAAGGTAACCGCCCTCACTGTTAGCGGCTCCCATGTGTCAGCTTTCTGAAAGCGGCTTGCCTGTTGAAACATTAGGGGGCCAAAATACTTTCAATAATGACGACACATGGGAGCAGCAAAACACACTCTTCTTTCATCTCGCAAACCGCCAAACAACGGGAGCAACGAAAACAAAAAGAAAACTCGACGATTACAAAAGATGGGGTTTCCATAAACGCAGTTCATTCCAGTACACAGCTATTGTCTTGAGAAAAGCAGCCCATTTATAAGGAGTGTACAGGGAAGTGTCCTCTTGTAACACTAATTTCATGCAAATTAAAAGTGTCATGCGGCAGTTGTTTGGGCTGATAAAGGGCCGCAGCCGACACCCACGGGGCCTTCCCAAAACCTCACTCACCGGCAAATGATGCAGTACATAATGTCTTTCCCTCCCTGTGCTCTTTACTTACAGCAAGACATTGTTATAATCACAGTGACATGGGCCCCTTCATCACTCACTGTAATCAGAGTCCTCCACTCCGCTGTCGTTCCCCTGCCCTGTGCGACCCTTGGCCTCCTGCAGGAGCTGCTGGTAAGCGTGCGCGTCGCTTTGAGACGGAGCCTTCAGCTCCTCCACCACGTCCTGGAACTCCTGAAGCAGCTCGCCCAGTTCCAAGTCTGTGGAAAAAGTGACAGCAGTTGGAAGGAAGTCTCGGTTACCTCACTGAAGGAGAATGTTAAGATCAGCTGAGGCATTTTCATATGAAGCAACTTAGCACCGACGGGCAGTAAATTACTCTGAGATAGAAGTGAAAATGATATGCATGTATACAACAACGCGTCAAGGTCAAATCAAGTTTAAAAGCCCTAGTTAAGCTCAGGAGATTCCAATATAAATAGCTTAGAAATATCTTCTGGGTCAGAAATAAATAAAAGCTAAAAGAATAAACCCTGCAGTTTAATCGTATGCCAATGGGCCGTGTCAGAAAACTGTGTAAAAATAAACCAGCCCATAAGGCATAAAAACTAAAAATACCTGGTCTGTAGACTGTGATGGAAAAATATTACACAAATCAAAAAGATCTGTGCTTTGCAGTAAATCAAAACTGCAATAAACGCACAATCATAAAATAACAGATGCCGTTTAGGATCAACACAAATTAATTTAATTATCAAAACAGGCATGTGACAAAGCTGCAACTCAAGTCCACTATAAGAAATAAGGTTATAAACATTTTTAAATTTAGTAGGATAATGTGCCCTTTGGTTTAAGTGTATGCTAAAAAACATGGAATAAAAAATGTGTAAAATTAAAATATGTGTGGAAAATTAATAGTAAAATAAATGTGAGACTGTCTGAAAGTATTTAACTGGTGGTAGCAGTTTCTTAAAGGCCTGTAATCAGCAGCAGTGGGTCAGCATATAAATCTAATGGCTCAGTGTTGGTCGGGACTCACCTGCCGTAATGTTGCTGGACATACTGGAACGGTGAAATGAAGACGCCGTGGAGCTGCTCTGTGTCTGTGAGAGTGAGTGAGTGTGTGACCTGAGTGGTTCAAAACTCAGGACAGGACTGTAGTCTTTTATCATGAAGCCCTCAGCCAATCACGTCACAGGGAAACCTCAGAGCTCATGGAAAAAAAAAAGTGGGCGGAAAGTTGAAAACGGAAAACCACACGCATGAGACCGACGGAGAGAAAGAAGAAGACAGTATGCAACTCCACTTTAGGGGTCGCTTGGTTTTTTTGTGTTTTTTCCATGGTTTCAAATTAAAAGTAAAACGTGGCGTTAGTTCCTCTGTGTGGTTTGGAACGGTGTTCACACTTCAGCAGTTGGCAACAGAGGGGCTTTACAGAGGAACTTAAAGAGTTAGTGTATAAGCTTTATGGAAGAATAAAACTGTGACCATCAACCCAAGTACATTGTAGAAGCTCTGACACAATATACAGTCAGGTACCATCTTAAAAGTTATACAGTCTTGCTGGGATGCTTTTTATTTCACAATATATTTTTGATTGGCTGCATTATTACTGAAGGTCCTGACTATGGTAGCCCGGAAAGTAAACGCACCTGAATAAAAGAGCTCTTTCTCCACGTGTCAACACAACAGTTTCATTTTATTATAATTGTTGTAAGTGCTGCAGTACCTTGCTCTGTCGATAGAGGCCGCTCAAAGTAAATTTTTACTTCTAAAAGGCAGCCGTGCGGGTATGAGGGTCACATGAGGCAATTTTCAGTAAAGTCCCTTTGCTGTTTAAAGTAGTGGTAGAAATATATCAAACAGTTTAAAATGCTCTATTACAAGTGAAAGTCAACGGTTAAACTGAAACTCAAACGTTGTGCACTGTTGATTTGTACCCAGTCATTGCCCCAGGCACTTAAGGTGCTTAGGGCAAAGTTAACAGTTAATAATGATATAAATTTTTTGTTTAAATACAGAAAACTGCATTGTAGCACGTGAATAGAAATAGGTGTGTATCACATTGATATCTCCATATTAATCCTGTTGTGTAGAGTTTAGAGATATGTACACAACATGCTTACATGCTTACTCATGATTTTATTCTTCAGGAATTTGTGTTGTTGTAATAACATGTGTTTAAGTAATGCAGGTGAAACCTGTTGTCCCTCCCTGACGTCTCCTGTGTCAGGCTCACACACAAGGTAGGCCAAGTGTTGAGGGAGGGGCTTGTGATGAATTATGCCTTCAGCTGTACAGGTTTAGGTTGCTGCCTCCGTCCCCGGCATTCAGTCGCTGCCGTGGAACTTGGGTAACATGTGTGAGGGCGATGGGTCATGGGACTCCTGATAATATGAACTGGGCTGGACTGCTGCAGGTCAGTGAGCCATTGTGGTCTCTGTGTTTCTGAGTGACGGGGTGTAACTGTAGTGTTATTCTGTATTGTGTAATTAAAACAATGTACTGGGTGTGTGCTGGAGGACCCGATGGAGACAACACCTTACATTTAACAAGCTATCCTCAAATATATGAAATATTGGTAAAACTGTAGAAATGTACACAAATGTTTTTTTCCTAACATCAAGTCCATGATTTCCTGTTTGCCTTTTGTTTTGGGTGTTCTATTTGTACGTGAGTGTAATTGTTTGGAGATCAGTGAGAGGCATCACGTTACCTTGTTTGTCCAGTTGCATGCTTTTCAAAGAGCTGAATGAGGCATGAGGTTTCAACCACCTGAAAACTTCTGTCAGAATAAAGGGCAAAAAACATGGTTGCCAAATCATCTCTTCAAATAAAAAAATAAATAGATTTCTCTATTTTCTGCTCACAGTTAGTTTCTTTCTCCGACAGAATCTGCTGCTTCTGGTCCATCTCAGGCAGATCGTGTGCGATTCTGTCCGGTTTTCCGTCCTGGAGGAACAGGAGCCTGGCACTCTCGTCGGGTCACTTGCTGAACACTTCCCCCCTCCGTACCAGCTCCTGACCCAGGACTACCTGTGGATGGACAGAAAAACTGGGAATTTCTACACCACCGAGAACAAGATGGATCGTGAGGCCCTGTGTCCCGAGGACACAAAAGCAGAGGAATGCATTATTCTACTCTATGCCATTGTAAGAACCTCAGGGGACCTTATACAGTTTCCTGTGATCATAGAAGACATCAATGACAACACGCCTCGCTTTGAAAACAGTGACATACACCTGAGGATTTCTGAAGACGTGACTGTAGGGACCAGTTTCTTATTGGACGACCAGGCTCAGGACAGGGACGCCGGTCTAAATGGAGACCTACAGTACCACCTTGAATATTCTGATGTTGATGATAATGGAGTTTTCGGTTTAAAAGTCGAAGAAGACGGGCTTTTCCTCATGCTGGTTGTGCAAACAGCTCTGGATAGAGAGACTAAGGACCAGTATCAGATGGTGCTGGTTGCCACTGACCGCGGCGTGGGCCCTTTAAGTGTTACAGCAACTTTAACAGTCACGGTGACAGATGTTAACGACAACTGTCCGCGCTTTAGCAGTGACAGCCCGAGCAGTGTCACCATCCCCGGAGACTCCCCGAAGAACATGCTGGTGGCTCAGGTCAGAGCCGCAGACCCAGATTTAGGCCCGAACGCTGCCATCGCTTATTCCCTCAGTCCCAAAGTCTCCGAGCGGGCCAAGAAGCTCTTTAGCCTCGACAGCCTCACTGGGTACATCACACTAACACAGGACCTCTGGAGTGACAACTCCGAGGAGCTGGTGTTAAAAGTGTTAGCTAGCGGCCATCACTGCCCCCCAGCAGACACTCAGGTAACCGTGTGTGTGCTCCCCAAGGCGACCCAGGAGCTGACGATCAAGATCGGGTTCATAGTGGAGCATGAAAACCAGACTATGGTGTTACCGGAGAACCAGCCCCCCACCGTCTTAGCTGTTCTAGAGCTCGAGGGTGACAGCAGCTTTAAAGGCTCGTCTCTTGCCATTGAGGGCGAAGTGCCTTTCACTTTGAGCCCGCAGAATGGCAAATATCTGCTTTCCACATCAAAGCCCCTAGACTATGAGTTGAAAAGTGAACATCAGATTTCTGTGATCGTCCACAGGAGATCAGGTGAAGTGTCTGCCGTCACTCCCTCGAGGCACGTGCTGAGGCTAAAGGTGGCAGACGTCAATGACAATCCTCCACATTTCCCCCAGTCTCATTACCAGCTGGAGGTGGTGGAAAACAACCAGCCAGGAATACCACTGCTGCAGGTCACAGCTTCAGATGCAGACAGCGGACACAACGGCAGGGTGACCTACACGCTGGACAAACACACATCTACCATCTTTAACATTGACCCTGTGACAGGTCAACTGTCTGTGTCGGCCTCTCTTGACAGGGAGCAGCAGGGTGCACACAACCTCACTGTGTTTGCACGAGATAGCGGCTCTCCTCCCTTGGAGTCCGTGACCACGGTGTCCATCCGCGTTCTCGACCAGAATGACAATGCACCTGTTTTCCAAACCCCGCACTTCATCTTTTTCGTCCCCGAGAATGTGCCGCCGTTCACCCAGGTGGGACGGGTCGGGGTGACGGACCCAGATGAAGGGGAGAACGGGAACACAGAGTTGCATGTTGTAAACAGCAGTGGAACCTTTGTTGTGGATCACGCCCAGGGGACGCTTCGCACCAACACAAACTTGGACCGCGAGACAGAGGGCCACTACGAACTCTACTTGCTGGCCAGCGATCACGGGCACCCGGTCGCTTTGACGTCCAGTGCCAGGGTGACTATCTTTGTGCAGGACATCAATGACAACCAGCCAAAAGTAATCCTTCCCAGCAGTAACTCCTCATGCCTGACTGTCTCGCCCTCTGCTGTGGCAGGCAGCATGGTAACAAAGATCCATGCCATCGATGAGGACTCTGGGCTGAATTCAGAGATTACGTACACCGCTGTGGCGCCAGAGACCGTGCAGAACAGCAGCCCGTTCCAGGTGGACTCAAGGTCAGGGAACATTACCTTAGCTCAGCAGCTTCTACAGAAGGACCTGGGAATGCATCACCTGTTCATTGTGGTGAGAGACGGGGGGAGACCAACTCCTCTCTACAGCACTGTCTGGGTTAATCTGCTGGTGAACGAGAGCGTGGAGCCCTGCCACTTGGACAGGGCCCCCACCTGGACGGGGACACAGCAACTGGTTCAAACCCCCCCAAGGGCCCCCATGTGTGAAATGGAGTCTCCCACATCTGCTCAGCTCACTTTGTTGGCAGGCGTGGGTTTAATGCTGACATCCACATGTTTGCTTTTGGTGACAGTCGCTTTATACCTGAAACAGAGGAGGGGAAGAGCGCGGCAGAAGACGAGCGGGCAGTTTGACGAGAATAACATTCCGCTCAGGCACAAAGATAAATATTACTCCGATGAATAACAGAATAAAAAGCAAGGGATGTGTAAAATCCTTACTCATACAGTGTCAAAGATGAATGCAGCCTGTGAAATAACTGTATTCTGAGTAATTGTCAAAGGCTCCTTGCATTTTAATGAACAAATTTGTTAAATTATTCCGACACAGTGTGTTCAAACATTTGTCAAGAGCAAAAATATGTGGAAATAGAGTCGATCCATTTTCCGATAAAGATCCCCGTCAGCTACCAGGAGAGTAAATAAAAAGTGATCTGATAAGTGAAATATTTGAAGTTTCTTGTAGAAATGTCAAACACCATAAATTGACACTGGTGATGCATACAGTATCACCCACACCAAGATAAAAGCGCCTCATAGCAAAGCATTGCTGAAACACCAGTATTATCTTTAGGGATTGTGAGTGCTGAAGCCAGCGGAAGACTGAAGTCATGGTCTGCTAAGTTGATTGGGCCTTTCTCAGATTTCTAACTGGGAGTGATGGGGAGTCATTCATTACACAGAGGGGTTTAGCGTTCCTCTGGTGTGATGAAAGCGTCCGAAGAAGACGCTCCTCTCTGAGACGAACGCAGGAAGCGGACAGCGGGTGAGGACAGGTGAGAGGCGACGTGTGGGAAGGGACACCGCCATCTCAAGTCACCGCCTCACACCTGTTACCTGATAGCACTGCTCGTCACCTGCGGCGCTGGATCGCACCCAAGAATGAGGAAAACCTAGTGTGCAGCGCTCCGTAAGCAAACGGGCTTGTTTTGATAGCAGATGTTTGGAGGGAAATCACACTGTGTTCAAAGAAATCTTTACAAAAAGGCAGCTGCTCTCATGTGCCGCTGATACATTTGTATGCTGGCAAACAATGGAGATATCAAACCAGGTTAAGTGATGCATTGAGAATGAATGAGTCAAGGATGAATCGCGTTCACAAATCTGTGAACACACAATTACAGAAGGAGGATGCATTAATTGCTTGCTTTTGCAAAAGAAAAATGTAGTTTTTTATCTTTACGGTATCATGAGCTATTGAGTGATCCTTTCAAGATGCACCTGCGCCGGAGAACAGGAGGGAAGCCGAGAGTCGGAGTCTGTGAAACACAATGTACAACAACCTAGTTAGTGCTCAACAAGGCTTGTATAACGCGAGGGGTGTCTCTGAGGATTTGCGAGCTAGCGGCTCAAGAAAATAAATAATCTAATAGCCTTGTACTTTGAGACTCACTGCATTAACTCAGAGGAAATAAAGAGCTCCATAACAAAATTACAAATTAAAGTAGCCTCTTAACATGAGGAATTACAAATCCCATTTGATTACAGCATGTGCACATTAATATTAAAGAATGGGACATGTGGAGTTTTTCAACAGAGACATTTTGACATTAAAGAAAAAAACTGATACACAGTGGTTTTTACAGCATCATGTTTAGAGACAAAGCTGATTTTTCTCCACAAATGACTGGAATTATGGAATACTGATGACTGACTGTCGATGGCAGGAGAAAGTCTGCCATCTCCTGGACACAGACGCAGCTAAATCGGGCTCTTTTGGTGTTTGGCCAGAGGGTGGAGATGAATCAGAGTCTCTCACTCCGCCACAGTCAGGTCGCCTGAGATCAGTGATGTTTCCCTGCCGCATGCTGCTCTGCTCCACTCACAGCACATTTCATTTTTTCCCCCTCCATCTCCGGCACAAACGTTTGATAGTGGGTTATGGGGTTGCATGAGTTGACGTGGACAAAGAAAAAAACAGCTGGCACTGAACCAAAACGCCCGGCGGATTTCTTTTTCTAAAATACACATCAGGGATTTTATGATCACACGAAATAACAATCAGATCTAATTGAAATACCAGTGATTTTTCAGCCCTCAACAACCCACGTTAAAAGGCTCTATTTGAATTCTTTAGAAGTTGAGTAATCCACATATTCATGTTCTGTGAATAACACTTGAAGCTTGCATTTCTTAAAGGAACATCCAAGGACCAAATAGAATTTAAAGAGATAACTGATGAAGCTTATATTACTTTTACCAGCTGGGATGTCTGATCTTCCCTGTTCAGTACAATGTAGAGTCGGGCGATAAAACAATATCAATAATTATCGCAATATTCACCAATATCAATATAACAAAAGTCAAATATATATATCGATTTAGGCTCATTCTTATACATTGTTGATGAAGTGTAACACACAATTGCTCTACGCCAGATGTCATGCATGGTGGAAGCACTCAAATTATTATCTTAAGTAAAAGTAAAGAAATGGACAAAAATGTACTTAATTTAACTTTTCTAAATCGAGTAAAAGTAAGTGGGTACTTGCTTTTAAATAGACTTGCCGAGCCTAATATTCCCTGATGCAGCAGTCTACTACACTAATAACTGGGCCTATAGTACATTTTGTTTGATTACAAGAAAAATACAGACTGTCATATTAATGAAGAATACTGCAGCTGATGCTACTGAAAACAGTTATTGGAGGAGGAAGGGCCAAGTGTTACCTGCCTGCATTATTGGATCAATGCCTCTCTCATTATTGATGAAAATATATTAAAATCCATGTGGACATGTCTCGCAATGCATTGTAAAAATGTAGAAAGTAGATATTTGTGATGTACGTAGTGGAGCAAAAGTGAAGTACCCTAAAATAAATCTACTTATATGCACATGAAAATGTACTCAAGTAACAAATTATATGTACTTAGTAAAATGTTTTTGAGCACGTTTAAAACCCCAACCTTCACCCTGGAGCATGAATCAGTCAATATACTTAAAATAATGTGATATTTATCTTGAGAATTATCGCCCTTGTAGTTCATCTCTAAGACTGCAGCCAAAAGCACATATGACATTTTCCCATATGTGTGGAGCGCGTCTCCTGACTGTCCACATAGGTTTATACTGATGCTGTTTTAATCTCACAAATCGCTGTTAGACACGTCGCAGCCATTCTGCGTGATTCATGAGCGGTTTCTCATTTGATTTTATTTATAAGGCTGGAAATAAAAAACGAAAAACAGAGGCCTTGGTGAAGCAGGGATTGAAAGGCCCTGCAGGGCTGGAATGACCAGCTCATAAGAGAAGTTAGATTCATTTTCCATGGGAAGAGAGAGAGGAGGGGGAAAACTCTTTCTCTCTTTTGAATTTGCATAAACTGCAAGTTGCTCTCTCTCTCTATACGCGTCAACAATGAACTTAGTACATTTCTACAAGCGCAGGAACCTTGAACTCCTCATTATTCTCTCCGCCCTGGGGCCCATTGAAAAGCGTCATTGTTTCTTTAAGATCGCGCTCGCACTCATCGGCGGGTCTGTCCATTGTTGAGGGAACAGAAAGCGAGTTGAGGTTTGATATCCGGGGGCCGGAGGACACTAAGTTTGCGCATATCATCATCATCATCAGTGGAGCAGCTGGAGAGGAGCCAGACACAGTGAAATCACCGACGGGTCGTGAACGCATCCTTCCTTCCAGACATGGGTAAGAAACTGCTGCCTCTCCAGAAATCTAACTTTATTAGTTATTAGAAGACCCTGTTGTTTTCAAACGTGATTCCATGTGAGTGCACAGGACGAGTTACAAAGTTTAGTGTGAGTTTAGAGGGGGGGGGGCTGTACTCACCGGCTGATGCTCCACTGACATGTTGAGATTTATTTCATGCTTCACCACGACACAGTTTCTTCCAGAGGAGCCTGGTCGCATCTGCTCTCGCTCGCCATCCTTCCCCATTTGTTTTAAAACAGGAGCAGCTTGACCTCGGCTCCGCATTTTCACCAGAAACTCTAAAAACCTGTGTTTTCACCTGAGCTGCAACGACACACACACTGTGGGGTCAGGGCGCGTGAGCTGCTGGTGTCATTTATGAGTTGATTGGTTACAAGGTGTGTGTGTGTGTGTGTGTGTAGGCACGCGGGCACGTTCTTAAATGTGTGTGCATGGCTCCTCCGCGTCCACCTGTTGTGTGCATGCATGGAAGGATGTATGGTGGCCCTGGAGTGCAAAGCACAAAAGCGTCGAATCACAAAACACAGCGGTGTATTATGAAATACAATGGCAAATGAGTAAACAACACAACAAGCATATTACAAAACACCACGACAAATCACAAAAACATCAAAACACAACCACAAACACATTTTGTCAGCATTTGCCTCCTAAAAGGACAGACAGTGCTTTCGTCCAATCAGCGACAAGCCGTGTCTACTGCAGGTAAATCCCCATTTTCTGATAAAAGAAGATGTTGTTGTGGTTTGTTTTGTTTTTCTTTGTGTCGTTTTCATTTTTGTCAGTTGTTTTGCTGTTGTTTTTGTCCCATTTTCTCATTTGCCCTTGTGTTTTGTTTTGCTCTTTGTGTTTTGTGAATTGTGTTTGTGTTTGTGTTTTCTCACTCGCTGCTGAGCTTTCTTATTGGGTCCCATGTGTTGCGGTTTGCTGTTGTGTGTTTGGATTTGTCTTTGTGTGTTCTAATGTGTCGCCGTGGCTTGTGATACGCCCGTTGTGTTGAGCACTTCAGGGCCACCGTTAGCATGTGTAATTGCCCTGCTTTAATTAACTTCCTTTCTCATTGAACAATACTGAAATTAACTGTGTGTTATTAGCTAAGCGCCCACTTCCATACTACAGTTAAGTTGTACGATGAATGAGAGGGATCACAGTCTGTCCCTGTCACACACACACACGGCCATGTAGATGTGTTCAATTAAAGAGCTTTCCATTTGCTCCTGCTGCCATCTGTGTTTACTGTAATGGTACCAGCCGCAGTCAGTCCGCTCCCATTGTGTGTGTCTGTTTGTTTGCATGCATGCATGCATGCAAGCGTGTAATGGCAAACATGCACACATAGTTGCATTGTTTGTTTATAGATGATCTTTTTTTTCTCTCTCTCTCTCTCCATCCTCTTTCAGCGCAGACAGCTCCCCCACTATCACTTTCTTGTCCCTGCGCCCCCTCAGAAGGAAGTCTATGTGTGCGACTGTGCGTAAATGTGTGTGTCAGGCATGGAGGTACCTCTGGCCTTTGTTTGCTTGACATTGGTGGCCCTTGTACCCCCATGATGCCATGGGACAAAGACTGTTGTCTCTGCGGTCACAAAAGCAGCCTCTCTCTCTCTCTTTCACTTTGTCTCTCCTCTCCGCCCTCCCCCTTTTTCTCACACTCCCCATGCTGGGTGGTGAATGGAGTCAGGGTGCGAGCCGGGGTCAGAGCAGACACGTCCCCATGCCCTTGGCCCTTGGCTTCCATTCAAGCAGCACATGACTCTGAGGGAGAATGCACAGCTTTACCAAGTGAACTAAAGTGTTTACAGCTGCAGTTTGATCCACAGTGAGGAATTGTAGCATGGTCACTGTTTCTGTCAATGCTTGGTAAAGACTTTTACAAATAAAATCTCACCTAGGAATGTAGGTAGTTCCAGTTTTATGTGCCCAGGTTTGAAGATGTCCATCTCTGGACATTTCTGCCATCCCCTCAGTTCAAAGGAATTGCGTGGGCTATTACTACACCAACCTCATTGTACACTTTGTCCGTGGGAACTACTTTCTACCAAAGCAGTGGTCACAATCCAAAGTCCAGTGTAACAGGAAAAGGTTTCTTGATAGTAGCGATTTTATATTTTGTGTAATATCGTAATCCTTGTCACTTTATTTATTTGTGGATGCACTGAAAATGAAAGTTCGACCAATGTGATAATCAATTGTATTTTTTTTTTTAACAATAACACAAAAGGTATTTCTGTGTACCAGCTTGTCCAGTGACTTACTGCTTTTCTCAGCTTTACAAAATATCTTTGGGTTTTGGACATAGACATGACTGCACCCCAAAAAAGTGAAGTGTCTCAATCACCCTCTGGTGTCTGGCTGCGGTGTCGATCATAAACCCTGTTTCCTCCATACTAACGGATGGATGTGGACCAAACAAAGAAAAGTCAAAGTTCACGTTAAATCCTTATTTCTTAAAGATGGTTTCTGTCATTTTTAGGTAGTTCTTATCAAGTTATGTTTGGGGTGAAACGTCATGATTGACAGCTCAGACAGACTCGTTGATTGGTCTTGTGTGTGTGTGTGTGTGTGTGTGTGTGTGTATTGACGGGACCGCGCCCCCGCAGCCTCACTTTCTTCTGCACAGACTCTGTGCAAGACAAATGTGCAAGATGGAAGCGTTAATAACTGAGATATTTTAGCTTCAGTTCTGGATAGTGGGGGGAAGTGGGGACGTATTGTACATCTCTATATTCTTTGGTTTGGGCTGTAAAGAAGTCAATATGGGTTGTGAGAAACTGTGGTGGACATTTAATAGATTTTTGTGGATATTTCTAAACACAACAATTTAGATGTTTATCAATACTGAAATATAGTAGTAAACCTAGTGTAGAGCAGCGCAGATGAAAAAATAAAACAAAAACTGTATTGGGTGAATCTCATAGAGCGATATTTCAAAACCTTAGCAAAAGTAACCAAAGCTAGGGTTTATTATTGTTGTTATAATTTGTACACCGCTGTGCATAATTTGTACATTTTAATAGAGCACTTCTCACGTGTTGTCCGTCATAAAGCATCAATAATAAGCATTAATAACGTGTCCTGACTTTCGTGTTGCTAACAGGTTGCTACGACTGCTGTATGCGCTGTTTGGGTGGGGTGCCTTATTGCTCCCTGGTCGCCACACTGTTGTGTTTCTCTGGCATCGCCCTCTTCTGCGGCTGTGGGCACCAGGCGCTCACAGAGACAGAGAGACTCATCGAGACTTACTTCGCCCGCAACCTTCAGGACTACATCACCCTAGCCTACATGTGGGTAGTAAAATATAGCCTTTCTGTCATTGCAGTGACATCTTTTTAAGGGGCTGTAGTCTCCTATTCTGAAGGTCTGGGCATTCTGTAACCCTGAATTTTCTCTGTTTTCTTTCCCCTATATTCCTCTCCTCCTCAGCATACAATATTTCCAGTATTTCATCTATGGCCTGGCCTCCTTTTTCCTCCTCTACTGCATCGTGCTGTTGGCCGAGGGCTTCTACACCACCAGCGCTGCCAGGCAAACCTTCGGAGAGTTCAGGAGCACCATGTGCGGCCGCTGCCTCAGCTCCTCGGTGAGAGGGCCAAGAGTGGGGACAAGTAAAAGGGAATGGAGAGATTGGATGGGATTAATAGAAATATCACTCCCTGGTGGGTGCTGAGCTGAAAATCTTAAGGCTGCTGGAAAACCTTTGGGGACATTAAAAAGATAAGCGTACAGTGTGTTTGAGCAGTTTTGGAGTGGGGGTGGGGAGTGAGGAGAACGGAGCGTGAGATAATAAGCAAAGCTAATAAGAGGGAAACATAAATGTGTTCACTAAGTGAGTCATTGCTCGGCTGCTCATTAAAAACACTCTCCTTAAATGACTTGCGTGCATCAGTGTGTTATGATGATGCACCGTAATGTTCATTCTCCCTCCTCCATTTGCAGTTCATAGTGATGACATATGTACTGGCTGTGCTGTGGCTGCTGGTGTTTGCCTTCTCCGCCCTGCCTGTCTACTTCTTCTACAACATGGATGCCACCTGCCACACTATCGACGTCCTGACCGAGACCCCAGCGAGTATCAACCAGCTCTGTGTCGACGCGAGGCAATACGGTAACAAGAAACCCTTTTATGGCCACGTGTGTTTCTGCCCTGTCATATGAATTCTGTTATATATTCTATATTTTTGTCTTATTGTTAACAAATCCCATGAAAACACAAAGGCCAACAACAAATTGATCTTAATACTGGAGATGTGCTGACACACTTCCTGATACCCAGACCTTGTGTATCGGCCGATACTGAGTGCTGATCCGATACCAGTGCATTTAAGAAATAACATGCATAACGTATTTTAACCCAAGGTTAAACCCCTTGAAAGACAAATACATACAGAGAATAAACAGAATGTCATAGAACTTCTTTATTTTCTAGTTTAACGTACTTTCCTTTGTAAAATATCCTCGTGCCTTTTCGTGTGATGGTTTTTTAAAATGCTTCATGAGATTGTTACAGTGTTGCAATTGGAAACTCTAGTGCCACCCCTCGAAACTGAAGTCTTTTTTCAACTGTGCAACTTTCCAACATGAAATATTGCCAAATCGCTGACATTTTAGCTATCTCTGGCTAATGCTACACTGGATATCACTTCTTCTTCGCTGCTCTAAAAGCAGTACTTGCCAATGTCAGTACAGTGCAACTACGACACAGAACAACTGTGGCACTGTAGTTTTTGACTCAATCCCACATGTAGCCTCCTGCTGCTGTATGTGCTCAGTAGCACATAAAATATTAATATGTATTAATTTGAAATGAGTTCCCCTTCAAATCTGCCATTTGGTCATGTTCTGGTTAAGTTTGCTGAAAGCTACAGTGCCCTGTTTTTTTTAGCAAAGACTTTTTTTTTATTTGCGCTTGAACAACACCTTGACACCTCTTTAAAATATTTGCATAATAACGTAGAGCAAAGAAAAATGATCAGGTTTGACAGACGTATAAATAACAACACATATATATATATATAAGGACATGCAGTTTTTAAGTGACAAGAGTAACATCTGGCAAGAAGCTACTATTTAAAGATGATTGTGAAATTATTTTAAGTTGATTATAAGTGATGATGTCAGCAACTCTGCAACTAATTTCCCTAAACTTTTACTTTCATAGTTGTTCTTCCAACTTGAGTTGACGTTCAGGTAAATTTTACCAGTCAAGAATTCCTTTTTCCGATTAGTCCACACATGGACTCACAATAAGAGCCACAAACTACTCAGAAAGAAAATATTATAAATGGATACATATATTTTTGGTTTTGATAGGTTCAGGGAATCTGTGGACAGTATGAAAAATTAAATAAAGAATAACTTTATAGCTGTGTCCTTTTATTGCCTCTGTACTAAATAGGATTAACGAGATGCTTTTCATTTTCACAGGGCTCCTGCCATGGAATGCAGTGCCAGGGAAAGCCTGTGGAATGACTCTGTCCAACGTTTGCAAGACCAGAGAGGTAAGGGACCAGGAAGTAAATCATGTTCTGACACGAAATAAAGTAGACGCGTTATCACCACTCAATGCAAATCTCCTCCTTTCAGTACCGAACGACCTACGACCTCTACATCGCTGCCTTCGCCGGAGCGGGCATCACTCTGTTGGCTCTGGTGAGTGATTACGCTTCAGCCGGGGTCAATTTTACAGCACATCGTCCGCAGCAGGGTACAACAATAGCGTTATGGCTCATGTGACTAAGTGACGCTCAAAGTGTGGGCGGCGAGGCATCTCAGGCCTCCATGACTGATGATGTCTGCACTGTCGCCCTCTGTTCCTCTCCCTCAGCTGATACAAACATCATGATAATGCTGTAATGTCTGGTGCTTTCCAGTCATGTAAATGCCGCAACCATTGTACTCGCAGCTCCATTACAGAAGCTCGTAAATGGATGATATACAGCAGTTTATTACATACAGCATTTTTATTTTCTGGATTTATTCTGCTCTTCACTTCTTTCCTGACACGTCCTGTCTCTCCTTCTCCCTCCATAGCTGACCTATACTGTGTCGACCACCTATAACTTTGCGGTTCTGCGGTATCTGGGGAGAAAGGGGATAGGTGCACGGTGTTAGGCTCCCCAGCTTCCTGTCTGCTCTGTCACTTCTTCACCACCAACCTGGGGCTCTAAAGGCAAAAACAACAATTCTCTACTTCCACATCCTCCTGCACGGGGCCACCTGTGGTTATGGACTATGAAATCTTGTCTCTTCTCTTCTTTGTTTTGTTTTTCATTTTCCCTGTTGTAAACATTATTTTGTATTTCTCTTTCTGTTTGTTGTTTTTTTTTTATATACAATTGTTTTTTCTGCTGTGTTTTTTCATTATTTTTCAGTTCACCAAACAGATTTGTAAATCATTGCTTTCGTTGCTTGCTGAGGCTAGTGTCTCAAATTAATTTCGTTTTCCCATCACAGTGTAATAATAACACCACACTAATAAATTAACATGTGCAAGAAATAACCACCAACTGGCAACACATCTGCAGCTAGAATGCAGCTGTTCCGGAGAATGGGGGATTATAGGTTGCCTTAGCTACCGTCCCTCACATCTGGTTGCCACGGTGGTGGACGAGCGTGCATTTGCAGTCTCACGCTGACCTCGGGACTTTTCTCACGAGCTGGAGAAAGGCCTCAACAATGGAGTCATGCCTGTTGTGAGAGCTGGCCAATCAGGATCCAGCTCCGGGGGCCACCTGCGCTACGAGTCTCTGCCAAGGGTTATATTACACGTCAAGGGAGCGGGTCGCCTGGACAAAGAGAGGGTTAGACCTCTCCAAAACCCACAATGCAGCTCTTCTGCGTGTGGGCAGCAACCACACACACACTCCACACATCCACATGCTGCCGCCTGACCCCTACCCCCGCCCCTGAATAATGGAAATCATAGATTCAGATTGGATGAAGAGGCAACTGAAGGAATTTTAAATGATCTCGAATAGTTTCTTTCTGACAAAGGGACATAATTGTTTAGTTCTGATCTAGAAAGGTCTGAAATTGTTTCTCATCGTTTTGAGATGGCGAAAGCACTAGGTGCTAACTTATCAAGTAACTTTATTTTGTTAGATGCAAAACAATATTGTTGAGGTGTGACTCCCCCCTGCGTGACAGAGGTACTTTTAGGACACCTTTGTTTTGTCTCTAATACTTTTAGGAGTTGTGTTGTAGTTATTATATAATAACTGTTTTTACTTACTTTATCTGATTTACTTTTGCTTTTACACTTTTACTTAAAAAAATGAAACATTTTGTAACATAATCAGTAGATTATTTACATTGGCCGAGAGCTCAACACACTGCAAATTAAGAAAACGGATACAAATAGAAAAAACATATGTATATTAAGAAAACAACCTCATCAATTTAACAACACATGGGCTGCAAAAAGTCACAACACAGGCAAGCTCAAAAAGTGATGAGCCTGGCTGTGGTTCAATGCTTTGTGAAGTTCCACCACCACTGACGAGTAGCAGAAGCAATTGAAGTCTGCTACTCGTCAGTGGTGGTGGAACTTCACAAAGCATTGAACTACAGCCAGGTTCATCACTTTTTTTGGGTCCCCTGGAAACATGTCTGGTGTCGCTACTTGCAGCGTGTTTCTGTATTTGCTTATGTTATGACTTTTTGCAGCGCAAGTGTCGTCAGATTATTGAAGTTGTTTTCCTAATTTGCACGTGTTTTTTCTATTTGCATGTTTTCCTAATTTGCAGTGCGTTGAGCTCTCTCTGCCACCGTAATTGTTCTATGTGGTGGAAGTTTTACCCAACTCTGAATGGTGGATTTGTCAAGTGACAGCTGGTTGTTTAATGATTACTTTTTTTTTGCGTTGGTAATGTTTGATAATAAAAGGAATATTCTTTCAATTATTTGTGCAAAATATCTGTTTGAAGTACGTGTGTGAAAGTCTGTTGTAGCGTTGCAGCGTTTTAACTAGCACGGTATCCTTGGCTTCCTGCCTCGTGTGGGGGCCAAGGTGTTTTGTAAGGTGTTTTGTATTCTCTCCTCTTGTGTCCACAGGTGCACGGTTGCGTGCACTTGGCTGTGTACCAGGTGTACCAGAGGAAGCTGAGGCGCAGGGTGAAAGAGGAGAGCGCAGGCTACGACCTGTGTGGGAGGCTGCAGAGGGACAGAGGGGGGGTGCTGTGTTCTCCGTACCCTGCAAGCACGCCGGACGCCTCCTGACAGCGGCACCAGATTCACTGCAGAAGCTTCACAACTGAGCTGATCATCAAAATAATAATGTTTTGTTTTCAACTTTGTAGTAATTATTAGATCGATTCCCTTCATTGTTAAGTTGTAACATGGTACAAACGAAGTTATGTTTTTTTTCTTTACAATGGCTGAATATATTCTTAAGTTGGAGATTTAAAAATATGTATTTTGAAAAGCAGGCAGGATGATAAAAACAATTCTGTCTCGGTCAGATTTCCCAGTATGCAGTGCATGCTTGACATCCTTATTTAATGAAGGGAAAATAAACAGTGTTCACTGTCTCCTGGGTCCCACACATACTTGGTTATTCAATGACATTCAAGGTCTGGTGTGATGAAATTCGAAGAAGGTGCATTTTGAGTTTTACTTAACTGCAAAATCCAGAAATGCCAATTTATTTCAACATTGCTGCTTATTAGAGCTGAAATTGAGGCCTTCTTTCCCCCTGATGGTAAAGTGACTGGAGAAAGGTGGAGAACTTAAAGTTACTAATAAAACTGAGTGACCTATTTAAGGTTTTAAAAATAGTTTAAAAGAGGCTTTTGTTTCCAACTTGAAAGTCAATTTTTGAAGCCGTACACTTTCATGGATTTTCAAGGCATCCGAACAAAAAACAACAGACAAGATGGTATTTCCTTTTGGTATGCCGCATGTTTTTATTTGTAGCCAAGCACTGGAGGGTGTTCGACGCTTTGCCAGCATGTTGGCACAACCCGGTCTCATCCTCCGTAGTGCAAAAGAACAGGAGCAAGGAAAGTCGTCCATTAGTTCAACACAGAATCAAGACAAACAGTGGAAACTTTCACTCAGCTTAAATCGCACTCATGGGACGAGGGTGAAACAGACGTTCACTGTCATGTTGTACAGAATTATCAAATTAATGCCCTTTGCAATTTACATAAGCCATTAATTTAGACAGCCCAAAGAAATTAGATTTTTTACATTCATAAATATTACAGCAACATTTAAAAGAAATACTGACATGAGACTGGGTTGCAGTGATATAAGACAGAAACATGAGAGCAACACACTAGAGTAGTAGAGTAATGCTACCAGCTGACTGGTTCTCAGGTATGTTCCATTTCAGGCAAACACTGTGGTACGCTACATTATCTGAACAGGTTATAAACTGAAATGGTAAAATATAGTAAACAGACAAAGTATTTTGTTCGATCCAGAAAACATTAACACAGAAAAATGAATAACTTTAAGCCCTGATTATTTATTTTTTATTTGAATTGATTAAGCTCCACTTTGTTAAAATGCCCTAATCAGTTCACAGTTAATAAAACTTTCTCGTAAGCTCAATCACATCTTATAAAACCTTTTAACAATGACCATATACTCGAGCTATTTACCCACATTAAAAACAAAGAACCGTGCAATAAAGTAAATAAGTCTGTACCTGATTGGACCAAGTTCCTTTTCACAGTGAAACTATTGTAATGTTCACCATTAGTCAGCAGTCATACTGAAATATGATGCAATTTTTTTTACTTGAAAGGCAAATGTGCTACACAAACTACACAATAGCATCAACACAACAGAAAAAAGGTATGAGAACATGGAGCCATAATGAGAGACCATGGCGACTTTGTGCATTCAGACAACCAAACGATTTGATCTTATTTATGCAACAGGTTTGGTTGTTTGAGAAGATATAAAATACTGTTCAAGCAGCAACTGAAATACTGAAGAGATTCTATTGAAACCGTCTGTAACTCAGTTTGAATATTATTTTTAAAAAACACAGGCAAAAAGCACTGCCCTCTGGGCAACAGCAGCTAAAACCAAAGGTTCAAGTGCACCCGTGGTAAATAAACCGGTCTGTTAGAAGAACACTGAAATAAAAATAATGTACCGATCAAATAAACACAAGTTTTCATCAAGTTCTCCGAAAAGTCAGATGCAAGTTTCACACGGTGCTGTATGAATGGACAGGAGAGGCGACACACACATTAGTAGTAACGGCATTATCATAGTGCTCATGCTATCTCACATTCAGCTGAGACAAGGAGTGACCGGAGTGACAGCACAAGGTGTGTGTGTGTGTGTGTGTGTGTGTGTGTGTGTGTGTGTGTGTGTGTTGCTTCGGTTATATCAGTAAAGCTGAAGGACTGCAAAGTGAAGTCCAGTCACGCAACCAGCAGAGGCAGACGCAGGATTACAAACATGCCGTGACTATGAAAATAATTATAACCTCACCTACATATCAGGAAACACCAACTTTCATCAGCCGCTGATCAAAAACAGATGCCTTATGTAAATATCAGATGAATAAACTATGAAAAAAACATTAAAGGATGGAAATGTGCTTCTCAGAAAACTTAACAGCAGTTTAACAACAACAGCAGTATTGTTTACTGGAGATTTGCTAAACCTTTAATAGTAAAAAGGTCCATAAACATAAATCAAGAACTAAATATGGTCTGATATCTGGCTCATAGGTCTGGTGCCTGCAGCTACACAGTGAAGGGGTCGACTGAATATTGGCCTTTTTAGCATTTTAACGATTATCAGAATCTTTTTGCTAATAAAAATGTGCTACTTTTGTTCTGATGTAGCCGCCGCTTCCTGTCTGTCATCAGCACTTTGTGGTCTCTAGCAATGTCCCGCCCACATCACCGATTGGTTACACGTCACAAGTAATAACCTATAAAACTGAAGGTACAGACGGGCAAAGACGAACCTATAGACTAGAGCAGCTGCGGTGCGCGCTCCGAGCTGTCGAAGGTAAGGCAGCATTTTGCAGAGGTTGCGACATCACAATCCTCTTCGCTGAAGATGCAAAACCATCACAATCTAATTAACAAGTTCATTTGTTGATCCACCCAAGACACACTGAGCAAGAGAGGGTGAGAGAGTGAGAGGGAGCCATCGCTCAATAACTTGTAGATCTGAACACAGAGTGATCAACTGTGGAATTAATGAGAAAGTCGAGAAAAAGTAGAGAGCTATAAGTGCTTGAGCAAAACTGTTTAAATGTAGAGCAGGTAATTAGCACTGTAATGAAGAAAACAGCAAAAACAGTGAGATGAAAACTCACTAATGTTACCTTAAAGAGATTTTACTCTGGGAGAGGAAAAATAATTTGTGTTAAAATGTCCTCAGACAAAAGTAGAATGAAAGTCAATTGAACGGTACTCTGGGTAAATATTAATGAGTTACATTTTAAAAGGGGTATGGGTAAAATAATAACATAATCTTAAATGATTAAGTTAGAGATCATTTTTAGGATACCAGGCATCGAGATCCACACAGAGAGGAACTAATTAAGTCCATTCTGGAACTTTACATCCTGTGCATACAACTGAAAATTACAAATATAAAGCTAAAACTAATGCAGTCTAATACGACAGTCTTCAAATAAACCTTTTCGTGCTTGACACTTTTTATCAAAATTGTTTTAGACTGTTTGATCATTCTGGAAGATGTTGAGTTTGGTGATGCTGAGTTGTATTGCTTTGGACAGAGAGGCGTTTCCGGTAATTAGCCTAAAGCTTTATCGATATAAATGGGGTAAACAAAATAATCAAAACTACTGGACACCACAGCAGTTGTACCTTGACTTTGTGTAGCAGTAGTTTTGTGTTGTGTTATTCTACATTTGGACAATAAGATTTAAATCATTACTGCAAATGTAGCCTATATATTATGTAGTTATCGGTCTTCTCAACTACTAATAATCTTTATCAGCCCTAAAAAAAACAATATCGGTCGACCCCCAGCAGTGTTAATAGATCTAACAATCAAATGAATAAGAGCACCTCATTAGCCCGTACCCGATGTTTGAAGCAAGAGCTGCAAAATAATAATAAATAATTCCCTTCTTATTAAAGACAAAAGTGCATCAATCTTCCAAGTACCTCGAATCATATTGGTCATCACACTGATGTCAGGAGTTCTCAATCACAGGATCTGCATGGATCGAGAAAATGCACAGGCTCCCCAGCAACCGCTAACATATCTGATAAAAAGAGAAGGCTATGTTGTATTCAGTCCTTCTAAAACTGTGTAAAATCAGCTCATGGACAAATAGTTGAGTGGCTGTGGAGTGTGCTCTTCAGTAGAGGACTGGTATCGTCTCTCTTCCACTGTGTTAATTAAAATTGTAATTATTTTTGATTAAAATAAATGCTGTGAAAGCACTCGTTGATAAAAGCCCTGCATAGGCAGACAAAGCTGGGTAAAAATGTTCTTGTGCAACACCATTGGAAGCAGACAGAGTAGAAAGGATGAGTGTGCCTGTTGCAGTGTGCCTGTACCGTTTGTTAATTCAACAATCTAGACGCCAGCTTAGGTCCTTGACCCCGCCCTCCTTAGAGCCGCTGTATCTTATCCATATAATCTTTAGTGGATACTGTTATCAGTACCTTGTACCTACAGCATGTGTACCATAAACAATACATGACTGGCTCTTTAAACTGCCTCAGGCAAGTTTCAGCCAGAGAGGTTAAGACATCGTGAATTCACACCTGACCAATCAGCAGCAAGACCCGCGAGAGGCTTTGCGGTTGCCATGGAGATCTATAGTACTACTCAGTAGTGCATGGTCAATCTGGTCCTCAGCAGCAAGAACCTCCCTGACAGCTGCCTCAAATGCAGCTGTGACATTAGTGTCATCCTTAGCACTGGTCTCAAAGTAAGGACAGCATCCGCTCTCCTCGCACCAGGCCCGTGCTTCGTCCACCCCCACCTCCCTCTGCTCCATGTCTACCTTGTTGCCAAGCACCACGAAGGGGAAGCGCTCGGGGTCTTTAACATCTGAGTAGTACATGAACTCCTTCTTCCAGCAGCCGAGGTTCTGGAAGCTCTGCAAGTCATTCACAGCAAAGGTGAGCAGGCAGCAGTCGGCCCCACGGTAGAAGGGCGTGCGCAGGGACTTGAAGCGCTCCTGACCCGCCGTGTCCCAGATCTGGAGAGTGACCAGGCGCCCGTCCACTTCCAGATCCCTGTTGAGGAACTCCACACCGATGGTGTGAAAGGACTGGGAGTCGAAGCGGTCTGTGACATAGCGGTTCATCAAAGAGGACTTGCCCACTCCGCCGTCCCCCAGCAAGATCACCTTCAGCAGCAGGCTCTTCCCGCTCATAATGCTCTTCCTCTCACCCAGAAAGCCCTCCTCCTCGCTGGGTTACAGCCCTCCACACCAGGTGGCAGACCAGGGTCGATTTAACCTGGAAAGAGGAAGACAGGCAAAGATAGACACTTACAAGACAATCAAAACTGAAACAAAAATCACCCTTTGGGAAATGAAAGTGTCTAAATTCTCAGAACAAAATTCCACACACACCCAGGGTTTGATGCTGCTAATTGATGCAGTACAGAAAACCTGTCCTTGCAACATTTGAACCTCAAAGAACCTTTCTGCCAATAAATGACAGATGTGTAATGGTTGACTAGTTTTAGGAACACAGTGACAGGGGTGAATGACCAAGATGTCTGCCAAAGGTCTCTGGCTGAGTGGCTGGAGGCTGGAGGCTAGCTCTGGGCTGCACAACCCTACCTTGTTCTTTACAACATGATACAGTAGTTTTCACACATGATCGGAGCATTACAATGCTAAATGACAGCCTTGATTTAGTGAGCTACGTATCAGGTGACGTGTGAGTCCTACGCCACAGAAGGAAGAAGGGCGAGTCAGGATCAGACCACAAACAACAAACATGCTGCAGGATAAACTCTCCTCAAACTGCTGCGTCGGGGGTTCCTGTGACACTGAGCTCCCACTGCTTCACAGCAGAAGTTAAACAGGAACCGAAACAGGCATCGGGTTTCTAAATGCAAACTTTCATGCGACAGGACATGAAACTGTGTCACTGTGTGGCGGCTTTAGCAACAAGACCCCGCAGCCAAACTAGCAAAGCTAGCCGGGGCTAGTCCGACGGCTTGTTGACATTCCAGCCTGACCATGCTAACCGTTAGCCTCGGTGGATTCTGCGGCCAACAGCCGTTTATTAAAAGCCCGGAGAGGAGCAGAGGAGCAGCCGCTGCAGGGAGGTGACGTGACGCAGCAAACCGAAGCAGCAGAACCACAGAAACACGTATTTCCACTCACCCTGTCCCTGTGTGAGGCTGTTTGCTGCTTGCTGCTGTGCCCTGCATCTGACTGACGTGACGTGCGCGCGTCCAGCGAGGGAGCTGCACGTGCACGGCCCACAGGCCGAGCGGGGTCCTAAAGTCCGACAGGTTCAGCCCCCTTCAAAACGCCATGACAACACAGTGGGTGTTGTTCAGTTTAACTTAAAGGTCCAGTGTGGAATATTTAGGTGAAAGGGATCTATTGACAGAAATTTATTATGAAATAATTCCAGTGATGTTTTCACGAGTGTGTTTCATTTAAATTATACAAATTGTTGTTTTATTTACCCTAGAATGGGCCCTTTATATTAAAATACTTTATATTTACATCAGGGGGGGTCCTCTCTATGGAGGCCGCCATGTTTCTTGTAGTCGCCCAGACTGGACAAACTAAACACCCTTTGAGTTTTTATGAAAACTGAAGGTTACCACAGGTTCTCTTTCATGTTTGGAAGGGGAGGATGAGGTGAGGGGTGTTCAGCTGCAACATGCAACTTCACCACTTTATATCACTAAATTCTACACACTGCAACTTTAAGTACTGTACTTTTTTTATCAAATATTTTCTGTTTTATAAAAAAAAAAATCCAATACATTGAATTATGTATATAATAAAAAGAACAGGACTGTTTTCGTTAGATTTGTATTCACATAAACAAAAAACAAACACAGAACATAAGACAATAGCAAACCTTTTTGAAGACTAAGATATATAACTCATTACAACAATGTTAATCCATGAGGAAAGATGAATATTATTTACATTATTTAGTTAAAACCAATCAAGAAAAGAAAATATGACATGGAAATGTTTTATTAGTGTCTTATATATATATATATATATTGATTTATGTATTCCCTTTGGTTATTTTTCTATTAAATATAACGCTTAAAATGTCATATAATATTCTGTGACACTGAAAAAAAGGAGCTGTGTAGTTCACAGGTCTGTAGCGGGACGTGACCTGTGGGAGGCGCTGTTCGACACTACGTTAGTTTGCGACCCAAAGAAGAAGAAGACGATGAGTGAAAGAAGCAGAAACGTAGAAGAAGAGTCCAGCTGTTTTATCCCTTTGTACACACATCAGCATCTTGTTGTCATCGCTCGACGGGACCGATTTTTACGAAGAATAACTGAAGAAGTTGTTGAAGAATAAAGAGAAACGTATCTTCATGTGTTTACAGCCGTAATAACGGTAGGAAACTCTCGTTTACTCCCGGTATCGCGACATTTACGCGTGTCTTGACAGCGCTGACACGTATGAAGTGAAGAGATTCTCCTCTGGGTGTTGATCAGATGAAGTTGGCTTCAAGTAGAAACATCACTTTAATTTCATATATGATTAGTAAGGCAGCTCAACATGATAAACGGAAGACTCAGGCCAACACCAATCATGTTGTTGGATGTGTTATCTCACTGTTGACCACGTATATCCGGTTAAAAACTGTCTCTGACACCCTTTCTCTGTTCTGTTCCCCCCCACAGATGGCAGGTAGGGGCAGGCTGGTGCCCTGTGTGTGTCTGGGGCTGTTTGGAGTCCTGTGCTGGGTGTGGGTGTCCTTCGCCTCCTTCCCAGACGAGCACGTCCTCCTGGAGGATCTGGATGCAGTGGAGCGTGCAGCCTTTCAGCCCCAGAGTGCTCTGTCAGACATGGAGTTTTCCTCCATCATCACTTCATACAGAGGGCCCGGCAACGTTGATCGCCGCAGCAACAAGGAGCTGCCCATCATCCTCTGGTGGACCGGGGGGCTGTTCCCGCATTTCCCCGGTGACACCGAACGCATCGACTGTGCCACGTCCTCCTGCCTGGTCACGAGTAACCGCAAGGTGCCACAAAATATGTAACCTCTCTAAATAATAATAATCATCCCAAAGTGTCCTGCCAGTAATTTTGAGTTTGATCTTGAAAGGTGCAGCTCTACAAGCGGACAGCATCCATCATCTTCTACGGGACAGACTTCAGGGCCTATGAGGCGCCGCTACCTCGTCTCCACCACCAGACCTGGGCACTGTTCCACGAAGAGTCACCCATGAATAACTACTTCCTCTCTCACGGACCGGGAATCAGGCTGTTCAACTACACAGCCACGTTTAGCAGGGAGTCCGACTATCCCCTGAGCCTGCAGTGGCTGCCCACTCTGGACTACTTGCTGCAGCCCACAGCCGTGTCCCTGCAGGAGAAGAACCGCCTGAGGAGGGAGGGCCTGTCTCCTGTGCTGTACATGCAGTCTCACTGCGACGTACCATCTGACAGAGACAGATATGTTAAGGAGCTCATGAAGTACATCCAGGTACAGAACAGAGGAGGTCTTTCAGGGCCATGTTTACTACCACTAATGCCAAATAAGCGTAGCTATTTCTACTTAACTACCTGATTTATCTAGATTACCTATGTGACCAGGGAAATACAATTGTTCAACTAAAGTAACTAAGGTGCTGTGATAATTTTACTTCAAATAAATAACAATAATAACTAGAAAGGTGTTCAGAGAACACACACCTCCACCAACACCCTATCTTTTAATGTTAAAGAAAGTGAAAAACTTTTCCTGGATCCGCCCGTTTAGAACAGAACAGCAATCAAAACAAGAGAAGGATAATCAGTTCATAAAACAGAGGACAATAAAATGAAGTTACCCACAAATAAAACACAGTTTGTTAAACATTCATAAAATCTTTGCGATTAAAAATGTTTTGGCCCAGGCACGTAGCGAGGTTAAGAAGTGATTAATGAAGTTAGGAGCAAGTTTGTTGCTTTGAAAGTGATGAAAAGAATTTTGATATCAATGTGGAATGTACCAGGCAACTAGTGCAAACTAACAAGTATTAAGTAGCAATGTGTTTGTACTTGGTGCCTGTTGGCATCCAAATAGGGATGTTCTGCACTAGTTAGAGTTTCCCACATATCCATACGTGTACACAGGTTGATACACAGTGATGCTCTCAGTGATGATTGTGAATTCCCATCAGTGAGATTCTAATTACAAATGTTTTATCAGGGTTTTCTGAAACATTTATGCCATTAAATATGTGTCATTGTCTCATCTGTAATTTATTCCCATATGTTTTCTATGCCCCCTTCATGTTTCTCAATTCTCACATATAATTTCTGTCTATGTAGGTGGACTCTTACGGGAAATGCTTGAACAACATGCCTCTACCCGGACATCTGGAGGACACGGGCACCGCCACTGGCGAGGATCTCAGATTCATGAACTTTGTGGCGCGGTACAAGTTCCACCTGGCACTGGAGAACGGTCTGTGTCCAGATTATATGACAGAGAAGCTGTGGCGGCCTCTGCATCAGGGCTGTGTTCCCGTCTATCGAGGCTCCTCCGTGGTGGCGGACTGGATGCCCAACGACCACTCTGCCATCATCATCGATAACTTCCCCTCACCAAAAGCTCTGGCTGACTTCCTCAAACTACTTGACGAGAATGATGATGAATATGCAAGATATTTGGAGTTTAAGAAGCCGAGCCGTGTAACAAACACTCGCTTGCTGGAGGCTCTGGAGACTCGCGAGTGGGGGGTTAATGACATGAGCAAACCGAACTACCTGAATGGATTTGAATGTTTCGTGTGCGACCAGGAGAACACACGGCTGGCAGCCGAGCGGGGATATAGGAAAGCCCCCAAGAAGAACCAACCCCCTCAGCCTAAAATGGCCGACAACTCTCACATGGGATGCCCCATGCCCAGCCCCGGGTACGGAGACGTCCAAGACTTACCTGCAGATGACGGGTGAGTTTGTCTTAAATTGCTCGCGGTGCCAGCTGGGAAATCCTTGAATAACAATTTCTTGTGGGGAGACAAATCATCCTATTTTAATTGTCTAATTAAAATGTACTCTGTGATGAGTCTTATCTGTTTGTATCTGTCTCCAGATGGTTGAAAACATGGCCTCAGGATTACTGGCAGAGTCTGGACCAAGCAGAGGGGCTGGAGTCTCTGATAAGACACAACGAGTCGGACCCTTCGCTGCTGTGGAAGCACATCCAAAACATGGCTGTGAGCAGAGCCAGAGGAAAACACTGACACAGGCCTCGGTTACAGGCTGGAGAAGGGTCCGATATTCTGCAGCCCATCTGTTTAAATGAGGGACTGAAGCAGAAATGACTCATTTCTGCACCTGAGCCAGAACTCTTTTACTCTTAGGAGCCGTTTAGTAACAGATTTAGATACTGAATTCAGCTGACGTGTTACTTTTATCCTTTATCCCAGGTTCAATCATGAGAAATGATGTTTCACAGTGCTATATGCCAATATTTTCAAGTAGGTTAATGACTCTAACTGCGTTGCCATCGTTGCCCTTACTCTGCTCTGTGTTGTTAACGCTAACTGCATGCAGTGCAGCTGTTCTCGAGATGCACATTCTCATGGGACGCACATTTTTATTGGATTGGGGCCGAGCCAAAGACTCGTCCTCTGTACTGAGGGAGTTCTGCCCGACTGTGTGTGAAGACCATCAAGACGGCAGCCAGTGAACTATATTAGCTTCTTCACTGTTACCCAGCAGGTAGCTGATGGTTATTAGCTGAAGTCATATTCATGTTCACAGCTATTTCACGTGACTATGCAAGGAGAATATTGTTTCACCGAGGAATTGGAGGCAAATGTAAAGTTAAGCACAGCTCCCAGTGGGAAGTCGCCACTGCGCTTGTGAGGGAGTTCTCAGGAACAGCTCAGCTAATGAATTTCTGTGGTAGATACTTTATTCTCTCACTAACTGTATTCAGTTACATGATGCTAAAATCATCTCTATGTGCAATCATTTTTTAAAAAACATACTTTTCTAAAACATGTAACTGCTTGAGACTCCAGGACAGTCTTGTGTGTCTCTTTGGACACTAACTTTGTATGACATATTTTTTACCATGCTCATATAAATCACTTTATTTTGTTAACAAAGCATCATATATGTGAACACACTGTTTTGTATCAAGAAGAACAAAGGAAGTAAACATGTAACAAAGTCATCATCTTGCATATAACTACTCAAAAAGCTAAATCATAATATTGCACCCCACTTGCCTGTTCACAGTTATATATAGCACAGCATGTTGTACAGGCATATCCTTCATAGTCTACTGAGGAAGATACAGCTTTCACCACCAAGGAAGAAACAAACAAACACAAGCTTGTATAACATGTTTGAGAAATTAGAAATTTAACCTAATGGAAGCTAAAGAAATCATATTGTTCACTATGACAGTCTCTTTGATCACCCTAAACCACAGCAAGGTTCAAACTGAACACAGTCCAACATTTTCGCTAAAGCACAGTTCTCACTTTATATGCAAATGAACATGAAGGGAAGGGGGACGAGGATAAGAGGACGCTGAAGAGCTCAGACAATCAGTCTAAAGCTTTGGAGTAGCAGCCCTCGCAGTGGACTTTCCCTCCGTGTAGGAACATGCTGAAGAGAAGGTCGCCCATATCCTTATTACACACACCACACTGAAAAATAATGGTGAGAATGGCATTAGAAAATGTAATTAAAAGAAACCACAGTGCAGAGCAATGTTTTTAATCCTAGAAATTCAGTCCCTCTTTTTTTTTCGTTCCATAATAGACAGAAAACTTTTTTAGCGCTAGTGACTGATTAAACCAATTGTTACATGGACTGGTAATACACAATGACTGAACATAATTTGTGTTTTAAAAAGGTAAAAGTTCTATATTACTGGGGAAAACGCTTATCGACTGCTCTGCCAATGGATGAAAAGAATAGAATAAATAAAAAATTGTAATCCTTAAAAAGTTCTAAATATTTTAAAAAGCCTTAAAAAAGTGTTATATACGTTAAAAGATTACATAATAGTCTCATAAGTTTAGATTGGTCTTAGTTATTTTAATGTTTTATTTTAAAATGAGTTATTTTGGCAGCTTAGTTTATAACGTCCGTGTTGTAGTTCTTTCTCAATGAGACGGATATTAGCACGCTGTAATAAAACTACAAACAAGACCAACGTGGAACTGATAACTACACTCAGCTTGGCTGTAGGAAATATAACTACTGCCTCTGTAGTTTGTAAGATAATAGATAATAGTTATTCTCTACTAGGCTACTCTACCTTGTGAGAAAATTTGGCTCCCTAATATTCCTTCACATTTGTCATACTTGACACAGGTGTTAAAAAGATCTTACAAAATCTTCAAATTCACTTGTTGAAACCTATAGAAACCCTGGTGAAGCTTTGTGTAGTCAAACTGTTGAGCTATAGAGTTTCCCACTGTTTACAGGCTGGATTCTGAGCTGTGTAATTTTAGTATCTGTCGTTCAGAAATGCTAATTTACTCCAGGGACATGTGACCGTTTCCAGTATTACCTTGAAGCAGGCGGGATGACAGTTGATATTGAGGTGCTCAATGGTGATCTTAGCATCATTGCCCACAAGCTCGCCGCAGAACGTACAGCTGGATGACAGTGAGCCGCTGGGGAAGATTGAGACAAGTTAGTTTGGCAGCTCATTCACACACATCTCTCGTGCAAACGCAGCCGCTCTGTCTGCTTCAATAACCTGCGACCGTTCCCGTCCCGAGTGAGGGAATCTAAGAAGTGTAAATAATCCTTTCATATCCCCACTTAGCCTCCTAATGAGCAGGTTTGGTGGAATTTCTGCCCTGCTGCTTACGAATATCTAGTTTCATCAGAACGGGAAATAACAAGGCAGGGGGACCTTCAGCTTAAAGCTGGTTTAAAACCGGTTTAGGGAATAGCGTTGTGGCCCGGAGTTAAGTGGAGGAGTTTGGTATCAAATAATTTGACCCACTATGAAAACAAGAGCAACGACTAAAAGCAAAATGTACTCGCTGGAAATGTGCTCGCTGAATACTGTTTACATTTAAAACATTTGAAATGTAAAGATATTTTAGCAATCGCAATGCAAATACTGAAGTGGTAGAACAGAAGTGAAGAAAGAGGTTTAAGTTTGAGTGGAAGCTCTTAGTTAAGTTTATGTTTTTTTGAAGTTGACTTGAAAATGCTGAAAGAAGTCGAACTGTCACTCATAATATAATTGAGCTGGAGATTTAATAAAAGTCTGTAGTGAAAGAAGTGTCGGCTAAAGCGTAAGCCGCGAAAGCAATTGGATATGAACAGTAGAACTTGTGGGAAGTTGTAATTGTCGTTGAGAGCTCAATACCTCCGATCTGAAAGGATTTGAAGCGTCAGTCAAAGTATAAGTGATAAATTGAGCTGGTGTCAGCTATTTTGTGAAATTGTATTAACTGAAACAACTGTTATATTAAGTTAAATTGCTGAAGTTCATTTTTTGTTTTTAGGTAAAAAAAGCTGAAAAGAGTGGAATGGTCAGTGGAAGTTGAAGCGATAAACTGAGCTGGAGATTCCTTAAAGGGGATGAAGTGAAAGAAGAAAAGAGTTTGAGGAAATTGGGTATGAAAAGAAGAAGCTGTGGGTTTCAAAGAAGTTTCAATTCTCGTTCAAAGCTTAAGAAAGCAGATGTGAAAGGATTTGAAGCGTCAATTGAAGTGGGAGCATTGAAAGGAATGGAAATGTTAGTGGAAGTGAAACATAAATACTGTGTAAATAAATGGTAAAATCATTTAAATTGAAATCGAAAAAACAAGGGGAAAGGTCTTATATCTGGTTTAAAACAGGAGCTGTGTTGTTACCTGGCGTACGTGGAGGGGCTGCTGTAAGAGTAACTGGTGGAGCTCGATGTCAAATAATCCGACCCACTGTGGAAACAGGAGAAATAAGTGATTCATCACGAAAACCGTGTTTTTCAGCAGTTTTCTTTTTCAAATCAATCCTGTTATTTGATTGTGTAAACAATGTAGTGGCCGAACCTATTGATTTCATCTCTGGCGTTATGCAAGGACAGCTCCGAGGTATTGACGTATTCCTTCACATACACAAACGGCCTTGAGAAGAGGCAGGGGAAAGAACAACAGTGTGAGTAGTTGAAACAGATGTATGTTGTGACTTAAAACTCAAAAAGTGTAATCTAGTCAAATCCCTCACTTTTTGGTCTCAGGCTCTGGTGTTTGGACCGGGCGCTCTTCTTCAGTCACCGACCTGGAGTAGGTTTCATAACTGGAGACAAAGTGCAGCGGCGTTAGTCTCATCGTTCTCTCACTGACTCCAGCAGCACCATGGCTTATACAGAGGGACTCTGCATCTGTCAAATGTAACTCAGGACATCATAATTTTCTGCCATCGCTTGTTAATGGCACGCTGTTTAACGGCCCGTGACTTGACATCACTAATACGCATCATTAATCTGACATCTGGAGACTGATAATTGGGGGGAAGGAAATGAGGGCCAATGGAGAGACAATGAGAAAAAAATATGTAATTTAACTTCAAGCAAGTTCAGAGTTGAGACGGTTGTGTGTAACCTTAGGTCCAGGGTTTAGTAATCAACAGAAACAACCGTGTTAAAACAGTCAAAAAAAGGTGACTGCTTCTATTTTTGTGGCTGATAATTTCCTTCCCTTTTTTGGAGGTTCCTGCAACAAAAATGCTCCAGATGAAAAAGGGAGTGTTTTTATAAAAGTGAGAAAATCAGCAGACCAAATAGTTGAAAATAACACTCTGGAGAGAGTCGTCTTGCATTATGCTGTGTCTGACACGAACAAAAATCATAAACTTACCGATCCATAGCGGGCTCTGGCTCACCGTGTATCTCCCTGGAAAAATAAAGAAAGCTGTATTAGACTTTTTACTGGAGGCTATAGCAGTCAATAAGCTGGACGCGATCCAGCCAAGTGGATAAAGCTGATCTTTCTAACTCACAGCTCCAGAGGGATCAGGGTTTATTGACCAGGTGTGGTTTGTTTTTCTTTTGTACTGCGGCATTGCCTCATCCTGAGCACCTCCTCCCGTGCATTGTAATTTATAAACAACACCTACATGCCACTCACGCTTCCCACTCCTTCTAAACTGAACAAAGTGGGGTTTCATCTTCACAAAGCAGGGTCTTTTTTTTTTTTTTTTAAAGGATTTCAAAAGTTTCTCCAACCTGATGGTGGTGACGGTTGTGACTGTCTCTGTGAGTGTATCCTCGGGGCTGCAAAACAAAGAACATCCCAGCATTATAATAAGTCTGGCAGCACTGATGAAAAACCGTGACTGTATTAAAGTTTTTTTTTAAATTTTTTATACAAGTTGAGGAGAAGATGATTATTCTCCGAGTGAGCCGCGAGGAACTTGTATTTAGCTCGCTTTCAATTAAATGGTTGACAGCCGTTGAATGTTAAGGTGCTATAATCACATCCTGCTGAAACGATACCAACAAAATAAAAGGGCTTTAATATGCGTTTAATGAGCTCAGCTACTGTAGAGGTACCTCTCCTCCTCCTCCTCCTCCTCCTCCTCCTCCTCCTCTTCCTCCTCCTCCTCTTCCCCTTCTGTAGTGATAGTATAGACAGTGGGGGATGTCCACCTGTCCCATGGGGAGTCGTTCTCCTTGGACCTTGAGCACAAACAAAAACGTGGCATTACATGATATAGGTTGACAAATTCACAATGGGTGTTGTTGGAGGGAGAAAAGAAAAAGGGATTAAAGGCTGGAAGTGGATCTGTGTGTGTGACAGTTGTAACCAATATATACAGTATCTGACCTATTTTCATCAGCACCAGTGCACAATGTCTCATGGCTCGATGAATAGATGCTGCAAAAGCCTAGTTACTTCACCCACAGTGAAAGGGAAGGAGGTTATGGGAATAAAAGGAGCAGAGAGGCTTTTAACAAAAAAAAAACAATGACTTACTTTCTCTCGAACATGATCATCGTCTGTTGGTCTCCAGCTTGGTCCTCCGGTTCGGCCTCTTGGCTGAGAGGGGACGTACAGTAAAAGGCTTTTAGCGCGTAATGGACAAGGACGTGGGCGCATGTAGATGAATGAACGAAAACACAGTCGGCCTCATTGTGTGTGGTAGTGTAAGAGGAAATCGAAGTGTGTCATCACCTCTCCTCTGTGCCGGCCTGCTGAGGTGTGATGGTGTCCCATGTGCGTGCCCATGACCGCTGAGTGCTGAGACTGAGGAGCCAAAGTGGAGACAGAGGTAAAGAGAAATGACGAACGTTGTGACAGATGAAGCATATTAGACATCGGTAATAATGTCCGCCGCCTGAGAAATAGATTTCTGCAGGTCCGCGCTCGCATGTTCAGGACCCAGCTAAGCACGAGCTTGAATACCTGGTGGTGTGAGTGTTGATGTCGTCGATGTCGTTTGCAGGGGATTTCAGTGCATTGCCACTAATACTGTCACACACAAAGGGGGGGGGGGGAAGAATAAAAGCATCATTCAAGACACAGTCACACTGCATAGAAAGACATTTCCATTTCCATGCTGGAATGACGACTCGTTAATCATTTAGTTGAAAAGCAGTTCAATAATTTAAAGCAAAAATGGGACAATTTTCTAGTTCAAAGGGAGAAATTCACTGCTTTACTCTGTTTGATAACGTTATCATCTGAAAGTAGTTTTCACTGCTCAACATTTAAAAACAAATGTCCGACGTCTCTGAAAAATTCCAACAAATGTTTTTCAAAACTTTCTGATATTTTATAGACTAAACTATTTTTACTAAAAGGTACTGCTGGGCTGCTACTACCCATTATTTATATTATTGGTTAATCTACAGATTATTTTTTCTCCCCCAAGGAAGTCAGTGTTGTTTCTTTGTTCACGCAACTTGGTGGAAGGATGCGGAATGTTTTTTTTTACATTATCCTAATTGGGGACTGATATCTTAGAGTGTGTGGCGGCTTGATTGAATTGAATGGGTCTGTTGGGTCTCGATGAAGGTATGTGCTCTACTGGGTGCCAGTCTACTTTGTTTTATCGATCGAAAGTCAGTAAAACAGTAAAGAACTTATTGTAGTTTCTCACGACTGAAGCTAATAGTCCAGAATACCAAATATATTCAACATGCAGAAAATCCTCACATTTAAAAGTTGGAGCCGATTATCAAAATTGTTTCCAATTAATTTTCTGATAAGATCATTTCAGCTCTCATCTATTTTTTTTTTAAATAATCAACAAATTCAGCAACACTGGAAGCCATAGTTAGTCGCAGCCTCATTTCACTAGCTTAATCTCAGATGAAGAGATAAAATCCCCAACGTACTGTGTTTCTGGACTCGGATCTTTGTTCTCCATGAACGTGGTTGGAGCGCTGACGAAATAAGGACATAAATAAGAAATCAATGCATATCAATAAGATGCACTGTCGCCACACAGCAGATTGCTTTCTGCTGATTATGAATGGATTGCCATAAAGTCACAAAGTGAAGCAGTTGTAGTAAAGAGGATATGATGCAGTAACATGTGACAAACAGAGGTTAGAGTATAGAAAAAGAGGCATTTGCATTATCATTCATGTACCTGTTGATGGAAATATCTGCGAGGGGCTGGAACAGGTCAGAGGAGCTGCAGCAGAGAAAAGTGGCTCATAATCAGAAAGTGCTGCATTATGCATGGGGAGATGCTATCTGGCTGGCTGGAAAACAGTCGCAGCTCCAAACCAATATGATTACCTGTTAGGGGATGTGGTCCCTATCGGATATGGATCAAACGGATCAGCCGAGCTGAAAAACAATTTCACACTGATTTCACTCTCAATTGTCAGCGTGGCCCATCTTGTGTCGGAGGAATTCTGATCACATTGACTCATAATGGAAAGATTTAATGCAGTTTGAATGGTAAACAGAAACACAGAGGAGCAGGCGGCCAGACTCAATCAAAATCAGAATCGGGATGTCTTTGACAAATGGAAAGACTATTGTGCTGCCGAATGGAGAAACAAACCTCAGTGTATTTCAGGTTTTCTTTACCTAAACTGAACCCTGGTCGCAGTCAATACCAATTAAACTGAGAAGTCATTCATTTCGTCTGTTGTGTTTTTTTTGGTATTTAACCAATTAGACTTTTTATGAAAGACAATCAATATTATCTTATTAAGCACTTTAAACTTAATTTGATTATTTAAAACGAATGTTTCTCACAATTTAATCAATTATTTTAAGTAAATTCACTCTCTCTACTCAGCGTCAGTATGGGGCAAACTACTTTTTACACACACTCACATATATCTATATGAAATACACTGTGACACAGACATCCTAAAGCACTGGGACTTATGTGACGTGGCAGTAAACAAACTACCTCGATTCAGTAACTACTGTTGTCACATGTGAGCTCCAGGGATCTGCTTTGTCCTCTTCACTGCACAGAGGGGAGGTTTAAGGAGGGAGGTACGGATGAACGGCACGATGGGAATAAAAAAAGAAAGAAAAGAGGGCAAGTAAAGGTTAGTGTGGTTCTTCTCATACACTATTTAAAGTGCCAGTCCATTAGAAAAGCTTGGAATCCACTGAACTATTTAACAAGCAGGAAAACCATCTGAATATAGTGCAGGCCAGACGCCTTCTGTTTGTGTGTGGTCTCGTACCTTTGGTCAGTAATAATCACAGTCCTGGTGGTTATAGTGACGGTCTCTGTGAGGCTGGTGGGCAGAGAGAGCGTTAGTATGCAGTAAACCACATCTGAATAAAATGCATTTGTGAGCGGAAGCAGCTCGGAGCAGATAGTTAATTGTTTAAGAGCAGCCTGTCATCTCCCCTCTACCTTTGTGTTTCTCCTGCTGTCTCATCTGTCTGCTTCTCCTCCTCTCGCTGCACGCTGAGGCTGGCGGAGACAAAAACAAAGCCACAATACTAATCAGTACAACAATCCCTTCTATTTCCAGTCGCGCAGCGGATAAGATGCAGCTTTCCTGTTTTCAAAGTATTACTCAGTCGCTTCAGGAATCTGCGACTCTGTCCAGGGGTTAGAATAGAACGCAGGGGGTGGAGGAGCCCGGATTTATGGATCAAACTCGGGGGCAGATTTGGGGGTTTATTAAAAATCGTCCACCTCAGGGAGCTGAGATTCTCACCCCCCCACCTTCTCCATATGTAGTGATGAAAGTGAATGGGACTCTTTCTCACCTGCGTGTCTCTGTGTTGATTGGAATCACATCAGTAGCCAGGAGATCCAGGGCGCCGCTGGTCTTCGCCGGGTCTGGCTCACTGGAGAAAACCAATAACACCAAAGTCAAATACAACGTTTGTGCACCAGCTCCCTTTAAAACTGGAAAAGGTGAGTTAAGGGGATGTTCCAGCTCGGATATTTCTGTGCATGACTCTGTGTTTAGGGGAGGGCGGCACAGTGGAGCAGGGGTTAGCACTGTCACTTCACAGCAAGAGGGTTTCCAGTTTGGTTTCTGTGTGGAGTTTGCATGTTCTCCTTGTGTTTACCTGGGTTTGCCCTGAGTACGGCTTCCAAAGACATGTGAATGTGAATAAGAAAGTTGTCTCTATATGTCAGCCCTGTGTTATGATGGCGCCCTGTCCAGGGTGTACATGCTTTCCCCCAATGACAGCCTGTATTGGCTCCAGCTCCCCCTGCGACCCTCAGAGGATAAGCGGTGTCAATAATGGATGGATGGATGGATTTGGTGTTTGGGTGGGAGAGAGTTCTTCCTTTACCTATCAAATCCACTGAGCAGATCCTGACTCCAGCGTCCTGGGCTGGGGGGAACAGGCTCTGCTGCCTCCTGTGGACTGCAGCGGTGGGGAGGAAGAGGAAGAGGAAGAGGAAGAGGAAGAGGAGGACATGATGAGCGAAGTTGGGGGATTCAGAGGATATTTCAGAGCAGGAGCAGACCGGTTGAATTAGAACAGAGGGAGATCATAGGATGTCCAACAGTGCCACCTTGTGGGAAATATTCAGAGCATCGCTTAATTGCACAATCAGTGAGAACATATTTGTTAACAAACCCATCATCGAATGCCAGGAGTTCGTCTGTCATTGGCTCAGAGTTATTGAGAACTGGAGCGGGCTCCTCCGCAGCTCTGCAGGAAGTAAGAGAGCAAATGAGTGCACCTGCTTTGGCGCACGCACACAGACACACAGACACACACAGACACACAGACACACACAAACACACCTTCAAACTACATTTTTTAAGTGCCACATATGAAGGCTAATCTGGGACATCCTCTTGAGTGAGGTGCTTTCAGGTGACTGAAACTGAGATCTGGTGTATTTTGTGATAACTCTGAAGTGAACACAGCGGCATTTTTTTGTGACTATGTGTTTTCTTGCCAGCCCTGCTATGACAGGAATGAGGAAACTGTTGGTTTTTGTACCTGCTCTCTGTGGTGCGGCTGTCTGCTGAGCCTCCTTGTTCCTTTGCCAGCTCTGGCTCATCATCCTTGAGACTGCGGAGGAGAAAACTCTGATTATCAGATGGCATGTTGTTAAGGCTGGAGCACGCCAGAGCCATGGTAATGATTTTCTTTTCATATTGGATATATATATACACATATTGCTTTCATCTTTCTCTCTTTCCACTACCTGGTTGAACTTGTGGCAGAGGGAACGAGAGTGTCGAAGAAGGCAGCGAGCATGTCAACTCTGGAGCTGTGAAGACAAATGGAGAACAAACACATGGTTTTTTCCATCACACACGTGAAAGGAATGAGAGCAAACATACGGCTGACATGAACAAAGAAAAGAATCTGAAAGCACATTTTCTGCTTTGTTTAAGAAGTTACGATATTCAAACATTATTACGAATATTTGTGCAAACATCATGGTTAATGTTTGAGGCTCATAATCACAGAGCATTGCAATATGTTATACTGTTGCTGTGGTAGAATATATTAAATTTAATTAAATTCACTAGATCCAGATTTTTATTTAGAACTCTATCAAAAGCAAAAAGAAAATAAAATAGAAATTTCTCGAACCAGTTCTGCAACAAACTTTAAGGGTTTCCTCCCTGCTACCAAATTTCGTGAAAAATCGATTGAGTAGTTTTTGCATGATCCTGCTAAATTATTACCAAACAAACAAACAGATGAAAACCTAACCTCCTTGGCAGAGGTAATAACTGGACCGTTATCACTGATGTGTTAATAATGTTGCATCTTAGTTTTATTCGGTGAAGGTGTAGTCGATTTTAGCTCCTATATGCGATGTTATGTGGTTTCATTTGTAATAATCCTCAATATAACTAGATAATTAGTTGATCTTTATCTGTGAAAATCTTCATATACAAAGTTGCCAGCAATGAAACTTGAGATATAAAGATATTTGAAATAAAGTGTAAATGTTTTTTGTCTGAAGTGTAGAGTTGGAGAATAAAATAGCAAATACTCAAGTATAAAGAGCCCAGACTGAAGTCATTACTTTCCACCACTAATGCTGAGCTACAACACGGATATTAGTTGGTGAGAATCTGACCTTGTCATGGGAGAAGGTTTAGATTGTGGTTCAGGTTCTTCTTCAGGTTCAGGTATAGGTTCTGTCACCACTGTGATCGTTGTTACTGTAGACACTGGAGCAAGGGATTCTGGGAAAGTTGAAGTCTGGGCAGGGGACAATGGAGCAGGGGATTTTGGGACAGTTGAAGTCAGGACAGGGGACACTGGAGCAACGGATTCTGGGAAAGTTGAAGTCAGGGCAGGGAACAATGGAGCAGGGGATTTTGGGACAGTTGAAGTCAGGACAGGGGACACTGGAGCAGGGGATTTTGGGACAGTTGAAGTCAGGACAGGGGACACTGGAGCAGGGGATTTTGGGACAGTTGAAGTCAGGACGGCGGGCAATGGAGCAGGGGATTTTGGGACAGTTGAAGTCCGGGCAGGGGACAATGGAGCAGAGGATTTTGGGACAGTAGAAGTCAGGGCAGGGAACAATGGAGCAGGGGATTTTGGGACAGTAGAAGTCAGGGCAGGGAACAATGGAGCAGGGGATTCTGGGACAGTTGAAGTCATGACAGGGGACACTGGAGCAAGGGATTTTGGGACAGTTGAAGTCAGGGCAGGGGACAATGGAGCAGGGGATTTTGGGACAGTTGAAGTCAGGGCAGGGGACACTGGAGCAGGGGATTGTGGGACAGTTGATGTCAGGGCAGGGGACACTGGAGCAGGGGATTTTGGGAAAGTTGAAGTCAGGGCAGGGAACAATGGAGCAGGGGATTTTGGGACAGTTGATGTCAGGGCAGGGGACAATGGAGCAGGGGATTTTGGGACAGTTGAAGTCAGGGCAGGGGACACTGGAGCAGGGGATTCTGGGACAGCTGGAGCTGGAGTGGTTGACACCAGGTTTGGTAAATCAGGGGTGATTTTAACCAGAGAGGTGTCAGTTTGATCAGAAACATCTGGCTCAGGTTCTTGCTCTGTATTAACTGCTTCTACAAACACTGGGATGAGTTCAGGGAGAGGTGTGGCCACCTTGGTGCATCCTGGCTTCATGCCTTCAAACGGGTCCTTCTGCGTCACAGACACTGGAGTGGGGTCTTCTTTCAAAAGGTCCGGTAAAGGCCCCCGAAATATCTGAGCCACTGACTCACCGTCAGTGACATCAGCGGCTGTTTTCACGTTTGTTTCCGCACTGTAAACAAGACAGACGATGAATGAAACTGAACAGAAATCACTTGTTTCACTGGAAATGGAAAGGCAGGACCTACATTCTCCTTGGTCTGGCCATCGGGGCGGGGGCAACGTATGCGACGGGGATGGCAGGAGTCGGGCTGGGGGAGCTGACAGGTGGTGGTGTCGTGGCGCCCTCATCGTCATCTTCAATCTCAACCCTGCACATTTGCAGCCAAGCACACGTGCAAAAGAAAACATGCGTGGAGATGAGTACACACATTAAAACAGAAAGACGAAACACACATTAAATCAGACATCAGCATTCACAGATTTGCCAGATTTTAATATACGAGAGGGAGCCTTTACCTTTTAGCCACAAATGATACATTGTTGTTGACCAGCGGGGTGTCAGCGGCTTTTTCAATCGACCTGAGGGTTTTCATCAAACAGCTTTTATAAGCACCATCATACATTCTCATCATATGTGAGTGAAAAGAGCAATTTCCTGATGTGTTTTACCTTTTTTAATGTTTAACTCACTTCTTTTATGATTTAAGAATCCCAGAAACAGGTTGAGCGTTAAGATTAGCATAAGGAGACACAAGACATAGAGTACGTACTCATATTTCTTAGCAGCAGAGAGCACATAAGACCGATGCCTGACTGCAGATGTCCTCAGAACATTGCTGGCTGCCTCCGTCCTGCGAGATAAATCATTATGATGTTAATGTAATCTCTTGGGGGGGGGAGGGTGTGCGACTTCAGATTGGATTGTGTTCTTTGAGCAAGGGGGAGTCTCACCGTTTCTCCTGCTCCTCATTGCTCAGAAGGCCCTCCTGGTTCTCCGAAGTGGGCCTCACCGTGTGGGGGGCTCTGAGGGACAGAAACACACACACACCTAATGAAAATACATTATCACGCAGCTGCCAGCCGCTCACCGGGAATCTTATTTGTGCACGCTCACATTTTCTTGTAGCTCTCCGAGGCTTTTTTGTTGAATTGCGTCGTTCCACTGCAAGAAAGAACAACGAGTATGTGAGGGAATCGGAGGGGTCAGTGAGAGTGCATCAGCAGTCACTGTTAACGCTGCTCATTCAGGTGAGAGAAACTCTTACCTTGTGCCGTTAGTCGTGGACGATGATGCAGGCTTCTGGTCCAGTTTAGTGAAAATGCCTCTGAAGGAAAAAACAAAAAGTGTGAATAGACATATACTTTTTTTCTCTATAAATAATCTATGATTTCATTACAAAAAGTCCCATGAAGTGCAGTTTTCATAGCTCAGATATTCCAGCTACGCTGTAAAAACAAAAACTTGAAATTGCTCGGCAAGTTCATGTAATATTCATGTAAAGTTTCATTGGTCAGGTTTCCCTCCATTCATCATATTTGGAGGCAAAACACGTTATTGGAAGCTTTGACCGAGTTACAAACAGGGTCTCCTGATCATTTCTGCAGGGGTTCGTATCCTCTCATCGCACCTCAAGGGAAACATGACACCCTATAGGTGAGTGTTTGGTAGAATAGAGGACAGAAACTCTGGTGTTGTAGTAATGACACATGTAGGCGGCTGTGGTTCAAGAGGTAGAGCGGGTCATCAACTAACAACAAGGTCGGTGGTTCAATCCTCGGCTCCTTGTGCAAGGCACCGAACTCTAATTGGCCTCTGACAGCGTGTGAATGATGTGTAGTAGAAAAGGCGCTGGTCGATAAGAACCCTTTACTTTTAAGATATCATTTGATAAATATAAAGTTAATGGTGAGTGAGAAATACTCATGTCTACACGTGGAACAAACTAAGTCCCTGCAGCCTGCAGCACTAGAATTCTTAGTATTAGTTATAATAATGACTTAACCAAATAACTTTAGTTATATAGCACTTTTCAAAACACAGTTACAAAGTGCTTAACAATAAGAAAGACAACAGATCAAATAAAAGGACAGAAATAAAATAAATTAAAAGTTCAGATGAAATCACAAAGAGCGCTCTAATTAAAGTTTGCTCTGAGGTACTTCTACCAGTATTTATAAAATAATAAGTCAACAAACAACTCAAATAAAATCAGGAGAGGCTTTTCAGTAGAGTTGTGTGTCACTGACTGCCAGTTTTATTTCCTCAGGCAGGTCAGAGCCTCTGGGCCCTGACTGCAAAAGCTCCTCTACCCGAGGATCACAAGCTACGCAAAGGTTCATGTGGGATTAAAAGGTCTAAATTCCAAGTAAAATCAATCCTAAAACAAACAGGGAGCCAGCGTAATGTGGTTAAAACAGGTGTAGTATGATTCAAACTATTTGTTGACTAAAGTCAAACGGCTGAGTTTTCAATAATCTCAAGTCGTTGCAGCATTTTTGGTTCAGGCATGAATAAAGACATGTTGCAATAATCAAGGCGCGAGGAGATAAAAACCTGTCCGACAGTTTCTGCATCTTTATCATTTAAAATGGATCGCCAAAAAAAAATGTAAGATTGAAAGATAAACGATCAGAACAAAAGATAAGATGCCAAAATAAAAGATTGAGTTGTCATCGAAATTCAGAAATCTAGAGCAGTAAGTTCTTTGAGTAGTTTCCTTCCCTTCTCATTTTTTTTTACAGTGTATTAATTCAAGTTTATAGTTTCCACAAAGTGACCATAAACTGTAAAAGTTCTGTTTATTCCTTTGCTGTCACCAAACACAGAAACACAAATGTCACCGGCCTGACGTGTTTATAATTTCATGAGAACTCTTACCTGATCAGATATCCTGACGTTGGAGCTCTAGGTTAAAAACAGAGACTCGTTATCAGCACAATCATTGTTTGGTTGCAGGTTTCACAGTAAGCTACAGAAAACTGCACGGGTGACATCAGAAACCGGTGTTTACCTCGCAGCGTCAGGCTTGTTGGGCGGCAGCGCGGGCTTTGTTGGTGAAGGCCCTGCACTGGTCTCGATGGGGGCTCCATTCACACGGTTGGCCCTCACCTCTGCCACCCTGCATGGATGCACAGCGACTCGGTTTAGTCATCGCAGTGAACTTGAGAAATGGATGACGAGGACGTGATGAAGCTGAGCTAAACACGTAGTCTTACCAGGGTTTCACCTCCTCCTCAGGTTCGGCCTGAGGTTCACTGGTGCGCTGCAGCCAGCTGCCATCTCCCTTCAGCTTGGTCCGCACTTTGGTGGTTTGCATTACAGCTGCTCTTTTCTCCTCTGGGACACACACACACACACACACACACACACATCATCCACCTACACACCATCTGAGATAACACTATAGCCTGCATCATATGATACCATGCATGATTTTCAGTCCTCCTTTGGGCCCGATCATCAACCACTTGGGGTTTTTCTTTAAATCGGGGGCCATGACAGAATTTACGGTCAACAGCCCGGTGTGGAGACACGCCCTGTGACGGCCTCAGCTCTAAATGGAGGAACAGCTCATCTCACATTGACGTTCCCATCAGATCAGTCACCCTGCTCACCTTTGGACATGCTTCTTCTTGAGGTTTCTCTCTCGCCTTTCTTCTGTTTAATTTACACGCCGCCTAAAACAATGACAGAGATCATGTTAAAAGAAAAGATTCCAAGAGCGGGTGGGAATTTGTCACAACACACAGTCACAGTTTCAAAATGTCTCTTGCTCCCTCCCAGTAGGGAGCATGTGCTCTGTAAAGCATTCCTCAGTCTCATCATTTAGACATGTAGATCATCCTGTCCTACCACTTTCCAAAAAACAAAAGAAAATACTTCAGTTTCCTAAATATGAATGGGACACACACACACATATCACAGTTTATCTTTGCATACAAAATATACACACAGACAGATTTACGAGGGTGGAAAAATACTGCCTCCTTTCACACGTCTAAATGACTAGATTTTGTTTACATTTAAAACGAACTGCTTAAAGGCAAACACACTCCCCCAAGGACTTCAAGAAGAAAAAAGACAATATTAATGAAACACTGACGAGTGCTCCCTTATCTGAAAAGCAGGAGCGGACTTCAGCTCATGCAAAATTGCAGAGTGCTGCCGATTTCAGAATGCAAATCCAACTATAACTCCGGAGGGCTGTTAATTCACTCCTTCTAATGCACATCAACTCAACATCTCTTAAGGATACGAATGTTGGTGATAGAACAAATACACAGAGAGCTCAGAGGGCATATTTATCCTGGGTTTAACGCATCAGTCCACACAAACACACACACACGCGAGAAATGATTAATGGAGAGCAATAATGGCCTTTAAGGCGAGGACAGAGCAGGAGAGACTGCTGAAAAAGCCACGAAGAAGAGAAAACACACCGAAAAATGGTGACTGAACACTTTTCACACACTCTCACACTTAATGCTGATCACAGAGAATCTTAAATACAGAAAAATGGTCCAGATAATTTGTATTTACATCATCATCACAAACGTCTGCCTACCTGTGATCACTTTCCAGCCAGCAGAGCAAAGTCCATGCAGTTCAGTGGAGAGTCAGTGACTGAGTGTGTGTGTGTGTGTGTGTGTATGGGGAAAGTCTTTCTCTGTCTGACAGGTGCCTCAGTCCCTGAGCTGCTGTGAACAAGTACGGGCGTATGAGCACTAACAAGCCCAGCCAGTCAAGGAAGTTAGACGTGGGGTGGAGCAGAGTGTTTGTCTCTGCCTCTGTGGGTGTGTGTGGGTGTGTGTGTGTGTGTGTGTGTGTGTGTGTGTGTGTGTGTGTGTGTGTGTGTGTGTGTGTGTGTGTGTGTGTGTGTGTGTGTGCATGCATGCAGCAGAGGTTGCTAAGAACTCACTTTTTGTTTACTACATCGGTGCTTTGTTCATTGGGAGTAGGTAAGCGAGCGTATACCTGTCGTACAGGTGGCTGACAATCAGCTCCGAGAGCAAGCGGGGCCAAGGGAAGGGAGAGCGACGACAAGGCCGCATGCGTAAGTGAAGCAAGTCACAGCAACATCTCCTGTGGGAGCTCGGCTCTCACGCTCACTGGGTAGGAAAACCCAGGCAGCAGCGCACATCATTAAAATGAGATCAAGAACAACACACACTGAGTTGGACTGAGACAACAAACAGACACAGAGACAGGGGCCCAGACACCACCAAAAACAATGCACAAGTCATTCTAGTGATGTACTTTATAATGAGAACCCACACATTTCTGATTTTATACTTAAAATAAAAAGTTGCAGTTGTTCCTTATGTGTTTTTATATAAAAGGAAACCGCAACCACTCATTAGTAACAATCGAATCATAATTAAAGCTTCGTAAAAGTGAGTCGTGACTTGTTTTACCCTCTTTATGAGCCTTGGATAAACAAGTCTAAATGTTTGCTCAATCTAAGTGACTGTGTTTGTGCAGGTGAAAGACAAAAAGATTGATGTCTATCCTCCTGCAATTGTCCAACACTGTGTGAGAGGCCTCAGTGTGCACTCAACATGGAGATCAACCCACCACCGGTTCTGTACAATATAAAAACAATCTCACACACGCTGTGCACACATCTACGAAGCTGTTTCAAATCACAAACAGGGTGTGGGTCCATTTCGCAACATCTCAGAGAGAGTAGGTGGAAGAGGAAATTAGCAAGTCTGAGAGCCAAGGTTTCACTCTGCTAAAAAGAAAAAAAACACCCTGGCAAGTGTCAACGCTCCACTCTATTATCTTCCTGGATCCCTGTCCGTCAAGAAAACCAGTCGGACGGCCTTGCCCGGTGGCTCTGACTCTCGCTGTGAATCATCTGGGTGCTGCTTGCATAGAATTAAAAAAACGAGAATGCAAAGTATCTGAACCTAACGCCCACCTTGTCGTCACCACGCCAAGGCCAGGAATGACAAAAATGATTTGACTTAGAAAAAAAAGCCAATATCCAATCGAAGCTAATTAAAACATTGAACGTAAACGGCATACTAATGAGTCACTCTGACATCCACACGCTTGTGACATCTATCTCACACCTGCGTCATTGTCAAAATGGCAGGATGATCAAATGTGGCAACAGAGGGATCGGAGCTCGTGATGCATTTTCATTGCCCATCCCATTATTGTGTTCAGTGACAGTCCTTGAATAGTACTCCAATGATTTGCCTACACTGATCGAATGCCAGAGAGGCAGAGTCACTGCAGAATCACAGTGGAGATAAAAATGTGTCTGTAAAAAGTACCCTGGCCCGAATGTATGTGGATACCCAACATTAGTCCTGTGTTTAAATAGGGAGCATCTCATTTGTAAGTCTGCTCACACACTCATATGTACAATCAAGCAGTAAATGATCACTGCAATTTGTCCTCCTACTCAGGGAAGAATCCTTGTTCCATCTCCCAAGTGTCAGCAGGTTCACGCAAAAACTACACAACCAATTTACTTGAAACTCGGTGCAAGGATTCGACATGGGCCAAGGTCAGTTTTGGAGTGGATCTGGACAAAGGTAACACATACAGAAATATTGCATCACTTTCTTTAACATTGTGAGATGGGGGATTTGTTTTATATTTTCAATAATTTCCCAGAGAATAATTCAAGGATCTTGATGTTAAAAAAATAAGCAGGCATGTTTAGGGAACTGATACCTATGAGAGTGTGAAATTCGGTGCAGCTTGATTGGTTTTAAGGGGACTGTTGGGTCTTGGTGGAGGTTTGAGCTCTATTGTCATTCTAGTTGTGTTAAAATGCCTGAATTAATGTATGAAGGGGGGTTTCAAGGCTCAAGTATTTTCAGTGAGAAACGCCCTCTCTTTCACTCATATAGTAACTGAGCTTCCGATTATTATTACACATACTGAGGACTGTCTATTACACCAGAATCATATTAAGATATGCAAAGAGGAAGAGAACTACTACAGGGACCAAAACCTTTTACAACATTTGAGAATCAATGCTGTTAAATGTGACCTGAAATGTGCTGCGTATTACAACATCCTCCACTCTGAGTTTGTTTCTTAACCTGGCTGTGGGGATTTGCCTTTATTCAGCCACTGGTTTTAAACGATAACGCCTGGCTCATAGCCGCAGTTCTCACTGATCCTAAAGATTTGGCTGAGGATGAGGTTGGGGCTCAATCAAATTCTTCAACATAAAGCGCAGAAAACCATTTTTATATATGTATGGGACATTGTGTAGGGAGTGGGGGTAATTATCTTGTTGAAACCAGAAAGGGGGAATCACAAGCTGAAGCCACAAGTTGGAAACACACTATTTGACATAAGAATCCCTGTGTGCTGTGGGATTAAAGATTTTCTAAACTCAACCCGAGGTGTTAGATAACAACATTCCTGTCCACATACTTTTGGGGGCAGGACATGTGATGTGAAGATAGTCATTGTCGTAAAAAAATCATGTTCATGCCAGTTGTATGAGGAGAACAATCTTGTATTAAGGCAATTGGATTAATCAGCAGCATCTCAGTGTGTGTACAGCACACAGGTGAAACATGACATTTTTCCACAGTGTAAGATCACTTCAAGTTGACATAAACTGTTTACTAAGTGCTTTCAAACTTTTCTACAATCAGACTGTAACGTTAACCAGAACAAGGACCGTCTCTGCTGCCATCTGCTGGTGGAATTCACACATGACCATTAACACACAGTGTGGTTTGGATAAAAGAAAAAATGTCTCTTTTCTAATTTTGATTTGTCCATTCAGTGTGACCTGATCCTCTTATTCACATCGTGCGCATAACTACTGACATGCACAGCATCACATGTCTCTACAGTCTTCATCTCCATGGTAACGTCACGCCCCTTGTCTGAGGTGAGGGTAGCTCTGCACCGTGCGGGCGATCCCCTCCTTCAGACCCACCACGGGCTTGTAGCCCATGTCCTGCTTGGCTCGTTCACAGCTGTAGTAGTGGTGGGTTCCAGCCAGGGCCACCCTCATTGGAGTAAATGTGGGTTTTATGGACACTAGGGGGCGCAGGATGAGGGCCAGCAGCCAGAGGAGCAGGGCCAGTCCATACACGAGGGTGTAGGGGAGGTGGTAGCGAGGAGCGGCGTATCCCAGCCCCACCAGCACCTCAGACATGAAGTCCCAGAATCTCACCGGCTCGTCATTGGTGATGTGGTACGGCTGAAAGCGAAGGAGGAGATGAAAGACCCGATGTTTGATCTTACAAAGACAGCACAGACTTACATGGAAGATGGATCCCGAAGCCAAATCTCACCATTGACAGAATGTTTGAAATAAGATTTTGGCTTTAATCTTCACTTCCACTCACCTTTCCACAGATGGGGGAGTCGGCTCTCAGGCGCTCAGCAGCCAGGATGTGTCCATGCACCACGTTCTCCACAAAGGTGAAATCCACCAGATTAGTCCCATCACTGAGAGAAATGGAATAAAAGAGAAATACTAGTGAGGAATAATTTAGAAAACAAGAATCGACTGTCCCTCCGCACAATGGTACAAGCTATGGGCTGAATAACTAAATAGATAGAATAGAAAATAATTGTGTACTTTAGTCAGGGCAGAAATTTGTCTTTGCTTACATGTGCAAGAAGTGCTATAAAAGGTAAATTACAAACACAGCATGTCACATCCAAACAGACATCAAAGAAACGTTTACATAATGTAAACAGGGGAAGAGAGGATTCAAGTGAGTTTAGAGAAAGGTTTCAGAGATAGTGAAATGTCATGAAATTCATCACCACACACTGACTGATGTTAGAATAAATTAAACTGACTCCAGAAAGTCATTTTAGAGCCTGAACGATTAATGAGTTTTGCCAATGGAACTCCATCAGCGTTTATGTTTGCCAATATTTTCCAATATGAAAACTAGCATTTTACAGAATAAACAATGTGCATTTATGTTTACATTAAAATACATTCATTCAACTTCTATATATTTGGTTGTAATTGTCTTTTTCCTTTCTCTTTGTTGTTATTAATAATACAGTTTATGGTCAAACTGTAAAATATCAAGCCTCAATTGCATTTCTTTGCCATAATCATTAGATAATGACATATAAGGAATCAGTCAGTTTTTTAAATATACATTTACATCCGCATCAGAAAGGTTTTACTCCCCAATATCGCTATCAGCTGCCAAATATCCATATCAGTGAGGCTGCAAGTCACAAAGTGAATGCTGCAGAGTAGCTTGTCGTATTTCTATTGATAGAACAGCTGGAACGGCATCAACGCAGTGAGCTGATAGTGACTTACCCAATGATGAACTTCATCTTGCCCCTACGAGCCGTATCCACCAGGATCGGAACCAGCTGTGGGTCCCGAGGGCCGAAGATGCCGTGAGGCCGGATGGCGACGGTGAGGAAACCCTTCTCCTTGTCACAAGCTGCCAGGACCAACTACAACAAAGACAGAGTGTAAGAGTGAAGGTGATGAGGCAGATGACACAAATAACAAAAGGAAGCCGAGGAAAGATGCAACCACTACTAGTAATAATGTTGATATTATGTCGGTTAGGGATGCTGATAAAAAAATAAAAGACAAACAGTGAAATAAAAATGTATGCTTTTCTCAAAAGGAAGGAGAAAAATCACTACTTCATTCAATCAAAAATCACTTTTGTTCTCACATCATGAGGATCTAGAACTCACACTATCACCTGCTGGGGTCGGTCCAACCACAGTGATGACACCAGTCAAGTGAAAATTAAAAACACCCCCCTCCTACCTTCTCCTGCTCGATCTTGGTCTCGGTGTAGTAGTCGATGGGCTTCTTCGCGTATGGCAGGTCCTCTCCTCCGTTCTTAATGTCTGTCCCTTCAAACACCACACTGGCACTGCTGGTCAGGACCAATTTCTGCCCAAAGCAAACAAGTATAGAAGTTATTAAAACCCATTACAAACTAATGGAAGTCTCTGATCCCCTGGCTGCCTCACCTGTACTCCAGCCTCGGCACAGGCCTGAATGACGGTGCGTGTGCCCTGGATGTTGACCGTCTCAAACAGTGCACGGTTGTCACTGCCAGGGGCCGGAGACGCACAGTGGAAGACCATGGACACATCTCTCAGGGCCGGCGACAGAGCCTGCAGCAGCACAACCACACAGAAGAGTCATGGGTGCAGGTCAAAGTATTTAAAGTCTCATGTGCTCATTTGAAATTGTAATGCAGGTAGAAGAGTTATCTGAAGAGTATCAAAACAAGGAGGTTATGCTTCATGAGCCTGCGTTTGTCTGTTGGTTAGCAACATTACACAAAAACTGCAGGATGCATTACCACAGAACTCAGAGGAAGGATAAGGTAGGTTCAGGATAGAACCCGTTAAATGTTGGTGTACAAGGTATTAACAAATAAAGGTGTATTACTGTAATCCCGACATTGCACAGTATTAATCCATGGAGTAATGAGATATCTACGTACTGCAAATTAAGAAAACCCATGCAAACAGAAAAAACACGTGCAAATCTAAAAACAACGAATTCTGAACCGCAGCCAGGTTCATCACTTTTTCGGGGTCCCCTGGAAACATTTCCGCTGTCGCTGTCTTGAATTTGCAAAAACAACTGTTTACATTGTTGTTTTACGTGATACTATAACCTATCTGCACTCATCTGCTCCAGCATGGGGGGGGTTGGCCCTTTTTCAGGTTAGAGCAACGGCCCCTGAAAATGTCACATCACTAACTCTCTGAGGCCCCTTCTACTTGGGCTATGTGCCATTCTGGTTTGTGTTGCTACAGAATCAAGCTCAAGACATAAGACTTGGGTGCGTTTGATTCAGTGCGGAGTCAGGTGACTTGGATGTGTGGTGTCAGCGCGGTGCACACAGGGCAGGGCGGTGTGTTACCTGCGGGTCACACAGGTCTCCCAGGTGGAAGGTGACCCCGGGCAGCTCGTAGCTCTGGCGGATGTCGAACACGGACACGGTGTAGCCTCTGTCCAGCAGCTTCTCCACCAGGTGCCTGCCCAGGAACCCGGAGCCCCCGATCACCGCGCAGCGCTTGCTACCCTGCAGAGGCGGACGGGGCAGTAACATCACCAACACGTGACAGGGGGATAAACGGCATCTTGAAACCAGATGTCGGGAACATGATGTTCCCTCACGCTACTCACCGGTCGAACCCGTGTGGCCATGAGGAGCAGAGGTGATCAACAGGTGAGAGCAGGGATCGAACCACCGAGACTCTGAGGGGAGAAGCGTTTCCTCCTCCGCAGCTTGTAAGGAGAAGTTTTACTGAATATCCAACACACACAAATGAGTTTTAATAATGATTAATCACAATTGATATGAGTGTTAACTTGAAATGAGCTGCTGCTGTCACTCACCTGAAGTCCTGACAGAGAACAAGCGTCCCGCGTGCAGACCGAGCACCGTGTGTATCAGCTGAGTGAGAGCTGCTCTGTGATTGGTGGAGTCCACGCTCAGCACGAAGGGGACGTCCGCGAACAGCCAATCGCGTTCCGAATACGTCAAAGAACGCCACAATTTGAGCCAATCAGGGATCACAAGCTGATTCTAAACACTTCCCAGCTAAAAGACCACACCCCCTGAGTTACATTTAATATTGATGGTTTTTCCAGCAGCAGTTTGGTCTTCTCGTGTAAACTAGAGAACATAAACCTACAGTAATATAAGTATGATGGAGAATAACGTTTTGTTTATACTGTTTTCATTTCTATTCATCTGATCTTAATCGTTTGATTGCTTTTATTTCCTCTGTTTACCATTTTTTTTGTAAAAGCACTCTAACATTGTGAAGAAAAGTGCTATATAAATAAAGTTTATTATTATCATAATATCATTATAATGGAGGGATAAAAACACAACATTGTGAAAAGTAAAAGACAAGCAGTTGAAAATGGGTTTAAAAATAGTGTTCGAATATACACATACTGAATACATTGATAATAAGTACACAAGTTTATTTTACACTGTCAGAAATGTGATTATTGTGTTTGTTATGTAGTGTGTTGCACTAGAGGACATTATATTAAAACGTTTTAAATAATTTCAGGTGAAAATGTATAAACTAAAGAAAAAGTAGAGTTAATGGCAGAGAGGTTGCATTAGATTGTGTTGTCTTGTGGAGTTGTACCTAATAAAGTGACCACTGAATAGATATCACAGAACATGTATGAAGTGTGTCATGTGAAGTGTGAATGATGCAGACATACATAGGTGTATTTTTTTATTTTCTTATTTCTGTGTCATGCCAATGCATTAACCCATCCCTTCTTTTACAAGGCACCCCATACATCTTCCAGTGTTACATATAAAAACATATGTGAAAAACAAAAAGAAAAGACACACACACAAAAAGAATAAAATCTAAAGATATTCCAGATGAACCTACACCCACAGAACTATCATACATGAATACATTGAACGAGCTTTCTCATCTCCCAGCTCTTTCCAGATAACTGTCTAAATCATTAGATTCATACATTAGCGACCAACTCAGTCTTTGCAAATCATTATCTTACAAAACAGATCATTACACAGCTCACAACAAAAAGGACAGTGGAAAACAAGATGAAACCCATTTTGTTAAGGTAAGATAAGTACCACAATGTCAAGTGTCAAAACAGGCATAAGTAATACGTTACAAGCAATACGTAAGTGTAAGGAATATAAAAAATATGAAATATATAAAATATGAATGGAATTAAATTAATATATATATATATAGTGTAAAAGCAGGAAAAAATATGTGCAGTGTGAGAATAACGTCACTGAGACAGCACATCGGACAGATCCAATTTTCTTCTTTAGACAGATTATATACAACATAGTTTTGTGTACCATATGTGTTATCATGGTGAAAATACACCGTCTTGGTTTCATCCATCTATGTTTTGTTTTGGGCAAACACAAACTAAGGTTTACCTTTTCATTGTGAAACAATTGTGATTATACATGTATGTGTTTTCTTCAGAGGTGATAGTGACCCTCTTGGCAGCAAGGGCAACATTTGATGTGTATAAGAACTCTATTGTATAGTTTTTATATATTAGCTATTTATGATGATGATGATGATGATGATGATGATGATGATGATGATGATGATGATTAGTATTATTATAATTATTATTATTATAAAGCCTCTATTAACACAGTGTATGGATGAATTGTGTCCTTTTGACACTAGAGGGTGTATTGAGGCAATTTCAGAGTATGAGCATATGCAGCATTTATATAATACGATATATTTTGCGTATATATATGACAGAAACACTTCCCCACTATTCATATTCTGTTTAGCATTTTATATTTCTGTGGTAGATTTAATACCATTCTCTGCAGCTGTATTTTCTGATCGTGTCTTGAGCCCCGTGATTTCCAGCAGCCAATCATCTCTTTGCCCGACTGGTGCGTTTCATTTCCACTCCAGCTTGTGCCTGTGGACCCCGCCTGAGATCTTAAACTGTCACAATCCCACCCTGGGCTCTGTCCCCTGACACACAGGGTGAGTAAATCAAACACCCAGACTCGATCGGCAGCTGGTCCTCTGCATGCTACAGCTACAGACGTTCATCTTCTCTTTATTCTATCTGCTGCTCCTGATAAATAAGCAGCAGGTTGTTGTTTTTATTGTTTTGGCTTGTGTCCAGTGCAGTGACTGGATGAGTGTGAGCAGCTGATGTAAAACAGACACCGTCTCCTCATCTCCTCCTCCTCCCTAAATGACAGGGAGCCTTCATCGCCCAGAGGAAAACATTGATCGTTTCAAAGATTAGCAGTTTATTCTCTCAGCCAGTCAAATACAGAGACACTAATGGTGAGTGAACATATCTCATACTCTTATAATAACCTAATACTGTTGCCATAGGCTGTGGATGTTTAGATTATTCCTTATTCTGTTCTATAGGTTTTGAGTAATTGCTTTTTTTCTCTCCCAGAAACCTCTCTGATTGTGATGTCATCATAGACGTGGTGATTCCATATTTTCCTTTTTTTTTTTTTATTATACCTCCGCCCTTGTGTCCCCATCAGGCGACCGGTGCCAAGAGACCCTCCCTGCAGGGCCCAGTGCCCCCTCCTCGTAAGAAGACCACCCCTAAAGCAGAGCTGACCGAGGAGCAGAAGCAGGAGATCAGAGAGGCCTTCGAGCTGTTTGACACCGATGGGTCTGGATTCATTGATGTCAAAGAGCTCAAGGTGAGAAAATGAAGTCAAAAAGCTCAGACACTGAACATTCAACATGTGTCAGGGAGAGATCAAGGTGTACTTGTGTGTTCGTGTTCCTCCAGGTCGCGATGAGAGCTCTGGGGTTTGAGCCGAAGAAAGAGGAGATCAAGAAGATGATTGGTGAAGTGGATAAGGGAGGAACTGGGAGGGTCTCCTTTGTCGACTTCCTCAGTGTCATGACACAGAAAATGGTAACGTATCTATATTAGGTATTATAATTAATGTGCAATACAAATTTTATTCAATCAGTTCTTTGATATAAACCCTCAATGATCACTTCACGTTTTCAGCCCTATACTGACCAATAAAGCTGATAGATAGATAGATGGATAGATAGATAGATAGATAGATAGATAGATAGATAGATAGATAGATAGAAGGATAGATAGATAGATAGATAGATAGATAGATAGATAGATAGATAGATAGATAGATAGATAGATAGATAGATAGAGTGGTCATAGAGTTCATCATCACGACAAAGGTCACATTATTATTTCTTTTAGGTTAAAGACAGATTTTTGCCTCAGAGTTTAAGTCTGAACTCTTCTTTATGAGCAGAGAATAAACAAACACTTGGTAAACAGCAAAGCGTTGTACTAATCTGAGGTAGATCAATAATGTTTTATAGGACTGCATCAATATGTATTTACCTTTGTTTTATTGCTATTGATGAAAATTATGTTATGATAATTATTGATATTAATGCCCAGTCCTTTTCGACACACACAAACTCACACTTCTTATGCTGATGTTGTCATTCTATGTTGTTGTTTTTTTAACCACTACACGGCTGCAGAAGAGCAGCTCGTGGTAAAGCCGCTCTCCATCTTCCCTCTCAGGTAGAGAAAGACTCCAAGGAGGAGATCCTGAAAGCGTTCCGTCTGTTTGACGACGACGAGACCGGAAAGATCTCCTTCAAGAATCTGAAGCGAGTGGCCAAAGAGCTCGGAGAGAACCTGACGGATGAAGAGCTGCGGGTAAGAGCGTTTAATGAAAGCAGTCTTCACATGTACCACCACTCCTGCTCAATGAAAACAGACACAGGCACGTTTTTTTATTCAAGATATAATATGTAACGTGAACTGTTTCTATTGGTCACATCATTCATTGCTGCGTAACATAAATAAAACGTTAATGTCTGAGTCGCGCACATTTTCATCTGCAATGGCTGTAAAGACAAAAACTCCCAAGAACCTACGCTGCATCATGACATCATCAAACCAAGCCTTCTGTTACTGTTGGGTTTGACAGACTCCAAAGTTACAAATAGTGCCTTTAAAAGTCGTGACTGTAATTTTGTATAAAAACAACACATTTGCACGTAAATGCATCAAAATATCTTTATTTGTTTGCTCCATCCCACCATCATTCTTCTTCTTCGTCTTCGTCTTCTTCTCATTTTCGTCCTTATGTTTTGTGTTCGTGAAGGAGATGATCGATGAGGCTGACCGAGACGGGGACGGAGAAGTCAACCAGCAGGAGTTCCTGCGCATTATGAAGAAAACCTGCCTGTACTGAGGGAAGGAAGCGTGACGTCAGGATTGTTGATAGAGTGCAGAGGGGACGAGCGATGGTTTTACATGTAATGCTGCTCTTGCGCATATATATCTATAACTCTATCTCAAAATTCTCCTTCTTTTTATGTGGTGCCATACATTGTCACTTATAAAGGTTTATATGTCATGATCCACTGATACATCCTCCATTTACTCACATTGCATTTGCCAAAACCAGGAAGACGCTCTTTCTGTGAAATGCTGCAAATTTTTACGAAGAACACATTTAGTACGATAAAATGCTTGAAAGGTTATTCAAGGAATTCTTAGTGCCTGCCTCAACACCGTGATGACACAGAACCTTCCAGTGCTTTTATTGACAACACAAAGTGTGTGGAGTAAGATTCAACCATCTGTACGATGCTTGATGTTGCACTGGAGATTTGTAATATGAGATGTTGGGTCACTGCTGACGACTGGAGCGTGCTGTCTCACCTCAGTGCTACCTGTGGATTTGTGCCTGTGCCTCTTAAAGGGGGTGATCACAATCAGGGAAGCTGCCCAAACCTCTCTGACCTGCGCACCTTCCCCACAAGTCTCATTGTCTTTCAAAAAACGTGGTAGATTGTTGATGTGTTTTTCTTGTAGCATTGACTGTGTATCCTTCCGTTGCGTACATCTTGATGATCGTTTTGTATGATATAGAGTACGGTGCATATACAGCATATCAGTGTTTAATATACAAATTAAATATCTTGAAGCATTTTTTCCCGTCTTTTATATTATTACTGACGTTTTTATTGTTTTTTTTATTGAAAATCATTTAAATGATTGCATCTATGAAAGGTACCCCACCCAACCCACCTCCCAAACATCCTCGTTTATCCCCTTGAATTACAATGTAGAGCAATGATTATTTATCAAGGATTATATAATATATAGGACGGCATCAGTACAACACAAAAAACAAAAAAGAACATTCAAATGGAAGATTTAATAATTACATAATGATTGTGATAATAAAGAGGGATTTAGGGGGACTGTCTCACTTTAGCTCTTATAGAGACTATGAGGGTCCAAGTTTTCCTAAAAATTTGGAAGGAGCCTTTGAGTGTATATCTGATATTTTTCAAGTTCCAGAATAAAATGTTATTACTAATTGTATAATAGAGAATGAGAAATTTTGCAATCATCGAGTTGAAACATTATGACCACAAATCAGCTTTGCCTTTGCGAGTGTCGTGGGGTTAATCCTGTCCTTTATTTATTTTTGTTCTATTATCACCGTCCTTTACGTTTGCAGCGGTTATCAGTATTTGAACAGCTTGGGTTTTTATCTCAGTTTTTTTCCTCATCACAAAAGCTTGATGTCATTCTACTGGAGTTATAAAACACGTTGTTTGTCTTTGAAATGCAAAAGCAGCACAGGCAGATGCTGCGACCTTACAGCAGCATATTGATACCAGCTATTCAAACTGAGTAAATTCAAAGCGTGATGCAGTGAATGTGGAAAGATCCCCACTGCTCTCATTCAGGCGGTGCAGGTAAAAACTGTGAAGTCTTTGAAATCAGATTTTATGTCTAAGTTAAGTTGGGGACTTTGCTCATGTGTGCAGCCTGTCGTATCCGCTGCTGCAGCTCCCGTGAGCGATACCCGTAGACCAGAGGGATGAGCGACACCCCCAGGTTGTAGGTGATGGTTGCTGCTATATCCACAGCATCACTGTGCAGGTGTCCAGGGATCAGGGAGCTTTCCGTGATCACAGGAACTGAGAAGAGAAGAGTCTGAACAGCCTGGAGGGTCAGCGTCACCCACGCTCTCTTGGAGCAGAGCAGCCCGGCGTGCATGTCCCTGCAGAGCAGGCAGAAGCATCCCAGGATGGTCAGGGAGCAGAGAGGCAGCACCACGGCACTGCCCAAGGTGCAGTAGAGCAGCGCGGCTGACGTCTCTGACAGGCAGGGCATGAGGATGAGAGGGCGACAGCGCTGAAAGGAAAAATTCACCTGGATGGTGCTGAGGCTGATACCCAAAGCCACAGCGATGACCACAAACGATAAGGTCCATATGGCTGTAACAGCTGCTCGCTTCCTCCGAGTACAGATCAGCAATTCATAGCGCAGAGGCCACTTGACAGCGACAAATCGGTCCACAGCCATGGCCGTGCTCAGTAAGAAGTCCACCTGGGCAACAAGAAGAGACATTAAAGTTAGATGTAGCCCTCACTTTGTCCTGTCAGAGCAGACAGGCTGTTTACAGGGACCACAGCATTAATTTGACTAATACAAACACTACTAATACAATGTGGCCAAACTGTGGGGAGTTTAACCTAAACATGACCTATTATAGATGTTTAAAATGTCTTACTCTTATTCACTGGGAAGCCCTTTGGTCTTATTTTTCTTCTCTCCACAGTAGTGATTATTCATCATTTGATATTATTCTATTTAGAAATTCAGCAACTCCATTTTGGTGAAGCTGATCCCATAAGAACGAGCAAACGTGGAGCCTGTGCAATAACTGAAGGCAGACAGAACCAATCCGTGACCAAAACAGGGACGTGTCTGCTGTAATTTATCTGTATACGACTACAACTAATTATTATTTTCACAACTGATCTGATTATTCTTTTGGTAATAAACATATTATTTGATAGGTTGAAGAAAATAGTGACAAATGGAACATCAGTGTTTTTTTAAATCATCTAACCAACTGTCAAAACCAACCAAAGTTAAATTTGCAATGATAAAAAAAGAAAGAAAAACAGACTATCCTGAAGAACGAAATATATTGTGGGTTGTGAGTTTGAACAAAGGAAAATTAGATGCACAAGTGTAAATCAACACATTACAAACCAATGAGCAGGCCTGGATAGCAGCAGAGAAGATCAGACACTGGGTCACTGGCATCCCTTCTCTGGATCTCAGAAGAACCGCTTTGATCGTCCAGAGGAGCTGCTGGAATTTTAAAGATGGACAAAGAGCACACTCATCTCAGGACTAACAGGAGCTCTATAGACGCGCTTTCATTAAAAAGACAAACATAGCGGTTTAGACGTACTTGGAGGCTGTCGCACAGGAGGAGATGTGCGAGGAGCAGGAAGCGAGTGTGCCTGAGGAGGGACGGCGAGCGGGTGATGACCCAGGCCAAAGGAAGACTGAGCATGGTGTTCAAGCTGCAGCTCACACACATGATGACCATCTCAACCAGGTGGTAGATGCTGGATTCGATCTGTGTCTGATTCGCCAGGATTGACACATTGCAGGGGATGTCCATGACGGAGAGCTCACCGTGCTCCGCTCTTCTGACTGTCCTCAATTTATACAATTTTAAAAGAGCTAAACTCAATTTGACCTCACTGTAAACGGGAAGAAAGATGTAGTACACTCACCCTCATATCTGCTTCAAACACAACATGCTGCAGCATCACACCCGTTTCTTTCTCATCGCTGGTTCCATCTGCATCTTCCTGTTTTACGTCAGCGGTGCGGATTGTACATTTACAGTTTCATCATGTCGGAACCTGAGATGTAAAACCTCACCAAACGCAGACAGTCGTGTGTCAACAGCTAGTGTTTGTTGTCAGGATTGTGTTTGCTTATTCATACAAAAGAACTGCTTCCTACCTGTCAATATTTGCCTGATAGCAGACGAGGAGTCATCGGAAACAACTGTCCCCGTTTCACCCCCACACACACACTGACACATTTACCTTAAATATTACAAGAGGTCACCCTGGAAAACAAAAATAGATTTGTATTGTACTTAAAAGTTCAAACATTCTCTGTAACCCAATAGTTTATTTTAAGTGCTTAATTTCCCTTGCAAGGACCACGCCACAAAAATAGGTTGTTGAGAGGTTTGAAATATTGGATGTTGAGGAAAAAGGATTGGACGTTGAGAGAAGGGGGTCGAGGTGAAGATGTGTCTGATAGGCTGGTGTGACAGGATGCACTGGTGATTGGGCAGAGGGGAAAATCAAGGTGGGGTTAACGTCAGGCATCCCCCCCACCCCCGAGCTTATTGAGTCCCCCAGCCAGTACTCAGAACTAGACATTCAAGAATATGCATCAAACTGATTAAGAAGGGATAAGGGAAGAGAGGATGAAGGGATGTGGCTGGGGATGAGGTAGAAGGGTGAATGGTAGAAGGGAAGGGCAGGTGGAGAAATGCTAGACAAACGGAGCGTGATGGGTTGACGGGGTATTCGAGTCTTGACAGGTGATTAGAGGTGGGTGAGGTGTGGCCCTGCTCCTGAACCTTAGTTTACTAGTTAAGTAGATAAGTCAACCACTTCATGCGAGTATGAGTATGAGCGCTGTAAACTCTACTGACACTGTATTCATCTTACATTGTTTAACTTTTAACAGATTAATACTTTACAGTTTAGTTTAAAGAAAAAAATCAAATTTTTTAAGTATGAGGTAAAATTGTAATGGCATACAACGACCACATTGCTTATACATAGTGTAGATTTACCTACATAAAGATGTCAAGAGACCATTTAACGTACAATCAGAGCTGAAATTTATTTAAAGAGTCCATAACGGAAATGACAAACTGATCAAATATTAAAAACACAAAGGGATCAGACTGATCTCCAGAATATATAAGTCGTCATGATGTGACACGACCTCACAAACATTAACTGGCTCAGGTTCCTGAGTTCCATTTGCTCCAGTTAATAATCACATACAAAGAAAAACAAATATGACATGGAAAGTATAAAAATAGATTCACTATCAATAATCACAGCTGCTCACTATTGTAAAACTGGTTGACTGAGGTATTTGAGAATCTGAACAGGTTTCCTATGATGTGCAGCTCAATCCACAGCTTCATTTAAAGACAAATTCAGGATCTCAGCTTTGACTGAGTTTAGTCTTTGAGGCGAAGTCGGCGCTTAGCTTACGCATCACCTCTGCGTGGCTTTGTCCTGTTAGTTCCTGTCGCACAGTCCCATAATTCTCTTTGACAAAGTTGGCAAAAGGCGCAGGAGCGCGCGTCTTGAGGGGAGTCAGCAAGACAAGATTACCTGTGCAGAGGGCACACGCAAACCTCTGGGTGTCCAGTGACTTGGAATGACGCCCGATACTGTAAAGAATCAAATGTTAGGAATATTAAAAGTGGAAATTAAAACACAAGTCTGGGAAATGAAAGATTGATATCAACACTTACGTATTCTTGCAGCGGGTGCACTGGTATTGGAATTTGTACTTGATGTCGTAACTGTGGCAGCGAGTGACCATGGGCAGCTCGGGATGCGCCAATGTGGACTTGCGTGCGTAAAGCTTCCAGTAGCTTCCGTGCCCGTCCCTCACGCCATTAATCAGCCACGTCGCTGCGTGACACATCTCATGAATCAACGTGTCTCTAAGACGATCTGGGAGGCACGCACAATGAAATAAGACTGAAAGTTAGGATGTAGAGATTCACATATTTACAGTTAGGGAATATTAAACAGACGAGGTTTATTACTTCAGTCTATCTGGGTTATTAAAACATTACCTGCAGAATCACAGACTTTCTCGGACAGATCAATGCGAGCGTAGCGGCCCCCACCACCTCGCTCCTGCCCCGTGATACAGTAACCAGCCGTTTTCCGCAATTTCTTATTCCAGGTCACTGACATATCAACAGGGAGCTGGAAAAGTCATGTCAGGAAAAAGAAAATTACAACAGATGTAAACAAAGAACTTAAACAATGAAAAATACACATTTAAAATCAGATGATATTTCTAAAATTTATAAAAACAAAAGGGCAAATTGTCCGTCATCACCTTGCTGTCGAATACAGTGGTGTTGTACAGATGGTAGAGTTTCCTGGTGAGCTCCTCCTTGCTCTGTTTGAAGCCGCGGCCATAGCTGGAGCCAGGGTTTGACAGTGACTGCAGGAAGCAGCCTGGGGTTTTACACAAAGTTACCCTGGAAAGGAAAGAAAGACAAGCGTCAAACTGAGTGAGTGACACACAAATGTTGCTTCACATTTAAACACTGTAGATAAATATGTCAACATAAGTACCTGCTAATGGGGCCGTGTCTGGGCTCTGTCTGACTGACCATCGGCTTCAAGATGGTGGATTTCCCAGGTGCTTTCACGCGCAGAGGTGTTTCCCCCAATGATTTAGAGGCTGGTGTTGTTCGTGCCTTCACCGGAGGAACTAACATAGGAGGCTCCTTACGGTTCTCTAGATCTAAAAACAAAAAACACAAGATGTGAGCTTGGGAAGAGTGCAGAGTCAAGCATAAGAAATTAAAAAGAGTAGTTTTCTTCCCATTTTGAATACGTTAATAAAGTCAAACGTAACCAAACGAAGAATTTTTTTTTATTTGCGAGAATAAAAGACAAAATGTCAAGAATAAAAATGAAATTTCAAAATATAAGTGGAACGTTCTATCAAACTAATGTAAGAACTTATGACGGCCTCAATAAAAAATGTGTGGTATAGATGAAGGAAAATCAAACAGTTACCTTTGGCGTTCTTCGGGGAGCATAAAGTGCCAGTGAGTTTGTTTTTCTTTTTCAGTCTCTCCAGCAATGATGTGAACTCCTCCTCAGAACTCGCCGACTCAACCAGCGTCGAAGGTGCTGTAAACGTAAACTTAGGAGTGACCAGAGGTGTTGGAGTTTTGGGTGGACGAAAAGAAAAAGGAGATGAGACGGAGAGCAAAGGCAGTGATGGAGCGCTGTCGTCTTCATCGCGCAGCAGAGCATTATTCTTGTTGGCTTTCGCCGGGGGTTTAGGTTTTGAGTGACGAGTTCTCCACGTGCTTTTGACCAGGATATTATCATCATCGTCGTCACTGTCACTAACAAAGACAGGGGAGTCCCACTGAGACAGTGGTCTCCTCCGTGGAGGCTCGGCTGCTGGAGTGTTGCTTTTCTTCGGCACTGAAAAACATCACCATTACACACATTTAGCTCAGTTCTTTGAAACACAACATCCGAACTGAAAGCAATTCATATGACTTACCTTTCAAAGATATTTTTGTCTCAATAAAGTCATCGTCTGATGAACAGTATTCCACGATGAAGTTTTTGAGGCTTTAAAGAGAAAGACAGGTGAATCAGATAGTTAACGGTTTATTTCCCGGACAGAGACGCTGCTTTTAAGAGCAGAAACAAATAAGACACAACTCACCTGTCTTCACTTCCGCTCTCTGACACTTTCTCAGTCTTGGCGTTTGGTGTTTTCACTCGTTGTAAAACTGAAATATGCAAAAGGATGAACTGAGTGAAGCATGATCCACAGTATGAATGTGTTTTCCTCAACCGTCTTTCTGTTGCGCATTTGAGTCATTTATTGTCAACGGCTACAAATAATGACAACGAAAAAGAACACTTACACGTCTCAAAGCTGCCTTCATCGTCTGAGCTCACCACAAGAACATTTGAACTAAAAGGGAGCAAAGGTTTGGAAGTTAAACTCACAGATTAGAGGTAAAACTAAAACCAAAAACAAGACAGAGATTTAGACAGTTATTTTCTCACTTTTCTTTCTTTGCAGCGCTACAAGTTCTCTGTGCGGTCGGCTTCGCTTTCGGTGTAGCCCTTCCCACAAGAACTGAGGAACAAAAAGGCAAAATGAAGAAATTACCGTTTGTGTAAAGTGCGCCATACAATTTGAAGATATTTATGCAATTCAACTCACTCACACTGGTCAAAGTCGTCGTCACTGGACTCAATCAAAGACTTGTCTCTGTACTCGTTGCCTTTGGAGCACTGATTCTCCTTGTCTGACTCATCTTCACTTCCAGAGAGGCCAAGCAGGACGGGCGAAGCTGATGGATCTGCAGGTCGATGACTACTTGTGGCACCAAAACGAGTCTTGCCAATCGAGCTGATCAGCTAGAAACAATGCAGACAGACAGAGTACAGAGTTTCTGCAGGTTTCATAATAAGGTCATAATCAATGAAATTTTAGATCTATGTCAAGTATGAGTCCGACAAACACTTACACATCCCAATAATTAAATATAATGAAAGTAGCCTAGTAAATAATAACCCTTGAAATGCTGTGTTATCGAGATGGCAGGTATCCAAAGTGTTTACCAGTGTATTTACCAGTGTATTTACCAGTACCACGTTAGTCTTATTTGTACTTGTTGAGAGAGCACTACAACACACAAAGACATTATAAACTATGCTGCTAAAACATTATAATTTCCAATGGCTAAAGGTGAGACTCAAAATCAAACATTTACTCTGCTTATATTGATACATGAGGAAAAACACTAAATCCTCACATTAAATAAACAGGAACCAGAGATTTTGAATGATAGAAAACGAACAATATGAAAACTGCAGAAGAACAATTAACTAAATTGTGTTTGCATGTGAATTGTTCCTTCTCCCAGTAACCTAAGGATAAATGGTTTTCAACAAGTTATACAAATAGAAGAAATAAGTGTCACGTGTTCGTCCATAGGCTGCTGAGGAGCCCAACACACCTTCTTCTCTGCGGTGTCCAGTCCTCCCTTGTCCATCCAGCCCATCTTTCTGGCGACTCTCTCAAACAACTGGCGGTTGTCATCATTCATAGTTTCCTCTGTGACAACAGCAGCGTTCAGGTCATTTAACATTTAAAGTCCAGCACTGGAGTCAAACATGTGATGTGCACGCCACACAGTTAGGCTAGCTGCTGGTTCACGTGTCCACTTGACAAGCTCCGTTATTCAGCTGTAGCTACACAGAGAGGAAACAATCTAGAAACAAAGCTGCACGACAGAGCTAGCTGATGGTAGCTACTGGTAGCTACTGTTAGCTAAGTTAGCGTTAGCACCTCGCTACATTAACAGACTTTTAAAATAATGTTTCCCTTGCGAAGCATTTCATTTACTATCCTTAAATATGTTTGGTTTGAGATATAATTACCTCACGCGCTTCTGGTGTTAAAATGAGGTAGACAGACGTTACTCAGCCAAGGCAAATTTCAAATCTTGTGCTCCATTTTACCGGAAGTTGTCACGAGGAAATTTGACCAATCGGAGCGGCGTGCTTCCCCTGTGACGTCATGTGCGACGTGTGTTCGAGTTCATAAAAATAAAAAAAATCTGTTTAAGAAATGATTCATTACATGTTTTAAATCTGTGAGAATGTTTTATTATTTATTACCATGAACATTACAGAAATAGCTGTGTATATATAATTCTTAATTTTCATTATTTGTTCCTTCAAAATTAAAGTAATGCTCATATTTCCCTTTTCTAAAATTATATATCTTAATACAGTTTCTTTTATTCATCAAGCTTAGCACACCATTGTAAATACTTAACCTTAACATTAGGCTACTGTCTATTAAGTTGACCCAAAATCTTCCTCAGCAATAAAATGACCATCTCAATAAATACAAACAGCTTTACATAGAGTAGGGCTAGTTAAGATTTTATTCCGTTATATTTTTATTGTTTTGGTCTGTTTGTTATCTAGCAGGTTTGCACAATAACTACTGGAAGGATTACTATGAAACCTGGTGGTTTGAGGTCAGGGAAGAACTCATTACATTCTGCTTCAGATCTGGCTCAGGGGGCAGATCCAGGATTATTTCTTTAACATTGAGAGATGGGGTGTTTTTCAACATTTTTGCTGATTTCTCACAGAATAATTAATGGATCTTGATCAAATTAAAATTGATATGTTTAGTGTTCTAACATTTTTTGTGAGAATAATTTGGTGAACAGCCGCATAAAAATCTGGATCTAGTGAATTTAAATGTAGATTCGTAAGGGGACTGTTGGGCCATGGGAGAGATATGTGCTCTAGTTTATTTATTTGTCCATCTATCTGTGCATTCCTAGAGGCGATACCCTGCGGCAGACCTCAGCTGTGTGTCAAATACACGAAAATGTACGGGATAGGAAAAATAAACTATCTAAATAAAAAACTAAATAAAAATAGACTATCCATGTTGGAGTCATTCTCCAGCACTGTGGATATAGGTCCTACTATGTGATTGATCCATGATATGTGAACCATAGACTGTTTATGGAGTGAACACACAGTAATGAAAGGCTAGCTTTTGAATCTAGCTACTGTTGACCCAGTATTTTGTGGACGGAGTCAGATGAGTGTAAAATACAGGACAGTTTTGCCATCTCTTTAATTTTTTTATTATATTTATAGCCTTACGGCATCATTGACAGCAAAGGGTTAACAGACATTACAAAAACAAAAACTGCTTAGAAAATACTTACCTAGGCCGTTCCTTGTGTAATTTAAAAAAAAAAAAAAGATAAATTTGTGTTCAGCTCTGACATCTAACCAGAAGTTTAGGCCTTTTCCAATGACATGAAACTTCTGTCCGGCCTTGTCCAATCATTTTTAAAAGCAGAGTGTGACATCAAACAGGACGACAGCTACTAAACATATCTTTTGATTAACAACAAAAATATAAGTTGGCTTTAGGTGAGGGGGAGAAGTCTTTATCTTGACATATTCCTCAAATCTTGCACATCTACCAATTGCATTCATTGAATAACAGCTTAAGACAAACTAAAGAACAATTGCAATCTATGTTTACATTTGCATGTTAAAGCTGATGAAAAGCAAGTCAGAGTAACAATTTTCATGGTGCAACATTTGTCTTTTTAAAACACGCAACACTCTTTATCCATTTATAAATAGATCCAAAGAGTAATGATGGCTGGGCATTCTCTCCACAAGCTGCAGTCAGTCCTGTGTGCACACTGACAGAAGAAACAAAAATCCACTGATCCAAGTACGGAAGGGGCAAGCAGGGCATTCACGACCCTTTCATGGTCACCAAATATACTTTAAGGACAAGAGTCACAGATGAGCTGCCTGAAAGTCTCAGGCTCTATCTGGCTCAGGAAATGCAGATGAGATGATGTGATGGGGGGGTCACATGTGTGCATCCGTAGGCTCCTTCACAAATAAGAGTCCCATCAATAGTAAATGACAGAAAGATGGAGTTGATCAGAGAGGGGGAATGGAGTGGAGGCTGAGGATTCAAGCTAGGGGGCTGAAAAAAACCAAATAACCAGATGGCAAGGGATATACATGGCTCAGGTAAATGGGGAAAAGATATCTTCCACTTCAGGCGTTCTCACTCGTCTCTACTGTTTGGAATTTGACCAGAGGTTCTGGCTTGTGGCCCTTGCTATGGTGGTCCCACATCTGCAGGTAGAGCCTCTCCAGGTCCATGGAGTACTGCTTGGTGTTGAAAAGAGGGCTGCAGATTCGCTGCTTCCACACGCGTGCTCTAACCATCTTCAGGCTGAAGGGAAGGAAGAAAAACATTCAGGCTTGGTGTTTGTGAAAAGATGTTTTGTTATGGATCAAATGGATCAAGTGTACTTACTATTCCATGTCAGAGCCCAGTTTGACCGCTATGTCCTCGTAGTCCTGACGACTCTGGGCTATCAGCTCAGGGCAGCCCAGACAGTTGAGCTGTGAGGCAGCCACACGGGAGGCGAGGGTCTCACCTTTACAAAAGAGGTTTTACAATTAAAAAGCAGCCTTCACTTCATACATGTTCCACAGATGACTGATACTTAGAAAGAAATCAGAAAAAACATATTACTTCCGCAAAAGATGTGGTATGGGTCAGGCAAGAGCCCAATACATGTTGGTGTGCATCCACACCAGAAGGGAGACCCAATTTGTTTTCATTTTCTTTAGCATAGCAAGAAAAGGCGTTCTGAGAATAATTCATTGATCTTTATGTTTAGGGGAATGATATTTATGAGTTTGTGTAATTTGGTGCAGATCCAAATAAAAATCCAGATGCATTGCATTTAAATATGGTTTCATAGGGGGACTGTTGGGCCTTGGTGGAGGTACCATTCTAGTTTATAGAATTATTTGAATTTCTGCATTTTTGAATTAGAATGAACAAAACATGATGCGAAAATCCTAGTGCCCTCACCTGGCATGGTGACCATGGGTGTTCCAGCCCAGAGAACGTCCATGCCTGTGGTGTGACCATTGCAAAGAGGAGTGTCCAAGCACACATCAGCCAGTTGGCCCCTCCTCACATGCTCCTCCTTGGGTGCCACAGGAGAGAAGATGATGCGAGAGCCAGGCAGACCCATGTTCTGAGCGTACTGCTGGATGTTTGGCTCGCCCACGGCAGGGAAGCGAAGAAGCCACAACACGCTGTTGGATACACGCTTCAGGATCTGCAATGAGAAGGCAGTAGAGCAAAATATTTATTTTGAAGTTGAGTTGAAGGAACATTCAAAGTAGTTATATCCATGTATGTCTAACTTACGTTGGCCCACATCTGAAGAGTAGGGGGGTCAATCTTGTAGAGCTGGTTGAAGTTGCAGTAGACGATGGAGTCCTCTGGAAGACCATACTGGGAGCGGGTTGTCACAACGATTGTGCGGGGAACCTCCTCGCCGGTGGCAGCTTTGTTGTTGATCTAAAGTGGGGGACAAAGGTGTTTAACGGTCCAGTTGCCAAAAGTGCTTCTGTATGACTGGTCTTAATTGTTGAACCAATTGATATTAGTATCCTGCCAAGCCATGATTGTAGGATTATTTTGAACCCCATCCATTGTGCCACCAGTTCCCTTCACCAACACTTCTGCACTACCACCTTACTTTCATGATCGAACATTACCTTTAGGAACATAGTCTGACAGTCTGCTGAAAAGAACTGGAAAAGCAGCGAGCTATATTAATGTGCTGCTCTGGACTTGGTATCAGCATTTGCAGACTCTTTGGGCCCACTCTATACAGCTCAATATTTGCATTTATACTGTCAAGTGTGTCCGATCCAGACGTACCTGTGTGGTGGCCAGGCCATTGCTGACAGTGAAGCCATTAATTGTGACCTGGATTTGACCTTGATTGATCATGTTGATGATGGCTTCAGCTGCAGTGTTCATGGGAATAACTGGCATGGACAGAGCTCCATTAGTTTCCACAGCAGGTTCCTGGTTGTTGTCACACTTCATCTGTCACAAAGAACAGTTTCAACTTAAATGCTTGGTTATAGTTCAGTGCGGTATCATCAAACAACATAGTGTTTCATTCTGGTTTGTCAGTGAGACCAAAACTCAACAATACAACATGAACAGTGAAACAATGCTGTAGAAGCCCAAAACTTGACTTCTCATTAACTCACCTTTATTACTTTGACATCTGGCAGACTGTCCAGGAACGCCTTCAGATCAATACCATTAAGGACAATGCGGTTGTCAAAGATGTGTCCATTAGACTTGAAATCAATCACTGCCTTTTTCTGTGAATGAAAAAAGATAATGTTGCAAAGATCCTGATTATAGAGAATCTAGTTACTTGTATTTGAAAGAGAGCGGCATTGTGAGGACAGACAGACCTTGAGGTGAGGGAACATGTTGGCGTGATCTCCAATGAAGAACGTGTGGGGCATGTAGGCAAGTTTTTCTGAATACTGCTCGGCCACCTCCAAAGGTGACGTCTCCTTGTCAGTGATGATGTAGTCCATGAAGGGAGCCCCGCTGGTTCCAGGGTAACCCAGCCACATACACTGATAAAAAAAAGAGACCAACATTTAGTGAATTATTTGAGGCAAACAATTCCCTGTATTCTCTCATCAACAGAGATCAGACTGAATGTAAGTGAGGAAGCATTTACGTGTTTTTCCTAAATTGTGTCAACTTGAAGACATCTTAGAGTTTACCTGTATGGGGGCTGGGCGGAGGGCGAAAAGCTCATTACGGGCTCCTTTGGTGTATCCGTTCATGTTGACTAGAATGTGGAGTCCGTCCTGGTGAATACGATCAGCTGCCTTGCCATTGCAAGGGATCTGGAGGAAAAAAATACATTTTTTTTTTACTTTTGTTGAAGGAGACCATGTGGTTAAAAATTAAATTTTTTTAAAGAATTAAAACCACACATAAAGAAGCAACTCCTGGCTGTGACAGTTACCTGTGAGAGGTCTGTGAAATGATGAGCCTCTGCTACCACTTTGACACGAAAGTTGGTGCTATCGTCAGGGCTTAGCGCATAGCAGAACACCTGGAGGAAAATAAGTTATTCACTGATGGGTTAAACAAATAAATGCTCCAACATCCAAAAGGCTCTATATTGCAGTACTTCCAAAGTTGATCATCTCTAGAAATAAAATTACCATTAAGATCACCCACCTCAAATTTCTCAGGATTGTGCATTCCAGGAATGGACTGCATCAGATGAGAAGTCGGGTGGTTGCCAAAGTCAGAGCTGACATATCCGACACGCAGACGTCCATTGCTGGCCTTCAGGTCCTTGGGATGCTCAAAAGCAGGTTTGTGCAGCGCGTTGACCTGTAGGATAACCAAGAGAGTAAGAATATAACTACAGCAACACATCTGATTCTACATTGACTTAGATAGGGAAAAAAACTTGACATCTTGTTCTCAAATCATGTCCAGCATCAACCCATACCATAATCCCTGCAAGCAACCCATTCACCACCATATTGCTCTTTTTCTACAAAGTCAAAAACATCTTGTATCTCACCCAACCCTTACCTTCCCACTTATCCCAGCAGACAGCCACTGCCATCACCATCCACCTCCCAAAAAAGTGAATTAAAGGTTACTTGCTTTCATCATTTTGTGTACCTTGTCCAGGCAAAGGTTCCCATGGCGCTCAGCAATTGCCTTGCGGAAGTTGTGAGAGAGTGGGTAAAGCATGCTGTGGTGTGGGTGCACTGAAGGCAAGCGGTTCTTATCCAGCTGATCAGCCACGATGCTCACAAGCTTCTTCATTCGCTCATCATAATCTGTCCAGTCACACACAATCTGGAAGAGTGGTAACAATTACAGAAATTAGTGGATGTACTTCTCACTATGAATAATTTCTGCTCGTATAAAAGAATACATATCTACGAACCTGGAGGCAATGCGCCAAGTTGCAGTAAGCATCTGGGAAGTCTGGCTTGAGTTTCAAAGCTGTGCGGTAAGATGCAATGGCCTCTGGGATGTTTCCAGAATCCTGAAATGAAAGAGAAAGATTAGAATACGACACTACAATGCCAGATGTTGCAAAAATGTAAAATTACATATTTCTCTCCAAGTAAAAAATGTAGACGTATTAAACAAATCTGCAAACACATCTTTGTTGTGGAAAATCTGGTGATCAATGGTCAGCTCAGTGAATAAAGTGTTCAGGAGTCCTTTTATGTGTTATTCTGAAATATTTATTATAGCTTGGCCGTGGAGAAAATCTGAATCCATCAATACAACTGTGCATGATGTCCTCTCATATTCTGAAGTCTGATTTCCTGAGGTCACACTTTAAACCCCTCAAAGATCATTTAGTCTATTGGTTTGCTGGTTCCTAAACTAGTAAATGTATTTTCTAGTTCTGGAGACAGTATTGCCTGCTTACGCAGTCTCATATCTGTGGTGTCTAAGGAGAGAAGCCTTTGACCTTGGCCATGCTCTTGAACTTCCCCAAACAGGACAGAGAGCTGCACTACGTCTCGGGGAGAGGAGGCAGTGTCTCCGAAGATTCCATAACAATCTTTATCTCAACTGAAAGTCACAAGAGAATAATATCAAAAGTAAGAACTATCCATACCTTGTGGATTGAGGCCAAATTGCTGTGAGCATCAGCAAAGGCAGGGTTTATCTGGATGGCACGGGTGTAGCATTGAAGTGCTCCTTGTACATCTTGCATCTCCTTCAGTGTATTACCCATGTTTGAGTAGGCATCAGCAAATGTGGGGCTGATTCTAAAATCAAATAGAAAAACACCAACCTATGTAAGAACATCAAATGTACTCTAATTTACTGAATTATCTGAATAGAATACTGATATTTTTGCATCTACTATGATGACATAACACCTCATTAACATAAAGTAAGTCAGAAGGTCCCTAAAGCATTTTCAAACCTAATGGCCTCCTTGTAGTGCATGAGTGCCTCCTGGAGTTTCCCCTGCTGCTGCAGGACACTGGCCAAGTTAGAGTGAGCTGCTGCAAACTCTGGGAACACCTGATGGAGAAAAAAAAATAAAGGTTACAACAGAACAGTCCAAGAATACCATGCTCATATACAGAACAGCAATATTTCCCCATCATACCAGACAAGGATACAATTCTTTACTCACCTCTAGGGCTTTTCTGTACAGCTGCACTGCATCCTCAATGTTGCCCTGCTCACGCTTGATATTGGCTAAGTTGTTAAGGGAGTCTGCGTGGGTTGGACACAATCGCAAGGCCGTGTTGTAGCACTCTTCTGCTTCTGACACCTGGGAGAGACGATGGGACTTTAAGGTAATTTCAGTAAATGCTTATGACTCAAAGACACCTGATAAATATTCAAGATTGTGTTGTTTAAGACGGTCACACATATCAAGTAGTGCCTTACATTGCCTTTCTCCTTCAGGGCATTTGCCAAGTTGCAGTAGGCATCTGGGAAGTGGGGCTGCAGTTCAATAGCACGACGGTAAGTGTCAATAGCCAGGTCAATGAGACCTTGCTCGTAGTAGACACAGGCCAGGTTTCCATGGACAACCGCGTGGTTGGGGCTAAGACTCAGGGCTCTCAGGTAACCAGCCACAGCCCTGGAAACACAAGGTGCAGACAAGGCCTCAATAACAGACTTATTATATACCGACATTTAAACTGTAGTTGTCTTTTCTTTAATTATCTTTAACAAGCCATTAGGGGTATTAAGAGTGGCCTGATTGAACATTTTTCCGACTTCAAAAAGGTATTGGAGCGCATTGTTTAACTTTTCAAATCTACAGTAAAATATTAATAGCTATATAATAAAACAGCTAATTGGCCCTGCCTTAACAATGGCATGTAAAAACACAGCTGTAAGATCAACACAGACAGGGAGGAAATAAAACTGATAATGCTCTTGACTCATTTTAAAATTCCACAAGAGGTGTGGCAGGGTGGTACTTTTGTTAAGTACAAAGGACAAGACATGAATACCTAAAGGGAGTATTAGGGTATATGTCAGGATTTGGACTCACCTGTCAAAGATTCTGGCTTCCTTCAAAACATTTCCTAAGTTGATGTAAGCGTCCAGGAAATTTGGGTCCAGAGTGACTGCCTAAAAAATGAAACCAAGCTTAGCAACATGGATCACAACAAGAATATATAAAGACAGAAAGTTGTAGAAGGTGTGACAACAAATATCACTAACCTTTTCAAAATGGTGTATGGCCAGCCATATCTCTCCCTGGGCATTGAAGACGCAGCCCAGGTTGCTCCAAGCCACTGCAAAGTTGGGCTGAGTCTCAATGGCTTTCAGGTAACAAGCCTTCAGTGGGTTCACAATAAAAAACCACAGGAAAGGAGTAGAGGTAGAGTGGGAGAGGTATAGTTTGTAGAGGGGAGGACAAGGGATTGTAAAATAAAAAAACAAATAGAAGATTGAGAATAAAAGTAAGAAAAAACAAAAAGGGCAGAGAAAGCAGAATTAGTGACTATTCTCCATGATGGCAAAAAGTGAGTCTACAGCATGGGCTTGCGTGCGCACGTCTGCAGCGCTAAGCTGCATTGCTTTTTCCTGCGCTGCGCAAATCCAACCAACACCCACACGTAGGCCCTCATCCTGCAGTTATGAAAACACTCGCCAAATGTAGTGGTTTCCACATTCTGGTATAAACATGGCCCTTGAATAACACCAATATAAATTTGTTATATCCCAAATTAAAATTTTAAAATAAAATAGTTTGTCTCCACAAATGATGCTTAATTGATGTGGTTATAATATCTCACAACCTGGGATGAATGACGGTTTGTGCAGGTGATGGTCCCTGTAATGCATGCGCAACAAACGCAAGCGCGCGGTGTGTGTATTGCCACTATCACCACAGTATGCCGCTTGCGTGACCTTGCGCCTGGCAAAGGTCATTTCGCTTCGCTGCTGCGCTCGCTAAAAGGCCAGATGAGAGAGCTGCAGACCACCAACCCCTAGCAGAACACCTGTGACACCAGACTGGCACACACTCAGCACCCATCAAGTATCTCAGAATACAGGGGAATTGTGGGGATTAAGATTTCAACCAGTGACAAGACTGATGTTAAAACATGGGGCTTTTGGAACTTAACAATTGTTTGTCGTTGAATGAGTAAAAAGAATTTCATGCACAAGGCAGGAATGTTTCTAAGAAGCCAATATTAAATCAGAGATTTGGGGCATTTGGGAGCGAGGCTGGTCGAGAGTGGGGAGAGGTCCACAACAAACAGGCCAAAGGTAGAGAGGGGGTGGGGGTCGCATGCTTGCGCTTTCCGTCTTTTTGGTCGCTTGGAGGGTTTCGCTGCGCAGCCCCTGCGCTACTGCAGACTCACAGCGCACTATCTGCATCATCAGAACGCTGCAACTCCAAATAAAGAAGGAAAAACAAAACAAAATAGGAAAAATAACCAACATGTAAGAGTTAGAGGGTTCTTACTTTTCTGTCACGATTATTGCTTCCAAATCCAAGTTTCTTTTTACTAATACAGAATTGGGTAATTAGTATAGAGTATTTTAAGAAATGCTTATTGTAATTTGTTTTGTTACTTCAAAAGGAAGCCACAAGACAGAGGATCTCAAGCATAAAGTGAGGTGGTTTTTCTTTTGTTGGCAGTTACAAACCCGTTACCATATTTTTGGACTTTGTCAGAGTGGTGGCCGCAGCTGGCTGGAAGAAGAGGAGAGGACTGAGGCTGCCCTAGTGTTCCTTTCCGCCAGGCACCTACGCAGGAATAGTGTCACCCACCTGAAACCTTCTAAATAACAATATCAGTTGTGGAAAAACCAAAAGAGACAAAATCAGACAACAAGATCGTTAGTAAAGTTTTCAAACAATAAATTCTTTTTTTAAAATATGGAAATATAACAGGTTCTTCCAAATCACAACCAACAAACAAAAAACAGACTATTCTTAGTTTTCATTCATGCAATGAATGTTTCATTTCAAAGAAAACAAAAGGAATGCTTGAAGAGTAACAGGGAGGGAAGAAAGGCTCTGATGTGATCAGTTTATCAATTAAATATTGTCAGGCATCCAGCTGTCCATCAATTTGGTTTGCTTGTCCAACTACAGGAGGGCAGTTACTGGCTTGATCTTACCCAAATGAACTGATCCCATGTCTCTGGGAAAATAACATATTTGAAGGAAAAGGGAAAAAATATTAATCATTGCCTTTCAGTTATTCTTTTAGCATTTTCATGAAATGTTTTTCAAACTTTGATTTCTTTATCCTGGCCTGCTTTCTTGAATCCTGGCCAATGGGGTAGGGAGAGAAGTCTGTGGTTTAATTGTTTGTATCTAGAAGCCTCCACAGATCTGAAATAAAGAGGTCATCGCTGTTGCTGCGCGTACTTTTGTCTTTCTATACCAGCATCTGACGCAGGTGGTGGAATGCAGATTGGGAGCTATCTGCCTGATGCCGCAAGGACCATTTTAAGTAACTTGAAAACTAACTCTGTTAAAGAAATTGATTCAATGGCAGCGGTTATCAGAGTTGATAACCAGCTGAGTACAGATTTCATTAGCGATCAAATTTCTAAGAAAAAACAACTAATGCATGAACACTAATTGGTCACAGCAGAAGGGTCAGGAAGACAGCTCTATGCGCGCACTCCACCAATCCTTAGCGAGCGCGCGGGGGGTGGAGCGACAGAGCAGGGGAGCTTGCGACTCCCTGATGCTCCTCCCCACTCCTTTACCCCCCTCTAGCACAAGATAAGATGGCCTGTAACCAGTAGGACAACTCCACATCTCTAGATTTGACCCAACCCAGGGACCCCCCTGTAATAGAGTGACAATGCAAGTGGAAACATTGCAAGTGAAACATTTAAAATAAAATAACAAAAATTCACACTGGCAGCAAATGTACTGACAGCTAACTGAGACCAAACACTTGTCTTTGGGAACTTGATAAATGACATTGGAGTATAGTGGTCAGGCTAGAAACCATCTTATCTTATGCAAGGCAAAGTTTCACTAGCTTCTCATCAGTTCATGTATTCTTCAAAGACCGAGCCAGCATTTTCCCTCCAAAGGCAACTATATGAAAATGCATAGGCCGCGGTTCACAAATGACCAAATAGATTCACTTTGTAAATTTAAACTCCAGCCTTTCTTCCTGAAAGGGGAGGGGCTGACCTCTGGTTAAAGGCCAGGGGTAAAGCAAAGGACATTGTGAGTAAAAGTGATACAGAATGGGGACATATGTAATTAAAATACTATACTGAAAAAACAAATTACATGAGGCTGTGTAAAAAGTAATCAACGGAAAGTATGTGTAGTATGATTTTAAAAAATACTGAAAGGTCAGTTGCCTTATATGGCTGTTGACTCATTCCAGTCCAAATTTCCCAATGGTTTCTGTTAAGTTAAGGGTGAGAAGCTCACTGAACTGAATAATGTGAAAAAGCTACAATTTTACCTCCTTCATTTTGCCAAAGGGGTGGAAGGGAAAGAACTCCACGTGGCTTAAAAAATGTCAAAAGGAAAAGGGCACATCTATGGCCCTAGTGGGGGGAAAGTAAAAACTAAAATGTATGGAAAAGGAAAATAAAGGAAACCAAAAAAATAAAATAAACACAAACACCACATCTAAACAAATGCCAACGCGCTGTAACGTACCTTGGCCTCTTCCAAACGCCCAAGGGCTTTGAGCAAGTTGCCCAAGTCACTGCGTACACAGTAAAGATCCTGAGGAGAAAAAAATATATATTTTATTGCTATAATAAACCACATATAAATGTATTTTTCTCCAAACTTGTTCTACATCTCAGTAGTTTGAAGATTTCAACATATAGCATTTCACTCACAGGGTTATACTGTAATGCCGACACATAAGCCTGCACTGCTCCCTCCATGTCCCCCGCGGCCACCAGCGCTGCTGCCAAGTTGATGTATCCGTCAATAAAATCTGGCTTTAGTCTCAGAGCATGGCGATAATGCTCTATGGCCTCCTGGAGTTGGCCGCGCTCCTTGTACACATTCCCTAGGTTGGAGTAGGCCTCAGCCAACATTGGGTTCTGTTTGATGGCCAAGGTGCTGAAGTGAGCCGACCTGCAGGACCAGAACAGTTAACATAATGGTTACAGTGCTGAAGGGAGAGGCTGGCAGTGTTGGACGATGGGTTGTGTAGGTGCCAGTGAATAAAAGGAAAAAGTTGTTTTAAGACGTTAGGGTGAGTTTTTAAACAGCCCATTGGGATGAATGTCCTTAAAATGCTGAAAAGATTAATACATGACACACAGCAGAACATATACATTTAAGTCTGTTTTGTGAATTAATCATTACAAAGATAGTATACTCCAATTGAAGCAGTGTAGTGCATCTATAATAAAGAATACACAACATATTTGGCATTTACTGTCAGAGTCCACATGCTTTAAAGTTAAATGTTTTACTTAATGAACAATGTAAGATGACAGACTGATTTCTGTTAGTGCTGCATTTGACAGGAGAATGACAGCAAATGAAATTCAAATCACCTTGGAGTAAACCATTTGCATTAAAGGAAGCATAAACATCAAACATTTGAACCTGTGACTCACAACACCCAAAACCGTCACCGTGGCACCTGCGAAGCAAAGTGATGCCCACCAACAGTGTTAGGATTGAGAGGAAAGCATAAGACAATACTAAACCAAGCAAAAATGATTTCCAGCTGTGTGCTTTGAAAATCAGAGAAGACCCATTGTTCGCTGCCACTTCCACATGTTCAGTGGTCGGCCCCCCCCCCTGCACCTCACCTGTCAAGTCTTCGGCACTGGAAGTGGATGGAGGACAGGAGCAGCAGCACGCCTGTGTTATCAGGCTCCTGTCTCCACAGCTGCATGCAGTGGCGCTCGGCTGCCTCAAAGTCTCCTGACTGATACTCCCGGTGCGCCAGCTCTGCCAACCCTTGGAAGGAAAGCATACGTTTTGTTGGTTCTGGAGCACCAACACATCCCAAAAAGGGGGAAACAACATGTTAGAGGTGATGGAAGAAACAATAGCAGACAAATGAAAAACACACACAAAAAAAACAAGGAGATGTGGCTAATGCTGCTAATGACAACTTCCGGATTTGAACTAAACGGAAAACCAGATCATGGGCAAAATCAATAATTCACTGAGATCAAGTGTTGCAATCTTAACATATGTATGTAATTTTACATTTTACATTTACAGTTGAATTAAAAATCTAGTTTGTGTTGAATATTACTCTTGAGAAAATGTAAGGTTGCTCTGCCAGTAACTTCATATTGTCAAACAATTTAGTCTTTAATATTTGTTTTTTCGATGTGCTGATTGTAACTTCATATAAGATCAGGCTGAATGAATTATGAAGTTGTGTGTCCATCAGTTAAATGTATATAGTTAGATACTATTTTACATGAGTAAAATTGTACAAATAGTAAAACAAAAGGTGTAAAAAAAATATGAATGCACAGGATGAAAAGACTAACAAATAGGGAGAGGGGATACAATGACAGCAATTCAGAAGTTCTGGCATCTCCATTAGAAAAAGACAACAGTACTTCTGTCATGTCAAATTTAAATTCAAACACCACCTCATGTGTTTTGGATGTACATTTCACCATTAGCCATATTTCTTCTCTCTGATTTATGTTACTACTCATTGTGTTATATTTACCCACAGCTTAAATTAAAGATGAACCTGCAGTGTAACTTGAGCTCAGTTCACTCAGGGTGTGGCAGCAACAACATGAAGCCACAGACACAGCATGTACAGTGTACAGCAGGTTGGGGGAGGAACTTTCGACATTTTCGACACACACCTGCAAACTGCCGCCAGATCGAGTAGATCAGGTCCATCCACCCATAATAACTACGTCCCCTATACGTAGTGAATGACCACAATCAGACAAAGCATATTTCGGGGGGGGTGTTCTATTAAAGTGTGGTAGGCACAAACTGATAACGACATGACTCGTTTTAATAGATGGAGAATCCATGACTTGTAGTAGCTAGTGTCAGTCATCTGGCACCTGACGTGGTTTGGCTGTGGTGTGATAATGGAGGGAGCCATTTTCTGGCGTGTAACAAAACAACAGCGTTTGCATACCGTTGATGCTACATGATGGCTACCAGCAAAGGGCCTTTAAGCAAGATCCATTCAGAAAAACGATACACACCAATAATACTTCCGGGATTCACGTATTGCTAAGTTAGTCGGGTAGTCGTCAAAATGATCGATCATATGATTAGAATGAAAATCCATTCGTTTGGCACTGACTGCTGCTAGGTATGCTAACAATAGCATTAGCCCGAGTCTCTACGGCCCTTACTCAGATGTAATGTGATAAAACACGATAGTGGTTGGACAAACGAAGCTAATGCTGCTGTGCTCGATTTCCTTTTATTTATACGAATGTGCTTTAATGGCTAGCAACATGCTCGGTCCGACACGGACGATGGTGTCGTCGTCTCTGCAGCTCGCTTCGTTGCTCCGCCGAGGAGCTAAACGCAAGTCAAGCAGGGGGGGGTCAACCAACCTGTGCTGTCAGCCACGTTTCCCACGGAGCTCGCCATCTCCTTGGCCTTCGTGTCCTGCACGGTGGTCGTCAACGTGTCTTTTTGCAGGCGACGGGTTCAGAGAGAAAAGCGATGTGCGACAGACGTGGAGTCTTTGTCGGCTGCGACCAGCACGCACGTTGCGAGGCAGGCTATGTGTTAGCTCACTAGCTAACCCGACCTTCGATCGCCTGTTTGTCTCGTCCGCGCCCTCGTGCAGCGATCACTGCAGGTCCCACAGTGGTCGGTGAACAGTCGGGTGTTAGTTAATCATCTAACCTCGTCGGAAATACCTAGAAGTGAAGTGGCAGAAGCTCAAACTGGCGCTAGCGTCGCGGCTCCACTGCTCCTCGCTACGAAGCAGCCACAGTTCGTGAAATGGCGAAATGGGTGGACCTCGTTTTCTGAGGGCAAACTAGATCCTCCCATCGCCATTACGACGAAACCCGCGTAAAATGTCGTGTAAGGGAAACGATAATCAACAGGATTTGGCCTTGGAATGTGTTGTGCGGGACATGGGTTTTAAACTCTCACCTGCTACACCCGAAACATGAGAAAAATAAGTTACATGTAGCACTGGGCGGAAGGACACGTTGGTGCATTGAGACGGCGCTCAAACGACATCACTGTGTTTCAGAGATAAAGCCGCGTCATAGACCATGCATATGCTTCAAGTATAAATAGGATTTCCATTTAATATTGGACCTCATGTAACATTTAAATATGTCTGACATGGTAAAGTCTGTAATATACAAGGCAACCGATCAAAAATAATCAAACAGGAGAATGACATTGTACAGTTTGTTTGTGATTACATTATTTAAACTCAGGGTCCAGAGGAATCTGATGAAATACAACACAGCACAGAATAAACTGCACAAAAGTAGAGACAAACATTCCTCCGCAGCTGGGATTGGAGCGACTAGTGCTAAACGTAATGTTTGAAGTTTATTTATTTTCAGTTGCATTGTAGATCCAGCATGTACAGTACACCCAAGTTAGAAAATGGATGTACCTTTAAACAAACTGCACACACATGAAGGAAGACAGTAATCTTATTTCATTATTGCAGCCTTATTATTGCAGCCTAAAAACAGCACATGCAATAGAAAACTGCAGATCAAAAACCTCTGATGTACTCTTTTTTCTTTAAACATCAGAATAGGGACAGATTCATTCAGTAGTGCATGATTCCACAGATGCACTGGTACTCATTTTTAAGTCATGCCATTTTATTGTCTTCCATTGTCATAATTGTGCTATTCCAGTGTCCAGGGACATTCAGTATTTTGAATATTATTAAATGTATTAAATTGTTCAATTCAAGAAAAGCATGATTTTCCCATCACTACCTACATCAATCTTTGAGTCTTATGCAGAGGAGCACTAGTTTTGCATAAAAATGTGATCGACCTGTTTTTATTGGGATCCAAAATGTATAATGTTAAGATAATAGCCCATCAGTAAAAGCACTGCTGCTGCACACACAGTATGCAACACTTATAATCACCCACAGGGGGCATCCTATTTCAAAGAAAGATTCCTGGAGGCCCTGAGGCTGTGAAACTTTGCACAAGATTCCCTTTTTATTTTGTTATTTCTGCAGGTCTCACATATATGGTACTCACCGGTCTTTATTTGCCAGTAGGGTCCTCTTGATTGCAATATTACTTTTACTATTAAATACTGTTGCATGTTCCCATCCTCCAAAAAAAGGCTTATGTTCAGTTTAATAGCATTCTGACCAATAGTTACAGGAAAACAAGGGCTCTCATTTCATCCCCTTCCTCTGCACGGTATCTTTTCACATCACAGGTTAACACGGCAGTTTCAAGGATGTGGCCCGTGAAGTAATTAATGTGCCACTCTGCCCCGAAGATGTTGAAAAGGGGGCTACTGCTTTCTGCGCCCCACTTTTTTCCCAGAGCCCCTCTATGGGAAAACAGTTGACATCATTGCCCATGTTGGCTTTGCTCTGTGTGCTCAACGCATAGGGAGCAGGGTTTGTGTGCTCTTCCACACGTTCCTCTCCTTTCGCTCTCACTCTTCACAGCTGCTCCGCGGTCACTTGTGCACAGAATGATGTCATGGCCACTGTGTGTTCATGGCAATTGCCTCTGACATGCTTTATCTTTGTGCAAGCTACAGTCACTAGGAAGCCGGTCAGGGTGAACACATATTCTCTTGCCTAAAGGGCGGGTGACAGCTCTCCACAACAGACCCTGCTTTCACAGAAGGCTATTTTAGGAAGCACGTGAGAGCAAGAGGTTCATTCACTCACAGGTCAAGTTCGACTGGCCGCTATTGACATCTCAGCTCGGCCTGGAGATATCGGGAGTTTGCTGCGCTGTAATTGCCAGGGCAGCATATTCTGCAAGCAAATGAGCGGCCGGAATTATTTCAGCCCATTTCTTTCAGGAGACGATCCAGCGCAAGCAGATGACCCACATCATTTGAAGTGTTTGGAAGGGTTCCCTGGAAACTTGAATAGGGTTGCTTTGGGTTACAGAGGGTGTTATTTGTTCATCAGTTACATTTTTTTTTTGCTCCATTCCGTAACTCAAAACTACTCATGTCTTATGGTGCATGAAGACAGAGAAGCATATTTTCCTGAGTGACTCTTGCTCACTTACATCTGGAACAGCTATCAAGGGCAAGTCGCGATCTCAGCACCCATCTACAGTTTCAGGCTCACTGATCAATGAGCGCTCTGGATTTTATGGCTGTGTTATTTGTGTTTTACAGTTCATATAATTCAGAGCTGATGTCCTGAAGTTATGCTAAAAATACTATTTATTTCATTTTCTGGATGAAATTAGACCCAACCATCTGTAAAAGTAGACCTTTATGAACATGCTAAACTCCACTTTATGATGCTGACATAGCATGACAAAACTGATGACGATAGCTGAACCAATATGTGCCACTTAGAATTACATTTTTGTAAATAAATACCCTGCAAGATAGGATATTTACAAGCGATCCTGCAGCTGCCAGACCGGCCCTCTGGATTATAACTTGCATGGAAAGGGAGAGCCATTAGTCCAACTATATGTGCCTCCTGAATGTGTTAGCTGTTTTCACGTAGAGCGTGGTGATGGGAACAACAACAAATTGCTGCACTTACAGGATCGCTAGTAAATGGTAAATGAGATGAAAGTTCCGATTAAGTAAATGGCAGAGAAGTAGACGGCCGTAACTTCTGCACAAGCGCGAAGCTTTATTGCTTTTCCAGATGGCCTCCAGTGACAGACATATTTGTCACGATAGGCTTCCTCTGTGTAAGACAGACGAGAAAAAAGACGCAGAACAAAGGCATTTCCTCACGAGCACGAGCCAGCATACCTGCTGTGATTGTTGACAAACTAGCACAAGATGAAACTGAGGCCTTTTTCAAAAGCGTAAAATCAGTGTAATTTAGGATATTACAGCCCTATTGCATTGGTGATGACTTTTCATATAATTGGAGAGTGCTAAGAATAACTCTCTGTAGAGAACACTTCTGGCTTCTCGCTGCCAGCTAGGTTAATCGCCAGGTACTAGCCGTGTGATTCATGCTCCTGGCCTTTATTTAAGACATTTGTCAGGTGCAGACGGATCTTTTATAGCCACACACATTTTGCGGTTAGAAGTTGTGTCTGAACATCACAACTATGCAAAAATAAAAAAATAAAAAGCACAGCTGTAAACTGTTTGTTTCTGTTTGAAGTTACATTTAGTACTCATCTCCTCCTAGTTATTCAGTACAGGTGGAAACATACGTCTGTTTTGAGTTACTCTCACATTGAGCTAAGTCGCTGAGTGCAGACGGGGATAAAAACACAAACAGCAGATCATTATCGTTCATCATCATTCAAGTCACATAACAACTCTTTGAAGTGCTTTTATATTGCTCCAGGTTGCTTTACACTTCAACCCTGTCTGTTTCTGTGTCCATCACGTTGTCAGGGGGCCGAAACAGGGCAGGTCAGGGCTGGTGTTTTGCAGCGAAGGTATCATGACTCGTCTGGTGCCTCCTTTAAATCTCTGCATTTATCACCTGTCATCCCTCCTCTGACTCCCTGACCCTTCTCATCTCGCCCTGACCGCTCCTCTCTTTTCTAGCTCCTCTCTTTGTGAGGAGGAGCGGAGTGGCAGCGTGGACCAAAGGCCCGGTGACACCTCTCCTGACACCAGCTGTCCGTCTCTCCTCACAGTTGCACCGGCTGACTGACACCCTCTCTGACCCTCTTAGCTTATGTTCACCCCTCTAGGAATCGACCAGTCACAACAGCACCCTCCTCCAGCCCACTCCCACCTAGCACCTCCTCCGTTACTCGAACACAATGTATGCTCTATAGGAATATTTCAAAGAGGTCACTGCACACTGCAGTTGCATTTTCATGGTGAAAATGTGACTTCTCCCAGGGTTTAATAGAGACTCAATCTCCTATGTAAAAAGTCCCGGACGAAAAACCCCACTTATCCCAGCTTTGCCTGATCTCATTTAGATCCACCTGAGGGGGCATTGAGTGGCGTGCAATCCCAGAGACGGCATGTCTGGGGTGGGGAGGGATTAGAGGAGACTCTCCCCATGGCTGGCTGGGGTCCTAGACTATCTGAGAGGCTTGCCTGTGAGTCTATGTGACCATTTGATGTTGCCGTTGCATTTCATCCTCTGTGAATCAGTGTGCAGCCTCAGATTGGAACTCCCTTGAGTCTTTTTATGTTTACTCTCACAGTTTAACAGATGCTTTTTAAAACAGTTCTTCATCTTCCAACTTGTTTTCATTTATTTTATGAGTGTGATGTTGGCTTTCACTTGCTTGTTCAAACATGTTGTGAGTCAGCATCAAACCGTTATCCCCGAGTCTTGTCCTCAGTTTGTTTAATTACTTTATAAACTCATTCTTTTAGATGTTAATCATTTATTTGATACCCTTTTTTTTATGTCTTGCTGTCTCTTCTAATTCAAAATGAAGTTGATAACAAAGCGTCTGTCCCTCCATAACTCTGGACACATGCTCACTGCTCCTCTGCGACCTCTCGGCTCTTTCCACTGTGAACAGAGCACTTGTTATGGCCCATCCCTGTGTTTGGTCAGGATCAACTGGAGGTGGAACCTTAAAATGAAAAACACAAACAAGCTGTCAGGGGTAAACCTTGTAATTACTAGCTGTACATGCACTATAAACACAGTGATACATGTGGGGATGTTGCTTTGTTGGACTCATGGACTCACACTCCACGTTTCCACCACATAAAACAACAACCTGCGCATGCGGTGGTCCTCTTTCTCTGGACTAATGAGGCTAGTCATTCACCAGGTAGTTTCTACCTCCTCTGGTGTCTCTCTCGGTTTCTCTGCATCATTCAAACGGCTTTCCTCACCAGTGACAGTTACAGCATAATTGACCTGTGGCCAGCCCTCAGCAAATAGGACTTGTGTTGTGCCCCATTCTCACGCAGAAGTCATCCACTTTGTGAAACCTTTTATCCAGAAAAATGGATCATCCATCACTAACCCCTCTCCCCTCTCGCAGCCCCTCTCCTCCCACTGGTTGCGTAATAGGCCGTACCTTGTGAGTCAGTTATGGTGGGGGGAACACTTTGTTCGGAAAAGAGGGTCACGTCCAGAGAGTAGAAATCAGCCTTTCACCAGGCTCGGGGCACAATACGCCACTGTTCGTCCTAAAAGCAAAGGTCTCCACTTGCCACCTTCCTATAAGCAGCTTATGCCCATGTGAACTGTACTTACTGCACCTGTTCATATTACAGGCTGATGCTGCTTGAGTCACGACAAAATTATTATGGTCTTCCCCTGTGTGTGAGAACATTTCCTTCTCTTTCTTATTGATGCTGTTCCAAGTTATGTAACTGCATACTATGCCACAATAAAGGATTAGACCAACTTTGAGAAGATAAGCTTCATAATAATAATAATAAGGAGCAGCTCAGGGCTGGATTTCCAACCTGCGAGTTGTTTATATTTCACATGTGATCCCATTCAACATCATCAGTTGCAGCTCCCACCTATAGTTCATCAATGGATCTGTTTATTTGGCCCATTGTCTCACGTGGTGATTCCTCTCATACAGTAGTTGTATGACTATTTGTTCCTGCAAGTTGTTGAAACGCTTTACCTCTAATCTCAGCCTGCCTCTGTCTTTTTCCCACCCTGTTCTTTTCCTCTCTAGATATCCTGTTTATACGACATGCACAGTTGTCGAAATATTGCGGAAACCGGGACACATTTCAAAATACAATACAGACCAGATTTTAGTGCGTGTATGAAGGAAAGGTTCCGACAACATTTTGTAAATATTGTCATTCTAACCTAACTTTTCTCAAGGCTGGGTCTTTCCATATGACAGCTTGAATCTTAAAGAGATCAAATGGATGTTAAGGTGTCTTTATATCTCTTAGCCAAAGATAACTGAGCTACATGTGCAATCACATCTTGCCGATTCATGTGTGTATGTCTTTGTGCGTCTGTATCTGTGTGTACACAGCATAGGTCGGAAACGGCTGGACCACAGCGACCGTGGAAGGAACAGGGAAGGAGTCTGGAGGAAAAGGCGTAGCTGCTGCCTGTTGGCCGCCACATCCACTGCCCTTGCCACAGGGTGCAATAAAACATACGCTGGAGACAACTTCACACACATTTACACAGGTGTATGCTCAGATATGAGACCCTGATGACAAAGTACGGAGCTGACCATTATTGTAGACGTGCTGACCTCTTAGTAGAGAGGATAATTGAGTGACTAATCTGTGTGGGACTGGGCTACTGTGGAGCAATGAGCACTCATTTCGATCATCTCCCGATCTTTGTTGAAACTGGGCTGTTCAATTCACGTAGACAGGGATTATGTCATTATCTACTCAAAGTCACACCCCCTTTGGCACAACATATTGACTTAATCAAATCATGGCAAAACTAAACTCTTTTGAGACCCCTTACTAGGCATATACAACAACAATTATATTTGAAATAAAAAAATGTTTAATTGAGCATATGAGTTTAAATCTTTAGGAAAACGATCTGTACTGTTCTTGTTGTAGTCGTCCAGGTTAAAAGTGTAAACAGGGAGTAGATGGCATGGGACAGTATTCAGAAACAGCTGCGGTGGAGAAACCCTCAGGGGCAAAGGCCACCAAGGGAGGAGAGACTTGTGAAATCTACTGTACTTTCTAATAATACTGGTAATTCCAAGTGATAATTTCCAAACATTCATCTCTACAACATCCACAGAATGGAAAGTCACAACAAGAGAGAGTTATTTATTTTTGATTTATCTGAAAACAGTTCAGATTCAGAGGATTACATCCTCTCTTTTTCCTGTGTTATCTCCCCCAAAACAATGGCAGGAATTACAGGGGACTTTTGTCTTGCTGACTCTATTGAGTGAAAAGTGAAACGACGAGGATATAAAACTGGGCCCAAGGTCGGGCACTTTTTTTTTTTTGTTGCATGATTTCTATGAAGAAGTAGAACTGGTGAACCGTATGTTGGTGAACATACAATACTCCTCTGAAATCTGTCAAAAGGTGTTGAGAATCATGCCTCTACACAAAGCTACAGGTGTTGCACTAAAGTCTTACCTCCCTCATTAGCAGATCTGTATTCTTGAGTGATCTTTACTCTTCTTCTCCACAGCTCAGGGTCTCTCCTCGGAGACAGCCCCGCTGAGAGATGGGACCCACCAGGGGGAAACATGGGGGGGGGAAAGGTCAGAGGTTGCTGGTGCAGAAACAGGGGTCATGGGGAGTGGTGGGGTAAGTGACCTTTGACATCCCAGTCACAGAGTTGCAGACTCCAAGTCTTTAATCACCTATCAAGTTACAATTACTCACTATGTGTTTGCATCGCTAGTCTATTACATATTAATATAGATTCAGTTTATAAGCATTCAATGAACCCACTGAGGGCCGTATAATGTGTGCTGCAGACAGTTGTTATAGAATATGCAGCACAAGTCAAATGAGTAACATAAATTATTATTTTGATAATATTAATTACAAATGTGATTTTACTGCCATTGCATGTGGACACATTTTTATAGTCTTGCTACAGGCTGAGTGGTGTTTTCCTGATCATATAATCTGATAGGCTAATGCATTCCTTAGGTTTTATGTCAGATTCCCCACAGAACAACTGGCCTTTTTCACAGTGCTCAGTTTGACTCATCAAAAGCACAGGTGGAAGTAATAGTATAAGTAATGGCTCTATTCCATCCAAGTGTCTCAATAAGCCAGGCCAGAGAACTATTGCACAAAACTTGGAGATACTGACACATTTAAATGAAATGCAGCTGTTATTATACTATACTATTTATTCATTTTCCTATATGTTATTTATTACACTTGAGATTTCCCTGCCTTATTTCAGTCACTAAAGCTGACCTGGACTCTTTACAGAGAGCTCAAATGTATATTGATAACACATGTATTGTAAATAACGTAATAATCTAATAAACTAGCCGATATGTAGCTAGCAACAATAAATAAAGTATTATCGTATTTCGTGTCACATGCACACACTATAAATAAGGATGACGCAATGTATTTCGGTCCATGTCCTAACCTCTAACATGGAGGAGGCGGGATTCATGACCTGTACTACACAACTTAAGATATTAATTATTATAACTGTTATGCTAAGGAAGCTAATTTCTCAAATCAGTATTTTATCACAATGATCTAAATTTAACATGCTAAACTCATGAGTCATGAGAATATGAAGAATGGCCAAACGTAACGTTAGCTAGCTTACATTTTGGCTAATGTAGCTAGCAACGTTCAGCATAGTCCAGCAGTAGCCTCTTGGTGTGTTTGTGTATTTACGTATTGGCTAATTGAATCCAAAATGTCAGTTGCAGGCAGCAGTCCAGAGATTAGTATTCATGGGCCTGCCCTCATGTTGTTGTTGGAAGGTGTTGAAGGCCCAGCTGTGAAAGGGAGATGAACAGCCATAAGAAGGGAAGTGAAAGTACATTTAGAAATGAATATTGGCTCAGACTGCAGCACTGACTCGACCATATGAGAGCATGTTTCTTCCAGATAAGGGGCATTATTTTTTCACCTAAAACAGGAGAAAAACACAACCAAGTGAAGTACGAAGGATGTCGGCCGTTCCAGCTTCTCCAAATGAGAACATAATATATCAACAGCAGGAAATGACAGATAACAAATGTTGACCCTAATGTTTAGTCACTTTGAAGTCCAGATAGTGAAACACTTAGCTGAAGGAAAATGGAGACTGTGGCCGCCCTGTTGTCATGTTTGCTATGAACAGTGCGGCTGGCCACAGAAACAGGAACTACAGACTAATTCATACATAGTAAGAGGGCAACAGAAGGCATGAATAGAATAGATAAAATTAAGATGTCCAAGCATTTATTATGACGGTGTACAGGTTTTTGAACATTTGACTGGTAATGAAAAATGTCATGTACATACAGTACCTCACTGTTTTTTGTTTCACACATCATGTTTTACCTTAGATTGAATGTAAAGATAGATGACATGACGGCGCCCCAAAAGTGAAGCCAAGTGTCTCGATCGCCACCTGGTGTCTGTCTGCAGTAAATCCTGCCTCCTTCATGTTAGTGGATGGGACATGGACCCCGTGAATAGTTAAACAGTTAAAGTACAGTCTTTTGTAGGTAATTCTTATCACAGTGATGTTTGTCCAAGTGCAATTTTTTCTACTAAATATTGATGCTACAAAAACAGGATTAGATGTCATGATTGACAGCTCAGACTGACTCAGAATTGGTTGAGCTTGTGTATTGGTGATACCTCATTACCGCAGCCCCACAATGCAATCACTACTGGACATTCTTGTCCACGATATATTATCTTCATTTCTAGATAGTGGGAGGAAGTGGGGACACGTGGTCCATCTTTAAATACAGTCTATTGTTTTACTTGTTATGACTCTCGTGAATTAATATCCAGTTTTTCTTGTTTTATTATTGGCAATGTCATTATTGGAACTGTTGTTGTAGTTGTGTAACCATAATATTGTCAAATGGAAGGATGAAAAAAAGGGTGGTAGTGAAGTGGTATAACCAGCAAGTCAGACATTCTGGCTTTATGCGGTGTGTGCAGGCCTGTTTTAAGGCATGGGTTTGGTTTGGAACAAATTCCCTTCGTGTGAAACACAATGCTGAAACCAACGATCTCATAATTAGTATTACCCAGCCAAGACTTGCCGAGTGCACCTGGGGAAACTGGGAGTGAAAGAGGGACTATTGCATGAATGGTTATATGGAAGTCATGCAAATGTGCAGCACATTATACCTTATGACACATTTGTTTCATTTAACATACTTATGTTGAAAAATATGCAAGGGTATGTTTTGTCACAAGTTTGCTTATTTATAATCGGCTCTGCCAGAGACAGACCAGAGCATCACACTGCCCAGCAGACTTTATTATCTCTGTCAGTTGTAATAAGTACCTCTACCTTATCTGCTATTTTTATGTGCACTGTGTTATTATTGCCTATGGAGCACTGTCACCGCACAATTTGTGGCCCTCCCCTGTTTTTACACCCATGTCAAGCACAGAATTAACATTAAGACTCAAACATGTCATTACAATTCTATATATAAGCCTCTCCTCCACACATCTCCCTGTGATCAGTAAAGATCAAACATTGTGTAACATATATGGGGGGAATGGGATCCGAGAGCAGGAACACAAAGGATCCATTTCAACCCGTTTAACCAGCTTTGGAGTTTAGGCCTCACCAAACAGCACTTCAAAAGAACTTCCATGTCAGTCAGGAATCGGGGTGCCCGCTATGAAAGACCCGCTCTGTGCCCAGATCTGTGCCCCTGGACCCTACAGCTCTGACATTCAACATAGTGGCACCCATCTCTACTTTGATGTCCACATTGTCACCGAGTCCTATGGAAGTAATCGGGCGTGCTCTGTTTATGTTTGATCACAGCACCAGTCAGCCAGAGCTGGACCTTATGACTGCCGTGTCCCATGTGCGACGCCTCTGCGGGTCACTGGAGATGACTGATGTGGGCCGAAAATACACAGAATTCACCGTGGGGTCTCCAGTGCGAAATGGACCAAAATAATGACGTTTGCCAAGTCGAAGCAGAGACGGGTGTCTTTCATGGACAGGGCTGTTGTGACTGGGCTGTAATGTGTGGTGGCTGCACTTCTGACAAATAGCCAGAGGTGGCAAAAGTACACACATTCTTTACTCAAGTAGAAGTACTTGTGTTAAAAACTCAAATGAAAGTATAAATACTGATTCAATCACTTTACGCAAGTATAAGTTTAACTAAAAAGTTCCCCTCTACTGTCTGTATCTGTGCAAAGCAAACTGAGACTCATGTGACATCAATATAGTTTGAAGAATATTGAACTGCACTGGAAATGATCCCAATGTGTTGAATGAGGTATTCTTAATTTGAATAAGGCCAGGGATGTGGTATGTTTTCTGCTTCATTGTGGAAGTTAGTTTAGACATTATAAGTGTTGGCTGATTCTTCACGTTCTTCTAGGTTGTTCCTCCTTATCACATATGACATGTGTGCTGAGTCAGTCCCATCCCCGTGGTCGAGTCTCCCTCGCTGGTCTGATTCGTCTGGATAAGTCTTTTACGGCTTGCTTTATATGTTGTGCGTAATATGCACGGATAGATAAGGAACCGTCGTTTCTGTGTTGTTGTCCATTTAGGTTGAAATCTGTCTTGATTATGGGGAAGTCCGCGACCCACACAGAAACGAGCCTGTTTTGAAAATGTATGGAGGAGAGATAGGGTTAAAATGTAGAGAGTAAAAATAAAAAGTCTACTAAAGTAAAGTACAGATACCTGAAAAATCGATTTGTACCTGATTACTTTTCACTTCTGCAAATAGCTTCAGTCAAATGCACTTACTCCAGGAATGTACAGAAGTGATTCTGGATGAAAACAAGTGAATACACAAAGGAGTAGGTCAAATATGTGGTGCCTTGGATTTAGGCCAGTGAGGGGAAGGTATACGAAGCTTTTTCTTTTTCTAACCCTTTAAGTTATTGCCTCTCTCCTCTCATCCCTCCTTCTATTCTTAACACCACCTCCTCCTCCTCTTCCTCCTTCTCCTCCTCCTCCTCCTCACCACTTCCTCAGGTCACAGTTGGGGGACCACTAAGAGCTACACTGTAGTACATCCCCCAGCTTGCTGAATGAAAGAGGTGTAAAACAACCATTATCATTTACGTGTGCGTCTGTGTATATGCATGTGTGTGTGTGTGTGTGTGTGTGTGTGTGTGTGTGTGTGTGTGTGTGTGTGTGTGTGTGTGTGTGTGTGTGTGTGTGTGTGTGTGTGCGGGAGTGGGGGTTGTTGTAGCTGCATGTGCTCTGTAAATCCCCTGGGCCTCTCAGAAATGAGTTATCATTACATCGTCCTAATTACCTGGTTCCTATATGTTGAACCTCATGGCTTTCAAATACACAACCACAGCACCTCCTGTTAACTCTTCACACTGTGTGGGAACAACAGGCAGGTGTGACCAGTAACAACAGGATGACAGGGTTCAACACTTCTGCTCCCCATGGACTTCCTCTCACACCCCAGCTCCACATTGGACCACACCCCGAGCAACAACAGACACAACGAACCCCCGCGTGTGTCTGCCAGTGTACGATATATCTGCGCAAAAAGGCCAAAGTGTATACGCTCTGTGTTTTGTATCTGTGAGGCTGTGTGGGCATGCACTCTGGTTGTAACCCCTGAATACCTTCACTGGGTTAATCCATTTAACTGGAGGAGTGCTCATCAACTCGGACAATCGCAGTTAACCCCAAACAGGCGCTGATAACCTCTGAGCCTAACCTGTGACCTCTGACCTTAACCTCAGGGCTCTTCAAACAAGACATTGGCCTCTAGGGATTCGACACATATATCTTAACAGGGTTTCCATTTTCTTTCTCTGTTTTGCTTCCTCTCTCTCTCCCTCTCTCTCTCCCTCTCTCTCCCTCTCTCTCTCTTTCTCTCTCTTTCTCTCTCTTTCTCTCTCTTTCTCTGTCTCTCTCTCTCTCTCTCTCTCTCTTTGTGGTTTCTGCGTAGGGCCGGCCCAAGCTAATCCTTTGAGTCTGTCTCCTGCGGAGCCCATCCTAAGTTTTCACAACACGGAGCCAGAGGCTGCTGTGGTGTACACGTGAGGAGTAAACAGCGCTGCATAGTTTGTGTGTTTTACTAATCCTCTCAGAAGGTGTAAATCTTTGAAATCGGATCGCAAATATATTGTTTCACTTTCTCAAAACGTGTGGAAACAGCTGGAAACAAAGATTTGCCAAGCAGGACAAAACAGTGTCTTTTTGAGTATTATGCAATGAATGTGAGAATGACTAGAATCAACATTAAATCAAAAACAAAAACAGATAAATCATTCTTGTTAGCAGGATCAACCCGTTTTGATTTGCTGGCAATAAGAAAACTATTAGAAGTATAGAATATCGACTTCTTTTTTTAAACTTTAAATATTTGTACATATTTACATATATCATTTACATAGAACCATATATTTCCTGGGGTTTTGCCCATTGTGGCCTGTAAGTATTACACAGGGGTTAAACAGGGGTGCGATTTGTCCTCAGTGTGAGTATTTGTGTGTTTTGGTGTGTGGTGTTTTGTCAAGAACAGAGAGGTCATTACTCTGACACTCAGTGTGGACCTTTGATTCGACACTTTCACATTTTGTCCAAAGCCATGAAAGTACAGTGTGCAAACAGCTGACTATAGATTCAGAGTTGTGTAGTTGTTGAGTGTAAGCAGACAATAGGGAGTGGTTTGAACAGGGTGTGGATATGTGTCATTTTTAAGTGCAGTTATATGTAATAATGCAAGTTACAAAAACATATTCAGGGCATCGTAAATTTCCAGGTCCACTATCTTCAGCTGCTGAGCTCCTCTTGAAAATTTCCAGAGGGGCTGTATGTGACAACGCAAATGTCCAAGACAGCCCCCAGTAAAATGTCCAGGAAATATTAGAGTGAGCCCATGTGAGTTTCTAACATGAGGCCAATGCAAAACTGGAAGAATGGGAATGAAAAAGAGGTGCCACACAAAGATGTCCACTTGGAATAGGTGAAATTCAAGAACTTTTGTTAATAAGGGCTGACGTCGGTGTTGATGAGCTGCAAACAAAAACACTGTACTTTCAGCAGCAGAATTTATACGTCATGTTCTGCCTCCTGCATGCCTTACCCACATTTTCCTGTTGTTGGGTATGCGTCTGACAATCTCCTGCTGTGTCCGGAAAATGTGCGGACCCAATTTTCTGGAGTTCAAGTCTTTTACACCCATCACTCAGTCCTACTTGGGCCTCCTCCCAACCTCTTGGTAAGTTCTTAAGATCCCCTTCAACAGGTTGAGTGGTTAATGAAGGCTCAAAGAGAGTGATAGGAGGTAATAGTGGGTAATAATACTAATTGGTGCTGATTGCAGAGCTCCTAAAGTGGAATATCTGTGTGAGTAAACAGAGGCCTGGTTCTTTTCAGTGAGCTCACCCCCAGAGTGCTCTCCCTTTCTCACAGCACAGCCTAGCAACAGCCTGTCCTTCCATTTTACTGGGTTTTGACCAAATAACTCAGCTGGCCATCACAACTCTGCATTGGTCGCCCATCCTTTTGTTACCGCTCTTTTCTCTCCGTGCCAAACATGCCAGATCTCCATGTGTCAGAGAGCGAGAGGAAGGAAGGGAGAGAGGCTTTGCACGTGATTTCCAGAGCGCAGAATGAACCCCATGCTGTCTTCCCATTTATCTGATCCACATTAAGTCATTTCTGCCTGATTTTGTCCGTCTCCTTCTGTGGCTTTGAGATCATCTTGTCCTTTAAGAGGTGATGTTAACTGCTGTTGCCTTTGACAGAGGCTGTCTTTGTCACGTTTAAGAGAGACCAGCGGGCCCCCAAGTCAGAGACAACTTCATACTCTCAGCAACACTTGAAGGAATACTTCAACGTTTTCGGAAAGACCTGTATTTGCTTTAAATGAGAAGATTGAAGCTCTTATATGTCTTTCTGTGAGGCTAGCTTAGCATAAAGACAGAAAACAAAGGGTAAGAGCCTGCCTAGCACTGCCTGAAGGTAACCAAATCTGCAACACCTTTAAACCTTGTTAATTAACGCAGATCTGTTTGTTTATCATATACAAAAACCGATGTGTAAAATGACAATGTCTGATAATACCGGTGTTTATACTCCATTTCTTGGCCCATGAACAACCACAGCAACAAAAACTACTTTCATATATGCACTGAACTCAAGATATTTCCCAGAAATTATCCGGAGGTGCACGTGAGAGCACAAATGTCAGAGTCTGTTGCTCTGGACATTATCCGGAACATTTAGCCCCCGAGTAAAATGTCTGGAAAATGTCAAAGTGACCCCAAGTGAGAGTACAGCAGGAAAATGTCTGGAAAATTCCCTTCCAGCGAGTGGGTGTGTTGATGATGTCTCTAACACGTAACAGACGCTAAACTAAATAAAAGAATCACCAAAAAGAGGCGCCATACATGTGGAAGACAAAGATGTCAACTTGGAAAGACAGTGTGATTCAAGAACCTTTGGCGATAAGGGCTGACGCAAGTGTAAATGTGCCGTGAGGGAAAATACATGATTTCCGCAGTGGAATTTTTGCATTATGTCCTGCCTCTTGAATGATATACCCAGATGCCAAACCACGCCTGAATGTTCCAGACATTTTCCTGCTGTTGTTAATGTGTCTGACTTGGATAATCTCCTGCTGCGTTCTTCACATGTGATGGGCAAAGTCCGGAAAATGTCCGGTACCAATTTTCCAGACATTTTCCAGAGTTCATGTCTGAAAACGACATCAAGTCAAAATATTGACAGCTTCAGTTAAAGGAGTGGTGGATCATTTTAGCTAATTCTGGGCAAGAAAGCAAACAAGTGTATATCTCAAATTCTCTAATTGATTGTTTAACCTTTTCCTATGACTAATTTCACATCTTACGTGCCACTCATTAATTCCAGGCTCCACTCTGACGTGTGTCCCACATGTCCGGTCACTCACACAACAGCTCTAGCTGCCAAAGGTTCCCCCACAACACGAGAAATTGGACCTTGGGCACAGGGTTTGGGGGCCCAGGAGTGCCTTGTTTTACCAAAAGCTTCAGTGCTGCAGCAAAAGGCAGACCGCATTGTTATGCAACAGTTTAGTGTGGATGAATAGGTTTCAGCGCAGGTCAAGTGAATGCCAGGGGAGATGATGGGAAGAGAGGTGCACGCAGGTTAATCCCAGAGGGAGTCGCCTCAGGGCCTGGCCCTCATAGCTCCTCCATGTTTTTCCTTTCAGCCTTAAATGGGTTGGCTGAATGTTTATCGGAGTCGGAAAAGGAGCAGAAAAGAAGGGGGCTGGATCCTGTGGGTTCAGCGGCAAAGCAGGCTGGTTAATCCCTGCAGCCCCAACCCAGGGGCCAGCCAAGCTCTTGGGGTCCCCCCTCATTTTCCTTCTTTGCTAACCTCTCCTCTCCTTTCTTCTTCTCCTCCTCTCCTCTCCTCTCTTCTCCTCTCCTCTCCTCTCCTCTCTTCTGTGGGTGACATCACTTGTTGGCACAGAGAAGCAGGGGGAGAATAATTAGGTTTAGATGGCTGAAGTAACTGTGTGTGTGCGTGCTGATGCAGAAGGGAATTTGCAAGGCTATACTCAACATGAAGCACGTAGAAGTTATAATCATTACTCAAATGGAAACTAGGGGAAATAATGCCGTTGATCGGAATGCTTTCATTGCAATAAAAGAAAAATAAATATTACAGTCTGTATTTAACCATCACTTCTGATTTCAAAAAATGCACTTACATATGCAATAAGATGCACCAGAATCTAGAGTTTCGTGCCAAAATAAAAATAAAAAAAACTAATTTAAAGCCAAAGAGACATGAAACAAAGAATGAGTAACTGGGCTGGTGATGTTGGGGGAGGACGAGCAGGAGGAACTGCTTTAATAACTCACTATAGACTCCATACATGACCACCCCAGAAAAGCCCGTCCGTTCACTGCGCTCCTTGCTATATACACAGCCTACTTAGGAAGGAGCCTTTGTCAGTACGATGCGCTTTGTCAACCCCCATTTAGTGGCTTCTTTACAACAGGCCCAGCCCTTTGAATATTAACTGTGTGATCACTCTTGCCACACAAGCAGCCGCTCAGGACCCCCTATCGACGCAGCCCAGCTCCCCTGCTCTCTGCACCAGGGCTTTGTGCCCGACCACAGCTTGGTCCACACAGAATCTTGTGGTCTCACATCGGCCAGTTAGGGAAAAATTCGACTTTCCGTTGGTTCTCTGACATCATTTATGCAGCACTTGATTCATTTCACATATGAGGAGAGTCTAAACCAGGGATCAAATATAAGAGGGGTCTTAAATCTCGCAAACAAAGAGAGGAGATGCAAGAAAAGCAGGGGGACGAAATGGGATGATACGTCTATGTCGCTTTATGTCACTGTGTCATTGTGAGCCTCTAGTGGAGTGCGACTGTAGTTCTGACTGGTGTAATGAGCGTAGCAGCTGGGGCAGGAAGGCGACTGAGGGTGGGAGAGTCTGGCCTAGTGTTTTTGCAGGCCAATAATCCCCTTTATTGAGCCTCAGGAAATCCTAATTGGAGTCGGAAGTGGCTCTAGTGGCCAGATGTGCAAAGACAAACACAGTCGATCCAGCCCCCCAAGGACAACTGACCACAAGCTCCTCACCTTCCCTGCCACCCTGCTGAGCTGAATTTGCAAACACACACACACACACACACACACACACACACACACACACACACACACACACACACACACACACACACACACACACACACCTAACTGACCACGAGCCCCTCCACTAGCATCTCCTACGTCCAGCCTGGGGAATGTAACTTTATCACAACCTGCCAGACAGACACACGCACACAGGGATTCGCTGCTAAAAATGTTGTAACAGCAGACAGCTTGGTAAACAAGCAACGCATCAGCTGTGTACTTAGGACAGTCCAGGAAAACAAATCGAGATCTTAGGTTCAGCTGTGCTCAGGTTCGTCTGCTCTCTCACTCGACAAAGGTCAGAGGAGCGGTGGCTTATGTTGTCAGAAAGGAACACACTGGAAGCTCTTCAGTAATCAATGCGCAGGAAGCTTAAAGACACTTCTAAACACACAAACCTGTTCTGACTAAGAGACGAGACGCTGGGACAGATAGATCCTTTCTTTTCTACACAAGAATGACTCACAATGCTCTCATCTTTCTGTCTCCATGATGTTTGTGTCATTATCCAGTGACCTGTCTGTGAACCCTTTACTATCATGTATAACATAAGAACAGTATCTGTGGGAGTGAACATACTTTGCATTCTCATGTATGCAGCAGTCATATATAAGTCAGAGTAAGTGCATGTGTGTGTTTATGCGCAAGATACATTTTGGGGGAAAACAGGGCAAGACACTTAAAGTGCGTCTGTGTTGTCTGTCTCTTGCTGTCTCTCCTTATCAGGCCGGCGGTCTGACCAAAGCCAGAGATCCTTGTCAGGCCATTCTGGATAACTGCACGTGATCGGAGTGCAGCTGAGAAACTGAGAGCTATCTGAGGAAGCTGGTTTTGATTAGGAATACCTCCCCCAGACCTACTGTCCCAGTCTGGGATCAGACCCAGGTGCGGGTGCACGTCTATACATGTGTTTGATACCCCCACAGAGTCGCAGTCACACTGACCTATTTACTCCACCATGGAAATGGCCAAGACCCAGGAGGCAGACCAGACTCACAAGAGGCGGAATAACACTCAGCTCCCATATGGTTTTATCAATAGTTTCACATGGAATAGTTTTACAGCCACGTTTGCACGCAATATAAATGGGTTATATGGGCAAAAAAAATCTATTGTATTGATTTCTTTACATCCGGATTCATTTCTGCAGTGTGAAAACGCAACTGTAGCAAAGGTCACCGCAGAGAATTTGATCCACATAGGAAAAGTACTCAGTAAAACAAATACAATTCTGTGTTTTTGTCCCTGTAAATGTGTGTGTGTAAGAAAGAGAGGGAAAGAGAGAGAGCACTAGTGATTATGTGTGTGTAAGTTCGGGGAGGAGGGAGCTAATAGCCTTCACCTTTATGTAACCCTTCTGGAACTTCAAAGTAAGATTAAGAAGGAGAGATGGCGAAGGGCTAACACTTGCTGCATGGCTGCAACCGCCCCATCAAACTAAGCAACCCGAGCTTCTAAAGGCTTGTTGGCGTTTGGGGTCTCATGTGTTAATCCTGATTTCTCAATTTCGAGGAAAAGGTAGCGAGGTTCTCGAAGACATCAGAGAAAAGTCGAGCTCATGATCCACCAGTTTTGAGATGTTTTTCTGAATGGGTTTGTTTGAGCAGCACGAACTTTAATGCATGGATCCCCTCTCACAGTGACGCAGACCCACACACGAACCTTACACATGAGCAGCCTCATGCACATTCATCCACTAAAGAATTGGCCGAATGCAGCATGGCCTCTGTAGCTCACTGTTATGCAAAAGGGGGACCGGCTGTGAGTGGGCCAGTAAACACATCACACACTGTTTTGTCTCCATGCAATTTGACGGTCTTGGTAAAACAAGTGAGGAATGCCATGTTAACTCCTCGCTGTCCATTAATCACTGTCACAATGTCCCTGTAGCATTAACTCTAGGATAATATGTGGAATTGTGCAGGGTTGCTCAGGCCCTTTATGGACTATAAAGCTGCCATCTCTCAACACTGGCATTTCCTTGTATTCTGAGAAGTGAAGTGACTGACTAGGAAGTGAAGTTTCCTGTGAGGAGTTTATTCTGGCACGGTTGCACTATAGCATGCCCTGCTGTACAGGCCCAACAATAGCCAGATCTCTTGGGTCGTAACCCCCTAATTACCACAGCCCAAGAAGTGATGACGACGGCCTGTCAGCGTGGCCTGTGCGAGGGGCTACCTGAGCCAGACTCGGGAGCCCCAGGTGACATGGGCCAAGAACGCTCCAGCGCCTTGGATGAAAGGTCGGTGTTATGGGTCTACATCCCAGCACCTGGGGCCATTTCAGCACCCTACTGGGACTTCTGGCCTCTTGGCTTTCACCGGTGCCCAGTTCTTGGTGCAGGGAGGAGATGTGGACATCCTTTCCCATATCTGATAGCCATCTGCTCCCTCGCTCAGGTTCACAATAGCAGCCTCTTCTTTGCCTGATCAAGGCCTTCTGCACCAATTACAGATCAGAGTCCTGCCCACTATGATGATTAGCCTGAAATAGAGACTTATTGAGTTGTCCATACAACTCCTGACAGTATAAGCTTTCATTTACAACCTTATCTCAGTCTTGTCAAACATTGGTGTTAAAACATTACATGAGATATCAAGGTTATTAATTTCAAAAGATTACGGAAATAAGACTTTAAACCTTTGAGTCATCTATATTTTTGAGGATCTTCTAACTTTATCTATTTTTCCCCACTTGGTAAACACGCCAGACATTGATCTCCACCAAAACATAATTTAAAGCCTGTAAACATGGATGAGTGGAATAATATGGAGGTTCATTTCTGCCAGTGAAAGAAATCAAGGATGAATGCTAAATCAAAAATATGAGATTAAAATAGAAATTGTGTGATAGTAAGTCCTTATTTTGAGTCAGTAAGTCATTTTTTAATTAGTAAGTCATTTTTTCTAACTTACTAATTTTAAGTTATTAATTCCTTATTTTTAGTTAGTAAGTCCTTATTTTCAGTTAGCAAGTAATTTAACAAGTTAATAAGTCATTTCTTGATTTAGTAAGACCTTATTTAGAGTTGGTATGTCATTTCTTAAAGTTGGTATGTCATTTTTTGAGTTAGAAAGACCTTATTTAGAGTTAGTAAGTCCGTTTTGAGTTAGGCTAAGTCCTTCTTTTTGCCACTTTTTTGAGAGTTCGTCATTATAATGGCTTACAGGATTTGTTGGGTGACAAAGCGGTGGAAATGGTCTTCCATAGCATGAGGACCGAGCTCTCTGGCACCTGAAACCCCAAAATCCGCCCATGGGAAAACTGGGAGGAAACAATGAAGGCATATCAGCGTGCGGGTGCGCGCCTGCGCGCGCCTGGCAGTTCGTGTTGGAAGTTCCCCTGCAAGTTGAGGAGGACGAGAGGACGAGAGGACTGCTGGGAGTGGAGCGGCACTAGACGCCAGGAACAAGGAGATAAAACAAACGAAACAAAAACTACTGAGAGAAGATTTATTGAAGCTTAAGCTCTAAGTAAACCGGAGGCTGTTGTTCGTGTTTGTGGAGTTACCTCACAGAGAAGAGGAGTCAATAACAGCAGGTAAGTGAAGTGATTAGTTTGTGTTGAATCACAGGCTCAGGAGTGAGGTGATCGGTCTTGTGGTGATCTGTCACTGACACGTTAAATGTAATGGTGGTTAGAGCGGGATTAAGTCTGAGGTTAGGAGAGATAGTTTTATCATATTTCAGAAATGTCAACACGGAATTTGTTGCAATAATCTCAATGAAAATCTAATTTGGCGATGTTATGTTTGCGTTTTGTGTGTGTTTTTTTTAAAATTGTATTATTGTTCACGTGTATCTTTACTTGGGCAATATCATCTGACTAATGAGTCTTTGCGCTTGTAAAGACACGCATCTCATTAAATGATGGAGGCGGCATGAGATGACCCGATGGCGGGGTTTTGCAGCGCGCTCCTGCGGCGCACGGTGGAACAGTTTGGCACCGGAGCGCATCCCCTGTAAATTCCCCCGAAACTTGTGTGATCCACGTCTAGATTAGGAGAGGGGACGATGTGTTTTCTGGTAACATGCGAAGCCATGTCATGATTAAAAGACTTCCACCTCCTCCTGAACCAGACACCTGAATCCTCTGAGTCATTCCCAAACTGCATTACTAATCCTACTTTAAAACTTGCTGGTGCAAGTGTGCGCAACCGGCTTTCAGATGTGGAGTCTCGCATATAACTCTAACTCTAACCCTAAGAATATCATAAAGTCATGGATTCTGGAGCAGACCCTCAACTTCGCAGCCTTGTGGTTGACCAATCATTTACTGTTGCCTGTGGTGTCTCCATGTATTCTAATTAGAAGGGTGTGTGTGTGCGTGCGTGCGTATTTGCAGGAGAAGAGAAACTGAACAGGATGGGACAAGCTGTTCAAAAGGCCAACAGAGGGAGGTGGTGCTGGGGGGGGCATCGTACTTTCCCAAAAAACGCCTTGAACTTCCACTGAAAGTTGAAGCAGGGGTTACATATTTTAGGGGGAAACCAGTGGTTAGATCAGTGAGGGCAGTGGAACAATGCTAATGAAAGGAGAAGTCAGGCCAGGTGTCAGCTCAGGTGAGCTCCTTGGCCGCACTTCAAACTGCCTGAGTTACTAAATATGGCCAAACCTGCAGGACAGCTGTGATTTACTGTCTTTCTGTGCAAGATTTAACATTTTTCTTGTCCTATTCCCTAGGCTGGAATTATCGATGGACCTTTGAACCATACTTGAAAGGGAGAATATTATTGTCTGACTAAGCAGAGAGCGTTCGTCGGCCATCACCTCCCCCTCCAGCTCCCAGGCCGTCTCTATGCTCATCAACCTGACAGTGGCCTTCAAGGAAACTCTTGCCTTTCATGGAACAGTGCCTGCCCACCCCGCTGCTGCCCCTGACGCTGTGGAAGTGACGGCCATGGAGTCACGTCCGGTGCTGGTCACCCCTCCGCCGCCTTCCCTAGCACCTCCACCGCCGCCGCCACCACCTCCTCCTCCCCCACCTCCACCTGCATCTTCCTCACCTTTCAGCAGGGCGGACAGTGTCTGTCGGAGCCGGTTGCGGAAGCTGAACTGGGAGCGTATCCCCATAGAAAAGGTGGAGGGGAGGAAGAGTGTGTGGAATGGGGCGGCCCCGGGCGAGGACGAGTTCCCCATCGACCTCCACTCTCTGGATGAGCTGTTTGGTCAGAAGGACAGTAAGCCTCGGGACAGGACCAGCACCCTAAGACGCCGCTCCTCTCTGCTTCGCTGCAGATCACCTCAGGACAGCTTGGAAGAGGTCAGATCATGAGGACGGCAGTGATGTTTCTCTGTAAATTAAGACAGACCCTTATCAGTTTCCTTTGCCTCCTCACAGATCTCCCTGTTGGACGCCAAACGCAGTATGAACATCGGAATATTTCTTCGCCAGTTCAAGATGTAAGCCTCCTCATTTCTAACTCCAGCTGAAATGTTAGTCATTTGATCAACAAAGGATTGCTTGGCAACTCTTAAATGATCAATAATGTTTGAGCAAAAGGGCCAAAAAAGCCAAGTTACAGCTTCTCCAATGGAAAGATTCCATTAGTTTCTATTTTATATCACTGTAAAGGAAAATCTTTGTGTTTTGGTTTGATGGTTAGACATTGGACATTTTGAAGATGTCATATTGAGCTGTGAGGAATTGTTATGGACATTCATTTCCACAAATTAGTTTGACATTTCATGAATTCAATTTTATTTGTATAGCGCCAAATCGTAACATACATTATCTCAAGGCACTTTAGACTTTGGATAAAAAAACGGGGAGAAACGGGTAGAAACCATTGGTAGAACGATGAGTGGAGAAAAATTAAACAATGAATTACTAGACTGATCACTAATGAAAACAATTGTAAGTTGCAGCCTTGTTAGACTTGACCATTTACAACTTTTCGTTGGCATTTGCTGGAGGTCACCATCAGTCAAAGCTGGAGGTAGTTCTAAGTGCAGGAAACAGAAGTGTGTCCCACTGGGCCCAGGGGAACAGTAACCTCACTTGAGATGGAACTGGAGTGTGTGGCCATATATCAAGCACGGATGGGCGTCTGAGCGTGTGTGTGTTCAGTGTGTCAGAAGTGTGAAGTCTCATTGAGACAGAGAGAGGAGTCTGGAGTATATTGCAGGGGAAAGGTTCAGGGGAGGGTTGCACCCTGAGCAGCTGGACTTTGGTTGAGGGTATGGGGGGGGGGTAAGTGGCCGTGGATAGCTTTAGGAGTCAAGAGTTTACACCTGCTTGTAAAAAGATAAAGATACAACCCCCTGCAGAGAGAGAGAGAGAGACAGACAGACCCCACCGGTGGACTGTCATATTCATCTCCTCAGATCCTCTTAAGCGTGTTTGCCAGGTATTGGCATCTAAGACATTATCACTGATACAGAGAATCCTGTGCTGGTAGAAATCAAATATGTAAATGAATAGAAAGAAAGAGCTGAGTTTGCTATTTTCTCATCCCACCAGTTCAACTGAAGAGCACTAGATTTGTCAGGACTTGTACGGGAAGCCATTATGCAGAGAGCCTCTTTTGTACACAAACATTCATCTTGTTGGGAGCTTATCTGCCTTCTGTTGTGAGCAGAGATACATGTTCAAATGTGGGTGTAGTTTAAAGAAATGCGATTTTATAATGTCATCAGTGTCTCAGCAGCCCTTTCACAATCTTTTCATCCCAGCTCTGTTTATAGGCCATTTCACTCAGCATTGTGTTTTTATAGAACTAGTTGAGGCAAATAATAGAGTGTTTAAAGACTTTTTTTGTGTTGATATTCTTAGTGTACCGTGGATGTGTTGTTGTCAAAGACTCGGATGTGAATGTGAATGCTGAGCTGTGAATGAGAATAAAGGCTACACACAGTAGCGTGCAGACATGATGGATTATGAACGTGTGCGATGGGCGGTGAGACGAGGGGGAGGGGAGAGGATGAAGGAAAAAGTGCTGCAATAAAGGACAGATGTGTCACATCGGAAGAAGTAAGTCAGGGGCTTAACAGTCAGCCAGCTCAGTTTCTGGTCTTTCACCTTGATATCCCCGAGGCCTTTTCTGGCGACCTCTCTCCCTGTCTGCCCTTTATTTGCCCAGTGGATATGCCGCTCTGCGTCGCCAGTGTGGCGTCGAACAACCGTCTCTGCCCCGACGCTGTGACTGATAAGAACAGGATAAGCCTCAATATTGTGTGAAACCAAAGGGCTGATACTGCTCTTTAAATAAGTTTTCTTCGAGGGTGTCATGCCTTTTCTCAGGCTGCAAACCCCCATGTGCACGTTAGCTATGATGTCATACTAAAACATGTTTGCTGTTGTCGTTTTTTTCCCACAGGCCTGCTAAAGAGATAGTTGAGGATATCAGGCATGGTGCTGGGGACCGTTACGGAGCGGAGAAGCTCGCAGAGCTATGCAAATTGCTCCCCGACAGTGAGGAGGTAAAGTGCCTTTTTTTTGGCATACAAATACGACAGTGACGACCCCCTCCCCACCCCACCCCCACTCCCTCTCCCTCTCCTCTTACTCATCATCTGGCTCTGGTTAGGATGATCAAAAGTTTGCCATTACTCCATGTCGTATGATGTGGTCTGTTTCCAGCAAAGCAACACGCTGAAAGATATTGGAATTGACTGTTAACGGCATGTTGGGTTTTTAGCATTTCAGACTTTTTAAAACTTTTTATTGAAGCTGTTTTCCAGATTTTTACTCTGCATCTGTTCTCTCTCAGGAGTCCCGCCTGAGGAGGTTTAGTGGGGAGCGGAGCTGGCTTGGAGAGCCGGATCTTTTCATGTTGCTGCTAGTGGAAGTTCCAAGGTACACCCCACCTCAGATCTGGAGAAAACTGCTTTCCAAAACTGCTTTTCCAACTGATTAAGTTGTTTTTAGCTTTTAAAACTCCTCTTTTTTTCCTGTTTATTTTATGGGACACTTGTCCACCTGACAGGCTTCACTTTGCGATGACATGTGCTTGTTTAAGTGATGAGTGATCAGGAGTGCCCTTTTTGTCTCTGTCGTCAACTCTGTCCATTCATCCGTTCGTCTTTCTCTTCCCTGTTCCATTAGCTTTCGGCTTCGCCTGGATGCCATGATCCTGCAACAAGAGTTTGACCCTGCCGTGACCTCTCTGTGTGTGGCAGCCAGATGTCTGAGGGAGGCGGCTAGAGGTAGAGTAACAGCAGGGAGTTGTGTAGCCCACCACTATAAAGATCTCGGCCTATTTTTCTCTTTTAAGTCCTCCCATGTATTGTGGTGACATGTGGATCCAGTATGCAAACGCTATATAACATTGTTAGAATTCAGATTAAATGACAGATTTCGGGAGAAACCTGCTATCAGTTAAAATGTTTTGTATATTTCATCAGCCAATTTGAGCGTTAGTTCTTCAAAACAAAGTTGTTGATGTATTTTAAAACCTTGATGTCACTTGCATGTACAATTGATATTATGCATCAACCTTGTGATACAATATTGAATATCTGTGTTTTACCCTCCTAGAACTGCTGAGCTGTCCAGAATTACACTCCATCCTTCGTTTGGTGCTGAAAGCTGGGAACTATATGAACGCTGTGAGTGCGTCTTTATTTTATCTGTTTTATTTTCCTTTCTTCAGCTTGACAAAGCAGAGCCAGTCCCTCTTTTCTTTTTTTAAATCTGTGTACCATACACCAGTCACTAGGGGTCTGAGTGTGTGTTCAGGGGCGTCACTCTGACGGTGCACCTGGGTTTTGTCTTGTTTGTTTAAAGTTGTCACATGACGTGTGTGTGTGTGTGTATGTGTTATTCTAACCTTGTCCGTGGCTTCTCAGGGTGGATACTCGGGGAATGCCGCTGGGTTCCGAATCTCATCGCTGCTCAAACTGGCCGACACCAAAGCCAACAAGCCTGGCATGAATCTGCTGCATTTTGTAGCCATGGTAAGAACTGACGTGTAAATGCAACACAGGCACTGAATCAATTTAATAGTTTAAACAAAACATTTGGATATTTCCGACAAACATTTACTGTTCAAATGTAAAGTTTAGAGTTCACAGTTGTGTCTGATATCATTTTGTTTGGAGAACAATTGACGTCAGCAGTGACTGAATGAATGCGCACAGCTATATAACGGTATCAGTCATTCTGTGGTGATCAGTGTTGATTTTGTGGTGGTGACTACAAAAAACAACGTATGGGAGCTGAGAAACATAAAAAAAAAACTTTAAACTTTAAACTGCAGCACGTCAGAGGACATCTGGTAAGTAGGTGGTCCTTCATATGTGGCCCAGGATGCATTTGTGTTCACACAGCAAAAGAAGCCACATGCGTCCCACACCATGTCCTAATGTGGTCTGAGTGATCGGATCTTAAGATGCATTCAGGATGCACTTGGGTGTGTTAAGATGTGTATTTAGCGCTGACAACTTGTGACAGGATCACTCAGGATCGATGTTAGTACCAGGACTGTACAGGGTCTAAAAGTAAAAAGGGTTTTAATATAGACAGCATTTGGGGGAGTATTTAAGAGTTGTTGTGAGAAACAAACAAGTTGTGACGACAGAGTGTTCAGGGAACAGTAGTCCCTCCATCCAGACTGCTCCACAGAGCATATGATTTAGTCTACAATCGCAAATGACGTGTTGGTCTTTTTGAAACAATAGCTGGATAATCATTTGTGTTTGTCTCCACAGGAAGCTGTGAAAAAGGACCAGAGTTTACTGTCGTTTCCCAGCCAACTAGGCCATGTTGGCTCCGCCTCCAGGTCAGTCTTTTCCCAAACCTCAGTCGCCATCATATCCAACAGTCACAGAGTCTGGAACACACTACCTGCACTGTCTTATATCGACAAAATCTTACTCCTACTTAAACAAACACAATCCATATCTATTTTCCTTCTCTGTCAAGGCGAGGAACCCAGCTGTTAGCATCAGCTTTCTGCCTGATTAAAAGTGGGTCATGACAACATGGAAACTCCAAGCCAATATTCAAGCTGTGCTAGAGAGTTTTGCACAGTTTCTGATACTTCATTCTGTGCTAAAGTTGTCTGCAAGGCGTGAAGGAATTACCATCCCTTTTCTGCTTTTTAAGATGAAGCATATTTTTGAGCTACTGCTTCCTTTGTTGTTGGATTTAAACTGACAACTCAAGTCCAAGTTGATTGAAAAACTCCTGCACACTTTGCATTTGATTTTCAATTTTCAGTTGAAAAACCTTTCTCAAGACATGTTACACAGCTATGTCTATACAGTTGTTAACGTAATTGTGCATCACATGTGTACTCATCCCTTGCAGGCTTTGTGAGGAGTCTGTGCTGGAGGATTTATCAAAGCTAAAAAGCAGAGTGGTTGCCCTCAAGGCAAACATCCGGACGGAAACGGAGATTCAGCAGCACACACAACCTTACCTGGAGGTATACAACATGAATAGATTTTCAACACGCCAACGATCTTCCGCGTGATTTAGCATTTTCATGAAGGGTAAAAAACAAGGAGGAAGAAAAAAGTGGTAAAATATCTTTCCGTCCTTGTGCAGGTAGCTGAGGAGCGTCTGAAGGAGGCAGAGGATGAAGTGGAGGGTATGAGGATGTCGAGTCAGGCTCTGGTGGAGTTCTTCTGTGAGGACGACAGCACTTTCAAACTTGAGGAGGCTTGCCGGGTCTTCCACTTGTTTTGTCACCGCTTCCAAAGAGCTGTCCAGGTTAGATCTAGAGAAAAAGTCTTCTGATCTCATTTGTTTTCATTAAGAGCCTAGCATGAAGATTGAACAAATTTTAACAAAAGATTCCCTTTTCTACAGGAGAATGCAGAGCGGGAGCTGAAGGAACAGAAACGTCTGGAGCGTCAGCGCGAGATGGGGGAGAAGGAGAAACGTCGCTCTGTGGCGATTTGTACGGGGCTGGACCTCGGCCTGAGTCTGGTCAGGGAGCCACACGGTCAGGAGAACCAAGACGAGCTGGAGAAACTCTTAGAGAAGAACCTGAGCTACACTTGGAGTCGTCGTAGCCTGAGAAGCTTTGACTCCCGAAGACATTCACACCAACTGCACAGTGACAACCACCTCTGTAGCACATCCATACTAAAGAGCTTCCCTGAGTTGGGCAGCAGCCCGACATCGACCAGTTGTCACTCAAACTGCTCCTCTGACCACGAGAACACCATAGTACTTTGTAGCTCTCCAGAGACTGACGGGACATGTTCCCCCACTGAGCAAGAATCTGTACCGACCAGAGGGAGCAGGGTTCAGCCCAGTCAAACCACTAGTCGGAGCATGGAAGCAGTTAAGGATTCGCCTGTTGCTACATTTAGTCATTCTCAGAATGGACGTGGCTTCAGAGTCAAACAAGGGTCTGAGAGAATTTCCTATGTGCCACCAGGACAACCGAAGGAAGCAGAACTTGAAAAAGAAGCTGAGTTTTCACATGAACACATGCCTTCCATGAACAATGAATCTTCACACAGTTCCTGTACAATTCCTGCTGCTATAAACACTGAAACACCTGCCCTGTGTGTTAAAACCTCTACTCCTAGTCAAAGGTTTGGCCCGCCTCTAACGGACAATAATCACTCCCTCCAGAGTAAACCTAATGTCTCTTCAGTCACTGAGCCTGTTCCCCAGTCCGTTCGTACGAGTGGAATACTTTCTCATAGTGAAGCCCGGGCTCGCCTGTTGAGGTACCAGAGATCTGAGAGCCAATCACAATCATCTGTAAATAATCCAGATAAAGCCCAGTCACAGTCGCAGATGACAGAGACCCATGCTGTTCTGTCTTTGCCCGACGCTGGACTAACTGAGCAGACGGATACAGAAGTGGCGCCAACACCTGTGGGAGAGAGCTGGATGCCCCCCAGTTTACCGGAGTTCAGCCCGTCGCAGCCAGAGGAGTACTCTGACCTGCCCAGTCCCGAGAGGTCGTACTCCCGTGTCGGTGAAACGCTGGAGTGCCACACTTTGGTGAAAGGCCTCCGATCCTATGACGCCTTTTCACCCCCAACCTCTCCACTCCCGCGACCTGCACCAAGCCTCTGCTCCAAGTGGCGGAAAGAGAGGAAGGTTGACCCTCAAGAGGGGACAACTCCAGGGTCCCCTGCATCACATGGGAGTCACACCATGAAGGTCCCTGTGCGCAGTGGAATAGGATCCAAAAGGGGACTTGTGTCACGACCAGGACCTTCCAGCAACACAGGCATTCCCAGGGTACGCTCTAAAACTGAGTCTCCAAATGGTACCCCGGCCCCTACAAACCCCTCCACTCCCAGCCGGCTGTCTAATCCTCGCAGTATATCAATGCGCTCATCTCCCATCACTCGGCCTGCCACCGCTCAGGGAGAGGCGAAACGAAGCAATAGCACTCGAGAGAGGACTGTAAGTGAGCCACAGAGTCCAGTAAAGCCCACCTTGACCCGTAGGGCCTCGGACAAATCCGTTCTAGAGAAGGTGTCAGGCAGCACACAGCAGGCTTTTGTCAGAGGGTCTCCTCTGCGTGTGTCAAAACGACTTGCCCCACACTCTGAGACTCAGGTTTCCTCCCAGCCTCATACTGCTCACAGTCCATCTTCCACCACGGCCAAGACCATACGCACGGCTGTCATATCTGCAGCCCGCAATAAAACTGCCAAGACCACCAGCACAAGCTCGTCCCCCACTAGCTCCAAAATCCCTTCAGCTTCTCGGCTCCCTGGTCCCAAAATGGCTCGAGCTGCTGCAGCTCCGCCACTCTGGAAGTGACGGAAATGAAAAAGTGCCTGCACTGTGCTGTTTTCAGGATTTTTGTATGTATTTCAGTCTTAATATATTCAGCGTGGGCATACATGAATGATGTGAGTCATCTGGTCTCAATCAGCAGTCTCATCAACTTAAGTTCATCTAAAGTCGACTTTCTGACATTTGTGTGTAGCTGTAAGTGCTTAGGTTCTACAAATGTGACAAAGAGCTGCACTGGGAGCAGCTGGGATCCTGGCTCATGTATTTCACCCACCGTTAGAAAAGCAGAAATAGAGTCTTAAAATCCTACCTCTTTTTACACCTGATTGTGTCCTATGCAGGCAATAGGACACTACAAAGAGACCTATCGAACAGTTTAACACAGTAAATCCCATGTTAGTAAAAAGGATTCAACCAAGTGAAAACACTGTGTGGTTGGAGCTTGCTTTGTAAGAGCTATGATATGGGGAACTGTTTCAATCACTCTGGCGCAGATTTAAAAAAAAAATATATTTTGTTTTAGGAGTTATCCAAATGTTTTGAATACTGTGACCCTTCTGCAAAGTGATCACTGCGTTCTCACACATGACTGTCTCACAGTCCAAACTTAATTTGGTACTATCGAACTGTTCATCCTCTTGTAGAGAGGCCTCATCAGTCTGATGCACTTTACAACCTGAAGAAGAGGCTGCGAGGAGATGAATTGTGTAATTTCTGTTTTATATAAAAAAAATATCTATAACTTTATTGAATAGCATTGGTTGTTATTCACTGCATTATGTGGATTTGTAAATAAAAGAAGATGAATAAAGATGTTGATCTGAATAGAGGTGTTGTCTGTCGATTACACTGTTCCAGTGCGTGTACGTGATGTTCTCGAAACAGTTTTTGGGGGTTTTGTATTCAGAAAAGCACTTACTATGAGAGCTTTCACTTTCAAGGTTCCCACTCTACTTCATCAACTGCTGCACTTGCATCTCCCCGTCCTCTGTCTTCTAGTCACCCTCATTTTTCTGTCTCCTTCTTTATCCCGAGTGCCGCTCGCTGCATCTCTTGACACAGTCACCCCCAATCCTGTCGGTGGCTGTTGTTATGGCAATGCCACGGACGTCCCGGGGAATCTTCTGGCAGAATAGTAAGGGGTGCAAGGGGTTGGGGTGGAGGGTGACTGTGGGTGTAGGGTCCCAGTGGGAATTCTCTCTTTATAGGCCTGCAGTGACGCCAGTACCTCTTGGGAAAGGCAATAAACCGGTGCCTCTTTGTGCTCTTGAGTGTCCAGTTGTCGGTCAGCGTTGGCCTCTTAACCTGGCCCAGTGTATAGAGGTGACATCATCAACAGGTCTCCAAGGGTGCAGGATGGAGTCGTCTAAAGTGATCCCCCTTCTTTAGCTGCCTTCGTGTATTCTGCATTGATCTGAAAGCAGCAAGCTCAGTGAGAATAATGTCGCGTCTGAAGGTCAATAAATGATGTATGGGCTTTAAGACCAGAGCTGACCACAGAGAGGACGAGGCCCAGAAGACGGGGGACAGGGTTGCTTTACGGCCTGTTTGTATACTTAAAGTGTTGTCGGTGGCATTTAATTGTAAGAAAGTCCCAAGTTCAAGAGAAAGGGTTCGGACAAAGTAACAAGTCTATAGTTGTCCAGCAGGCATTCAGACAACTCTTGAAATCTTGACCGGCAGATAAAACCCAGGACAAGCCTCCCTCATTTGCTGTGACATTGACTGGATTTAAAGTGGGAGACTGGAAGTGAGAAACGTTTAGGGACACCCTTCTCAATATTTGACACAAGATGTAATGTAATCTTAAATGCTAATTATGGTGGCTGAAGGGATTACTCTCATGGAAAAGTTGTCTGGTATAATCTGTTGTAATTACTGGAGGAAATAAATGCTGTCAGTGGCAGGGGAAAATATCACATCACTCTCCATTCATAAATCTGGCAGTTTAATATGTCCTAATTTAAAGGTGCAACTGTGTGAGGACATGTACATATGCCATGTACATGCATATGTAGGAGGATAGCAGAGGTATCTGTATCTTTAAAGTACATTTACTTAAGTTCAGTTTTGATGTACGTGTACTTTTGTATTTTCATTTCCTGCTACTTTTTATTAAAAGTAGGGATTTCAGTATAATGTGTTTCATCAGTATCATACATCTTTTTCTCTCTCATTCATTTACCAGTTGTGCGTTTGCAGATTAAGATTCTACTTAGAAAATATTTGATCAACAAATATGACGTGTCCGCTTCCACCAGTGGATTGAACAGTAAAAATAACCTGCACTTGGACCAGCTAAAACTGCTCAGTTTATCCTAAAGCACAACACTGTATTATACTGTACTTTTACTTTAGCGTCTAATTGGATTATGCTTATGATACCTCTACTGATACTTATATACTTCTACTTATTTGCAGTTATGATTGCAGGACTTTGACTTTCAATGGAGTATTTTTACGTTTGCGCTTCATGGTACAGGAGGCCATTCCTGCCGACAGCCATCAGACTTTTCCATCTCCAGATCATACTGGACTAAATGAGTAATACTTTGCACTGTGCCCCCTGTACTATAAGACGATCACACTACTTGCCTTGTATTTTTATTCAAATACTGTGCACCTGACTGTGCTTTGTTTAACTGTGTACTTTGTATTTTTGCTGTAGGCAGGCTGTTGTTCTGACTCACGTGCAGTAGAACATTGTATCTGTGCTTTAACTCTATTCATGTCTCAAGGAGTTTCGAGGAATCAGAGGAACAGCGTAACGACGCCACCCAGTGTCCGATAACCGTCGGTGGCAAAATGAAACTACAACTCCCGGCGTGCATTGCTGCCGCACGTCGTTTTTTACGTAATGGACAGCTCCCCGGATGCGGCTGTGATTGACTATACCAGGCAAAAAGAGATCGAAAGCCAAGTGGCGGTAAGTCCCACAATCCTCCAGATTTCACTCTTACAGCAAAGAACTGCCGCTGAGACATATGTTGGACCATGGCGTGATTTTTGAAGTAACTTGTGCGAGTTGCGGGGTGAGGAACAGACCGTCTTTAGAAGCGGCTCGCAAGGAAAACTTCCAGCTTGTTTGCTAACTAGCTAGGTTGCTAGCCACCAAACGCGCTAGTTCCTTAGCTTGACGCTAGTTAGTAGGGGAACGCCTAGTATCATAGGTGAACAGTGCGAAGTAATACATACCAGAACGGCACTGAGTCCGCCTGCTTCGCTCGTTATCTCTCGTCATGGTTGAAGTTATGTTAACTTTCTAGACCTTGTTTATAAGTGAACGGCCGAAATAGTCGCCAAAGTTAGACCATGTACCGTTACTTACCGACGATGAGCTAATGTCGGTGGCGGTTAGCTTGTCTGCTAACTGGGTGATAAGCTGCATTGGTGCCCAGAGTGATTTCACTGAGTCACTCGTCGGTTCTTTTACATCTGTACTTCAAAGTATAATAATCATGTCGCTTATCAGTGTTGATGTGACGTCTTCATCAGCCTCTCGGAGCTTTGAGTGGTGGAACTAGATTTTACCCAGGTGCCCTGTGTTCTGTTGTCAGGTGCTGCAGCCCCAGTGGTCGTAGGCAGGATGCAGACCATTAAGTGTGTGGTTGTGGGTGACGGGGCAGTGGGTAAAACCTGTCTACTCATCTCTTACACCACCAATGCCTTCCCGGAAGAGTACATCCCCACAGTATTCGACAACTACAGCGCTCAGATGAGCGTGGATGGCCGCACCGTCAGCCTCAATTTGTGGGACACGGCAGGCCAAGAGGAGTACGACCGCCTGCGCACCCTCTCCTACCCCCAGACCAACGTCTTCATCATCTGCTTCTCCATCGGCAGCCCATCCTCCCACGCCAACGTCAGGCACAAGTGGCACCCCGAGGTGTCTCACCACTGCCCGAATGTGCCCATCCTGCTTGTGGGCACCAAGAAGGACCTGAGGGCCGATGCAGAAACGGTGAAGAAGCTGAAGGAGCAGGGCCTGGCCCCAACCACCCAGCAGCAGGGTAACGCCCTCGCCAAGCAGATCGGGGCTGTTAAATACATGGAGTGTTCAGCTCTGCAGCAGGATGGAGTCAGGGAGGTGTTTGCCGACGCTGTGAGGGCAGTGTTGTACCCAGTAACGAAAAAGAACCCCAAGAAGTGCGTGCTGTTGTAATAAATGGTTCCCACTTTTGGACTGTGTCGATAAATGATGGAGATCCACAGATGCAAAGGAAGGCTGAGGAACGAAGGGCATCATCTGGCTGCCTCCATGCCCCTTCCAGCAGTTCAGACTTTGTTCAGCTACTCTGTTACTGCTCTCTTCCTTACTCATCTCCTGGAGGACTTCTCTCCGTTGCCATCATCACCAAAGTGACTATGCCAAAATGAGGGCAACCGACTGAATCTCCTCTATTTTTCTTACATTTTAACTTTTTATATTTACACTTTTTTCCCCCAATTTTACATCTGTTCTAGATTTATAGATACTCTGCTTTGCTTTATAAAATGCTGATAGTGGTTGTCACAAGCCATAATAACATCCAAACCAACCAACCAAGCTACCCTGTTTGACTGGAGAGAAGAGATCTGCCTTTGTTCAGGTGGAGAAATAATGACTACCTCATAGTCTCACCTAGGTTGCATCTCATGAGTCTCAAGCGACGTCACCATCCAAATGCTTTGACTTGCCTATTTAGATGCAATAAACAGACAAGCAGCAGGTGAACACGTTTTCATTTCAAGCAGCTTGAGTCCAGAAAAGGTGCAATGATTCCTGGACAAATGCCAGTACCCCTAAACCAATACCCACATAGTAGAGGTTAAACTGCTGAGCTGCAGTTCCCCTTGTGTTCAGTCTGGCATGTTAGAGCTGTCTGGCAGGCTGCCCCTCCAGCCCCTCGCACTGCTCTGTCACTGTCACGCATGGAAGAGCCAGTAGGCCTCTGATGATAAACCGGACCATTAGAAGCAGCCAACCATTTCCCCCCCCAACAGTAATCGAGGAGCAGGTGTCATATGGCCTCTGCCAAATTAAGCCACACCGGTACTGGATTTATTGGGCTTCCATCATCCGGAAGTCAGGTTGTAGTACAGCTCTCCTCTGTCTTCGTCTTAACTCTTAATGCTCACACACAGTGCCATTTAAAAACATGCCTAAGAGTGACTTTTTGCCAGGGTGGTGTCAAAGAGACTTTATTTTGTCTAATTATGTTTAATTTACTCTGTAAATGATTTTTTTTCCCTCAAATGTTTTTAACCTTTGAGTGTGGTAATGGCCAAAGTGGAATATATTTTTTTGTAATGTTTATTTCATCATTAAGATTTTGTACTTAATACTCCGATTTGATAAACCACAACTTCATAATTTTCAGTGATTGCCTGACATTTAAGGTCAGCAGACTATTACCACTGCCTAATTGATTTAGTGTAACATATCATTCCAGAATATCTCTTAACTGGCTTATCCTAGGCTTTATACTTCTTTACCTTTATTGTCTCGATTAGGTGAATATCATTTCATCTTGGAATAATCAGTGTCATAGCTGCCTTGTTAACCATGTAACAGCAGTGAAGTTACAGTATGGAAGGAGCATTTTATTTGGTCAGGTGCCTTATCTAAACCAAAGACCTTAGCAGTGCTCCCTAGTCAAACCCAAAGGTGGTCATTACAGCGATAACAAGTGCCACAAGACCTTTTTTAAATACAGGTCCAACCAACCCTGGGTTTCATTTATGAAAACATTCACAAGCTCTCTGACTTAGTTCCCATCTACGGCACTCTTTGTAAGACACAGGTGCTAAACTGACATCTTGTGCGGCAAGTCTTTGTGCACGTTTCTTTTTGAACAGAGCGCTCATGACCCACATCCCTTTAAAAGATTGTGGTTTACATCCCTGCATTGCATGGTGCAGTGAGGGCAAAGCACAAGCACAACTTGCACATATGGTTAGCAGGAGCTGTGCCGGTGGAACGTGCCTTGTCACATCTGAGGATTTTTATACATTTTACAAAATATTTGTTTTTAAGTAAAGATTGGTTGCTCATTTGTGCTTACAGCTGCCAGTAATAAAAGCAGCCCTTTTAAAAATAGTTATTTTCATTTACTCACTCGTGCGGGGTGTATTATAAGTCAACCTTAGATCGTGGCCTGTGTAAAGTCCAGAATAACCGAAGCGCAACACGAGCGGGAGGGTTTGTGTAATAGCAGCGATGCGGTTTGAGATCTGCCTAAAGATGTGTGAAAATTTCCCAGATCGGTGTGTGGAGGGTTGAATGTAAGTGCACAATATGTCAAACTGTCAACTGTGGTGAGCGTGTTTTTTTTGCCATGTCCTGATTTCACTCAGATAATGCTGTTGAAGTGGAACATACACCTGTGGGCTCTGTATGTCTGTGTCCCGGAGCTGTATGCTATCGTGTGCGTGGTACTGCGCTTTTACACTGGGAACTTGATTTGTAGAAATCTGTTTGTAATTGTTTTATATATAACAAAAGCATATTTGTATAAATGAACTAACAGTGAGATGATTTTAAATTATGCCAAATAAAATGGTGGTTAAAACCATTTTCCTCTGCTGGTTTGTCACTTGACAGAAGAGTTCTTGTATCAGACACGATGATCTCATTGTTTCACAGGCATAGTAAAAATGGAAGATTAAACTGAAGTGTGTGTGTGAAATGAGTCACGATTACAGACACCCACTGATATTTTAAGCTACGCAAACTACACTTTTGTTCCTGTAGCTTGCTTTACTGTAATATAGTTCATTGTCTTTCAGTTACCATGTCTGAACACTAGATGGACACAGCCCTCCAGCTCTGCTCCATGTTACCCAGAGTGTGTGTGCCATTCTTTTAAAGCCTATGTGTTTTTTTTCCTTCTGTACATTCAGAGTTAATGGTCTATACCGACCCGGTCTTCAGGGTCATCATTCACTTGAGCAGACACCCACAAGTTCAATCAGTGGCAGGGCCTTTAAAAAAAATCTGCGTGCTGCTTACTCTGAAAAATTCCCTTGACCTTTATGGGTGTTGCCGGTGACAGATGTGTTGAACTCCACCAAGTCTCATTACAACCTCACTGCAGCAACATTTAGAGCTCATTTCCTCTGCGGTTTGTCTCTAAATGTTTTACAACCCAAACAAGGCTGAATGCATGTTTGCAGCCTGTAAAACGTTAGTCGCTGTTGGTGTTTGATTTATTGTTTCAGTGAAATCTGAATTGTCGAGGCGTTCAGGAAAACAAAGCTTCGAGGCACGCCTGAGCTCTGGCGGTTAAGTAAGATGAGAAAGGATGAGTGCATGTTTACTGTCTGCAATACGCTTAACTAAAGCAGGCGGATTAATGAGACTTGGGTCGGTTAAGGTGATCCACTTTTAGTTGAGTGGACAGCGAAAGGATTGTAATGGTGACTGCATTATTCAGTTCATTAGTTCCAAAACGGCTCTTTAAAATGGAAAAGGGATTGAGTTTGATTTGAATGTTTATTTCTCATTAGACAGGATTTCTTTGTTCTTCAAATTGCTTAAAAATCTGCTGAGGCCATTGTCATAGCATTATCTTCTATTTCTGCAAGTAGATCACCCTCAATTAGTGCAGGAACAATTTCAACATTGAGGTTTCACTAAGACAGAGATGGTTACAGAATTGTCTTACCTGTGCATGTGACAGTGCAGTTACGTGCTACCAGCTACGAGTTACAGGCATGATTTTGACGCTATGCCTGAGCTGTCCAGCTAACCAGCTAATGACCATCCCATCGAGGTTAAACTGTCCAATCAGGGAAGACCTGCTCGTACCCTGTCGCCGATCAGACCGGGAGGGCCACAGCAGCTCAAGGTGTTTTTGATGCTACTTGAGGTAAGTTAATGTTTTTGACATCACACCACCACCGAATAATAAAGTTTTATCAAAATTATAAATGTAAGTTAGATTCTGTCTAAACTTTTTCCTGTTTCACAAACATGCTTCTATAGAGAAACATAAACTACTCAGATAGCCAAAACGATTTGGCCTAATGTTGGCTTGAATCTGGCAGGCCAGAAAAAAATACGTCATCGTAAATTTATTAAAATGCTAATGATGACACACCGGAAGTTTAAAATGTTGAATAGCATAGCAAAATTATAGTAAAGTGAAATGAGAAATAAACAACACTGACATGACTTACAATTAGACATATCAATCAATCTGATGCCCCAGTGCATTGTGGGAGGCCTCTCTCTATGTACTGATCATGGTTGTTCCTGTGACCTTTGTTTCATGGTTCAGGATAAAGTCATCCAGGGTGAACAAATCAATGAGGGCTCTCTACTCAATGTTTGCGTGTATCTGTGTGTGACAGACACCTGATTAGATGAATGGGTGTTTTGTGTACCAAGAACTGTAAATGATGTAAATGTAGATGTTTTTTAACTCTCACATCCGATGTTTTCTTTGAACGTAGCAGTAGGTGTAATTCTCTGTGTCTCATCTCGGCCTGTTTGTGCGGCAGAGGGAAAGCTGACCGGCCGATGTCCTTTCTGTGAGTCATCAGCGTGGAGCGAGTGGGAGTGCTGGCCTCCGTCGGGACCTTGATCTCAGCTCAGTCTATCACTCCTCAATCTCCACGGCTCCTTTCCGCCGTCTCACTGCCCATTTGATGGTGTGTCAGGTAAAGGCCGGGCAGCCACTGGCACGATTCAGTAAAGGAACTGGGGAAATTCCTCTTCTTCTCCTTGTCTAAAGATGAAAAAGCAAAAGGCCTTGATCTAATAGACGGCCTGCAGCGAAAGTGAGACCGAGAAAGCTGCGGTTCTGCATTCAAATGAAACTGTTCCAGCAGAGGGAGAGGGAAAATGAGATTGGCTGGTAGGGGAAATAATGATGGAGTGGAGGAGAATTCAGTCAAGTTGTTTCAAATGTGAAATGAAGGGAGGAGGATGGAATATTGGAATATAGGATGAAAGGGTGGTGGAGAGGTTTTACCTCCTCCGGTCACATTAGTGGTTGGACACCTCTCTTATGTTTGTTTATTGTTAGACAACAGCAGCAGCTGGTTAGCTGAGCTGAGCAAAATGAGGAAATGCAATATTTTGGACTAACACTTGACGTCCTGGCAACGGATCAGCAGTGAGCCAGGCAGGAGGTTACTCATAGTGCATTCACGTGGTGTCGCAATATCAGAAGAATTTGTTCTCAACTAGCAAAATTCATGTGAAGGCCATCTCAAGTCTGAACAAGTCGGAAAGTTGGCAAAAATGTTGGTACACCTTTTGGCGAGTTGCTGACGTCATCACTTATTAACCAACAGTTTACAATCAGATTTAATGTGACTTATCACTTCATGCTGCATGTCCGTCTCTCACAAACACCACAATACAGATGATTTTACGATTGAAGTCGGAACAACAACTTCTTTATTCGGGACCGTCTGAGGAGCATGTGAATTCACAGTAAGCCTGGACCACTTTGTTAAGGCCAATCCCAGAAATAGTCCAGCACAGAAGCCTTTGTTATACCACACGATTCTGCACGTATGAAAGAAATTGGATGTACCATGCTAATTATTGGGCTTTAGAGATCTTTGTAGGTGAGCTATCAGGCTGTTGGTGGTAGCCTCATATTTAGTATACCGACAGAAGAGTGGCATTGACATTCTCATGTTACTCCTGAGTAATGCAATTATTTAGCATTGTCCCTTAAATGCCAGTTTAAAAAACAGTTTGTCTCAATGTTTAAATCGATATTCCTCACATGGGATGGAGCAGAAGGAGGCCGGGTGGAGACCTGTAGGCGCTGAGCAGTTATGAGAGTGTAAAGCAAACAGAGGAGCAGAAGAGACAGAAGAACAGAACAGACACCCAGGTCTGCTTAACTATTAATTATGATGGTTTGCAGCTATGAGGTTGGAAACTGCTGCCTGTGAATCACTGAGGCAACAGAGAGTCCTCAAGTGCCCCCCGCACATTCTCATCGCTCAGGCCCCTCTCCTCCTCCTCGCTTCTGAGGAAAACAACATACCGACTGCAAGCTGATTAGATGTCTCGTGTTATGTGTCCACCCATTCTCCATGTGCCATGCCTCCGTTGTTCACGCTCTGTCATTCACTGATGTCTGTATCGCAGCAGCGGGGAGAGGCCAGATGGCGCAGGGTGCCGGAGCAAGTCAACTCTGACACTTTTCCTGAAGCACGCTCGCACCACCGCAGGGCGGGAGCGATGAAGTGAGAACAAGAGAGGAGAGAGAAAAAAAAAAGAGAGGAAAAGCTCTTTGTGGGACAAGCTGTGGTTAGATGTAAGTGAAAGCAATCGATGAGTGGAGTTTGAGCGCTGCAGTTCTTCATTAATATTGGATGTGGCGTATGACAGACCACACACAGAGAGCCTTTTGGCCTTCCCCATTACCAGCTTTAACTTTGGTTTCATGCTCTGTCTGAGCTGTCACAACTCCGGAACGACAAGACAGCAAAGAAACCCAAACACTGTGGAGTCCAAACAAGCCACATTCCTCCTCATTTCCCTCCTCACTTCACATCCTCTCACTGCTTTTGTTTTGCTGGTGTGCATCAGTGTCAGCAACAGAGCGGAACCTTTTCACAAACTTGTCAATTCGGGCGGCGGCGAGAGAAAGGTCACTCGGTTATCTAAACCGAACGGACCCTGAATAAATCTGCAAACCTTTTGGGGCTGATTGGGATGGAGCCGTCCGACACCGCTCCTCTGTTGAGTCCTGACGTTTCGCTGCAGCAACATTTATTTCAGTCATTAGGAGAGAGAACTGGTGTTTCTGGGACTGTGTGTGATGAGACAGAACATCCTGTGCCGACTTGGTTATTGCTCTCCTGCAGCGCCATGCCTGCTTTGATCTTACTCATCTCGTCTTCAGGGAGCAGATTCTACCGCTCCGCTCACCGGAGTAGATTGTCTGGTTTAACCAGGTGGAAAAGGCTTTCTAGAAGAGAAGGCTATTATTCTTCCCATCTGTGCTTGGGGGTTTTTCTACTTCTTCTCTGTGGTCAGAGGCAATCTCATTTCACTAAGGATCTCTGCTCTTTGAAATGCACATCTCCGTCTCCCATTGGCTCGATTTCATTCGGCAGGGTTTTGTTGTCATGGAGGATGACACTGTTACGGCACTTCCAGGTGCTGTCGGCTGTGAAGGAGGGAGTTCTTACAGTCAGAGTGTTAATCCAATTGTCTTTAGTCCCATGTGAGGAAAAGGAGATTGGGCTCTCTGTGTGCATATGTGTGTTTGTGTCTGAGATGTTTATGTATTACCGGGGGTCGGCCTCTGCTGTTGAGCCTCTTCTGAACAGCGAAAACGTCGTCTGTATGGACGCTGTTGCTCTTGGCTCTCAACACATAAACCTCAGAGTCTGCTCTCGGTGCAGTGGGGAAGCTGCATCTCCACAAAAAAGACAAAATGAAAGATGATCTAGTGATTAAAAAAAAAAGCTGTTTCCCCTCAAGGAGTAATATCTGATGTTGGTCTCCTTGTGTTGCAGCAGTTAGTGACTCGACTGTGACTATATTATTGTCGGCTTGAACTGCAATTTGGTAGCCAGTGAGGAAAGAGTTTTCCCAGTGGGGAACTGCTTCTCTCAAAGTTATAAAGGAGACAGCTTTCTCTCTGCTTCTTTCTCCTTTATTCTATCTCCCTCTGTCCTCTCCTCTTTGTTCCTCCCTCCAATAGATCCACAGAGAAATGTTTTCATTTACTGCTGGCTCTGCTCGTTGTTTTTCGTCTTTTGTCCTGGTTTTAACTCGGAAACCCAAAGGATCCAAACGGGGGTGGATGGATTTTTTTTAATTTTTTTTAAATCCTCCTAGTTAGAATTAGGAGTCATGTTTTGACTTAAGTTTTGAGTAAAAGGTCAAAATACAGCAGGCAACTCAAGCCAAGAATATATGGATTCTTGAACAATACATTGTGGCCATTACCATTGATGTTTATCTGCTCCTGTAACAGACTCCACTCCATCATTTCCACTCAGATTGAGAAACAAGGCTGCAGTTTAGCCACATTAGTGAGGTCAGGTCCAGACTCCAGTTCATCCCAAAGGTGATGGATCAGGCGAGGGCAGGTCGAGGTCACGGCTTTGAGCAAATCTCTCGTTTACAATCTCAGGAAAATAATTACCCCCGCCAAGGAGCTTATGTTGTCATCTGTGATTGTTTGTTTGTCTGTTGGTTTGCAGCATTACACACAAAATACTGGACAGATTACCATGAAACCTGGTGGAAGGATGCAGTATGGGTTAGGAAAGAACCCATTCAATTCTGTTGTGGATTCAGATCATGGGGCAGATCCAAGCATTTCATTTTTTTCATTTCACAGAGAATAATACATGGATCTCATTGAAATAATAAAAAATACAGTTATATTTAGGGGTCTAATATTTATTTTTGTGTATTTAATGTAGCTTGATTGAATTTAAGGTGGAATATTGGGCCTTGGCGGAGGTATATGAACTCTACTGACTGACATTCTTATTTCTTTATGGAACTAACTTTGTGAAGTCTCGTGAAAAGATGATATCGCCTTGGAAGACAGAAGTACACTGTCTGACATATCTATATATCAATGTAACAGAGCAGCGTAGCAAAGACAGCCCAGGACTAAAAGTACACCCACAAGGACAATAAAATAAAAAAACATAAGGTCTCATTGTTAGGAGAAGAATAAAGTATCTGTATTCTGATAATATATTCTGGGGAACATAGTGACTCACATTTTCCCTATAACCTGTCGCTTTATGTTTCATCAGCGCATTAATACTGACATACAATGTGTACCATCATACTTTCTATGCATTCCTTTAGATGTACTACATGAGCATTGTACACACATCAAGAGCTGAAGTTGAAAAAATTTCCAAAGCACATCATTTGATAAAATGAAATACTGACACAAAAGTATCAACTGTGAGGAAAAAGCACTGGCCTCAGCTTCTCAAGGTCGCTGTCCTTCACAGAATTGACTTAGTGCGTTTGTGTGTTGATGTTTGTGTGCGTGTCGGCAGTGCATGTTAAGAGTGCTCTAATAGATGGTTTGCTTTTATAACATCTGACATACTGAGACTGACAGCTTTCTCTGTGACCATGGAAACGGGAAATTAGCCGGCTCAGAGGCTACAGTGATTTGCGGGCTGACACTTAATAGACGCTCGCGTCCTGAAGAGCGTAACGGAGGAGAGGAGAGGTGGCAGACAGATGGAGGAAAACAAAGATGAGAGATGACACTTCACATGTTGACATTTTGTCGTGCATGTTATCGCACTTTCCCCAAGAAACTGTCCGATGTGAGAGGACAAGTGGAACTCAAGGCAGCCCACAGTGTAACAGAGCCCCTCGGTGTAGGGGTCAAACATTCAGGCCTGTTTGGTTCTCTTGGTGAACGCTACTCTGCAGATCAGAGCACCACAGGTCTTTGCACCACTGAACTCTGATAGGAGCATTGATCTCTGTAATGAGAGGTTTGTGCAGACCTACTGTAGGAAGATTAGTATGTTATCTATTTACAAACTAATGCACGAGCATCACCGTCATCAAATGTGTGCCGTCGACCACATTTTTCCGACCCTACTCACTGACGTCCTTCCCGTTGATCTATATACAGATGTCACTTTAATCACTTTGCCATTGAGCGTCTTTGTGACTGAAGCTCCTGCCATTTGTTCCCCAACAATCAACACTCTGAAAGAGTCACTGCGATCTTTTACTCTTTTCGTCTTCAATTCAGAAGCAAGTTCTCATACATGCTGCCACAGAGCACGACTGGTGCACTTGAGTGGAAGCATCTGCATTCGTCATGTTTCTCCCACTTAATTATTCAGTAATTTCCTTTCATTTGTCCCCCGTCTGCATCCAGATGTGGTATCTGCAGCTGAGCATTGCGCAGTTGGGCTCCCTCGATGGCTCGGGAAGCAAGCTGTGTGCAGCAATTGAGGCCTGCTCCCCCTGGGGCTCTTGCTAATAAAGTCTGCCTCCTCCAAACCACCGCCACCACCACACGGCAGAGTGTGTTCGACCTCTGCCTGCCTCCTGTGTTGCCCTCTGAGGTCAGGATGATTATATACGCTCACACTGCATTCGCTGAGCTCAAACTCAAACATACATTATTCAGAGTAGACAAAACAAATGCAAATAAACAGTGCCACAGCGCATAGCTTACTGGACACGGCAACTTCAATATGAAACATTTGTGCTGCTCAGACATGCTGTCTTTACATGCATCGCTGCACACAGATGCATATCCACACATAAGGTCAGACACACTTCTCCCAGTCTCCCCAGCGTTTCTGTGACGCTCTCCGGGGTTAAACCCCCACCAACCCACTCGTTTTAATTTCACAGCTGAAGAGAGGAGACGACTCTGTCTACTTGGCACAAAGCACATTGGTAAATGAACAAGATTTATACTGAATAAAACATTCAGTGAGAATACCTAATGCCCACAGTGCTGAGCTGAATGTAAGCTTCAGAAGTAAAAAGGGGATCAAGAAAGGAATCTATTAAGAGTGTTCAAGTGGGTTTCATACCCGTAAAGACACGGGCACTGTGACCTCACTTTCATGTACTTTAAAAGCTGCTATCAATATATGTATGAGTGCAGAACGTTCAACTTTTCACATGACATTTCATAGATACTCTGCAGAGTTTTGTTGCGGTCTTGTGGTTGTAGTGTGCTGTCAAGGAAATAAGAGGAGACAGGAGGAATAGCAACAGCTTCAGCCAATCTAAACCATTGACTCTATATAAAGATGGATGCCCAATGGAGCTAAAATATCTTGGCTACGTACGCAGTAGTGATTGGTGTGTGGAGTTGTGGTGGCAGCATCCAGCCGATGCATGCGCTCGACCAATCATGAGTCAGCTGTCAATCATGACCTGTTTTTTGTGTACCGTTACCATGGTTACAGGTGTGTCCTGCGAGGTGTCGTGTCAGTGAGTTCTGAAGTAACACAAACTGACTCGCCTCAGTAAATCCAGTTCACAGTGACGAACCACATCAGGAATCACACTCACTCAATCACAAAAAAATGAAAGCCAACTCCAGGGTCAGACAGGGCCTGTACATCTATATGAGCACTTTTCACCCGAAGTGGTTGTTCTTTTCCTCAAACTATATCCTGTGTCATACACAAAAATAACATTTACGTGGTAAATCCCACCCCGAATTGTCAAATGAAACTAAAACTGAACTGAGTCCACTACATCATACCTATTTCCTGACACAAGCTGTTGTAGACTCATTTCAAACAAAAAATCATGTCATACGTGGAATCAAAAATGTCCCACCAAATGATATTTTACCGAAGCAAAATCTAAGGTCACACATGTCTTCAATCATGCGTGCACATACAAAAAAATCCAATATCGTGTTAAACAGGTAACCAGGTCAGAACATGCTCAAGTATTTTAAATGTCAGATGTTATAATAAAGGCCGGATGACCTTTGACTGCAAAAAAACCACCTGACACCTCTTGTCACTGCATCACTGCATTGTGGGCAACATGGATTTGGGCCAGTCTAAAGGGAAAATCTAAAATCATCTCACAGGCTGAATACAACTGCACCACCGACCTGATGTGGCCCATAGGCCTTGAGTTTGTCATGTTGGATGTGCAGTGTTCATCAGGTTCAGTCATTCTTGGTACCTAGCAGTACTGCACCTGTTTACTGCAGCACAGTGAGTCATTCAGAGGCTGGATTCAGTTGAGAAGATGTTACATCGTCAGATAACATCACTACTGTGGTTGTTGTTCCGCGAACATAGAGGACGTAACTGTTCAGTTTGTTCACACAGATGCCAGCAGGTTGTTGAAGTGGATTTTGTTTTTGTTTTGTTTAGTTTTAGTTTTTAACCATTGAGGGGAAAATGTACGAAATTTCACCTAATTTCTTGTTTTCCAAACTTTTGTCTCTTTAGTCTTGTTTTTCATAGTGAAAAATTGGTCATAAAAATCATAGTCTTAATTTTCATTAACTAAATAAACACGAGGTGACAGAGCCTCAGACTTGGACTCGAGTCAGAATTTGGACTTGACCAGAATTCATTGGTTGTTAGATTCAACTTGTCTGAGACTTGACTACCTGAGGACCTGACCTGGATAGAGACTTGAATGGCAAAATGCTGAGGAGGCTCGACTGCAAATACAATATAGTCACCATAAGCTCACGCTGGCACCAATTAAACACATAAGGCGTTTGGTATAAAAATAATGAGGACCAACTGGCTGACAGGCACTGACTAAAACTACTATCATGGCTAAAGATAAATGATACATGATTAAATGTGTCCAGTCCTCTGCATGTCCTGTGTACAGTGTAAATCATCAGCAGTCAGACGTACAGCTGAAGCCATACATTATGTATTATAAAGTGCCTGGTGCTGGGTCTATGTGCTGGATACTGACACAGACGAAGTCAGGCCTCCAGGATGAATAATTGGGTGAATAATCTATAAGAGGGGACAAAACCTTCATTTCAAAAGCCTGTTTTCTTGGACGAGGACGTGTATTGATTATCTTTAGCCCCCATATAGTAAAATTGGGCGGAGCATCTTTGACCCAGTTGCAGGATGCACTTTGAGCAAAGACGAGGCACCTACACATGAAGAGAGGGGAGACGTACTTCCCTGGAGGACAAATCTTGAGGGGGGAAAAGCCATGCATTTTGTTTAATTATCACCTCTGATATCCCACTGGGTTCCCAGGAAACAGACTCCTGAAATCAGATGGCTCCCCCTGAGTCTTATTGTGTGTTCTGTGTATGATTGTGCAGCTGTAGACCTGTTTAAGTGTGTAAATGAAAGTTACCGCTCAGCATTTCTTAATTTTTTTCCTTCCACCAGTATCTCTGTCTTTCAATCAACCTGCAGGGGCCACCGTGTCCTGGTCTCCATCAGACTTCCCATCACTGACAGGGATGACTGTAATTATATGCTCAGCGTTGCTTCCGAAATAGATTTGTGATTCACCAGCCCACGCAGTGGCAACACGTGCACAGACACACGCTCACACACACACACACACACACACACACACACACACACACACACACACACACACACACACACACACACACACACACACACTTGCATTGTGCTGCCACACAAACAAACACCTCTCTAGTAATCAACTCTGATGGAACACAATTAATATCCAATTCCAGCAGCCTTTGTTTCCAGCAGGGGATTTAAAAAATAAATGAGGGACTCTGTGGGGAATTGACTCATAACAGCCGATATTTACTGTGGTGACATTGTCGGCTTGGGGGTCAGGGGTAAAGCACGATAGCGAGCTCAGGCCTGAATTGTCTTTGAGAGAACAACGCTAACTGCAGGACGGGTAAAACACCTGCACAAAATGTCCCCTCGGCGGTTGTTATTCGGATTTGAGAGGTCTTTAGTATGCTAGAGGCCTCAGGTGTTTGAAAACACAAGAAGATTCCAATCTTAAGCTTCCCATCTGGCTCTTGATGACACACCGTGGATAGCCAGCCGATTGAATCCCCCTCATAGTCCTCAATCAATAGCAGGAGCAGCGGGGGAGGTAGTGGTGTCTCGGCTTCTCTCTGTTTCCCCTTTAAATCTGACTTGCTATGCAGGGAAGACAACACCTTCATCCGTTATCTTGCAGGAAAGACAAGGCCGAGAAACGCCTCAGGGCAAACTGTGGGCTCTGCAGTCCCCTGCCTCGCTGCCTCAGCGATAAACTGTGTGTCTGTAGCCCGCGGTGGAGCTATGTGTTTGTTGTCATATGTGGCCGCTGTGGTTGGACTTCCAGATGGACTGGTTTGTGGGTGAAGGATGATGAGATAGGAGAGGTTGAAAATTCCCTAATGGCTGTTGTACTCGTGCTGACACATCAGAGGGTGTGGCCTCGAGGACACTGTCGAGCTTCCTGCAGAAAAGTTTCTATTAGAGTTGAAATGTTGGGGATTTTAGGCTCTATGGATGGCAGTGTTGGTCAGTTCACTGTAGTCCGGATTGAAATATCTCTTTATTTTACTGTATACTGTAGTGTTTGTGTAGCATTTAGTTGTTGTCTTGTTTCTGTTAATCGTTTCAGGTTGTGAGCAAGATTACACGCAATCAACTGAACAGATTTCAGCAAAACTTGGTGGAAGGATGCAGTATGGGTCAGGGAAGAACCCATTCAATTTAGATTTAGATCAGATGGCAGATCCAGGATTACTTTTATCACTTTCTTTAATGTTTGGAAATGTGTTTTTTTGACATTTTCACCAATTTCCTGGGGAATAATTCATGGATCCTGATGGAAATATGTGGCTCATTTCGGGGGCTGTAATGTATGAGTATGAGTGTGTGAAATTTGGTGCGGCTTGACTGAGTTTAATGGGACTATTGGGCCATAGCGGCCATGGCTACTGCAATGTGATTCTGTTCTGCAGAACATGAACCAGCTGCAAACCAATTTTTAGTTTTATTATTATTATTATTATTATTATTATTATTATTTATAGTAATAAAAATACTACTACTACTACAAAATAATCAGGAAATAAAGGAATAAAACAGGAAAATAAATTATATCAGCCATATTTGATACTGACCCAAATCTCACCCTAAAACTGATCTGTTGCACATGAAGAAAGTGTCGTGGGGAACATATAAATCGTTTGTTACAGAAATATTCCGAAATATATTGACATAGTCAGATCTGAAATTATAATCAGAAATCAGAAATACTTTATTGATCCCCAGTGGGAAATTGGGTTGCATTTCAGTCTCTCCAGCCAAGAATAGAAAAAAAAATAGACCAGGACAATAACAATAAAGAAAAATACAAAAGACAGGAAAAAGTATAGAATTTTTTAAATTATAATACAATATATAAAAGAAGAATATGTAAAGATTCAGTATATGCAATAATACAGTATATACACAACATAACTTACTTTAAATTAAGGTAAGTATACACTCTTTTCCATGATCCATTCAACAGTACTGTACTAACAAGACTTTGTTCTAGTTTTAAATTGCAACACTTAAGCTTATCCTTTAATGTCCTTCACTTTTTACTTCACTGTCCTCCTTCCTCTCCCCTTTGCCAGAGAGCTGGATGGCCACAGATCAGGGTGGAGGCGGCTGCCTCAGACCAGCCTGATGCGGTGCGTGAGTGAGCCATCACTCTTTTAGTGAGGCGGTGGGACAGAAACTAGGGTGAGTGGGCGTGAGGAGCGGGGCGGAGGAGCAGAGATCAGCCCATCAGAGGTCAGCCCCGAGGTCAGAACACAGAGGTGTGAACGGTACGAGGAAAAGCATAAACACTGTGGTATTAGTGGGAGACAGAAATAGCTGCTGCAGGAGGGCTTGGTCACATATCGAGGTCAGGTTATGAATGTGCATCTTTGTTTGTTTAACAGGGGGGGGGGGAGCGTTAAGACGAGGACCCCTCCCAAGCGAGCAGTTAAAGGCGTAAGTGGCTGGGGTTATTGTGTGCATATGTCAAGTCTTGAGGACCTGCTGCGAGGCGAAGGGTAATGAGAGCAGACCCAGTGTAGAGGTGTTTGTTTAGGGGCCACCAGGAGGCGTCTAATTAATGCCAACTCAGAGACCCTGGTGAGGCCTGACCTTCTACTCAAAGCCCTGAGCTGCCTCAGCCACCTCATCCTGCCTCGGCTGCCATCAGCGAGCCTTGAATTATTGATAAGACTGAGAGGAGACGCAGGAGAAAACTGGGGGGGTGGATCAGGATTTCTCCCTTGCATCCGTATGTGTGTGGGCTTGCATGTGTGCAAGCAAATGAGCTCACAGGAAGTTGAACGATCTATAAAGGGAGCGTTAGACGAACCCCCAGGGCGGGCGTCTCTCAGGCAAATAACATGTATTCTTGAGAGACATGGGGTTAAAGGTGACGAGAGAGGGAGGGATGGACGTGGACGAGAGCAACAGGAGCACGATGAGTGATTCTCAGACGGAAGCTGAGGATGATAGGAAGAGACAAACTGAGACTGGTGAGGAGAAGAACTCATTTAGGAATGTGCGTGCGGAAATGCAGCACAACGCTGGCATCACAACAGAGTGGAAAACTGGGGGAGACGGCGCTGTGACTCCTAAATCAGGCTGATGCTTTTCCCAAATGCACCGCGGTTATTTCTCCACAGCTGGGGCTAGCTTGCAGGAAACAGATGGAGATAATAAAGCAGGGGATTCGGATGGACGTTGCGATCCCACTGGACTGTCTATAGGAGGCACACTCCATTCCAGCCCTGACACACATGAAGCCTGCTGAGGCTGGAGGGGCAGGTTGACCAGTGAGGCAGGGATTCAGTCCGAGGGAAACAGGTCATGTTCAAGGGTTAAAGTCTCAGAATGATTCACAGATGGACTCCAGAAGTAACACAAGGCCTAGGTCTTAAATATCAACTGTGAAGTCACAGACAGCAGAGGCTGGAGACGTGGCTCAGAGCAGGTTGCAAACACACTGATAGATCAATATACAGCAAAAGATGAATGTTAGGATGTAATGAGCTATTTCAACATTTGGGGAAATATGCTTTTGGGGTTTCTTGTCTAGAATCAATTAGATGTTGGTAAATACGTACATCATCAAATATGTACTGGTTAGGTTAGCTTAGCATAGCATAAAGACTGGAAACAGGACCAGGTCTAGTGATGCCAGCTAGGTGTTACCCTTTGTTTCCAGTCTTTATGCTAAGCTATACCAGATGAAAAATCAATCTACCACCCCTTCTACTTACTTACCGATCCACATGTGGTTTCGTCATGGTCTTGTGTCTTGGCTGATGCTTCGCCCAGGACAGACCCATCTCCCCTAGCCCAGCCATCACTGTTCCTCGCTAGATTGTGATCGGCCTGCTCTTCTGTCTCTGACCAGCTGGAGTCCATCTCAGGGACAGACTCCAGTGGCTACTGTGACATCACCCATCGGTTTGTGAACTGCTGTTTTAAAGACTCGAGTTTGGCATTTTTCTCTTGTGCCGTCTTGTTTTTTTTGAAAACCAGAAGTAACCATATTATATATACATATACACCTGCAACCTGCACCCATTGGATGGTACTAGCTGTCAATCACACGGTATTGTCTTTTTTACTCTAAACGGGACCATAATATACAAAATGAACATCATGCTGTGTTAAATAACTTGAAGCTACAGACTGAGACCATCAAACTCTCCATTAAAATGTTTATTGAGATTACAGGTGTCAGCCTCTGTCGCATTGGCTTCACTTTCCAGACTTGGAGTTTACATCTATTGTCATGGACAGTGTGTGGCCAGACTATTAACAGATAACTACATAGTTATTGGTCCCAGCAGGAAATCGTCTACCTATTACTTTTAACAATTATCCTGCACTGTTAAACAAATAAAGAAATAAGTTGTTATGATATTGGAGTTGAGATCATCTCATCTTAAGATCTGCAAAAAAGAACGTGTTCCTTTCCCCAAATTCTTTTAATTAATTACACCTTTCAAATGCTATTTTTAAAATCCATCATCTACTCTTGGGAAGTCAAATGCGGTGATAATTTGACACTAATAAACAACACTCTCTTCGGCTGAGTTACCTTGAAATTGGACAGATTGCATGAAATCTCTCCTGACTTGAAACCTGAACACTTTTGCATAAATTTGAAAGACTAATTACAGTTTGGTGATTAGCTCCTGCGCTCCCTTTTATTCCCTTCTCTTTTAATCCCAACCCACCCACTACACCTACGTGCTTTCTCTGCTAAGTCATTAACAGCAGACCTCCCGTGGGAACTGAAGCTACCTGCACAGAACAAAACAAATACTGGATTATTTCATGCATTAGCTGCGAAGCCCCCGGGACCGCCAGAGTATGAAGTCAGGAGACGGCTGCTCTCGCTAATGTATTTTTAATCACTTGTGTATGCGTTTTATTCTCCCCGTCCAGACAGGAAACAGATGCAGTCGGTCCTCGCATCACCTTCCTATTATCCAACATGATTAAGAAAAGTATTTTGGGATATGTTTTAGTTAGGAAATAAGCCACGCTCATATATTCTCCATGGTCTGTATAAACATTTCATGCCGAAGCAGAGGAGTGGAGGAATACGTGTTGCTCGCCAAAGTGCTGTTGTATGTTTCTGCAGCCCTGAAAAGCTGCACTCTTTGACTAATCGAGTCAGAAAAGAGAAAAAAAAGAAAAGGGGAAGGACAGTTGTCAGCTGTTCATCCACATGCACCATGCACTGAATAAAGAAACACTGATGTGGCACGAAGAGAGAAAACTCTGTTACCTCAGTGAGATCAGAAGCAATCCGATCCCATTAGTATTACCCGCCACTAACTCCCTGCACACACACACACACAAATCAAAGTGCCGCCAGCAACCTGTCTTTCATTTTAATTCAATAAACAGAACACTTGTGTTTACATACAGAGGCTTTTACTCCATCCAAAGCAATTCTTTTCTATGTCAGACATCCTCTGGCTTTATTATTTCTGGCAAAAGCAAAGGCAGTTTCAGTATTTATTCACGTCCCTGAGTATGTAAACACTCACACAGACGAGGCTCTGACATCCTGTTTTTGAATCACCTTCTCTCTTCGTCAGGGGCTCACAGGCCCTAATATTCTCTGATCTCTGATTCGAGGTTCATGCTGCAGCTCGTAATGAAAGAAAGAAAGAAAGAGAGAAGTGAGCTGGGCTGTAGTGTAGAAAACGCACAAAGGAAATAATGTAATGACAGAGAAAACAAAGATGTCAGAGAGGGTTTGAGCTTTGGCAGCAGCAGCAGCCAGCAACCAGCGAGCCAGATGTAACAGTGTGCGTTTTGTCGTCCCTGACAAGAGCGGGAGTGACGGCTGCTTTGATCCGACAGAGGATCTCACATATTCTCAATTCCAACCCCGAGCACTCAACACGTTTCCACTGGCGCGCAAAAGCACACCCCACAGTGCTTGTTCGAGAGCACGTATTCATAAGCGCTTGAAACCAAAAATCCCACAAGCCACCTGTCATCAGCTGGATGTGATGTGATTAGAAATTGTTTCATTAATTCTCATCTTTTTCTCCGGGGGCGGAAGCGATGACATTTGAGAGACTGAAGGCAAAGCTGCAAGTAAGGAAACGCATTCTGTCGAGCTGTATGGGAAAAAATGTTGCGGCATGTTCCCATCTCACAGTGTTTTGTTAACATCCCACCTGCAGCAAAGTAAATGTTATCACTGCGGAAAATGGGCTGGCATGCGTGCGCGTATGGCAGAGAGCTCCCAAACGGAAATCCACAGTTAAACAGCGAGAAGGCCTCTGTAGAGTCTCTGTAAACAGTGGATAGGTGCTTCACCCTCCGCTCAGATTTGGGAGCCGTTTTTTGTCCACGACAGAATAAACTCTTCCAGCCTGTTAGTTAAACACTGTATATTCCCCTGTTTTTACAGCACGTCCTGGTCACAGAGAGACACTGTAACTTTGTGACACTCTCTCTCAGAGTCAATGATATGGAGATAAATAGAGTTGAGTTTGGGCGCTGAGGGATTTACCCACTGACACTCTACACCCTGGTGGAGGGTAAAGTTAAGCCACCATGAAGTTGACACTGTTCATTTTTAGTGAAATGTTTGCAAAACAATTTAGCTATTGCTACGAAATGTGACACATTGATCCATGAATTGGTTTCATCCCAGAAAAGGAATCTGAACAAATCTGATCCCTTTGACATGTCTTGTCAGGAGAAGTAGATGGTGACTGCCGTTCCTTCCAAAATAAATGGTCAAATTATGAACTTTTGTCAAAGTATAATTCAATTCAGTTTTCCTAGTTTGTAGGGTGATGAAAAAGGCAAATCTCAAGCATTATTACAACTGAAATCTGTTTGATTGGATGTGTTGTCAAGACAAATATGCTTGAATAAAATTCTTAATGAGAATAAAAGCTCTTTTGTGGAGTTTGTGTCTAATAAAGACAATGTAAATGTCTGTTGGTATTCTGGTGAGTTAGCTAATGTCTGAGAAGCTGAAACGTTATTCAGCAGAAGAATTTGTGAAAGATCCTTGTTGAACCAGACAAAGGAAAATTGTTAAAAGTGCCAGTTTGTGTTGAAGAACTGCTGCAGAGGAGATTTACTGATGGGACACCACAAGAAACAGTGATGATTAGTTTGCACAAACTAAAATCAGCTTTGCGTCTCATCAATATCCAGTGAAGGAGATAATATCATCTCCTTGAGGCTGCGACATGTAGGCGATGCACCATTATAGTTTCACCTCAGCAGACACAGATAAATGTGGAAACAACAGGGCACCTGTGTTGTGCTTGTGACATGATTGACCCAGGGATAGACCTGGACAGGACAGGTCTATCACAACCTGTCACACTCACACTCACACCTATGAGCCTGTGAGACACGAGGAGAATCAATCAAAGTCCAGAAAGACCTAAGCTGAACTGCAGGTTTGAACCCAGAAATGTCTTGCTGTGAGGTGACAGTGCTAACCACTGAACCACAGTGCCACCAAACATTCACATTTTGGGGTTTCCTTATTCTGAATGTGAGATTTATGAAATAAAAATAGAATGACGCATTGTTATAGTTCAGGCTTTCCAACATGTATGTGGTGCACCTGGGTGAAATCAGGTCGACCCGGTGCAACAATAACAAACTGCTTTCATGTGAATTTATCTGGAATATAATATTAATGTAACTACAATGGCACACGAGCGCATTCCTCCGTCAAGGTCCAACAGTCCCCTGATGAAACCCCATTCAGATTCACTAGAGCTGGATTTTTATTTGGATCTGCACCAAATATCACACATAAATACCAGTCCCTTAAACTCACCTGACTTTATTCAGCGAGATCCGTGAACTGTTCTGCGATCACGCAATGTGAAAGAAAGTGATTAACAAATGACTGGATCCGCCCCCTGATCTGCTTCTGCACCTTCTCTGACCCAAACTGCATCATTCCACCAAGTTTCATGCCAATCTTTTTAAGTAGTTTTTGCATAATCCTACTAACTATCACATAAACAAACACACAAACCCAGATGAAAACATGACCTCCTTGGCGGAGGTAGTAATAGGTATTCTACATGATGAGGTTCATTATTGGCCTTGTAAACAGTGGATGAGGCAGTACCCTGTGCTACATAGTGTCAGATTTACCAAAAACATCTTCCATTACGGTCTGTTCATTAAATCCATGTGTGGGTTGCTGTTGCTGCACCATTACTCTGATTAATCTAATGTTGAATCTGTGTTCCAGGAAGTGAAGGTACATTCTGCTAATGTAGCTGCACTTGATCATAACATCATTTTCAATTTAACTGCAACCACGAGACTCGTTTATGTCTCAACATAACGCACTGACACTAACAAACCAGCTCCTCTTCTCATTCTCTGGTTCTTGGACTTGATACTAAGAATTACAACCTGTGAGAATCTTCAGGTTTGGCTGCTGATGCACACGGAGCTGATCCCTCACCCCTGGGACCTGAACCAGAGAATGTGTTGCAATTGTGAGCTGTGGATTTAGTCTGGGTAGCGTTTTTCCACCAATATGCTCGGAATACTGAACAGATGATATTTTTCAGATACTATTCCCTGTTGAGGGGAACAGAGCTCATAGATCTCTGTGTGTGTATACTCAGCACACAGAGGGAGACAGGACTCCACATGTAATCCACCAACACAGTCAGGACACATCAAGTTTGTAAATGTGAAAGAGAAAAAATGGCACATGGTTGAATTGAAGTTAAGTTTTCATGATCATTGTCATTTCAAAAAATTGAATTTAAAGAATCAACATTCCACAACTTTCTGGATGAAATCTTTTTTTTTAATTTGAACCTTATTGTGGCTTGGCACTTTTAGCTAAACCACAAATTTGTTCCTCTAATATAACATCACATGATTTTGTACTTTTCATATTTGACACTGGATATTAATACAATTGATTTTGAAGAATTACTGGTCATTCAGATTTACTGTGCACATACACATCTGAAAGTCATCTCAAAGTGCAGTGTTTAAGGAGGATACCATATGTGAGATAAGATAAGATATTTATTTCTTGTAGTTTAAGCAAAATACAGTGAAGAGAACTGATTTACTCTGATGGGCAGTCTAAGGAGGAGACACAGCATGTTTATTGTAATGTAATAACCTTTACTGCTCACCAATGTAAATACTTAATACATGTGATAATGATTGGTGCCAGATGTATATTATTTAATGACAGGCCTTCTTTTGTTAAGGGGCTTAAACCACATGATTGTATTCAGCCTTTTCACAGAGTTATAAAACTCAAACATTGTTTATATAATTGCTCTTACTGGCTTGATGGCAAACATGAAGCAATAAACCCAAAAACTTCACAATGTCCAAGAGAATGTTTCCCAACTATTCTGCAATACAATACAAACTATGAAGAGTGGCAAACTAAATGAATCACACTGATTTGTTTCACTCCAACACTGTGTTAATTGATCAGGGCCATGAATCCTGTATCTATATTCAGAAAGACAGAGGTAGATGTTACTGTACTAGTTATATTTATTCACAAAATTTAACATATTTACAACATTCACATCATTAAAATATTTATAATATTGTACAAAGGGGGAACGGGGGAGGGGTTTGTTTTGAGATCTCTTTCTTTATGAGACCATCTTTGTCATTCAACTGATGTTGCAGCTGCTCCACCTGCTCCTTCAGAGCCTGGATCTCCTTCTCCTTCTCCTTCTCCTTCTCCACCTCCACCTCTCTGCTCCAGCTTGTCTCAGGCTGAGGTGGCTCCTGGTGCAGACTTGCCTCCATACTCCTAGCCTTGGCCTGACACTCAGTGAGCTCGGCCATGCAGTCAATGTAGGCCCTGAGGCGAGCACGCCGTTTCTTGGTCTCCTTCTTTATGAGACCATCTTTGTCTTTTAGCTGGTGTTCCAGCTGCTCCACCTGCTCCTTCAGAGACAAGTTTCCATGTTTAAGAGCCATAATCTCCCTGTTGGCTCGGAGGAGTTCGGCTCTGAGGCTCAACACAATGTCTGGTTGCTGCATGTTTACAACAGAGAGCAGATCTATTTGTTGATGAAGCTCTTGGAACAGATATATTTGGGACCCAATGGAGAGGGATTGGTTTTTCCTTAAAGGAGCTACACACCTAAAACTCACCAGTAAAAAAAAAGCATTTTCTGAAATAAATGACTGGGAAAACTTCCCTCATCAATCACCATGGCAACCAGATGCTTTGATATAAATTTGAATCTGAATTTGATTGGCAGTGATGGCAGTTGTTTTTTTATTACTTTCTCTGCAATACTATAGTTAAATACCAAGGTTAATCTTCCCACTGTTACTAAAATCACATTGTTTGGTAGAATAAGATGTGAAATGTGAAAATATCATGGTGCTAAAGATGTATTTTCCACAATGCCTCGCTCTGCCTGGCCTAGGCGACCTAATGCTACTTAGCATCACGCTATCACGTATCACTCATTCATTATACGTATCACAACATAAAATGACAAGAATACCACAGGAATCAAAGATAAGCAGCAGAAAACACAAAACAAGCCAGCAACAATATTCCCACATTTGTCATAGAAGCAACAGAAACCAGCACAGAAACCGGCACATTATCAACATTTAACAGCAGCAGGTAACAGCAGCAACTTCATATTATACAGTGGTCTCATTTCAAACTTAAATTATGAGCCTGAATTGTATCGGTTAGCATGCTGGGTAAATACAGAGAGAGAGTGAGACATGACTTACCTCAGTCAAGGTCAGAGTGCAATATAAACTGTCTTAAACTTTAACAGTATTTAAGGCAATCAACAGCCAATCAGGGGTCTCCTATCAAAATTGTCCAATCAAAATCATCCTGTTGTCACAGCAACAATGGGGGTATTGAGGGAGTGTCCCTGTCAATCAAAATCAGCTTCTATTTCAAATCTTAGCATCTGGTTGCTATGGTGATGAAAACACCTACTGATGACGAAGTTTTTCGCTCATTTATTTCAGTAAATACTTTTTTTCTTACTTAGATATTTTGATGACCATATTTGATTTACATTTGAAATAATAATGTTATGAATAATAACTAAATATTATATAATGTTATTAATGCTATTTAATTATATGTTTAAAACTCTTTAAAACTCACTAACTGAATGCACCTGTTCTCTCCCCACTGGGAAGAGACGAATCTAATATAATAATAATAAATAACAACACAGTGGAATGTTAGTCAGCTTTCCCTTGAATGCCAGCGAGAACGGTGTGTCGCAGCTCGCTCTCCCTAGCTCTACTGGAGGTGCTAGCGAGGGGCTACTAGCGCTAGCTGAAGATGACACACTCGGGCTCGGAGACCGCAGGACATTAAACGCTGTACAGTCGTTCAGATCCGTTGTGTGGAGACATAGCACAGAAGCATGTATAATTAAAGCCCTCAAAAAGCCAATTCATTTGCCTGAAAAAAAATAAAAAAAATACTCCGTACAATTTCAATAGGCCCTCCCACTGTCTCCTACTGTTCGGTGCTCGGGCCCTAATAATGGATAAATAGCATACACTGCAATATATCATTCTGATATGAAGTATATAAATATATTTGTTTCAATCTTAAATTCATCCCTGACTCACAGTACAATACAATGCTGTTGGTGTTTTGTAAACAAGCCACTTCTAATAATAATGTAACACAGAGGAGGAAATGACCTGGTCCCGCCCTCCTGTCCTGTTCCCAAAGACCACTCTCTCTGCACCCCCCCTCTTGTTTTCCCTGGTGTGTATCCAGCCTGTCAGATATGGAGCTTTACAGATCTTTTCCTGTTTTGATTTTTCCTGTCTCCGCTCCTTCCTTTCACGCACTGCTCAGCTTGATGCATGTTTGTCTAAATTATCTGTCATGGTGTCTCCTTCTCTATTTGTGTTTCCAGTGATTGTCTGTAGCCGGTTGTGTGTCTCACCTCATCTGCTCCTCTCTCCTCTTCCTCCTGACTGCATCACGCAGCTCACCTGCACACCAGTGTTTCAGCAGCATGTGGCATTTAAGCCTCGGTTCTATCGTCAATTTAGCGCTTTGAGTATTTTCACATTTAAAGTCTGGACCTTGGTCTGAACCAATGTTCACGTTGTTCACATCTGATCATTGACATCTGACATTTGGATTTCACATTGCAATTCAGGGAGAAGACGTTTGTATGACATACGTACATCCTGTCATCATCACCTACGTGGGCTGCATCTACCTATACTAGACATTGATTGGTTTGTAGATGGGCGTGCGTCTGATGTCACCATGTTGAAATGAGGAGGACTCGGTTCACATATTGTTCTTTTTTTGTTGCCATTATAATATCATTATGAGGTGAAGACTGCAAGCATTCCTGTGAGCGTTTCTTTTTCTTCTTCTGCTGTTTAATTCCATCTCAACTTCCTGCAATTGGTCCGAAAGTCGGAACTATCCCAAAAAAATGTTTTCACACTGCGAATGAACCCAATCATGGTCCCGTCTCTGGTCCGGATCTTGGTCTGAGGCACCTTTCACACCTGTTTTCATTGTTCGGACTAAACTGAAAAGTCTGAAGGTCCAATCCAAACCAGGTTGGTGTGAAAGCCCCCTCAGTTTATACACACCTTAGTTGTGCAAATGCTAGCACCTCATTTTGTCTTTCTTGTATTGAGCTCTTATCTAAGCAAACCTCACCCTGCCTTCCTTCCTGCTGCTCAACGTCTCCCAGCCTCCTGCTTCACCTGACATCAGCTTCTCCCCTCTGCTGACTCAGCCTTCATTACCTCTGCAATTACTCCTGTTCAACTCACTCAACCTGAGTCAGTGTGTTCTGTTCCTGGGTCCAAACAGTCATTATCAGTCGGTTATTATAACAATGTCTTCATGTGAGATGTTCTGGGATGTACTGTACATGCAGGATTTGTCAGGTGTTGCCTGGAGATAGAAACAGGTGTGATTGCTATTGATTTTCTCCTTGAGCTGCTGCATGTGCATAAAAGATATAGGGGAAGAGAGAGAATGGCCAGATGTGGTCATTGCAGATCAATGGAGCAGAAGCTCTCATCCTCCTGGAGTTCATCAGTTTCTCCGAGGCTGCTGCGCTGACCTCCCTCCCCGTCCAGCCAGGCAGAGGCCATCCTCTTTGATTCACTCCACCTCCTGAAGACTAATCCAGTATTGCTCTGCAGGGGATAATTGCAGACAGTTTTCCTTCTCTTCATTATTCTACCTCCGTAATTATAGTGGAATTAAGGCACATTTGCTCCAGCTGAGCACTGAATATCCATCCATTGATTACAAACACCCATTTACGCTCACGTTCACATTTAACCAGCGGATATTCTCCTGAAATAGAGGCAGAGAGCGCAAATGTCCAAGTCAGTTGCTTGAACTTTTCCTGCCAGCACACAAGTCAAATGTCAGCAAATGTGAGAACACAGCAGGACAGTGACTGGAGAATTTACCCCCGAGTGGCTGAGTGTGTTGTTGGTGATTCTAACACACAACAGATGCTAAAACTGGAAAAAAAACAACAAGAATACAAATATCTCAAAATTTAAGAAAGGTGCCAAACACATAGAAGACGCAGACGATGATGTCAACTTGGAAAGACAAAGGGACTCGAAAGCTTTTGGTGATAAGAACCGGCGCCGGTGTCGATGTGCTGTAAACAAAAACACATTCTGCATGCTCTACCTGGAGGCCCCCCCTCACCTGAACACTTTGTAGATTGTCCTGATGTGTGAACCAGTCTGACTCGGTCAATCCCCGCTGCACTCTTCATATTTGAAAGGAAAACTCAGGAGACCCTATTGTCCGGATATTATTACATTTTCTGTCTGAAAAAGGACTGTAGAGACAATCATCTCCACTGAACCTTACCCCCACGCAGACTGCACCACCATGCTGAGCAGTGAAATGATGGTGCCAAAAAAGTTATTTAACACATTTAATTGTAAATATGATTATTGGGAACTCTGACAGCCGCTTCGCCATGATGGTTTACCACTGTTGGCAGCTTGTGAGTCTGTAGTTCTGCTTGTGTGAGATAGAAAACTTGTGAAAGCCTCCATTCTTCCTGTTAATTTATGAATTCCCAGTGAAAAACCTTCTTGATGAAATTGTTTCCCTTTACAAGACCAAGTATCCTCTCCACCAGGATACAGAGAGCTTGTTAGACACCACTGTAGTAGCAGCAGCAGCAATGTTAAGTCGTGTGTGTCTGTGTGTGTGTGTGTGTGTACACTACAGTGTGAATGGATTCAGCATTGCTGGCAGTGCAGTGTGGCGCTGTGATGAATCACTGTAATTTGTGCAGCCTGCAGAGGAGGCGATACCATGGACTATTAAAGACAGCAGCCCTGCATTGATTACCATAGCAGGTAATTGCTTGGTGAAGATAAAAATCAGTGCTAATCCTGGAATGTTGTCAGGTTTTGAAACACGGAAAAAAAACTTGTGATCTTCCCAGCGGGTATGTAAAAGCCTGGCCATGCCAAAAGAGATAAGCTGAAGTGGACCAAATCAATTCCTGCAGTGGGTTAATTGCTTTTCTGTGCATGTCTAGCACATTTCAAGAGTGACAGGGTGGTAGGATTGTTTTAATATTGATTCACTGCACAGGGAAGATTTTAATTTCCCACAAACCTCTCTGCTAGTGCCGCCAGTCTGAGGTTAGGGAGATTCAATTATCTGGATTTGCACCAAAACCAAACTAAATCCGCAGGAGAACTGTGATATTCAAATGACTGACATGAATCAGTGGGCCTTTTGAAAAATTTCTGAATGAGTCGAGATAAGAATCAGTAGATCAAGGTCACATTCACTGAGATAATAAGAAGGTGCAGAGAGGCTTGAATGATGTGTCCTTTGTAGGAGAGTTTGTGGTGGGAAATATGTCGTGTGAAAAGGCTGAAACATGCTGCGACCCACTGCACAGCACTTAGAGGCATTAGGTGCTGCTGCAGTGATGCATGTAACAAGCCAGAGGCTGAATTGAAGAAAACTTTTTTGAGTTTATACCATGTTGACAAAGTAAAATGTGATTTTTTTTAAACAATGAAATTGGGTTTTTGATTGACTTTTTTTCCTGAATTGCATTTCAAAAACTGGTAAAGTAGAGACGAGCTGCTCCACACTGGAGAGAGAGGAATTAATTGGACGGAGCTGTGACGGCTCAGACAACAACTCAATATCTTCTCAGTATAAGACATTTGGCATGTGCATATAAAGCAGCAGCTCACACATTAGAGGTCTGTTCCCTAGCCCTTTACCCTAACCTTACCCATCACAACTAAATGCCAAACCACAATACTTACACTAACCTTACCCTAAACCTAAACCTAATCCGAACCCGAAATTTAACCAAATCTAAACCCTTTAACATCCCTTTAAAGAGTGAGGACCTGCCAAAATGTCCTCACCCTCCCAAAATGTCTTCACTCTATAAGGTGTATGCTCAAAATGGTCTTCACAAAGATATAATTACGAGTAAATAAACACACACACACACACACATACACACACACACACACACACACACACACACACACACACACACACACACACACACACACACACACACACACACACACACACACACACACACACACGTATCTGTCCTTATTAGTCTGTCTTTGTGGACAGCCTCATTAGGACAGGGCTTTGGTCCCCATTAGGTCTACTGGTCTTGACAATGTCAGTGTTTACCCCGGTAAAGGTCCTAGAGAGGTCACAAAAATGTATACACACACACACGCACACACACACGCACACACATACACACACACACTGTGTTGTTTATGGATGCTGTTTCCTAAGTATAAAGTCCAGTAAACACAGCAGACTGCACATGGCAGCTTTACTATCTCAGTGGGGACATTGACATTGAGGTTTTAACCATTCATTGGAGCAATAGGTGTTATAGTGCTGTAGTATATTATGCATTATAGTCTGCGTTATATAAATAACAATGACCAAGTCATTTGCCAATGAGCATAATCTGGTATGAACCCTGAAGTGTGGATTGTTCACGTATTCATTATCTCACTAAACTCAGGCTTTGTGTGGTAAAGTGTGTAGTTAAAAGCTGAAAACAAAAACTGAAAAGCTCAAATGCATTCCCTTTTAGAGGTTTACAACAATACCCCAGCTCTAAACTGCAGTTCTGAGAATAGTGGTGTGTAACAGGCAGGAATTAGCATTTTGCACTTTCAGCCCTCAGTAATCCATTAATTGAGTCTTCCATTAGTTGTTGGCATTCAGCTAGAGTGTTTCCATGCGACAGTCCCCCGATTAAATCTCAATAACTCCAACATGTTGGGTTAGTGGCGTTTTTTTAATTGAATTTTGTCTGTACGTTGTAATAACCATGGCTACAGGGAAGTGCGCTCTCTTTGTTCACCTTGATGTGTCAAAGACAGAGACACAGCCAAAGGCCATAATAGAGACTTCACAAGACTCTGGGAGAAGAATACAGCAGTGGGAAGATCACTTCAAAGTCGGCCTCTGCTTAAAGGATGACACAAGGCCAGTCTACTCTGAAGTGCATTGTTCCTCCCTTCCAATTAATTTAAAGGTAATTATTCCTTAGGCACCTTTAATAAGATGAGAGGTCGCTTTCCAGAGACTGTTGCTACTGCTGGAATTAGAAAATACATTCACAAGCAAAACTGTGATTACATGCCAGTCATGTCGACATGTTCTGCAATGTTGGCAGTCTTATTTGTCGACTTTTTTTTTTGGTAATTACTAGGGATGTTACAACAATTCTGAGTCTGAGCCATTTTTGCCACTAAATGACCATTTAATGGACCATTTAGTGGCAAAAATGTTGGACCCACATTCCTGTCTCGTCTTTCCAAAGTGTCCGAGTGTTTAACACAGGTCATTAGTTATAAAGTCAAACTGTTAATACAAATGTGAGATTAAACTAAGGCCATCACAGTGACAGTGAAACTTCAAAAAGTAAAAATGTGTGGATTGGGATTAGCTGGTGTTTTTGCCACTTTTGGGGCAGAAGAAACACAGACTCTGACATAGTTTCACCTTTTTGAGTCACTTATATACTGCAGGTGAAAGTGCAGTATATTTACACATCGAGCAGGTCTGGTTCTGTTGGAGGAGCTTCTTCCTGTTAAAAGGGAGTTTTTGCTCGTTGTAATTTGGGTTTGGTTTCTCAATCATTTTGTATGGTCTCGACCTTGATTATATAAAGTGCCTTGAGATATTGTTTGTTATGATGTGGCGCTATCCAAATAAAATGTATTGAAATTATAGAGCAACAGTTGGATTCCTTTGAGTCATGTTTTTATCCAATATTTGCTCTCTTTTACCTCCATTTTTGGTCTCCACCAGCCTCTGTGGAAAACAGGCTCTTAAGCTGCTAAATGAGTCATTTGGTGCTTGATAGGTGGCAGTCAGTGAATTTATCCGAGCTTGACCTGACGAAGGCAGTGAGAATGAACCAAAAGACTGAATCTGCAAGCTAGAAAGCCAAATGATGCTGAACACTGAGTCAGGTGATCATTCCCTGTGGACCCTGGCAAATTGTGGGCTCTTTTACATGTTGAGAAGCCCGTTGAACCGTTCCTATCGTATTGTCCTATTCTAAGAGGGGTGGAAGTGCAAGAGATTCCTTCGAGGCTGATAACTCTCTGTGGGTTTGTCTCTTTGGCAACTCCTTTCACACAGAAGGTGTTAATATAAAGCCATTAAACATCAATAAAGTACTCAGTAAAGTCGTAATTTGTGAGTGGGAGTGTTATTTTTTCCAGGACTATTATTTGAGCCGTGAACTTCTAGTGTAGCATTGTGTGAGTGGCATCACTAACACACAGAGCCCATTTGTATGCAAAGAGAAAGGAAGCCAGTGATGCTCCTATAGTTTATTTGGAAACAACGGGGGACTCGGGCGCTGTGTTGTTGCCGCAGTGTTTGGTTGTTGCTCAGGAGTCAGCAGGGCCTCGTGGGAGACGCGCAGACACACACAGACACACAGGACTGATGATGATGTACAGCCTCGGCGTAGTTGAGGAGTCTCCTCAGCAGTACATGCCAGGAGAGGCATCAGTGACTCAGGCTGACACAGCGGGAGTACAGGGCCAAGGGAAATGATATCAGCTCCCGGTGCACCACAACTCCTCCTCTGCCAGGAACTGTTTGCAGGCTTTTCAGCTTCCAAAGACGCCCTGGATCTGTTGTTAACGATAATGTTGTTTGTTGTTTGATATGATCTATCTGCTGTTTGAACCCCCGAAATATAGAACATTTTCAGCTCTGGGATTTTGTCTCCTCCTTGTTACCCAAAGACAAAGATGCTAATAAACTTTAATCATGCTGTGCTAAACAAGACAGAAAAAAACACATGGGGTCCTGCAGACCTTCCTTGTAAAACATTAATGATAATATCCATAACAATTTCACAAGAGGCTCAACATTTGGAATTATCACCTCAGGGTATGAAGGGAGGAAAATAAATTAAAGACATGAAGAAATGACAGCAACAAGAGCCCCTGTAGAGCAAGTCTGAGAGATTCACCTTGTCTCACATTTTAATAGGAATTCTTTTAATATAGTTTTAATAATGTCAGTGTTGCACATTGGGGAGTTTCTTTAGACAATAAGATCAGTATCCACAGTGATACTGCAGCTACAGGCAATGTTTTCTATCCGTCGCTTCTCACAGTTGTTTGTCTCTAAAATATTTGGACTGAAATTGTCCAAGGCCAAATAAAAAATGCATGATTTCTGCCTCTGGGTAGATTTAATGGTCCATTTTATACAATAACAACACAACTGTACAGTATTTAACATCCCACATAAATTGTTTTATGGTCATGAAACACTTCGTAGCACAGGAATGAAAAGTTAACGAGGGAAAGAATAATTATGGATTCTTTTGGGGTTTTATCAACTTCAGAACACATGCAGGAGACAGCAAAGTACAGGTGGAGAGTATTGATGAAGGAAACAGATGTGCTGCAAATGAGTCTGCGTGAGTAGACTTTAGTTTTCGATAAAACTCATTCAAATGTATTTCACAAAGCTAGTGTCAAGATGGTGAACATATTGAAGCACATAACGGGTTAAGAACCACATATTTCCCTCAGAGGTTGGCGGAGACCAAAAACTGAGCTAGAAAGAGAGTAAATATTGGAATACAAAACATGTCTAAAAATGACTCCAACTGTTGCACCTTAACTGCTCAATGTATAAATGAACAACTGCACTTCCACCATACCCAGATAGCATACGGATGTAAACCACTTCAGGCAATGATCCGGCACTTCTCACCATCTTGTGGCCCGAACAAAATAGATAAAAGAAAATAGACAAATTGTGGGTCTTTTTTTGGCAAACCTGCGCCAGTCAGTGTGATCTGGATGTTGCCCATGTGGTAAATGGTGAATATGGCCCAAATAGCACAAAACAAATTATGGCCACCTATTTCACCTTTGGTCTACATGCGGTATTACTATGGCTTACTTGTGGCCCAGATCTGACAAACAGTAACGGGCCGCCCGAGGTCCATCATTCCATGCAGTATGTGTGCCGGATGTGGGATGTGGTCCAAATCTGGTCCAAAACTATTTTGCTATGTGGGCAGTGGGCAGTGGCTTTAAAAGGTGATGCTATGTCAGTACTTTGTGTTGCTACCGACCCAAAAGTGGCAAAAATATGAGTTAATGCTGGTTTTAATGTTTTATTTCCACCGAAGGTTTTATTGGCAATACATTTCTCATAGGAAGTAATATTCAACCTAGAGTATAATGCAGCAAGTGACACTGAGGAAGTCAAATCCTCTCATGATGCGGTGAGGAAACAGGATTGTTCGTGTTGTTGTTGACTGACAGATAAGACTGCAGCTAACAGGGGCCTTGCAGGCGAGTTTTAACAGTCTTAAAAATGTCATTAAAGGTGAAGTCATGTCAAATAGGATTAAGAGCTTGGTGAACTTTTTTTCAGATGTCATGTGAGCCTTGTCCACTGCTAGCGCTGTCTGCAAGGAGTTTTACGGACAATTAACTTTAACGTGGTCAAGTTCAAGTGTCAGATCACACAATTATGCAAAGTAAGTGGCTTAGCAATTAAACTTCTTTTAAACAAACTTTACTTCAACCACCACTGGAATATTGCACTTTTTGCCTTTGTATTTCAACATAGTCTACATCATGATCATCAGCAGAAAGCCTGTTGTTTCCAACACCATCAGGGAGGCAACCGTCTGTCTCCTGTGTCCGATATACTGTATATTTTTAACAGTGCTTAAATTCACTTCAAAACACATCCAAACAAGCCCCATGGACAGGACGCCTTGTCTCATCTGTGCTCCTGATGCAGCGATATCTCTACAGCTTACATCCTCCATCATGACACTGAGCTACCATCCCACGACGGTTCATAGACCACAGATCCTGAGACCAGTCAGAGCACGGCACAGACCACAAACCAGACGAGTCGGCTGCAGCTTACATTTGTGTCAGGCTGCATTCGCTGCTAAACTCCTCTCCACGTTGACAGCGTGTGGCCTGGAGGGCGACATGTCAGCAGGGCACCCGTTGCTTTGCATAAAAATGCGACTAACTGCAAAAGCCGAGGCGTACTATCGAACATAGGGCAGGGATTTGTAGCCTAAACAAGCATTAATGAGCAACAGAGCATCTTGGGACGACTGTCAAAAAGAAAATGGCTGAATTTTAATCAGTTGAAATGGTGTTCTGTAACATATCTCCACTGCCTCCACATTTAGAAGTTCTTATTTATATTATTCTCCTGCAGGAGGCTCGGTCTGTTTGAAATTTGTTTCTATATTTGGTTCATAATAATTCCTACACAGCAAAAGAGGTTGTTCCACTCTCGCTGCAGTGTCTGCAAAACAGCAACAAGGCAATGTGCCTTGCTTTCAGACAGGCCATGTCATATTTTCCACAGAGAGCTGTGACGGGCCAGGCACTTGGCTCCCGGATCAGACTATCAGGCCATCTGCTGCGCCATCCCACAAATTCACTCTTTAATGTGACACATGGTAATCGAGTCATCTAATGTTTCCATCGACTTCATGCTACTGCTCATCTCCACATGCCTGCTTCCCTCCCATTATTCAGCACTACCCATGACGCTTCTGTGTGTCCTCTTACATATCATTAATCATGTGCAGGGCTTGACAAGGATCATGGAGATGGCAGAAACGTGCTGCACAACCCCCTCCGTGCACAGTTATCACATGCAGGCACATTCATTCAAAGGATTTAAAAGCATGTAAAGTGACCCTACAATGGAAGTGTGACTGTGCGTGATGAATCTATGGAAACGTGTGATTTTATATCAGTGAGGGAGAGAGAGAGAATGGGAGTGCGCTGCGTGCAGCGAGAAAAGGGTCCAGAATTAGGAGATTAAAGTAGCTGGAGGGATTAGGCTCCAGGTTTTAATGATGGAAATGGAAAAGCTGTGAACGGAGTCTGACACATTCTCCCTGGCCCTGTGCTCCTCTTCACTGCCTCTCTCCTGAGCATGTGTCTCCTGCTGATTGTCTGGACGGCCTGCGGGGAGAGCCAGCTCTGCTCTCCATTGAATAACATACATTTGTTTAAAGAACATTTACGCGCAGGCACATGTTTCCTGAAGCTATACAAGGCGGTAAGAGAGGATGTGGACTGTGCTGCACACTCTGCATGTACTAGTTGTATTTTCGCAGCTGTCGCTGTTGTTACCATTACTCTTGCACATTTGGGACCATACACACATACTCAGGCTTATTTGCACTGACATGCATAAGGAAGACAGTGTAAATAACAGGATTAAGGTAATAGTTGGGCTAAAGCACACATGATTTACAGTAATCAGACCTCCAGAGCAGCCTGAGTTTACATAATCAGGTTCATGTCTCCAAGGATGTATAGTTGTTTACAGGAAATGTCTTATTAATGCCACAAAATAATAAATCGTCTGTGCTATGTTTATTATTTTTAATTTTTCATGAATTTACAGAGCCCCTTAACATGATTTATGAGGCTTTCTAGCTGTAAATTGAAAGTTGTTTTTGCTGCATGCTGAACAATTTCCCCACCACACCCAGAAATGCTTTCTTTTCCATCTTTTTTTATTAATAAAAAAAGGCATGCATTATTCCATGACCTTTAAGGAGCATGCACAAAATCTGAGTGTGCACATCTGCCACAACAATGACTGATTTGAAATTTGGGTGTGTGAATCAGCATTGTTTTCCCTGAACCTGAATAAAGGTAAATAAACTGGAAACGCACTCAGTAGAGCACATACCTTCACCAACATTCTCCTTAAATCCAGTCATGCTGCACCAAATTACACACACCCATATATATGGGGGACTGATATCTAAGTATACCTGATGCTTTTCATCCAGAGCCATGAATTATTGCCTTGAAAAATAGAGGAAATATCATCCTCCCCCTGATCTGGATCCACACCAAATCTTAGACGTTTATACCTCCACCAAGTTTAGTGGTGAAACAAACAAATAAACAAGCAACCCCAAGCGAAAACATAACCTCCTTGGCAAAGGTAATGACAGTTACAGTTACTGGAGTATTGAGTTAATTGTTCATAGTGAAATGTAATTGTATACTTTTTGGTTATTGTTTTTTTTACTCCCAGTTAGTAATATTCATAACAAACTGTATGTTTAATGTCACACCAATACCTGATGTCACACCTGATAATAAGAAAAGTACCAGTATGAACCCACGAGTGTATTAGAAAGCTTGACTGTTTGCTCTGCACTCCCATTTTTGGCGTAATAATTAGGCCTCAGTCCTCTTATCTCCCCTAAGGCCACGTTTCATTAGCGCATACGTACTACTCTGCCCACAAAGTTTATCTGAAAGTTTGAAACTCTTCGTGATTGGAGAGACACTAAAATATCCGATGACCCTGACTGCAGCGCTGATTTTTTTTTACAAGGATAAATTTCAGCTAAGCTCTAATTGTCAGGAGGCCCGACTGTACCAGAGATAACTCATGCCCCGAAGAAATGAGATGCTAATATATTGCTCGCCATTCGAAATAAATCTGCAAGGTGCTCTTTCATGCAAATGCGAGGCAACCTATGTGTCAGCAAAAAGGCAAAGAAGGGATACTTTTGTGAAAGGAAGACGGAAGACTGTGCTCAGGAAGTCTGTGGCGAGTTTCCTCCGACTCAATGTGTTCTTGCCGAAGGCTGCTGAGGTCAGTGTGGGGCGCTTCCTCGAAACAAAGGAGGGACAGTCCGTCTTTATTTTCAGACCCGGTGCTTGTATTCCCTTTACTCATTACGATGTATTGATTAGTGGATCTTTTTCTTCTAATTAGATGCAGCTCTAAAGCTGACACTTTCAAATTTGGATATAGGAAACCACTCAAAGTCTTGGCACTGTCGCTGCATCATATGGAGCAAGGCTTAATTTAGTTTTCATTCTCTTTTAACCCTGGGTGCTGAAACAGTGAAAACTTCAACTTTAAAGAAAGAACCCATGGTTAGCTCCACCTCTGTCCACTGATAATCACCAACGCAATGATTCATAGGTTTGATCTGAAGTGCTCAAATATTCTGTCAAAGAATGTTTCTCTGTCGGTCGTGTTCCCACCAGGACTGCTCTACCTCTCGGTTTCAAAGCGTAAGTATTCCCTTTGTTGAAGGGCTGAGCCTATCAACTTCAGAGCTCAAATCCTCATAGTGCATCCATAATAAGTCAAAAGGCCAGCTTCAGAGAGTTATACGGAAGGAGGGGAAAAAACAAAGGGTGAAAGAGAATTGAGAAGTGGACAGATTATTATCGGAGAGGCCCAAATGCAAATGCAGCGCTCTGGTTTTGGGTAGGGACGTCTGTTTTGTCTAACAGGACTCCAACACAGCAGAATGTGCAGCTTCTGCCGCAGTAAACAGGAATTTCAAATCTTGTTGTTTCAGTCCTTTTCATGCATCCCTAACTCAGGCGCGCTCTGATGACACTTGTCCGAGCCCGGGAGCCCCGCCAGCGCGCAGTCGCTGTCCATGAGCCAATGCTGAATGATGAGAAATGCGAGAGAAGGAGCTGATGAGGCAATACTGTAATGAGTTGCAGGGTGGAATCTTTTCTATGGATTTCTCAGCAATCAGCAGTTGGAGACGGCCTGAGTCTTAATGCTGGAGAGTGAAGTCAGGTTTCGTCAGAGACTCACTGGACGGCATAAATTGTCCCTGTTTTGCAGCCTGCGAGAGGAATGGCCTGCTGTACAGGGACTGTGACAAACCCTTATCTGTTGTTAATCCTCTACTCAGAGCAAGAGGATATCTTTATTGCCCCTTAGTGGTTACCAGTGTGCCTGATAAAACTACTCTATTTGTCTGATGTTTAACAAGATAAAACGTCCCTCTCAGCCAACACTTCAGGATTAACGTCTTAGCCTCGATAATAAGAGCGCTGAGCTGCATCAGGCCGAAGCTGCTGATGGAAAAGACAAGGCTGCAGCTTGGACTTTGCTTGGTCAGATAGAAAAACACAACAATTTACCGTGAGTGCAGTTTTTGGTGTGGGGGAGGCTTTTTGTAATTCTTATTATTGCTCTCTTGATAGTTATGGTAGTAAATCACAAAGAAAAAGCAGTTTGATGGCCTTGCATCTGTTGTTGTTACTAGTGGAAACAGGAAGCTGGTGAAGAGACTTGAGTTGTCCCATGTTTTGAAAGCTCAGAGTGATGAACAGTTAGTAGTATAGAGTCACTGTGGCGAGTAACTTTAGAGAACAGTGGGTATAGCCTGCTGTGTTTTCAGGGCTGAACACCCAAAGTCCAGCTGCACAACTTACGTAACTACGTGTTTCTGTTATGTAATTAAATCATCACTCATGTAATTAAATCATGAAAGGGCAAACAATTAGAAATGCAACGTTTACGTCATAGTGATGCATCTCAGTGTGATACTCTTCTACTCAGGAGAAAGAGGACTCAAGTTGTCTCCAAAGTTTGTGTCTTTTTATCTTATTGCTGTAATCCTCCACCTCCTGTTGACCTTTTGTGTGACTTTTTGTTTCTGGACTCTTTTATTTTGATCTTGTCATTTCCTGTCATTGAGATCCTGTTTCCCTGTCACCTGATTAGTCCCTGTGTTTTCCCTCCAAAATGCGCCATTAGCCTAAACCAGGCTTTTTTTCCGAGCATATTTCTAGTTTAGTGTCTCAAGACTTTTTACCAGCACCCTGATTTTTCACCTTTTGGATTTGTTTTTTGGTTTGGACTTCTTCTCCCAGGTTTTGGGACTTTCTTGTTTCATTAAAGCACCATTTTATGTTTTCATCTGCATTTGGGTCCTCCTGCCGAGGTGTCTTGGTAGGAAACATGACAGATGTGTCGATGGTCCACTTCCAAAACATATAGGCTGGCTCCATGTTGAACAACAATATCTCATCTTCTAATTCTACACATGTTAAATGAAGAATATGTGGCTGGGGAGGGTTTGACTACGGTAGGCTATAACAAGGCTTTAGAACTATAAATATTAATTTACATAAACCTAATGGATTTTAATATTTAAACATGTGAAAATTATATAATTCCTGTAGAATTTATCCTTGAATCACATTACACTTTCTTGCCATTTACATGAGAAGATTGATACCACTGTCATGTCTGTTCGTTAAGTAGCCTTTGGTACTAGAGCCATGAGGCAGTTAAATTAGCTTAGCATAAAGACTAGAAGCAAGGAGATGGCCTTTGTAGAGAATGTCGGGAAATCTGGATCCAGAGTTTTCCTGCCACATATGAAGAACGCAGCTGGATATTGTCTGGGACCTACGGGGTCACGACATCACGGAAATGTCCAGCACAGTCGGGTGAGGGGAGATGTCTGTTTGCTAAACTAACCAAGCTGTAGGCTAAGCAAACTAGCTCCTCGCTCAGGCTCCACACCTAATTCACAGAAATGCAAGAGGCAAACTTTTCCTATCAAAAAATTAGTACAGTGTATTTCCTGAATGTCAAACTGTTGCTTTTTGTGTGTGAACACTCTGATGCTGAAAATGAGTTTGTATGGTGACTTAAAAAGATAAATAACAAATCATTTATCATTTCATTATGGCTTATCTCATATATCCTACAAAGGGAAAAGCACAAAGACAGACACAAGCACACACACACACACACACACACACACACACACACACACACACACACACACACACACACACACACACACACACACACACACACACACACACACACACACACACACACACACACACACACATCTGGTAATTCATTTCTGAGGCTGGATGAACATTTTATGCAAAGCAGATAGAGGAACAAATGGCACTGTGCATTGGTTCATGTAGTCATTACTGTCATTATTATTCCACATTCTGGCCGCCTGTAATTACCCACTTCACTTCCTGGTACGCCACATTCTCCTTCTGATTCCTCTCCAGTGCTGACTTGGATATAATGCGACGGCAAAAACTGCAGAGCCCTTTGAATCGAAGGCTTTTGAAGTCACAGGGTTAATATTAATGAGACAAAATAGTTACTTACATGATTAGGACCAGATATTTCACTGTTTTTTCTTCTTTTTATTTTGCATCAGCAAGGTCAAACACATAAAACTTTCACACTTAGCTCACATTTTCCAGTTGTTTGATCAGCGGACATGTTACAAAGAGCAGGGCAGACATTTCTAATCAATGATATTACATATATTATCCTTCGACTGAGTAAAAAGAAAGTTATTAAAATATATCTCAACAACAGTTTCTAAAGGGGAACTGTTTTCTATGATGGGAAAAGACACATCTTAGTATTTAATCTTGTTTGTGTGTGATTGCTGGACTCGCTCAGCCTAAGCACAAATCAGTCTTGTTCTGTCGACATGCAAAAGCTACCACATTAGAGGTTTAAGTAAACCTGCTGTGAAAATAAAGCTGGAGTCCACTGCTCACAAGTTGTCAAGTTTGTTCGTCACGTTGCCTCGGCAAAGCAAAGCGCTCTATGCGTTGTACTTCTTGAGCAAGTCACTTTGCCAGTGCCTCTTGCGATCCGGAAACACTCTGGGCAATCGGATCTTTCTGAAGTCCTCAATGCATTTCTTCAGATCCTCCTCCAGCAACTTCCTCTCCTCTTCGTCCTCATCCACCCCAAGTGCTGGGCCGCCATTCTCCCGCACGGTGGGCCGTGGAAGTGTCTTTAGGTTGAGGGTGGTCGGACGCTGGGGGCTCTCAGCAGGAGGCGGCGTCGAGGAAGTAGGAGGAGGGGTGGAGGTGGACGAAGGTTTGGGTGGCAGAGGCGGAGGCAGGGCCGGAGGTGATGGAGGTGGGAGGTCCGGGCTGTTCGCAGCAAGAAGGGGCAGTGGAGGAAGAGGAGGCGTCAGAGGAGGAGGAGAGTCCAGGTGCAGCGGGTTTCGTATGTTCACTGTTGTGATGCTGCTGTTTTCTGGAAGGCTTTTGGTTCGACCAGCATTGCCATGACACACCGTGACGGATTCAGTGGCAGTTGTAGAGGTCAGCGCTTCAGTGAGAGCTGGACGGTCAGAGGTTGTTGTCTTGGAATTTACTGATGAACCACCTGCAACAAAAAGAAAGAATGAAGTCTTTTAGATTCAAGTAAAATTTTAAAGGTTCATTGATAAGTTGGCTAATTTTCTTGCCAAGAGTTTGATGAGAAGATCGATTTATGACATGAACCTAGAATCAGCCTTCTGATTCAATACTGATTTTATATATTTTAGAATAAAACTAATGAACTAACTATGAAAATTCATAAGTGAGAGGAATATTTAGGTTGTGTCTGAAATCACTCACTAATCACTATATAGTGAATCTGAGTGTTGGGTGAAAACCTATATGGTGGACTGATTGTATCCCACAGTGCTTCATGAAAGGTAGTGTACAACTGATGGTCAGTAACCAAGCAAAATATACCATCATGCATTGCACTCGAGGCATTGACAAGAAGAAAAATGAATAAAAACAGACAAGAGGAGAGAGGGCAGCAAGAACAGAGTGATTTACTGCGAGGATAAAGACAGGTTTATATATGCAGGCTTTTTTACAGACCGGTTTTAAGTCTGTTTTAGCGTAAGTCCCTCATATTTACAATGATGTAGTTTGCTGTTTTATGCCCGGCACGGGACAAATCTCTGAGTCCTTGTGGGAAAATATATAATAAAAACAGAGCAGTGCATCACAGCACAAACTGCTGCTTACCAGTTAATTTCAACATGCTTTTTTCCTAAAAGTATTAATACCAAGGGATTTTCCACCAGCCGTCATTGTTGCAAAAATTACGCAGAGAAAATGCAGAAAGTAGTGCAGCGTTTTTTTCTTTTGACGATGAGCTCACTATATAGTCCTCTATATAGAAGTCTTTAGGGGTTAGAGAATAAGTGGGTGATTTTGGACAAAGCCTTGTGGTCAGGCATCTGTTGTGTTGGAAGGTTTTAGGAAACAGGCAAACTCTGCACAAAAATTGTACTCCATTTGTTTTGTTCCTATCAGAGTGTGTCAGTAGCATGTGGCTGGCATAGCCGCGAGCACCTCGGCTTTAAGCTTCACAGTCTTTGTCTCCAGGAGCACAAAAGTAAACACATGCTGGCACAGGAGTTTGTCAGAGAATTATGGAAACAGAAATTAGCAGAGAGACAGAGCTCCGTGGGAGAGGGAAGGGAATGAGCGATAAGGAGGGTGGAGGACAGTTTCACACAAATGCAGAATTCCTCCTCGCTTTTGTTTGCCTGTGTATCGTCCTAGAAGGAGAGTGGCTGAGCGGGGAGCATGAAACCTCCTGACTGGAGCCCGACAAGCCATTATTCACGGTGTGTTGATTTTTCCATCTCAACTCTGTGTGAGGACAGAGGAGGTTGCTGCCGTGCCACTTCTCCGAATAGGTGGCACATGCACATTCTGCACCTCTCGGTATTTGAAGGCCCATCACCGGTTTTGAACTGCCCCCCCTCTCTAACTCTCTTTACAAACACAATATTTTAGAATCAAGTGGGCGTTCTACTCCACCTCCCACTCGTCTTTGATTTTCACTGTCTACACATGAGGCTAGAAAACAGCGAACTCAGGCCGACCGGCTGTAAAGCCGATGAATTTCCAATATGCATCCTTTTTTTTGGGGTGGGTGGTGGGGGGGCTTCCATGTTGCACTTATCCTGGGTTTGACCACGTAGAACACACAGAGTCGCTTCTCTTTTCTGTGTAGGGTGGACTAGGGAAAAAAAGCAATCCAAAAGCATTCTCAGACTCTCTTCTCATGTGATCCATTTTGGAGAATCCTGATTTATTCATTTCCTCATGCTGCTTCTGTAAACAACAAACTGCAATTTCAAAAAGGCCTTGACAGGAAATGGTGCAAAGCTGCTGTGGCTGCAAATGCCCAGAAGAAAAGATTTTTTTTCTTATTGTTGTGAACTTTCAGAAATGCTGCATCGATGGAAAAAAAAAAGAAAATACTTAATGCATAAACGTTTATCCACATGAGAGTGGACCTGGTTATACACTAAGTTAAATGGGTAACGACAGCCCTGCATGCGTGCTCCTCATGCACTGCATCATCTAATGGAGTCACAGTCACACAATATTAATCACACGCATTCTGGCTCTCACAGTGAAGCAGCCACATACAGTACAAGCTGCTACGGCCCATTAAAACACACAGGCAGAGCTCATCTCTCCTCTCACCGCCTCTCATGCAGAGATGTACAGGTGCAATATGTCAGCGAGAGACACACAACCCAAACACACACATGTGCACCGACATACGAAGATCCACGAGGGCCTGCGCTCTTTCCTTCAACAGGGCTCATCGTCACGGTAACCCATCTTATATAAGAGGAAAAGCTGCTTGTGTCAAATGGAGGCGGCACAGAATATTCTCCCACTGCCTTGGCTTTCTGAATACCTGAATACGGCTGTGCATGTGTGTGCGCGTGTGTGTGTGACAAAAAGTGCACAGCCCATGTGTGAGATAAAGTAGAAAGCGAGTGTCATCTTTTGTGTTTCTGCATTCATGCGTACGAGTGTTCATACTGTAGTGGTGTGTTTGCATGTGTGTGTGTGTGTGTGAGAGAGAGACAAAAAGTGCCAATGAGATAAAGTAGAAAGTGAGTGTCAGCTTGTGTGTTTGTGCAAGCAAGCATATGTGTGTTCATTCAGTAGGTATGTGTGTTTGTGTGTGTGTGTGTGTGTGTGTGTGTGTGTGTGTGTGTATCCTGGGCATGTATTGGCATTTGAAAGGAGGACAGATAAAGACAGAGGATGTAGGGGACGGGAAGGAGGGTTGGCAGAAACATGCGCTCCACCATGTGTGTGTTTGTGTGTGTGCTGCATTCCCTGTCTCTCATAGTGAATACATGTGTTTGAGGGCTGCATGGATGTGGGAGTATGGGGGCTTAGCAGTGTCAGAGGAATAATCCACTGGGGGATGGGCTCCCTGCTTTCCTCCACCACTAAGCCTTATGGAGGAGAGCAGCGAAAGAGTGCACTCAACCCTTTTTCCCTGGGCCACTTCTCCAGGGATCTATGCAAAAGCCAAAGCACTTTCTCACACTGTCTCCTCTCTGTATCTGCCTCGCTCTCTCTCTCTCCCATCTGTTCAGTGTGACACATCTCTCCTCTGCCATCATTACTGCTATTAGCAACTCTAATGTGTCACTGTTGCCAGGGTTTAGCACCACTCTGTCACAAACGTCTCCTCCACGCTTTGTAAAGTTACTCTCACCTACATCTTTATATTTCACCAGCACACTGTGTCTTCTCACACACAGACGACATGAAACCATGATGAGTTGTCAAAAACAGATACTCCGCAATTTGTGGGAAGTTATATCGGCACTATCATCCTGACCCAATGTGAACAAATCATTTTTCACTGATCATTTGAACACATGTTAAGTGTCTTTGAGTTCCCTGAAAATAGAGTTATTATTATTATTATATATTGGTTTAGTATTATTGTCGTAATAATCATCATCATGATCAAGTTGACAAATAAGTAAAATAGAAAATTCTAAGGTCATAAACCCTGCCTCCTCCATGTTAGTGGATGGGTCATGGACCAAACAAAAAAGTCAAAGTATACACGTCAAATAATTTTTTTCTTAAAGATGGTTTATGTCATTATAAGTAGCTCTTTTCACACCGAGTGCTCATTTTTTCAGGCAAATTTCATTAATAATGTCGTGATTGACAGCTGAGAATGACTAGTGATTCATTGAGCATGTGTATCGCGATCACGACTCCACACCACGATCGCTGCTGCGCAGACCCTGGCTACAAATGCACAAGATGGTGGCATTCGTATGCAGGATATTTTGGCATCATTTCTGGATAGTGGGAGGAAGTGGAGACGCGTCGTCCATCTTTATATACAGTCTTTGGTCTCGAGTTTCATTGTTATTTAATGTAATTTAAGTTTAATATATATTTCGGCTGTTCTTCTGCTAATATTGTTCCTGCAAATACTATAAAACAGTCATCGTTATAATTTATATTTTCCACACAATCAGTGTCATTAAATACCTTGAGATGTTTGAATGTGGAGTGAAGCGAATTAAACATGAACGTATCCACTGCTTCTGAATTACCTTGAATATGACGGATCAATCAGCCGATGGGGTCTTTTTAAAAGTCATTGTGTCACCGCCGACAGGTGCTGTGACCCGAGAATGGGGAGAGTGGCAAACGATCGCCATGGTAACGGCACAATAATGTGCGGGAGCCGGAGCTACACAAATGCATAGCAATGTCTGTCGGACCAAAGAGGAAGCCTTTCTTCCCCAGTGTGATGTTGTGCATATGCCTTCAGCTCACGCTACATAAGTTTGGCAATTACGGCATGTTTTATATCTAATTACCTAGTATTCAGCGCCGATATCCAACATCTGCTTTGTGAAATGATCTGTATGGTGCCTAATGACAGAGTGGGCCTCAGCCCCTCTTCTCACTCATTGTCTTTCCTCTCCGATTGCTGCCACAGCGAATACATACGGGGGCGTAATCAGACATGGTGACACTACTATATTCCTCTGACTAAACTGTGCATGCTGGGGCATTGACACAGTCGTCCATATCAGAATCAGCGGAGTGCATTCACGAGCCTCTGAGCAATTACAAACCTGTCAGTCTACATGATGTTGAAGAAACAGCTGGAGCTGCATCCAAGTAAGAAAAGCAAGCAGGGGATGAAAGGGTGAGAAGATCGAAAGGGAGGGAGGTGTTCGAAGGAAACCATTGAGCCAGGCATCAGTGCTTGAACCACAGATAATGTTCTTCAAAGCAATGATCTACTAATTCCACAAACGTCTGTCTGTCTCTGTCTGTACGTGGCTTGAGAACCGTCGATTTAATCCGCTTCACACTTGGCAAGTGTCGCAGGTGCTGATCTCCATCATTCACAGAATCACCTCCTCTTAAGCAGGTTGTTTTCAAAGTAAAAACACAACGTTCTTGTTGCTGCTGTAAAGCATTATGTAAAGCTGAATTACATTTTTATTTTGAAAGGTTAAGTGTCAATCATTCATACTTATATAAAATCCACACACGAACAGTAATTAAGTAAATCCAGTTTTATTTTATGACAAACGTTGACTATAAAAGCTTTATTTTGCAGATAAACCAGGTAGGATGAACACAAGGCTTTCTAACTGAACTCTGTACCATAGACTTTTTATAAAAAACTCTACAAACAACGTCCAGTACACAAAAGTGACAGTTTATTGTAGAACTGTTCGAGGAGGACTCACTAATGACATGGAATAATTCTGAAGTATCTCCAGAGCTTTACCACAGGACAAGCAACCAGACCATTCCACCCATGAAGGTTCAGAACTGGAACTGAACTAGTTTGGTAATTAAATATTATGATATGATTTTTGTATGTGTTTTTTGCAGGCTCGCTCAGATCTCATGTGACCTCTTTATCTTCCCCCTGCGTTAAACACCTTGAGCCGCCGCCTGGCTTCCACAGCCCGCAACCAGACTGCGTATAAGCACCCTCAAGCCTGTCCTGGCACCCCCTCAGCTGCTGCCGAGCCCCCGTCTCCCCCCGCCCCCGTCACCCACCACCTGCTTCTCCTCTCAAGCCCGGTTTGAGCCAGGGTCGAGCCGTGCCGAGGACGACTGCAGCACCAAGGACGAGCCTGGCTGTTCAGATTATTGATAATTAGAGGGGCAGATTAGAGCCCAAGTCTCCAGATGGCTGAGGTGAATCACCTTCTGCACAACAGCACCGAGTCACATCTACAACTCACTGCTCTACAGCAAGACACTAACTGCTCATGGTCCTTTCACAACATGGATTCACAGTGGACACATTACACAATCGGGCTGACATACTAAGACATTATTTTAAGTGAGTGAATATTAAAAAACATACACGCAGCTTTGTTTTCAAACTGATTTTGTTGAAACTTTGTGGATGTATGGGGTATGGAACAAGAAGGAAGCCATTAACTTTCTGAGCAGATTCAATCCAGGAATGACTTATTACTTCCTTTAACATGGTGCGATAGGGTGCTAGCCTTGGCGGAGGTATGTGCTCTCTGAGTGTCCCTCACACTAAATGCTCTCTGGCTGGCAATTCTTAAAATATCAGCTTTCTATAGCATCAGCTGATATTGTCTCATATTTTATCTAAATAAAGAATACGAGACAACAAATCTAACAAGAATTAAAATAACATAAAGCTGTTAATAATTAGGACTAAAATCTAAAAACTGTATTTACAACCCTCCTTACAAAGAACCCACATTTGTGATCATTTTCTACGACGGGTGACTGTAATTTTGTATATATAATGTATAATAATCATAATAATAATAATTTTTGGCTACATGTTATTTTAGAGAGGGAATATCAGGAGATCAGTCTGTCGCCTGCATTAAAATGAAAAATGTGGGGCATCTGGTGAGGTTATACTTCAGTATAGGTTTCACAAACAACAAAATACTGCACCACATTATCATAAATATCGGGAAAAGATTTTTTCAGACACTGTGTCAATTCTGAAGAAAGAGCCACACAGACCTTTTCTCATTAAATAACTACTTTGTTCTCATAATATTACAATTTTTTTTTCTCTAAATCTCTTCAGTGTGGTCGTAATTATCCGTCTAAATCAGGGGTGGGGAACATTTCTTTGATCAAGGGCCATTTCAATTTTTATAACATCCTTCGAGGGCCATTCTAAATTATTATATATTATTAACACATTTATCACACTAACTTTTAGTAGTTTTTAACTGGGTGCACTGGTGCGCCTAACTTTTTCATTTGGGTGCACCATCGTTTTATGTGATGTTTTAAAACAAATTCACTGTCCTCCTGTTGGACCATGTAACTGTGCAGTCTGGGAAATAGGTGCAGATAAAATATACGTTCATCACATGGGACTTGAGCAGGACTTTGGTTTGAAAAGGGAACAAAACAAACTCACGTGTACTTTCCTTTGGACAGAGACTCTTCTGCTTTTAAGGAGAAACATTAATAACAGTCACATCTTGTCAGTTATTGCCACAGCTTCCTGCTCAGTTTACGCAATCTACCACACAGTTTATACGTTTTTCCTCTCCGCTTCTTTCCTCTCAAGCTGCTGCCGCCTCACTCCTCTCGCTCCTCCTCACATATATACAATCTCTGTGCTGCTGTACCGGAGACCGTTGCCACTTGAGTTATCCTCTTTTTTCTTGCTTTCCTCTTTTTAATCCTACAACTTGACTCCGACTCTCTGACTCACTCTCTGACTAATTTCATGCTCCCTCATTCCCATCCTACTTTTGCTTTGTGTCTCCACACATCTCCAGTTCTTTTTGTCAGTTATTCTTTCTGTGTCTTGGGGCTTTGAAGAGAAGGGAAAAAAAGACTGTGAAGTAAAGCGGAATAATAAAGAGATGGATGAAAAGACACAGCACTGTACATCAATACTGACCTAATCTGCTCCTAACCTTTTCCGTCTGTGAGATCTCGTTCCATGTTAAAACCACCTTTTGCCTGTCCTCTCGGGTGTGACTACCCACTGACCTTGCATGATAAAGTCCTGCGGGAGTTCGGGGGCTTCATATGTTTTGAGACAGCTGCTCTCTGTAGGAGACATGTGTGAGGAAGAGGAGGAGGAGAACAAGTGAGAAGGAGGAAGAGGCAGCAAATCATGTGTACCCATGCTGCAGGATAGAGCGGAGAAATGAAGTTACACATCTGGCTTAGTGCCTGGCTCACTATAAATAAACCAACGCACAATAAGATAAAGATGCCCCGAGCCAGCGCTACTGTACTCCGTGCATGTGGGCTTACATGGCAGCGTGGGTGAACCGTGTTGTCATCGAGGACACGCACACATGTGAAAACAAACAAAAGAATGCAAACACACAACATGCATTTACTCTCCTCTCTCACACACACACACACACACACACACACATGTATCTTATATGTTGATGGAGAAATCTGCGGTAGGCCTGAGGCGGCGGCGGCTGCTGCCTGCTCTCTCCTCCCATTGGCTGACGCTGCTCCCAGGTAATTAGCAGCGTTTCCATATTAGCGTGGACCTCTCCAGGTTATTGCTGTCAAGACAGGAGGGGGGCAAATTGCCTGTTTGCCTGCTAATGCATTTTTAACTAATCACAATGACGAGTGAGAAGAGGGTAATCGGATCTAAAACCTTGCAGCTCCGACTCATTAGCGTCGCACAGGAGGGCTGTCGAGCCTCTTCTTCCTGGTAACTTCCCTCACATTGTGCACGTGTTTGTGCGTCGCTGCGCGTGCCAACTGAATGCTCAGCACATTTGGGAGACAGGGAGTGTCCCCCCCCCCCCATGCGGCGCTGACCCCCCCAAAACAGAGGCCCGAATACTCGTCCCACCTGCTCAGCAAACATTCACACGAGCGGAAAAAAAGGAAACAGAGCCAAAATGCACTGGCACGCAGATCCGAACGTGGACACACAAACAAGTTTAGAGCTACAGATGGCTGCGGCCGAATGTGGAGGGTAAACATAACGACAGCGTGAAGCCTCAATCTGATACTATACTCGGTGTAAAGTGTAGAGAAAATGAGTCACCGTGGCTCCATAAAGCATATGCTGGTGCTGTTCATGAAAGATGCAGCCTGGGAACCTGAGCTGCATGGATTTAAAGGCACAGCTCACGATTCACATCCACGAGACAGACAATACAGTTTCCCTCCTCTCCTTTGCTGACGCAATTCTACTATGAATCGATATACTGTATGATCCCAGCCATGCTGAGTAACCCTGTGGATCGATGGTGTCTCTCTCTGTGAGTGCTGACGGGGCTGACAGGCCTGTAAGGACGACATCACACTGCAGCCACGGCCCAGTGCCGCGGGTCGGGACCATTCCAGAACCTCTTCAAGCTGAAGTGGCTCAGGAAGAGAGAATAAGACGAGAACACAGAATTCTTCAGCACTTAAACACTCTCCCCCTGTCACATCTCTTCCTCTACCAGGTTATCTGTTTCTCCTCACTTCCTTGCCCCATTTTCCAATCCCCCCTTTTTTTGTTCTCCTTTGACGTAAATCCGCTCCCATTCTCCTTTCTTTTTCCTAAACAGGGGACGTGATATACGAGACAAGGGGGCCATTCTGAGAGGGGAGAGCAGACCGGGGGCCAAGGCACGCTGCCACCAAGAGCCGCCTACAGTGACGATAGCAGCACGGGAACATGACATGGGTCACATCACTGCCTCAGGCTGCAGGGAACAGACTTGTTCTCTCAGGGTACGTGGCAAAAGTTCAATAATGAATAACAAAAGCTTTCTGAGGAACTGTATTAACTTTAACTATTGTGGTAGGAGTAAAAAAAAAAAATATTTAAGAATTGATTGTGTGCTGTGTGGTGAGCAGGTCTGTCAAATGCAATCTGCTATATTCTGATGTTTTCCAAAAGACATGAGAAGCAGCATTTCATGGTAAAATATCTTTTTATTGTGACACTTTGGATAAGACAGGCGTACCATCCCGGTGACACAACTGGAGCCTGCTTCTTGTATTGCAGAGGAGCAGGCGTGCTGCACCTTTCAGCCACAAGTTTCACAACAGAGCATTGCAAGAAAAAACAATCCCAAGCAGCAGCATGTCATCACAGCCTGTGGCGAGTCGACCTCGCCGCTGCTGCTCCTCCACGTCTGAGTGTCAACACTTCTCGCACATCCACTGTTGAATGTCGAGTCTCAAGGCAACTCCCGGAGACAGAGACAGAGACAGAGAGCGGTTCGGGACACTGATGCCTGAAATTTCACACATGTCTCTCCATGTCTGTGCTAATGACTGACCTTGGCGCTCCCCGTCTTGCAGCGGTGCACCAGGGAACAGTGGCCAGAGGAATGCTGCTTGTGACTCTGTGTGTGTGTGCGTGCGTGCGTGCGTGCGTGTGTGTGCGTGTGTGTGTGCGTGTGTGTGTGTGTGTGTGTGTGTTACTGCAGGCCCTGTATCGTCCCGATCTGTGAGGATTCGTCATGCATTCCTGACCGCCACAAAAATCGTCTGTTTTTCCAGGAAAGGAGCTACATAAATATTTTAACATTTTATGTGGAGCTCATCAGCGATGCTCTTATCTAGGCCAGGCAGATATCAGGTTCACAGGTCTTATTCTAAGGTAATTAACATGTGATGATCACCAGGTAACAAAGGCTTATACAAGACAGAATTTATAAGACAACATGTGACCACCTCAGCCACATAACCGACATAAACACACACCTGGCTGTTGTACAAGTTTAAATCATAGGGCCCACTTTTCTGTTCTCTTTCTCAGAGGGGGCGTTTTTTATTGACAGCAGACGAGAATCCTTTCTAATCTTTTTAAATGGGACAAATCATTGCTTTGGATGAAGCCTTAATAACTGTAATTCACCGTCCTGCATTTTATGTCCAGTCTGCTTCGAGATTTGTAATGTGCAAAATAGTTAGCTCAATTAATGGCAACAAAGTAGGGTTTTTTGCAATCTGCTTTAAAGGAGCTTTTTTTATCTCTGCTTGTCCTCATTTGTACCCTGGCTCTATATTCTGGTCAACTGCTCCATACAAGTCCAGGCTGAGGAAGAAAAAGCAGATGGGAGAAAGATGGTGCCTGAGGGCAGAGTGTTGAACATTTAATATGAAGCAGAGTTTAAGTCCAGGGACATTCATTTTGATGGGAAATGGTGAGATGAAATGTTGGATTGGTTTCTCTGGTGATTGAGTTGTATTGTTACTGAAAGTTAAAATGTCAATGTGTAGTAAATGAACCACTTCCCAGAAGGTTTATGTGGAAGGCCATTCAAGACTGTGGACACGCTTTGTTATGAATGGAACATAAACAACCCAAATAGGAAGAAAACATCTTTTATTTGACAAATCAATTCGCTTTTTTTTGTTCTTTTCTTTTTTTTGCTGAACACTTTTGATTTCAGCGTTGTCTACGCCTGCAGTGACACACTGCTGCAGGACTCACATATTGACTTGGATGTCAACAGCACGTCATCACACCGAAACACAACATTGCCGTTTCTAGACATTTCAGAATACATTTATTGTCACTGTCAGACGTTCTGCCAAAACTACAAACTGACACCTCAGGTGAAATCCTGCACTGTATTGCCTTGCTGGCTGCTTCTCGACTGAAAAGTCACTCGCACCTCTTGTTCTAAAAATCAAATTACAGCTTCTACATTTCCTTTCTGTGTCTGCATCACCTGGATCTTTCCCTTCAGTTTGTGTTTTAGTCTGAGGTATATATGATGTTGCAGACCAGTCCTGAGGCTGTAACTGGAAAAGACTTGTCTCTCAACTTGCCCCTTCATGACTGAAGTCAAACCTGCCACATTATAAATCTGCCCTGTCGATGCCCTTTGCTACAGTGGTGAGAAAACATTGGGCTTTGGCTGAGCTACAGCGTAATCCTACCCTTTTCTCCCGGGGTATTCACTTACATTAAGTGAGAGTTATCATCAAATAAGCAACAGCTTCAACTAATACTGAACCGAATATTAAGAATAACATTGTTGTTTACAGAACATTCAGAGACATGGTCCACTAAAGTGACAAGCACATTTTTCTTTTTCATGGAAACAAGATGTAGTCGTGGTGTGAATCCCGTCCCACGACGCACTTCACTAAAAATGCTCTTAAAAGTCTAATGGAGCAAAGAAATGTCAAAGAGCAGTGGGCTGTGAGTGATATAACGCCTCCCGTCTCCTGCGCCCTCCCAGCGTGGCTGATTAAAATACTGAAAGCTCTGTAGTACAATCGATACACACACTTCATCCATCTTTTCTTTCTGTCTACGAGACCTACGCGATTTTGTTTTCCTTTGAATCAAAGCCTGTTGCTCATTCATTCAGGACATTCCACACACACCTACAACATCTTTTTCCCTTCAAAAACAAGTTCAATGCACAACCTCCCCCACCGTCCGTGTGGCTGTATTATATCTCTCCCCATTCAATCATTCATTACTGGACAGGAAAAAACTAACTACTGTATATGGCACGTTCCCTATCCACATGGTACTGGACATATTTAATAAAAACTGAAGGAAATTTGATTTTGTGTTACACTTCTTTTCTTGTGCTGGGGCTGCTCACATCCCTCAAGGCTGATAAGAAGTCCAATTATTTGGTAATTTAGTTCAGAGGAGCAGGAGAGTCCAATCTGCTCCAGTAAGCAGGCAAAGTACAGCACTGTACATCACGGCCAATCTCTTTGAAGCCCTTTCCCTTATGCCCATTATGACTGGTTTCATTCGTCATATAGACACAACGGGCTGCTTTTTTAACAAAGTTAGCTCTAGGATAGAGTATTGTGCTTCACCGAGGCAGATGCAATGTATAGAGTACAAAGGGGAGACAGTACATAGCAGGTATCAGTCTCTGCAGGACGAGGCTGAGGTTCAGGACTGGGGGGGCTACAGCTAGATGGAGCGACGGCTTAGGCAAAGGCAAGAGCTGGACCTGAGGATGAGGTGGGGGTTTGGATTTGGGGTTGAGGGGGGAGGGCTGCAGATTGGACCAGCAGAGAGAAGAGTCAGGGCCGCTGCTGCGTACTGTTCATAGGGGAAAAAGCTGGATGCTGTAGAGAGAGATGGAAGGGCACAACATCTACGGTACATCTACTGGTGCAGGAGCCGTCAGAGAGAGACGGGATGGCTGGAAGCTAAGGGAAGGGGGGGCACTTGGAAGGTGGAGGACCGGGGGAACAAAGCCGATATAGTCTCACTCACGGTAGAACACATATTCAGTGTAGCTGGTCCAGATCTTGTCGTCCGTCTGCTCATGGGCAAAGGCGCAGGTTCCTGTAGAGTTACAGGCCACCATGTGGAAGCCTGCGTCGGCCAGCTTGTCAAAAGCCTGCTCCAGAAAGGTGAACTTCAGATAATAGCGGGACGTGTAGCGCTCAGGGGGGCGGTCAGGGTCACGGCTCTCGTTGAGTGTCTCCCCAAAGACCTCTTTGGCCAAGGAGGTCTTCCCACAAACCATGATTCGTGCCACCCTGCGGAACTTAGCATCGGTCTGGCTGTCACGGCCCAGAGTATACGAGCCTCGGTAGCCAATGGTGATGAACCCGGAACGTTTGCCATCCATGGCACCGGGCACCAGGCTGGCACACGCAGCAGTTGCAGCCCCCAGTGAGCTGAGGTTACGGGCTGTGTCAATCCCGGGTGAGGAGTCCTCTGGGTCGCTCTGACACCCCTCGTCGCCCAGCGAGTTCTGCTTGCTGATTTTGGGCACCAGCAGCTTGACGAGCTCTGGCAGGTTGAAGAACTCAGCCTCCCTCTGCAGGCGCCCGCGTTCGGGGAAGTGGTCAGGAAGGACCAGCTGCTGGTCCCGCATGTAATCCAAGATGTAACGGAATAGGAAACCATCACGGTCCACAAAGAAGCGCCCCTTGGTGTCCCTGGCCAGACCTTTGGCTGACTTTCGACTGAACATCTCCCACAGCAGAGAGTCTGGCACACTTGTGAGGGTGGAGTAGCGGGTTATGTACACCTGGCCTCCAACATTAAGCTCTATAATCTCTGGGAAGGGCAGTTCCTCCACAGATATGCTACTATCTGGTAAAGCCATGACTCCCTCCTGCCACACAGGTGCACTAAGGTGCTGCTTTAAGAAACTCTCTCGGTTGCCCAGTGGTGGCGGAGGCCTGTTGCCTGTCAGAGATGTCAGGAGCAGCCGCGGTGTGATCTCCTGTGTGGTGACGGACGCAACGCACAATTGGAATGCGCGCAAAAAAGCTGTCCACCACTCTCACATCAGATCCAGGAGCAACTGAACAGTCACACAAACACTCTCTCTGTTCTAACTACAGCTTCGCCTCATTCTTACTAAAACATAGTGCAGAGAGTTCCATCAGCGCTGAAAGGAGCCGTGTTGTCCATGTCCTTTACCCGCAGACAGTCGCGCTCTTCTGTGGATGAAAGTCCGCTTGTGGCACCAGCTCTGTGATCAGGAAATGCTCGCTTTGCGCAAGTGTCCATAACGAACTTCTCTCTCTCTCTCTCTCTCTCCCTCTCTCTCTCTAATGTCGCTCCGTGGTCCTGGCGTAAACGGGATCCGGTGGTGGCCCAACTTCAATTAAGCAATCCATAGTTGGTGCGCTCCGTGGGGGTCCCGCTGGTGTAGAGCCACGTGACGAAGAGGATCTTCCAGACGTAGTGAGAGACGAGGAAGGTGAACAAAAAGACCTCGGACCTTTCCATCACATGGTGTTGTGTCAGTGTGTGAGCGGACAGGTCCGCGGCTCCTCTCTCTCTCTCGTGTCAGACTGTAACTCTGCTGCAACGTAACCGGGGGATAAGGCATTATTCATCCCGGTAAGCACCGCCCACACGCCGTGACGCGCCTCTGCTGGGATCCAGGTCAAAACAGCCTGCGTCCCTCAGGGAGCGGTGGAAAACTGGCAGCTCCTTATTGAATCTCCTTAAACAAATCAGGGCAATTTAGTTTCCCCCTCAAAGTTGTATTGAAACGTTAATTGCCCCAAATTGCCCCAGCAGATAAGGCCACAGGATCTATTTAGAGAAGCCTTACTAACTGGACTCATTACATATATTTCCTTTGACATCACATCAAAAACGTCATTATTATAAATGGTAAGAGAACAGAAAGGAAACCTGCGCTTCCATCAGGGCTTCATTCATTATTTCTCAATGTGGCGACTTGATGGAATAAACTGTGTAATAAAAACAAACACCAAGGCCAAATTCTTATTTGCCGGGGAGCCTCATTAAAACGCAGCCACTGACTGGTGAATGGTTGTGCTTTTAATTTTATTGCTTTTATTTTTGGGAGCACTCACAGTGGATGAGCCTCCTAAAGAAGGATGGGATAACAGTGACATCTAGTGAATACTCAGGAGGACACTTTTTCTCTTACAAGACAAAATCATTAATTCAACATTTAATTTAACTCAGGAAGACTTTGAGGTAGAGACATAAATTACTGCATAGCCGAGTGTAGAAAGTAAACAAAACATTCCAAGAAACCAAGAAAACACAAGAAGAGCAAAATCCTTGTAGTACATCAAATTCTAAAGAACATGAATCACATGAACACACAACCAGCTTCCTCCTGAGCTTTCAGTTATACAACATGGTTTTCATGATGTGAACCGTCTGCTGAGTTGCCATGGATATTGATTTATCTGAACTCAATAGTTGTACTGATTTAATCAATGAAACTTCTGTTTTATTTGTGGCTGTCAATGAATAGTCGCCAGGCCGCCTGCTACTTATGCTCTCTGTCTCTCGCTGTGTCCTTTTCTTTGGTTAACTCCACCACACAGTGAGTCTCTCTGCCTCATCAGCAGGCCAGTTTCAGCCGTCTCCGAGCGGTCTGGTGCTGATTTCCCTGAGGCCCCTCCAGATGGCTCGCGGCATTAGAAAGCCTTTTCGCAGACAATCTGGTTTGGACGACTTTGGTTATGTGGTCCATGGACCTGGAGGTGATACGGCAGGGCTGTCTGCCAATGAGACGGACTGTTGACACAGTCCCAGCTCCATTTTCTGCTCCTTTGTCGGAAATATGCTGCGTAATAGCAGAATGGTGAGCAGGCCAAAGCTTAATATCCAAAATAATGTGCTCTGATGCAGAACTGTGTAAATATTTGGGTGTTGCCAAATCTCAACCCAGTGCCACTGATTTAAAATTATTGAATTACTTTTTTTTTTTTAAGTTTGACCCTGCCTTTCACTCACTGGTTCTAAAATCCCTCCACATCAGCAATATTTTTACAGACAGCTTCATCATTCTAATCACATCCACACCAGATTCCATTGATCCTCAGAAATGTGGGCAAAATGACTGCATCTAATGAATTAGTTTGACCTTCTGCAATGGCTGGATTATCTGCGTACGTCTGTCAATGCTCATCACAGTGATGGCCTTTGGAGGCTGTTTGGTGTGTGTATGTGTGTGTGTTTGAGAGAGAGAGAGAGAGAGAGAGTGTGTGTTTGATGCTTCTCTGATCATAAGCAGAGTCTTGCAACCCTTGGGAGAGAGATAGTAGTTCAGCATAACTCCGACAGGAAGTGGGAAAATATACTTACAGCTCCTACTGCTGCTAAATCTGAATGTGTCGAGGGAAAAACCAGCTGAGCCACAACTCCCACTAAAGAGTTGGATTCTATAGGGGGAGAAAAGAGGGGTTACTTAGTGAGGATCTCATGGATATGTCTACATATTGATCTCTGCATCCTCAGCGGTTTGTGCTGACGGCAGCGCCATTAAGTGATTTATGAGATGTACACTGGATGGACTCAACAGAAATGAGCAGGCTGTTGCTTCTGTTTTCTCAGGTGGCTGTGCTGGGGCCTGTGTGAACCTGTCTGCACGGCCTCATTTCCCTCAGTATGAGGCGTCATACATCTTTCATGACAGGTGACAAGTGGAAACTCGACCCGTCTGCAGCACGTCTCAGTGGGACTTTACAGGTATATTTTTCTACAGTGTGTCGAAGAGCTGCTTCCCAATCAACATGTGCAAAGAGGGAGAAGATTTGTTTTTTTTATTATCTCTGCCATGGAGGTTATATTTTCACCTGTATCAGTTTGTGGATTTGTTTGCTTCATAGTAGGATTACGCAAAAAGTACTAAACCGATTTCCACCAAAATAGTAGAGGGATTGGGGCCGGGGCCCGAGATGAACCACAGATTGTAAATAACGATGAATGATGAATCAATGAAGTTGAAATATCCGGGACATGAATGCTACCATCTTGCGCCCCTTTGGACTCTGCGCAGTAGTGATCAAAGGATGAAGCCACAGAGGGAAGTTCCCGCCGATACAAGTGCTGGGCCAATAGCGAGTCAGTCTCAGCTGTCAATCTAGAAGTTTCACCCCATTTCTATAGCATCAAAGAATGAATAAAAAATAAAACAGAGGAAAAATGTGCACTTGTGTGATGAGAGCGACCTGAAAAGACAGACACCATCTTACAGAAAAAGGTATTTTACGTGTATTTTGACTTTTTAGTTTGGCCATGTCCCATCCACTAACACAGACGAGTTGAGATTTATGACCTATACTGCAGCCAGCCACCTGGTGCCAATCGAGACAATTTGGCTTCATTTTTAGGGAGCTGTCATGTCTTCCATTGTTGTATAGTCTACGAGAAGACCTCATTAGATTTGGGTTTTTATTTTCCACATTTTTATTCATTTTTCAGATCTTGATTTCCCTGTTCAGCACTTTGATCTATAATAAAATAAATCATTTAGGTTATAAGACCACTTCCTTTTTTCTTTAATATGTCTCGTATAAAAATGTGGATTTTAACGCTCTACTGAGTACAGATGAGGAACACATCACCTTCACAGTGGGATTACAGATTATTATTATTTCCTCGTGACTCAGTCTGTGTTTTTGCCCTCTCTCTCCAACAGAGGACACTCCCTTACCAATCACATCCTCTCTATAATATATGCATAATGTAGACCACTTTCATTAATGTGGTTCCTTTTTCATCACTATCGCTCTTAAGAGTAACTGGGGGCTGTTGCAAAATGCCTGACAAGTCAAGTTGTCAATTTTCAGTATGTGTCAACATTTACACACTTGGGACAGGGACTACGAGTCACATTTACTCACAGACAACAAGATGTGGTTGGGTTGAAATCATTGTTTGTTCAATTACATTTGCTGTTAGCCCTGGGGATAGGCTTCCCATTATTTACTGCACAATTCACAGACAATAGGGCTTTTCTTAAACCAACATGTGTAAATAATCAGACTAAAGACAGATGATTCCGTGGTTTCTTCAGTCCTGGTACCGTCACACTCCTGGGATGCTTTGTTAGAACAGAGCTATTGTTGTTAACAGCAGTACTGAGCTTGCCCACTTCACTGCATTGTGAACTTGAAACTGATGAAGTAACTGCTACCACAAGAACAAACACACTCAGACAGACTTTAAACCATAAACAGGCCTCTGCTGAAACAAGTTGTAGTTTAGGAATGATTTAAGTTCCATTTTTATTTCAGTTAAGACCACAATGCTGCATGATGTCCTATATGAAACAGGTTTGCACCGAAGACGACTGGACATTCTTTCAGATCCCTGAATAAATTGGACTACCTGGGAAATGAAGAAGTACCAGCTGAACAAGAAACAGATCTGCTACAACCAACCCTGAGTTAATGACAGGCTTTTAGGATGTCATGTCAAGTTGATTGTGTTATGCAGGACAAACGACAAAAAGTGTAAAAAGATAATTGTTTATTTTGGTTCTTCCCCACCAGTAGTTTATCCACAATCAGACTGAAAGAAAATATAGACTAAGGTACACAAAATGCAGGGATTTTTAATATATACCACAATTAATTTCATGGAGACATATGTGCATACTTTACGACTAATGCCAATATGATGACCACTGACTTTGAGGGAGTAATCCGATGCTTGGGACTGGGTTGGGTTATTTAGGGACTGTAAGACTAGGGTATGGGGAACTTGTTAGTGAGCACAAACAAAACACAAAATCCAATCACTTATCCATAGAACAAAACAATAACTGGTTCACCAACTGCTTTCAATGACATATCAGTTTTGATGCAGTAATGGATCGTGCCCACTTTGTTAAAGACAATACTCAAAAAACAATCTTTACCTTTACCCACTCACAAAGCTGTGTACTTTTTATCATGTGGGGTTAATACACAGTGGTGACAGACTTCTGGGCCCCACTGTGTATGTGTATATACATATATATATGTGTAGATATATATGTATGTATAGTCCCCATACATATAATTAAATTCAGTTATTATTAAAGTGCTTTCTACTGACTCAAAACACACAATCTCTGAGAGAATGGTATTGGTACAGCATGTTTGAGAGTTAAAAATCACTTATTTTTGATTAGCTGTGTTCATCAGTGCTTAAGAGATAAATACCGACAGATGTACGGCATGATTGCGATCAAACGGTTAGCTTAGAGATCACATCTGTGGCATAGGTAATGTCACAACTTACAGTGCCGGTTATACGACTACTTCAGGGGTTTATATCTGATGCAAAGTCCATCCATCTGTGATGTTCACGTGATAATACGCCCGTTAATTATCGGCACCATAGTAGCAGATATAAGAGCATTTCTGTGTCAGAAATGTGTTGTGTACACTAAAGGGATATTATACTAAAATACCAACTGAACCTTTCTCCTCCTCAGACCAGAACATTTTCTGATTCATCTTTTAACGCATATTTAACAGAATATAGCCTATATCATACATGATTCAGTTATTGAAACTCCAAATGTTCAGGCTTGGGAAAAGAATCAAAAATGATTAAAAGTTCAATTGATAGTTAATAAAATGTCTGTATTCAAGGTGCATAATGTTTGTCACTGAATTTATGAATCATGAATGGCTCTGCCCATTTAAGACCAGATGGCACTGAACACAAATGTCAGAGTAAAAGCTAGGTGATGAGGAAAATAGACACCGTGGAGGCAAATGTCCCCTGTACTCGGTCCACATGGTCTGATGAACTGGCATGACGTTCACGAAGCACCGCTTTCTGATTTACAGGACAAAGTCGTCATCTTGCAGCATTTCAGCTGAGTGGGTATAAAAATATAGACATTTGAAACCCTGAATATATGTTCATAAGTGATTTTCTGCAACGAAACACAATTTACAGTTGTCCCCACTCAGTGTACACACTGTGTTTTTTAGACTTCAGCCCCCTCATCTAAAACATGTTCGTCCATCACCTCTTGGGGAAGAGGTTCACACCCATTTCAACACAAAACGGCAATTATAATGTTGTCTTCATCAACAGCCTGCATCCGTCATTTCTTTGATAATACACTAAAAATTATCTCTGGGTGTGTGACACAGATTTATTCGGGAAATAGGAGTGTGTATGTGTGTGTGCTGACGTTACATCATCATGTCTTTGTGATGCCTGGCTATGTGCTGGCTCTTCTCTGAAGGCCTCCTAAAGCCTTTGGTGCAGTAGTCGCAGCGGTGGGGGTAGTCCTTGGTGTGAATGGAGATGACATGACGTTTGAAGCCAGAAGCGTCCGTACTGTTATATTCACAATACTGGCACTGATAAACCTTTCTACCACTGTGTGTCTTCATGTGCTTCTTCAGCTCAGCGGGCTGCCGGAAACCTCGCCGGCAGCGCTTGCACTTAAAAGGGAGGTCCTTCGTATGCAAGGACAAAATATGGCGGCTTAGGGTGAAGGTATCGGAAGCGTTGAAGTTACAATGCCGGCACTGGTGCACCTTGTTGCCCTTGTGTGTCTCTGCGTGTTTCTTCAGCTCAGAGGGCCGGTGAAAGCCTTTCTCACACACATCGCACTGATGCGGAAAGTCCTTAGTGTGAACGGAGATAATGTGTCGTTTTAGGTCACTGGAGTTGGTGCTCTTGTGCTCACAGTGCGGGCACTGGTGGGTCTTGTGGCCTTGCACCATCTCTATGTGACGCTGGAGTTCCCGAGCGTCGGCATAGGCCTGTGGACAGTGGCTGCACTTGAAGGGCAGATCTGCACCATGCTTGCTCTTAATATGAGTCTTTAGATTGGACTGGTCTGCACAGCGAAACTCGCAGTGCGGGCAGTGGTACGGCTTCTCTCCTGTGTGGGTCCGCATGTGTTTCTTCAGCTCTGATGGATGGCGGAAGCCTTTGGCGCATTCGACACACACGTGTGCAAAGTTCTTACTGTGCACAGCGAGCAGGTGACGATTGAGTAGGCCCTGTTCAGCTGTCTCATAATCGCAGTACTTGCAGTGATGCAGTTTGGGCTCCCGGTCCTTGACGATGAGCTTGTCAGAGCCCAGGGGGCTGGATTCATGGTAGCGCCTTGTGTACTCAGTGTATTCAGGAGAGCGATCACTGTTGTGATTCAGCAGCTTGTGACTCTCCAAATGGTTGTGGAAACTGACCTTCTTGTTGGTGGTAAAGTCGCAGTCCGTACACTGGTACTTCTTCTTTAGCAGGTGGTCCGGGTGGTTCTTCATGTGGCATTTTAAGAAGCCGCGTGAGCGAAACTTCTTTCCACATATGTGACAGGGATAGACTGTCAAAGGCATGCCGTCTGGTCCAATGATAACAGCTGGAAGAGGTCAAAAAACAGCATGCAGCTTAGAAAATTATGTCACATTTTGTCATTGTGAATTATTACATCATTATCATGCTGTCCATACCAGTCTGACATTGTCGAATCTCTCCTTTCTTCTTTTTCTTAGCTTTGGGCTTAAGGGCACGGTTGGCGCCCAGTCCCTCTCGGATTTGCAGAAATGGTGTAGCTGCCCCATTCTTTACCTGATCAATGGTATTATCTGCACAGACATGACAGGGCAACATTATTACACTAAGCAAAACCTGTCAAATTTTTTATTTTCAAATACATTTTTTCTTGAAAAGAATGTCATGTTCTAAACATGTTATTAATCCAAGCTGTAATCTTTGCTGCACAGGCACAAATATCTTGTTGTTGTCGCAAATGAACAGAAAGCTTTTTCACAAAGGAACATACTGATGTCATCATCATCATCCTCATCACTGTCATCATCATCATCGTCATCTTCTTCTTTAAGATGGTTCTTGACCGCCATGTAGACCATCTTGTCGCGGCCAACTCCCAATCGGCCTGATGATGCAGCTTCCAGGTCAGGATGGCCATTCTGGTAGTCATCCTCCGTTATTACCTCTGTTCCACCTGGAAACGGAAAAACTATTTTGAATGGGAACAAATCTACAGGTAATCTCTTGTGTCATAAAATGATGTGTTGCCAGCAGACTGGAAAAATTGCTAAATTTAAAGGCGACTTGCCTAAATCGTCATCTGCTTCAGCTTTAAAAATGTAGACTTTTATGACCTCAGAGCCATCGTCCTCTTTGGATTCCTTATCTTCCATTACCTCAGTGCTGATCTCAAGGGGCGTGTCTCCTATGTCCAACTTCTCTTCCACCTCATCCACTACAGTGACACAAGAATCCAAATATTGCGTTATCCCAAATAACATGATAACAATAATAAACAAGACATTACAGAAGAATAGTGTTAATTAATCTAAATTGTGTTATCATGCACAAAGTGGTCTTACAGGAGATCATGAGGTAATCCTCAGAGCTGCTTCTTGCATCATCGTCCTCATCTGTCTGCAGGGGAACAGCCTCAGTTGGCAGCTGTTGGTGGATTATGGTCTCTGAACCGTCCTCTGTTACCATCAAGCCTTCTGACACAAGCTGATGGTCCAGGGTGTTGTCCTGGTGGTCCGACAGAAGCTCTGCCACAAACACTTGGTCTGGCATGTCATCGTGGTGGTGGTTTGAGTTCCGGATGAGGCCTGAGGTAAGGACGTGGTGGTGGTGGTGGTGGGGGTCCAGATCTTCCTCTATTGCAACCTCTGTCCCCAGGATATTCTCAGGCATGATCACACTGTGTTCTGAGGACACCATGTCTTCACTGTTCATTTCATGGGCCTCAACCCCTTGAGACTGCAAACTTTCCACATCTACCTCCAGACCCTCCACAACCTCGGCCTCTAAACCCTCCACCTCCACCTCCTCCTCGAGGCCCTCAACAACATGAGCTTCCAGGCACTCATCCTCTATGTCTGTTTCCAGGCCCTCCACTACTTGTGCTTCCAGACCTTCGACTTCCACCTCTCCCTCAAGGCCGTCGACAACCTGAGCCTCCAGCTCAACAACATGCGTCTGTAGGTCTTCAACCTCCAAGCCCTCTACATCTGCGTGTAAGCTCTCCACCACTTCAGTCTCCAGTCCTTCAACCACCTCTGTCTCCAGGTCTTCAACAACCTGAGTCTCCAGGCCTTCCACCTCAAGCTCATGCTCCAGGAGGATGCCCTCATCCGTCATCACATCAGAGAGAAGCATACCCTCAGGCACAGACACCACAATGTGGTCCCCGTCAATGTGAGCCAGGCCTCCCATGCCTGCAACTGGAAGCACAAGAAACAGAGACGGGCGAATTAAAAGCTGTTTCCATGAACAAAATAATTAATAAACCACAGTTCACAGCTTTTTGAACATTCAAACTACAGGTAAGATGTCAAAGCATCTTGTAACATTTGTATCATATCATCAGCTTGTTGGTATGCAGTGAGGATGTCAGACTGACCATGTAATGTTATTGTAACTTTATTATGCAGCCAGTTAATGACGCTCAATCCCATTTGGACTGTAGATTTAAAAGGTGTGACCAAATGAAGCCAATTAGTACATGTAGGGAGTGTCTCTAATGTGGGAAATAGTGACATAGTTCATCTACGCATGCTTTCATCTTTAGATTTCGTGGGGACATTTGTGTTGGACTGCATACTGCAAGAGGAAAATAAGGGCTTCTGGCAATACAATCATTGTCACCTTATCCTACTTGACCACCTACCAAAGTCTTGCATGATCATAGCGTGGGGCATCTTTAGCTCCTGAGTGTGCAGTTCCAACACCCCTCCTCCTTGATCCATGTCTTTACTCGGAAAAAGACTGAAAATTTACAGTGTACACGTGTTACATGGTTGCTTTCACTTTTGTTAGTGTGTGTTACTGATAATGAAAGTTAATACAACTTCTGACAATGTCACATTGACCCCTATTGAATACATACCTTCACATTTGATGACAAAACCCTTAAAATAAAACCAATAAGATATCTGCTGTGCCTTCTTCCATCAAGGTAATCAATCCCTCTGACAAACAGACAAAACAAAGAATTAATGACATTAAAAAACAAACTTTATACATGGTTTCAGGAATATGACAGGGGAACTGGTGTCGACACAAATAATGGCCTCTGTCTGAGTAAAATGCAGAAGACAGAAAAAATATGTGCGGCCCCCGAGGGGGTGGCAGTTGTGTTATTGACCACTAGCTCCATCCATTGCCTCTCTGCAGTACTGCAGGCGGGTTCAACCTGCAGACATGTAGCTTTACACCTGGAGCTGGTTGAGCCTGATGGCTGGAGACCAGCTGAGACAAAGGACTGTCCCGCTCAGTGTGCGGGGGACGAGCTCACAGGCAGCGGCTCCTGGATGATATGTCCTGCTTATTTCAGTGGGAGGAAATGCACTGTCGCCACATTTACGGTTCATAATGAGCCAAACATGTCATGTCTGCAGTGGTCTGATGTCATGTTGTGGGTGCCTGGTTTGCGCAGATGTGTTATTCTCGGATAAAAACTAACACTGTGCTGCATTACGTCTCTTCTTAAAGAGTCTTGTTCTCCGAACGCAGAAACTACACATGCTCCGAGTTTATGGCCGCCAATGAAAGTACCGCAGACGTTATGCAATGCAGACCAGGGCGGCTACCGCCCTCCACCCACCGGAGCTAACTAGCAAGCAGGCTAGGACTGTTCCCCTGAGCGCCATTTTGTTTTAGCATTATGGCTAATTCATGGAAGGCGATAACCGATGTTATTTGACTATTTAGTCATCAAAACACGAGACGTCGCCACGCTGGTGAAATCATCGCAACAAGTGACAAATGCAAAATGCCTCGTGAGGTTATTTCTGCGTGTCGCTGTAACCTGCGCGACATCCGCGGTCCGTCCGGCTAGCTAGCTTGCTAAGCTAGGTGGCGCAGCTTGTGCCGCATTATCTTCCATGTTGTTTTCGAGAGGGCTGAAAGAGGCCCGCTGCGGCCGACAGGGCCCTTGCGTCTTATTTCACATGCCCCTCTGATCGATTCAAAATAATTTTACCTGATAACGTCGTCTTCCGACTCTATCGGCGTTTGTCCCCCTCCTCAGATTTGTCTGTTATTGTTTTGGTTTATTTTTGACGGTAAGCTAAGTGCGGCCTGCAGTTTTGGATCCCCGGCCACTCTTTGCTAGGCCTCGGCCAATCAGCTTGCTTCCTGACAAGCAGAGGGAGGGCGGGGGGCAGACAATGCGTGGCCTCGTTTACCGCTGATCCTTTACTATTTGCGTCATGCATAGGAGAGCAGAGTTACATTAACGCACCCAGTCACTCTGCGGGGACATATTTATCATCCGCACAAACACACAACGCGGGAACGGTGTCACATAAAGAAATAAAAAATAATGTGATGTGATTGCAGACTGCGCGCTCACACTTTGTTTGCGCAGATGAGGCCTGTAGGCCATTTTGTCACAAGGGGTGGGAGACGTCAAGTTCCCATTTATGAAGCGTTTGGTCGCAGCCAGGAAATAAACAGCGGATGATGCTGCTGCCTATTCGGTGGATGCTCTGCATAATGTTATCAATTAGCACTATGCAAACAGACATAGGCTTGGTATGCATGGATTAAAAATAAGCAGAGACGCTCTTAAAGGTTCAGGGTAGACTTTATTTCTTTTAATTGCAGCTCCTAATTGTCAGAGGCACTCTGCAAGAGGGTGCATAGCTGTGTAAGGCACACGGCCTTCGTGCATAAACATCTTTGTTACAGTGGTATCCAAAAGCAGACACACCTCTAGATATGCAGTAGAAATGCCTGGAAAACACAGTACGTTAACAGTACCTTCAATGACTCGGTATTACTTCTGGAATTAGAAAATTTTGCAGCTGAAATGCACATTGGCACACATTTCTTTTTCTTTTTTTAAATATATATTCATGAGGACAGTGTTGTTGAGGAGTTGCATTGCCGTGTTAGCAAAGAGCAAAACACAAATACAACACAAACATAAGATAACTTCACTTTGAACCACTCAAACATACATAATAATCCACACAGATCATCATGGGACACATGGAAGATTTGTCAAATTGCAGTTACACGACGATGGCAAAGGCTGGAGGTAAAAGGGAAAAACAAAACCAAGCATGCAACACTCAGCACCTTCATCTAGTAGGAATTCACAAAAAAATGAACAAACCAGCAATATCTTCATTTGAATTGTCTTCATAGCAATTACATCTATAGAACAATAATTAAAACCATTTATATTCCAGCAGTTTCTCACAGTTACCATAGAAAAATAAGTAAAATTGACACAAACAAATCTTCTGGAAGCTCAGAGTTGGTCCGTATAACAAGTGGAGGAAGCATGTGTGCCTTTTTTTGTCTGCCTACACGTCCTCTGTGTGTGTGTGGGTTGACAAATGTTTCATGCGAGAGAAATTGACGAGTTTCAACTATGAATCCAGTGCAGCCCAGTTCTCCAGTCCAGAATGGGGGAAGGCTGTAAGACACTGGTGCGGAAACAGTGGCTGTGTTTTTGTTATATTCTGAGAGGTAAAGGGGAGCGGTCAGGTGAAGACTGCAGCAGTGAACATCCTTCATCACCGATCCGACTCAGTAGCAGCCATCTTTCCAAGATTCATCTGATAGTCGTGTCACGCCCAAAGACCTATAAAAAAAAAAAAAGAAGTGTTAGTTTAAGTAAGAGTTATTTGCCATTTGTTTCGCTGCAGTCCTTAATATATGAATTTCACCTTCTGGTTGGCTGGGACAGTTTACTCCTGGTGGATGCGGCTGGCCCAGCCTGGCCTTGGCCCACAGCAGACCTCCCTGGCCCGGTTGACGCTCTCCCAGGTACGTAGGCTCTGCCATTGGCTGAGCCCGGGGACTGGACCCTGCGGCCCCCTCCCGCAGGCGGTCCTTGGATGACAGGCAGACCTCGTGAAGGCTGACGGCTGGCTGCCATGGGGCCTACTGGACTGACGGCTTTAACTGGAGTCCGCAGGGAGAGTGGAGACTGGCCATTGCTACGCATTCGACTACCAGCCATACCTTAAGTGGAAGAAAGGCACAAGCGGTTTAATGGACTCTCAATCCAGATTGTTTCTTTAAGACAAGAAAAATAATAAATTATCCGATATTTGAAATCTAAATCTGATTTATTTTTTCAGTCTGGTGTTACTTGTATATCAAAAGAAAAGTGCTATATGAAAGGTTTATTATTCATTTCGACATTTGGACAGGCCTAGGAACATCAGTGCTGAATTATCAAGGATAAATCTTGAGCAGAGACAGGTACACATAGAGGGCAGGTGTTCTGCCTGCTGAGGATGGTATAAACTTTATAGATGTTTTGATGGTCTACCAACAATGGCCCATAAACTCTATGTAATTAATGGGAAACAATGGCCCTATAAAGTTTACTTTAGGAGGTGGCATTAGGAGAGCACATTACCCTGCCAAGCTGATTGGCCACTTTATCACCATAGTCTATACATGTAGTGAGATCAGATACAGTGGAATGTAACCTTCATGGCAGGAGTACATATAAAATGCCTAAATTGCCCCTAAAGGCTGTCAAAGCAGTATTGTAAAAAAGCAAACGTGTGACAATAATGCGTATAAGATCATGTGCATCCTTATCCTTGTGTGTCTCAACATAAGAAAACGGGAACCTAAACAGAATAATTAAATTGTTTCGTAGCACTACTTTATTCCAAATCCTACCTTTAAGAAGCTTCACCTTGTCCTATCGGGCAAACCTTACCTGTGGTCATGCAGAGGTTAAGAGGAGGTAATGTGGAAGGAAAAAAGTGACACTATACAGAGGGCAAGACAAATACAGGTGCCATTATGTGGGCGGAGTGGTGCGGACCAGGTGAGGAGGGCAGGGTTACCTGTGGAGGGGGACTGAGTCAGGTGGGACATGCGGTTGCCAGAGCTCTGGAGGTTAGCCTCCATGCTGCGGCTGTTTCTGACTGCTTCCAGGGAACGTAGGCTGGTGCGGGGGGCCAGATTAGGCATGCTGTGTCTCAACTCCTCTGGAACCACACATATACAACACATTTAACAACAGAACGCACATAGTCACACCTTTGGTACAACAACAATCTCTGGGATCGTCACTCTAATCTTCCTAGCATAGGTTGCTGTGAACTATTACGGGTTATTCCCTACCTTCACTCTTGGCAAATTTAATCAGCTCTGCACTGGGGCCCTGGAGAGATCGTCTTGGTGTTCTTGAGCGTGGGGCCCCGAGTCGGCTGCTGTATTCCTGACCGTGGTTGGAGGTGGAGGGGGACAGGCACCGGGGTGAACCTAAGGGCGAGGGGCTGAAGTGATGCCGTCGCTGGGGAATGGAGCAGAACTCATCCTCCTCGTCTTCCAGGCTGTAAGTGTCAAATTCTTGATCGCTGTAGGTGCCAGCCCGGCGCAAGGACTGAAGAGATGCTGTGGAGCTGCGGCGTGATGCAGTCGCTGAGCTGGAGGCATAATCCTGCCTGAGACCTGACAGAAAAATTTGAAAGTTAAAAAAGGGAAAAACTGCATTGACATACAGATTCATGCTCAACCTTTGACCTACCGAGGTGTACGGAAATATTTGCACTGACACTGCCTGTGCTAGTCTAGTCTCTTACATCACCGGTTGTCATTTACAACCCTCCGCTCTCTAGAGTTTGGAAACAAAATTACAGGTGACGTCCTGCACACCATGTGACACCTCTACTCACTCTCTTCCTGTAGGCGAGCCATGATCTGGACATCAGTGAGATCCTGCAGCTTGTAGCCCATAGAGATGGAGTCATCTGATGTGCTGAGCTCACTGTCTATAGAAGACTGGGAGCTCAGGGCTGACTGCATGCTTGTGACACCTGTAAGCACAGCGGGATGCCTGTTACAACAAGCTGCATCTCACTCATCAATGACAGCAACATTGAACATGTGTTCTGCTACTCTGTTGGTAAGAAAGAAAGATGCCTTAAATTCATTGCTGGATTTTTAAAACTGCACACGTTTGTGATCAAGCAATAGCCATGCTAGTCTGGGACATGGTAAGATAAACTGTTATTTGTGTCATATATATATACATACATACACACATATATTCATGACACAAATAACAGTTTATCTTAAGTTTCAAATAATGAAGAATGAACGCATGTCTGAGTAATCTCCGTCAAAACCTCAGTCTACAACACCAGGCTCAGATGGGATCGGACAGTAAAAATGGAGTCCGAGGTGCACTCTAACTCACCCTGACAGAGCACACGCAGCGCTGCCTGTATAATACATAAGGCATTGGACAGACCAATGCTAACGTTTAAGAATCTAGGATATAAATTAAGACGACAGCTCTGTTTAACAAACACATTTTTCATGTTAAACAACATATCTCTGCAAACCAAACACCCTCCAGCCTGTTCCAGCAGCATCAGTCTGGAAAGGACTGTCTGGTGATGATTATGTTGCCCAGAGAAAGCTGTGTGCAAGCACCCCCCGCCAGACGTGTCTGTCGGACACAGGCCCAACACTTGGAGACAAACAGGAAGTGACAGCATCATCTGGAGGGCACTTGGTTATATAAAAAGTCTGGGATTAGATTTGGCCTCTGCCCACAAGCCAAGCATGTACACATCCATGCAAAGATTTGTTATTCACAGGGTTTTCTCAACAACATTAAGAAAAGTGCATCTTCACACAGTGTCAGGTGCTGTGAGGCAACGTGAGGAATAACAAAAGTGCAAAGTGACGGCAACCCACAATCCCCACAACAAAATCAAAAGCACCAACATGAAACAGTATACTTCACACAGGTTAGAATCACCACAGACCTGCAGTACACCAGTGTTTTCACCCCCCCCCAAAGTATAAACCACATATACTTTACATCATAACTGACCATCTTCCAAAGTAGATCAATACTTCAATTCAAGATAAGTTGACATGCTTGAGGTAAACAATCAATTACAGTGAACATTATGTCTGGTTATATTTTTTTTACCTCCACCAAGGAGAATATGTTTTTATCTGCGTTTGTTTGTCTGTTTGTTAGCAGGGTTACACCAAAAAACACTGTACAGATTAGGGTCAGGAAAGAACCCATTCAAATGTGTCCAACAATTTAATGGGAAGTATGCGCTCTACTGAAAACTTGTTCTAGTTGGTTTTTATCTTACAGTGAACTATGTAATTTTTGTACAGTAGTTGGATACTGGTCTACCACTTAGGAGCTGGCAGAGTGAACAGCAACCTTTATGCAAGAGGCAACTAAATACACATTTGCCCTTTCAGAACATCTGTATTTACATATTGTTCTTTGTTGTCTAATCTAACTCCTGAATTCACTGCTGTTCAGCAGACAGCAATTTAGTCTAATAATGTTCACTGGAATACTTTGCTTTTTCATATAACAATTTTTTGTTGATTGTAGTACAATAATAAAATAAACAATAAAAAAATAAACAAAAAACAATGGCTACCTTTGGGAAATGGTTATTTATAATGTACAGAATATGTGTTATATAATAAAACGTGCAAAAATGCTTTAAATACTCCCAGTAAGATCCCAGAGAGAACCCAGAGAGAACCCACTGCTGATGCATTAGTGCACACACACACACGGTATCAACTGACCTACATCTTTACAATAACTGACGTCAATCCCATTGTTGTGTAGAGCAGAAAATAAGGAGCGGTGTGTTAATATCATGCCATACCTGAGCTGCCACAGGTTAGTAGGGATTTGTTAGTTGATTTGTGGTACCCAGGAGAGATCAGGCCTGATCCTGCCGAGCCTGCCTCAGCTGACGGGCTGCTGTACATGTTCCTCCATCGAGACGTATCTGGGGACAGGAGAGAAATGTCAGACAGTTTGGGAGAATCTACACACTTGATGACATGAGCGGCTTTGAAATTTCCTGGAGGGGCTGTATGTGAGAAAGCGTGTGTCAGAGTCAGCTGCCTCCGACAGTCTCCAACACGTTTCTAACACGAGACACACACAAAACTGAAAAAGAAAATAAATACAAATATCTAAGGATGAAAGGAAGACGCAGACGAAGATGTCAACTTAGAAAGACAGCGTCAAATGCTTTTGGTGATCAGGGTGGATGGTGGTGCTGATGTGCTGTAAACAAAAACATGTGACCTCAGAGCTGAATGTATACGTTATGTTCTGCCTCCTGTATGATCTACACACATTTTCCTGTTGTTGTGAACAACTGGCCCTAATACTCAGGAGAATGTTCGGACCCAATTTTCCTGACATTTTCCGGAAACATGTCTGAAACAGCTACAGAGACACATACAAACATGAGGTTGGGATAAGTGTATATGATATTAGATGAGTACAGAATAATATTATAGACATATACAATATGTAGTCTAAATGTCAAATTTACTTGACACAAGAACTTTGAGAGTAACTGTTGAAACATTTCCCTGCAAACTGTAAGTAAAAAAAGAATAGAATTCAATTAAAACAAAGTAACTTTTCATTCACCTTTATTGCCAACCCTATAGTTTCTGCAGTTAGACTGAAACCAGCTGCACGTCAACTGGCAGTTTCATGTCCCAGTGCTACCGTTTTAAAAAGGAGAGCTGACCCAGAGGGAGGAGAAGGTAATTCAACCCAGCCTGTGACTTCATGTAGTCATTCAGCCCTGGTGTGAATAACTTTGTTGTTCAGCTTTTGCAGTGTGCAGGAGGTAGGAGCTGCGAGCAGGATTAATAATGAATAGGGCCTGTTGGATCAGACACAAACTTCTGTCCACACTATGCAAACTTTCACGGTGGTGCGTGAGCATTGTCAGTTGACTTGCACGCATACAAATGCATGCTGATGCACAGTGGAGGCGAACTGTAAATAAGAAAGCAGCACAGCCACATGAAGAGGGGAAGAATGAGATGCTGAATTAGTAACCTTAAACCTGATTTGGGTCAAAAGTCGCCAAGGAAGCAACTTGCGACTCGGATAACTTCAGTTACGAAAGTTTGCTCATTTAAAAAACGTTTTTTGTTCATCTAAGGGTTTCCAATGGAAATTATTTAAAATACAGATGAATAATTACTCAGTTTGAGGCATTCCAAACTATTTCATACAAAAAAATACACATATATGTTTGGTAAACTCATACTCTGATCCAAGCGGTTGATCAGGGTCCGACAAGCCTTCTCTGTCTCTGGGCTGCGATGGTCGAGAACCTGCCGACACCATTTCAGTGGAGACTCTGGGCCCGCATCTGCTACTTGCTTTTTAGGAGACACATATAACCTGAGGAGAGAGGGCAGAAAAGAGTAAACCTCATTATTACTATTAAAAAAAACAAGCAACATTAAAGGCTGAAGCAGAAAGCCTGCTTTACTTCTTTGTGAAAGATGCTTGTCAAAGGTGTAAGTAAGTGCAGAGCTGTAAGTAAGATTAGTGTGAACCACAGGAGGGTGAAGTATGCACTTAATGGCACTGAACATGCCATGTACAGTATGATTTGTTTTGCACAAAGTGTGACATACACTTGACTGAGCGCAGGCAGAAAGTTACGCCCAAACACTGAATGGTCTTGTGGCTACAGCACAGCAACATCTCGCACCAAACAAACAACCAGGCTGTTCTGTTAAAAGTCAGTGATGTAATGAGTGAGCAAATATTTGAAGTAAGTAATGCATCTTTGACCATCCTTATCACAGCCTCCTGTCCGACCTGGTCCAAACCTCAATCTACAGCTACTAATGCTAGCATCTTAGTAAAATAATGGTGGACAAGTAAAAAAAAAAAAACTATGTGAAAATATCTTGCGCACAAACCCAAAGGAAGTTATTATATTAAAAAATGACTCAATATTTGAAATGCAAGTTCTCATACGTGCAGCTATCACTGTGCATTACTTTCCGCTACAAGAGAAAATCTTCAGTCACACCTGAGAAACGGCCCGCGTGCCATCAAACCACATCACCATCTGAAAACAACGCTTTGTGATGCTTTGTCTGCAATATGTCCAGTGTTGCCCCAGCGAGAGCAAACAGCCATTAAGTTCACCGCAGTGCTTTTGAAGAGTTGGTCACGTGGGCTGATCCTTTTGAGTTCCATACACGGAAAGGACCCCGAGTGACCGGTTCTGGACCGTTCAACCACAAATCATATTCCCATCGGCCAAACACAAAGGGGGCCATTTCCCACAGGGAATGAGCACAAATATAGAGAGCAATATTCAGGTCACAAAAACACAGCTACTCTGTGTGTGGGGGGAGAGTGGGTGAGAGCTGCCTCTTTCATACACTAATCCTGTGTTGGATGAGGAATAATGATGCATGTTCTGCCTGTGTTTGATGCAGTCACACCACAGTTTTGATTCCAGGTTGGGACGCAGCTGATGCCATTCACATAAGTTCACATAGTTCACGTAGTTTTAACCATAGTTCCAAAATATCACTGCTACACCTACAAATTATACCAGACCTTGCAGAAACATATGTCATGTGAGGGGCTGAGATTATACTAGAAACAATATACTAATTCTATGACAACTTTAAACTTAACCCTATAGTTACTATATAAAATATTTACGGGGGGAAACACTGCATGTCTGATCTAATACAGTTGCGATCCAGTGTGGGAATACCACCTGATGTTTCTGATCTTAGATCATCTAATTATACTCTTCCACCCGATTCTACGAATCCAAAAACCTGTAACTAGAAAACCAGCAGTTGCTGCCAGTGTTTCTGTGCCTGCCGCGGTCTGGTCACACGGGGAGGCCCTCCGATCACATGCTGTGCAATCCCACCCAAAGCAGTTTAGCCATGTGGCAGCATCCTGCCCAGAGCAGATCAGATTATGTTGTTGGAAGGGATTATTGGATGTTTTGGCTATGATAACCTCACAAAGCACACATGGTATGGCTAATGATGTGAAATTGAAAAAAATAAGTCATGAATGGTCTGGCTGTTAAGCTTCATGGCTGAGCTGCGTAAGTAGCCGACACAATATGGTGCCTGTTTTAGGCAAAGCAACGCCCACAGCATAAAAAAACATGGCCGGTCTGATCATAAACATAAAGATAGAATGGATATTATTAATAATTAACTTTCTGTTTGTGTTCCTTAATGTAATTACAATGGTCACGTTACAGGAACTGAGCAAAGTTCATATTGTTTAAAAAACAACAGTGTTTTTTTAACAAGCTTTAACCTGACCTGCATTCAGGAATGAGCTCATTCAGATACAACTATGTTAATCTTTAGTACATTATGTAACAAGGCTTATGGTTTGCAGATCTATATCAGGTCAACTTGTAATTATTATCAATGTAACTATTATTAAGAAGAATCTCCTTTAGAGCAGATGGGTCGAACCGTCCACGCAGGACGCAAGAGAGGAGCAGCTTCTCCCTCTCGTATTCACGTCAACTCCTTCTGCAACCACACAGGCTGCCGTTTCTTTTGCCTCCGCCACATCACCTCAATTTCTTCTTCCCTCACTCTCCTCCTTCACTAGCACTCTATATCACCTCCTTGTTTGCCACCGTAAAGCAAAACACAGCTTGTTTCTGTGTATAGGGAGAAAAAGCTATTTCTGTGTCAGCCCAGAGCTGAGTCTAATTTTAAATCTAAATACCCTAATGCTACAGTACATAGTCACTGGGCTCCAGGGGAGTGATGCACTTAAAAATCAGAGGTTAAAATTAAAAGCTCCAGCCACTCATCTGGCTGAGGGGCTCCTGTAAGATCTTAACAGGGAACTTTAAATTAAATGTGGCATCATCAGAAATCTATTTGTATACAATGGTATTGTATACATTACATTTGCAAAGGTGTCAGTGCAGCAATCGGCTCTAACCAGGTGTTATTTAACTATATGTTAGGTAACAAGAATATTAAAGGGATGCATAGTGCAGCGGATGAAACGTACCAGCTGTCCTCATCCTCTACTGCTGCGCACTCATCCTCCAAATCCAGGACATCCACCTCATCCAGTGCAGTTTGGTCCACCCCTGAGTCGCTTTCTGCAAGTGTCTCTGACTCATAACTGTCCTGAGAGGGGCTCTCTGGTGTATGCCCTTGGGTATCCACCGCTCCGTTGCTGTAGGTCAAGGTGAGAAACCCCCCACACTGACCCCGATCCTCGTCTTCATCCTCCTCTTCTTCCAGCCTGTTGGTCACAGGTAGAGGCGACATCTCCTCGCTGCTGCTGTTGCTGTCCTGTGGGGGCGACAGCTCAAAGTCTGTGCTGCCCAGCTCACCGCTCTGCTCCAACCTGAGGCACGGGTGGGTCAGCCCCTCGTTGATGTTGGCGGCCGCTGTGACGTTGCTGTTGCCGCTGGCACCTCTGTGGATGATGGCCTTATTGCTCCCCCTGGTGCGCAGGGTCTCATTCTGGACCTCCAGCCTGCGGACAAGCTCCTGTAGCTTTCGGACCTCCTCCAGCTCCACCCCTGCCAGGTGTTGGCCCCCCTCCACTTCCTCCGAGCACCCGGACTTGGAGCTCTCCATGAGCCCGGTGGGGCTGCCACTGTCAGGCTGGGGGACCACACTGGCACTGTCCGGGACCACCATCCTCCTACTCTGCTGGAGGACATGGCAACATTCATGGGATGCATAATGAGGAGCAGCTGGATCATGCACAACACAGAAAACATGCTAGACTAAGCTTGATGTGACTACAAGAAGAAGCCTGTGTTTCAAGTTAAAGGCCATCATGCTACTGAAGGGACAGCAGTAAGACAACTCAACCACACACAGATTAGGTAGCACAGCTGAGAACAGGAGTCCAGCCTCTGGACCTGGAAGTTGGTTCGTTTACAAACATCCGGACAACAGGTTGTGTTTATAAGGAGAATCACATTTCTTCTGTTTACCCTGGTTATATGATGACTTAAGAAAATGTCTGTTCAAAATCCAGAAATGTCGTGATGCTGACAGAATAGCATGGTTGCTTGGTTTTACTGCTCATCATGAGTTGACTGCCTCTGTTTCTACATCCTGGAAAAAAGTCAGGGTGGTTTATTTGTTTAGTATCGTTGTTGATGCTGCAACTCTGGTGTTCTTTTTTGAATTCTCTTCCTATGAAGCGGTGTCTTGTGCGCCTGTGGTTCTAAGCTGGGCACCAAACAACAATAACAAAAATCAACCCACGGCTGCTCGGGTTCAATCACATGTGTGTGCTTGTTATCACACAGGAAGCGCCAGTATCACAGCTAAAAAGGCAGCAAACAATCTCTATTATTTACATGGCGACGTGAGGTTGCTAACTCAGCGTCAAGCTAGCGCCATGAAGACGCTGTGCATCGATACATTAACCTGGGAGCTCCACGGCAGCAGCTACAATGTGAGTAAGGAAACCACGCGTGTGTGTGTTGGGAATAGCCTGGTTGGTGTTAGCTGTGCTAGCATATGCTACCAGAGGAGTCCTACCGGTGAGTGAGCCGTGTTGTCCCAGCGAGCTTGCCCGCCGCTCCGAGCTCAAACTCCCCGGAGCTCCAGCGGTCGCATGAGTGAAGCCGCTAATTACGAGCGGGCGAAAGGGCTCCAGAGCCGGGCGGTGATTGTCAGGAACACACCGGGGATGTGAGCTCCCTGGTCGGCTAGTCCATGCTCTCTTGTTGCTGCCGCTGCGCCGCCGATAGCGTTGATCACATCGCTCGCCGCTAACTAGCTTGTTGGTGGAGTTGAGTTACAGACACTCACACGCACGCACACACGCTGAGTGAACAGACCTGCAGCAGCAGCAGCAGCACCTCCCCCCTCTCTACGGGGGGGTTTAGCGCCCCCTGTGGAGGAGATGTGGTACTGCAGTGGCATCTCCAGCCCACTGACCTCAGTAGGTTGAGTTCTATGCAGGAGGAGTTCCTAACACTGCTTTCAGACACGCACTGAGCTCCCCTGAAATGATCTGGAAGGAGTGAGGGGCTCCGGAGTTTGTCCTGCCAGGCCCCAAGTAAAAACTCTGCAGAACGTCTGAGTGAAAGGCTCCAGACTTTCTCCGGAGTTTCTCCTGCCACCCCCCCACCAGTAAAAGCTCTGGATAACGTCCGAGTGAAAGTCTCCGGACTTTCTCCGGAGTTTCTCCTGCCACCCCCACCAGTAAAAGCTCTGGATAACGTCCGAGTGAAAGTCTCCGGATTTCTCCTGCCAGCCCCCCAGTAAAAACTCTGCATAATGTCTGAGACAAGTGAGAGGCGCCGGACACTCTCCAGAGGTGCTGCATGTGGTAACGCAAATTTCTGAGTGCAACACTCTGGACTTTCTTTACAGTATACCCTGCCGGCCCACTAGAAAAACTCTACATAATGTCCGATTGAGAGGCTCCAGACAGAAGCAAATGGGAATCCAAATGTCTGAGTGAGAGCCTGTGGATTTTCTACAGAGTTTCTCCTACCAGCCCTTTTAAAAAAAACTCTAAATGAGCCCTGTGAGAACACAGCAGGGGATCCTCAGAGGAATCACTAATGGCGAATGGGCATGTTGATAATATTTCTCACACGCAACGGATGCAAAATTAATAAAAACCAAAAAGAATACAAATATCTCAGAATTAAAAAGAGGTGGCATACATTCCGTATCGACGAAGATTTCAAATGAGCTTTGGCAATGGGGGCCTACGCCATTGTTGATGTGCTGCAAACCAAAACATGTGATCTCTGCAGCTGAATTTATATGTTAGGTCCTGCCTCAGCCTGCTGCACCACCCCTCACCTGAACAGATTCCTGAGTTGGTGTGAATGTGTCTGGCCAGAGAATCTACTGCTGCGTTGCTCATATGTGAAAGAAAAATTCCGGAAAAAGTCCAGACCCCATTGTGCGAGCGCGCAACAAGTCCAGAGTCTATTTCTGAAAAAGACTTCAGGAGTTCTTTACATTAGTAAAGTTTTAATATTAGTGTCTTGTGGATGTAAAAATAATTGAACGTCAAATAATTTTCTCCAGTGAAACTCATTCAGAACAGGAATTGTTGTTATTGGCTCCTGAACACAAACAGTCAAATACTCCCATCTACTGGAGAGCTGTCTATATACATTACAGAAATCTATGCCTTGCGTTAGATTGTAATTTAAGCTTTGGGCAGCGTGTCGATAAACTTAAGTATGTTTTATTTTTAAATTAATTTAAGATATGTCAACATTTAAAGATAAAGAAACAATTTGGCATGCTTTTATCTTCTAGGATTACTGCAAAAAAAAAATTGTTTTTAAAGAGCTAATTTAAGTTTACAGGTTGGAACACACCTCGCCTTGCAGAGCTTTTATCCCCTTACAGCCCTGAAATAAGAATGCCAAGGCTCTGACGCATCCTACCTGAGAAAATACAGCAGGCTGAGTCAATCGTTTTCTTTGAATCAAAACTTAAAACATACTATTATCGTACCGCATTCCCTGATTCTAGTTTTTATTATTGTAAAGAGAGGTCATGATTAAATTTCTCCTACACGTTTACTTTAAAAAAAAAAAGTCTAACTTTGTTTTTATGTTATTTTGATGTGTTTTTACTAGTGTGTGTAACTTTGTTTTGAGAAATGCTCTAAAAATTGTAATATTATTATCATTGTTTGCTTTGTGTAACCTCCATTGTAGCCATGGGGTGTCGCTGTTAACATATTGTTGCAATCATCGCTGTATCTGAGCCAGAAAAGAGTGAAGCAAACAATTATTCTGCAATGATTAATGACAGTGGAGAATTGCAGTCATTCTACAATAGATAAATATAAATAAAAAAGGAAAACTATCTCATTGACTTTTTTAAAATGTAATTTAAAGTGCCCTAAGTAAAATTGATATTTCAAACACGATGATTATTCCACAGCTGGATCCCAGAAACCCTAACCCTGTGGTCATGTTGTCTCCACGCAAATACCAGGTCTTGCTTAGACAATGCATTCGATAATGCCAATGTTAGAGTGCTAAAGAAAAGAGAACAATAAGTTATGGTTTCAATAAATGCGACAAAGCAGTTAAAGGTGTTATAAACTGAGAACAGACATTGAGGTCCTGCAGTTAAGTTTATGGAGCGGTTGTTTTCCTTCATTTATCTTCCTCGTCCTCTTTCAGGAAGCTGTGACAGAACTCAAACTACCTGAATAACCTGTTTTGTAAGCGACAATAATATGTTGTTGCAGGAAAAAGCATGCATTAAACACAGAATACATCAGAATACTGGCGAACACTTAGGAAGCAGTAGTCCTGTGATAATGCACTAATTAAGCATACATTTAATGTGAAGTGTGATATTGGCCTTTTGGCTTCATGTTTGGTTTAAGGACGTAAACTGACTCTACCACCTATCATTAAGCTTTGTCCTCATCTGACCTGTCTTCTTGTGCTGCAATCTCTCCCTGTCACAGAGCACCGACAAGCCTGATCCTGAAGGATTTCTGGAAGAGACAGCAACACGCATTCCTTCACTTCATGCAGATTCATAAAAGCTCTCACGCCTCTTGGAAAGTAATGTAGGTTTAATATCTGACAATCTCCCTTATAACTGAATTACTGTTGTATATCTGTACAACTCATCATAATCCTGGTAAGTAAAATCCAACTGAAGCCAGCTCGAGGATACAAAGTATGTGTATGATCTCAAGTAGTTGCATGTTGCTGTATGGGCATGTTTCAGCAGGCCTGTGGTGGAAAAACACAGCCTCCTCTACCTTGAGCAATCAACGTACATAGGGATGGAATAAAAGCTCAGCTATTGATCTGTGAGACGCGTGGCTATGTCTTCGGTATGGGCTCTCCAAAGCACATCTATACTGCAGCTTCATGTGCACATGCTGCTGTTCATCTCCTTCATTCTAACAGTACACACGAAGTCCCTGCATGTTGAAACTAAATTCGGACATCAAAAGTCACTGTCAGCATAAACCAAATATCATGTTGTCAGTCTGGAATGTGCAACACCTGCAGCTCACCCACTCCCTTTTCTTCAGCAGGCTAGAACCTGTTGTAAATCTAGATGCAGGAGGCCTTCGGGGGGGTGATTCATTGAACCATTCAAAAACAAACAAACATATATTTGTAGGTCACGAGCAGCCACGGAAAACTGACTATGCATGCTCATGAAGAAGAATAACTGGACATTGCTACAATATTTGATTCAAGAGAACTTTCATGTCTATTTTATTTATTTATTTCGTACATAGAGCAGTGAAAGAGTGTACGTTTTCCCTTGTGTGCTGAGTAGTGGACATGAGGAGAGTGATAATGAATTCTTTCCTAAAGTCCTGTGACTTCCAATATAAAAAATCTGTAAATCATGTGCGTTGGTTAGTGGTTTGCACTTTTGCATCACAGGTAGCAGGCTCGAGGTATTTCTGTGTGGAGTTTGCATGTTCTCCCCTGTCTGAGTGGGTTTTCTTCCGGCTTCCTCCCACAGTTCATGCCATGCAGATTGGTGATAGGTGAATCGGAGACTTTAAATTGTTCGTCAATGTGAATGTGAGCATGAATAGTTGTTTGTCTCAGTGGGTTGGTCCTGTGATGCTGTCCAGGATGTGCCCCGCCTCTCGCCCCAATAGACTCTTCATTAAAAATCATTAGGTTAATTAATAGACTATTCTTGGTGTCAGTTTTATGTTGCAAACTTCATTTGTCCTTGCAAAAGGCTGACAAAAATACACTTATGTAGCTGGAGCGCTGTAAAGATGATTGACACTGCTGAAATGTCAATCTCACACCCTCTTACACCAGAAATAGGGAACATTTTGCAATAACTGAGTATGGACAAGTGCTAATTATAGATATTTTCATTTTTGTTTTCCACTTGTGTCCATTAGAAACAATCTTGTCCTAATAAATATGTTATATTTTATATGATGTTATATTTTCTAATAAATTCCTGAACTTAACATGACGCTGTGAAGGACAGTTTGATAAAATATACACAAATGCAACTCAAGCAAAACATTTTAGCATTGATTTTTTTATTTAAAAAAAAAACCCATTTTTTTTATGGCACGATTTAGCAGTATACGTGTGGTATTGTTAACACAGCAGGATCTTTGATGGATTTCCATTGATACAGTTGTTTGTTTGTATTTAAGCTACGCCCTGTCATATCTTTATTACTCTCTTTTCGGTCATTGCATGGAAAAAAGCCCGGAAAATACATCTATTGAATTCATTTACTTTGGGATCACAGACCGATTTTTTCCCGTAGCATCAACCCAAACACCATTTATAATCAAACATGGCAGCGTGGAAAACAGAGACAGAGGCGGAGCTGATGGGCAGGATTCCTGTCTGGTGTACGGGCACATAAGGGGGCAGGCGTGGAGAAGAGGAATCATGGCCGGCATGTTTTGGTTACTTCTTCACATTTAGTTCTTGATTTTGTTTCTTCTCCTCTTCAATGTCTGTGTGATCACAAGGCAGAGACACAAATTAGGTAATCAGTATGAGTCTGGATGTTGTCAGGACAAGAAAACAAACTGATATCTCTACACATTGCAATATCTGATGCACACACCACAGAACAATCATAATCTGAAGCATCACTGTCAAATATTGTAGCTCAAAATGTTTTGATCTCCGAAGAAAACTGGTTCCTACATTTCTCAGAAAGCAACTCAGTGGATGCTTGCCACACCCTTCGGGTTCCACACTCTGTTTGGGCTTTCTCTTATTATATGTTAAATTCAAAGTTCAATATTTGAAAAGCTTACATGCACCAGCAGTGTGTGCTAATGCTGCTGCTGCTTTCCCACTGACATACCAGTCGGTTGGGATTGTTAGTCAGCTGGGAGCCTCTCAGCCTCTGGAAGGAAAGGACGAGCACTTTGCCTCACTTTCACATAAACACACCAGATTTGAAGTGGGTCGCTTATTATTATTATTTTACTATATGCTGTATAATCTGTGCCTCATTGGCATGTGACAGCATTTTACATTTGGGGGGTATGAAGCTCCATCTCCTCCAGAGCAGAAAGAGATCTTGTAATAGGTGGATGAAGTGGGGTTGTGTGTTTCTTGTGAACATGCTGGCACTAAGGAAGCACACTCAGGTAGCAAGGTGTGTTGCTCCAGTTAATTAGTAATGCACTGTTTGCAGTTCATTGAGGTTCATGACAAACAGGGAGGCGCTGACTATGTAGAATAATGAGCTAAGGAGAAGGCAAAACCTGGATGGAGGCTGGATTACATGGACTTTTGTTAAGAGCACACTTCTTTACCCCTAAGCACCTACCTTTACTGGTTGGTAACAATGTGCTTTCTTTTGTAGTAATCCGTTTTAGGCTACCCTTGTTAAAGTCCTTGACTGCAGCAACATCGGGCTTAGGGGGTGGCACATCCATGTTGAAAGAGTTCTAATGGAGAAAAGAGGGAGAGGGGGAGAGAGTGTTTCATCACTGAAGATGTTATCTGCAGTGCGTGTCAATGCATGTACACCAATCAAGCCACACCTCAGTTAAAAAAGACAGGACTGGGCCGAACTCTGGGATTAGGTAACCAGTCACAAGAAACAACATGCACTTTACCACCTACCTGCCCACAATGAACAAACAGCTCTAATGTGGTGTCATATTTCATGGCACTGTTACTTACAGGTATTCAGTTCCACAAGAGAGACCTGGTCATTACTGACACATGTTGTATAATTATTTGCATTCACATGTGATCATTGAAGAGATTTCCGTAATATCAAACAAACACCTGGAGGGATAAGATAACAGCAATGAAGGAAGAAAATGTAAATTTTTATGTTTTAACGACATAACTTTATTCCCACAGGAATTGACTGAATCCAAAAGTCCATGTTTACTGCACAGTTTATTCTGCTCATGGTTTTGCATAAATCCAAAGAAATCCAGAGATTGCATTTAGATGCAGTGCCAGGTAGCCTATAATATTATAACAATGTCCACACCTTCACATTGTAAATCACAGCAAAAAGCAACCTGAAATAATAATGAGCAAGTCCCGCACACAGTGTTTTCATGCAAAGGAATGCAGCCCCTTCAGGTACAGTACCCTATACACGCCCCACAGAACAACAGAGAAATAAGCAGTACAGTAAGAGTATCAGCATGGTTTATACCAGGCATAACCACTATACACTCTAATAGATAGAAGAAAGTCTTATGATTAATAATGCTTTTTAAATGCATGATTGAAGAGAGATCCATCTCAGTTTACCTGGTGAAGGCTGCGCAGTGACAATGTCCTCTACAGGTAGGGTGCGTCTGTGTAATCCGTGCAAAGCCAACGGTTTAAATAGAGACAACACGCCCTTCTGCAAGCCTACGTGGAACCCACTGCTCCATCTCCCATTGGCTAGCCCACAGGAGGAGTTCTAATTGGACACCCTCCCTGTCTGGCTTCCCGGAGATATTATGGGTTGCTCCATGAGCACCTTTCGTCCGCCCCTGTCCCCGGCTCCAGCGCACTGAGCTCCCATTGTTGATGGAGTGGATGACTTCATGTTGTCTTTTTTTTTAACACAGTACCATCTAGTGGACTGATTATAATATAACACAATCTGACAAAAAAAAACAAATCCTCCAGAATAGTGTGTGAACGGCAAAGACACAACAGAATCCACTTCAGGGAATGTTAGATAAGATTAGTTTATTAATGCACTTTCCTGGGACAGTTATTCTCGATTTACATGTATACACTGAGATTACAGACAGACTGTGGACAATTTATCTTTCACTGAGACTTATTTTGTGAATAATAAACATATTTATTTCATCCATGCATGGTTCTAGTCTGATTGCAGAGGTTAATGGAGCATGTCCCACACCAGGCGAGAGGCAGGATACACCCTGTGTGGATTGACAGAGTGTAGCAGTGATATACTGCCCGATTCGGATTGTTGGCCAGGACCCTCATGCTGTGAGGTACCAGTGCTGACCCCTGAGTCATAACGTATTTGTCACAGCCCTTTAAATAAACAAATCCTATTTTAAAACATAAAAACTTGACAATGTAACTTAAACATTCATTCAACCGCATAATGTAGGACCGGAAGTAAATAAAGCAGCAGAGGATGAGATATCCTGACTTTGGTCCCTTTTAAGACTCTGGTCCTAAAAATTATGGCTCTACCCTTTTCCCTATAATGCAACATTTTGCTAGACCCTCCATGCCTTGTAAATAACCCACCAACAAAATACACATTTCGTAATACAGACTTTCTGTTATAAAGTTGTCTTCAAGCTTAAAAATGACATAAATACTCATCAAAAGCTGCAGAGGACATTTTCACATAAACTGACATTGAGTTTTAGCTGAATTTCCCCTTTAAGAAAAATGAAAATACAAGGCAATTGTGATTCCCTAGCACCATATAATATACTGCACAAATAACTTTGTCTAACGATAAATCCTCACCCACCATCTCAGAGACAGGGACTCAAGTCCTGGCAGTGGTGCGTTAACTTTGGCTTGTGGATTCAGCAGTGTTTGCTGGTTTGAAACAGAGGATGATCACACCCGTGTACTTGCTGGACTCCTGTTGACTGGATGAGGCACTTGCACAAGGACAAAATTAGGTCTTGGGATATTTTCAAGGGAGAATGCTACAGTAATATTATATTTGAAAATAAATTCAAAGAGACTAGTTTAACCTGGCAATTTGAGATCTCTCAGAGAGTTCCTCTGCGTCTTCTCAGCCCGAGAGTTTCTGCTGTCTGTCATAGATAGCAGTGGTGATTCCCCATGTGATGCATGATCTTAAAATAACAAGGGAGCCTCCTCGGTAAAGCAGAGCCACACTCTGCTCCCGAGACATCCACAGCATCCTCCAACAAGCCATGACCCCTTTCACCTCTCCTTCCACCTGTGCCTGCATGTTTGCCACCAGCACAGAGAGCGGGTAGATTGCCAAGCTGCTTGCCATGGAGGTCAGCGCCCCTGATACAAAAGAGGAAGCCATTGGATGGGCCCACTCTCCCGCCACAGTAGCACATACGGGCCCCTTCAGACCAAAGTAGATGGAGCAGCCAAGAGCATTGCGGGCCGCGATGGGCAGGAAGGCTCTGTAGTACCCAAGGGTAAGCCTCTGTGCCCTCAGCCTGACAAGAACACTCTTCAGGGTGGGTAGATCACGGTCGTTCCGGCCATTCTGCAACACATTTTGCACGCGCTCAAAGGGGGTAAACACCACAGCTTCCACCAGACCTGCACCAAACCCAGCCAGAGCAGGCAGGGCAGAGGTGGAGATGACACTTTGGGATGATAGCGAGAGTTGGTGGTGGATAGCTTCCTGAAGACCGAACAGCAGGGTGCCATTCAGTGTCTTCATCAGTAACGGTGGCGCCACTCCCCTGAAGAGCTTCCTAGGCCCCTCTTTGAAGAGCTGTCCCACTGCCTTGGGAAAAGGTTGGTTGTGGATTTGCTGACGGAAAACAGTCTTGTAGACAGGGAAGGCAACGATGGTGGGGAGGGTGGACAGCAAGCTGGACATCCCTCCATTCAGGAAGCACTGGAAATTAAACTTTGAGCGCCCGAGGCCCTCTTCGTCTTCTTCGTGGTCAGGACTTGGTTTCATGCTTAAGCTATAGGTAGGAATGAGAACAGAGATCATTTCAGGCATGCACTGATCCCGGAGGTCATTCCTAATGAAACTGAAAATGGATGATGATCACACGTCGAATTTCACACCAAAATAAGCACTATTAGAGACTTATAAATATCAAGAATTTAAACATTAAGGGCACAATCTAGGGTAAAGTAAACAACAATTTGTACAATTTAGATGAAACCGACTAGTGACATTATAGTTTACCAGTTTACCTGGCTAAGCTATAGGCAGGGAGGAAAGAAATTATGAAAATGAAAATGAAAATGAAAGAGGACCACACGTCGAATTTCAAATAAATGGCACCTAAATAACATCTGGTATGTAATTTAATCATAAACATATAAGAAAGAGACATTGACTCACCCCGTGTGCTATCGCCAGGTCAGGAAAACAGTCAAGTGTATGTGGAGCGTCGTGTCGACTATGATTTCCTCCCTCTCTGTTGAGAAGTGAAAGCGCGGCAGGGAGGCGCTTAGTGATTTCCGTTCATCTTCACACACGTTCGATTCCGGTCTCTGTTTCCAGCCGAAAATATAACTGTCAAATCTGATGGAGGATAATTCTCTCGGTGCACTGTCTGTGATTGGCCCGCTTCTTCAACAATAGCCATTGGTCAGGACCGGAGACGTCTTCTGCTCTGGGATTGGTTGTTTCGCCCATCGCTTTAAACCCCCCCCGTTAGGAATAAGGGCGAGTCCGGCGAAAACACAGCTGCACTTATAATGTGGTCCTCTTTAACAAATGGGAAAGTGGGAATTAGACATTATACTAAAAAAGTGAAGGAATTTCACAGATGATGGCACTGACCATGTAATTTTGACCAGTTTTTTTTTGTCACAGGAAATCATTAATTATCACATCACTGGCTACACTTACACTGAACGTCTTCAGTCCAAAACACTATAGAAAAATTACAGTTCTAATTCTCATCTCTCTATGAATATTTACCATCATGAAATTATATATAACAAATATATATCATATATTCAATTATTTGATGTGTTGTATTTAATAAAATTTTTATAAACCATATATTACTTGTTTTCTAATAATTTCTGCAATTATAAGAGCTTTTATAAAAAATTTTAAAAATACAATATATGTTCACTTCATATCTGAATCGTGATTATCATTTATTACTGCATTGCTAATTCCTTGATTTAAATTCCACCTACCTTAATTGAGCATGTTTTCTTTGAAGCTACATTTGATCCTATATTTATCTTGTTAACCACACTGTTTTAATTTTACTCACACCATTATACTTGCACATGCATTTATCAATGCTGTTTGTGGTTTATAGTGGTATGTTCTGAAATGTGTCTTTTTCAATAATCAGCTTTTACTAATGCATTTATAAAAATAGGTTATATAGTTTTAGACAATCACATAAATAACAAAACAAACAGTGTTAAAGATTTTATGCATATTCAATTTTATTAAGAACACACCCTCAGATATCTGGCGCATTCATCCTACTGAAAAAGTAAACACAAACACTTGGAATATGCACATTAATGACAAAACCTTCATCCTGACATACAAAAACACAGTGAGAGAGAGAGAAAAAAGCAGGTGAAATTTCTGAAGGAAGCTCCAGCCCGCAGAGACCCCAAGCTAAAAACCTGACAGCTTCTCTATAGAAAGGATAAATCCTGGACACTGGGCAAACCCCACTCAATGAGGGCACCTCAAGAGCTGAAAGAAACATCCCCAAACGTCTCCAGCCTGTTTGGAAACGTGCACGCTCTTCATCCAGTGACAAAATAAAGATAAATCTGTGGTTGAGGGAGGGTGAAAGACGGGTGGAAAAAGTAATTTCATTTCAGGCTGTTGAGGCACTCTTGGTTGAGTGGAGCTTCAGTGGCACTGTAAACTAGTTCAGTACACATTCACTTCATTATAATGTAATCAGCAGAAGATACAAGAGCAACATGAAAAACTACACTCTTTCATAGTAACAAAAAAGCACTGTAACAGCTTTATTTGCCAGATGCTTCTCCTGACCACTGGGACCTGTCAGGTATAATGATACAAGCTCTTTGACAACAGACTGAAGGGACTCCCTGAGAGGAACAAATGGTCAGGAGAAACTCTGACTTATGTTATGAAGCAGACAAAGTTTGTCTTGGATAAACGTATTCATCCATAATACAATAAATAAGCTGGTGCCCCGCACACAAATGGACACTCTTCATAGGGCAAAGGAACTCAAGGGAGCGGGGTCAGCATTAGTAACAGACAAAACAGAACAAAATCCTTCCTTTTTCGTAATTTTTTCTTTTTTATGGTTAGTTAGCTGAACATCTTTGATAATGGTTGTGTTGTGGTTGGGGCAACTCCCTCTTATTTGGTGTAACAGCACAAACGTTTATATACCACTTGTTACAAGGGGACATGGCTGAACAGGTATGACACCGACTCGCCGTTGTGAGTTCTACGGATGGCCTCTGCAAGGATCATGGAGATGTCAATGACCTGGAGGTAGAGAAGATGGGAAGTTGTGAGGAAAACTGGACTACTGACAGACCATTGATGCTATATGCAGGTCTTCTATAAAATAAAAACAAAACAGTAAACCAGAAAAAAACCAAAATAGTCTCGGAAAAAAACATCCACTTTTTATGAAATTAAATATTTTAGTTTTTACATCAACAAAAGACAATCAAACCTAGAAGGCCCATCGGAGAGCAAACCACCACCAAGGTAAACCCCCATCAAAACTCCTGGATCAGCCAGTTTATCCAAAACTACTCCATAAAACTAATGGATTTTTCCTTTGTTCATGCCCCATGGCTTCAAAGATATTTCATGGAAATCTGTTCAGTAGTTTTAATACTGCTAATCGATAGACAGACACAAGTGATTGCATTACCTCTTGGGCGGTGGTGATAACTGCATTTTCCACTTTCAAAGTAATTAGGGAACATGTCATCTGCTCACTTGTGTATTTTTAATAGTTTGGGACAACAATGGAGCTCTATCACAGAGTGGAATGAGCCGGTGACATGTTCCTTCATTGCTTTGAATGTGGAAAATGCAGTTATTAGCACCACCTAAGAGGTTATGAAATTACAATATGTAATATTGGTGTATCAAACACCTTGACGTTGGTTGCCACCTGCCAATAAACAGCATGAAAAAGAAGATCAGTCCCACATTGTCCATTTGTGCCAGACGCTCAAACGTGTTAAAGTGCTTTTAGGTCAATTGTCGATTATACGCTTGTGAATCTTGCTGTTAGCTGCAGTTTCGTTTCATGTAGTTCAGAGATAAACTCTGCTTTGGTTTCACTCCCACTGACACACCCTAATGAAACTGCATCTCTGACTTAAGTTTAGGTCACAGAGGAGAGCATTGAAAAACCCAACCTTGAGAAGGCCCCTAAAATCGACTGGACCACCAGAATCTACTGTAGCAGCAGCTTGGTTGAAACAAAAGAGCTAACACCCTTTCCAGAGAAACCTCTGCAGTGGTTCAAGCTTCACCAGCTGAGCCCTCCTCTTGAAGCTGTGGTCATTATTATGGATCACTCATAAGTCAACGTGACGAAGAAGAATAGTGTAATGTGCTTCCTTTGGCTCCGTAACTGACTGCTGTTGCTTTTCAGCCATAGATATCCTTTGGTGTGTGTGTGTGTGTGTATGTATAATAAAAAAATTATTCATACATGTATCCTGGACCCCCAATCAGAAGGATCCGCCTAAAAATGTTATGGTAATTGGTACAGTAGTTTGCGCAATCTTGCTAACAGACAGACAAATAAACAAACTTAAAAGAAAACATAGTATCGTTAATGCAAGTAATAACTAGTTGCACACTTGCATAAGTCAGAAGTAAATATGGTATCCTGACCTGAATTTTGGGACAGTGTTTCATCTTCTCCTCCTGAGGGATCGTATTGGTGACAACCACAGCTTCAAAGCAGGCATTGTTGATACGTGAGATAGCTGGGCCAGAGAAGATGCCATGGGTAAGGATAGCATACACCTTGGTGGCACCGGCAGAAATGAGTCTAAGGGGATAAAAACAGTAAAGAATTACATACCTCCACATCCCTGGATATATTGGGGAACAGAGGTCCCTATATGAAATTCAGTTATTGATCTCTTTGTATAGTTTGACACCCAGTCCACAGTAACCACAGTCCTCCACCTGACTGTAGTCAAGTTCTTTCTTATGCTGTAAAGTTCCAAATTTATTTTTTAACAGTAAATAATAGTTAAGGCTTACTTGTCAGCAGCATGGCAGACTGTGCCACATGTGTCTGCCATGTCATCAACTAGAATGGCTACCCGATCGGTCACATCTCCGACGAGAACCATGCGGTCTACCTCGTTTGCTTTTTTCCTCTCCTTGTGAATAAGAGCAAAGTCCACATTCAGCCTGTCAGCTATAGAGGTGACCCTGCAAGACGAAAGAGTTGTCCATGAGTTACAGCTGGTGTGGATAACAAAGGGTATAAAACAGTAAATGTACAAGTCAAATTTGAGCCCTGTCAGAGATAGGTTCACTCAACAAAAGTTTAACCTTCAATGAATTAGATGTGTTGAGATTAAACTATACACAAGGGGGGAAACCCATAGTCAATGGCCTAGCACGCATACCTTTTGGCTCCTCCTGCATCAGGTGAGACAATGACACAATTTTTCCATTCAAGGATGTTCTCCTTGATCCATTTCAGCACCGCTGGCTCTGCATACAAGTTATCAACTGGGATATCAAAGAATCCCTGGAAGAAAGATTAATACAGATAAATAGACTGGGGTAGGAGGAGCTAAACATCTACTAGGTGCTGGCAGGAATAGAAGGCTCCCCTCTCCCTTTGCTGATATATAAAAGTCAGGCAAGGAGAGTCTAGTTTCTAACATATTATCTCCAAAATCCGGCACAAACAGGTTTAGAACGCATACAAAAAATATATAACCCTAAGGGCTGATTAGTGGCAAGATGGTGACGCTTTTCTGTTAAGGTCCCATTCTGGGTCGCTCACCTGTATCTGTGAGGCGTGCAAGTCCATGGTGATGATATGGTCGGCGCCTGAGACTGACAACATGTTGGCCACCAACTTGGCAGAGATAGGAGCACGGCTCTACGATGAAAATAGATCTCTTCAGTCACATGGAATAAGTGGACTGGCAAGCATGGCTAGCTTCTAAAAATAACACTAAACTGAGAGCGTAACACATCAGTCAATTATATTGCAATACACATAACTATAAACCTCAATGTATTAATGTGACAATACTTTCTTTACATCTATTAATACCGTCACTCAATATTTAGCACAGCAAAAAACATCCACTGTGTAAATGCTAAACAGATTGAGGCGTTCACTTTATATTTTGCTACATCATGTTAAATATATTCAGGGCAAAAATATAGCAATTATTGTTCATAACATTCATCATAATATCAAAAGATCACTTCTACTTATAAAGATACAGATTTAGATTTGTTTTTTTAAAACATGCAGAACATTCCAGTCATGCAGGATGATTAAAATGATGTGAGAGCAGCCAGGAGAAGCATGAGATGGGAAGTGCAGTTGATTCATCGGAGCACACAGAACGAAGGGAGCGGCAAACAAACAACACAAATAATAAAGCAGATAAGCCTCGTTGAGACTTTGTTGATGGACATGGGTGGCAAGCTTCTTGTCATGATGCTGGATGGCAAATGGCATGACAGAAGGAAGTAGACATATCCCTCACCCCCACCTTGTCCTTCTTGTCTTGCCGGGCGTAGGGGAAGCAGGGGATGACAGCGGTGACCCTGGAGGCCGAGGCGATCTTGCAGGCGTTTATCATGATCAGCAGCTCCATCAAATTATCGTTGATCTCGCCACAGCCGCTCTGCACGATGTAGACATCCTCCCCACGCACGCTCTCCCCGATCTCCACGCTGCCAGGGCGACAAGCAACAAACAGAGATCAGCGCCATGGAGCGAACGCACCGTGGGCAGGCGAGAGATGGATGAGGCGGAGTAAACAATGGCTGGTGTGTGCGTGTGGTCTGGTCTGCAAGGTGGTGGAGGCTAATGGACGCTGGCTCTTCACATTGTACCCTCAGCTCCTTGCTCAGAATTAGCAGAGCGGTTGTCAGTTAGCATGACTGCTCAGGCGTGCGCGGACTACAAGTACCCATGGACACCGCGCCTGGTTACATACGCGTCGCTGGTCTAACTGCGTTCACCGCCGAATAAAGCAACACCAGGATGATAACAACTCACCATGTCTCCTGGTTGCTGAATTTCTTCGTGACAACCTTCCCCAGCTCGAGACCCAGGCGGTCTGCTATTTTCTGAGACAGGTCCGGATGTGAGCTACCGCTGAATATTTTGATGTTCGGCATTTTGTTGCGGTCCAGGGCGTCGTTCAGTCCGAGGCGGCGGGCGGGTCCGGCGGAGGTCGAAGAGTCGGCGATGGCGACTGGGAATCGCTCAACTGTCTCAGAGCTACAGCGCGGTTCTCTACCTATCCACCATTATGGCCCACATGTCACGCGTGCGGCAGGCTGTCCATCCCCCCGGAGCGGCGCGCACGCTTTCACTTACGTCCGTGCCGCGGTGACGTCACTCCGCCCTGAGCATAGATCAGCGGGAGCACGTGAGCGCGCTGAGCTCAGCGACTTTAGCTAATGAGCACAACGAGTAAGCTAAAATACAAGGAGACAGATAAAACCACTTTTAGCTGCCTCTTATCCTCCGGTTTTACATTTCCATTGCCTCTGATAAATGATCTATTTTTAAAACATGTTTATTAGCTCTTACATATTATTAATGTTTGGCAACTTTTGTGTTTCCTGCATGTGGGGGAAACTTTCCCCTTGTTAGCTAAATCTAACTTTCTCCGTTTAGCAGAGACGTGTGCCTGGTTTTACCTTCAGGACCCCAGAGTCATGGCATGGTGAGCTTATGGACGAGCTATAATAAAGGGAAGTGTCTTCCAGAGGTAAGAATGAAACATACAGGGACAGCACTGCTAATTTAACTCCATCGCATCTTTTCTGTGAAGACGTTTCACATGCGGACATAGTAGGAAACAAGTGTTTGCTAAAGACAGTAACAATCGCTGAGTTTTATTCACCTGTCACAATAAGCCATGGCAGTGAGCCAACATGCGTAATACCAGGACTCTGAAACCAAAGCAGCTAAATGATTCTGAATTCCCTTTTAATTCACATCTGACATCGTCCGATCGAGACACATGGAAATCTCCACCGTGCATAAACTAATAACAGTTGCCGTGGCATATTACCGCATGTTGAGGTGGGTTAAATTGTGTGTGTTTTATTCTAGATCTACATCCACTGACGGTTATATTTTCACTGGATTATCTTCTGTTTGGTTTAGGCAAAGAGGAACTCTGGCTGGTACTGGGCTTAGATACAATCCTATTTTCAAATAGCACTCACACAAACAACTCAGAAAATCCCATTTTAAATAAACTTCTCTTTACTGTAAATACCCCCAAAAAACCAAAGGTTTTTCACTGTTGAGTCAAAGTCAGTTTTTGCCAAAGGTAACAGTAAGATCCTGCTGCAGATCCTAATGACATTTGTTTAAAGTAATTCGAACTGACATCCTGTTACTACCACCGGTTCTCTGCATGCAATGTCATTTCCAACTTCTCTGAAAGAGTTTATATAATATACTTTATTGCTCTTAAAACATGAGTTAACTTTGTACACAGACATAAGACCACAGTGACGACAAGATCATTGACAGTAAATAAAAACAGGAATGAACAGGGGCACATAAAGAAACAATGGATTAAGCCATGGCGGACTTATCATGTGAATGAAACACAGACAAATCCACACAGTTTTGCAAAGCAACTGAACAATGACAACCACAGATAATTTTTACCGTAATGTTAAAATGTTCAAGTGTTGATGAAAGAACACTGTCTGACATTTTGGCTTATAAAAATAAACATGTCCCATGCTTTATACTCATAATATACTCTTTAAAATATATGATTTGCTATTAGTGTCTATGTTACATTACTACTATAAATAATTACCTTACAGACATGTTTAATCTTGTCCTTTTTACAAAATACAGAGGTTGGATAAATCTTAATGTTACAAGTAATTCTTTAAAAGTATGTCTTAGTCTCTCAAATATTTAGTATCTTATTATTTACATAACAGTGTAGAATAATACATTTTCCATATTGAATATCATTTGCAAAACATTGACATGTTGCCACCACAGCCTTTCATTCTTGTCTGGTTTTCCACTTTAAAATAGGAACATTTTCTGAACAAACCTTCGATGGTCAAAGTATATGGCCCAGAAAGTAGCGGGAAAGACATGCAGTACAGTGAAAGAGAAAACACTGCGTATGGTTATGGAAAGTGCCACATCAATTGCAAAGGAAAAACTGTTAAAAGAGAGTGCTTTACAACACCAAGGATGGGCACTGAAACCAAGGAGAGTGCAACAAAGCTGATATCCTTATTACCTTTTCATATTGAAGATTAAATTGTCAGTATAAAATGAAAACTATTATAAGTGGGCTTTATTTGTTTTTACTGTTCAGCTGTGAGTGGAAAAAAGAATTACAGATAAGATTTAAGAGATATTTATCATTAATTACAAAACGTGGAACTGGCTGAAAATTGCAGCAGTACTAAAAGATAACATGAAAAAAAAATTAGGTACAATTAAATTAATACCATTATTGTTTTATAATGATTCAATATGAAACATTTGTAAGTTTGATTTAAATGACTATGTATACTGTATGGCATTTAATATCATACAATGAATTTTCATATTAGTTTCCAAACAGTGAAATCCCTTGATTCACGGATGATTCAGTTAAATGCCATGTGTCAGGGTGGATGTTTACAAAACAATATTACAAAAAAAGTTTGACAAAAATCCCAAAGGACTGACCAATAAATACATTTTATTTTCAAGAAAAATAAATAGTGTATTTATTGTCTTTAGTATATTGTAGCCCTGTTGCCACTATTAAGTTGGTTTCACAGCACTTTCTCTTAACAGTATGTCCATTATACATGTTAGGCCAGCACAACTATAAAGCCTCTGTGATTAATATCCAGGAATAACAAGAGGATGAGACACAAAGGAGATTTCAGACAAGAAACAGATGTGTTAGTTTTATTAAAATACATAGAAAACTACTTTTGTGTGTTTCTTATATAGTTGCTAGATTGCACAATGTATTACAGCACATAGAAAGCAAATTTGTTTATATTGTATCTGAAAACCTGAATAAAAACAAGGGTCTTTTGAAACGTATAAGCTTTAACCTTGAGGAGATGAATTATGTAAAACTGGTGTTGCGGACTCAAGTGAGTTTTTCAGCAGCAGAGTGAATAAAACAATGCTGAATCCAACATTAAAATACATAAATTTCAACTTCAGAGCTAATTTCAGAGGTTGTGCAACATCCTATAGCGATACGCTTACTCACTTGCAAGTGAATGGCTATGTTTAAAACTATGATTCACAACATGTGGGATGCATGTGAGCTAGTGGTCACTGAAGGTGTAAAATACACTCTGTGCATTATCAGTGTACAGTGTGGGTATTCCTTCTCTACAGCTGAGTGAGGTAACAAGACTCATTACTGTACAGTGGATAAGACTGTGACTTGGGTCTCTGCTACATTGTCTGCCCTGAACAGGTGTGTTTCATACCTGCACTGTTAAAGTGAGAGAATGGGCTTCTGTCAGTCAGTATAGTTTAATACTGTATGACCGACTTGTCTTTCAGTGGTTATTTTCCAAGACTGTCCCTTTCATTTGGACTCTTGTATCAGTATGCCAGACACTGTTAACATAGCCAACAGAGATCTCCATTTTGTATTACAACAGTTAGATATTTCAACAAACGAACACATCACCATCTAACCAACCAACGCTTCAGACTACGCATTTTACAGAAGTCGCTACTTGACGAGATCTCTGATATATTTTTGTCCAGTGCATACATTTATTTCTGATGATTTGTAATAGTTCTCTTAAATCAGTACATTTCAAATATATTCTTAACCTTTTTTTCTTCACAAAACTTTATTATTTGCTAAGTAGACACAACTCAAATATACATTACATATAAAATATTATACTTTGATGACTTATGTGTTTTGTGAATATTAGTATGAGGTGATTAGCCCTGTGTCACCCAGTCAGTCATAGGGTTCTTATTCCATTGTGCATTAGTTAGGTGTATCCTTATATTTCAAAACAAGATCCACAAGGCTACCTCAGGGCCTGTAAACATGGGATGGAACAGCTGCATTGTAATTTTTACTGAGGATGATTCATTGCACGTCTTGTAAAAAATGTAAACAATGAATAAATAATGAATTTGGATAGAGTAGCCAGCCACCAAACCGGACTGTTGTGATTACATCCCAGCCAGATTTATTTTTACTGGGCAGGTAGAGTTTTAATGGGTCGAGTAAGGGAGCTCATGTTATTGGTGTTCGAGGAAACTTGAGGGCTCACTGTCTTTGTTGGCAAGCTGCTTGAATGTCCCATTGATTCTTCTGCTGCACGCAGAAGCAAAGTGTAGTTGATAGCTACTTCCTCAACTTTTCTCAATAGCTGCAGCCTTTGGGCTTCTGAACGAACCCCCCTGACCAATTTAATGAAGGTTTGAGTTAGTTCACACAATACTTGAAAGCTAGCTGAGACAACAGCAAGCATACGTGTTGGGCTTTTTTCAACACTTGCCACACGTCGACAAGATGCTCTGAATTCTTTGAAGCGCACAGCCAGCTCTTGTTTGTACTCTGCAATTCGTGAGGGCTGAAGACGGGCCTCGCCCTCAGCTTGTGGGCTATTAGCACACTGACGCAGGATAGCTAGCAGCTCATTAGCATCCAACTGTGCATTTAGAAAACCATCGGGTAAGCTGAATGTTTTTCCCTGTAGAGCCTGTACCCGTGCCAGGCTCCCCTCTAGTGTACCACAGGCTCTTAGGTCAATCTCCTGTGTTTGTGGCTCCTCCTCTTCCTCCTCCTCCTCTTCCCCACTGCAGTCCTCTGCATTAAGAACCTGCAGTGTTTTACTTACTACAGGGAAGGTACATGAGTCTAGCTCCATGCCTGGAAGGACCTGAAGGGGTATGGAGTATGAGACCTCATCCTTCTCACTACTTTCATCTGCAGCCTCACACTTCCTGTAGCAAAAACAAAATGAGCAGCATTTATCCTTGTCATCACTGTCTTCACTGGGCAGGGTCAGCAGCACCTCACTAGTCCCCTCTTTACTTTCACACAGTAGCTCTTCTCCCTGAATAAAATAAACACCCTTTTTCCCCTTCCCGTCTGCCTGGTGAGACTGAGTGTGGACTGGCTCTACTGGAGTGGGGAGCCTCAGCCCTGTGGCCCTCACTCTCTCCATCTCCTTCTCTAGACTCTTAGCTTTGGGCTTCACCTCAGCATACACAGGTGCATTGGTGCTATTATCCAGTTCTCCAATGCTGTAGCGCCTCTGGAGCTTCTTATATTGTGGAGCTCCAATGCAATCTGCCTGAGAAGTACAGGTGGGCAAGCAGGATCCCTGCTCTACTCTTGGCTCTCTTGACTCAAGGCTGGTAGAGCGTATTCTTGTCGTCTTAATCTCTAAGGTCTGAGGTCTCCTAGTAGCACCTTGGGTGTGAGGAGCTTTGGAAACTGCCGGAGGGGTCTTCGAGATAATTCTCTCTCTGCCTCTGTTTTGTGTCTCTGTTGTTGAGCCCACTGGTGTGTCAGGTAGTCGCATGCCCCTACACATTCGCTTACAGTCACAGCTGCGTCTCTGCTCCCTGGAGATACCCGGTGCCTTTAGGACAGGGCTGGTGCGAAGCTGGCAGGCACAAGGAGTGCCTGAGGGCACAGGTGAGGATCCCTGGGGCAAAAACTCTCCTTGGGATGACTTGGGTTTCAGCAGCTCCTCTAAAAACTCTAACTCATACTGGCGGACTTTCTGCAGTTGAGCCCTTCGCTCATCTGTTTCTCTTCGCATTCTTGCTGGGAATGTAGCTGAAAGAAGGTTTCTAAAACTTAAGAAAGGGGCACTGCGTTGGGACTTACCCTTACCACTGCCTTGCTTCTTTGAGTCTCTGGCTGGGAGAGTGGATGCCATTTCTACAGATGGGCTAGGTGTTGTTGGATCATCTAAAATAGGAAAGGATATGATAGGACATTTCTGTGTCGCCTGGTGGGATTTGCCCTGGGAACACTCAGTCTGGCTTTCAGCTGCTTCTTCTCTCACTGCTTTAACAGGCAGACGAGGGGAGTACTTGGTTTGTATTTGAGGGCTGGGTTTTGCCAAACTGGGATCAGCTCCTACTCTAACTGCATTTTCTTTAGTGTTAGCCAGCTGGAGGCCTTTTGCCCGAAGACGTTCATCATCTGTTTGGGAGGACGATTGAAACACTACTACCTTCTGAACCTGTGGGTCTTTCAGTCTTAGTTGTGGCCCTGGATCATGTTGCACTGGGCATGTGCAGAAAAGGTCATCAACTGGTAGAAGTTCTGTAGAGCTTGAAGGCTTTATGGTCTCACTAGAGGCAGTTTCGGCATCTTGGCACATTTTTGTGGGGGAAATCTTGGCAGAGGCAGTTCTGTCCACAGGCAAGAGGATTGGTAAGGCTTTGTTGCTAGCTTCTGTATTAAGAGGTGTTGTTTTCTTCCTCTTTATACCCTCAGAAAGATTTTGGCACAGTGTCTCCCCAGATAAATTTGATAGCATCTGGTTCTTACTAACTTGAGCTGTAAGTGAAGCATCAGACACTTTAAGTTCATCGGGTGACTTAGAAGGGGGATCAGGGGTGTTTGCTTTGGTGGAGTCAGAGTTTGCCTTCATTTCTGCTTTCTGTTCAGTCTGAATAATATCTTGATTCCCCCCTTGCTCTCTCACAACACTGAGTATTGCTGAGTCTTGACTGGGACTGACTTTAAAGGGAACAGTCTTGCTGAGGATTACTTGCTTGGTTGGACAGCCAGCACGAATCTGACCCACAGAGAATGCCCCCGTACCAATAGTTTTTGCAGTGCATCCAGGGATAGCCAGAGGAAAATCACGACGGCAGAGAATACGTTCCTTGTTGATATGGTGAGCCAGCAGGTAGGCCTGGTTCTGGTTCTGCTTCATAGCTGATACCATCTCAGAAACATCTGTCAATTCTGAGGAGTTTGTCTCATGGCCTGAGTCCAATGATGATTCAGGTGTAATGGCAGCTAAAACAATCAACCCTGAGAAAGAAGACAACACAACACATAGTTAGGATAATCAAGAAATAATGAATATAGATAACACAGAATTATAACATTTTATATAAGTGTGTTACTGTAGTTTTTTAACCGGACATTTGCAGTTGAGTGGAATCATCTTAATTTCAAACAACAAAAATCATTTTTGGAACAGTCATCCAGGATTGGATTTAAATCCAGCTATATGTATCAGTGGGCTTGCCTCACCCAATTGGAATGAACTGTATTTTTTCATGCAGATGGGTGTGCTTAACTGGTGTATACAGACCATCAATCATCCTACTCCTATGTTTATGGAATCCAAAAATTAGCTGGCCTTGTTGTCAGTCTCACAATATTTATTTTAAAAGAGTTTTAACTCTTTAGACACAATGTTGTGTCATATTTTTGTGTATCCTGTTGTTTTTCATTTGATACGAGGAATAATAGTTTAAGAATGACTTTTATATTCTAGTTTGAGTCATTCCGATTTTTTTCAGTAAGGCAATCTTAAAGCCTCTACCTCATAATATTATACATGTATTGCTTTAAAATTAAGAGATTACATGATTATTTAGCCATTTCACAAAGATATTTGCTGAAGTAAATATGGAGATTATATACTGTAAATGTACTTTGTAATATTAATTGATAAAAAAAGCAACATTTCTTTTATATATTAGTGCTACATGTAGTTCTTTGACTGAGATGTGGGCAGTTGCATGACTGAGGTTGTTGACCTGCAGTCTGTGTTGGCTGCTGAGGGTGATGGGGGAAGTCCTCAGAAGCTGCCAAAGCCTCTAGCGCTTGTAAGGTTGACACCAGAGCATCATCAAGCTCCTGGGCATGATCTCGGACTGTTCTCGTGGCCACATTATCGATAAGAGTCACAGGCACATCTTCCTTGGCTTGGGCCAGCTTCCCAGAGGTGACTGCTGGGCTGGCACTGATACGAGCCTTCCTCGCTCTCTTTTGGTCATCCTCATCTGAACTGTTGTCCCTGAATCCAGGTGGTGGGGCAGCAATAGCAGGTGGTGGTGGTTGCAACTTCTCTCCTCCAGTATGTACCTCCTCCTCCTCGTCCTCTTCTTCATTACCTGGTGGCGGAAGGGCCATGAGATCAACAGCACCTCCATCTCGGGAGGCACAAGCACTGGAGCAGTGTTTTCCAGAGCTCCCACTACTGTTCACTGCTCCTGACAGACCCTCTGCCTTAAGCCTGGCTTTGCAGGAGTCACAGAAGTATCGTGATGTTTTCTGGGATTGACCCATTGTTTGGGCTCGGATTCTAAATCCTGCATTCTCCACTGCTGGGCTCTCTAAAACCCCAGTTATTTCCTCTGTACTCTGCTGGGTGGGGTCTGACTTGGTGCGAGGCCGACCTGGGGGCTCCTGAGAAATAAAGTTCTCATTGATGTCAAGTTCAGTGTGTGGTTGGATCTCCTGAAATTGTTGTTGCTCTCGAAGGTGGACATGACACAGCCCTAGGTGCTGAGGCTCTGCTGGAACTACGGCCCTTGAAGACCCTGACTCTCTGTGCGAGCTTTCCCTCTCGTCCCCTCGCCGACTTCCACTTGGCAAGCTGGTTGCCCCGGAACGTGGGTGGGCATGGTGGGAGCTTCTGTAATCTGAGGATAGAATTGTCAGAGCAGTGAAGAGTTTGAGGTATCAAGAACTAGGCGGTATAGAGAAGATCCAGATAGGAAAGCAGAGGCGACAGCTGGTGGTCACATGGGGGTTACTTGGTATTTCAGAGATGGATGTTGAAAGTTGAAGTTTGTTTGAGATTTGAAAGTTAGATTCTGGTGGAATGTGATGGTATGATGATCCTTCTTTTAAGTAGACTACAGGTTGAGACAGCAGATGGTAGAGGATCTGTTCATGTTTGAAAAGTAAAATGTCTATGATTAAATCTAAAAATTCAATTCATTCTCACAATCCATAATAAAATGTTGAGGAAAAGAGAGATGAAGTATCCCATTCCAATGAGTCAAGATGGAGATGAGAGACAGCAGAGGGCGCCATGGGATGGTAGATCAAGGAAAGCCTGGTTACTATAGGCAATGGTTTCAGTCAATGAAGAAGCAGATCAATATCCATGAAAATATAATGAGGATTTCCAAATATTGTCTAACATGCCATGTCTAATGGGATTCTGAAATAGAAATATGTCAACCATTTTCACAATGTTATTTTCTGTAAATTATTTGCATTTAATATTTATTGCCTAATCAGAGCAATCAGCATTCAAAATTAACCAATACAAGTCAAAGAGACTTCCAACATACCTGCCTTGGTCAGCTGAGACTGACCAGGTGTCCGGAAGTAGATGGTCCGTTTAGGGTCTACAAACAACTTGTAGTAGCCAGAGATGAGGCATGCGAAGTTGCTGGCATCAGGCCACTCCATGAGTAGGACCAGCGGCTGCAGGGAGTGATAGGGAGGGGAATTAGGAGACAGGAAATGAGCATCACCTGCTCGTTTTCCAAAGACCTGATGAAATAGAATATATAAAACAGCTTTGTACTCAATTTTGTCATTTGTAGAGTTAAAATGGAAACTGTAGCTCTAAAGAGTTGCCATACTAAATGGACATTTTCCTTGCTATGAAATGGTTTTATCGTTATTTATAGATGTTATTATAAAATGCATCTGCTCTGCTTTAATACCTTGGCTTCGTGGATTGTCACCTCCACACGTGCCACTCCTTGGCTCTCTCGGTAGAGTTGGATCTTGGCAACCCTACTGAACTCAGTCAGAACTGTTGTGAGGTTGTTTTTCAGGTCAATAACATGACTAATGCCATGTCGTGGGCCCACAAGTAGGGTTGTGGCTGACTGTTTCTCATCCTGTTAAAAGACATAGGAGGTTTACAATGCTATGCTTTTACTTTCTTAACTGGAACAACACACTGCACCTTTTAAAAATCCACTGTTTAGACAACTCCTTGTGAAATGAGTGCATTTAAAAAGCTCTATTTGCAACTACATGCAAAGCTTCAAAGATATCAAAGGAATTAGGTACTAGAGACACTCTGGACTGTAAAAAGATTCAAAAATGTTTTACCAGTCCGGCAGTGTGGAACAATATTCCTCCAAAAGGTGGGAGGTCATTTAGTACACGCATGTATTGCAGCTTTCCTTGGAGAGGAGGGACCTGTCAACAGAATGATAAACAAGAAACTATCATCTTTGAATGAGGAATCCTCTTTCAGCACTCACTATGTCATCCTCCAGAGGGCACTGTTGAGCCACATATGTTGGGAGTACAGTCTTATGCAACAGTTACATCTTCAGAGAGAGAGAGAGAGAGCTTGTCTTAGGATAAAGGACTGGTTATCTAGCAGACTTACTATTTGTTACCTTATAATTCATATTTCCTCCAAACAAGAAGACAAATTTAGAGATTTAAATGTTAAAAGTAATCAAGTGCACCAAACGCAGTAAAATCATCCACAAGAATTGTCAGTTAATGTTAAAATGTTTTATTTGAAGAAACCTTGTTGCCTGATGGTGGTGGATGCTGGTAGGTCTTCAGCAACTGAGACAGGGTCTTGCACACATTCTTCTCCTTGACTGTTGGAAGCAGAGTAAGGGGTAGAAAAGGCTCCAGTCCCCACTCTTTTCTGTGGCAGAATGAAAGAGGAAAGTCAGAGGGAGTACATGAAAAGAAAAGAAGAAAAACATCAGAGTTGCTTGCAGGGAAGACTTCGCAACTGAAGACACAGAGGAGTTTTTTTTTCATCTCACTGGAAACAATGGTGTCCCTAGCTGTCACCCTGTATGACTTCTGCCTCGACATGGCCACCCTAAGTCTATTACCAGCACAGTGGATCTGTTAGGCTTCTGAAGTTGTGATGGCAGAAGCTAATGACTTGCTAGGTTGAGGTTATGTAGAATAAATGAGCAAATTGCGGGAGAGATGTTATTTCACAAAGCATTAGATTTCTTTGTCTCATAATGACATGAGGAAAATGATCCATGAACAACTTGTGTTTTTAAAATTATTAGGATTAATTATCAATCATCTAGATATTACTGACTGAACAAACTTCACTGTGGGATGCAGTGATTTGCTCTTCAGAATTCTTAATGAATGAAAAAAATGCAATACATCAATTTTGTCTTCAATTCCTCATAAATTAATTTCAAAGCTAATTCAGTTTTTTGGACTTACTCAACATGCTTGAGGGAGATCTTCTGATTGGGCCTTGCAGAGGACACAGTGATGTAGATATGGAGTGCAGCCAAACGTAACGTGATGTCAGATTTCCAGTCCATACCAAAACGCTCCTTGATAACGTCATTGCGATTCTGTGAGGACATGATGAAATGCTTTGTACACAGCTGATTATGAACAACACTGTTAAAGACCAGATGCTTTTGGATAGTTGCACATGATATCTGGCATGTCATTTTTTGTAACTCTAAAATTACCCAACAAATCCAATCCACGATATAATCTAGAATGAAACTAGCCACCCATAGGAACTTGAAATCATTGGCTCTCCTGCTGCTCGAGGGGACAGCTCTCCAACAGTGTCACGAGACTGGAGGACATCCTTATAAAACCCCTTTTAATCCATTGATTACCTGTATGTAGAGGTACTCAAATGCAGCGGGGTCCCTTCTCAACAGGTCCGCAGGGTCCTTGGGGAAGAAGCACATGCGGAACAGACACTTCATCCCTTGGAAATAGGTTCGATGCACCACCTGGGGGAATACACCGGTATCAGCTAGTTAACGACAACATCTTTGAAATTAGTCACAAGCACACTTTGGTCCAAATTTTTTAGACCACTTTCCACAAGTAAACAGGGTTGACTTCTGGATGCACCCTATTTTCCAAACATTGCAGTCGGTCACAGCATGTCTTGTTTTAGTCAAGGTGAAAGAAAAATGTTGAACCATCAACCGACCAATAATGGCAACAACCTCAAGTGATTATGCTATTCAGAATATGTCAGAAACGAAACATAAAGACACTTAGAAATACACACCAAAGCTCAGAAATGCATTCTAACCAACCACCAATTAATTGGGGTTGCTTTTATTGCTTTCATACTGCTAAACCCATAGCTATCATTAACAGTTTTTAGACACATTTTAAACCAATTTCCCAGTTTTTGGGGGTTTCTTACATGTGTCAAAGGCTGGTTCTCCTGTAGCAGTTGCAACCTCTGATCCTGCTCCAGACCACCTGCCTCAAGTACTAAGGCAAAGTGCTCTATGTAGCGTAGTGAGAGGCGGTCCTGCAGTGAGGAGATCACATCCTGGAAGGAGAGAGATCCTCAGATTAGATACTGAAAAATATTTCCACAGCAAGAATACATTCTACTACAGGTAAAATATACATTTAATGTATGGAGAATATTTTTAGCCTGAATTCCCTCCATGTTTATAGAGAGTGATTTGTCAAACTGAAATCCTTGTATAGGCTTTTGACGATGATATCATGTTTGGTATTATGTGCAATGGAGAGCTTCTATAGATGTTCTCCATTCTGCACAGCGAGTGCATCCATTTTAAGAAAATAACATTTGTGTGAACTTTTGCTCTTGTGCAGATCATTATCTATGAATCGTGTTTAGGTTTTCACATATCTTTTTTCTAAAATTCAGAGAACACTATCACAGGGGTAATTCACAGTTTTTCTGTTATTGAGGGCTATCCCCAAGGTTAAAATGTCATAATTTATATGCACTGTTAATATATCAGAGGCATTGACATTAAAAAATATTCTGTTGTAGTGATATGCTGCTGTAGTTTGGCTTGAAATCTCAGTATGGAGGCTCATTCAGACCTGAAAATTATGTACACTATGAATTTTCTCTCTACAAACGCTTACATTTAATAAACAGGGATGTGCAGTTTTAACACTATTGACCTGTGTGGTTTGCATTAAAAGACGCCCGGGGAAGCCACAATCATCTGAAGCATCCACAGAATGCTGTATATTGTAGTCTAAAATACTGCAGGAAAGCTTCTTTAGTTGACAGCCTGTCTAATGGGCATACTACCGGGCATCCTATTATGCCAATTGTGTTATTGTTTTATTGACCTGAGCCTTCTTATTATGCTGAAAATCCAATTAATTAGGCTAATAGTGGAGAGGTTCCTCCATCTCTCCTTTAAAGAGCTGCTCTGTTTCTCTTTCCCCCCTCACTCTCTCTCACCATTAGTAGAGGAGAGATTTAGAATCTGTTTAATGACTCTGCTCTGAGATGTCAGACTCGTCTTAGAGGCTGATGTAGGGATAGAGATGACCTCTGTCTGACTCATTTCAACTGTCTTTTTTTATTACTGCAATCACATAAGATCTTAAATAAAATAAAAAACCGAGGGGTTGATGTTCTCCTCAAAATTAGAGCTGTTTAATTTTTGAAAAGGACACAAGGGAGTTTAGATTATAAAAATGTATAATCACTCCATTAGGCATATTCTATTATTACATATTAAACATCAATGAATAATGAACACTATTCGATGGAAAAGTCAATGATAACAATTTGGTAATATTATGTCATATCTATACTCTGCCTCTTTAAGCCAGTTAGAGATATTTCTATTATACATTGAAATCTTTAATTTGAGTTCCAATAACCTTTGTTTTTTGCTGCTAGGGGCAGGGAATAAACTGTAAACACAAATAGACATATTATCAATTTTTAAGATGACGTTGTGAGACTATTTGCTCGTACTGCAGATAGGAGGTGGCATTGTTATTCCTTTGGGGGGGAATAACAATGCTATATTCTACTGGCCACCTGTGGTGAATACGTACCCTAACAGTGGTACGGCTGTCAAACGTAAAGGACTTAATCTGTCCATTCTCCAGGAACACCTTCAACACATTTGGTATGAGTAGCAAGGAGTCGTCCTTGAGCATTGTCTGAAAAAGATTTAGGGAGAAAACACCTTCAGTTAAATGGAAAGAAATTGATGGTATATGTGAGAATGTGCCTAAAGGGTAATCAATAATGAAATTGCTAAATACAAACACAATCAGTCGTGGGTTTGTACTCTGCTATGGAGATAGTAGCAGTAGAACGAAGGGCAAAGGAGGTGAGAGAAAATAACAATGGAAAGATACTTTAACTGAACTCTGGACCGTTAGAGAAGGAGCAAAACTCTGCCTCAGGATGAACACACCATGCATTGTATTAGGATCAAAGAAGGGTTTATTCAAGTTCTCCATTCTGTTCATTCAATATGTATGTCATGCAAATAAAGTTGGATGGTGGGAATGAAAGCCCTCACAAAGAGCTGAGAGAGGAACAAGAGGTGTGGCCTGATTCAGGGTTACTGTCTTTACTCGAAGCACTCAAAGTTCATTCTTGGTAGAATGTGTTGTGAGGGGTGACTCTCTCCTCCCTGTTGCGGTCTCCTTCTTTTTCATTATCTTGCTAAAAGTTTACAAAAACAACTACCAAGTTCTCATGATATAGTTTCACAGGACCACAGTTGTGATCAGAGGATAAGAAGGTCTCTTAATGTAATAAGATAGACCTGAGGTTTTTCAATGTGACATTTGGATGCATGCGGAGATGGAGCAGAAAACAGCCCTGCAGCCCTTCATCTTTTTTCCTGTATTATTCTTTTTTTATCTGATGATCAGATTTGTCAGAACAGTAGGAAGAAATTACTCATGACAGTAACAGGATGGAAATGTATTGCAACAATATATCTCCAAAATTGCATTCAGCTGAAATAGAGAGTTTTGCTCACAGCAGACGCCCAGCAGTCTGTTTTTGAAGAACTTAAGTATTCAAAAGGCTCAACAAGCTGTTCTTCTTTGGAGACTGAAGGTGGCTAAGGCCTGCATGCGTAATAAGTCAACAGATCTTTCTCCTTACTTCAATAGTCAGCATGCACCAATCGGCAAAAGTCAGCATGCAGCAGAGAAGAGAAACCTCAAACATTCTCCCCATTGCTAGCTGCTACTTTTGTCCTTGTTAGTGAGCAGGAGCAGGAGCTGATTCGTCACATGCAGGGAAACTGTTATCAGGGACAAATCACAGCCCAGTGCCATGGCCTCATCTCTGTGAGGAGAATGTCATGCTATAAATTGGGGTTTGGTGGCTGAAATATCTGATCATTACCAATCATAGCATCCCCCTCACATCTCTGCATCAGCATTAATGAGATTCACAAATGTGAGATAGAAACAGCGAGGAAAACTGAGGAAGAGAACAGATCCAGCCTCCTGTTGATTGCATTTAATGAAACTGGTGGCCTTCGCTGGCTTGATTTAGGGCCACTAAAGGAAGCCTGTGGTGTTCTCTTGATCTCGACTGCTGGTACTGCAAGGCTAGAGTGGATGGTCGACTCAGCAGCGATGGAAAGCGAGCGTGAGTCGGTTGCTTAAAACTGTGTTATAGGTTATCAGCGGCCTGGTGGTCCCCGTGATGAGCAATCCAGTTCTCTATCTTCTTCCATTAAGTACATACTAAATGGAAAATAAGATGATGAAATGCCCTTTCCCAACTGATTCTTTATTGATTGTCTTGTTGCTTGTCCTCTTCATTCTCTCACTTTATTTACAGTAATAGATCCTTGATTGGCCACCAGGTGTTAGGGACTGAATCCATTTTTGGGATGGATGTGTGGTGAATGTTATATTTCATTTTGTGAAATACAATGCTGCTCCATATAGTCCCATGCCATTAGCTAATATACATAACCTTTGTTCCTCAAAATGATATATTCAAAGGGTTTGTCAAAAAAAAACCTCATGGCCTTATGGCTTAAATGTAACACACCTTCCTTTTCCTCCCTATTTCGTGACTGGGATCTGAATAAGAAGTCTCTCCTCCCTCACAGCTCACCTGCAGTTGAGGAGCCTTTTGCAGCCACCGATCCCTACCCACAAGTTGACATGAGTTTTTTTTTTCAGCTTACTTCGCTCAAATTATGTCTCAAGGGGTACATGTTAATATGCAGTGTTTCCCATTAATTATCTAGACTGTGGTGGGCTCCCATATTCCAATTTGTTCTGCCACAGTTTCATATTGAGCCAACACATTTTGACACATCTCATAGTGTAATAAGAGATCTCTAACTTGGTGTGTGCACTGCTATTTGCAGAGTCACCCTACCACGTGCTTGCACTTTACCATCCAGGAGACCTCATAGTTTCAGCTGCAGTTTGACTTCCCTTGAAACCTTCGTTCGTATGCATGTGCACGACTTTTACCACTATACATTGAATTAGTTCTGTGTGAAACGCTGAATATGTTCATATGTAAACCTTGATTTTCACTAAAGGGGGCTTTTATTGTTTTCTTTTGACAAATATTACAATGAAAAGTTGCTAAATAAACCATCAAATGATCCCATTTCCCTGGTTGATTGACTATCAGATCTTTTTATTTAATTAGGAAAATATTTAATAGAATATGAATATGGGGTACAATAACTCCTCAACTATCTCATAAAAGACTACCGTCCCTTTTTCCCAAAAATTTTAATACCTAACATATCTCTATTTTTCTGACCCTCCCTTACCCCTTATAAATTAACTTGTCCCTTACCTCATACATATTTCACACAGCAGGCCTTAACTGTATTCCAAGCCACATAAGTGATATTTGTAGCCTAGATGTTGATAAAAGAGCGAAATCACCCGAAAAACATCTCCAAGTGATATTATGTCTTAAAATGTCGGAATGCCTTTGAAAAGAGGTTCAGGTTGTTCCTGCGAGAATTCAAATCAGTCAGGAAAGCAATTTATTCTTGGCCAAACTGCTGGGCCGAAAGCATGCACGGACACACACAGACACTTGTACACACAAACACAACATAGAGAAGCTCAGACTCAAACAAGGGTGGAGAGAGGACTTGAAGCTTTTGCGATCAAACAAAAGACATGCACAGTAGGAGAGGGCGGGACAGGGTAACAGCACAAGCCACAGGGAGACGTGTCATGTAGAACTTACTGAGTCCGGGTCGCTGATGGACACTTGCTCTGAAAAGCGCACTTTAGGCGGGTTAGTTCGCAGCCGGGCCTTTTTGGCTGCGCTTATGAAGGCAGACTTAGGTGACTGAGGATGAGAAGAGAGAGAGAGAGGAACTCTTGAATCAGCTTGGAAGACGAGATGTCAAAATTAGAGAAAAGCCCCAGTGACTGCCAGTGCTAAAGTGTGTTGGAGAGCCGACTAATGCTGCTGCAATGCGACAATTCCAAATCTGCTTTAGACGTGATGCTCACCTAAATATTTTTAAATTGTTGTGTTTACTGGCCTGAGAGCAATTAAGATCTTAGCCGCTTGATCAAATAGACAAATCCCTCCAGAATAGCTGCATATGTCCAAATGATTAAATAAAAAAAGATTTAAACATCAGCATTCCATCTTCTGAAAATATCCAGGTTTTGGCATCCGGCTTAATTCAGAGTACATTTCTATTTCCTCTGTATGGATGCACAGAAAATCTTTATTTAATAAGGTCTCATGTAGGTGTTGATATGACCGCATGGAGCAGTTCTGAAGGAGTTACCTGGAAAAAGAAATTACTCTGATGTGTAGACGTGGCCATAAATGCTAATATAATCTATATATGTCTGTAATGTGTGAGTGTGCACTGCAGGAACAAAATACTCAGTGTTTCTGCATGATTCACAGTCAAAGTAAACGTGTTAAAACCCGATGAAGAGTAAGAGAAATCCTGTGGGAGAGGAACATGAAAGAGAGAGTGGCCCATTATACTACCTGATGGGGCTGCAGCACAGTGAGAACTATCGTGTCTTTGCAGCGTCTATGGAGAGACAACAAGAGAGTGAAGTGGGTTAGATAATGCCATGGACGGCATGGCATTTAGAGAGCTTCTCCAGTTTATATCTGCCATTTCCTCACTGTCCTTCAGCCGCGAAAGGGACTGACTCATCCACAGATTTGTGTTCATGTAACTCATCAGCAGCAGAAAGAAACAGTTTGTTTCTCACAATCTACCCTCCTCACCCGCGTCCTTTTCCCTCCCTCTTGCCCCTGACCTGTGCCCTCCCTCCCTCCTGGGACAGTAAAGGATGTTACCTTACAAGGTCTATGACTCTCTCTCTGGGCGCGTCGCTCACCGTCTCCTCGTTAATGGCCAAGATCTGGTCCCCGGGGAGAAGCTTGCCAAAGGAGGGGCCGTCTGCAAATGAGACGGGACAGACACAGCCAGGAGGCCAAGTCATGTGCATGCGATAAAGAGGTTTAACTTGAGACATCACATCACAGGATTAACTTAATGGGCCATCACTCTTGTATTCCATGTACACACACACACACACACACACACACACACACAGTTTCTCCATAACCTCAGAGGATATTACATTGAATTATTTAAATTTCCTCGAGATTCACTCTCACCTTAAGCATAGCGTCTACTTGCCTTACCCCTACCTTGACTTTAAACTAAGCTAACCTTAAAACATGTTTCCATGAAATTTAATGATTTAGGTTATGGGGACTTACATTTCTTCCCATGGGGAAGGGTTAGGGTTACACATACACTCACACACACGCACACACACTAACCAGCAGAGACGGAGCGTACAATGACAGGCCTCTGGCTGCCTGCAATGAAGCCGAAGCCTTGAGTTGGGTGGCGCTGGATGGTGACCTGTCGAGCTGAGGCCGGACTTAGGGTACCACTGTCCATACCATCTTGGCTCTCCTCTAACATCACAGAGCTGCAGAGTGCACACAGACACAAATGTAAAACACCCACAAACGTTTATAATATCCGACATTGCGTGATGTGTCATGTCACGTGTCGCAATGTGCACCTTTCGCATGCATTCGTATGTCCATCCTGGACCTTGGCCATCCCCTGAGAGGAGGGAGCAGCATGGGACAGGGTTGCACTGCAAAGGCCTCACTCTGTTTTGCACTCATTCACCTGCACACAGAGAGAAATAAGCGAAGCTGTTTGCTTAACAGTCAAAAGGATCTAAATCACTTTACACACAGCGTCTCTAAGAAACACCTTGGAATGCAGCCTCACAGAAAACTGAAAGGATAAATGTGAAGCTGAAAAATGTAATGTTCAGCGTTACAATCTCAGACATCCTCCCCTGTCAACAAGTCGTAGCTGTCTCATATGCTTTGCAAGGGAAAAATGCTCAAGATAGAAGCAAAAATGTAGGCATTTCATTAAAATATGTAGCAGCTATCAACCCAATACACACAGGGTATTTAACACAGTAAGATCTCTGAATCTGCCAGTCTCTGCCAGTGTGGACCAAGCTACTGCTGTGAACCACACATGCTCTTTTACAGATGCCTGTGTGGGAGGCAGTGACAGCAAGATTACTGAAAGGCTCTGTGTGAGTGTATATGTGGCACGTGGGTTTCTGTGTAGCAGAAAAATGACTCAAAAAAAAAAATGGATGCAAATGATTGTTTGAGGGAAAGAGAGCCAGATATTTGTACTCATATCTGCCATCTCAGACTGGGATGATTGCTGGCTGAAGACGAGACACTGATTGTGATGTTAATGGCGTGGATGGGATGAAACAGAAAGAGACAGACCCGCTGGATTGGATTATAATGGGGCGATACACTGAAGAGAGCACACACCTTTCTGAGTGCCACACACTGTCAGTAACAGGAGTGTGATAAGTCAATATTTCAGATTCATATTCTTGTCACTTGTTATTTCTGATGAGAGTGGCTTATGGAGCACCACGGCTCATTTACAATTCCAGCGATGCATTACTGATCTCTACCTTGTGTCATGGTATCAGATGAGGGTTGATGTAGCCTAGATAGGCTTCATATCGAGTGCAATCCATGGCTACAAATCCATTGCATTGTGTGTGCTTTGAATCTCAATTACGCTAATCATTTAAAAAGACAAGATTTGAATAAAAATGTCAACATTCCATATTTAGCTGACTTACAAAGGATCATATGTCTGAATCAAAGATGCACAGTCCTGACAAATGAAGCCCCAGCTGCTGCTTCTGCCTCTGAACAGGATTAAATGTTTTTTTTTTTTATTAAGAGTGATTATTTTCTCCTTTGATTCTCCCCCAGTGGATTTTGAAGGTGCACTTCTCTCCACAGTTATTCTCCGCCAGTCTGTCTCTCTAATGTCTTTCCGCCATCTGTCCTCCATTGCAGTTGCTGGAAGGACACCCATTCAGTTTGATCTTCAAGGAGTTGCCAGCCACCGCTCATTCATCAGGTGTGTGTGTGTGTGTGTGATTGCTGTGTGTCAGCAACTCTTATCCAGTGCACAGAAGCCAAGATTTGTGACCTCAGTGAAGATAGAATATGTTTGCTATAAAGAGCCTGCACTTTTACCTTTGTCTGTTATTAAGTTGGGTCAGATATCGTTTTGTGCAATACGGTTGCTAAATCCATACTGAAGCGATTCTTTTTTCTTAAAAAGAAAAAAATACGTCAGTCAATGATAAGGACTGTTTTTTTTTTTTATTGCTAAGGCACATTGGAAGTTGAAAGTTACTTTAATATACAAATATAAATAAGTACAAATCATAACATAACAAAATCAAATAATAAATAAAACCTAACCCAACTACAATTATTTAAAACTAAATAATAGTTTTAGTGCTTAATACAGCAAAACACTCCAAGCCCCAAACTCCTCATCAATTCTCCAAAACACGGAGTATCCCTCTGCTTTCCAATCTATCCTTCCTCCCTTTTACCTGGGATTGTTTTCAGACATTTTCTGCACGTCCCGGTGTCGGAATCCTTCCTCATGAAATACGACCACACTTTCGACCATTTAGCTTGCGGCATTTTGGTGTCGTGTCGACTCGAGTTTGAGGTTATTAACTGCAGGCTAATGTTACGTGCTGTCAGAGCCATATTGAGAGTGTGTTGCCACCAGAGTTAAGTGTAATATTAACTAGACTCGTGTGGTGATGTTTATGTTGCCTGGAATCAGAGCAACTATTTCAGTACAGAGCCGAAATGAAGCATCTGTGTTGTGTGCTGGTCCGATAGGTACGGGCCATGTAAGAACAGTATTCAACTTTACCATTCACAGAGCCCTTGATGTAGTTTGAGAGTCCCTGATTCTTTTTTGTACATACAAGATCAAATAACAAGCCAAAATTGTGGAACCATCGTTAGAAGAATACACAAGTGTTACTGAATCAGAAACAGAGGAACACATCCTCCTCTCTTTGTTTTTGTCCTATTGCTTTGGACACAGCTTTAGATTCCTTGCTCAATTTAGAGAGAGAGTTTTGGCATTCAATGTCAGTGTTGAGAACGAACTGAACAGAAGGGAGAGTGATGAAGGTAGCCGGGGGACACTGAAGCTTACATGTCTGCAAAGATAAACAGCCATTCAGCAGAGAGCCCGGCCTTTTACTGAGCGAGGACACCAAGGAATTCTGTCAAGAAATGATCCCCAAGGGCATCGGCAGACCTGCCCGTTGCTATAGCTACCGCTCTCGGTAGCTCATCGAAGCTTGGGTGGACGGAGAGATAGTGGGTGGATGAGAATAGTGATGTGGCCACTACGAGGGTAGGAGGAGCAGCCAGATGCTCTCCGATCACCCTGCAGCCACTGTGGCCATATGCCAACGTTTCCTGAGGCGCTGGGGGTCAGGGCAGCAGATACCTGCTCTGCTGCAGCTCACCAGGCCTCAGGGTCTGGGAAGAACAACCTTTTGCCCACTATTCTCCCAGGCCTGAATTCTGACAGATTTATTATTAGCTTGAAGGGTCACTGCGTTTCATAATGCTGCATTGTTCAGGTCCAGATCAGATATTAGGTATAAACTACAGGTTGAATTACTCAACCGGTCAGTCACAGAATCTGTTTTTTGGTAATGTTGAACTGAATTGCAATATGTATTACAGTAAGTCTTATTAGAAAATATTAGAATGAAAAACTTTTTGGCTTATTAATATGATTTTACTGGATGTAACTGTAGAGTGTTTACCCAAAACTTGTGCATCTTAGTGAATAACATAATAATTCATACAAAGTTATAAGGGGCAATAAGGAAAATAAAACCAGTTGGTACATATGTGCAGTATTCTATCTAAATGTCTATTGCCAGGAAGGAGTTGTTGTGATTTAAGAACAAACCGGATAAGCCGGGATTAAGAGAGCTACTGTAAATGCAATCAGGTTACGTAATATTTCATTTCTTTGGAAAAATTGGTTTACAATTAAGAGACTAAGATCAGTTACAGAAGTTACAGAAACGTACAGACTGTAAGTGTATCACACTAGTGAGACCATATTTCTGTATAAATTATTTTGTGAAAAAAAGATTCAGTGTTCTTGTTCTGTAAGATTACTGCTAACTGGACAGAGTAGAAATAGATTAAATCTACATCTATGCATTTGAAGTTCAACCAATCATACTCAAATTTCCATAAGTTTCAGATTGTGTGACAAGAAAACAGTTGCTTGGTTGTTTCTACATTAACATCATTCTGCTCTGCTGAAACTACAGCGGTCACTTTAAATGATGCTGTCTTAAAGAATTGTGGAACAGCATTTTCTCCCTTTCTTTTTTTACAATAAAGGAGATAAGAAAGGAAGCATTGAAGCTTCTTTCCATAGAATTTAGATAATTCGACCAGCTCTTATCATGGTTTTCAGATAATTCTGGGTCATTTCACTCAGTTTCATCCGAAGGAAAAAGACTATTCAACGACAACCTGATATGTCTCGATACCCTGTTCTTCTGGTCCTGTAGTTTAACCCCTGAAGTTGGGTTTTCTCATTGCCAAATGGCTGTTTCTTGGTTTGATCAGAGTGGAGGGCATTATAGTAGAGCAGGCAGATTGTCACATTCAATAGAGAGGAGTCTAAGATGAAACCCAGCAAAAAACAAATGGTCAAATGTTCTTTTATACGCAGTACTTTGATGATTAAATACGTGAAACCCATTTAAAAAATCCATAACTGTTTTTGAGGGATTGCATTGCATGTGAAGAGAAAAAACAGCCCGTAGCTGCTGCAGTTTTTCTGGAAACTCGAAGGACTCAGAAGGAAATTTGCAGCAAAAGAGGACAAATTAGTTTAGCCTGAGAGCAAAGATGAAGGACATCTTAGCCATCTTTAATAGAAATAGTAAAAGCTGAAAGCTGTCCAACATTTTCTGTGTTAAACAGCATACACTTGCAGTTGCTGCTGCCAGACAATGCATTTGCTCAGTTTACTCCTGCGTCTTATTTAAATTGTTCTGTGGATGTTGTCTCTCCTTGTTGGAACAATTACTGTCATTCTTGGCTAATAAAAGATGATGCTGACGCCGAAGAACTTAATTTATTGTGCAGGTCTGTCTGGGTCAAATTACAAGCCCAGAAAAATATTATTCTCGTAACCAATAAATCCTTTCATATGAAAAGCCTCTCAAATCTCGCCTAGGCTCAAAGACATATGCTTAAAAACGCTAGACTTAATCTGTAATTAATTAGTGTCATCTTAAGTTTGATGTTAAGATATAATTGCCTTGCTTGCTGAAGTAAGCATTTGTGAACATGATTGAATGCATTAGTGGAGATTACTGTAGAAAAATGTGGAAAAACCTACTGTGTGTAGCCGATTTAATAAACAGCTAACTTTTCGACAGCACATTGAGTTAGAAAAAAATACGATGTATGCATTCAGGCTAAATGAATGCAACATTATTCATGCTCATCCTACATTATCCAGACTTAATGAGTTCAGGCAATTCCCAAGTGCAGGAGTTGTGGGCTTAGCCTTTCGGATGCTGCGTCTCAAATGTAGATTCTTAATTGTTAGTTTAACAGGAATAAAAGAGTCTATTCCACTGGCAAATTAGCAAAACACTTCCACTTGTCACTGGGAATTATTTGGCTACTTACCCTGTTGATGCTTGAGGAATTTTCACAAATGTTACTGTTGCACTAATTGTTAATCTTTCCGATAAAAGTGAAAAGCCTGAATTATAAATAATAATTTTTCAATCAGAGATGGAATCAGCTGCGGGAACTTGGGAGTTGTGCAGCACTAATTGGAAATTGTGGACATTCATTAGTGACTGTATGTTATTGGAGAGTTGCCCTGAGATGCCAAACAACAGGTGAGGACTACTGCAGTTATTAATCATGGCCGACAGACAGACTGGGAGAACTTATATCCACCGGGCATCAGCTCTGGCTCTTTGTGAATTCAATCTAATATTGTTTTCCCTTGTGAGGAGACTGCAATGCACACTCCATTGATGCACTGCTCCATTTGTTGCTCTGTTTTTTGATTGTATCATATTAAAAAAACTATTCTTAGTGAACTGAGTTGGATTGAATTTTGTGGGATGAAGCTATATGGCAGGAGAGATAGTAAACTTTATAGAACAGCTATGGTCACCTCTGATAGCCTTAGAGTTTGTATCTGCATGCTTGAGGTGTGATTCTGTAATGTTAGTCAGCCAGTCTTTGGATCCACCAGTTTGATCCAGACATGTTAAATCTCAGCATGTTGTCTATTTGAGCTTGTCATCTGTGTTTTTTTTTCTTTTTCGTCTTTGTTTGTTAGCAGGAATATTCAAAAACTACTCAACTGATTTCCATGAAATGCTGTGGAGGGGTGGCGCGTAACCAAAGAAAGAACCTATTGAATTTTGGTGCAGATGTGGATCAGGACGCTGATTCAGAATTCTTTTTCACTCTCTTTAAAATAGTGTGAGAGAAGCGTGTAACATTTTTGTTAAGGGGACTGATATTTATGAATGTGTGCAATTTGGTGTAGATCCAAAAAAAAGAATCTGGATCAAGTGAATTTAAATGTGGTTCCTTAAGGGGACTGTTGGGCCTTGGCGGAGGTACAGTATACGCTCTACTGAGTGCCATTCTAGTCATATAAAATATATGACAGAGGTTGTTGTTTCATATTGGTTAAGTCTCTCATGCACACTCAAACTGCAGTAAACAGGATCACTCTGAGCCTTTACATAAATGTGATTAAATGTCACATCTTGAGTTACATCAGTACTAACAGAGACTGACACGATGAGACATGTTGTAAATCTGTAAAGAAATCACAAAGCACAGATAACAGACGAAAACCCACATGTCTTTTCACATTGACAACTAGATATATTTATTCACCATTTGTCTGAGACAGATTTGTTTTCTTCCTGAAGAAGAAACTCTGTAGTTGCAGGAGAAAACTGCTACGGAAGAGACATCTTAATGTTGCTCTGCGTCATCACAAGAAACATCTTTCTTATCCATCGCCTAAAACACTACAAACCACAAATTCAAGCAGAGATGATGCAGTATAAAGACGCTAGATCTTCTTTCAATTACTGCTATATCTAATTTAACATTTTGCATATTTATTCAAAGTCGCGTTGCTTACTCATATGTCTCATTCAGTCGCTCACAGTTCTCTTTCAGCCCTCGAGCGCAGGCTGCCAACATTTCATATCAAATGTAGCAAATCCTTGCATCTGAAAAAATCCTGTTAGGATTATGAAATGGGCGACACAATAATCTCGCCAGTGTAGTGTGAAATGAGCCTTCATGGACTAGAAACATGTCTGGCCGCTAGAAAACTGCAAATATTAAAGTAATTTTAGCTGGATGGTTTCCCACTGTCTTCGATCTTTCTCTTCATTATGAATACTGTTTTTTTTTTGGTTTGTTACTTGTGGTGATAGACAGGCCGTTGCACTGAGAGAGCCAATCAAATGAGGCCATCGGCACGGGGCCTAATCCTTCCCATCACTGCAGGCTGTTCGGCCCCAGTCCCACAATTCCTGCAGGGCAACACAACCAATTTGTTCTGAGGGGAAAGCAAAGGCTGAAATATGAAAGTCAGCCTCACAATTCTTCACTGATAAACTTTTCATTTTGTGTTTTGTCTGCAGGACTGGATCACTTAAAACCTCAAGGCAATTCCTTTGACTAGAATGTGAAGCAGTTTATTTATTTAGCAAATCCCTCCTCTCCTGTTTTTCACCATTACCAGTTATATTAAGTGTTGCTCTCAATTAAACCTGTGCAATACATTCATTTACACCACACACACGTGCTCTCTTTTTACTTTACATTAACAATAATGTAAGTCTTTGCTGACTCTGTCTCACACCATGTTGTTTTCTCCCTCCTGCAGGTAGATTCTCCAGCCTCCCCCTCTCATCCCTGCTGCCAGGTAAACAATATATACCCCATCTCAGTCTACCTCACTTGACATGCTGGCTGCTCGCAGACCACACAATTGCCATTCCTGTTGTGTGAAATACAGATACAGACAAAAAGATTTGTGCAGCTGCAGGACCCATCCCTCTGTCTGTCTGTCTCTGGCTGTGTTCATTGCTGGCCCGCCTGCCAGAACGCCTGCACCCTTTCCTCTCTTTACACAAATGGCCTCCCCAGTAGGGCCAGATGGCATCCATTTAGCAAGTGCTGCTGACTGGTTTCTTACTTTCTTTTTCTGAAGTTGTTGCCCACCTTTACTGTTTCTCTGTTTTTTTTTTTCTGTTAATCTGTGTCGCCCCCTCTCCCGGTTACTGTCTGTCTGTCCGTCTGTCGCCACCTAGCCCCTTTCCTCTAACAGCCAAAGCTGGCTGCCCATTTGAAAACAGATTGTGGCTGTGGGTGAAAGCGACAGCTTGGGGGGTGATTGATGCAGCAAGGAGAGAGTGCACCGGCTCTTCAGGCGGTAATTTGTGTGGAAAACTTCAACTGAATGTTTACAGACAGTTGACTAAGTTGTCGGCTCTTTACCTTCCTCATCCTGCCAAAGCATTAGTCCCTTTCTTTATTTGCACTATCTTGTGTTGGGCCTGCAGACCTTAAAGGTTAGAAAGGCATAGATGATGACTCAGGGGAGAAATGTTGAAGTGTCAGATGTGCATCTGTTGTGGTTTAGGCCTTCTTACAATATGTGCTTTGTGTGCATAGTTGAACAGTCGTGTATCTTTGAGCGTCTCTTGGAACAGATGTTTTACAGCAATGACTCCCAACCTGGGATTCTTGTACCTCAGGGGCTACTTCTGTGAGTTTGTTGGAAGGATTGTGAAGCAGCACAGCTAATTTTAAACCATGGAAATCATGGTTTGCTCAAATATATCTAAATATGATATATATAATATATCTTTATATCTAGGAGGTAAATGAGCAAATAAATAAAATTAGAAAGCAGTTAAGATGTTAACTCATAAGTTTGCAAGTAAATTAGATGAAACAGCAAACAATATTGGATTAAACATAAAATTCCAGCATACTATGTTTAGTTTTAAAATTGAAGAAAGTGACATTAGAACATGACAGTTGTGAAAACAGAGGATTAGAGAACAGATTGGCACCTGTTCTATAGGATGGTAGAAATGGGTTGGGCTGTGTAAGTTGGCAATAAGGATCTGCTGCATCAGTGTAGTCTGCCATGGTTTCCATTTGTCACAAGTCCCACTCAACTACTCATCACACTAAACTACACAAAAACCCATCTGGTCTGAAACCCCATTCAGCCCTCTGAGCACAAAGAAGCAAAACATAACATCTTGAGAAAACTTTTGGAGAGAAAAGTGAAGAGAAAACTCAGGGAAGGAGACTGCAGTCAGAAGAAAAGAGATCTCTGCTTTGTTCAAAGACGTGTTTGTTTATTTGTGTGTCTCCACGGTGTTATTGTCTTGGAGATGGAGAGAGTAAAAGGTTAAGAAGTGTCTGAAGAAGTGATTTGAGTTTGGAGGGAATGACTTTTTTGCAATAGAGTTCACAATCTAGAGGAGGATACAGCACATCATTTCACTTTCCCCTCCAAATTCCATCAGGCAACAAATGCAAACATGGAGAGCAACACCTCCACCCCATCCCACCATGATGCGTTCTGACCCTGTTTTTCCAGCCTAATTTCGATCTGTTCCGCCAACAATCAGCCAACAAACGTGACCTGACAATTCAGCAGGGTTTCCGAGGGGTCTTAAAAAGTCTGGAAATTAACTTGCTGAAACCGGCAGAAACACTGATCCTGGCTATGGACAGAATGTTGACACGCTGTTATTCTCACTGAAGATCTCATGAGGGAGAAGAAATCTATATTTGACACATACTGATGTTCTAATATGATGAAAAGGCAAACCTCTGCCCGGCCACCTGTTTGAAGAGTAGTTGCTTCCCCTGACCAGACTTGGCTGACCTGATGGTCTCTGGCTTAGCTGCTTCTCCGACTCACTCTTACATTATTAATGTGATCACTGCACCACATGACCCACACCACAACATGGAAATGAATATCCCATCTTCCAGAGTGCACAGTCTGCAGGCTAACTTAACCCCGCAACCTCTGTGCTAAAGAGTAGCGATGCACTGGCGGCAGTCAAGAGGTTCACTCCGAGAGACAGAGGTGCCTTCATAGTGCTCCGTCAGGCCTTTCTTTCACCCTCTTGTATCACTTTTACCTGCTGTGCACATCATCTGGCTTTACAGTGTATCTTACACAACTGCCACACTGTTGAATGCTGTTGAATTATTTTCTTGCCATTTTATTGCAATCACAGAATGATCATCATGTCATCCTGCCATGGCACAGCCTACTTTTCTCTGTTGTGATCACAGAAAAACTGAAAGGGAATGAGTCTCTAACTACTCTGATAGTTGTTTTAATTGTGAGGAAGAACTAGACTCATCATTTTTGTTTTTGTTTGTTTTAATATCCAAAATAATTGTCTTCATGAGAGAATAATTGGCAGATGAGTTGATTGTGGAAATAATTTTTACTTCCCAGTGATTGTTTGCTGTATTCTGATTCATCTATAATCACCATTTGCATCATGTTTAGTGTCACGCAAATGTCAATATATTATAAATAACAACAATAACAATAAGCTGATTAATTGCTGATCTCAAAATCAGCTGCCAGCTAATTTTCCTACACTTGAAAACTAATTGATTAAGTAATTATATCAATGTTTTGAGCTTCTCACAAATGTATTGGTTTTCTCTGTTTTAAATAATTGTAAAATAAACTGATGGACAAAAGACACAATTTTAATTAAACAGGTTACTTTGGAGTCTGAAAACTTCAATAGGTAATTAGAAAAATTGATTGATCAAAATAAGAATTAAACGGTTACCAGTTTCCCATAGTACCATAGTACAATTCCTGATGATTGGTAATATTTTATTACCTTATTTTTATCATATACTGTGGTGATTTGGGTTTGGAGTCAAACACAGATTTTTTTGCTGACTCTCAAACATTTTGGGATAACGCCTGCACTTAATGTAACAAGTTGTCAATCTTGTCTTCTCCGCTCCGGCCCCGCTCCGGCCCCGCTCCGGCCCCACTCCGGTCCCGCTCCAGGCACCGCTCTGGCACTGCTCCGGCCCCACCCCGGCCCCGCTCCGGCCCCTCTCCGGCCCCGCTACGGCTCCACTACGGCCCCGCTACGGCCCCTCTCCGGCCCCTCTCCGGCCCCTCTCCGGCCCCACCCCGGCCCTGCTCCGGCCCCGCTCTGGTTCCTCTTGTTTCGTGTTATTAATGTCATCAACATCAGACATCAAATTTGTCACATATGGTTGTATTGTTCTTATGTGCTCATTTGATTGACTTATTTAAGGTTTCATTTAAACCTGCATCACGGGAAAGTTTCATGGTAGAACAAAAAGCTTCTTTATCAACCTAAAGCTTTCCTTCTTCAACATGAATGTGTTTTTTAGTGCTATATTATTTTATATTCTATTATTTTATTGATAACAAATATATTATTTAAATGTAAAATATGGTCAATTACATCAGTTAGTGTATCAATACTTTTTGAAGATATTCAGCATATCTAACAGTACCACAATAATACTGATAATCATGATAATTTTGGTCGCTATAATCATGTTTCATCTTCAGAACGAAAGAAAAATAAATAATGAAAATGCTTAGAACTTCTACTAGAAGTTATCTCTGCACACAGAGACACTGTCACTTGGTATAGTAATACAATGCCTAACGTTTTCACTATAGTTTTTTTAAATCTGCGTTTCCACACAAAATAAATTAACAGCCGGCACCATCAAGTCCAGTGACTTGCATCTTACTGGTGCCTTGGGTTTACATTCAGAACATAATTCAGTACAGCTGCACCATTAACACTGACACCTCGGCACAGACCTTGTCTCACTGTGACAAAGCTGTGTCGAGCAGTGGCTTTCTCCTTCAGCCATAGTCGGTTAGATCATAGCTTTGCTGTAAAGACCTTGAGCCTGCTTCATTTAGCTGCGATCAATAACCCGGCCTCCTCTCTGGCTCACGGACAGACAGACAGACCGAGAGATGGACGGAAGGACAGATGTGATAAGGAGGCACAGCGAGCGGCGATGGATGGGCGCTGTGATTATACGAGCCGCTCTGTCAGGGAGGAGAGATGGGTGGAGGAGGTTAGCCAAACAGATGTTCAGCTCTGACGGTCTCTGCTGGTCGCTGAGCAGGATCTTGTTTGATAAAAGGCGGATGAGGTTAAGAAATGCATCTCATCCATGTAAAAGCTTGTTACGACTTTCTCTCACTAGACTCCGGCCATAAAGAAAATATTTATAGAGGGCAGGGGGCAGACTTTAATGCTATCCAGAGACAGCAGTACCCCTGTGGAGGTCATAAATATTAAGGCAAACATGACGGTGTTGTAGGATGAAAGCCAAAATGGTCCAGGCATTGTTCTTATTTTTATTCCTCTGCACTACACTGATGAATATACAAAACTCAGAGTCACCTTGCAGCTCCTGAATGAAGCATTTAAACCTGACCCGTGATAAAACTATATTAAACTGTGAGATAGAAACTCCGAGGTCATTCGTTTTACCAATTTGACATAAACTCAAGAATGTTTTCCGTACCACTGATACCTTTCTGCTATGAGCTCCAGCAAAATTCCAGCAGATAGGATATAGGCTTGTAAACTGAGGGAGGTGAAATCAGCCATGTGTGATACAGCATCTCCATAGCATTGGGGTTTGGCGAATACCAGCCTTCCTAACCTTCCATTTAGGACCAGTTCACCGATCCATGAAACGGCACACTCATCGGTTTGTTGAAGGTAAATTACATACAGCAAACTGCAGCCACTGCAGCCACAAAGAGCCATTACCCAAGTCTGAGTCAAGCTGAGTCAAGTGTTCACTTGTTAGAAAAAAAAAAATCTAAGTTATTGACAATACCTAATTAAGTAATGTGTGTATGTATATCAAACCCCATTGAGCCAATATATCCTCTCTGTAACAGTTATGTGTATATATACATGTATGTATGTGTGTGTATGATTGAGTGTTTGTCTATTTTAAATTCATAGCATACCATAGGTGAAAAGGAAAAACTGAGGAGTAGCAGAGAATTAGTTCGCAAACAAAATGAAGCTCAGGGCAGCAAAACTGAAAGGTGTAAAAATTAAACATGTAGCAGAGAAGTAACCAATGAAGAATGTTTGCAAAGTGAAATAGCAGAGCAGGAAAAAACTGAATCCGCTGTCCTAGTCCAATAAGCTTCCTCGGCTATAGCGAGGGGATGCAGTTCCTTTGGTTATCTTGAATCCCTGCTCTCAGATTGGGGAGGTTCCACTTGACTGCGTTTGATTCATCAGTCAGGAGCTGTGAGGAGAAAAGTCAGGCCTGCATAGCCTTCCTCTCTCCCTAAAGTCTGCGCTGTACAGGCTGCTTCAATTTTCACTCCGGATCTATTTCCTGTTATTCACCCGACGTACCCTTCAAGGCTTATAAATACTGTACATCAGACAGAAGTGATGGTAGTGTGGCCAAGCTACCACCAAAGGTTAATGCACACGATCTTTACAAAATCAATACGAGTCCTCCATGTTTTCCCTGCAAAAGGGCTGTACACGAGACCATCAAATAACCGTTGGCTCTGACTGTAGCTTTCACATACATAGTGAAAATGGCTTAATTGGCCTCTGAGGTCCAGCAGCCTGCAGCCAGTTACACCAGCCAGTTGCCCGCAGCTCAACTCTGAGAGGCAGAGTGGCCATGACAGCCGCCGAGTGTCTCCCTCTCTCTCTTTGCTGTCATCCTTCAGTGGAGCGATCGGCTCTCAGCAGCTCGCCTGACAGCGGAACGACGCAGAGTGACACTCATTCTCTGCGATATACAGCGTGGCCGCCTCCCCCCTCCTTTTTCCTATCTCTGCCACCCACGAGAGATCACCCACTCGCCACCTCCCGACTCCTCCCCTTTGTGACTACCAATAAAGTGGACGTGTCCCCGCAGTCTGCAGCATTCAGCTCAATTCCCACACCCTCCCCACTTTCTATATTTGTGCTTCCGACTAATATGCAGGTATGCATTTCACAGAGTAAACACATTTTCTGTCTCGCATACATTTGCACAAACTGTTTTTCAGTTATATTAATTCATGCATTGTGCTTAACTGCACTTCTATTTTCCCCGCCTGTACAATTCCATACGACAGAATATTAATGAGCTTTTCTGTAACAACAGTTGGTACAACAGTTCTGCCCATATCTTTCATTTACATGTCATGATGACAGGGTGTAGACACAACACTGCAACACCTCATTAACCACAAAACCCTGTGTGACCTCTCTGCTCTGTCCCGCCACCACATCCCTCACTCACGTGTTCCTTCTCATTTTGTCATTGTTGCTTTTCCCAGCGGTTTTCTGGCCAGTAGAGCTGCTGGTCATCATTGACAACATGTGAGGTGAATCCACCCGATCTGTAAATTGTACATCACTGATTTAAATGTGAACTTTGATCCTCTTGCATAGCGTGTTGGTTTTGACTGTCAGAAGGCTCCACACCTTAGGTTTCATACCACGGCGCAAAGCTGATGATTAACACAGCCTCCCTGCTGGCTCTGGCTGGTCTGAGAGCGTCTGTCGCACCTCTCCCTCCCTTTCTTTCTCTGTCTCCCTCTCTGTCCACCGACTTACTGTATGTAGTGCTGCTATGTTTTAGTGGCTGTGCTGAGAATACCAATCGGCTGCTCCACCAGGGTAAGTAATCATCTGGCCTGCTGATACCACTGCTGCCTGCCCACTTGGGTCAAGCCAGGCCCTACTTTTTCTCAATTTTTGATTGATTGCTTTTAACTGTGTTGCCACAGTCATGGTCAATTCTTCTTTCTGATGTTATCCTTGTTTCTATCCAATTAAATCTACTGATTCAAATGCTATTTGGATTAATTATGTTACCTTAAATCATATTCTGTGTATAAATATGGACAGCGCATCATCTTTGGGCAAGATAGGGAGCCCCAAAATTGCCTTTTCTCTCAGGGAAAGTGCACTCACTGTATGGAAGTGTGTGTGAATGGGAGAATGACATAAACTGTGCTGTAAAGCACTTTGAGTGGTCATCAAGATTAGAAAAGCGTTATATAAATACAGACCGTGTACCAGACCATTTATATCCACTGCACACCACTATCCAGGAATGAAGCCGAAATATCCCGGTTACGAGAGTCTGTGCATTAGGGATGGGGGTGGGGGGGTGGGGGGGTGGAGCTGCGTTATTGATACTCGCATTCAACCAATTTCTAAGCCTCAGTTGTAATGAAAACCAATCATGAACACTTGAACATAGATTATGAAGTGTGACAAGGAACCTGAAATGATAAAAAACATCTTTGAAAAAAAAATTGTTTAAAGTGCACTCTGACTTTTCAATTTGGTCCATTTCCCATCCACTAATATGGAAGTGGCAGGGTTTAAGATCAAGGAAATTAGGCTTCACATTCATGTTGTCCATCTTCATTTTCTGTCTATGGTTTTTAAATACTTTTCTATCCAGACACTATTTCTAAAACTGTCTACAACAACTAAAGAGTAATTTGAGTAATAGGCATCCCGATCGATACTGTGCAGACTCTGGCTCCAAATGCAAAAGATGGTGGCATTTGTATCCGGGGTATTTTTTCATAATTTCTGGAGAGAGGGAGGAAGTGGAGACGTGCCATTCATCTTTATACACAGTTTATGTTAAAAACCTGCACTATGTTGTATCCGTTAAACACAACACAAAATAAGAAACAATCACTTAAAGCGGCTTCCTAATACTGCTGACATGGAGCCAATAGCTCTTTAGTAATAGCTTTGTTTGGACATACAAAGAGAAGTACATTTATCATACTGTATGTCTGAAAGTAGCAAAGTAGTATATGTCTGTGGTTATGAAATTGTACTGAATATCAAACTAGGACACCCTCAGTCTTGTGTATTTAAGGTGAACAGAAGTGCAGGAAAAAATATTCAACACAATGTGTAAATATATATATATATACATAGACCTACTCTTTATTTGAACGAGAATTCATGGAACCAATTTTGATTCATTTATACTCATATTTCTTCTCCCATTCCAGAGTCCGCGGTAACACCTACTTAAGCGTCGTAACACTGTGGCACCAAAGCTGCTCAATGAGGACGATTGTATCAACTCTAAAAGATTTGAATCGTATGTCTTTGATTTGGGAAGATGGTCCAGGGACTTTGTGACACTCCATAATATGCTGTCTGCCGTCTGCTGCTCTCAACCTCAGTGTGGAGGAAATGAATATGTGCTTGGCTGCTCTTGGTGCTTTAATCCATTTAATGCTCCCTGGGCAGAGGAGAGGAGGGAGGGATGTGCAGCCTGCTGGTGCACGGATCGAAGAGACTGTTGCGTTGAAGCAGAACCCCTGAGTTCGTGCAATTGTTGTGTTGCTCATTGTCATGTGTCATTTCCTTGCTAGCACAAGTTCAATACTTGAAATAACAGTTCCTTTATATCTTACAAAGAGTGAATACAAATGCACAATGAATTTCTCTCTCAGAGCTAAGCCACTGCTTTCAGACAACATGACACTGTTCCTCTGCAGACATGATGCATTAATCATTTCACCAACAAATGTTTGCCTGTTGCTCCAGCTGGCGACACAAAATGGCACAAAACCAAACTCTGTATGCTTTTAATTTTTATCCGAGAGCCGTTCAATCAGCACAATTAATGGAGAGCACAGGATGGCATCTCCTCACAATTCTGTTTTTTTACTTCTTTTCTTTTGTTTGTGACCAGTACTGTGCCACTTCTGCTTTGTTTGGAGACTGATTTCTAAATCTTACTTCTGCTAATAAACTCCCAGAAATGATTTAATAGAAGCTGCCCAGTGTGAATTGCACCTGTGGAAGGACGCTTAATCCAGATGCAAGTGTGGGTGGCCCACTGAGTGTGGGAGTCAGGCCGTAACCATGCACTTTTGTCCCTGTTAATGGGCTGCAATCAATAATACAGCTTCATATCAGCAGCCAGTGTTAACTGAGCATGAGAGGGGGGGGGGAGCCACGTGATAATCGATGTGAATGTGGAGATAATCAACAAGATTGCAGGAATTGCCCTGGGTGGTCTGTCATATCGAACCTTCTGCAGGAGCTCTATTGCGCACAGACCACAGAGCACCGCAGGGAACACTTGTGTCACGATACTGAAGCAGGAGAAATATGAGAAATATGGGCGCGCTGGAGTCACAGACAAGGAGGATAGGTCTCTTTTGTGTAGGCTTGTCATTTAGTAGTAATTTTAGATTTTCTTCGATCCAGGAATATTATTTTGCCCTTTGTACTGAGGCCAGAAACTAAAATGTAACTATCTTTTCTTATAATAAGATGCAAAAGGTGTCACAGAGAGGTAGAAGGTGCTGCTAATGTCTCACCTATGTTAAGATATAATCTTCTTCATTAAAATATCTGAAAACAACTTTTTGTTGCCTTCTGTACTTACATTGTCCAAAATATTTACAACAAAGTTTAAACCCAGAGAAAGAAATATATCTTAGTTTGATTTAAATCACACTTTTGGCCGTGGTTTAATTATATCCGCTTTACTCGAGGCTGTAGGTGCATTCAACTTTATGTGGCTCCACAGTATGTGCAGTGCTGACTTGACCTTAACCTAAAATCCAGCGCTGCAGATCATCGCCATGCATGTCACGTAACCTTAAACAACGCTGGAGCCAGACGGCTGCAGTCAGACAGCTCAGTTGTTCTCCTTCAGCTGCAGCAACTGAAAACCTCCTCTCGCACGACTCAACTTTGCCCTTATTTTGCTTGTGTCTTACATTTTTAATCCAAAGCCCCTTTTGCTCTGGTCAAAAGACCCACTAACATATGGCTTTTGTCTGCAATTGAGATTAATAAAATCAGCATTCACTTACGGGTCAAACTGTGCAGTAGACGTAGGGACAGAACTCCCAGGTGAATGCACTTCTTTTCCTTTATTTTGGCAGTCTAGATGCTGACGCTGCACTTTGTTCTGTGCAGCATTACAAAAAGGAATTGAAGGCACGGCCAACGTGCAACAGGGTTTCTTTTCTACAGTTTGGGGCAAAATGCAACACTGGCAAGCAGCCCGAGGTGAGAGAGCTTCTCAGTTTCCAACACATTTGTGAAGTTGAACATGAGTCACTTGCCTTTTTTGGTGGGTTTACTCACATTTGAAGAAAGTGCGTATACATATGTGGTGTAAAAGAGGTTCAAGAAGTTCAGATCCGTCATTTTCTTTTTATTTCTCTGCGAGGAGAATGTGATGTATTTGATCTCCTACTGCCAGTCATTCATTCCATTTCCACAATCTACTTTATAGTAAAAATCTCCTCTCTTCTCCAGTGTGATAGCTGGTGCTCAGCCAATGCCTGTGAAGTTTCAGAAGGCAGAGTTGATTGCGGAGTGGTGGTGTTGTGACATGAGCACTGAGACGTTGTATTGACATTGCAATGATTGTTTACATGGTTTGGATGTGGGGAGGAGGGAGGAAGGAGCTGCAGGAGAGTTATAAAAGATGGGTCGAGCATGAAACCCAATAAAAAGTTGAAAAAAACATGTTGTCAGTGTTTGTCGTAATGTTGGAGCCAGACATTTTTTCAAGCAGCTTGAGCCTCTGAGACAAACAAATGTCTGATTGCATTATGGAAATTAGCAGCTCTGCTTTGTGGCACGGTAATAAGGTCGGGGTGCTGCAGAAAAGACCGAATGTATTTACTGTGTCTACGTAAAAGGAGCTGGATGCATTGGGAAGACATGATTGGAGTTGGCAGGGCTATTATAAAACAGGCGTATAACTGTACTGACAGGAGCTAAATTGTCAGCAAAATTACTGCAGCTTCTTTTTTTCTCACACCAACGAACAAACTGAGGCCTGTGGGGTTCAGATACAATAGTTTATTTTTTGGACCACTTCTTCTTCAGAGCTTTAACTTCTCATCTTTCCTGAGGAAATCCATCACACGTTTAAGGTAAATCAAATTCTGCTTCAACCTCAATCTTTGATTTGGTCCTTTTCTTGCAGCCAACATGTGCAGAGAAAATGCATTTTTTGGCAGAGCCGAGCCGTAACGTCTGCACACCGTACTTTATTTCTTCATTATAGTTTCGGGATTTTTTGCTCTGACAAAGAGGGACTCATGCAATTGGCTTGCGTAGTCAGTCAGTCAGGAGGCAGGCAGGCAGGTGCTGAGCACCGATATGTTTCTTATCGTGGAGCTGCCTCCTCACAGCTCATCACAGTCCACAGTGCATCAAGGACATGAGCAAGCACACAAATACACACATCACACACCCTTGGGCGTGATAGAGAGGCAGACAACGTAGAGGTAGAAGAGGAGGAGGAGGATTGAGAATCTTTTTTACTTGTTCTGGAAAAGAAACTCTTGGAAAAATGTTCTGTGCTTTGACGGTTTATCATTCCTCTTCCTACTTAGTCTCTGTCCTCCCCTCAGTCCTTAAAGCTTCCGTCAAACAGCCTTCCCACCACATCCACTCCTTTAAATCTCGGTGTTACAGACTGAATTTACATCATGAATGAATAAATATGGTATAATGCACAAATAAATGCAAAATGTGAACCATTGTATTGTATATATAAGTGTCTAAACCAACTGGTATCATAACCATTCATGTTAATACTCACTCTGACATTAAGAAGAAGATTACACTCTCATCTTTGAGATTACAACTGTGGCTACAGAGCCCCCCCCCTCACAGTATTTTAGTAAGTCCATGACCAAGTGTTGCACTACTCAAACTGCGCGTTGACATTTTGCAGTTTGGAGCCATAACCAATCAGAAGGACTGGAACGGCAACTAGAAGCTCTGATGTGACGTTTACGATTTAAAGATGAGAGCCACGTGTACTTAATTAAGAAAAACAGGGAACACACGTAGCCACTCTCTTCTTCACTGTTCCTATGAAAGCTTATTTCATGCTCCAGAAAGTCTTCACATCTCACACATGCACAAACATGCCGTGTGTGTGTGTGTGTGTGTGTGTGTGTGTGTGTGTGTGTGTTGTGTGTGTGTGTGTGTGTCTTTGTGTCTGGGAGTGACTAGTGCACAGACAAACAGAGTAATGTGTTTCATTACTTAATGTGTGATGATGCTTTAAGCTCGGTTATGTAACTGGGGTTTCTCAGGATATTGCAACAAAGTCATATATCGACTCATCATTCAATCACTTTTATTGATTATAATTCCTTACTATTATTACTATTCCAATGTTTTTGTTCGCCCAGTGTTTGCGTGGGGTTTCTCTGGGTACTCCCACTTTCTCCCACGGTCCAAACACATGCAGATTGGGGGGAGGTTAATTGGAGAATCTATATTGTCTGTAGGTGTGAATATGAGAGTGAATGGTTGTTTGTCTCCATCAGTCCTGAGATACGCTGTCCAGGATGAACCCTATACTCTCGCCTGATGTCAGGTGGGATTGGCTCCCATGGCTCCCATGCAGGTAACACACATTTGCTATATGACTATCAATGGGGCTAATATTTGATCCACTTTGTCATTATATTTCTATACAATAATTGCTTCTCACATTTTCTCGAAAATACCAGTGGGCTTTGATTTACATAGTTGTCAGGTCAGTGATCACCATAGCAACCTGTGGAGCAAGAAGCAAGGTATCGTCTCCACGGTGCAGCAGCTGTAAGCCTGAGGGCTGAGCAACGAAGAGAAGTTATGAGTAATCTACATTATCCTCGTATGTATTCAAATAATGCTCTGTCTCTCATTCTCTCTCTCTCTCTCTCTCTCGCTCTCTCTCTCCTTCTTTCATACCCGGAAGACATCTGTTCCATGTTTGGCTTAAATGCCAACATCATTCATTGTTTGGTGATAGAATTTGTACAAATCTTGAACAAATCTGATTTTATTCAGCTTGTTCTCTCGGCACATGCCGATATTCACTCACACTGATGTGCACAGGTATACGGTAGATAGTGATGAGTGGAAGGCTTTTATATTTCTGAGCATCTTATCGTCATATATTGTCAAGAAATAATAGCATGATTGATTTGGGGGGGGTGGGGAATATTTTTCCTATAATGGTGCAGCTGCTTTTAGCCAGAACGACTTGCACAAGCAAACACCACCTCAGTGTCATGCATGGCTTGCAAAGACAGTAATTCCTCTCTTTTATCAGCAGATCCCACACACACAAAATGGCTAGCTGGGTGGTATTTCTATGTTTCAGTATCTTGTGTTGTATCAGAAATCGGCTCTGCCACAGTTCTTTTGCTGTCCAGTTCTAGCAGCTCCACAGCGGCAACAAGGCTCCTTCACAAGTTCTCTAAATGTCTGACGCTTCAGCTTCTTTTTGTCAGAGTAGATCTCTAGTCTGTTTTACACTGTCACAAGGAAGCTGCTTGTTTTAGCACCAACTCCACTGAGGGGTGGTAACTTTCTCCAAAAGCATTTGTCTTTACAACATGTTACCAGCTGCAGTGACATTCGATATTTTTATCACTGTGACAGTTTCCCTGCAAACTAGTCACACTGACTTCTCTTGTACTTCAGCAAAAAAATAACAGTTTGTCCCTTTCTCTTGGAAAGTGCTTCATTCCACATGTTCTTCTCTTTTCTTAACATTATTCACCATGATGCTTGTGTGTTTCCTTCTCCCTGACTGTGACCTGACAGGCAAGTAGCTGGGAGCAATCATCCTGAAGGACACGTTAGACTGTTACCACCTCACTATACATGTCGCTCTATCCCTAACCTTTAGCCTCTTTGTATTCTGCTACAAACGTCTTGTCCTCGATTCACATTTTGTTCATCTTCATTCTCCTCTCTCTCTGGCTGTATATGTATGTGTGTGTACATGCATATGAATGTGTTTATTTTTGTGTATGCGGGTCTGCCTTCTTGCTGTTAAGCATATTTCAGAGGAGTTAAATCATATGTAGCCTGGATCATATTTGGAAGATCAGAGCATATATCGTTTTAATGGTTGATGCATGTTGATTCACCATATTGATATTAGAAAACAACATATATAGTCTTACTTTACTGGCATTTACATAGTTTTCTTTTAAATGGCATGCTCTATATGATAGCAATAACAATACAAATCTTTAATAAACTTTAGTCCCCAGCATCCAAAGATGCTGCATAACAAATAAATAAAATATACGATCAAACTTTGACTTTGTTTTTTCACCCTGTTCTCTGAAAGTTTTTGAAAACAAGATCCAGTTGGACAAACTCAAGCAGTGCCTGCAAAATGTTTTTCTTCATCTCATGAATTACAGTCTAATAAACAGACAGCTTCCTACTGTACCAGTGAGATCATTTAGAGACTAAATATAATAGCATTTTAATTACTGCTCTTCAGTTGGGAATACTGCTTATTACCCATGGTTGTTAGACAGAAATATTTAACAAGTTGTATCTTAAACCAGATTTCTAGATTTGTAAACCCCTGAGAAATATGATGACAGATTTGATGTATACACATACTCCAGAACATGTTTTAATTTAATTGTCAACGTTAACTATGTTTACACTGTCTTATAATGCCAACATGAAATGTAATGCCTGCTTTTAGGATCAGTAAAGATCAGTCCAGTCCAATCTCTAAATAAATCAGTGATTAATATTAGCTGTGATAATGTATTATAATAAATCATGTCAATCACCTTCCTTCAAAGTATGAAAACATTAGATATGAATAGTTTATGCCTCATCAGTTATCATAATAAATTACATCTGAAAGCTTCTTTGGAAGGTATTGTGTCACCACTTTTTTTTGGTAGTATTTCCTCTTTTTTGTCATTTTTGCCATATTGGACAGAGATAGTGAGGGATTGACAGGAAACGAGTAGGAGTACGTGTTTTTTAAACACTTTTCTTTGAAGTTTTTGTTGATTTCTCAGAGAATAATTTATGGATCTTGATCATCCATGAAATCAGACATGTTTGCTGATATTTATGAGATCTAGTGAATTTAAATGTGGTTTCATGAGGGGACTGTTTGGCCTTGGTGTAGATAGGTGCTCTACTGAGTGCCCTTCCAGTTTCGTCCTACAGTCTGGTATTGTTTATGAGGGTGCACATGTACTACTTCATAAAAGAATAACTCTAAAATCAGTACCTGCCACACGGAGCAGCCTGCAAACTTTGATGCGGACACCCTGTCTTACTGAATACTCTCTGGATACAGACACTGACTCTATGTGTTAGATGCTCCAGCACTTTGTTTTTGGACCCAATAAAACAAAAGGAAAATTAAAAAAATCAGAAGCAAAATGAGAGAAATTACATAAACACTTGAAGAGAGGGACTAATACCTTTCACTGACCTCCCCCAGTTGAGAGATATATTTCACTTGTTAAACTCCATCCCTTGGCAATCCATCACCACTGTTCCTTCAAGCCTTTTACGCGTATTTCTGTATCAATCTTTGTTTGAGTGGGAAACTTGGATGTCTAGATGAAACTCTCAGAATACATAATGGCTTCATTAGTGTTCCTTCGCTGTGATTAATTAGAGTGCTGTGTCACCCAGTGTGACAGAGCCACTCATTGCCAGACAGTGTTGTGACAGCAGACGAGTGCCGTGTTGATGAGACTGGGAATGATCACACACACTGATGTACACTGGTAAGACACACGAAAGCAGTGACTTCACACACATGCTGTCTTATCTAACCCTCGCTCTGAGATGAAAAAATAATTCCAGAACCTGCAAGTGACTGATTACAATTTCATAGTTTTGCCTGCGGTGATTTACAACAGAAATCTCTGCATCAGTATTTGCTACAGCTACGTATTTGTATCAACATGCTGACACAGGCTTAGCTGAGTTAGTGGCCTGTAGAAGCTGGCATCTGCAGACGAACAGGAGGAGAAAGACATCCAGAGCAGTGCCTCAGAGCAGTGTGGATTTTGTTAATGAAAACAGACGGAAAATATTTGCACTTTAAACAAGACTAAAATTAAAAGTCAACTTGGAAAACAATTGAATACAACATTTTAGTGAAAAGTATGACATACTTTTGATCCATTAACAAAAGCCTAACATTCATATGAAAGACCAAGAAAACAATCTTCATGCATTTACAGGATCAGACACTATCTCTCCTGATCAGTGAAATCAGGCCCCAAATAGAAGAAGATTCAGCTACTTGACTTATTGCACTGCCAGTAATAAAAAACACCTTGTAAAGTTGTGTGTCAGTGAGTAATTATATCTGACGTTAACTGTTCTTGGAAGAAACTGATTTATGGACTAGATTTATCCACTGAAAAACACACAAGAGGCGGCAACAAAACTATGAAAACATGCAGGCAGCATGGGGACAATTATAGGAATTAAAGCTAATGTAAATATGCTAATGTGGCCACTGTAATCCTGAGGGTTGTATTAGCATCACTGTCAGTTTGATGTCTTTAATGTGTCTATCAGTGGGTGTGTGTAAGTTCCAGGAGTCGATTTTATTTGTCCACTAAACAAACACAGTATTGATGTTGTCCAATGAAAGTGTCTCCTCTCACACTAAACCCAGACAATGAACACTTCAACACTTTTCAGTGAACAAGTGAGTGAATGCAGCTTCTGAATGGTTCACTACTCTGCAGTGAACAGCACAGGTAGCTGCAGTGACACCAGGTCAGCGGGAACAACTGCACTAGATGTTATTAGATACAGTGGTCCTGTTGGGAAATGCTGAGTGGGTTTTACATGAGGTGAGTCAGTCTGTACGACGATGGTGACACGTGTAACCTCAAAATCAAAACATAAACAATTTTAACCAAAATGACCCTGCTGATGAAACTGATTACACCTACACTAAAATGTTTTTCAATTTTTGCTGACTAAAAACCTAATACCTAAAATTGCATATTTTTTGCCAAAAATGTGAGACTGAAACTAAATCAAAACCAGCACCTGAAATTAACAGGCCAGAGATAAGAAAGCCACAGTGTTCGGTGGCAGCTGTGAGCTCACCAACAGAATCTACAAGGAGCAGGATATAAACTAGAATTACCGCCGCGGGATTGTCAACCAGTCGAGCTGCAAGAAATATGATCACAAGCTCCCCTTTTGTTCTTGAGTTATGGTGTTACTGTTGAATAATGGCTCAGAAAAGTGTTTTTGCAGAATCTGATTATGTCACAGTGAATTTGACCTTTGATTGTTTGGATCTAAAATGTCGTGACTTTCCTGTTTAATTCTATTACACATTTGTGTTAGATTTTCTCATACTTACAGTTTGAATTCTTTGGTTCACAGTGACCTTGACCTTTGGCCAACACAATCTAATAGGTTACATGTTGTATCCACTGTGTACAAGAAACTGAGGGAGGGAGAAGATACAGACAGAGGAGCTAAAGAAATGTATTTATATAGCACTTTTCTAGTCTTGATGACAACTCAAAGCGCTTTACAGTACAGTTTTCTCCATTCACCCAGTGCATCTATGTGCAGAGCCTTCTCTATAAGAAGGGTTAGATCTGTGGTTCAGTATCTTTCCTAAGGACACTTTGACATGCGGAATGGGGAGAACTGGGATCGAACCGCCGACTTTCTGGACAGCCCCTCTACTCCCTGAGCCACAGCCACCCTAAATGTCAAGATGCACAGAGAAAGACAGAGATGGAAGGAGGAGTCTACCAGAGGCTGAGGATCAGCATGCTGAACTGGTAAATGCTCCACACTTGGAAATGCAGGCTGGTCTCTGATGGGTTCGTCTGTCTGATGTCGACTCTGCCGACTTTGAACAGGGGTGTGTGGAGCCCGTGCACAGAGGAAATGCACTGAGGTCCCGCAGCAGAGCTCAGCTCGTCAGACGGGGTGGGGGGGATCTCCACAGTATAAAGTCAAGCGGCAGACTTTTACTCAGTCAATTTGATCAATACAGCCATTGAATCAGGTCAGCTCCCATATTGGAAACGTTGCAAAAGAGTAGAAGAGACCTTTTAACCGGAGGGAATTGCCATTTGAGGCTGAGACTTAGTGTTAAATGGCTTCACTGTATTGAAGTACATCCACCTTTGATGAAACCCTTTGGAAAAGATGTGATACAGCATCGGAGCATCGGAGGCTCTAAACTGCCTCTGGGTGGTTCGAGCAGTTCAATGTCTCTATGTCCTGCTGGTTAGCTCCTGTTAGTTTCTCATGCTGCTAAACCTCAGTGGTTAATCCCACATTTATCCTGGAATCAGCATCAGCCTATGAATTATTTGGGAAGAAATGAGACGCAGAAAGTGTAAGATTCCAATAAATTCCAGCTTAGCTCCATTAGCATATTATTAGGTGTCTTGCGAAGTGCTTCTGATGATGTAGTGGCAGCTTATCTGTACCTCAAGATTAATCACTGCCTAAACTGTCAGCCGGAGCTGTTCTTCTTCTCCACCAGTGTGCACTCAGACATCATTAAAGGCTGGGTAACAGATCACACAGGAATCTACCAAAGCATTATATGTATACCAAGCACATAGAGATGCAGGTTAGACACAAACTCCCTTTTCCTTTCCTGTGATAGCAATACCTTTCATATGCTTGAGTAGCTGTTTATGTCCCTCCTGGCAGATCAGTTTTTCCCCCTGCACCTTTCTTGTCTATCCCAGAGACACTAGGTCCTCTGTGGCCTTCTCCATGCAGAACAGTTTGCTCACATCTCTGAGGGGGTGAAGGTTGCTCGCTTGTCTCCTCAGTGGTTATGTTGAGATGTTCAGTAGTGACATTTTATATGTTCACTACAACAATATGCAGCTGTGAAGCAACAGTGGAAAACTGTTGGCATGTTTGCCTTTGCTTTAAATGAGACATTTTAGGCATGCTAGCATGAGGGTTGGTCAGTCCGTCCACCACTAAAATATGTCAATCAATGCTGCCCTCTTGTACCGATGAGTCTGCACGATAGCGTCGGGGGTCCCGTACACGCGGTCTACCAATCATGAATCAGTCTCAGCTGTCGATGATGATGTCATGATGTTTAACCATTTTTATAGCATCAAAAACTGAATTTACTTTAACTAAATTTTATTTGCTTGAAAAATGACCACGCAAACAAACGGCAGTGTGATAAGGACTATCTAAAATGACAGAAACCATTGTTGTGAAAAATGTGTCTAACTTCTACTTTGACTTTTTAGCTTGGTCCATGTCCCATCTACTGAGATGAAGGAGGTGGGAATTATGAGCTATATGGCAGCCAGCCACCAGGGGGCTCTATTTTTGGGGAGCTGTCATGTCTTCCATCCTGATTTACAGTCTATGGTTAGGACCGTCATTGTGAGCATGCTAATATTAGTGTTTAGCTCAAACTACTTCTGTGTGCAAGTAGGCTGTAACTACAGAGAGCTGCTAGCAACGCTGATGACGTATAGCCTGGTTATAAGTGCATCATAAAGGTTAGCTGCTTAGTTGAGCTCCACATGATGCACTGAGGAAGGTTTGAAACACCACAGTCTATGTGATGATAAAAAACGAACTCTGCAGCAGAGATAACATGACATTTTTGCTAATAAATTCAGCCATGTTGCAATGGGAATGCATATTTTCAGATTTTTCACATGTCCTGAGAGTAAGTTTTCTTAACATCTCCCAAAGATGGTGTTAATAACAGCCCAGCATGCTACACAACAAGCAGCTGAAGACACAGAGCTCAGTCCTCTGACATATTATTCTCTTGAAAAGCGGGGTGATAAAACATGTTGCAGTGATTCAGCACAGAGGAGAAGTGCAAGTGGCTACCTCTCAGACAAAAAGTGGGCTCATGAGTTTATTATTACCCAGAAACGCTTTTGGGGTAAACAACTTGGTTTTGATGTTGCGAACATTGTGTTTCATATGCTAATTAAGAAAATTGTTGAGATTTTTGTTTTTTTGTTACACTGTGTGTTAATAATACAATGAAGAATCAATGCTTTGTTTGTTTATCCTGAAATGTATAATCATATTTTATTCTAAAACAGAAGACAGGAATAATCACAATTGTATATTTATTGAACACAGTACTTTTCCACACAATTGCTTATGACTGCAGCAAATGTGATTACTGTACTGACTGCAGTCATTTACTCTGCAGCATTATTAAACTGCCTCACACACATCCTGTTATGGCATCTGCCACGGGCTGATTTACCTGCCTCTAATAGACAAGCCACCACTCCACACCAGCTCTCTGCTCTCTGCTCACTGGCATGGAATCAATGCAGAGTTGCAGATGTGAGCGAAAAGCTGCAGAGGACGCGCACACACAAGCCGCTGCTGCGTTTGTGATCGCGCTTTTACTGCGACATCATGACAACGGAGGCTTCCCACTGAAACCAAATTCATAACCTCTGACAGGATATAAGTCATGTTTCTCGGCGGTGAAGAAAAAGACACCGAGACTTAGAAGGTTAGAGCACCGGGAAAATTATGCACGGCTCATTTCAAATAGCTTATTAAAGCAAAATGATCAGTCAGCAAGAGAGAGGTTATGTAGAAAAATTTAACTCTGTAACGTTTGCCTATGGCTCACATTGCTAGAGGATTTAGCGTTTAATCCTTTTAAGATTAGTTTTAATGTGCTTTTGTGAGATCAAACTGAAAGGGAAAGCTTAAAACATATGATTCGTGTTCAGTGTAATCGTTAAGTTCAGCTTTGAACCAGGTTGAGCTTTTCTATTATGTAAACGCTCTCACGGTGTGATATTAATACAATGATCCTTGTACAGCTTTGGTTCATAAAAGACAGAGAGAAGATGGAAGTGTACTCACGATCTCTGAATGCTGACTGGGTGGCAGGAGGTTCTTTTTCTGAGCAGGGATCTCCCACTAACACCCGCTCGCACACACACTCAGGCGTCTGGTCGGTGGCGCGTGTACCTGTTGAGAGGCACAACGGAAAGTTAAAGCTTGTCACACTCGCTCCACTGACTCACTGATGCTCAGCCTCAGCGATGGTATGTCTCATGGCCATCTGTGACAGCACTAAGAAGCAGAAAATGAAGGGGAAGTCTGCTAATGACATCGGCCAGTCGTCGTACAGGGCGGCTGAAAGGTGTGATAAGTGGTTTGTGTTACGAGGGGGTGAGAACGACAGGTGCTTACTGCGCTCTGATTCTGTAGATTTGAAGTGGAACATGGAGATTGGCAGTTTAAAGACCCAGTGCGACAACAACAACTCAGAAATTCAATGTTTCCATCCATGTACTGCAGAGCTGAACATGGTTTTGATTTGTTGCTGTAATACAGCAGCACCCCAGAGGACTGCGGGCCTGGTAGAAGTAGAAATGTATCACAACAGCAAGATCACACATGACTCATCAGTTTTTTCTTAAATTCAAATTGTGCTGCTTATGTTCACATTGGCACCTTTGAATACCAACCAGTTTTGCACAATTTAAATTTGACCTAAACCAAAAGTAAATACTTGAAAAGCCATGTGTTGTAGTTTACAGATGATAAAACTAGAGTGTAAATGGTGTTTGAGTAAACATTAAATTTTCCGTTTTGCATAACAAACCAATCATATCTGTGCATGCGCAGCTGTCTAGTTGTTTCTGTGGTATATGCCTCTCTCTTCTCTGCCTCTGCCTTCATGTTGCTCTCATTACAGCTGAGATCACAGACACGCTGTCTAACAAGAGTGCTCACTTGGATGACACTCGCTTGCTGTGTTGCTCAGGCTGCGTGTAGACTTTCACGCTTTCAAAGTAATCTTTTTTTCAGACACTGCTCTACATTAATGCAGGACATGGAAAACCATCACCTGTGTGCTCGACCCTTTAAATGTTCACAAAGCTTTTCCACTCTCGCACTGATTGGTGTCAGGACATCTGTGTATAATGGACTTGTTTACCACTTGCTAATGCACCAATTACCTGTCTGCCTTAAGATTTTTTGTTTCCTCATATATATATATATATATATACCTTAGGTAATCAAGACACATTTATCCTGACTATTGCCCAGTTACAGCTTTGTACAGGTAAATCCACCTGGAGCCATCTTGCTTAGATGTCTGGGTAAGTGGTCGATCAGAAGCTAGAATTTCTTATGTCCATAATTCTGCCCTGATGGAAACTTGCCCACATCATTCAAATTCAGCATTTTGATAAAATACTAATCTCTTTAGGTTTACACAACCGTCACTTATTGGATAAACTCTGATATATATACTGTTAGTCTCAGCTGTCAACAGCATTTCACACATAATGATGATCCACCAGGAGCTAATGGGTTTATGACATGAGGTGTCCATGTGGTGCCAGTGAAATATTCTGTTTCCTGTGTTTCTTTAAATGTATTTCTGAGAAACAGAGCTGGTACCCGGAATACATTTTGTGGGAATGGAGAGGGAGAGTGGGGAAGACATGCAGCAAAGGAACACATCCTTCTAATTCATCATAAACAATCTGAAGGCTCCTCCTTGCAAGTTTAACAAGCATTTCAATATTATGTCCTTTATAACTATGCAAGCTATTACAGGAATATGAGATAAAACCTTAATTTAAGTTTATTAATTAAATTGATTCAGTAATCGTTTTAAATTAACTATAAACTCCTCAATTGGACCCAGCGGGGTGTGAGCTTGGATGAGTTTTAAACTGGCACAAAGGACATAAGAGCAGTATGAGCATGATAACAAGTCTCCTATTGCTCTCACTCCTTCCACATACCGGGGGAAGATTTTTAAATGTAACTAAAACTGTTTTCATCAACCTCATCTACTGTACCTAAACAAATCAAAGTTGCAACCAATTTTCATATTGATCCATGTGATTTTGACTCAGCTGTATACACCCAGTCAACTCATTTAACTACCTCAATCGCCATGAACTCAATTTCCTGAATCAGGTGTCGTACACATTTGTTTAACACTTGATTGCTAAATTGCCATTGTCCTCTGATGTACTCAAGGCTTTAGCACTAAAGAAACTTCATATGGTGCACAAGGCTGGGGAGAAAATCTTTGCCCTACAGTGACTTTGTCCATTAATAATGCCAAAATATAAAGGAATTCTGCGTAGTTTTTTCTCACCTATAATGTCATGATGAATAGATTTTTGCTTTGTCTCTTATCGAGTGTTTTACCATCAGAAGCATGTATATACAGTACATGTTCACTTCCATGTCCAGCGTGGCAGGTAACATATATCAACATCAACATTCTGGCCATGGAATACATGGGTTCTTTTTTCTGTTGTTGTCTTATGTCTGAAGTATAAGTCGCCCGGTTACTTCAGTTGTATTGGATTCGGCTGCAACACTGTTTGGCCCTGAAACTTCTAAAGTGTTTTATTGACTCAAACACTTCACCCACCCCTCCATCGGCATAAAGGTGAGCAGATAATGTGTGAATTTTCATTGTTCAGTGAACTATCCCTTTCATGCAGAAGGTGACACAGTGACTGACACTTTATGTTCCTGCCCTGGTTATAAATTCCTGAGAGCAATTATGAACACGATGAAGGGTGACTGACATCTTATACTGTGTCAAGGTCCATATACTTGAAGTGTTAGTATGTGTGTATACGTTTGGAATTAAACTGTCTTTGCTGTATGTTAATTGTTATTTACCTAGTCTCAGCACACATTACCTGCTTGAGGAATCTCTCTCTACGATATCTTCATCGTTATATCTTGTTTTGGTCAACAAGCGCACTCATACTGATTTAAAGTACAGGTCTCATGCTACTGAAGTAACTAATGACCTTCCAACCACTGAAACGTGATGCAATTTAATAGTTCATCACACTTTTCTAAAGACAGACAGTGTGAAATACCCTGAGCACAGTGTTCCTTCATTAATGGGCTCAATTACAGCCACATTAATTTGCTATCTGTACAGATGATATGTTTCAAAGAGAGGCTGCCTGCAGCTTTGATTCGCAGGAGGCACAAAGAGTGTCACTGGAACCTGGAGAACTCATACATAACGCTCCCCCACTGCTTCTTACAACTGACCCAGGAGGATTTTTTTAAACGACAGATATAGACTCCAAGACAAGAATCTGATGTGACATTAAAAGTGGGAAGAAATTAATTAGCACCAACGAGGCCCAGTGGTGGTTTCTGTTATAGTATTAAGGGTAAATGTTTCATAACCCTGCACATATCAGAACCTGGCTGCTGGTGCCCTAGCAACATTTAAGTCTCTCGAACCACTGCAGATCTGTTTGTCCTCAGACAAGCTTTGGCTTTTTTTTTTTTTGCTGTAGGAGTCAAAAGAGCACTCACACAACACAGAGCTGGAAAAAAGGGTGGAAAGATGGAGTCCGAGGGCGGGTAACAATTCTCACATCCACCTCTGTGGGCATTTCAATACATTGCGCCATTCACGCCTTTAATCTCATTCATCCAGAGTTCTGACACGAGCAGAGAAATGTAGATAGAGTGAGGTGGAGAAAAAAGATCAATAGTTAAAATTGCATTTAAAGAGACAAGAGAGTGATGTGGCTGAAAACTGTGCTACACGATCAGTGAGAGTGAACGGAAACAGTAGTGAACAGAGCCTTGAAACTCAAAGCTGTAGAACTCTGTAATGCTAAAGGGAAGCTACAGATTCAGGTGATCATCTTTTGTAGGCTCATCTCTACAAGTGACCCCTTTTACATTCTCCTTTGATACATCGTATTAAAAGTATTGACTGCTAAATCTAACCGGCTTTAAAGTATGGAAAAAGTAAGAAAGGTTGAATTTTCATGAATTTTTTTGTGTGTGGCATCATATACCAAGTCATTAAATCCAGACTGCGTGAAGTGAAAGTCAGAATCTTTGACACGTATAACACTTCGGGAAATAAGGATCTCCGTGTACACTTGTCAGTTCTTTATTTCTGATAGGTTGACGTGGGTGAAGCATCATTGCATCACACAGAAAATGTGACATATTTTATGTTTCTCTGCCACTGGCATGCACATTTATATTTATTTTCTTTTCCTCATCATTATGACTTCTCCGTTGTGAGACAGACAGTCATTCCAGTTGCATCATGGTTATCACTGGTGTCATCTCGAGTCGCGGAAAATAGGTTTAAGTTTAGGGTTAAGTTTAAATTTGTATTTTCTGGAGGTGATAGTCATACATATGTTCAGTATCAAATAACAATTGTATCCATATAATTTCCCTCATAAACAAGGAATCAGTCACCATTGTCCGTTGCATTTTCATAGATGTGGACACTTTAACTCTCAAGCACACAGACCTACAGATTATTGATGGATTATAATTGTTTAATTAATTAATTACATTTTTTGTTGGGTTGTGGCATCTATGAAACATGTAAACAAGATGAACCAGTGGTTTGGGTTATTTTTAAATATTCATATTCAGGGTTAAGATCTGGGATGGATTTTTATCTTCATTAGTCTCATACAATGTGAAGACACTGTTTACCTACTGGGTCTCAGTGAGAATTAAGATTAGGAAGTTGATGTCCTCCAAGGCTTTTTTGGAAGAAACCTGATGATTATATAGTAGCCATTTCAGTGTGAAGTTTGCATGTGCTATCCGTGTCTGTGTTGGTTTTTATCCGGGCACTCTGGCTTCCTCTCACAGTCCAATGACATGCAGATTAGGTTAATTGGAGACTCTAAATTGACAGTAGGTGTGAATGTGAGAGTGAATGGTTGAATGGTCTCTGTATTTTTGGTCCCATACGATACTGGCTACTGGCCCAGGGTATGCCCCACCTCTCGTCCAATGTCAGCTGGGGTTTGCTCCAGCCCCACCGCGACCCTCAAAGGAAAAGCTGTATAGATGATGGATGGATGGATGATTGTGTAGTAATGACGATATTTCCCCTTTATTGTTTGGTCCTATTCTTCAATAGGGCCGGCATATCTTTGTATGATGTTTTTGTCTCTTGAGAAGACATTTGTCTGATTCAAGTGAACGGTCTTGCCAGGTCAGATCGTCAGGTCCTTTCACTACTTTGTGCCACAAATTAATCTAAATCATAATGTTTAAAGGCCTCTTTCCCTTTCAGTCCCCGCATCTTTTTTTCTCTTTACTCCCATATTCTTCAACTCACCTAAATGATGCTCATTCCTCTCTTCAGATTTTTTCCTCACATCCATCCCTAGCTCCACATTTTCCCTTTTTGTCTTTCTTCCATGCATCATCTGACTTGTATATTCAGTAAACAGAGCCTGACCCTTTGTCCACCTTTGCCCATGACATTCAGACTATATTCTCTGCATTCTCCCCCCCCATCACAGCTCCTGCCCGCTCCCTGGACACATACTGCAGAGCTTCTTGTTTGTCCTGTGCAAACAGTGTCTGTCTGCCCCTTTTCTTCTCTGCCGTTTTGTCCTTCACATCTTTCCACTGAGGTCATTTATATATTTACAATATTATTTACCACTTTGTCATATTTAAAGTGCCAATTATTTTCTGTTGGGTTCTACTAGAATAGGCTTACAAGCTATAATGTTCAAAATACACAATAACTGTCTTACAAAATATTTGCTGCAGCCCCTCCTTTCATGCTCCGTTTTAGCTTTTGACTCACCTCCGCAAAATCATGGTTTGCTCTGATTGGTCAGCTGGCCCACACCTTTGTTATTGGTCTTCCAGTCAGATTATGTGCCAGAAATGCCACAGCCCTTACAGAGAGCTTCCTGATCAACTGTAAACTGCTGTTGCCACAGTGACAATGGCATTGCTTCTGCCATACCAATTTGAGGCAAACTAGCTGGTAGGTAAGCATGATACACGTTACTGGATGTCACACACACTATATGACACACTAATGAAATGGAACAACCCTAAAAGCATGATATGAGCACTTAAATTCTCATATCATGCTTTTAGGGTTGTTCCATTTCATTAATCACATATTCTACACGGTATCCATATATTGATGCTACGCACCCACAGGGCTGGCACCTGCTGTGTTCCTATGGTAACATGATGAGATGCCTCATAAATGCAGGTACATTCAGCTATCATCTGTAATTGGGGCTCATTAGCCCATGAGCCTGAACCATGATTCTAAACCAATAAGATGAACATAAAGAAATCACTTTGCTGAAGGAGGTGTGAGGTGGACTGATCATAATGTTTAGTCCTGGGACGTCATTAGTCAGACACAGTAGACACAGACACAGAAACTGCACATTATCACATCCACACCAATGATAGAGAGAAGTCCCAGGTTTAAATCAGCAGTGTAATATTGATCATTTCATAAACTGGGTCCTGAAGAGATTTCAGCACCATGGACAGCGACTGTCTTTACATATGGAGCTCAACAGTGTGGTTCCGGAAGTAAACATCCCATTCATTTTGTGAATAGAAATTTATATTGACAGCAATAATATTGTAACCATCCAAGGAAGACTCACCACAAGCTCCTAGATTGTGAATTTATCTTTTATGCATAGAACCACAAAGTCCATATGATATTAGTTAGGACCAACTTGTAAGTTCACAATGGTTTATGGGATGGCAATGTTTTTTTTTGGTCCAAATCAAAATGTTTTATGGTGATGATTCATCTTGTAGCTGGTGAGCCTGTTTCCAGGTTTAAATTCCTATTAATAAGGATTTTCTGAAATGTCCTGAGGAAATTAATGGGAAATAAACTTCGTGGACCACAGCCATTCTAAAAGTGGGCGGTCACTGTTACTCTATTAGAGAGAACAGAAGTGAGTCTGTCAAAGATGGACGACCCATTAAGGCTCTAACCATCTATAGCCAAACATGAAATATACCATTTGAGCATTTCTTTTACCAAGACATGAAGTTAATTTGTGGACAGCCTCTGCTTAAGCTAGCCCCCCTGGAGTTTGCCATGATGCACTTTGTATGCACAAAGATTTTCCTGACACCAAATGCCAAATAAATATATCAATAAACAAGCAAACCTCTAATCTCCATTAATGATTTGCTTTTCTTGCGCAATTAGGATGGATAGGGAACCTACTTTATTTCTTGTAATTGTCATTTATTTGAAAGTTTTTCAAACCACCAGGCCTCCAGCTTCCCATTAGAACTAAGCACATTACCTATTCCTCCTCCCCTGCATCCCCCGATGTCCTTTCTTCAACTGTCACTCACTGCATCTGCTCACTAATGGAAGCCTTAAAAGGACTATTAAAGAAGAAAATAATGGTTAAACAATACACATATATTTAACAAACCTCTTAGCCGTTTCATTTTCTGCATTAGCGGTGGTGACTCAATGGGGAAGGCTGAGGCAAGGTGTCACTAAAAGCCCATGGGAGGAAGATAAGGCCTGTAATGGCCCAGGTTCCTGTATTGTCAATATGCATCTTAGTGCCTCCTAAGGCTCTGCAGATATATGAGCAGGTGCTGTCGCTCTCTGTGCGATAAGACATGGCAGTGGCCGATGGAACCGTTGGATTGCGTGTGAACGGAGAAAAAAGTGAACGCTATTTGAATTTGGATTTCCATAATAAAGCTGCTGAAGTGTCCAGGCTTAGTGACATCTCAGTGGTCCAGCTGTTTGTCGAGCGTAAATGCGTCCAATTTAACGGCAGCCTGTAAGTTTGTGCTATCTGCGTACAAATTGATTTGTGTGTTCTGCCTTTGATCACCTCTCTGTCAGATGTTCACGCTAGCTCCTAACCGGGTTTAGCTTTAAATGGAAATCAGCGGGTTGGCCTTTTCCCTCTATGGCCTCTGCTGAGCCATGCTCCCCCTTTGTATAAAGACATATTCGCTAATTAAGATGGTTAGTCCTCGGGGGTCGTTGTTCTCTGCAGCCAGCTTCTTTACTCACTGTAGGAATGAGAGGTTGACAGGTCGCACCACAAGGGTCCGTGCAAATCACTTGATGACCGAGCGGGTGAATGTTGTACCTGCATTTGCATGTCGTTGAGCAGCAGTTGATGTAAAATAATGGAGTAGTAATGAAGAGGACTTAAATCCGCTCATATCACTGAAATTTAATTCGTTATTTCAACATGAAAGCAAAGTAACTGCATCTTACAAAATATAGCACAGTTACTGCATTCTGCACATGCCGAGACCTTCTGAATATGTCATTCTGGTTTTTACTGCAAGTCATTAAAATATTTTGTAGAGTGCTTTTGTTGTAAATTCTTTTCATATCAGTAACGCAAATTGAAGTAGCAGTACCAAATAGCTGAGAGTTTCTGGCCTTTGTTCATCTGCACAATAGGGTTGGGCGATTAGATGAATATATCGTCTATCGGTGATTGGGTGAGTCAGTTGATTTTTTGGGCCTATTTTTACAGCGATTTATGTCGACATAAATAATTAACCCAGGAAGTGGCAGTTAAATATTTTATTTTATATTTATTCATACATTCATTCAGATCCTCTTGTCTCTACTCACTCACTCACTCTCTCTCTCTCTCTCTCTCTCTCTCTCTCTCTCTCTCTCTCTCTCTCTCTCTCTCTCTCTCTCTCTCTCTCGCACATACACAGACACATGCACACACAAACATGTTATCAAAAACAACATTATTTGGTTTCAGGGACAGTCAGGGTTATTTGCACATAGAGGGAGTGAGATCTGATCACCAGTGGTCACAGGAGACACATTCAGGACACATTTTAACGGCAGGTGTCAACAAACGAACTTAACGCTGTCCGCTTGTGATGGGATCTCTCTGGACAGATGTTAATAGCAGGATGATGTATTTGCTAATTCTCGTGCAGATTTCTGATGTTAGAATCTTTTGCCAGTATTCCATGTTTGAAAAGGCGAAAAATTTGGTCCTTTGACTTGCTGGTTGTGTCAGATTAAAAACAAAAGAAATAAGTGACTCCTCTCTGCAACAAGCTCTTCCATAATTGCCTTTGCTGATACTATGCATGCACACACACGCAAACACACACACACACACCTGCATGGATATATCGTCAATAGTTGACAGTTGTTGAGCTGATGGTGCCCGATTGAAGAATTATAGCATATCGCCTTTTAAATGAACAATGGATCAAATGATAATGTGTGATGTGAAAGCTGGTGGTCACAGTGATTGAACCCTCTGCAGTATCCTCTCAGCTGAGCATCTAAGAACTCAAAGCTTGTTTTGGTTTTATGCCACCTGAAGTGTATTGTTTTGGTTCACTCCCACAGCTCCCACAGCTCCCACAGCTCTCATCAGCTTCATTTCAAGGAGCAGAAAGAACTAGGTGGTAAACATAGTGAAGGATCAGTTGATGTGTATATGCTGGATGTGTAACTAGGGATTTGTTTGCTAAAAAGGTCAGGATACTTCATCTGGTGATAATAAGTCGATGTTTAAAGCTTGTTACCCCAACTGGCAAAACAAATTAAAACTTTTCATTCTCCTTTAATAAGACATGTCATTACCCAAGAGGCAATGGCATTTCAACTTCTTCATTTTGTAATAAATGCCACCAAAAAGCAGACTCTCATTAAATTGAACAGGATTGCATATATGCAATTAACTTGCTCAGTTTATTTTTGTAAGATTTATGGCAGATAATGTCAAATAGGCTACACACACACACACACACACACACACACACACACACACACACACACACACACACACACACACACACACACACACACACACACACACACACACACACACACAAAGTTTGTTTTGAACTCTTATACAGTACTGTGACAAATGATAATTTTCATGATGGAATTATATTAAATGAATTGTTTTCTCCAATAATCAACTGATCTATCACGATTACCCAGAGCTCAAAGTGACACCTTCATGCTTCTTTGGTGCAATAAACAGTTTGACCTCAAAATGATAAAAAATATATGTTTAAACATATATGAACAGAATTAAAAGGGAAAGCAGCCAACAGCAGCAGACATGTTCTGTACAATAAGTAGACATTTTAAAAGCATAATTTTTTAGGGATTTGATGTGTTATTAATCTGTTGTGAAAGTATCATCGAGTGGAAATGACTTGTTTAGAACTTAAAACTCAAAGTTTAGGACTCAGGTCGTGAGTGCAAACCCTTGAGACTCGTACTTGTAAAAACAATGACTTGGTTCTTCCTCTGCCTCTGTCTTCCAGAAGCTACTGATATTTCCCCCCCGAGGGCCAGTTGCACAGACCTTGCTAAGCTCATTATGATGATTTACTTTGCAGCTTGATGTTTACACCCCAGGACAATAATACATGATTACCTAATGAATACAGAGGCAAAATGGGCCTAAAGGAGAACAGTGAATAGGAAGGTGGGCAACTAATTAATGTACTCTTTTTCTCAGAATAATAATGCAGTTCTGTGTGTGTGTGTGTGTGTGTGTGTGTGTGTGTGTGTGTGTGTGTGTGTGTGTGTGTGTGTGTGTGTGTGTGTGTGTGTGTGTGTGTGTGTGTGTGTGTGTGTGTGTGTGTGTGTGTGTGTGTGTGTGTGTGCTGGTGCTGATGGGGTTTGTTGGATGATCACCAGTTTGTAATTCCCTGCACATCTCGGAAATAAGGTCGAATTGGCTGCAGTCGTGGGACACCTTATACTTGCCTGTCTTTGGAATTATCCAAATTACTGAGATAATTTTCAGCTCGAGCTGACCCAACAGTGGAACCTAACTTTATAATAATGTTGTGTAATTATTTTTCAATTTTTGCGCAGACATGGTTGGTTTCACAGGTGAACCGAGAATCAAATTAGCACATCATTGTAATATGCTCTCAAAGAAATGAAGAGATTTACACAGAAAAGCAAATGAGAAATAAAAAAATCTGCCGGCCTGATCAGCAGAATATTGTTTTGATTTGAAGTAATTAAAAGCTCAGTCGGCTGAAATAAACTCAGCTTTTGATATTCAAACTGTAGATCTATATTCAAAATATTAGATCCTACATCCACTTCCTTTTATAAAGTAAATGGTCTCATGAGAAAAAGGGCTGCAGTCTTAATCCATTTCAAACTCCTTGCATTTAAATTTGAAACAAATAACTAGTGTGCTAACAGCATCTGCATGATAATGCAGGTACTAAAAAAACAAAAGATAATCAATTTCCTCAACTGTTGTGCTTAAAGAGATAGTGCACCAAAAAATGAAAAGTCACTCATTATCTACTCACTCCATTATCTACTCACTCCATTCTGATGGAGGGGTGGGTGAAGTGTTTGAGTCAACCCCTCCATTAGCATAGTGGTGAGTAGATAATGAGTGAATTTCCATTTTTCTGTGAACTATCTCTTTAATGACACATTGTACAGTAAGTACAGGATCTGAATACTTCCACCACTGCATAGAGTACACACATACACACTCCATCAGTCAAAAAAATGTTGGACCAAAAATATAATATAATAACTATACGTATATTTTTACAACATACAAAGGATACAAGTGTAATCTGGGCATTTTTCTTCCTACCACTGTGAACTAAAGCATCACTAATTAAAAAGGTGCTCTGGGCATTAGCCTTGGCGGAAGTAAGTGCTCTGTCTCGCCATGTCAAAGCAGTGTTTCTCATCAATTATTTAAACTGTGGCCGCCTGCCATATTCTGATTTCTCCTCTCCACAGTTTCATAATGAGCTAAAAATGTTTTTACACTTCTCATAATAATATAAGAGATCTCTTACTTGGTCTTTTGCTCCGTTGCTGCATTGTACTGTATAGCTGTTTGCAGGGCAGCATGTTTGTTCACATGCTCACGCTATCGCCCATAAAGTTGTAATCCGTCCATGCAACTGTTAGACCTTATATTTTCAGCTGCAGTTGTGTGTGTGCCCACAAGTGGCATGCAACGCGATAATTTGTCTTTCACTCTATAGTCTGGGTATCGGTCACTCGCAATCTCTTGCGCATGAAAGCGACGTGTGTGCGAATGCATGTGCAGATTGAATTAATTCTGTTCATAACACTGCAGAGAAAGTGGAACGAAATTCCTGGAACTTTCTTTTGATGTGCACCAATAATGGTCCTTTTCTGAGCCATACCACATCCTTCCACCAGGTTTCATGGTAATTCATCCAGAAATCCATATTCCTGCTACTAATGGACAGACACATGCATAAAAACATTACCTCCTTGGCAGAGGTACATATTTCTATGATCGTTCCGCTGTACAGCTGCTCTTGTATGACATTGAGAGCAGCATCACACTCAGGACTCAATCCTACTTATCAGTAACTGCACTTTTCAAATAACCCTGATGATTTCTCATCTTGGGCTTCAGACAGAAAGTCTGCATTATGAACTGGAGGTGTGGGGTTTAGAAAAAGTGAAAAACCCTATCCACTTGCATTGGGGACTTTGTATGTGCCTGTTTCTCTGGAGCTTTAGCCAAAGGACTAAAAGTCAGTTCTTTGCTAAACGTGTCTCCTGTGAATCTGTTAAGGTGGCAAACTAAATTCCCTTTAAATCTTTAGAAAGACTCTGCACACCATGGTCCAAATATTTACCTGATAAGAAGCCAAACTTTTGTTCTTTAACCTTCATCAGGGCAAGTACTTGGCAAAGGGAACCTCTAAGCTTATAATGGCTTCAGATTGAGCACACCTACAGTACAAATTGTTAAAATGACACTTCAGAGAGAATACAGCCACTTTCTTAGTCTGCTGTTCCTAAAACATTACACCACGGTACTTTCATATACACATCGTGCTGTGCTCTGAGTTGTATCGCATTACTTGTTTATAAGTCACAATCTTAGCAGATTCTTTTGTGTACTTAGGAAAGCTATTACATCATCAAATAGTTTTTCTTCTTTGGAAAAGTGCATTATCAATCATGGTCCCATTAAGAACAACTGCAGGGTTATTGCTTTTATTGATTTTTTAAAACTATAGAGTTTTGCTTTGGTCTTAAAAGCAGCTTTTGTCCAGCTGCCAGAGTTGTGTTACATTCATCTGTGATGCTGTTTCATACAGACCAAACACTCCAACAGTTAAATATAGAAGGAAGAGAATATTGTCCAGAGGCGCTCTCTGTGAAATATTTTATCCAGACATAACTGTTAATGTTTTCTATCCTTCAATTTAAATCCACTGTTAACTAAGCACATGGCTCCTTCAGTAACTCCTCTACTTCTCTTAACGTCCTGTCTTTGATGGTGATATGTTGATTTAACCAGGAATCAATTACTAATATTTGTTTTTACCTCATTTCACCTAGTTTCATTTAAAGCATCAGTATATTTTGTACATTTGCACATGTGAATTATAATAGCTTTTCTTTATATGGGTTTTATATTACCCTGATTTCTATTCCAATTGTGGCTACATGTGCCAACAATCCCTGAAAGAGACTCTTCTCCCTGAACAATGAAAGCATCAGTTACTCAGCAAGTAATGTTCTTAAGTTAAACAAAGCATTTTACCTCTACATAGGAGATTCATTTGTTTCTTGTTTTCAACCAATGTCAACTTTATAAGCAAATTGTTCCTAAACCTTAAGTATTCATTATTATCATTATTTTAACCCTGACTATGAAGTTTCCCTAATCATAACCAGATAGTCATTGGAACACAAATCCCATTATTTCCTCATCCATAAGTTCCTATTTTATCCCATTTCATCAAACCTCATCAAAATTCTGCCCAAATCTTTGCCTAAAAATCTTTGCTTTTGGACTTTGGCCTCGTTGTTTTCCTTCCATATGGTCTTTGGGTTTGTGCCTCGTTTGTTTACCCTTTGAGTTTGTTACTTTCTGTTTTATTTTGTACTGTATTGTTTCTCATTTTAGAGTATTTCACTCCCTGTCGTTCATCTCGTCAGTACTCAGTACCCAGTCAAGGTACCAGCATTTCAATTCCCAGTGTTTATTACACTTGCCTGTATGGCCAAGCTGAGATTTTTGATCATGCCCTTTGCGTCTGTAGTTTTTCAGACTAAAAACGGTCTATTGTGTGTCGTCTGCATTTGGGTTCTTGTCTGCTTTCAGCCCTGACAATGTCTATGCAAAACAGAGTGTGGGGCACACTGCATATTCAGTGTTTGATGAGTCTTGCCTCCACAATATGCTGGCTGTTAGAAAGAGCTCCTCAGCCTTATCCTGTCCAGTGTCCCTCTGAACTGATGCATAACAGAAAACCTCCATTTGATGGTTATTCAACCCAGATGAAACTACACTTTACCTGCACTCTCATATATTTATAAATCATGTACTTGAAATCTAAAAAAAAACCCTTGGGGCGGCCCACAGCTCACTGAGAACAAGTGTCCACTGACATACTGTACAGCACTACAGTGTCGTCTTGAGGAGCCAATTACGACTCTGTAACATAACCGACAACTTTGTGCTTCAGAGACCCTGCACTGAACTCTTTAAAAGTCCAATCTCAAGGGAGAGTGGTAAAAGCATTGCATCATAACAGGTTGAAGAGCTGGAGGCCATCTCGTCTGCTCGTCATCCAGTGAAAGCTATTACACAGAGAGGGTCACCGAGATGCTGTGTGAAGACTCTTTGGACCTCAAATGCCGAGCTCGCCGAAAACCCCACCGAGAGAAAGAAACTCTGCTTCAATCGATTTAAGGTCGTCAAACAAGGAGCGATGTTATTTCAGCGTTTGGCTCCGGAGTGTAAGCTGCTGCAACGAGTCATGTTCATCTGTATGTTTACACAAATAAAACAGAGTATGGAGAGTTATGTAAATGAGGTATGATACAAGAACTCTTACAACACTCAAAATGAGAGGCCTTTGTTTTTCCATTTCAGGAAATTGTTCCCAATTCAGCGACTAACTGAATAACTGAAGAGATCTTCATAGGCTGACGCACTGAGAGGACTTGATGACTCAAACGGTGCTGCGCTCTATTTAAAATGAAGCATTATGGGCTGAGGGGGCCTACACCATTTATTTGGAGATAACTGACAGGACACAGGAGGACGTCTGATCCTTGTGGCTACTGTCTTTGTGTGTGTGGCTGCGTAAAGGTGAAGAGTCAAGCGAATGTAACGGTTGTTTTATCAGCAGCTGTGATTGAGTTTAATGACAAGCACACGTTTCCCCTCATCTGATGATTAAACACAGTCTTTATGACAAAAGGATACAAGTTTAATTAGGGGGGGAAAACAGTCGGGCTGATACTAAGGAGGAACACTTGTAATAACAACATGAACAAAATAACATTCTGCTCAGGCTGTGTAATACGTAAACCCACTTTTTAATTCTTGCTCATCTGCGCTGATTTTGAAAGCTATTTACAGTTCCTTGCTATGTTTACACTGATTTAATAAAGTCCCTGTAGAATTGAAAACAGTCTCATCTCCATATTCACTCAGTTAGAGAAACTTTAAATTAGAGCCTGGATCTGCTCCGGCTTCTCTTGTTTTCACCTGTGTAGTTCATCCAGTTACAAGCCATTGAGCAAATCTATGATCTATAGCGCTGTCTCCAGGGGCTGATGGGTAATATGCAAAGCAGCTCAGCCCACATTCTGCAGGAGCCATAAATTTGCTGGGGAAGAGCTCACGAGGGCTGTGATTAGGTAAGGAGGTTGTGTCGGGGGTGGCGCTGTGCACCATATCCTTTTGCCTCCTCAGCATTCCTGTCACGCATCTTAAACATCACGCTCTTCGGAGCCCCATAAAAACCGAGATCATTAAAAGCACCTGCATTGGACCAGTAAAGCTCACCTCTCGTTTGAACAGAAGACACGACAGTCACAAATTTCAGCACACAACACACACGCACAGAGCGGTCAGATAATGTTGGCACACATGGGATTGTTCACTGCTCTGGAAATGTTGAAGGTTGAGATGAACATTGATTAGTGGCTGCAGAACAGGTTATGGCCCCACTCTGCATCAATACGTCAGAGTTGCCCTTTTCCTCTGCACGGTCCCAGTTGTGACTGCAAATCTCCGGCTGTCAGATCTGTGTACGTTTTCAAGTCAGAAATACTTGACTTCACGGCACCGGTGGCTAAGATGTAGACGTCAATGCGTTCCTTTCATTTAGGGACAATTAGACTGTTTTGATAGGCTACCATAAAACACTGCGCTGCAATTCAGATATGAAAGAATACAAACACGGATTGATGATTGCAAGAAACTCTGGGCACCATTCTGTCAGTGTATTGTATGAGAAAAATAATGATAAATGTCGCCAGATGTGTCATTTACCAGCGACACCTAAACCCCGTATTCAGCCTACATTGCATTTTGTTTTTCATGTCTCCTCCATTCCTCTTGTGTCAGTCAGAGCTGTACACTTTCAAAAACAACTGTTCCGGTACGTAGATGTGTTTTATTTTGTAGATTTTTCTCTTTCATTTATTTTTGTAATGAAACATTGATGATTGAAAAATTACAATGTAAATGTCTCTTTTAGTGGAGCTATTATTAAGTCATTTAACGGATCATAAAACAATAGGGGTGGATACTAATGATTTAATCTAAGTAAAGTGATTCATAAACTCATTATATGTGTTTTCGATATATAAAATGTTAATTTGAGAAATAGCTTGTGTCTTGTCACATAAATATAGTGGAATAATGGACAATAATTTGCTCTAAAATGTCGATAAATATATTTATAAATCAGCAAAGTATGGAAATAACCTCCTTCAGTAATAGTACTTGTGGTTTCCTTAACCACTGGACAAAACCTCTTCTACAAGTTTGTTAATAAGAACATTTTGAAAATAAGGCTTCCATTTATACATGTATAAAAATGTCTGTGAAGCAATACAGGCAATTGGTCATCTTAAAATAAATATGCCGGGAAAAAAACAAATCTCCTCCTGCTCTGCCCCTTAAAAAGCTGAACAGTTGCTCAGATTTTTAGATTTTATGTTGAAGTATTGCTTTCGTTTTGCCGAAACATGTTTCCTAGCTAGAATTCCAACGGTTCCTTCAGAGGTGATAAATGCAGCATGGGAACCTTCGCTGAATTATAAACACTTCATTTTTTCATACTCACATTCTTGATGCACTGTGCTGTAATGGACACGGACGTGGCTGCATGTCCAACTCTGCCCTCCTGCAACCTCGTAATCATTTCACACAAGTAGAGCATGTCTGGCTCTAGAATACAAACGATTCTTTAAATGAAATCCCAAGAACTAAAGTAATTCCCAGTGAAGTCAAAGTCGATCTCATACCATTTATATCATGCGCTGACATACAGGATCAATAAATCTGAGTATTGGCTTGAAAACGAATCTCCATCTCTGTTGTATTTTCTTCATGATGACATTTATACCATTTTTGTCTAGAACCTAATGTCATACATCGCTTCACACAAACACACAAACACACACACAGGCACACAAAATACAATTTTTTGATTTCACATGCCATTACTGTAAAGCCTTGCGGCCTCCCTCTGAGGAGCCAGGACCTCGGGCGGTTCGGCACATTACCGCTGCCTCCTCCATACATCACTGTGTGGCAGCCAGCTCATCAACAGCAGCCTGAGAGGATGTCGAGGCCCTTGCCTCTTTTTCCTCTAGTTATCAGGGAAGCAGCCCTCACCCACTGAACCCCTGAAGCTGCCAGCGAGTGCATGGGGAATGATGAACACTGTGCGCACTCTTTTCCAACTGGAGTGTCACTCGAGTGTCATTTTAGGACAACTGGGCCGTGTGTCTTCTGTGGGATTCAGTCACACCCTTGCCCCTGCCTTTGGTAATCACCTGATAAATTACCTTTAGGGAAGGTGGAGATTAAACGTTGCTCTGAAGTTTCTACTTTGCAAAGATAGCCCCCCCCCCACACACACACACACCCACCCACCCCACTCTCTTATCTCAGCAGGCTTTGAAAATAGCAGGAAAAAAAACAAGGCAAATAAGCTGGTCGGTCTGCTCTGATTTTTTTCTCTCTCCCTAAACTTCAAACCGCCTCAGTGGCAGATATAAAAATAGAAACCGTCATAAATGCATTAATCATTTAACTCTGTGTGACTCCAATCAGCTGGGTCTCGACTGTACCCTGCATTAAGTAGTCCCCAGGTACAGGCTGTAGAGGGAGCGTAATCACAGGAGACAGCTTTGTTCTCACAGCCATGTTCTATGCTGAGATCGCTATCTGAAGAGGAACATCTGTCTGTGTGTGGCTGTAAGCTTTTGTCATAGCAGGCTCCAGCATCCGGCTCAGAAAGCAATCCACTTAACTCATGCACAAACACACACTACACACACACACACACACACACACACATTGATAACAAATACACTTCAGAATCCAGCACAGGAGAAACTCAAGGAATGTGTGTCAGTCTCTCCCTGATGCTCTGACAAAGACTGCCAGAGGAGCAGTATTCAAAGTAATTACTCCGCTTTTTCACAAAGGCTGAAAGCGTTCCCTCTCGATGGAAAGTGTGCTTGTTATCTGTCCCAGCATCCTAAATGATCAAAATGACGATTTGAACTTTTTGCACAGCACCATAGTGAAAAAAAGGGGGGAAATACTTTAGAGAACATACCCAATCGTCTACATCCACATACGTGTGTTCACAAAGTGAATCTCTGACTGTGGGCTAAACCTGCAGGAAGGTTTTAGGTGTATAGTTCTGCGTGCGACGTGCAGCTCAGCCCCAAGGCTCCTGCAGGGGCCCAAGCTGATTTACTGTCTGCCAGACTGATGAGCCTGATAGCGAGACAGTTATTGGCCTCGGCCACAGTGGCCAGGTGTGGGAGAGATTACAGCCTTTAGCCGAGAGCTGCACCTTTGCCCAGTGAGACATTTGGCAAAAATAGACACTGGCCACATGTTCTGTTTCCAGAAAAGATACATGAAGTCATCAACTGAATGGCATTCTGTGGATTTAATACAAAACCTGCCAACACTCTGCAGTTAAAAAGATATCCAGCCCCACATTTTGGACCATGAATTGATATATTCTTTCACGCTTGTTTCACATGTTCACTTGTTTTATGACCTATTCTTAACAGAGACATAAAATGTGTCCGTAAAAATTTCAAATATCATGACACCAGATGGGCAGTCTGTGCTGTATTTTTTGTGCGGTGGACATTCATGGAGCTGCACTCCCACCGCTACACCAATTTCCGAAACAACCTTCAAGGTGGTTGCCTCTAAATTGGAAAATTTCCTTCCCAGTTCCCACTCTCTCTCAACACCACGGGCCAACCTCTGTATCGTCGACCGACTTCTTCGTTATTGTCTCGACAGGGAAATTTCTCTTTCAGCTGAGTGAAACACAAAACATAGACCTGAAGACAGAACATAATGATATAGCTACATCAAAACACTCGCATAAAACATCAGCGGCAACCTGTGTTGTGCAAGCTGCAGAAGACAAGTAATCAATTATATTCCTATAGAATAATTTGTTCCCTTATTAATGCACAGGCAGTTACTGCTTTAGTGCTGCTGAGCCTGAGACATGAGATAAGACAACTGTCAATTTCTCATTATGACAATAATGAAGTAAGTAGGGAACAACTGATGTGTTTTTATAGGCCTTCATACTGTATCAAAGTCAGGGAATTGCCATGGCTCCTCTGAAAGTGTCCTGATAATTCATCCACAACATGTTGAGATATTCATGCTGACTGATGGAACAAGGAGGAAACATAAACCCACATCTGCAGGGCACTTTGTTATAGGAAGTGAGCAGAGGAGATTAAACATGATTCCCTTTCCAAACCACAGGACTGCAGTTTCCCTGATTTATCTATTGCCTTACAAGAAAACCTCAGTATATATTGTCAGCAGTTTTATGTTAGTTTTTCTTAATTGGATTTGTAAAATAATGCAGAATTCACAAATATCATATTTCTACCCCTGACATAAACTCCCAAATGTACTATTTAGTTTTGGAAATAAGAAACAATTTTCAGTTTCCCGACCAAGATGACATATTATGTTTCACTATAGGGAACAAACTGTTGGTTAAGAAGAATCTGTAAAATGATCATCAAAATCTGATCAGTAAAAATTCAACCAGTGAAGTTTTTAAGAGATGCTGCCAACAGGGACAGAATAAGTGGCAGACAAACTGGGCTGAAATCAGCATATTGTCCCAGCTCGCTGGCAGGCACAAAAACACATAAAAGTGTTTATCAATCAGATTTGAATGAAGTGCAGAGTGAGACAAAGATGACAAACTAAAGCTGACACAACACTTTGTGTGTCAGGGAGCCTCAGTGCATTTATCAGCATGTTGGGTGTGGAGCAGCATACAAACACTCAAATGCATTTCCTACCTTCAGATGATGATTGAAGACATATTTACGGACAATTTTCATTTGTAATCCTTTCCAAAAAGCCTTTGTAGCAGAGTGGTACAGTATATTTACTGACACTCACGTTGATTCTTTTTGGCTTCATTTCCTTGAAAAGAAACATAAACCTGCAACTCAGCAGTTGTACAACACTGCTGAATGAAACGTGTTCAGACCAAATTAGATGCAGCATCCTCCTGTGTGTCGCTGCAGCAAACTCTAAAAACTGATTGCACTTTATTCATTCAAAATGAGCCTGTTATGCACGTACCCCAACAGGCTTTTTCATGAATATTGTCTTATTTTGTCTTTTTGTCTTTCTTCATTAGCAAGTGCATTATTCATGTTCTGTATTTGCTGTGCGGCATTTGTTGTCAGCGTTTCTGTTAAGAACACATGCACTCTGAAATGTAATTTACAGAAATAGTGTTCACTGTGCTCCCAAAGGGAATGACAGGCCATTAACGAAGGATTTGTCTAAATCCAGACATTGCACCTTGGAGACAATCGCTGAATGAAATATGCTGGGCCAAGCAAATTCATCACGATTGCACTCCTCGCGGAAAAACACTTCATCATCAACACAGAGTATAAGCAACCTTGTCTTTTACCGCGTTTGATTACAGACACAAAGGGAAGGATGCATTACAACCTGTGGGTTTATGGCAGCACAACAATTCAGCAGCCCATCTGTGATGAGTCTGTTTCAGCCAGACAAAACTTTAATCATGGCTGTGGTCTCCCGGCAGGTGGTCTAAGTGCCCTTCATTACGGGCTGATCCTCCTCCAGAGAGCGTACTCCACTGCTGCTGAAGACAGGGCCGCCCATATTACCTGCAGACCATTAATTAACCAGATGAGAGCTTCATCTCAGCCGTCGCGCTTGGCTGGGCAAGCCACTTTCAGTTAGAGGCTGTAAAAATTTCCGGACAAGAGCAATGGGGATTCTGTTGATGTATAAACACGGGGAAATAAGTCAACCTGAAAGGCATCCAGCAGGGCAGGAAGCATCAGCTGGTGTCAGGAGGGAGAAGAGATCAGAGAAGGATGACGCTAACTCTTACATGACTCACTCTGGGTGTGTGTGTGCGTGTGTGTGTGTGTGTGTGTTGAACACTTGATTCCAGATGGAGTTGATAACACTTAAGACATAATGGCATTAATCTATTATTAACATTAGGTATTGGATTTAATGTATTTGACCACTAGTGGTGCTATGGAGCAACACACACGGAAGGTCAGACTTGAAGAAGACTTAAGTGGATTTAGAGGGAAGCTCCAGAGTCCTCTTTTTGTTTATAATATACTCCCAGTTAAGATTTTCAGACTTCTGCAGTCTGATTCAATCAAATCAAGTGGATGTCTTCTTGTGGAAATCTTAAGTCAGTCTTTTTAGTACAAACCTTCTTTTTTGTGTTTTTATTCCTCCACTGCAGCTCAGCAAGGAAACACTGGGGGATTCAAAGAGGGAATTTCATACTAATTAGATTGTAACTCTGGAAGACAGCCTTTTAATCTGACTAATACAGACTGATGGAGCCTCGTATTAAAGCTGCAACATGAAACTTTTTATTGGTTTTCTTTAGTTGGAAAATGTTTCAAAACATAATTTAGTGTGGAGAGATGCTGTCAAAGGCTTTTATGAACGAGACTCACTGGACATCGTGGCCTCAGTGCAGCACACAAGACAAGGAGGGATGGAATTTAATGAAAATGCAATGAAAAATGAGATGGAAGGGTGGTGGGAGAGGAGTGGTTTGCTTTTGACTCTCATGTAAGTGCCAGCTTGATTTCCAAAACAGGTGTAGCGTTGACGTCAGATTAACTTTAAATTACATTTTTACTCTGAAGATTCTGTTCCCAATCTCTCGCATTGAAAGTGTTTCAGAGATGGACGACATGACATCTCTAAAGTGAAGACAAAGCATATTGATTGTGCCGTAGTGGCTGGCTGCAGTATAGGTAATAAACCAAGCCTCCTTTTTGAGGATGGTTTCTGTCATTTAGGAAGTTCTTTTCCAACAGTTCAAGCACTCATTTTCTATTAAGTTTGATTATTCGATGATATAAAACAATTGGTAAAACATCATGGTTGACGGCTGAGACTGACTCGTGAGTGGCTCCGTCTCCTGGTCGCTACTGTACAGATTCTGGCTCCAAACCTGCAAGATGGCAGCGCTCGTATCTGGGATATTTTGGCTTTATTTCTAAAGAGCGGGAGGAAGTGTAGGGCCTTAAATATCTTCTCTTGTGGTCGAGCCTATGGATATGCTTGGAAACCCAAGGACACGTAATCGTTCTTTTTATACTTTTTTCAAGTTCACTTGTAACTTGAAACAGTATGTGCGCAGTTGTTGCCTCCATAGCGTAGTGGCCATGCAGAGCGTAGCACAGATTTGTCTGTGCAAACACAACAAATTGCAGGGTACACCAATGTCATGTTCACCTTCTGGTAATGAAATTAACATCACATGGACCATAGCAAACCTCGCAGATGTGGAAAATGTGATATTAATTGTATACAGCAAAATGTCTCTATGTGTGAAAGATCATTAAAGGTTGGGGTAAAGCCTACACTACGTTTTCCCCAAATTTGTGTTAACTGTACTGCATTGGTTCATTTCCTGTATACAGTGTGTTCCTTGTTTATTAATTTCATTCAATTTACAGCACATGCAACCAATTCAGTCGAGACCATAATCATGTCTAAGCTTCTCCTGCCGGGTAAAAGCTCTGCATTGATGTATTACACACAAAGAGTATTCTCGCTTGTTGGTTATGATTCACATTGATTTCTCTGCAGCTTCCCACTCGGCTTTGCCACATAATATTCACCTGATCAGTTCTTCATCTGTTTATAGAAACCTAAATGTATCAAATTAGTTCTGGTACCCGAGTGAACCTAAAGTCATCAATAATATATACACTGCAATAATTTGATGATACACATTAGGTATTTAAAGGTCTTGAAAAAAATGTTTGGATCAAGTCAAATAGGCACGAAACGTCCCTGTAAATGAGTATTGCGTGTATTGTGCGATACCTGAGACAGCCTGGCATGAATCTGTGATCTGATCCACGTGCTCAAAGTTTTGGGAGGAGAAGCAAAGAGAACACTGAGCATCCTCATTAAATCAGTCATCCGTGCATGGCAGAGTGCTACTTATGTGAGGACATGTTCTGCATAATACCACATTTAGTGTGTCCAATTACATTAAATGTTCATATTGAGCTGCGCCCTTCCCTCTGGGTTTTTAGAAATTTGGAGGTGGGAGGGGTGAGGGGTTAGAAGCATTCAGCGGAGCCACTTCTCCATTTTCCTCAAAGAGTCTGAATCCATTAAAATTTTTAAATTAGTCTTCTGTGAAGAGAATGAATGTACCCCCACACAATCATGGTGTCGGTGCTGCAGCTTTGTGTGGAGGTCTGAGTGTGTGTGTGTGTGTGTGTGTGTTGTGTGTGTTGTGTGTGTGCATATGCATGTGCGTGATGGGGGCTGGGAAGAGTCTCTCTTTAGTAATAACTCCTCGTGGGCTGCTCTATCTGAGCACTTACAAAGGCACACACACAGCATACGTCCATGCTTACAGACCTGTGGGCTGAAAGCTATGATGCCTGAAACAGTCTGTGGATGAATACAAATGTGTGTAGTTTTCAGAACCGTTCACTTAAAGCAGATATCAGTGTGATTTGTCTCATGAACTGCACACCACGGGAAATCTGAGGTTTTCGCTGAGGTTGTAGTTAATGTTTGTGCACGTTGACTCTGAAATCACTCGCTAACTCAGTATATAATACGTTACATTCTGAGTCCACTATTTTTAATGCAGGAGTTACTCTACCCGAGTAGACTCACAGTATCCCACAATGCCTTGTTAAAAGTAGGGTACAACTGATGGTCTCTAGCGAAGCAATATACTGTATATACATACAACAGAATGAAGAATTGCAGAAGAAAGAGCCAGAGCAGCTCAAAAATTGTAACGTGTTTTTGGTATTTAGTCCTTTTGGAATACGTATTAGTATGTATGTGTCACACAAATGCATGCTTCTATGTATTGACATTTATGTTGCAGGTTTTAATCGTGTGACAGTAGAGATGTTAACGGCGCAGAGAGAATGACATGATTAGACCTTTTTTTATGCCACTAAGCTCACTACATATAGTCTTCTACATAGAACTCTGGACAGTGTAGGGAGGAGTGAATGAATAAGTGATTTCAGGCCCAGTCGTGTTGACAGCAGCATCTTGCAGGGTTTTATTCAAGAAACCATCACAATCTGCAGGGGATTACACCGTCCTTACCTCCTGCTCCATCTATTGGCAACACTCAATCAGTGGCTGAGTTAATGAATCATCCACACATATGTCTCTCTGTGTCGCACGTATTGCCACAACCCTGTCTATTAGAAATTGGGTTCATGAGCGACTAATTACCTCCGCCAAGGAGATTATGTTATCATCTGCTTGTGTTTGTTTGTTAGTTAGCCGGATCACACAAAGACAACTGGACGGATTACCAAGAAACTGGTGGAAGGATGTGGTCAAGAAAGAACCGATTCATTTCTGCTGTGGATGGATCGGGTATTCCCTGAGAAATATGTGTGAATCTTGATGAAAACATTCGGACATGTTTATGGGGTAGGTATCGATGAGTGTGGGCAGGCTCGTGCAGATCTAAATGAAAAGTCTGGATCTAGTGGATTTAATTATAGTTTTAAAGGGATGTAGGATTTTCTCAGCTGCTACACAAGGTTAGAAACCTGTAACTTCTCCTAATGTGTAGTTGAGACAGTTGTTTTAATTATAATAGGCGACTGTTGGGCCTTGGTGGAGGTGTGTGCTCTACTGAGAACAATTCCAGTTTACAATGAAACAAATGTTAAAGGAAATATAATTACATCGTTAATATCTGTACTTCGAAGGTCAAAACGTTGATTCTGAAGATATCGGTAAAATATCAGGCAGTCACAGCACTTGAAGGTTTGGTAAAGACCATGACTTCATGCATACATACATAAAACATACATTGACACACACACACACAGACACACACACACATGCAAACACTGAGATTATGTCATAGTGTTTCATTCTTACACCTTTGAAGTGAATTTCTCTATTATGAGTGAAGGTTTTATGTTTGGTTTGAATGGCTTTAGGGCGCGAGCAGCTCGCTCATCAAAGAACATCACATCCTATCTGATCTCCACAGAAATACAAAGTATTTGATTGAGATGAATCTCAGAATTCTTTACTCCAACTAAACACATGTACCCGGATAGATTTCCTCAGTTTCCCCTCTCGTTAGCTGATCTTTTAAAGCAACAATGTTCTCTGTTGATTATTTTAATTTTAGTTTTTTATCTATTGGAGTTAAATCTAATATTTAGTCAGTCATTTAAATTATTCTTTTTTGTTATTGCGAGGCGCTGAACATGAGTATAATTGATTATTCAGTTAGTAATAGTATATTACTATACAAATACAACCAAAATGGATGTTTTTTCCTCTGCTGTTGTTAAATCCAGTCTCAGTGTCACATCTGCAGTGTAAATGCTCTGCATGAGGAGCATTTATATGATTTTATTTCTGTACAAAGGACAGACGGATAAAGCCAGTCTGGGTCCTGAGTATAATTAGAGGACATTGGTGTTGTTCTCTTTGGCACTGTGGTCAAACATAGATTTTATTACAAAGCAGTGTGAAATAATTACTGTGCAGAAACATACACACTTGAGAACAGCTAGTGTGGCTGCAGTATTCTCTATAATCATATTCTTGGAGCCGTAACTCATCAGCCTCAGCTCCATAAATCAAATGCAGTTTTGCGATATATAATGCAAAATCACGTGTTCACTTCCTTTGAGCTAATTAGAAAACAGATCTAGATACTTAATTATTTTTTCCATTTTCTCCTCTGTGCAGCCCAGTTGAATCAACATGAGTCATATGTTCTGCTTCATTTTGTTTCTTTTTCTCTTCGCTCTGCTTCTTGACTGTGTGAGTTGTTGGTGCATGGGAGAGGAAGCTGAAATCAGTGCAGGTCCTCTGTTCACTTGTCTCCATATGTATCCTCCATTTTGTGACAACACAGTTATAGGGGGGTGCGTTCAAATTGTCCACTTTGCTTAGGAACCTTCCAAACCGAGTGAAATGACCTGGAAGTATTTCAGTGGCCGTCATAATAAGAGCTATTCAAATTCTCTAAAGGATAAGGAAAGGAGTGTCAATGCTTCCTTACTCATCTCCTTTAGCATAGGAAACATCAGAAAGAACATTTGTTGTTTCTTAATGATTGAATCTTCCATTAGTATAAAGTGAAAACATCTTATTTCAGGACGTGCCACTCTGTTTTGGACAGGAAATTAGAAAAGTCAGGGCACTGTCTACAGCACAGAATACCGTGCATTTTAAAGTTGTTCAAAAAAAAAGGCAGAATGTAAGTGGAGTCGGATTTAGTCCTTTCCTAACTCCTTATGGCTTCTCTTTCACATCTTTCCTTGACCGTATTCCATCGGGGTCCAGGAATAGTGATTAGGAAAGGACTTTATTCTGACTTTCCGAACACACCCATAGTTTTTTTAAGTGTGTGTTCGGTGCACTCAGGGGTTTATTTGTTTGGAGACTAGCAAAGCGAGACACCTTCATTTAAAATTAATGAAATGCTCTAAAATCAATGAAATGCACTAACTTTAATGAAATGCTCTCTAAGAATGAAGATTGTGTGGGACAATAGGACTGAGCTTTTGCACTGTTTGGGCACCAGCGGGCTTTTATACGTGTTCATACATGGTCCGACTTTGTGAATAAGAAATGCTTTGTGTTGTTAAAAATAGAACAACTATCTGCTGTGATCCTCCTCCGCTCGCCTCCATGCGTGTTGCTGTTTATATAAGAGTTTGTGTATCAGTTTCATCTTCTGAGCCAAGATCTCGAACTCATGAACAACTCAAAGCCTCACAGCGTTGAGCAACTTATCCAGACAGAAAATCTTGTGTTACATTCCCGTTCTCCTTAAAATGCACACAAGGTGATGCCTTGTGAGTCAAGCAGCAGGGCGCGAGGCAGAGGAATCTGAAAGAGCCGCACTCGCTGCTGCTGATGTGCTGCTTCCACTTCACAGAGCTGTATCTGGTTTAAGAGTGACGCAATTCAGGCGCTGACAGCTTGTTAGCAAATGGCCCTCGTTCACTGATGAGCCTTATACGTGATTGTGTCCTCATATCGACCACCTGTGAGGCACTTAGAGTAAATCAGAGGAGGCTCCTTTAATCGGGAATCATATCCTAAATTAGATTTATGTGTATGACAGTGAAAAGCTGTTCAATGGGATCACACAATGCACTGTTAAAAATCCAGAGGAATTAAAGTCACTTAAAGTAGATTTTACTCAAATTACTCAGAATGAAACAATAGTAAAAAGTCAGGTAAAATGTACGCGAAGCAAAGGTTACCTATTTTCAAAAGGGGAAGTGAACGAGTGGAAATATGGTGATAACAGTTATATGTGATAAAACTATTACATCTTAAAGCCACCAGGCATATTTGCATTAGCTTTTCAATGCATTTACAGCATTTCCAGGTGAGAACAGCTCCGAAAGGAACCAGTCAGGAATTTTGCAACTGATAATTACAGATTTACATTTAGTGTGCAGGTTATTAGGTACACCCAGATAGAACGAATGTAGTGTAATACAACATTCCTGCAATATGTAATGAGGGTCATAATGAGGGTTATAAAGTTCAGTTTATATCAAGTGTTTAGGAACTGATGATTTAACTGTATGATCATTTTTAAGGCTGTCATGTGTGGTGATGTTGACATGCATTGCCTCACACAGAGGCGTTTCTGTGAGTTTGCACAAAGCTTCATTGTTACAAGGGCCGACAAGGTAATTAAATTAATGGACACCACTGCAGGCTATATTAGCCTCTATAAATTACAATTGATAATGTGTCAATACATAAAACAGCACTGCCCATAGTAGTGGGTATAATACGACTTTAAAAATACAGCCATGTTATTTAACATCCTAACGTGAGGTCACCTCTGTGTCTCTTCAGGTTTGTGTTTCTCTTCACAGAGATGTTGTAGCCTCCGGGCTTCTCTCCTGACAATACGACTCAGTCTCTCTCTCTCTGCAGCTTTATATTTGAAGTGGGTCCAAATGTCAACCTGTGTTGTTGGCGTCATGTTCTTTTCCCTTCACTGCATGTTTCCTGATCTCTTAGTGTTCCAGTACATGTAGCTGGGTTCTTGCACTGTCGTCAGTCTGTTCATAAGTACACTGTGGCTGTGCAGAATCACTAGAAAAAAATGAGTGCAGGGAGAGAATCTAAAGTAGTTGGTTCGAAGAAAACTCTGTAATTTAAATTTACCTTGTGCACTGCAAAGTCACAATCTGGATTTCTCTGCCTCCTAATTCTAATGGAAAATGAAAAAATGTTTGCGACTGAGCTGAATGAGCTCTGCAGTCACAACATCCTCCCAAACAACAGACAGGTGGTGCACACCTCATTGACGGTAGAAGTGAACGTACTCGTCACAGCTCAACGATCCGCTGTCCGTATATTAGTGTTTCGCCAGTCCCAGCATGCACCTGTTGGTCACGCAACATGGCAGGTGGGTTTGATTTGGGACACTTGACGTGGTCGCTGGGTGGTGCATCGAATCAGCGGCTTTTATCGTCTCTGCTGCACCTGACGATTTTGTGACGTTTGTTTTTTTCCCTCTGACAAATTTTACTTTAAATTTAGAGAAGTAAAATGTTTGAGTTTAAAAACACAGCCTACTTAGTAAGAGTGATTTTTTTTTTACAGACTGAGATAATAAAGATCATTAATCATCTTCAAGCCCACATCTTTATGCTCATCTCTTTTTTGCTCTCCGTCTGTTTCTCTGACTTGCATACGAATTAAAAAATATATTGCTTCTTTTTTTAATCTTGATCAGACTCTTTTCATTTTCTGCTTATTATCTTGAGGCAGATGCTCTGTCCGAAGTATGTAAAGTAATATACAATGATTTATGGGGCACATTTATCTTATCTTTTCGATGCAATAAGATAAGTGATTGTGGACTCAGATATATAATACTATTATGTCGTAGAAAAAAACAACTGTGTTTAAATCCCCTTACTTTTTATATTAGACTGTACCATGAGAGCAAACTCAGGCTGTAGCACCACATTGTATCTTTCTCTCCAATACTGCACAGTAAAATAATAACATGAACTTCCACTCAACTCCTTATACCCTAAGTCTACATAAAAAATGCATCTGCTGTTGCAGAAACTTTCCAAACAGACCCTCCAGCCGAGTATATTATCTGCTGACCTGATCAATGGGTACACTGTGGATTACCAGCAGACTGAGGTCACCCACTGCCTTCAGGTCAAACAGCGTCTCCTCAGTCTTCCTCACATGTATCACACGATGGTTAGTGTCACACTGTTGCACCAATCTGTCTTTTTCAGAGAGGTCGGCTGCACCGCTGTATGTGTGTACTAGGTTTCAAGTTTTAAGATCTCTTTATTATCACTGTACAAGTACGATGCAAATTGTGCGTGGAGCAAGCCCAAAGATGCCTAATTGATAACACATAGGATTTATATTAAGTAAAAGAATTATATATGGAATTAACTGTAAAAGTGTGTACTAAGAAAATAGTGCAAATAGGATTTAAAAAATACAAAAAACAAATATGATACATCATTAATTCAAAATAGAAAGACAATAAACATCGCTAAAATATAGTCATGTAATGAAGATATTTATATCAGGCAAAGGATGGCTGTATCCCCTGAGAATTTAATATTACAGTTGTAAGAGTTGGTTCTAAAAGTAAACTGAAGAATTCCTAAGAAAAGCCCAAAACTCAATTTATTCGAAAAGGCAAATGCAGTGTAACCATTTAAGCTGCTGAGACTTACATTGCTGTTCCCTGTCCATGTGCTGTTTCGATATTGAATGCATACGTCACATGAGCCAGAACTCAACAAGACGACGAAGAGCAAACAACAACGCAACAGGGTCAGTGAAGGAAGGAGAGAGGGGGGGTTGGTGTGGTGAAGAGAGAAAAAGACAGAGTGAGAGAGAGAGAGAAATCCATTAAATTCTTTTGAAATATTAAGTAAATATATCTGTTTTCAAATACTTTTCCTGTTTCTATGGTGAAAGACCGACTATGCTGAAAGATTTAGTTACTTCTGGATTTCCAGGAGAAAGAGTCCTGATGGCTCTTCAGTCCTTCGGTTTATTCTAACCCAGTCATCTCCTGCAGCAGCACCGTCTCTGCCCACGACTTGTCCCTCAGTGTGCAGCTTACCCCTCGGGCTATTTTTCGAAAACTGTCTTCACAATTTTTTGTTTTTTTTGTTGTTGTTTACGGCACAGAAATCTATAGCACGTTTAAAATCCTTATTTCTCTGCTGTTGACTATGAAAAGCTCTTCAAGGCAAACTAATAAAATAATGACCTGAGAAGAAAGAGTCGCGATGTGGGCTGAGCCTGCAGAAAACACTGCAGTCATCTGTTTTCCTGCAGAAAAGACTCGGGAAGACGAGGTGGGATTTTTTTGATGCCCAACCACGAAATTATATGGATTCTTTGATGCAGCCTTTGGAAAGTCACTGTGACAGAAAAAGGCAACACAAAACCCCAGTTAATAATGTAATGAGCTTCACAGCCCTCGGCTATGTTTGTACCCTGTGAAACAAAAAAAAATAGAAAAGTCATCAACGTGATCCTTGCAGTAATGATTGTACTTTTACTTTGTGTACGTCTGTGTTTGTGTGTAAAACTTGCAAATGTATGATTGTGTGTGTGTGTGACTGTCAGGGGGAATGCAAATACTCTCCCCAGAGACCGCACACATCTCCCAAATGATTCATGACCCCAAGCATTTTCAGCTACGACTGTGACTGCGCTGTGGATGTGAAGCCTCCATTTTTGGCCTGAGTGCTTTTGAAGCTGGAGTGGGATTTTGTTCCATGAGTTTTTATGTTAATTCATTCAAGCATTTCCCTCCCTGTGTGTTAACAGTTCATGTGGAGTGCTACAGTATGTATGGCTCCCAAAATCAAAAGGTAGGGTTTGATAAGGAACCAGACGGAGGCTTTCCTCAGAGAGACAAACAACAGCATCAGTCGATTCAATAGCTGCCCCGAAAACATCTGAAGTTTACGTCCAAGTGAGAAAACACTCACACTGAAAAGAAGAGGTCAGGTAAACAACTGTGTCCTTTTTCACACCAATAGTCAATGTTCTTTTTTTAAATGCGTGATCCCGATTATTCCAGAAGCTTAACCAATTGGTTATCAGAATCGGCTTTATTGGCCAAGTATGTGTACGCACACAAGGAATTTGACTTTGGTTTTGCATTGCTCATTACTGACATAGAAATAAGTTGAAGACTAGTCAAGAAAAACCTGAAACTATGGTGGTGTAGGGTCTGCACTTCTTGGAGGCATGATGGAGGACGTCCCCTTACACTTAACAAAATAATAATTTTCATCCAAACCACTTACTTTCCTCAAACCTAAGTTGATTTATGTCGACGTTCAAAGGCATGTGCAAATAGGACCGAAAATTCTTCCAGGTTTCATCGGCACAGACGTATTTGGTCATTCAATTTGGATGACCTATTGGTTCAGGCCGACTTTGTCCCACGTAAACAAAACCCAGCCCCCAGGTCTGTCCATTGTGACAGCAGGAGTGCCAATGCAAAAATGGCTGGCACAAAAGTTGAACCTGGCACTACTTCATCCAGCAAGGTGCTGCGGCTGCCAGATCTATTATATGTGAGCACAAAGAGTGACTACTTTTTATGTGAATCATGTATTCTACCATTTTTATCCTTGAGCCTAAATACTGCGACAAAAGACAAAGTGAGTGTCACTATAATAACTTCCCAGAGGCGTAAAAAGCCAGTGTTTGGTGTCTCGCGCTGTTATACTGACTGATGTGTTACTCAAATTGGACGTGACGTGAAGCAAGTACCTGAAGCCTCTTCCCCAACATTACAGTCTTTTTACTTGTTTTGTTTTAATATCAAGACATTTTTGGTATAAACTCAGGCTACCAGTCCACAACCATGACAATCTGATGTTCAAGGGCTGGGCAATACAACAATATCAATAATTATCGAAAGATCATTTTCATCAATAGTGATATAATAAAAGTCCAGTAAATATAGATATATTGATTATGAATTGTGCAAGTACAGTGAGGGGGTATAACACATGATTGATCTACCTCTGATTTTCAAATGTTTTGCTGTTTTCTCAAGTGTTTGTCAGAAGAAAGGGTTTAAAACCACAACCTTCACTCAGGAGCAAACATTTGTCTCTAAACTTAGAAATAGTAATGTGACATTTATTGATATCAACTGATATTCATTTTTAAAAAATCTTGGTATAACTTTTGGCCATATCTTGTAGCCCTTGCATGTTCACCATCTTAATTTAGTATACATATACTAACATATAGGTTTGCTGGTATTGGGTCTTATCATTTAACAAACCAACCAACCAGCCAACCAACCAATCGACACAGCTAGATGTGTGGCTACAAAGAGCACTCTTGTCTGGAAAAAATAACACCTGCACACACTAAAGTAACATTTTTTGCTGCAAGTGTTGTTTTTCCTTTTCCCCTTGTTGGCAGTTTGGGATCCGGGCCAAGTTAAGTAACGACTTCACACTGCACCGCTCGTCCTCGGAGCATGAGCGTGACTCTCAGAAATGGGCGCTGGCACAAAAGACCAATTAATATGCATGTTGTTACTCCGATAGTTATCGCCCCAGTAACACTGTCAGTTTATTACTGTGGTTGTTTTGTTTTATTTATTTATTTTTCTTTCCTCTGCTTCTGAGGTGTGGGCTCCAGCTTGGCCAGATGGGCCCTTGGATACAGCAGCAAAAACAGCTGGTTGTCAGGGGAGACCAGCGAAGGAAGCAAGTGAGCAAATGAAAGAGAGAGAGATTCATTTCACAGTTTTCTGAGTGGCTACTCTTTTTGTTCTTGGTGTGTGATGTCCTACTGTGAAGATAAGTAGATGGGAATCTATCTATCCATCTATCCATCTATCCATCTATCCATCTATCCATCTATCCATCTATCTATCTATCTATGCCAATTACTGTGGAGTGGCAGAGCGGTTGTACTGAATTGCATTGAGCTCTAGTTTCATTGGGAAACATTATAAATAAGTATATAACTCTTTATTATAACCGCTGTTATATTATCTTTTCATTATCATCAACAAGTGTTACAAAGAGACTGGAACTAACAATGAATTCACTTAAAAGTAAATTCTTCTAACGAGTGTTATGCAGCTGCACATCAGTGAACTCCATTAAAAACACATGAACGATACCGTTGCTCTGACTTACACATCCCCTCATTAAGATTAACATAGCCAATGTAGGTTATCCTGAAATAACTCCATAGCTGCGTTTTTGATTTCAGCAGCAGAGCTCCGTGCTGGACACACATCATTTAGTATGCACAGGGATGTTGTTTCATTTTAAACTGCTGAGAGGGATAAACTTCACATGTCTTTGCTCACTGTAGTTACATCAGACTCCAGTCCAGGATGAATTCGTTCTTGGATTTGGTTTTCTCACGATAAAACAGGGGAAAATAAACAGCCTCAGCCCTCCTCTAACTCCCGTCCACATGCTGTGTTTGAAATCCCGCAGAGCTTTAAGAGGTGGACAGGACTCATTTAGCCCAACAAAAGCAAAGAAGGAGATCTGCGTTTAGATTTAAAATCAACTCAAGCAGGGGACTCACACAGTTAGTGTGAGTGTGTGCATCCATGTGTATCTCAGAGAGCACTCATGTGTCTCGCACACAGAGCGACCCGCTCCTGCTTAACAACCAGCCTTGTGGTTGTGAGGCTGAAATAATCTGTGTTCTTTCCCCTCATTTAAATGCCTTTCCGCTGTGACTGGTGTGATCTGTGGTTTCTGTCGAGTAACTGGTCTGCTTTTTAAAATGTGCTTTGATGTTGCCTCTGCAGAGATGTCAGGCTCGGCCAACTGCCTCTCCTCACATGTGCATCAGACCTTGTGGCGCACGGGTGCTGATCGGATTTTGAAAGCATGTCCGGGCTCGGTATTTGTCGGTAGTAGTCCTGTTATGCAGGATGTCTCAATGAGCCACATTATGAAGGACATGTGTCTGTCTGTGTGCTTGTAAAAAGGCTGCAAAAGTGTTATTATTTTTCTCTGCCACACAACCTTGGGTCTGTTCGGCTCTCTCTCATGACTAAGCAGAAGTGAAAGGGAAGATAAAACAGCGGCTGTGCATGGAAGCACCATGTATAGTAGGATCGCAAATGATTTCAGTGCTTTAAATCATATTTTATACACTAATTAAATATAATTTCTAAAGTCACCTTATAACTTTTCTTCCTCCCCAGTGATGCCTACGTGTATATTTAATTGCATTAAAACCTTAAAATCAACGTACGCACACAACACCCAATCAGCCTTTGGACGTCCACTCCATCACACCCCTCCCTCACTGATGTCAGGCTGAGTGGCATCTCGATAGATGTAGGTCTATGGCTTTTAAAAATCGACCTGTAAATCAGCCTCCACCTACTCCTGAAACATGCTGTATGATGCAAAAGAGTGATATTTGTTGGCATATGCAAAATGTTTAGAATTAATGATGGCGTAGAGGAGAGTGCTCCTCGTCTGACTCCGGGGGGGGGGGTTTTGCCTCGGCCGCCCCACCTGTCTCTTGCTCTCCGTTTGCTCCCGTCCAGTTTTTCCATAACTTGCACAGCCACAAGATGAGATCAGAGAAGCCTAGTCATCTAAGTAATGGCTTTCTTTCTGTTGATTCCTCCTGGGTCCACGGCCTTGCATTCAGTGATGTATGCTCCATGCAACGGCACCGGACAGTTCATCTCTCTCAGCCACAGGCACCTCTGAATAAGCACACCCACCCTGGACCAATCTCTGAAATGCACTTTGGGGCCACTGCCATCCCTCCCATTGACATCCACAGAACAAGAGAAGCACAATAACCATTTCCGAGTCATGTAATAAGACTTTGGAGTATTAGAGAAGGGTTCGGGGGGAGAGGTCTTCCATTTGCAGGGGTGGTAAACTAACCTTTTTCCTTTTCTGCAGGGACAGCCACACAAAAGTGTTCATTTCCCCTCACATCCTCTGTATGAACTTTTCAATGCTTTATCATGTTTTCTGTGTCCAACTGTTCAGTCTAATTACGCAGTTTCTTTCTCTCTGTCCCCGGGCTTCTACATTCTGCTTGGTTTGGCATAAGACCCCACCAGCACCCATGGGCTCTTCCTGCAGCCTCAGTAAGGAGCCTTTCAGCAAACTCCTCTGTGGCATTTTTTCAACGCAAGCCCCCTGTGCAACCCTGTCTCACCAAGAAATAGAGCCTTTAATTGAAAAAACTGGCCAGATGTGGAGTGTGGGATGAATATAGAGTAAAAGCAAAGCCAAATAGTCCCCCCCCAAAAAAACAACAACTGCAGAACCCACCAGAACATGACACTGACATAAATGATTTGAAATGCCCTTTCAGTTTCTCTCCCCTGTCTCGGTTTCTTTCCTCCTCTCCTGCTACCTCGCTGCTGTACCCTTCTTCCTTTCCACTGACATTCCCCAGACATCTGATGGATATTGGACCATGCCCTCCAGGAGACATATTCCATTATCATGCTGCCACAGTGCACATCCACCGACCCGTCTCTATTCTAATCAATAGCCATGCACCACAGCAGCACAGCCGACAAGCACAAACAAGACGCACACTGCAAAACCTTCATTTAATGATCAAACCACTAGATGAGCGCAGATGAGAGGGAAAGGTGCAAAGTAATTTGAAGACGACTAATAAGCTGATTAATTCATGTCTGTGCAGATTGATATAGATGGAAATCCAGCAGAGCAGCCCCAGTTGTGCTGCCGCTTACCTGTGCGTCTCTGTGGTGGTCCTTCTCACTGTGGCTCATGGAGACCCTCGGTCTACACAGCCATGCCCTCCTATATGGGCATGCCTCTGTGGGGCAGATCAGTGGTCTGCCTCGTGTCTGTCAGCCCCGAGAAAAAGAGGGGATCAAGGTTCAGAGAGTCCTCCCGACTTGGCAGCCCCGTCTAGCGCATCTCCTTGTGTCTCCCGCTCTCCCAGGTCATTCCAGCCAGCCCCTCGGCAACTGCAGAGCCAGGGAGCGAGTGTTCGGGGGGGATGGGAAGGGCTTAGAAAACTGAAGCGGACATGGAACGGCAAGCAGAGCACCTCCTCCTCCTCCTACATGTCTGACTGCAGCCAGTGGACATGCTACAGCTGGAGCCTCTGTACGCCTCCCGTTTTCACCTTGTTCAATCGTGTGAGTGTGTGTGCGTTTTGTGCGTGCCTGCTTCTCAGTGCTGACTCCACTCTGCGCTGTGCGTGGATGCTCAGTCTCTTCTCTCACTGTTAATGCTGCTAGTGGCTCTGAGAGAGAGAGAGAGAGAGAGAGAGAGAGAGAGAGAGAGAGAGAGAGAGAGAGAGAGAGAGAGAGAGAGAGAGAGACAGAGAGGTGTGAAGCGGGGAAGGGAGAATGGCAATGAAGGCTATAGGAACGATTCCCTTTGCTCCATCTATCGGTATCAGTCAATCAGTTAATGAGTCATCCATACATATGTCTGTGTGTGTGTGTGTGTGTGTGTGTGTGTGTGTGTGTGTGTGTGTGTGTGTGTGTGTGTGTGTGTGTGTGTGTGTGTGTGTGTGTGTGTGTGTGTGTGTGTGTGTGTGTGTGTGGCCCTAAGAGATATACAAGCTGGCAAATAAGCTGGCATGTTTCTTATTTGTACTCTGCATATCTTGTCTCATGTTTGCAGTGTGCAGATACATTCCAGTAAGTCCTTTGTATGCTAATGAGCATGTTTGACATAACTGCTTGAGGACTTTATAGCCTGGTATCAACACACATGCACGATACAAATGCACAAGCATCCAGTCATACATAGAGGAGAGGAACATCTAAATAGCACCAGAGGATCTTCTCCGGATATCAGTATATCAGCAGCCCCAAGAACCCACAGCCTTTACAGCCTACCTGCCACCCTCAACGCTCAGGGGAATAATATATCACACCTCGACACTGCAGAGTATCCCCAGGAGAGGAGAGGAGAGGAGAGGAGAGGAGAGGAGAGGAGAGGAGAGGAGAGGAGAGGAGAGGAGAGGAGAGGAGAGGAGAGGAGAGGAGAGGAGAGGAGAGGAGGAAGGAAGGAAAGAATATTAGAAAGACAAGAAGTGAAATGTTGAGTCTCAGTTTCACTGACAGTGTGCTCTGTTTTGTTCTCTGAACATGCTGTCTGTTCCACTGTGGCTGCCTCAAGAATTAAAGAGAGAGGCAGAAATTGATTAGAATGGAAAGGAATGAAGATGTGGAGATAAGGAAAGGCAAAATTGAGAGAGGGGAGAAGAGAGAGAGAGAAATGTAAGGCACAGACCTTTTCCCATCAGATAAAAAAAAGCAGGGACATTTACAAAGCACAGGAGGAGCATACTAACGACCCTCTTCATCTTATCTCTCCCTCTTTTTTCTTTGTTAGATAACTCTATCCTTATCTTTGCATCCTCTTTATACCTTTGTCTCGGATGCACTCTTTGCTCTCTGTGTCTGGCTTTGAATTAGTTCAGCCCTCTCTCCAGCCTTAAAACCAGAATGCATGTTACAACAGCAGAACAGAAACATGTCAACCTGACAGAAAAGGCCATCGGATATTTCCCAGCATCTAGACAAACTGAAAATGTCTAGACAGACAGACAGATTGATGTAAGCAGAGGCACAGGGCAGGGTGTTTGGGGCCTCAGACAGCCATGCTTGCAGCGTGATGTGACTGGAATGAGAGGACTGTGTTACTCTGCTACAGAGCTACAAGCTGCACCAACTCTGTCTATGCTCCATTCCTCTATAGACTGATTCTCTCAGATATAAGTGCATCACCGATTACAGCCCAAAAGAAGGAATTTTGAACTTTCTAAAACAAATGAAAATTATGGAAAGGACTGCAAACATGAATAGGAATTCATGGACATGAAGAAACTCATTAGTTCCCAATGTGCCCTTTGTGATCCCACAGAAAGGGCTTAGTCGAGACGTGATCCCCACGGAAACCGTACCGACTGACCTGGGGCTCTGCTTCTGAAGGAAATGCTTCCTGCTCGGTCGTGTTGATGTGACTCTGTAATCCACTACTAAATCAGGAGTCAGCCGAGCCAGTGACTGAGGCAATCCCATGAAGAAGAGTCAGCCTCGTGAAGTGTGTGTGGAGGTAATTATGCATGAGGAAGACTGTTAGTGCCACGTTGGATGTTGGCAGAGAACTAGCAGATGGTAATTCCTCCCTCCTTCTGCACCCCTGGCAGACCTCTGGATTACAAATGCATTGCTACCCACATATCACTTTCTCTCACACATACAGATGTGCTGCTGCAGCCTCAGAAGTCTGTCTTTAAAGGGCACTTTAAAGCTCTGGTGCTACTATACTAATACTGTTGCAACTGGAAAAGAAAAATCAGGATCATGCAAGCTAAAAGGACTATTGGGATACTGAATTGAAAATCCCATTTGTTTTGATTCCTTCGTGCACCTTCTAATGCATCGGGAGAACAATGATGCAATTATTTTGTGAATTCCTTGAGTCCTCTGACAACAGTATCATCTGAAGTGCTCTCTCTATTTGGTTGTGTCTCAGACTGTGCTTATAGGACCAGGCATCTTAGATCCGTGTTGTGCCATTTTGGTGATAACTTTAAAATGAGCAAATGTGCAGCAATAACAGAGTCATATTTAAACTAGCACCAAGCGGAGCGCATACCTCTGCCATGGACCTAAATTCAATGGACTGGGGGACGACCTGTTCGGCCCGCCTCTCACCCAATGTCAGCTCCGACCCTTACAGGAGAAATGGGCTGTGTTTCTACAGAGCTTTTCCAGCCTTATTGACCACTCAATGCACTTTACAGTCCAAGTTGCTTTCACCTATTCGCACACACATTCATACAGCGCTTCTATATGCAGTCACACACCATTATCTCACACCATTCCCAGCACAGCGGTCATGGGCAGTTGGGGTTCAGTATCTTGCCAGAGGACACTTGGGGATGCAGACTGGAGGTGTTGGAGATCAAAGCACCGAACTTCTGGTTCGTGGCCAACCCTCTGTGCCTCCTGAGCCACAGCCGTGATAAGCGATATAGACAATGGATAGTTTTACTCACACACTGCGATTGCTAGATGCAGCATGAATGAGTCTACATTGATCTATAAATTGAAAAAGGTAATTCTTACTGTTTCTTTAGTCCACAGCTGCCATTTGAAAAGCTTCTCATTACGCTCATTAAATTTAATACATATAAAGAAACAATTACCATTCAGTTAATTCCCTGCAGCCATGTGAAGCCAACAGCCCTTGATAAGTCTATAGCCTCTGATTTGAGAGTGCAGTGCCATCACACACATAATCACCTGCAAAGGACACCAGGCTACTAAAAGATAACCACACAGCTCTACACACATCAGAGTGATTGGTTATTAGTCGGTATTCGCTTATAATCCTCCGATGTGCTACGGCCTGATTTTTTTTAGACCAAGTTATATATAAAAATATATATATATACAGTATATTTTCCTTAAATCCTGTTGCTGTTGTCATATACATAAGGTACCTTTGAACTGAGATGTTGGTGTTAGGGCCTCAACACTCCCTGCTGGTTGCTGGCAGTGTAATGCTGCTGAGACAGGAACTGCACAATGCACCTCCTGACCTAATCCTCTGATTGGACACAGCACCCGAGACTCAGGCTCTTGACCCTAGGCGGCTTGGAAATGGGAAATTCTCCCAGCTCTCGACGGCAGTCACAGCCGTAGCAGCTACAGCATCCTCCCCAAGATGCGTGCAACCTATGTCCGCTCTTTTCAGGATTTCAGGCTCTAGATATCTGTTTGTCATAATATGTTTCCTTCATCTCCATCCTCATGAAGTGCATCTCCTCTGGTAACTTGTCAACAGCCCTTTGAAGACCAATGGCAACTGACACAGACTGCACAGCCAGATGGCTGTCTGCATATTCTGTACCCTCAGCCCCACTCCTCAGAGCCTCCCTGGCGTTTTTACACTGCACCAAGACAGTCTCCATTAAATCATTTAAACTCTGTTTAAGGCACGTGGCCTTAAGACCAGATCAAGGTCGTTCAGGACACTTTTTCCTGTAGTCTATGACCTCCATCAACAGGCTGACTCATGTCATGTCCGAACGTGCACATACAGAGAAAGGCAGACCATAAACTGTTCATATCCAAACAGCTCTTTGAATCTGCCTCAGAAGTCATCTGCATAGTTATTAAGTGAGCTACACTGAGGAAGCTAAGCTTCAGATGATCATACTGTTTAGGTACAACGAAAACACACTTTCATTGGTTCGGGTTAGGTACTAAAATCCAGTGCCAATCATGCACTGGTTCCTACACAGCCAGTATCTCAGGATAGAATCACAATGCAGATTTAGTTGCCTTATTTTGATGGCTGATCTATGCATTGAAAGAGTTGCCCTGCTTATAGGCAACTTCCCAAACTTGATTCGACGCGACTGCTTAAAGTTGAACAGTCGAAAGTGTGGCTTTATTTCACATTAAAGGATTCCATGCTGCAATTTTTTAAAACAACTCTCAGAAATAAAAATAGCTGCTCTTATCAGCTATTGTCGTGTGTGCTTTTAAAAAGAGAAGTGGTTCTGGCACCTTTTAGGCAAAAGGACACAGCTGGTGCAATGTACCAAGCTTTTGGGTTTATTTAGGGACAATGATATGAGTGAATGTAACTCAGTTAACTCAAGTCACTCATGTGTGTTTCATTTAATAAAAATATATCAATATATTTCACATCAAAACTTACACTTTCCTCAGAGTGAGGAAAGCTGCAGGAGACTGGAAAACTACAACACTGCTGCTTGAACCTGAACCTGAACGTCCTCAAAGTTCAGTATTTCACTGAAATTGCAAGAGGAGGAAGCCATGACTGACCGTTTGTCTCATCTCTTCTTTTGTTTTCAGATTTACTCAGAGAAAATGGCTTCGCTGTCAGAGAAGACTCTCTAATGACCTGTCTGCTGTGAAATCTGTGTGAATCCCATCATGTGACCACAGTAAATACTGTAGGAAGCTGGTTAAGGGTGAAATAAACACACAGTGTCCACTTTGTGAAAGGTTCACTAAGGCAGTACAGCCTTGCCATTAAAGAATCTGCATTTTGGCTTTCACAATCTCTGCAGCCTGCAGAGACTCCTCCACATGGACAATTGGCAGCCAGTGTATCTTTTCTGCAGATTCATTAAGAGATGAAGCTCCATGGGATCACAGAGAGGAGCTCCAGATTCCTGTAGCCCTAACAGAACAGAGTGGAGCTTGTTAAGATTGTTGAAGTGAAGTTTGATCACACACCAAACAACCAAAGAGATAAAGGAGCGGTTTTAGAGGTTTCTAGAAGTGGAAGAGGAGGACAGGATGGTTCCCTTGAGGGAGGAAGAGGGGCAGAAGAGTCCGATGACAAAGTAACTAAGAGAGAGCTGTAGACATGTATTTTTTAGCATGGCTACAAAGTTGCAGGGGACAGAGTGCAACCTGATGACCCATAGCTGCTCTCTGGAGCGCTCGTAGATGGACAAACACATCTGGAACAAGATGAACCAAGATGGCCTCTGACACATCTGTGATTGTGGACCCAAATCCCGCTGGTCTGCGTCGGACTGCAGCTTCGGTGTCTCAAGCTCTGATGACTTTCTCTCAGGGACTCTCAGCTGGGATGTCCAGGTGCTAACACAGACACCTTCAAAGTGCACATTCACGCACTTTCACAGACAGAGTGTTTTATTCTTTAATAATGAGGATAAATTCTGATTATGGACTGCCAGTGAACTTCTCTCTGACAACAGAGGAACAGGGCAGATACCTTTAGTTTGTGCAGAGTTTCTCAAAGATTCAGTGGGCAGCGACTTCAGGCTGGGTTGGTGTCACAACTGCATGAAAATGTCTGAGTATTTGCCTTCATTCTGAATTGAGTCATGTCAAATGACTGTACTGCATAGTCTGTTACTTGGCTGCAGCCTGTGAGAGAATCACTGAATCCGATAAAGTAAAGCTGTTATACTCCGATGGATCTCTATGCCTGCCAGGAGTGTGTCAAGGGACTTTGGGGGTGACCCCCCCCATTTGGTTGCTTTTTACCTCAATGTCAGACCGTTCCTTCTTTATCTCTGTCACAGTGCGTCTCTGTGTTGACACAGCGTTAACAGGCTCAATCAGTATTTTCACTACGGACACTGGTAAATTTGTTCTGTTTAGGCTTGATGATTTCCATAAGCAGGTCGAGGTTCGCAATGCAAAGTTCTTCCTTTTGCTCTTTAGGCTTTTTCTTAATTTTTCTAAATGAAACTCACAACTGGAGCAGAACAAGCAGTCTTGCATAGCGAGGAGGGTTCGGTAATAATCTAATCTCACACACGCACGACTGCACATGTACAGGTGGTGTGCATCAAGATGGTTTGAGCAGTGAGGAGGGTTTGAGTCAGACAAGAAACACAAGAGAGATAAATCCCCTGACTCCTAATACGTTCTTTAAAATATAACAGTGTTAATATTTGTTTGTGGTATTAACAAAACCAAACAAAGACAAGAGCTTGGTGAATAAAGTGATAACAGCTCGGCATTTAAGAAGAATATTAAATTAACTCCACTTTAACCTTTTTAATAATTTAGTAATAATTTACATGGTAATGAGACAACAACATAGGGAATATAGAGGGAACAGTCTTAAATTAAATTACATCTGGTGTTTGACACCAGAAGTAATTTATGGAAAATTAAAGTGTGTATCACATTCAGTAATGAGATAATGTTAAATGCTGATATTGTGTACATTATTATTATGTCTTACCATTATATCTATAACATATTTATGTGCATGTTTTTGAAAAGATAACATAGTAGGTTTGATGCCGTTTCGAGTCGAATTTGAATGTCGGAGCTTATGGACACTTGGATGACATCACAGGAGCAGAAGGGAGGCAGTTCATGTTTTTAATCATTTCTTTCTGTTGTTTTTTCTGTTTAAAAAATCTGTCACAAGTTATCTCAATTGTATTCGGATTTGGCTGCACTGTGTTTACCCCTGAAACTCCAGAAGTGTTTTGTGGACTCAATCACGTCACCCACCCCTCCGTCGGCATAGTGGTGAGTAGATAATGAGTGAATTTTCCTTTTGGGGTGAACTATCCCTTTAAGCAAACATGAAAAAGATGAACACATGCAGTTTGGTCGTTTCACTTTCTTCACTATAAATCAAAAGAACATTGACACAGCTTCACTGTCTCTAGTGTAGATTAAAGAATCAGAAAGACATTGTCTCTGTCACTGTGCCATCTACAGAGATCACACAATCTGATCACTTTCACACACACTTAGGCTGATCCGTTCTGACACACAGGTTCAAACACATACGCACAATAAATCCTGACAAATCCAAAGTTCTGTCTGCTTTGACCCTGCCAGAGACGATCTAGCAGCTTCTTGCATGGAGAAGGTGTTGATGGTAATCGTAGGACTTGAAAGTGTTTGATCTCGACAGCGCGGAGGCTTAACAGACAATTAACCCTCTGATCTCATCTGATCCCTGCGGTTTACGATGCCGTATAGCCCTTATATACAGTAGCCTACTTACTGCAAACACAGACGCCTCGCTCACAGATTGTATGGCTGCACCATCTCCTCTCCATCAGTCAAATGTGCGCTGCAGATTTATGTTCACACATGTCGATAATACTGATGGTTTGCAGGGGTCAGGTGTTGCGCGGCCTGACGGTGGCAGCGCAGCGCAGCTATCGAATTTCACGAGTGGCTGAGCAATGAAAACATAAAGAGGAATAAGACAGTTAATATCCGCATTGACCTTAGGCTGAACTGACGTGACACCCAGCTGTACCACCTAATGACATATTGACTGACTGCTTTGATTATATGGAGGCAGTGAATACATACAATCTCTAAAAACAAGAAAGGAAAAACAACACACGTTTTTTCCACTCTCGGTGTGAGGGAGAACATTTGCGACCAACAAATGAAATGCCAGGGCTCTGAAATGTTTACCACTTTTCATATAATGTCCATCTGCGCTTCAAAAAGGCCCATTTATTTCCCTCTCATTTCCAAGGGACATTTTGCACTCATGTTATTAAATGGCAAGCTGGAGCGCTCATACACCCGGTGTTTTATGTGCCCAAATGTGTGATGGGAGCTGCCATCACAAGTTGTTATTCCTTGTGGTAACAGAACAGTTTATTATCAATTATTTCAAAGTTGACATTTTCACTGGTAAAACGTCCATAACATAAATGCTGCATTTTAAGTTAGATTTGGAGAAATCCATTGATTTATTTCTCTCTGGAATCAAAGATACAGATGTGCATTCATTTTACTCCGTGTCCTGAATGCAAAAAAGAGAAGCAGGTCATCATAATAATATATTCTTATATACAAAATAATTGTTTTCAAGCGTGAATTAATGTTATTTAATACAAATAGATGTGTGACTAGCAAGCACATTACATTCTGCTGAATATCATTTTTCTGATCTTGATTGCGTCTTTTGTGAAAATAGCGCTCTCTCTTTTGTCGTCCTTTTTTTCCACTGCAGCTGTGATCAGTTTAATTGAGTCATTTGATTTCATTTCAAGTTTGGGAATAAGTTGTGTAGAGTTAAATTCAAATGAGCTCATTGGGCTTCATGCAAGAACATGTTCTTATCTCAAATTTCTCCTACATTTGCTCGTATGGTAATTTGTTTGTATGTGACATGTCAGATTCAAGGCCTCAAACTTCATACATGTATGTAAATCATGTGCGTTATTATGATGAATGTCACCTTTGTGTATATGAGTGTTCAAGAATATCAAATTAGAATAAGAAATGCCCCAATAGCATATGTGGCTACGCTTCCTGCCCATTGCCAGAGCTGTTCATTAGTATACACTGCTGTGCAGTTCCCTGGGCATTGCAGCATTTAGCAGGTACATTAATAAATTCTGAATTATATTATAATTAAAATTCCAGAGTTAGACAGATTAATGACAACATCATTACAAGGTGTAATTCATGTATTAAACCAAGGACATAAAGTATGAAAAACCGGGGGGAAAAAAATGAAATATGAAAGAGTTGGTGAATGTGTAAAGTTCTCCTAAATCTGTCACACACACACACACACACACACACACACACACACACACACACACACACACACACACACACACACACACACACACACACACAACCTCTTGCATTAGGCCCATTGTTCTTAAATTTGGTGACTGGAATCTGGTTTGCAAACAGATGCAACACTGAGCATTAAAGGCGCATTAACACACTGCCCTTTGAACATGGCCTGTTACTTATTCATTCACAGTAATTCAACAACAGAGGGGACTTGGAAAGCTAATGTTGTTACTGCTGTTCTTATAGCTTACATCTATGGGATTTTAGTTGTGCATGGTCCAACCCGGAATCTCTCAGGACATTATCCACTGGCTCCCCAATCAGCCTTTATTCTTTATGGCGAGGCCACAAAGCAGCCTGAAAAGAAAATAAATAATTAGTGCTGTGTCTTTGCACTAGGGTGTTTCCCACTGGGTCTTGTCCAAGCCTTCATAGTTATCCACCAAATCCCAACATGTCAGAAAGAGCTCTGGTGTAGGTGTGTGGGTGTGTGTGTGTGTGTGTGTTTGTGTTTTAGGTTAAATCAGTTGTGCTGCACTAAAACAGTAAAAGCATATAGCCGAGGGCACTGTCCTTTGAAAAGAAAGAGTCAATCCACGCTGTCCACTTAAACAGAAAATACAAGATATCGCCTCCTATAGGTCTTTGGCCAGGCATATCAGGGACTTGGCTGTTTTTGTGTCGTGGGAATGAATCTAAAAATAGCTTCGGGGACTTCAACCAGTCAGAGGGCTGCACATCAGACAGACAGGCACAAAGCAGGCATGTTAGCACAGAACCGTTGGCTCATGGGATCCGGCATGGGTCCCGGATCAATTTGAGGCTCCTTTTCAACTTACACAAAACAACCTTGCAACCTCCCCGCCCCCTTGTGAGAACAACAAGAGGTCTGTTTATTACTGATTACAATTGGCGCTCACTGCAGCCTGGAAAATGCTGGATAAACCTTGTGTCAGAGGATGAATCAGCTGCAGGAGTCTGTCTTCAGAGGCCTATTTAACAGCATAGCTTGAGAGACAACACAGGGTGTGGCCCCCGACATGGCCACCCCCACCTCTCCTGACGACGTTAGATATAATTAAAATCAGGCCGGATATAGTGCACAGTTGGCCAATCTATAGATAGTGTTCCTGACGTGAGCAATCAACTTGAAAAGTAGGTATGATTTCAGTTCCCAAATATTTTCTTTGGGTGACTGCAGACCTTGTCAGTGCTGCGATACGCTGGTGACCTGTCCAGGGTGGACGCCACCTTTCCTCCAATGTCCTTTAAGGACAAGCCGTTTAGATGATGGATGGATGGATGAATACAGCCCTACAATCAAGATATATTGTGAAATGTAGTAATTCTAGTATCACAAATTAGGGACACCGTTGTGAGGAATGATTCGTTTTCACAAGAATTTTGTCAAAAAGGTTTCAGTTTTTCTAGAAGTTATTCAGCCCTGTGAAAAGTCGATTATTAAACACGCTGTTGACAGTCAAGTCTTATTTCACCCAGATATGTTTGACCTCAGCGCTCCTGTGCACAGCCATTGTTCCACAGGTTTTTTTTTACTGCTCTTATCTCGAGATCATGACGTAATTATCCTGCTATCTCTTGATAAAAAATTAATGGCTTTTCAAGGTCACAGCTTGGGCCTAATTGTTAGCTTCATGAAAAGCAAGTGTAGTAAGACCTGATAGTGGAGCCTCACTGAAGACAGATTAAAGTGGAAATAACAGTTCACCACTGATCATCACATTAGATTTTAGGTTAATCAGCTTTTGATGCTTAGATTGGAACGACAGTTGGTTACAAATAAGGTCATGATTTCCAAAATCATTGTCTTACGTAAAAGTCCCAAGATAACTAAATGTATATCAGAGGAACACAAAGCACAGCAGTGATTTGATAGTTGATTACAGAAGGAATGTAACAATGCATATTTGAAAATATACGTTTTTGTTAATCTTTAGTTTGAGATAAGAAATATTAATTTCCTTTGTTTGCAGTATCAAGATTGAAATAAATATCACCCTTGTTATAGCATTTTGCTTCCTTAGTTCCTCTTTTTCTAACAGAATATTATAAAGGGTGCATAAAAGGCAGCAGTTTTCTAAAGCAGCCACCTGTTTGCAACATTCTGTCTTAACTGATCGTCTGGTCAGTGTTTATTTTGAAGTTGTAACCAATGATCTGAGCAGTTCTTATCTAATCTGTAAATAGAGATTATTATTGAGAGCTAAAGGCAAACGCTGAAACAATCAAAACACAGAACTAAGAGAGGAAATCTGATTTGAGAAAAACAAACATTTGCTTCTCTGTCAGTTTGTTATGTTGACCATTTCCTTTGCCTGTTCCACCATTACACAAAAAAAGAGAGAAAACTTGAATGTGACAATCAAACACACCAGCTACTGATGTTAAGTCCGGAGATGGCTCTTTGGTACTAACAAAGAAAGTCAAACTTGATGAAAGCCATTTTCAGTTAAACCTGCAACATCCATCCCGTGAAATACAAGTCTATGTAAAAACCTACCGTAGTGTATGGCTGGATGAGTTTGTGGACTTGTGGTCTGTTAGTTACTGGGATATTTTCCATTCAGCCTGTGATAAAGTTGGAATGAGCTGCACTATTCATGCAGATTCCTTATGAAAGACAAACGACCAATGGACTGATTGTAACATTCGCCAACTAATGGTGTAACTTCATCACTCCGTCAATCAGTCAGGGACAGATGTTTGCATTTATGGGTTTGGCCCTGCCGCTGCTGTTCTGTCAAACAGAAATAAGAATAATGACTCTGAAGGAACTGAGCCATAAGATTTGGCTCCTTTCAAAGAGCCATAATTCCCATCATGACTATCAGCACAGTAACAGAGTTCTTCAGCATGACTATAATAACTGAAGTGCCTTTCACAAGAAGGGCACAGGAAGTGTCTGAAGTACAGATCTCTGACCATTTCACACCTTAGAGACGCATAAGGACCTCCATCATATAACTGTTTACAATTCAGACAAAAGCAGGGTTACAAGAGAATTTGTATGTTAATGGAGTGCATGCTGGGAGGAATATGCAAATCAACTTACAATGTTTCTAAGAAACTTAGATTGCTGAGTTGAAGCTAGAATATATGACTAACATATATTGAATTCAAGTTCACTCATGGCTGATTAAACTTATCAGCACCAGGTAGTTCTCTTTGTATTTTACAGTTTCAAATCTAGTTTCCATGGCAGCAACCCCAGATTGCACATCAGCAGCTAAGTGCTTTATGTCAACCAGCAAGTTTGCCAGAGTTTAAGAGAGTAGTCTACAACCAGCGGGAGAACAGTGGAACATGTGGCAGAAAACCACACAAAGCTCCCAAGAAAGGTTTGTGATGCTCCAATGAAAAATAAACTCGGCGTTCTGGGGAAGGAGAACAGTTTAAAAAAGAAAATGAACGACAGCGAATACTAATGTGGTTTTCCTTGTGAAGTGGCTTGTTCTTGTTGGACAGGAGAGAAGCAACTGAGCGGATACATGGATGATGTCTAACTCCTCTTGGAGAGATTTGCATTTGTCAAATATTTGGAGTTGTCTATATAGATATTACATTTACTTTATACAATAAATAATGAATTATTGTCTTTTGGAAATTTCTCTGTATTCGACAGTGTTTGCGTATTAACTCTCGCTGCAAAAAGAGGGAGGTTGCAGATCTCATAGATAAACTGTATTTAAAGATGTACGACATGACTGCTCTCAAAAAGTGAAGCCAAGGGGCCTTGATTGCCACCTGGTGGCTGGCTGCAGTAGAGGTCATAAACCCTGACTCCTCCATGGTAGTTCATGGGACATGGATGAAACTAAATGGGCGAAGAACATGTCAAATAAGTTTTTTCTCAAAGATGGTCTCTGTCATTTTAGGTTGGTCTTATCACAGTAATGTATGTTCTAGTGTTGGTTTTTCCAGTACGTTTGAATTAGTTATTTGATGCTATAAAAACTCAGGCTGACTCACAATTGTTCAAGCATATGTATCAGTGGGACTACTGCACAGACTCTGGCTCTAAATGCACAAGATGGTTGTGCTCGTATCCAAGATGTTTTGGCTTCATTTCTGGATAATGGAAGGAAGTGGAGACGCGTCGTCTATGGCACTTTATTCAGTTTAAGTCAACAATCCATTGGACATTTTGTCAAGTGACCTCATAATAACTTATTTTTAAAGTGTTAATTAAACCAAAAACTAAAAGCAGATATTTCTCTATTTGTAAGGAATCACAGATTATGATTCACACTAGCATGTTTGCACAATTTCAATCTTTAGGCCTCAAAGCGTATTTTATGCTAAATCATTTATGTTGGAATTTTTACAGTGTATAACTAGCACTGCAATCATATTTTATGCATACCTAGGCTTATACACTATATTTCCTGTGTTCAGATTTATCCAAATCTAAGACAAGACAAGAAACAAAACCGTTTTGGTGAGAAAGCAACGGGCAGACTTTGTGGCCTGTCGCAGTTTGTCAGCCTCCAACACCCTCATTCCATCTAAACTCCTCCGACTGGAGCCATCTGTCTGGGCCAGATACTGGGACCATCACTGTTTACCCCGGGGCTCTGCTCTTTGCTCCTCTCACATCAACATGGTGCTGTCACTTGACCTTTATTACTGTGTTTCAGTCCTTGAATTAGTACCCTTGTGGAATTTCCCATGAGGTGGATGTTGCACTAACTATGGCAACATTAAGCCAAGGTCACTGAACCGTCCAGAGGTACCAATCCAGTCATCTATGAATAAATCCCTGTGACAAGGCAGAGAACATCCTGTCACAACAATGCTATGAAATGAGTGAGTGTTTAAGTAGCGTAGAAGTGCAGTGAAATGACCAAGAAATGTAGAAATTTGCTCGAACGGGAGTTCCTTAGTGTAAAGCACTTGAATTTGCATTCTCAAGTAGTACATGTTCATTTGAGAACAGGGCTCTGGCTTCTATGTTTCATCTCCTCCTCCTCGTCTCTTTTTTTTTTTTTTATCACCCAAAGTAAAATGTCGAGGAGAGTTTTGTTTTAGGGAGTTAAAAATAAAATGGCTGCTAAGACTCCTTTACAACAAGACATGCATCATGATTCTGTTCCTCGTGATTTGTTTCGTGATTATTTCACAGCTTGTTTTCTGGTGTCTTGTAGGCCCACAGAGGCCCCGTGTGGTGGAAGACATTCGAATAAACAGCGAAAATATGTATTCATTAAGGATGTAAAGTGTGTAATTCACAGAATGATCAATTGCAGATTGCTGTTATAGAGGTGGGTTTGCCAGTATTAATATTATCATCTAGCATCTTCATGTGTCGCATCATCTGTTCTGTTGGTCAAAAGTGCAATTGCTACCCGCTACCTCATTATAACAATGTCCCCTCATTTTAAGATCGACACAACCATACAAACAATGTGTTGGTCTGAACCTACCAAGGTAGGTTCAGTATAATTGCATACACCAATACCAATGAGTAACTGATGTGTGTTATTGTTCCCCTGCTGCTGAGTTTATTTCACTGGTTATGTTTAATATTACCATGTTGTTTTTCTAATTAAAAGAAATTAAAGAACTCAATCTCACAATATGCACTATTCAATATATATAATTTCATTTCACCATATTAATATATATTGTGATTTATTAATTACACTAGGAAATGACAAGAGCCTTAATGTAATCCTCTAAAATAAATAAAGTTATACTCAGTTATACTGTGTGTGAGACAGTGTGACAATATATATTTTTTTATATTAAAACAAATCCTTGTAGTTGATTCCCATATATGAAATCATCACTCATCTTTACTACACCTGGATATACATGGAGAATTTACATATTGTCTAAACTATGCATTTGAAATAAAAGAATATTTAAAAGCACAATAGATGAACAAGAATGCAGACAATGGGTTTTAGTTTCAAAGTGATGCAGTAAAGTTGTTTGGACTAGCGCACAAATCCTAAATTTCTCTGGAACTCTGTGGAAATATCGCTTTTCCACCCATGCAGCAGCTTAAAGGGATTGTCGAGTCCATGGAGGTGTTGGCTTATAAAGCAATGTCATTCACAATGGATCACTTTGCCCTTGAATGTGTGGGTGGGTGTACGTATAGGCCTGTGCATGTTTGAGGAAGTGTTTGTTTGTGTTTGCTTCTCTGTGAGTGTCCTTGATGGTCTCATTTCCCTATCATCATCTTCATCATCAGCGACTCTCAGCAGAATAATGTAAGTCGGCCTCAGGGGGGGGGGAACGAATGTGCAGCGTATACCAGAGCTGTGTTGTCTCACTGCGACAACACGTTGGGATGTTTTCTGGGGGATAGACTGAGTGGGAGGAGGTTTATTTTCATCTGTTCCAATTCAGCAGCCATTAGCCTCCTTTTACTGTCCCTGCCTTTTGTTTCTCAAAGTACATTCACTCCACTCACACAATTATCTTCCTGTCACCTCGCATCCTGTTCCCTCCTCTCCTCTCATTAGCTGAGTGTGTATGTGTGTGTGTGTGCCTGTTTACATGTGTGAGTTATTCCCCTGGGCTTTAGCCTGTTAGCCAGTGGCAGGGCTGTGTCTTTAAAAGCAGCTCATTAGTGAGTCCACTTGGACTCCAGACAACTCTTTTTTTCTTCTGCAGCTGGTTCTGCGCACATTTGGCCGATGATGCTTTCTCCCTCTCATGGAGCAGAAAGACAGGGGGGGCCAGCACTGAGCTGCTCCTGTCGGCTCTCCTATTAATTATCGTTCAAACACCAACTCAAACTCCTACAGTCCCATATGAGCGTGGAAGCTTTGTAAGGCTTTCGTTAACAGTCACGTTGTCTCTGATCACCAGAACACGCCGACTGCTGAACTTTTTTTATTGATGCGCTCACAGGTTTGTACCAGACCTGAAGATCATTTGTTGCCTTTCAGTTTTTCCACTAAAGAAGAGAATACCAGTATAATTTACTGTCAAAGAACAAATTCACCTCCATCAGAACCATGACTATTTTACATTGACACAAATATATACCAATATTAAACCGACTAAGTCAATAGTCTGAATAAGACACTGCAATGTAAACAGTGGTTTCTGATTACCTTAACTCTAATAAGGTCATACTAATAATAAGCAATAGCTAAATTAAGATTTGAATTATTCTGACCTTTGCCACATTATGTAGACACGTTTACTTAATCGCATAATAACCTATTGGAGTTTTCATATAATTTTGCGACATCGACATAAAAATGGCCAACTGCTTGACAACACATGCCCTGGGTATAAACAAGATGGAAAAATAAAAAGGAGTTGTAGCTTTTGCAAAATTACACAGAAAAAACAAAAAACTGGTATATCGTAGCATTGTACATTAAACTATATCGGGTTGGGCTTTTATGTATTGGTGTAGTTGCCCTAATGATGTGAGTCATTATTAGGGGATGCTCTGTAATATGTAACATGTAAAAATTAGTGGAATATTCAAGTAGCAACTCATGCAAACACCATAATTAAAATAATGTCCTATTGAGAATAAGGTCAACAGTCAGAATATTGGTTTCCATGTAAACATAGTCAGTGTATCTTGTGTCCTGTTAATTGTTCATATATCTATTTTAAAATGCCAGTTATATAATAAATCATTATCATAGTATTTTACATCGAAATTTCTCATCAACATTTTGATGACTCTTACGTGCGTATTCAAATTGTTTACTGAATTTAAATATCAAAGTCAATATGTGGAATCAAATATCACTCTACATCCATATCATGCATTGTTTCTTAGACAAATTCCCCTTTGTCCATGGCTTTTATTTCGATCTCTGTGCTATGTTGGGCCCCAACTATATGACTTCTTGAGTGTAAGTATGAATTTTGGTGAGATATGGCTTCAGTAAACTCAACTTTCTTTGCTCTTTAAAGAAAATAGCTGCCTTTTATTCCTAGTCATAGAGAATCTAAATTTAAAAAAATATTTTAAAACAAAACTGTTGATCATTTTGGGCTTCATAACAAAATTATTCCTTTAACCACGTCTAACAAATGTGAAATATAAAAGAAAATATAAAATGTGTCCCTCCATTATGGACATGTATCCCATTCACGCATTCCCTCTGACTGCAACTACTTTATAGAAAAATAAAGCTGCTAGAGGCACAATTTTTCTTTTAAAGCTGATTTCCTTTGGAGCAGGCTCCCTGTTGTGATAAGAGGGAGAATCACTTTGTCGGGTGTCTATAGACAAGAGTTTGGTTTGTGTTGAGCTCTCCCAGTTTATGTTTTTTTCGTTATTGTGCGTGCTTGTTTGTTTTGAGTGGGAGTAACTGCTGTGTGTAAGAGTGCTGCTCCAACTTCTGTATACTTCAGATTGCATGTGCGGCTGAGTGGCATCATCGTCCTTTGCGGCTCCGACTCTTCCTTGCCTCTTCCCTCGTTTGACCTTGGTGATGAAATTGATGGGTTGGGGCAATCAGGTTTCCTACCCTCCATCAGTTTTATGTTTATGTGATTTTTTAAATGTTTTGTTTTGCTTTCCCTTTGCTTGAAATGCACGTCTATGAATCTCAGGGGCCACTGAGGCTAAGGGAATGTTTTTGTATAGAAACAATTCATTTGGGAAGGTTTCATACATAACAGTCTGAAACCAAGCCACAGGTTCATCTCAGTTAATGAGGTAAAAAGAGCAGAAAACTGGTTTGCCAAAGAGACTCTCAGATAACAGCTGAACCAATTTTGTTCTAGTTTTCCTTGTTTTTTTCCCCTCCTTGTTCTTATCGATGGATCTTGGTGTTTGCAGCTGTGGTTAAACTTCCCCTGTATGAAAAACATGACAAAAATGAGAGCGCTTTCCCCGAGGCTGACTCTAATGTGTATGTTTATATTTTATATTAATCACTGAAGGGGAATGAATGACATTATAAACAATGCCTGTTTATGTTTCATGTAGCAGATTAAGTCTAAAAGTGTTTTAGCTGGGTTTGTAAACATTGCATGAGCTGCAACAAGCTTGAGGAAAAAGGAAGTGACTGTTTGATGATTCAATGAAGCGTGTATAATAATCTGAATTGAGTCTTAGTCTAATTTCAATGACAAACTCCTACTTTGAAAGAAAGAGTATAAAGACAATGACCCCTTTTAAATGTGTGTGTAATGTGTGTGTTCTTCAATCAGAGACCACTCTGTTATTCTTAGAGAGGGAGAAAGAGACAGGGATTCATTTTTCATGGAGCTATTTGATTTGCACATTTGGCTTTCAAGGATTCTCAGTGGCATGTGAAAATCCAGAGTATATTTCAGAGACTGAAAGCTCAGCATGAATAAGTCAGCAGTGTCAAAATGTTTATTTATTCATTTATGAATCTCTCCTGCTGCTGCTCCTCAGCAGCATCCCTCTGAAACATATGCTTTTGTCTAAGTGCATGCAAATTATAAAGCAAATGCACAATGCTTTATAAATGTTTTTATTTTTTTCCTATTATATAACATTTTCTATCTTTCTTGGCATCATTCTAAAAATAAATCCAATTCAAGACAAAGATTTGATAGAGAAACAATCATTTGTTATCTTTTGATCACTGCCATAGCACGAAACCACCGAAACAAAGGCCTTTTAAACTATAAGAGATGTGACACGTGCGCTGCATGCAGAATGAAATAATAAATATATGCTACACTGTTAATTAACAATTACATTTTAACTGTAAAGCACAGGTGAATGTTACTGATTGAAAAGTTATGAAATTATTAGAACTAATTCATAAGAGGTGTGCAGCCCAGCAGAATAATATTTAATTGATTGAGATTGTAACACCAGAGTAGCATAATGTAATTAGTTTGTGTGCATATGTGTGATGTAGCTATTAATATCAATGCTGCAGAAAAATATGTGTAATTATCATTGCAAGCAGCAACATGGGTTCTAACCTCTGTACGCACGTCACAGGGAAGCAGCTCAATGGGAATAAATGAAATCCACGATCAGCAGTGAGCAGCTCTCAGGCTTGAGAAAACCGAACAGTCCCTTTTCAGCAGGTTAAATATTGTTTAAAGGGCTCATGAGACCATTCACACATTTATTTCATCATGACCTTGTGCACTCAAAGGTCCATCATTTGTCACCACTTCATGACATGTGAATGAAACTCGATGTGCATGTCAGCTAAGAACACAAGGTATGAGAAATGGTGTGATAGGCCATGCTCACTTTCACTAATCTATATTTCATTAATAATTTGGTTAATACCAGAGCATTACATTACATTACATTTCATTTAGCTGACACTTTTATCCAAAGCGACTTCCTATAAGTGCATTCAACCATGAGGGTACAAACCCAGAACAACAAGAATCAAGAAAGTACAATTTCTTCAAGAAAGCCAAACTACAAAGTGCTATAAGTAAGTGCCATTTAAGTGCTACTAAATTGTTAGTTTAAACTTTTATTCAAGGTATAGTCGGAAGAGGTGTGTTTTTAGTTTGCGGCGGAAGATGTGTAGACTTTCTGCTGTCCTGATGTCATTTGGGAGCTCATTCCACCAGTTAGGAGCCAGGACAGCAAACAGTCGTGATTTTGTTGAGTGTTTAGCTCGCAGTGAGGGAGCAACAAGCCGATTGGCCGATGCAGAGCGGAGTGAACGGGCTGGGGTGTAACGTTTGACCTTGTCCTGGATGTAGACTGGACCCGATCCGTTCGCAGCACGGTACGCAAGTACTAATGTTTTGAAACGGATGCGGGCAGCCACTGGTAACCAGTGAAGGGAGCGGAGGAGCAGAGTAGTGTGAGTGAATTGAGGTTAAAGACCAGTCGAGCTGCTGCATTCTGGATGAGCTGCAGAGGTCGGATGGCACTAGCAGGTAGACCTGCCAGGAGTTACAATAGTCAAAATCCAAAAGGTTGTATTCCCTTCACTGTTTGCAGTACAGTTTGGAATAAAGCTTTGATCCCATGCTTTGACCTTAACTTTTGACAGATTTAAAAAAAGTATGGTTCCTGACCCTAACCCTTATCATTTTTTACAAATTTAATTGGATTGAAACTGTCTGAGTTATCACTGTGACGGATAAACAAACGGTGCCACTGAGGACAACATACCCCTCCGTCACCGAGGCAACTATCCAAGGAGTCTCTGTTTGCTGGATAACTCCCATTTCCTTTTGACCGTTCGCTCACTCCTTTAAGTTTCACGAGCTTTTGTTAATCCAATTCTTCTTTTGGAGTGTTTCATATTCTCACTGCCTGAGCAGTTTGACTCGCCGGAGGTGAAAAATGCTCGTAAGAGGAAATAACTGGTGAGTTGAATGGGCAATAAAAGGTTCTAGTTTATGCAGACCATGTGTGGTGGCAATAAATTTTAGTTTGCAAAGTCAGCACTGCCGCAAAGCAATATACTTAAACCAGACAAGGAATTATATTTCATAAAATACCTGTGTCATCCATACTCTTCCCCGGCAGCCTGCAGAGGAGCCAGATGACGGCTCATCTGTGTGAAATGAGCAGAGAAAAAACTAAGTGACAGTGAAGTCAGTGGCTCATCTGTAAAACTAGTCATCTGCCTGTTCCTGTTTATTTGGCGTTTGTCAAGTTAGAGAAACATTTTCTGGCTGCCTGGACACACAGCTCAGGGTGGTCAGGTTTAAAGCTTGTCAGATTTCCAAAAACACATAAAGCCTATAGTCAGTATCTGTACACAACTGCCCAGCTGTAAGATTTACCTTCCATTTTCAGTTTACTTCACCTTTCAGAGCTGAATCTGGTGCCAATTGTCCAAACTACACAGGCTCTTAGTCTTTAGTTGTTTTGTACTTTTTTGTACACTGTGTTTACCTGAACAGTATTGACATGAATGACATTACAGAATGATTGATGACATCCAAGTGTGTCACTCAATGAGAAATGGTGTTCAGACATAAAAAAATTCAGCCAACAGATTCACACACTGTGAAAATGTCACTCTCCACTTGAAGTCTTGAAAGACTATTACGAAGGATACATTGCTCAGTGTAAAATTAAATATCTCAATAGATGTTTATTTATGTAATAGTAATAACGCCAACACACTTCCAAGCAAGCCCTGTTGAGTATCAATGAAATCTGAGCAATTCTTTAAATGTCTGAAATTTTATAACAGAATTTTAGACCTTAAAATGTCTTAAATATGTTCAAATATAATGTATTATATCTACTTCCATCACACTTTAAAATTCGATTTTTAAGAGAAAAGTTTAGTCAGAATCCATAATTTGAAATGTCTCAGTTTGTTGGAGTTCTGTCTCAATAATAAAAATATTAGCACGATGTAATAAAACTACAAACACGACCAACATGCAACTGAACTACTATCAGCTTGTCTGTGGGTTCCTATAAGAGTATGGATACCTGTCTCTGCCTCTTTGCAAGATAACAGCACAGAGAGTCTCTCATTTTATCCTTAATTAGGGAAATGTCATAACTGAAATACTTAAATTTCATACATTATTGTCCTAAAAAGTCTTAAATGTATCTTAAACCTGCAGAAACCCTCACAGAGAGTCTGCGGCTCTGCATTGTTTCTCCTCTGTTAAATGATCTGACCGTCAGTCCTGCTGTTAATGACCTCACAGTATAAAATCTGGCAGCTTTGTCTGGCACACACTTGCCTTATATTGTAAAGAAAATGGAAGGTGACCTTATTGCTAAGTGGTCTTTGGGGCACATCTCCTCCTCTCCTCAAACACAGTATCGCCGTGTTCTGGTGTTGTGAAGCAGCTTTGATTCACAGCAACAACAAAAAAAGAATCAAAACAAAAGCAACGATGCAGGTTCAGAGTTGTTCCTTTATGCTTCATTTAATTTGTTTGTTTTTTTAGCCATTTTCTTGTTTCCCCAGATTTTTTTTTCTTGTGGTAGAAAAGCACGGACTGCTGCACATTTAGGCAAGTGAGAGCTTTACTGTGTACGGCGTCAGTGTATGAAACTCAGGGCAGGTTCGACATTGTGACTAATTCAGTGTAGCTGCTAATTTGGAGCAAAGCAAACAAGCAGCAGGTGTCATAACTCACTTAGATTCAATACAGCAGGAAATAAGATACAGATTGTTGTTGTGTTGCCGTGTAGTGTTTGCCTGTGTGTATTTGGGCTCAGTGTGCTTGTTTGTGTTAAAGACACAAAGAGAGAGGCTTTGAGACTTCTGCTGTCTTCCTGCCAACATCGCTGTTTACATCGCTGTGCCGATAATTGGATCAAACTACGCTTATTAGCAGTGTATTGCAACTAGGTGACAGATTTCCAACAACATTTTGCTAGATATAAAAAACACGCGGGGTCTATATTTTGTTTACCATCATAGGCCCAGGCTAGGATCCAAACAGCTGTCGTATAATAATGAGGTGAAGATAGAAATACTTATATCCAATAGCAACAGCAAAGAAACAAACAGCGAGGAGCCTGAACACCTCAGAGACCAGGACCTCTCACATTATCTCTCCTCTGTTCTTTCTGCAGGCAGAACCCAGAAGCTTTGTTTTTAGCATCTTGGCAGCTTAATCCGAGACACAAGGTCCATAGTGAGTTTAGAAATGTGAAGGCGGGAACAGACAGCACAGCGCACTCCTCCTTACCTACAACTGTTGTGTCTCACTCCAAGAAAGGAAAATAAACCCCATTTTTAAACTCCATGACATCCATCTCAAACTTTACTCAGACTACTCACCGCAAGACTCCTCGCAATAGTGAAATAGTGTTACACATGAAACCACCTTGGGGCGGGTGAGTGATTGCGCCGATGAAGCATGAGACTTTGACTCAAAAGACTGTTATTTGTTTCCTGTCTCCTGTCCTCCGACCCGTCTTTTGTTTGAATCATGTATCTAACTGATGATTACAAGATTAGTGTCCTGCGGCTACAGTGGTGACATCATCAGTGACATCACAGGAAGTGGGAAATAAAAATAGATAAAAAATAGATTAAAACAAGCTTAAAGGAGACGTAAGATACTTTTTCAGTGTTTCTCTCCTCTAGTGTGTTATATAGGTTTTATGTGTAAATTATAAACCTCAGTATGAGCTTCATATGTCTCCTTTAGAGTTGATTGGAGGCTACACACCAACCAGCAAGTTCGAAAACACACTTACTACTATAAGTCCTGTTAATGAATGGAGGAATCTTTCTGTCAATGTTTTCTCAACAGCCGCTCATCCAGTCAACCTCAAATTTTTTTTTAAATGTTGCTCTGTCAGTTTATAAATTGGACAATTTTATCAGACACAACACTTGTTTTCTAGCTCAGATCCAACAATTTTTAATTAAATACGTTTTTGTATGGTTATTTGTAACAGCATTGCCATTTTATGATGTGGAGGTGCCCCTATCAGCAGTGGTGCACTTACTACAATGGGTATATTGTTATTTCCATCACCTCACCTTCCACTGATTTATATAGTTCACGCTTTTTTTCCCGTACGGTTCTTCGTGCTCTGGCTCTGAACATCAGAGTTAAAAACCAATAATACAGCTGATGGATTGCTGTGCCTCCTGGTCTTGCTTATTTTGCCAGCAGTCCCAGGACTCTGCAGCCTCTGCATAATACATTTCTATATAGGTGTTGGAGAATAGATGGAAGGTGTCTTTCATTTCAGAGAAGCCAGATGCATCCATGCCAATAATTACAGGAGTTTGTTTCAATTAACCCACAAATCCACTTCAGGAAACATGGGAATACTCCATAATACCATTTAAATTAAATCTAATGCTCTGCTTAATTATAGAAGTTATTTTCCATTATTCCACATTCACCTTCAACTTAATCACAGGTTTTACTTTTATTCTCCTCCGGGGATAAAACAAGTTTCTGGGAAATTCAATTATCCAAGTGGACGATACCAATCTTTATCCACACATGTGACTGGCCCCAATTTACTTTAATTCTACCTTCCTGTCTTTTCTCTTGTTATCTCCTTTTTTCTCCACTTTCTACTATCTTCTTAAATCCTGATATTATATCCAACTCTAAAAATAACCTTTAACCATTTCATAATATAATATTTCTCTCAGTTTTCATCTTGTTAATCTGTGTACAAAGATGTTGTCTTTTGGGACGGAGCAGGATCCCGAGTTCGGCTCTTTGAATGTGGCTTTTGTCCAGGCTCATGTTGGACAAGGGTGAAAGAAAACTAGAGATAACCATTGAGAGCTAAACCGAAGGGGAGATTTAAAGAGCGTCACTGCCATGGGCCTTTAATCACAAAACTCATAAAGACAGGAAACTTTAAAGTCCAATGGCTCTGTTAGGAAACAAGGCACACACACACACACACACACACACACACACACACACACACACACACACACACACACACACACACACACACACACACACACTCATATATACAAACACAGACATACGTTGATGGCATAAAACACCTACACAAACACAGGTGTGTGCACAGTGAACCCTGTAAATCAAACCTGACATCACCTGTAAAAGAGATTCCCTGAGACTTTTCTCTTTTCATTATAATACCCTCTCTGTCTTTGCTGATGTCAGGGTTAGAGAAACTGTGGAGAGAAGAAAACAATCTGTGCAGTAAATCACACCAACTCCCGTTTTTATGATTAGAACTATGGCCGAGGCTGTGTATCTGTGTAAAACATGTTTGACTTGTCCTTTAATTCCATGTGGGATCGCCCATCTTGGTATGAAAAGAAAAGAAAAAAGAAGATTCAATATTTTAAATGAATCAATAAATGTAATTCCACTTTTACATGGAATACTTTTATGAATGACATCAGACAAAACATATGTTTTTCTAATTGCAATTAACAAAATGAGCTGTAAGTGTTGTTCATCTTTTCAGTCTATCGTCTCAATGCAACATTACTATCATCAAACTGATCAGAAACTGATCTTCCTTGGTTGATATGTACACAGGATGCAGTAATAAGTGCAGGTCACCTGTGTTTCGGCATTGCTAAGTACTACTGAAGTCACCTGTAAAAATCAAGGAAACTTGAAGAATACAAATATGCTTTGGGTTGTTTAAACATGATTTTCAGTATCAGTTATTCATAATTTCTGTGTTTAATCGTTTGATGTTGTTAATGTCAGAAAATAGTGAGAAACACCTGCCACTGTGTGCTAAAGCTCAGGTTAATGTCATCAAGTAACTTGTCTGACCAAGAGTCGAAAACTCAGATATTCAATTTGCATTTAAATTTGTTATTACATAAGACGAAGAAAATCAAATCTACACAACTGAAAGGTGGAAATTAGACAAGATTTTATATTTCTACTTGAAAAATAACTCAAACTGTTAAGATTATTTAGATGATCAATTAATCAGCAATTCACTTCAGCTCTTCACAGAAACTCTTTGAAATTCCCATGGTACATTATAAGAGATACTCAATATGCAAGACACACCTTTAGCACTTCAGTCATCATTTTTCTCCCTGGCTGAGATACATTGTTGTGTCACAACACAAGCTCCATCACCTGCAAATTAAAGCTGCTAAGCAGCATAATGACACAATAAAGTTTCCTCCCAACACATCCACCCACTGGTTTGACCTCTGGTGTTTTTGACCTTCCTCATAACACAGATAATGATTTTTTGATTGAATAGCTCTGGGAATTTCGAAGCAGGTTTGTATGTGTGTGCACGTTTCTGTGCACCGAGGAGCGCGATGTTCAAAGTAAGTTCCAGACTTTGACACCCACTCCATCAGCTCTGTGAATTGTGGAAATGCATCGATTGTTGCGACAACCTTATTGTGTCTTGCCGGGCCCAGCTGGCGAGGAAGATAACAGAGATAACACAGCTCGTTTCTCATGAGAGCTCGTGTCTGTTCCCCTGCCTCTGCCTCAGGCTGTGCATATGAACAGCTGAGCGTGTATGGGCGTGCTCTGTTTATGTTGGTTGGATGTATGGTAATAGGTGGTGTCTCCGAGGTAATGCCAGAGATAACACAGAGGAGGCTGGTGTGTGCGCAACAGATTTCCTGTGTTAAATATGTTTTCCACTGCAAACAAGCTGATAGCAGAGCGAGGCGTTACTGTCAGGTATTAACGGTTTAAAATTTGAGGTAACGACAAACGTAAACACACACACAAACACACACCAGGTGGTGTCATCTGCCTTTTATTGTGCTGCAGTGTGAGGAGGTAATGTTGCAATATGTTCATCTCCAAGGTGAAACGCTTGCATGCCTGTGTGCTTTGCCCCATCACTGTGACGCTGATGAGAAATGAAGATATCCTTCACTATTAGCCTTTTTTTTTTCTGTGAAGTCCTTTGGATGATGATGAAGTCCTGCTGAACATGTGCAAGCAGGGCAGAGTGAGATTAGAGGAGGTCTTATGTGAACTAATAGACTGCAGAGTACCTGGAGGTGGGGCTGGGAGCTGAGACTGGAGAGGCTGCATAAACCTCTGCAATTGGCTGAAAATAAATGAATGTCCTCACACAGAGAGAGAAGCAGATAATATATGAGCACTGACACTGCGCTGTATTTATCTCCCGGCACGACTGGAATCACCTGAACCTCTCTCGCCTGCTCCCAGGCTCTAAATGAACACCTACACCACATTAGGGTATGTTTTTTTGTAATGTTTGGTGAGATGAATATCAACCTCACTGGTGCTAAAACAGTCTCACACTGAGTAGAGCTCTCACCTCCACCAAGGCCCGACAGCCCCCTTTAATTCAATCAAACTGCAGTTAATTACAAACACTCGTAGATATCAGTCCTCTAAATGTGCCTGATCATTAAGATTCCCATGAATCATTCCCTGGTAAATGAAAATGGCAAAAAAGGAGAAGAGTGGGAAAAAAAACCTGTATCCGCCCCTTTGTACTGATTGGTAATGTAATGTGTTCTTTCTTTGGCCGTGTCCCACACCTCCACCTAGTTCCATTGAAATCTGTTGTGTCTCCTTGATGTCAGAGTACATTCCAATGACTAACATTGATTTCCTGGAGACTTACTCAAACCTTTACCATTGTCCCTTAGCCTAAACTTAACCTTAACCTAACCTGCATGATCTCAGAAATGATGTTCAGCCTCATTAGGACCCGGCTTTGGTCCCCATAAGGTCTACTGGTCCTGACAAGGTCAGTGGTTAAATTGGAAAAGGGTCCTAACAAAGAAGCGAAAACGAGTACTAACACACACATTCAGTATTTGGAGATTTCACTGCAAGGCGCACACACAAAGTACGTTTTTTTTGCGAGAGGCAGGACACCATGGTTAGATATTGGACTTTTAAAAATTTTTACGGTTATGAAACAGTAACGTTATGAAACAGTGACGTTGTGAAACTGCTGTTATCGTAAATCCGGTTAATCCCGACATCCCTAGTCTCAATGAAATACTTGAACAAATGTGTATACGTGACCGGTGGATGGATGGCAGATGTTTTTGATACCAGCCTCCTCAGCTGGTGAGACTCTGCCTGCTCCTCTCTCCTCTTATTCTTCTGTTTTCCTCTTCTGAGTTGTCTCCCCTGCATCCTTTTATTTTGCTCACAAACCTTTCCTTTCAAACCAAAAACCCTCATCTTTGCTCTTCCCTCTGCGCTGCCCCTCCTCCTCTTCCTTCTTTTGTCCCCTCCATGTCTCCGTCTCTCCTCATCTCTCACCTGCTGCTCTTCATCTTCACCCTTCCCTCCCGAGCTCAGAGTGAGGCTCATTTCATTCCCTGCTCATTGTCAGGGAGAAAAATGAGAACACGAGACACTATGGGACACATCGCAGGTTTTTGACAGTAATGGGATTATGAGGTGGGGAAATGCAAAAAATGTCAAATGGACATCTGAACAGAAGGACAGCAGCACTTTATCAGAGCTAGAAGTCTTGCCTGCGACTGTGCAGTGACTGGTATGAGAGATGACAGGGAAAACAATAAAGGCTCTCACTGTCTGTTAAGTATTCCATTATGGGCAATCTTGTGCTGCCTGAATGAGGAGTGAAAGAGTGAACGGGGAAGGTAGTTAGGCAGAACACTGGAGAAAGGCATCCCATAGTGGCCATGGCTCACTCTATCCTCCAAAGACAGCTCGCTAATACATTTGTTTACATGCAAGCAGCAACTCCCTGTGTCCCTCTTTCTTTATTTCACTCTCACACAGAGCAAACATGCATCTGCACGTTTTTTGAGGCCACCAATACAAACTTTGCACAAGCTGGAATCCATCAAAATGACGCTTTCTCTATTCAACCAGGCACTGAATGCCGTGCTGTAGTCTCAGCCATTTGTGCCTGTGTTTGTGTGTTTGTTGAGTCTTGAGCTGGGACAAGCAGGCCTGTTAGTTTAACCTTGTGCCCTGCATGCATGCCCAGCAGATAATGGGCACTCTTGGCAGGAGCCAGTTAGTACCCTCTGACTTCGCATCTGCCATGTGTTCTGGCCAAGTGTGAAGCCAATTTGCGGGGAGAGGGACGATTTAATTCACACTTCTACGTCTCTATTTCAACACTTTGTGAGTCGTCCTGCGTGTGTTCGTGGACGTCATCTCGATTGCAGTTGCTGTAAGTCCTTGTTGGAGTTTCTTTTACAGGATCACATTGTACGTTTTGGAGCAGCAGCGGGGGGGGGGGGCGCTGGAGCAGACAGACACAGTTGTTTAATCAAAGGGCCCAGACTCAAGCTGCTCTCAGACGCTCGAGTTAGACTCTGAAACCCTTTTTCCCATGTGAGGAATGAATCTGGCTGACTTTTTGGATCCAAAATGAGATCCCTGGCATCACTGTCGACAAAATATCCCTTCAAAATGACAATTTCTCTCCTGGTTGTGTGCTGACGGTGACTCAGAGGGCAGGAATGTCTGTCTGTGATTGTGAGATGACTGTTGACAGAGACACAATGTAAGCATAGAGGAGATTTATAAAACTAAACACAATCACAGGGCGGCCCAAAAAACTAAATATTAGATTTCATCCACTTTCAAAGTGTATGTTGGTGATGAATTATTTAATAAAATCCATCATTTCAAATGAATGCTTATTTTTGTATGTATTTGTCAATTTAATGGGGACAGACCACATTAATATACACATTAGTATAAAATACCAAATGTTAATTTACCGGAATTAGCAAATTTGCTAATTTACATCCATCGTCCCTTGACAGGTTTTAACCATGTGAGTAGTGAGTGACAAATACAGATACCAGGATATGAATACAGAAACAGGAAAAAGGTTCAATTGAGTATTGAATTGATTATTTTATTTGTGTGAATTTGCCTACCACTGCACATCATGTAAGAGAGAGTCTAATGGGAGAAATGGCACCATCGTACCAAACTACATTCTTTAATTGGGTGCTGTGGTGATGTTGGCAGACTGTATAAGTAGGCATATTGAGCTAAATGTGTTCAGCTGGGTTGACATCTGGATACTGAATATTGAAGTATGTGCCTTGATTTATGTCTTTGTTTCTTTACTCATGCGTTCAGGTTTTTCCTTTCATTTAACTTGTCTGTATATTGATCTTGGAAAAATATTTCCCCCTCTGTCAGGATAACCCTGTATGGCTTAGGTAGCAATAGGAGCTCACTGCGCCCTGGTAAACATGGCTTATAGGAACATATTATAAAGGGCACAAAGATACTGTTTCTCCAGTGAACAACCAGGAAAAGATGTTGTACTGTTGAGGTCAAACATCAACCAGAGAGCTGTGAGCTCCATGTTGGCTGCAGTGTTTTCTTGTATGAGTCACATCAAGGTGGCACAGGTGACAAATAGAAAATACACACATATATAAATATCTTCACAGTCCACCCCACCTACAGTTTTCCTCCACTTAGTGAAAAAAATATAGACCAAAGTAATCCTATACAGTAATGTTGATCTTTCATAAAAAAAAAAAAAAAAGCCAGTTCAGGCTGACATGCAATTTCTGTTGCACGAATAAAAATGCACATTTACAGTAGCAATGCCCTAAATATTTAATAAGTTATGCTTAGGATGTTATTTGATACTGAGACTCATAAACGAACACACACACACGCACACACACGCACACGCACACACTTACTTCACTTAGCCTATGCCGGAGGCTGAGTACAGTGCTCTACGGTGCAAAATAATAAAAAGACATTTTCAGTGATTAATACGCTTCTCTTCCAGCCTGTGGAAAATTGACGCCTATTCTCAATCATGTCCTGAATCTATTAGAAGTTATTGATTTTGTCGGAAATACAGAGGGAGAGAGAGAAAGAAAGGTAGAGAGATATACTGTGGTAATGACAGCGATGGCGACAGAGAGACAGATGAAGACAAACAGGGAGAGAGCAACAGACACCAGCAATAAAGATGTCATTTCTCATCGGTAACTGAGAAATTTGATGTGCAGAACTATTCTTAAATGCACAAGTTCTGCAGAAGTTTGAGGAATGTGGTGTATTTCACTCCGCCGTCTAAGTGCACCGTCTCCAATGTGACCCTTTATCTTTGGTGTCGACCGTGTCCTGTCTGCTGTGGCAGTGAGGGATGTGGAGAGACAAGAGCGGAGTGGTGAGAGTCGCTTTCAAGCCAAAAGCATTCAGTGAACCCAGCCCCAAGAGGATGGAGCAGAATTCATAGTGTTCACAGATTGACAGGCCTTCTCCCGACTCATATAGAAAGTCAGACCATGTCCGAAAAGCCCCAGTATATGCTATAGGAGACGCCTTTCGAGCTGCGAGTTTGTGTGACTCTGTTTGGTTTTGGGGGTCAACGTTTGATTTTAATTCCTATTGTCAAGGATGGCATTTCACAGTGAGCTGATGTTGTCTCAGCCTCATCGGATGACAAGCGTTGCTCGGATGTGGGCATGTCCGCTGCTTTGATCACTGACTGTTCAGCCTCCCCAGGTACCGGATATTCATAGATAGAGTTAGTAAGAGTTAGCTACAAAAAGCTACTGTGAAGGCCGAATGGAGGTCCCACCCTCCTTGCAAGAGAGTTAGTCATGATGATTGGCTTTAAGGACAAATATCCAGATGGTGAAATCCCAAACAAAGGCCACACCAGCTTCAGGCCAGGTATCAAGCATTATGTCATTGTTACCTTTCAGCTGTTCATCATAGCTGCTCTCAGACATGAACTGAAGTCCGCAGTTCCTCCGTATTTTCTCCCGAGGAGGTGCATGTGTGAACGCCACTGTCAGAGTGACACACTCCGTAGATTCTGCGAACTTTATCCACTTGACCTCCTCGTATAAAGTCTGTCGAAATCCGGGAGAAGTCGATGTGTGAACACAGCAGGGGATCCGCCGCTGGATTCACCGCGAGCGAGTGTGGAGGTTGATGGCTCTTCTAACGTGCGACAGACAGACAGAAAAGGTGGTGTCACACGTAGAAGTCACCGGCGAAAGATGTCAAGAGAGTTTGTGATGATTAGAGCCAACACTGGTGTCTGCTACTTCCTGCCTCTGCCTGCTGCACACGGCTGCTCCACCTCTTGCCTGAGCAATGCAGAGGATTTGTTGCTGTTGTGAACTGCGTCTGTGCAGAGAACCTCCTGCTGTGTTGTGCACGTGTGAAAGGAAAACTGCGGGTAGCCTATTTTCCGGATTGTACTGGTCATGTCCGAAAACAGCTCATGAGAGCAGCAGCTAATGGGAACACAATGCATGAAGCGACAGGATTGTTTTTCCTTTATTGGATTCAGTTTGACCTCGTGTGACTACTGAGGCCCTATAACTCAAGAGATTAGCACAATTTGATGAAGAGAGATTAGTTATCAACACTCCATTCCCTCTTGTGTTGATTGAATATCACCTCCTTTAATTAGCCTCTATGTTGGGAGTCCATATTGGGAATGGTCTATTTTGTGGCCAGGATTACCTCCTAACCTGCTGTCAAGGAGGGAGACCAGATGTTCATCACAGTATGAATAACTCATGAGACTTCACTGGTTTTGTGAGACCACAGATATATTATATTGTTTTATTTTTCTTTACCAGAAGCCAGAGTTGGCAGGTTGTCGCTTTGAAAAAAATAAATCCAAAAATGTGGTTGTTACTGGACAGGTAGATCACATTTTATGCAGTTAAACTTTAATAATCAGATTTGTTCAAAAAACGTCTCACTGATGCCCTCATCTACATTTAAATTGGCAGAGGCAGCCGACTGTCCTTCTGGATACAAAGGGCCTATAATCTTCAAAATAAAGAGTCTCCTTAAACCTCCCTTCATCTGTTCTAATAACCATAGATAGACTTGTTTTTCTGAATGGATCACAATTTATTTTGAATTGTGAATTAGCATGCGCATGCATGAATACTTGAGTGAAGCCAGTAAGCAATGTGTAGGGGGATGAGGAGGGATGCCATTCCCTTTAAAGGTTCAGTGTGTAAGATTTAGGTGAAAGGGATCTATTGGCAGAAATTGAATATAAAATAATCCTAGTGATGCTCTCACTAGTGTGTTTCATCTAAATTGTACGAATTGTTGTTTTCTTTACTGTAGAATGGGCCCTTTATATTTAAATACGTTATGTTTACATTGGGAACGGTTCCTCTCCAAGGAGCAGTGCACTTTTAAAAGTCACAACCAAATGACATTGTAAAAAGAAACAGGAGGATAGCACTCTGTGCCTCGCTCTCCCTCTCTCTCCCACACAAGCACACTGACCTCTGTTACAGTCAGATTGACCATCAGCAGCACCGGGAGAAATCCTTCTTTCTCATGTCGGTGGCCGTTTAATCATCAATTAAGATTTTACCATTTTAAGCAGAAAGGCAGGATTCAGCATAAACTCGGCAGTTAGTGATTTTACCACGAGCGTTCATCCAACAAGCAAACAGTTCTCTACTACAGCAGATGTGTTCAGTGTCGCTAAAGAACATCCCCTCCCGTGCTAATACAACAGCATGTACAGTTTATATTGCACATGCATGTGGTTTGTGTCTATATAACTCTCAAGTGTTGATGTAGACAGACCACGGTCATGCACGGACATATTATTGACATTTATTCATTGACATTTTAATAAAGTTGGGTCATAGGGAATATTTGGGTCAACAAAGAAAACCCCTGATGACAGGTGTCATTTACTTACAGCAGTAAACTTTTGAAACAGGTCGCACAGTATGCAATTCTTATTTGTGCCACAGTGCCACGAAATGTAATAAACTATAACAGACGTCCAGTTATTTACAATCCATCTGTGTGAAAAGGAAATCTTATTTACGAGATGTGCTTGACAGTGAAGTGACAACTTTATGAAAGCTTCCAGTTTTTTAGGTTCTGAGGTTGATCTGTTCAGAGCAAATATAAAGGCAGCCCATTCAGGTATATATTTCCCCTTGGTCCCGTGTGTGAGTGTGTGTGTGTGTGTGTGTGTGTGTTGTTTTAAGAGCAGGTTAAAGCAGTGTGTGAAATCCTCGTCTCACCCACCCTCCCCCTCCTCTCGCTGCGTGTTAACAGCTCTCCTGGCGTGTAAATACCAGCTTAGTGATTAATGGTAGGATGAAAGTCATGTTGTGTCTCTGTCACATCATCCATCATGCAGCCCAGGATGACCAGTAGCAATGACAAGATGAATGGGCCTGATGAGCCAGGTCTGCTGGCCTGTTACTTAGCTGGAACTGTTCACCTCACCGGCTGCACCTCGCCGCCTGCACACTGATCACTGCTCACTGCAAAGAAATCAGCATCTGACTCCCAAACCCAGAGCAGGGCCCTGACCCTATTTCTTGTCATTTAAGCTAGAAAATAAATTTCATTGTATTTTTTCTTGTCATCCAAGGTTAAACAAAGAAAGAAAACACTGCGCAGAGGTTAATGTCTGTATCTTGAGTTGGCTTCCACTCCTCACTTTGCTTGGATGAAGACCAAGTGCTATATTTCCAGGGAAGAGATAATTTCCTCTGTGCCCGAGTTCAAATGGCATTGTTCTCACCTGCCAAAATGAACTAAACCAGAGAAATAAATGCTCCACAGTGTGACTGAACTGCTGCAGACCTCACTGGTGGCACTACACAGAAGCACAATGTAATCACAGAGCCAACACATTACATCTGGATCCACAGATACCTCAAGGGCACGCCCCCTGCCCTTTCTGGGGGTGTGCTTTGCTTTTGCCATAAGGGGAATTGGCGCTCACCCTCACGGGCCCAGCGTGGTCTTCACCTTGTCTCCTGGTCTCTGCCTGGGAGCTGACCTTCTCACTCGTCAAAAGACCAGAGTTACAATTGTCTTAAATTGTCGACTTAAAAGTCAGAGGTAATTCACCCAGTTTTTCACCTCTGCTGGTTAAATGATGCCCCGTTCAGTGTTAATCATAATCATAAAATGTAATGGAGGTAGGGTGTTGTATCTCTGTCTCTCTATCGCTTGCTCTTTGTGTGTGTGTGTGTGTGTGTGTGTGTGTGTGTGTGTGTGTGTGTGTGTGTGTGTGTGTGTGTGTGTGTGTGTGTGTGTGTGTGTGTGTGTGTGTGTGTGTGTGTGTGTGAACTACGGCTCACTAAATGTGTAAGCCTCTGAACAGTGCTGAATTTAATGATGACTGACTGCAACCACGCAGTCATGTGTGTATCGTTTTCAGTTCTCAGAACAGCCATTGTGTTGTGTGCGATGTGTGTGGGAGGACTGTGAGGTACTGTGACTACACAACAAACATGGTGAAGCATCTGAGATGTAATCACCATGCAGAATGTGATGAGGTCATGCTGCGGGGGTCTGACGAGGGGAAGAGGGAAGGTACAGCTGAGGTGAGGGACTTCGCTCACTGAGTCCTTTGGCAGCGGCAGGCATCGCCCAGGTACACAGAGAGTGAGGGGGTGACGTTTATAACTGTCACAGACTGTGGGAAAGTGATTCATGTTCATATAGACACCAGTTTGTGTGTTAATATTAATGTGACGATTCCTGCATTGTTAAAACCATTCATGGCCATCACATGATTTTAGTAAATATACCAGCTAAATATGTAATTATTGTTTGAAGTGGGTAATTAAATAAACAGCTATATAAATATCAAGGTTGTGACTTTTAACTTCAGCTTGGATTTAGATTTGTGTCCCACCTCACATCATCCATTCATCCATTCATCCATCCATTACCTTTAATGCTTATCTTGTAATGTTTGTGTGGTGGTGGAGCCAATCCCAGCTGACAGTGGGTGAGAGGCAGGTTACACCCTGGACAGATCGCCAGCGTACAAAAAGCTCACATTCTCTCTTACAGTCAATTTAGTGTCTCTTATAAACCATAACCCCAATCTGCATGTCTTTGGACTGTGGGAGGAAGCCGGAGTAACTGAATAAAACCCACACACACACAGGAAGAAACATTATAACACCCAAACTCCACACAGAAAAGCCCCATCTGAACTGGGATTCAAACCAAGAACCTTCATATAACCACTGTTTCACCCTCACCTCAATATTTCTCAGATTTTTTATTATTTTTGATAAACAAATTTCATTTTGAATGATTTACTCTATAGGCCATAAACCTACCTTACTAAACATGGTCCTCTGAGCAGATGTTCACTGACCCAGTCTCAAATGTTGACTCCCACCGTCAAAGCAGTTCAAATCTACAAAAAGCTTCACCCCCATTAAATAAAAAGCCTGTCGCCAGTGAGCTGAGGTTACTTTATCACACAGCAGGTGTACTTGGGTTGAACTTTATCCTCAGCCGAGCTGGTGGTATCAGCAGGATGTTTTAGTTTCAAGTACAAACGGATCTTACTGTGTCCTCATGCTCTGTTTGGACTATCGATTTGAACTTGCTCATTTTGAATTCTAAAGGAGATGAGTCTGAGCTGGACGTTCTCTGCACTGAGAAAGGTCTGGTGTCTCCCTGCAGTCTTGACACCGGGTCTAAGCAGTAAGCAGTTAACCAGGAGCAGATTTCGTCCAAGCACCTAGAGAGATGAAACGTAACACCTGCCCGGTTGCCTGGATTTAATCTGTGAGTCTACCTGTGTTTTAGGATAAATGCACCACATAGCACTACTCCACCACAATTCTGGATCTAAATCCTGAACCAACCCTTAATTAGCCCTGTTTAGTGACTGCAGATCAGTCATACCTGTATCATCAGCCCTAAGTAAACACAGACCTGAGTCAGCCAGCCTGTTCAACTACAGTAAACTCTTCAATTCATCTGACTGTATCTGCATTTAGACTCCAGAAATGACTTAATCTTAACACTGACACTGACAAGCAATCGGCAGATATATTATTTTATGAAGGGGTGGAGCATGACCCCAGGAGAAATTAGGCCTGTTTCAGGGAATGATATTTATGCAAGTGTGTGAAATCTATGGAAAATCTAAATAAAAGTCTGGATTTAGTGAATTTGAAAGGGGTTTCGTAAGGGGACTGTTGTGCCTTGGCAGAGGTATGCACTCTACTAAGTGCCATTCTAGTTTCATAATGGGTTTGAATCATTAATCATTGACACATTCCCCATTATTATATTAAAAACATTCATTTTTAACATTAAAAAAAGAAAAAGCATATTGTTTAATATGTGGATAGAATCATGTATGACTTTTGAGCCATAGGTCTCTGCTCTCTGCTCTGGGCAGCACATGTGATAAAGATATTCAGCTTGTGTAGAGACCACACACACACACACACACACACACACACACACACACACACACACACACACACACACACACACACACACACACACACACACACACACCTTTACATGTGACTGAACACTGCAGCTCTCCTCCCTGTTTATTTATTCAGTTAAGTTATGTCTCTTTCTCAGAGAACAACCTTGTTGCTTTCACATCTGTCTCATTTCATGATGATCTCTGCCATCACACCTTTCACATTTGCATATATAGAGAGAGACTACTGAACTATAAACTGCACTTCAACCGCAACACACACACACACACACACACACTGAGAGATGGAGTAGAACACCATTTCCATTGACACATTACAGCTTTCAGTGCATGACCAACCTTGCCATTATCTCAAAGCAGAAATAATTTGAGTGTCAGATGTTTCATTAGGAAGCAGATATTATTCACCCTGTCCTAGACTGTGGGGTTCAGATGGCTGCGGCGGTGGGGGTGTTAAATTTAGGCCTTGAATGGAAATTACAGTGATGACGGGAGGAGATCTGACCAGGAAAATGAGGCTTGTGACTTATGGTTCTGCAGAGCAGCTTTTTAAAATGTGATGTGTTATCCCAGTTTGAAGATAGTTACAGCAAAGTCCTATTATCTCTGCTAATGACCTCATCGTTCAAAGTGAACACGCTTTATTCATTCCCCCTCCAGATTCACAAAAGGCCAGACTATAGGGGGAAAGAGTATTATTTACAACAAGCCCCCAGGAAATCATCAACCAATCGCTGCTACTTCTCAAGTGCTATTGAGTGAGTAGTTGAAGAAGTTCACAGCACAGTTATACAATCTGTGTCTTTTCAGGTTGACTCAGCTGGAAAGATGGAGAAGAAACGGATTTTTAGTCGATTAAAACTTTCCCTTTAGACAAAAGTGTCTTGACAGGAAACATTAAAATAGGAAATTAGGATTTATTATTGTCAATCATTGTGCAAGCCTCCATCTCTGGAATCACATCCTAACTGAATGTAGACATTTTTTTGTTTTCCAGAAGAGTAGCACAGTTGGGGAAATTGGATTCCTTGAACCCTGGTCATACAGCTGCTTTAAGACCTGCACTGAAATTATCCAGACGCAAGAGTCTGAGACAGTATCTGCAAACATTCTCCAGAGCTTTCCCCTGCCAGCCCCCCTGTAAAAACTCTGGATGATGTCTGAATAAAAAAAAATGTATTACACTCGCTTGAGCGATCATAAGATTTCACTGTTGTTGTGAACGCGTCTGTCTAAAGACTTTCCTGCTGCATTCTTTATATGTGAACGAGAAAGTCTGCACCGTTTATGTCTGAAAACGGCCTGGGTTTGGTTCAGAGGAAACTGAGCAGTATTGGGAATATGAAAATCTCTCTAGACAATGGTTAAAGGCTGATGAATTTCAACAAAGTAAAATGGACAGCTTGACTTTCACTTGGCACACCTACAACTTTCGTGACTGACAAGTGCATTACACCCCCCAGCAATCAAACAACAGGCTCTATCAGCCGTTGGCTCAGCATGATGGTGAGGGAAAAGGCTCTGGTATCTGATTAGACTGACTGACACGGCAACACAGGTTAGCTGACACTCTGGGGATAGCCTGTTTACAAAGCTCCAGCCACAATGGTGTAACCTGACTATTGCAACAGCACAGTCAGCCAAAACAATGGTCTGAGACAGCTCTGACGGTATCAATATTTAACCAAGCCGGATGACAGACAAAAAGAGCTTGTCCTGGTTTATCTCTCCCTGCGGGGTCAGGCACTCCACCAGGCTAATTGCATTACATTGCTATGCAGAGGTGTAATTTGCACATTATTCCTTTGATAGGACTCATGTAGGAAAAAGTGCATGAGCCCAGACGTGCCTTTTGCACCACCAGCAGCAAAAGTGTGAACTCTCTACCAAACTCCCAGTTGTGCAGGATAAAGTAAAAAGCTGAAAAAAAAGATGTGGAAAGCTGAGCGCTGAAGGCCTGTGGATTAATACTGCATGAATTCACAGATGGTGATAGTTGGTAACAGAGCTGTACTGTTTTTTTTTTATTGTTTTACAGCATTAGACAGCAGAAACCAGGACAGAGAAATCCTGTAACGTACACAAATTGCTTCTGTAATATTTCATGATCAATAGCCTCTGGGTGTCTTGTCTAAATAAAGTATTTACTTTTCAAATGGAATTTTGAAATGCAAAGTAATTCATTATGCAAACACGCTGACTCTTGGTGGTTCGCATTAGATAAACTCCCTAAAAGTGGATCTCTTGTAAATGTCAGTGAGGAAGCTTTGAAGAATATGGGGAATATTTTTTTTTCTTCCAGTTTGCAGCATAGAGGAGCTTAAATCACAGCATGCTAGCTTTGCAAGCCGGCTAAATGAATATGAATGTGTAAATGTTTTTGTGCATATACTTTACTCGTCAAACACTTTTCATTGGATTTCCTTTTGTGTCTAAGTGGAACATTTCTCTAATAGCGAATGTGAGCCATGGTCAGTGTGCAGAAGCAGCCACGCAGATTCAAGTGTGCTGATGGATTTAAAGTCCTGCTTAATTGGATAGAGAGAATTGATGGTCTTCTCTCTCGGTCATTGAGTGGGCAGTGCTCACAACCTGAACTACACCCCCCCTTCCTCTCTCTCTTTCTCTTTCTCTCTCCGACATTTTAATGCAATTCATTTCCCTTCTAAATGCTGCACATTCTTCCAATAAGTGCTGCTTTAATTGTGCACTTCAGCCTGCCCTCTGTCTTTTTGAGTCCGGAATAAAATGCCACACACCACTTGCTGCATGTCAGGTTCCCACAAAGTAAGAAGAAAAGCGGCGTGGGTGGATAAACATTTTATTTATTTGGTTCTGTGCAAAAAAAGAAGACAAGTTGCATTTCTCTCTGTAAGAGAGTCAGCACAAAGCTCTATGTAAATCAAATGGAGCGTATTTAAGATGTTTCCTCCAGTGATACAGAATGTGGAGGAAATAGAGCACAATGACACCAGTACTGAGACTGAGGCGACAGAGGATCACATGAGATAAACAATATTTAATTGCAGCGCGAGATGGCAGAGAATGAGACACGGGTTCGGAGATACAGACAACGAGTCACACAGATGATAGACAGCCAGAAACAGATGAGCTATCAACGACACAAAACCGTGACCAAATGCAACCACACTCCCTTTGTCTCCCACCTCACTCTGAATGCAGCCACGGATTCAAGCCATCTGTATTCATGCAGAAATCATAGGGCTGGAAGGGCAAGAGAGGAAACAGATTCAGATAGTACAGAAGCAATCTCAGGTGGACGTAACTGGGGCCAGCGGGGCCACGGAGATGTACCTGCTTGAGCTGATTGAGTCAGGAACACCGTGAGGCACATATGGGCCTCACACATAACCAGGGCCTTAATAGTCTGGCACTGCCTTATGCAATGGAGTATCATGATCGACACTCCTGCAGCTGTGACATCAGGGCCACAGTGTTTAATTAAACACCAGCTGAATATACGATAGCCGCAGATTGGCCCGGGACCCAGAGGAATTAGCCTTATTGTTGGGACGGAGAAATGGCTGACGGACTTGATTGATAGAGGAAAGAGGAAAAGCGGGAGATTTCCAGTTCGGAGCTGCAGCCCAGACTAGTAATGCGCCACTCACCACGAGCTCCAGGGATTGGGTCATGATTTTTTATGATCTAATCAATAATTTACAGGTGTTGCTGAGGGCAGGCGGGTCAGCGTATCAAGACACTCAGTAACATGAAAGAATGAAGTGGCTCAATCTGCCAATACTAATACAAATACTCCAACTGGGACTCACTTCATTTGGGCTGTGTGCAAAACCAAAGATATAGCACTGTGGTAAGAAATGCATGGGGCTGTTGCTACAGGTAGAAAATGAAATATTCCATGATCCAGGAAGTCCTGTTTGATTACCCAGGAGTTCAATGGCCTATCAGATACTAAAACACCACAGAGCAGTTTACACAATGAGACGGGCTTGTAAAACTCCCCAAAGTCGCCACTGTTAAATCATTTTATCGATTGTGGGATAAACAAAAGGAGTTTACATTACTACTCATGTAAATGGATCTCTTAATAGCAGGGGCGTGCAGGGACTTTTACACACAGGCAGGCAGACCTGCAAAAGAGGAGAGTAGTGAGACAGACATTGGCATCTTTGCTGATCAGAAAATGCACATGTTCAACTTGCACGAGCAGTTTATTTGATCAAATCCAGTACGGTGGGATTTGGTCATGTCTTCTCGATGATCTGTTCTCTGAAGGGGCCTGGTGGGCCTTGGTGGAGGTGTGTGCTCTGTTGAGTCACAATTGTGCACACACCTCCACCAGTCCCCTTAAATTCAAATTCAAGCATCATCAAATTGCACACACTCATTGATATCAGTCACATTAATATGTCCTATTTCTTTCTATCTCACAATGTTAAAGAAAGTGATAAAACAGTTATGGATCCACCCCTCTGTCCGGATCTGCGCATACATTTAATGGGTTCTTGTTTGGCTCATATACCTTCTTCCACCAAGTTACAATAAAATCTGTTTTGTAGTTTTCGTGTAATCCTGCTAACAGACAGGAAAACTGCATTGAAAAGATAACCTCCATGGCGTGGGTAAAAAGAAAGGAGGAGGAGCACTGGCTGGTAGTCAAGCTCGTGGGGCAGTAATTGGGCAGTCAATTACAAAGTGAATGCAAAAAGGCAATATCAGATTCTTTATGTTCTGAGATCAGATGTCAGGAGAGATATTGCTCGATGTCTATTTTTAGCGTCTACTTGCCTCACTTGCCCTGATCACGTCATTGCTTAATAGCCTGATGACAATATCGAATTGCCCTTTTGCTGTATGCTTGGCTGACATCTCAGAGTGAATCTCAAGAAACCACCTAAAGCTTAACCTGGAGACTGAGCTTCTGCTGCACCAGCTGAAAGGGCTTCCTCGTTGAGACCTGCCCATCACCACTGACATGTTGGTCGTGACGGATGACACATTGTTGACCTTGAGAAATATTGCAGCAGTAGCCTGCTCATGTTGATTTCTTTCTATTCGACATCAGGAAGATTTGCCCAGGTGCTTAACCAAGCAATTGTCACCTGTTGCCTGGACTACTGGAAAGTTCCTTACTCGATATGCCATCACACCTCTGCAGCCAACTCAGAATGCTACAACCTGTCTTATTTTGGTGTCAGTATTTACCACACCGCTCCTCTTCTCTCTTTATCACTCCCTGTTGCAGCACACATCCACTACAGAACTGTGGTGTTGGCCTACATGTCAGGGAAGTGAACTCAAACCATGGTCAAACCAGCCACTGTGCTCCTTTGCGTGTGGACGTTAAGTCACCAAGGCTCTGTTCTGGCTCAATAGTAGGTACCCACTGACATCAGGAAGTCAAACCTGTGTAGCATTCACCTGTGTCTGCTTTAAAAAGCTTGTATTGTGGTAAAGAACACGCTTTTAGTCATTTATTTAAATGGGATGGCCTCAAAAGTTTGGATGATATCTTACCTTTGCTCCTTCATGGATCGAATGCACTTAATGGTTGTAGCTGAAAAAATAGTGCAGCACATAATCATCTGTAAAACAGAAAATGGTAGGTTTCCCCCTCTTTTTTTCTGCAGATTAAACAAACAAGATATAATATGTTAATGAGTCAACTTTAACAGCATCAAACATAGGTGTAATACAAGTTAGACCCCATTCAATCATCAAATTCCCAACCAAACCAGGAGTCTGAATGTACTAAGCGAAATTCCAAATACAGATAAAATACAGGATGAATTTATATATGTCCTTATGCACTGTGGATGAGTGAACTTTTAGTTGGGGCTCAATCACTTGTACTGCTGGCCCAACCATTACTTCCCAAGGCTTTTTATACACAAGCATAAACATACAATGACTAATTTCTTCAGCATTATTTAAGGATTTAAATGTCTCTTGGTTTTAGTTTTCCACTCCTTTTCTGAGTGGCACTACTTAATACGAAATTTTATCTACAGTTTATCTACCCTCCTCTTTCACTCAGCATTAAATCAAACACAGCTTGCTGATTGTGATGAAGCAATAGATTATACTGGTAAAACAAAGCGCAAACCTTTCTCACACAGTAAAACAACATGAAGAGAAGGTTGAAAAGAGGTAAAGTTCAACCAGATTTCTATCAAATGCTTTTCTCCGGCACTATTTTCTCTTGAGGTGCTAATTCAGCCCTAGTACAGAGAGATAGCACTGCCTTTCCATCACTGCGAAGGACACAATCTATAGTGTTTGTGCATCAGTTTAAGAGAAAGGTCACAAAGAAGAGGGACTTTCCATCACTTGCTGAAGCACTCAACACTTGCCCCAATGAGATAGTTTCCAAGATGAATGGTCCCCCAGGCCTTTATTACCCCTCCTGCGACGAGCAGTGCTGTGGACAGGCTCCTCTCAGAAGTAAACCGGCATCCGTGGGAACACAGGGACTGAACACTGTCCAGACATTGTTAAAAGAAAACTGACTAATTAATTGGAGGGTAATGACAAAAATTATATTTGCATTCTTTATCACCTGCATTGCCTATCAGTGTTTATTGGACACATTTTTAACGGAGATGCAAGAGGTGCAATTGCACTTTATGGTGCAGTTTCTGTCACCCTGAAAGGATAAGCAGGTGTGTAAATGTTTCAACATCTGCCAGGTGTGTGTGTGTGTGTGTTATCAGGGTGTGCCTGGTTAGTACTGCCGTGTCCACAAACTAACACGATATTCATTGTTTATGTTTCCAACTTAACTATGACTTTAACAACATTGATTTTCCTGGCTGTTGGATGTAAGGTTACCTTTGTCGTTAACTAATACTAATATCAATAGAGAGTTAGAAAAACAATGAAATATTTTTCTTTGTGTCACTTAAGGTTCACCTACATTTTGTTCTGCGAGAATTTAGATATGTGCTAATTTGGATAATAGGCAGTTAAGCTCAATTTAATGTTATCACTGTTCTCTGGTGACACAATGTAAGGTAGACACTTTTAAATTAAATTAATTATATCTTTAAAGCAATGTCTTTTAATTCCTGTCCGTCTTTATCAGCGTATCTTCCAGAAACTGAAACTGTGTAATTCATGTGTCAGTCAAGATTTACCAGCAATGGTCTATTCTTGGCTAAGAATTCGGAGCAGCTGCTACTAGGTGTTTTTATTTATCTTTTTTGCTATAACTAGTCAATGGTGTATAGAAAAATATAACTTTGGAATTAAAAATCAAGCTATCCATTAAAATTTGCCAGAGCCCAAGGCAATGTTTTCAAATCTTCTTCCAAATGTTTTTTAACCAACAGCCACAGATGGAAGTGGCCATCAGGGTAAATGTTGCACATGGTCTGCAACAACACTCAGATCGGTTGTGTCTTTCAAATGTGATTGATTGGTGTGAAGGGATCCAAAGTGCGCCAAGAAAACATTCCCCACACAATTACACCACCACTGCCAGTAGCCTGGACTGTTGACAGAAGGCAGGTTGGATCCATGGATTCATGCTGTTGATGCCAGATTCTGACTGTACCATCTGTAAGCCTCAGTAGAAATCCAGATTCATCAGAACAGGTTATATTTATCCAGTATCTAACTCTCCAGCTTTGGTCCATTACAGCCTCACATTTCTGTTCTTGGCTGAAAGGACAGAAACCTGATGTTCTCAGCTGCTGTAATAGACTTACACGTTTTATTTTGTACCTGTAGGTTCACTCTGAGATGCTTTTCTGCTCAGCACTGATGTAAAGAGTGGTTATCTAAGTTAATGTAGCCTGTGTTTGGTGAGTGTTTTTTTTTGCACATATGTATATAGGTACATGTTATACAGTACATCATATAACTATCTTGGCCCTGGTTTGATTGACTTTTGTTGCACATCATCCCTCACCTTTTTACTTAAGCCAAATTCATGCTTTTGCGTCGAAGCTACACCGTAGCCTACGTGTAAACGTGTACCCTACATAGAGCCCCACACAGTACCCTGATGTGCACCTCCCCATAAATTAAACTACGCATCGCCGGCAGACTCTGCGCCATTTTGAATTGAGTTGAAGGAGCGAACATGGACGACGTCTTTATTTTCTTCGTTGCAGTTCTTTGAGAAAAATGTATTGCTCGTCGAAATCTATCAGTTCCAACTCCAACACAATCCACTAAGTAAGACTCACTATTGTTCTTAAGTAAACAGAGACTCCAGAGAATTTGTAAATAAGCGGACCTGAAACCGGAAGGCACTCAACACCAGCATATAAACTCTACTGCCACTAGCATTTCGGTGGTGTAATTGCAGCACGTCTCACAAACACCTACGCACAACTATCGACCCCGGGCATAGTCTGCGTGCGTACCTACGGCGTAGCTTCGATGCAGAAGCATGAATCAGCCTTTATCCCCACTGACACATTCATAGTCTGTATGTAAAGAGTAAGTAAGACATGATGGCTCCATAAAAATTAAGCCAAAAGCATCTTGATAAACAACTGGTGTTTAGTCACTAACCCCACCCCCTCCATGTTAGTGAATGGCACATGGAACAAACTAAAAAGTCAAAATACATAATACAAATACACAACAAATAAATCTTTCTTAAAGATTGTTTCTGTCTTGTTGTTTTAGGTAGTTCTTATCACTCTGATGAATTCAAGTGTTAATTTTTCCAATTAGTTTGGCTTTCATTTTTTATTTAATGTAATAATACCTGGGTGAAACAGCATGATTGACAGCTAAGACTGAAGTACGATTGATCAATTGCATGTTTTGGCAGGACCTCGTTACTGCGGCTCCATCCCCCCGATCACTACTGCACAGACTCTGGCTCTAAATGAGCAAGATGACAGCGTTTGTAGCTGGATGATTAATGGATGAGTAAAGTGGGAGAAAGTGGAGACATGTCATCCATCTTTATACAATCTATAGTCACATTAGGCAAAACAACTAAAAGATTCTTAAAAGCAAGATTTCAATAAATGTTGGCGATTAATTTGTGTTTATTAAAAAGAAAATGTATTAAAAAGTTTAAGGAAGGCTCACCTGATCTTCTCTGTGAACCCACTCAACCTATAGGACTTCTGGCCACACTAGACACTGACTCACCCGACCTGGCGCTTGATAAGCTGTTGAGATAACACATTTGTAGGCTTGAGGCACGTGCGTGCACTAAACACTGAGACGGCGTTAACTTGTGTAATTTCATTCTCAATTTATCTGATTCAGATGTAGCAGAACGTGTGCTTAAAGGCAGCAGCACATGTCATTACTCAGAACATTACTCTCTGATGGAAGCCTAAAAAGTTGCTTTTGCCTCTAACTGCGCCCATAAATCAGTGAAAAGCTTTTAGGTTTCATTATGCGATGGAGGCATTATCAATCTTTTCATTGAGTTCAGATTTGTTGTCTGGTCGCTGCGAGCTTAAAAAGAAACATTTAGAGAGTTTGATGGTCAGAACTGGTAATGTTTAAATGTGTTAGATATTGATAAAAATCATCCCTTCAGGTTTGATTAATCCCAGAGTTTAAACATTATTGCATTTCCTGTAGTTCATTTAAGTCCATACTGCCTGCCCCCAAGTAAACAAGCTGCTGCAGTCACTGAGTAAGAACAGTAGTCCAGTAATTCCCACTCTATATGCAGTAGTACATCACTGTGCTAAGAGGAGAAGACAACCCTCTGTGGTCAGATCTCATCTAAATCAGGTCTTTGGGGTTTAGCTCGGCTCATTAATTGCTTTCTTTGGCCCAAATGTAAAATCAGGCCTGTAAAAAAAAAACGGTCCAAAATAAAGACTTAGTTCATTATCAGAGCTTGAACTTGCAGGAGGATTTAATGGTGCCCTCTGACTCAAGAGTTTTCATTTAACTTTGATCTTTATCTCTCCATGTGTTTAAAAATGCTCGTCTTCCTCTGGGAGTTTAGTGTAGAAGTGCCTCTTTCCTGCGGTATCAAAGTCAACACAACACAACATCAATCAATTGTTTAAACTCTTAATTATCCAAACCCACAAGTCCATTAAGGCCAAAATCACTCCTTACTACAATGATATCGTATATCACACAAACCCTTATGGTGGGCTTTAGCTCTGCCAAACAGTTTAGTCAAATGAAGCAAACAGTTACTTCAGGGCTTTAGTATTACACAAAGTAGTCACAGAATTTGGTGAGGAACAGCTATTATAAATCTTATCATCCACTTTTGTGGCTAATGCTTTTGTTTTCCTTTTTTTTCCTACTTGGTAATTAGCTCTCTGAGTGCAAATTAAACTGTTCTGGTGGAAAGCTTCAGTCAATTAACTCGGAAAACAATGACCTTTAATCATCACACAATATGCTGTGACTATTTACGGGTCCTAGCAGTTATGTTTGTAATAGAGATAGCAAAGCCTCCATTGGAGTGTGAGGTTTCTGCTTTGGTTTGGAAATAAATTTCACTTTTTTCCATCACCATCTCTCTGTTGTTCAGTCTTTGCCATAAAGAGCACATTTGAGATGTTGGAGCCTGAGCATGATCCGTCTTCTGCATGTGTACGAGGGCAGCTTGGCCACGTTCATAGATGATCTTTACACATAGCTGCAATTCTCTGGTTTTCCTGTTGTGCTCTGATAACACACACCCCCCATAAATCAGCCAGACAGTGTTTGCAAAATGAGCTTTGCATTACATTACACATGTTTTTTTAGACATTTCTTCCAGAGATGGCACAATTGTTTCATTGACTCTAAATTCAACATTTATCACCGTTTAATGCACTGCAGTTATTTTTCTCAAATCATACATTGACGTTAATTGCCTCGCTGACGTATGTGCTATCACACAGAGTGATAACTGTGATCCACACACGCTGTACTCTCCTCTGTTCCTCCAGAACCTATGAATGAGTAATCCTGCTCTTCTAAATGGAGGTGAAAGAAGTCTGACACCGAGCGCCATTATCACAGGCACCAGTTTCTGTCTGAGGCCAAGCAAAACGCCCACAAAAGAGTGACAGGGTGCTGAGGGAAGATAAGGTGCATTCTCGCCATCACTCCAATTTACAGGCCGTGAGAGCCAAAGGGAGGCTGTGACTCTTATAATAGAGTTTAAAAATGGAGTGGTCGATTTTTTGTCTTCCTTTCCCTGGACCTCATTTTATCTGCTCTGATCCAAATGGTTTCAAGTGCAATAGTGTCTGTGCCTTCACTTCACTGCCTTGGGTGTGTGTGTGTGTGCATAATAGGAGCATAAGAATTGGTTGGATGTTGGTCATTATTGTTGAAATAGTCATCCAAAGAAATTCACCTGAAATCATACCCACTCTTCAACCAAGCGACTAGTTAAGGGAATAGGTGCATTGGGTATGTGGTGGCAAAATAACCCTCAGGTGCTTAATACAAATTTGACAGCATCTTAATGCAGACGTGTTCTCTTGCCACCTCGACAACTTAGTACCTGTTAAATTGTTAGTTACTTTGTTGGTCTGCTTGTTTCTTTGTTTGTGAGCAAGATTACTCAAAAACTACTGGACAGGGAAGAAGACATTTTCATTAATTTCCCAGAGAATAATTCAAGAATCTTGATGAAAGAAATCAGGCATGTTTAAGTGACCAAATAAAAATCTGGATCGAATAAATTTAAACGTGGTTTCATAAGGAGACTGTGGCAGAGGTATGCACTCTATACAAAGTGCCATTCCATTTGTATTTTTTGTGGCCATGGTATCAATGAGTTTGGAGATGAATTGCGTTCAGTAAACTTAAGTTAGGCCGAGCAGTCTCCATGTGTCCAGAGTTGTGGAAAAAGGGTTTTCACCTGCATCGTGTTCCAATGAGACTTTTGTCGGACGAGTGCACATTGACCAAACAATCAAACAGAAGGCTGCAGCCATAAATAATGGAGGGCCAACTGAGAGACTGGCCTCAGGCACTGAGGTGTAAAGACCATAAGATGAGATGAGAACATTGCCTCCAAACTGCTAATTTCTTTTATAGGGAAAGATATATGATAAATACACCTGCTGGCTGAGCTAAGGAGACAATGCCTTCGTATGAGAGCCCATACTTCAGGTGATAGGTGACATTTTATTGATCCGCAGCCAAGTTGGAGCTAAGCAGGACATGTGCAAGATATATCGTTACGTGATTGGACGCTTAAATTGTGGGATGGACTTTTCCCCACCGGCTCTTCACCTCTTATGTAACTGTCTTTTTTCCATTTCTCTCCTTTCTTGTCCTCCACTTTTACAGTGATTGAAATAAATGTCTCACACTCTCCAAACAAAGTCCAAGAGATGCAGGAGACAGAGCTGATCTGTGGAGCCATTGTGCACTTTAATGCAGACCTTGTATACTCTGCATCGCTCCTCAGCCCCAGAGTCCCCCATATTAGTTTCATTCAGAGAGGCTGTGTTGTCTCACACGCACACGGAGATTCACACAAACACAGATGCACGCAGGAAAGGAGAAAAGAACTGTGTCCTCTTCTCACTCAGACACAGAGACCTTGAGACAGTTGCTGTAATTGGCAGAAAAACAATGGAGCACTTTTCGTCCTCCAGTAAAGAGGCGTTGCCAGGCAGCAGGAGCATGACGTCGTTACCCACCAGTAGTAGCTGCGAGGGGCGGGACGGGTGGAGGGAGAGGGTGTGTTGTGGGTTATGTGACAGGAAATGTACAGTAGGTCTTAGGTCTTGGCGTTCAGTGGAGGTTCTCTGTATCAGAGGAATGCAACACACGTGCTACTTTATTTCTAATTTTAATCATGTTTAAGCTAAAGCAGGAAATGTTTCGGCGAATCTGCCTTGAAACCGATGTCATTGCTTTTCATGAGCACCTCTCCATCTCTCCACCTCTCCACCTCTCCACCTCTCCATCTCTCCACCTCTCCACCTCTCCACCTCTCCACCTCTCCATCTCTCCACCTCTCCACTCTCTCCACCTCTCCACCTCTCCACCTCTCCACCTCTCCATCTCTCCACCTCTCCATCTCTCCACCTCTCCACCTCTCCACCTCTCCACCTCTCCACCTCTCCATCTCTCCACCTCTCCATCTCTCCACCTCTCCATCTCTCCACCTCTCCATCTCTCCACCTCTCCACCTCTCCACTATTTCCATTTCAACAGATGGATATCGATTTCAGGGTGGAGAGAGAGAGTGAAAGATTAGTGGCAAGTAATAGTGTAGCTACTATTGAAAACATAGATAACAAATCATATTGACCTTTTCTGGGAAGGATTATCAATACATGGCATATTTACTTTATTTACAGCTAACTTGTTTAGATAGTTGATATATTTTCTAATTACTCTTCACAATCTGCAGAAAAGTTTTAAATTACCTTATGTGATTTGGAGAATATAATTTTACTGTTAATAGAAAATATTTTTTTGTCTATATTTATTTAATTTTGTATACTTTTGATTATCTGTTTTATTTCTCTTTGTTCAATGAGATCTATTTGTATCTATTATTCACTTTAATCAAAAATACTGACACCTGCCAAGTACCAACATTGAATTGAATATCTCATTGTCTTGTTTAGTTAGGGCCCGAGCACCGACGGTGGGAGGCCCTATTGAAATTGTAAGGATTATTCTTATTTGTACTTTAATCTTGTTCTTTAATGAGTGACTCCCTGATTTATATCCAACTTTTGCCACTTTGACTGAGGAATATATAGACAACCCACAGCTTTTGTACACACCTGGATACACGGCGGCCTCTCACCATCCCAGTAACTTCATCAGTAATCCAGTCATGTTCTCAGGTATCCAGTGTTTACCAGTGGAGTTTATAACTTCATTAGCACCATCAGTTACTCAATAAGAGCCTGTGAGTCACCTCTAAGCAGAGTAACAGCCTCAGTTTCTCTTCAGTAATCCTCCTACTCCTTATCAGGTTTATCCCTCTCTACTAATCCTTGTGTTTATATACATTACATATAGTGTTTATCTCTCTGATCACTAATCATGTAACTGTTATTGGCCCGTACAGCTAAACTAATTGTGCTGATTTGGAGCTGTTGCCTTGCGGCTGCAATTTACTGTGGAAGCAAAGACTCGCAATGACACTGGTTTGGAGTCATAAAGAGACTAAATGAGAAACAAGAGAGACAGAGACAGACAGACAGACAGACAGAAATCATAATGAAATGGAGACAGTAAGGGATTATGATAATATGTGCTAATTTTGTGTTAATTCTTATCCTGAAGACTGTAGTCCTCCAGTGTCACTGCATCAACTCTGAACGGATTTATGCAGCTTTCTCTCCCACTTTTATCTCCTCACCACTCTCCCTCCATGTCTGACTTCTCCCAAAAATCACTCCCATCCTCTCTCCTCCCTCCTTCATCAGTCTGTCTCCCTATATATCTGTCTGCTCTCCTGTCTTTCACTTTGTGCTGCAGAGCATCACATCTAATGTAAACGCGAAAAGGTAGGGATTGTGTTGTGATGCCACCATCTTCGTGTTGATGTAAATTATGATAAATTAGGTACAAAACTGGAGTCAGGCAGAGTAAACACTGCAGCCTGATGATATCAGTGTGACTACAGTCGCAATCAAAGTCTGCACTGTGGCAGTAACATACTATGTGGAATACTAATCTCATTCCAATGTGTGTTTGTGTGTGTGTGTACGTGCGTATATGTGTGGCCCAGGTCTTACTCATGTTGTGGGGACCTAAATCTGTTTACATAGTCACATATTGGGGACTTATCTTCCTCATGCGGACAAAAAGCAAGTCCCTATAACATAAATCATTGAATTTTAAGGGGAAGAAATGTTTCAAGGTTATGGTTATAGTTAAAGTTAGGTTAAGTCAAGGTTTAAGGTTAAAGGGGCAGTTCACCCAGAATATCCACTAATATCTTCCGACGAGGTGCATTCAGGCACCGTCAGAAATGCTAACGTCCACTAGCTTAGCCACTTCTGGTGGACTTTTAGGCTTAAAACACGTTGGAAATGACCTTGTTCCGAGTCGAATATGAATGTGTGGGCTTGCGAACACTTTGATCAAACCACACAAGCAGTATGGAGGCATGTTGTGTTTTTTTCTGTTGTTTTATTACATCTGAAGATCGGTCACTAATGTCTTCAATTGTATTGGATTCGGCTGCTACACTGTTTACCCCTGAATCTCCAAAAGTGTTTTGTGGAGTCAAACACTTCACCCACCCCTCCATTGGCATAGGGGTGAATTGATAATGAGTGAATTTTCATTTGTGGTTGAACTATCCCTTTAAGGTTAAGGTTAGGGTTAGGCAAAAAGTGACTATGGCTAAGCTTAGAGTCTGTGTGTGTGTCTGAAACTGCCACTTTCTTTTAAAAATGACTCACAACCTGCTGTTTTCTGTTTATTAAAGTCGAAGGAGCCAGAGAGTTGTTCTGGTACTGAATGGGAACAGTACTGCTTGCACAACACCCTCATTATTAACGCAGATAGCACTATTCTTCTGAAGTTGACATTTGTCACTGCAATATGAGCAGAAATAATTAGAGTTTAAAGCTATTTCAGTTGGATGTTAGATGATAGTGACTGTATCAACCAAAAGATCTTGAAGATTATTCACAGAGATTTTGACAAGGTGCATCGATGGATTCATTTAAAAAAAAAAAAAACGAGGTGTTGCAAAAAATAATCCTCTGACTTCTTTTTTGCTATTGACTTCCATGGTCTATTAGAAATGTTAAGGGAAGTTTCCACAAGGTTGAGGATGCTTTTTCCAAATGTGTTCCTCACCTCCCTTGAGTGAGATGTATGACAATAGTGGGCTCAACCTTCTCTCATGATTAGAGGCAGATTCATCCTCTCCTCCTGAGGATGGTGTTCAGCAACCGGTGATGTTGTTTCCTCAGTACAGCTGCTCGCATCTTTACCTCTGGGAATCTGGACATTTGTTTTCATCACTAGACCCTGGAAAAAAATAGGAGACTTGAAAACCACCTTGCAAGGGACCTGCAATGAATCCCCAACCACCCACTGACACAGGTTAAGGCATTGGCGAGACCTGCAGAAGATAGATTTATGGGATGAAAAGGAAAAGTGCTATTTGGAGAAAGCAAAGGTGATACATCCTCCTTGGTTTCTTCTGTCTTGCGGTTGGAAAACTACAGTGTATTCTAGTCACTGATAAAAAAAAACCAAAACAAGATCATGCATTATAGTGAGTACAAATCTAATTGGAGACTTCAACTGTGTCTTTTCCAATTTTCAAAGATCACAAAATCTGAAGGGAGCATGTCTCTTAATAAGGCTGCTGAGGCCTTTTAGTCCTAATGCTCCACTGAGATGCAGAAAAGGGAGAAAAATCTGCCATGGCATATTAACAACATGAGAACACAACACTTCCTGTGTGGTTATAGATGGTTATATCAAATAAATGAGTAATGTTGTACTGCTAATACTCTAAGAAATTGAAGTGAAGAAAAACCAAAGTCTGAATCACAGACTGAATATAAATGGACAGGATGTCTGCCCCCGGAAAGTGAAGCCAAAGTGTATTGATCGCCCCTGGTGGCAGGTAATGAATCCCACCTCCTCTATGTTAGTGGATGGGACATGGACCCAGCTCAAATTTCCTATTGTCTAAATGTACTGTTGTGTTATTTGGTAGTCTGGTTGGCACACTGCAGGGGTCAGTGAAAGGTTTCCAGGTCCATCCTTTAAAATGATCATGATCAATATCTTTATTATACTTTTTCTGGTCTCTCTTCTTTTTCTATGGTTTTGTTCTTTCACTTAACTAAGTTAAAGTTTGTTTTTTTATTCCAAGGGACATACATGAGAAGGTTGCCTGAAATATTTTCTTTCTTGTCGGCGGTCTTTGGCTGAGAAAAAAATGGAGAACCTCTTCTCAATAGAAACAACATTTGAATCTCGAATCAGTTTCAAGTGCACGAACATTCAGCACTCGGATGTGGCGCCGTGGGATCGTCTTGCAAAGACAAAAATAGTGAATCACTTTTTGAATCAGAAAACATTTTAGAAAGGCTGGTGCCGTGTTCCTCCCCCTGTGACTCTCAGAAACCTTGACTCAAAGCTGTTCCTCTCTGCTGCACATCACAGCCTCCCTCTGGACACTCACCACTCCGCTGTCACCACATGCTCTAGTTCCCCTCCGAATGTGAAGACTCTCAATCCCTCTGTCTTCTCCACTGCTTAGTGACAAGAATGTGTATCTCCTTTGTGCATAATTTGTGTATGTGTCAGTCTGGATGAATGAATGGATGTGTGTGTGCCTGCAGTGTTTTCTCTATTTCAATTAAGTAGACTGCCATAGAATTCCATTAGTGTCCATGTCATTGCAGTTGTTGGTGTGTGTCGTCCAGGTTTTAATTATGTTGTGGGGACCTTAACACAGTCACATCCGGAGGGATGTGTTTTCTTTTTGGGGATAAAAAAGCAGAATGTGATTGTGACATGATTCACGTAAAATGATTCATATTTAAGTATTTGTTTTAAGGTGACAGTAAGGGTTAATTTTGGTTAAGGTTAGACTTAATTTTCAGGAAATGAATGTCGGGGTATTGCTCTCTGAAGCCATGGAGACACGACTGTGTTTGTGTGTTTGTGTGTGTGTGTGTGTGTGTGTGTGTGTGTGTGTGTGTGTGTGTGTGTGTGTGTGTGGACGGGAGCTGAGGGAACAGTGGGACTGAATATCAGTCATTTTGGAGAGCTTCCAATTCGGTGCAGTGCAATACCTGGCTTCTTCCCCCTCAGGCTCGGTTGACATTTAATTCCTCTATCCTGATGACCAATGCATAAAAGAAGAGGTTCTGCTGCAATTACAGCCAAGGTCAGCGCAGTGGAGTGTGGTGTGCTGTGATGTTAAGGTGTTGAATGGAAGCTTTTATGGCATCACTATTCTGTCGTGCACACATGGGTAAAAGGGAGAGGAAATCTACATTTTCATCCAACAAAGCCATTATTATTTTTATCCCACAAGAACGCAATGCAAAGGCCAAAGCCTTGTGTGAAATCGCAAATGTAACCCAGCGTTTCCTCTTTGCCTGTCAGGAGGTTTTGTTAATTTAATCCACTTAGCCTCCTGATAATGGTTTGAGCATAATAGCTTGGCTTTACTCTGTCAGATTGATACATACGTGGGACTGCATGTTCATTAATGGTCTGTCAATCAAAGAGAAATGGCAGCACTGCAACCACTGACACATGCAATCACACACACACACACACACACACACACACACACACACACACACACACACACACACACACACACACACACACACACACACATCCGCAGGTATAAAAGCAAACAAGGGCATGTGTGCTGTCATGTTGTCCGTCTATCTGTAGCATGGTCATTAACATGCTGCCTCTCAGTGTGCAGATGCTGTTGCACTCTCTAATCCTGCCAAAATCCAAATCCATCCTATATACTGTATCTTAACACTGCTGAAGCAACAGAGCAACGCCTCATTATAATTTTTTTTACCCCCACTTACTGCAGCTCTTCCCTGATATTCCAGCTCTGCTTATCCTCTGCTCCTTTTTCATCTGTTCCCCGCTGGAGGCTCATTAAGAGCTTACCCTGGCCCCACGCCTGGCTGGAGACACTGCCAGTCAAATTGGAAGTAATCTTAGCTGTGAGGTGCAGAAGCTGTTAGATGCCACTGGGGGACGGTAGTGTGCCACAAAGTGTCTGTATTCCAAACTTGTGATTTTTATAGTCTCGCTCAAAATGCTCCCCAAATCATATCAGCTGTCTCCCATTGTAGAGCTTGACAAATGTTATCTGAAAAGCAGATCTTGTTGTGCTTCCTTGCAGAGATGACGGTTTTGTATCCTGACAGTGAAACCTCCTGTCTCCGGGAGCCCAGACACGAGCGACGGGGCAAATGAAGTGGCTGTGGAAGAAGAGTGAAATCAAAGTGACTATGCGGGGTAACATGGGAGCGACGAGGGAGTTGGGAGGATTGAGCAGATGGTAGACAGATGGAGGCGGAAGGGCGGAGAGGAGAGGCTCAGAGAGAGAGGAGAAAGGGCAGGATCCAGGGTGAATCCATCAGCGTCTTCCTGTGAGGCGTGACAGAGCGCCAGACAGCTAGATGGATGCCTGTAGGTGTGCTCGCTGAGGGGCAGAGCAGCTCGCCGTTCACTTCTGTCTTTTGTTGGATACACCTGAATGCCCCATTGACGCATAACGCTGACACAGCACCGGTTACCACACACACTCAGTCACTCGTCCACCCACAGCCGGTCACACACAAAAACAGCCCGACATGCTTTAAAATTCACAGTAATTCCTGCAAATAGAAAACAGACAGGAGAGCGTGGAGCAGCGGACCATTGTTTACAAGAGGAGTAATATCAATGTAATGCCAGGCAATTTCAGGGCTTCGCTCAATCAGATATCGCAAATGGAAGTTTACACATCTGTAGCTTTTTGGAGAACAGCAATCACTGTGGAGCAGAAGCCCGATGGGTGAAAGTTGGGTGAAATAGACAACGCTAATAACACTCTGGTCTCTCAGCGGAGTGGATGGAGAGACGGAGAGAGAGATAAGTCAGTGAAGAAGTTGAATGCTGAGCAGGTCCCGCCCGAGGCCTGTCAGCCAATATCCGTCACCGTGGCATTAATTATATTCTCTATTCATTAGAGCACACCCCGGGGGACTGCAGTTATTAGACAGAGCCCAGTTAGGCCTGCAGCGAGCTAACGATGCTGGGCCAGGACAAGGGGGCGGTGCAGCGAGTGAGGAAACCAAGAGGGCTGCAGCAGTGCCTCCGTCAGCTCCCCATTTTTCTGGGAGTGGGAGGACACAGAGCAGATGGGAAAGGATGATGTAAGTGGAAATGTAATCTTACAAACCATATCCTCAAAGAAATCTGTTTTTGCTGTTATTCTCGTTGAGCATATGAGAGAATTTATAAGTGGGGTTTATCTCTATGCAGAAATATGAAAGAAAAACCTGCTTCTGTGGAGCCATAGAGAAAAAAAATTTAATATCCCACATGCACTGAAATGGTACTGTACAAATTGTGAAACTATGATGTTGATATGATATGATGCATGTATGATATGTCTCTCTTTACTTACAATACTCAATCTCATCCTGTAAACTCACCATGCTGCAGTGATTCCAATACTTTCATTGCTGCTTTGGAAAAGTTACTGTCCCGTGAAAGACAGTGACATCTTCAATTGCTCATTTTTATCGTCCCAAGAGGATAGAGCGGAAGCGAGACAGAGCCCAAGCGCTGAGGAGCTCATACCTCATCTTTATTATTTGGCGAAGAACTTTTGCATCGAGATGGGCATTAGCAGATGAGGGGAGGTTTATAGTCAGCGTCACAGTCTGTGAAACTTTTTTTTAAATCAAATGATTCCTACATATTTCAGGATGACTACGGTTTGAGGAAAGAAAAAATAAAGCTCTTTGAAATTAGGAGGTGCAGATTGAAGAGGAGGTCTGAATCAATTCTTTCCTGCTCTGATGTTAGAACACAGCAACTCTCGTACACTGTATTGATTGAGCGGCGAGCATCCTCTGTTTCCTGCTCAATATCTTGTCTTTGAGGCTCTCTCTCTCTCTCTCTCTCTCTCTCTCTCTCTCTCTCTCTCTCTCTCTCTCTCTCTCTCTCTCTCTCTCTCTCTCTCTCTCTCTCTCTCTCTCTCTCTCCCTCTCTCTCCCTCTCTCTGCGTGTGTGTGTCATGACAACTGTATGTGTGCACGTGGCCGCCCTGGATCAGGGAGAGCAGATAAGCTGTTATGCCTGGAGGTGAGGTGAATCAATGTATCAGCACTTCTTTGATGCAGGGCCTGTTTCCCTATAGCGTGTCTTTGGTTGATTAAACACATCGACTGGCCTGTCAGCCGGCTGGAGGGATGGCCCACTGCAGCACTCCGTCGCACCACTTCCACACCATCTCTAAAGCCTTAGCTGGAGGCTAAAATGGGCAGAGCAGCACTGGGTGTTAGGTGATGTCAGCACAATAAATTTGGGGAAACATGTCTTCATCTCTGTTTTTCCCTCTTCCCACCTTTGTGTAATTCCTCTGACAGGAAACTTTTGTCTCCTCTCTTTCCTTCTCTTCGAGCTCTGAGGCGAAACAACCTCACTGTCAGTGGCAATAGCAGCAGTACCCATTTAAATAGACGGTCATATTCTTCAACTGCTCTCTGTCCATTACTGAATTAATCCTTTCAGACTGCTCTCTGTCTCTCTAATTGTCTCTGCCCCTGTCTCTCCAACTGTCTCTGCCTCTGTCTCTGTCTCTGCCTCTCTTAAGGGGTGAGCTGATTTAATGATATCGATGACTCCCTGACTACAGTGCATCCATGGGCTGATTATGCACTTTTCCCTCCAGCTAATGATCCAGGGATTTCATATTTATTATGCAGCACGCCATCATTTATCATTTCCCAGCTCCACACAGAAATAGTCATATTGGCTTTGAGTAAATGAGATGCAGGCAAAGGCAGAAGCTAACTGTCTGGAACCCATTTACTAAAACAGAGCAACACTAGGTATTTGTCTCACAGAAAACATACCTCTGCAATAAAAAAAAAACCCAAATCAGAAGTCCCCCCTGAAAAACCCCCTTTGGATCCATTCAGGACTCATGGTGTGTGCACACGAAATGACTCTTCTCACATCTCCGTGCACACGTAACTGTCTGGAAGGTGTTGTTGCATCAACACATCTGCTCCCAATGGAAAACTCAGGGTTTCATTTCGAGCAACGCAAAGTCAAAGTCAATTGAATCATTAGAGGGAGCACCGCTCACTGCCTGTGAAAACAGCTGCATAATGTGTTCTGCAGCAGCATTTTCATATATGGGAAAATATTCGCTTATAATTTTGTCAAGGTTGTAGAGGATTGATTATGGAGATTTTTTTTATGAAAAGTATAATGAAGGGGCTTTGAAAGATCTCCTAAAATAGATGCTCTTGAGTTACATCCAAGGAAGTGCAAGATGTTTTCAGAGCTTAACACCCTAGGAAGCTACGGGGCATTAAAGGGATAGTTCAGCACTATGCCGATGGAGGGGTAAACACAATATAACTAAAGCTCGATACAGCACGATCATGCATGATCTCATAATGATCTGTAAATATGTTGCCATTATTGTAGCAAAATGATTTACAAATGTGATGGGAGTTGTGTAACTATCTCAAGTTCTGTGTGCGTAATAACATTTTGTATACATTGCAAAATTCTGTCAGGCCTCTCAATTTGCCGTCTTTTTTTTTTTTTTTTTTGCTGCACTTTTGCCTCAAATGCGTATGTTAATTTGCATATTTGTGTGTGGATTTGTGTGTCTGCCTCAGTAGCTGTACAGCCTACATACCACCATTCAGGGGTAGCCCCGTCTAAACATTTACAGATCACATTTACTATAAATCTGATTACACACACAGGGATTGAGTTACAATTATATTCACCATTCACATTTGTAAATGTTTTTGCTACATTAATGGCTCCATTTTGAAATCTAAACCAATGCGGTGGCTTCCTCTGGACTCAAATATTAATCCAGTTTGAAAATCTGTATATTTGCGCCCATGCAGGTTAGATTTCTAACATTATTTAAGCACCATATTAAATCGGTGTAGTGCCTTTCTAGCACCAATCCAGTGGAACTAAAGTCTCTCATTGCCCTCTGGAACATTCATCATGGTTGTCTTCGGGAAATGTAATTATTGGTTTATTTGTTTTTTCCCTGCTAACTGCATTTCAACTGAAAACAAAAGGGAGCCCCTCCTTATCTAAAGGGTGCGTAAATCACAAACATGTCACATTGTTCAATTTGATAACGTCAGCTGTGTGATTCAAGAAGTTGCTTGTCAATGCTTTATTACTTCCTTGATTATATTTATCCAGCTCAAGCCAGCGAGGGGAAATTCTCTTTCACACCACATGCTGACCCTCCAAATATTCACATGCGCCTGTCCAAACACACACACACACACACGCACACCGAAGGAACACACAGTGGATTATAGATGGATTTGATATAGTGTTTGCTTTCAGTCGGGCCCTATATGTTAATTGATCCCATTGATTCTGTCAGGCTGATCCAGAGCCTGTGGGCTCACAGCCATCCCGCCCCCTTCAGCTCACATCCCCACAGACCTCAGTTCCTATTGCCTTGGCCAACACACTAAAGCACTAAAGCAAGGGGCAGCTTTCAGATCCATATTTCACAGGTCATGGAACTCCTATTTACTTTGTTCCTGCACGTAATGACTGCACACTGTTCGGAAATTACTTAAAATGGGAGTTTCTGTCGTCTCAGCATATATGCGGTGCTCTGTAAGTTCATTCATATGGCTGAGCAATTGTAATGCAATTACCAGGAAATATGACACGTCGCAATTTTGTAACCTCACACCACTGTCGGTTAGATTAGCTCTCCAGAAACAGCAGAATAAAGTTCTGAGAATGTTTCCTGTCGTGGCCAGTGTGACGTCTGCAGGATGATCGATGAGGATCCACTTGGTTTCGATTGTTCAAAAGGTCACAGCGTGGTCCAGCTCATGAATGACACAGACTGAAAATCATCTGATGTCAAGCTGTCTGATGGCCTCTGTGTTCTCTGTGCCCAGGCTTAACTTCACAGAGGAGGTACACATACAAAGCATGGAGTCATGAATGAATGCACAAGATCTTGTGTCAGAGTTTGTGAATTTGTGACATATACATTATCTATTGATTATTTTTGCAGGCATTGCAGTGGGATTCTGAAGGACAGGGAAAAGGTGAAATGGATAAGCATAGTGGTGCGGTTGTTAGCACTGTCACCTCACAGCAAGAAGGTTTAAAGGTTCACATCTGGGTTTTTCTGTTTAGTTTCCATGTTCTCCTCATGTTTGCTTGGGTTCTCTCAGGGTTCTCCGGCTTCCTCTAAAAAGTCCAAAGACATGCAGATTGGGGTTAGGTGCAGATTCTGAATTGACCGTAGATATGAGATATGGCTCCAGTTCCCCCTTCCACCCTCGAAAGCAGAAGCAGTATAGATGATGGATGGATAAATGCACGTGAGGTTATAAATTATACATCAACTTAAGGGTACATTTTTGTTGAATTCTTTGCTCTCACATTCTCTACTTTGAATGTTCCCTCAATTCTACTCTCCAGCTCTCAGCCTGCACAAAGATAAGGTAGCAAGCAGATGTGGGAAATGAAATCTTCTGGATGCAGCCTGCTGTGATATTACAAACTCCTGCTGCTCTCACGCCTACACACAACCTTTTACCTGTGCAATATTTATACTCACACACACACACACACTTGGCGGAGTTTTGTGTTGATAGATGCTTGTGTGGCTCGTGGCCACCGTCCCTCTCCATCTGCTTGTCAGTGTGGCAGGCAGGGCCACTCCAGCTCAGCACCTTTCCTAATTACATGAAAAGGACACAGGCATCATTTCACTGTGATTCTCCTGTCTTCCACCACTGTGATTGTGATTCAGTGTAAGCAGCAGAACAGGAGCACAGGGCTGCTTCATCTTTTTGTCACTTGTTAAATTCTTGTACAGCTGATAAATAGGGGAGGTCTAGGCCAGATATGCAAAGTGTTTGGCGCACATCCTCTGGTCCTGATGGAGACATAGAGGACAAGAGAAAGAAGACAGGACAGAGAGAAAGATAAAAGGAGAAAACGAGAGTAGAATGACTGAGGAAAGAGCAAGAAAACAGAAAAGAAGGGCGTGCAGGTGGAATTTAAAGCAGAGATTTAGATAATGCCGACCAGGCTGAGCTGCTGATTTAAACTGACCAGATTAGATCCACTTCAAAACAATATAATCCAGACAGTATTGATGTACTGTGTGGTGGCCGGGGAGAGAAGAGCCATGCTCAGAGATCGTCTCTAATGAGCTCTCTCATGTTGAAGTGCAGAGTAGGGTAACATTAATTCTTAATTGGAGCATTAAAAGCTTAGTTAACAGAGAATGGTGAGCATTTGTGATGAACTGGCCAAATTAAGTGTCACTTAGCTGAACACAGTCCGTCTGGCTTTCATAATGTAACCACAGGCGACTCCTTAGAAAACAAAAGCACATCTTCATCTTAGAGATAAATGTTGTGTTATTCTGCTTTTAGTTATTGTCAACAAATCACAGTCAAAATCAAAAGCAACACTGTGGCGCATTGGTTCTGACATGCAGACGGACGCAGACAGGTCCTAAATGTTTGATGTCATCATTTTCAATTCAAGGATTAATACACATTTGTTATTTTTAACCTACAGCAGGAGGACGGTGAATGTGCAACTATGTGTGTGTTCGTGTTGAAAGGATACATCAGTGCAGTTGTCTGGCTTGTTGATGTGTTTTTCATAGTTATTGCACCACCCGGTCTATGGCACAGAGGAATAAGATAGATAAGGCCTCAACTGCAAAGAGACTTGTTAGTAGGATCAAATTTTTATTAAAATTTTGGGGAAAATATAAAGTATAAGCCTCATCGCTGAACTGACATTGTTGACCTACAGTATATCATTGACAGACTCACTATGTTCCACAAAAATCTAAAAATCAACACAGCAGCTTCCGCTTTCAAATGTTCCTCATGTCTCTACTTTGAAATCATAAAACTGGTGTAGGTTGTAGTTGTACGATTTATAAATTCCACCTTATTTGTTCTAAGTAGCCCTTGTTACATAGAGTTAAGGTAATGATAGACAACATAACACCCCTATAAGCCAAGTTGTCTCAATGAGTATAGGCCGTGAATCCCACCTCCTCCATGTGAGTGGATCGGACATAGAACAAACAAAAAAATCTAAGTACACAGCAAAGGTATATGTTCAAGTGCTAATTATTTTTTAATCAAGTTATTTTTTGCTATAAAAATGGGGTGAAACGTCATGATTGCCAACTGTTGATTGGTCGAGCACATGTATCAGTGGGAACTCGAAACCGCGGCTCTATCCACTGGCAGATGGCAGCGTTCGTATCCGGGATATTTTGGTTGCATTTCTGGATAGTGGGGGGAAGTGGAGACGTGTCGTCCATCTTTGTCCATCTTTTATGTCCATGGTTACAATAGCTGTCGCCCCTGTCTGTCCTTGTACCTTCGTGCCTGCCCTTATTTCAGGTTTTATCTGTAACAGTCTCTACTTTCTCTTTTTCACATCTGTAAACCTTCAAATATCTGTGTGAATTTGGTTGTTGTGTAGTTGAGGTGTTTCAAAGAGGTGACATGCATCATATTAAATATAATCATTATTAAATTAGAAGTGCTATATTCTTTACAACTATCTTCTTTCCTGCTGCTGTTTATCTTCCTCCTCGCTCGCCCATTTCTTTTCTTTGTACCCAACCATTCCAGGCAGATGGTTTTCTACCCTGAGTCAGACTCCCCTAAAGGTTTCCTCCTGTTAAAATGGAGTTGACCTCTTCTCTGTGGCCAAATACTTTCAAATTTTTGGAACTGTTGGATTTCTCCCTGTAATATTGTAAGGTCTTGTCCTTACTCTGTAAAATGCATTGAGATCAAATGTGTTGTGATTTGGCGCTATACAAACAGAATTGAATTGAATTGAATTCATGTTGCCCAGTGCAGAACATTCCTGATGAAACACAAGCAAGCAGCTGAGGTACCTGACCTCACTCGGGAGAATTTCAAAGCTGCAGCAGTTTGCCTCGTGCCTTTAAACAACAGCTTCTCTTCCATTCGTAAGCTCCTCTTTTCATTCTGATGTTATCACCAGGGGAAGGCTGAGCATGCCATCAGTAGCTTAATTGAAGAGCCTTTTATATTATTGACAACTTCTGCATTTAAAATGACCTTCAGCTGCTTCGGTCTGCATGCTGACACATTCGGAGGAGGAGGAGGAGGAGGAGGAGGACGCAAATGATTTATGCCTCATCTCTCTCAGTCATTGCGTCTTGCAGTGACTGAGGCACACAAATCAGCCATAATATGTATGTGACATTTTCATATAGAACTGCTCTTTGTGGATCATCTTGGAATTCACTTGCAACCTTTTCTTGATTTGCTTGTCAGAGCGGTTAAATATAACAAATCCTGCTGCGCTGACCTCATCAGAGGAGTACCACATTAAGCACTTCTACAGAGCTTGGATTATGTATGGGTGCATATTTGTGTGTGTGAGTGAATGCAAGCTTGCACATTTGCTGCCTTGTATGAGTGTCACTACCCGTTGTGGTAAACCAGGAGATGACAGAATAATGCACCTTGTAGTTTTGACAAAAATCCTCCAGAGGCTTCACTTCCACTCACAGTGGAGAGTCAGAGTCACGCAACCAAGACATACACACAGTAGCTCTCACTTAATTTGATTATTCATCAAAAATATAGATTATATATAAAGATGGACAATGTGTCTCCACTTCCTCCCACTATCCAGAAATTATGCCACCATCTTGCACATTTGGAGCCAGAGTCTGTGCGGCAGGGTAGAGTTCAGGGAATGGAGCCAATGTGGTGACGTCCTGCCAATACCAACGCCCGACCAATCGTGAGTCAGTCCCAGCTGTCAATCATGACGCTTCACCTTGTTTTTATAAATAAAGGTAATAGGTCGATTCAGAACCAGGTTTGCAGGCGCTGGAGAAGGTCCCAATTTTGGTTGCCTGCACTACCAGGTTAGCTAGTAGGCGTCGTGCTTTTATTTTTCAGTTTGGTCCATGTATCCCATCCACTTACAAGGAGGAGGTGAGATTTATGACATATACTGCATCGAGCCACTAAGCACCGATCAAGACACTTTGGCTTCACTTAAGGGGAGCAGCCCCGTCCTCCATCTTTATATCCAGTCTGTTGTTGAAACATACACAGAGGCACTGTGTCACTTAACCTGGAGTAAATTCAATCACTGACTCTGGTTGAGTCGCCCAATCTGTTGCTGCAGCTGGAGACGAAACAGGTGAAGCAGCTGTTTCGGTTAGAGAGAGTCTACAGAGACCCCGTGCTAAAGAGCTGTATTCGGTCCAGTACGTACACTCAGACTGTTCCCTCTTATCCAGTGAAGTATTCCTGCATGTTCAGGCACATACAGGGGCAGTATTAACCTCGCTCTGCGGGACACTCTCAATTCCTCTCCACGATCTTCCGTTAGACCAAAAATCAATCCCCCTGTGGAGCAGCAGCCCATTTGTCCTTGGCTTTGACAGAGGCTTGGGTCAATAAAGGCACTGCATCGCTACTCCATCGTACTCCCAGCAAAGCCTCTGCTTGGCACAGCAATACTATGATCGGGGTCCATGATAGATGGCGCCGGCATGTGAATGGAACCACTGGAGCAAGTCAGAGCCACTGGGAAGCACTGACACATTTTGTTGACTCTCCCGCTTTTGTCTCATGTTGGTGCAAATGACAGCAACTTTGACTCAGCCCTCTGGATACCCCAGGAGATAACACTCCATTTTAAACCTTGTTTTTTTTTCTTGTAGTCTGAAATCTGTTTCCATGAATCTACTTTTTCTAAATTAAGGTACCACTGTCTTTCATTTTCTTTGTTGACAAGCCAATAGTTCTGTATTTAAAAGACATCCTAGGTACAAAATCAAGTGTTAAACATCAAGTAAAACATTTTTATGATAATATATTGATTCAAATAGTACATGTTTATTAGCAAGATACAGCAGTCGTGCTAGTTATTACTACATTGTACTCCGGCACATCGATGCTTTGAGGAAAAAGCTATTGTCAACCTGCTAACTTGTTCACCATGACAATGTTAAGATGATGAGTATTTGTATATTATCTTGATTAACATTTTTCATCAAGGTACGACTGATTCTTATGTTATTAGTTTTTCAGGTATTTGGTCAAAGAAAACAGATTTGATCTCTCGCCCCTTTAAAGCAGCAGATGAAAAGTAAGATGATCACAAAAGTCTGTGAGATTCATCCTCTGGGAACCATGAATGTCTTTACAAAGTTTCATAACTAAGTATCACATGACAGTGTGATAGGAGTTGAATCTGCAACTCTCCTCTGAATTTTAGAGAATTAGATTGAGTTTCAGCTCTTCTTTGTTTAGCTGGCCTGTAACTTCACTGCTCTGGTTCCCTCTCACCACTCCCTGAGCTGTTTTCATTATAAAAGATCTGGAAACACACTGTACACAACGAGCTCTGCACCAAGTTACACAAACACTGTTGGAGATTAGCCGCCGAACATAGTGGCGCATCGAGGGAGCCAGATATTTCCCTCGGGAGTTGGTCGAGACCAAAGAAAAAGGATCCAAAAGGAGAGTGAATATTGGACTTGCATTCACCAGCCGGCAGGAAACACCACTGAATGAAATGAATGATGACGGCTGATTTCAAATCATCAACGGTTTGATAAGAAGTTTGTAATTAAAGCAGGTTCACGTGGTTGTTTACTATTTCAGTCCAGGACAGAGCAGACGATGAACGGACATTGCCATCGGAAAAATCTCAGTTTTTATCAGATGAAACACATTATCATGTAGTTCTTAATAAAAAAGAAATAATGATGTTTACAAGTTTTCCTGATAAAGATCCAGGAGATTTTTGTTCTACTTACCTGATCTCTATCAGCTTTAGAGCCGGGTGTATTTTAATACACTGCCTCCTTATCTTTGTCGTGAGGTACCTGCAATATTTCTAAAGGCATTACCCAAAGTGGCCTTGAATATAATGGACCCAGTCAGTGGAAGACATTGTGTAGCAAACGAGGTTGGCAAATTAATTCTCTCAGTGTTAGTAAAAGACATCTTAGCCTGACGAAGACGAACATAATTAACAAAAATCCTTTCATTTACTTGATTGTCCCCTGGATGAGCATGTGATTTACTAATTAACCTGTTGCAGCCCACTTCCCTCAATCCCAGTAATGAGCAGACTGGTGAACAAAATTAGTTTGACCCTATCATTATTTGTCATGAATAAATGTATGTGTTACCATTATTGTCAATTACACGTCCTGCAAATATATAATCATGCAAAATTATGCATATCTATTCTGCCTTCAGCTCTTAGCTCCGTCCTGAATTGCTTATGTTAAAAACATAAGACGGAGCAGCCCTGCTAACAGGCACCGGCCTCCTCCACACACACACACGCACACACACACACACTCACATCCAACCCTTGAGTGGAGTTTCCCAGATTCTTCAAATGATGCCAAAACTAAACACAATGTCATCACAAAACTTTGAAAACTATAAAAACACACTGAGGCACATTACGTTTACCACAGTGGGACAGATTTGACATAAAGCAGAAACAGTTTAACTGTGACGCTTCCTATTATCTATACCTCACATCACGTGGCTCTTGGTCTCGGCTACTTCCTCTTTTGTTACATATCGGAACTGACGACACTATTTACTTTCCACCACATGCTCATAGCCGAGGATTTATGAAGAGAAACCTCACTCAGGCTGTCTGACGGCGCTTTAATTTTGTTTCGATTTGAAGATTTCAGCAGTCATGGATGGAGACGTACTGTCATTGTCATCCTCTCCGTCGTTATCGTCCTCAGCAGCAGCGGTGGCAGCAGAAACAGAAGAAACTTCAGCAAGAAGCGACAGCAGCCTCTTTCAGGGCCAACAGAAGCACTCATCTGCTGAAGCACTGTGGTATGTACGCTCACATGTCTAGACACAAAAACAGGAACACTTAATGTATAACAATTTAATGTAAAAGTCCACCTACTTCAGCCTCAAATAGTGTTAAATGAACACTTCTCTCAATGATATAACAGTAAGAAATAAGCTTAGATATTGTGTTAAGTAGTACAGTGGTATTAATATCACATATATATGATATTATAAATATGATACAATATATATATTATAGAATATTATCTGTAATCAAACTGTTTGAATTAAACAGTATTGAGGAATTGTTTTTTCAATCATGTTCTCAGAGATACAGTACCTCATGAAGAAGTTAAGTAAGAGGAGGAATAAAGAGTGGCCGTGGAGTTTCCAGTGAGGTCATAAAGCTGTAGGCTTAAGTTCATTATTTCACAACACTGATACACTATCATGTGAATTAACGATAATATCTGTTATGCATTCTTATTACCTCTGTTTTCAAATGACTAATAGTAATGTTTTGGGGGAGGAGGAGCACTTAGTAAATGTCACGACCAGTCTACCTACACAGATGATTAGCCTTAAAATAACCATGTTTGATTGTGAAACTTCACACTTCTCTCCTCTGTCAGGGGGAACAACTGCAGCGCTTTTACGGGCTATAGCAACAGTTGGTATCGAGATACATATTTGTCATCAGGAGGAAGTAAAGATATCATCTCTCTCTTTATCATATGCCATGACAGTGAAATTTTACATTGCTACGGGAAGTGGTGGCATTCTGGTGTCCTTCCAAGACAGCATACAATTGCAAACTTTGTGAAACTGGGTCACATCAGCTGTCACAGAAGCCAACAGAGAAACGGCTCTGGATCAGTGAGACGCTGAGGAGGGTGTGTTCCCAGTTCGATGGCTGAATACACAGGGTACTGGACACGAGCGTGTTAACTGTGCTCACACTGGCCACTGAAATTAGGCTCCATTTCAGTCCAGCTTCTGCCTTCATCCTACACTTCAGACCCGTTGGTTCAGTGTGGATGACTCACTCATTAGTGGACATAAACAGCCTGCTCCTGCCTTGTTGCACCCAGAGGGAGGACAGATGGTTCAGGATGTAGATTTACACAAATATTTTTACTCTGGGTTGAATTTCCTTTTATGTATTCACCTTCTTTGCTTATCTGGTGAGGCCAAATAGGTTGTACACAAACAATATGTATTTTGTGAAGAGCTTGCAGTGTGCTCCAGCAGGTTATCTTAATTTTTTTCAATACATTTCATCTTTCTTTCTTCTAATGCCTGTATAGCCACATTAAGGTGGTGATGAAGCTACAGCCAGCAGATTAGTTTAGCATAAACACTGGAAACACAGGGACAAAGGTAGCCTGGCCAAACCTAATTTACCGAAAAAATGTATGTTTCATCAAATCTGTGTTATCAGTACTACCTAAAATGACAGAAATTATCTTGTGAATGAAAAATGTATTTATCGTGTATTCTGACTTTTAATTTGCTAAAATGGAAGAGGCAGAATTTATAAGCTATACTGCAGCCCGCCACAAGGGGGTGATCGCTTTGGCTTTACTTTCGTCGAACTTTAAACACAGTTTATGGTCATCACTGGGATGTTGCAGGCAGATGTTGGAAACTCCAGAGAATCTCTGGTCTGTTTTCTTAATGCTGAGCTCAGCTCACCCACAGCTGACTGTAGCCTTACATTGAACAGAAAGACACACATCATTCCTTTATGCCTAAGAGGACCAATAGGTCGCAAGGAGCTGAACTATGTGTTGTGAAAACTGCAAAAACATACGTCATTGTAACATAAATGAGACCTTCACATTTGTACGGCTTTGATCTGTTGATTTAACTCTCTGAAATTGTGTAACATGTGTTTCCACATAGCGGGAAACTACGTAGGTAGATGAAAGCGTATATTTATGTTGGAGTTGAGACTTAAGGAGGATCGGAGATGAACACAGATCCTTGCAGCGCTTATCTCTCTGAGGTTACAGCAGTCCCACAGTAGGTTGGTATAAAGATGCCCCCGGGGGGCTACGTACCGAGGTCTGTGTTTTTCCGTGAGCCGATTCCCCCCCCGGGCTTCAGATCTCTGCTGCCTCTCTGTCAGCTATTCCTTCTGGACAAGACCTCACAACAGGGCTGGTGAAAAGGAAGCAAATTCATTTTTGCAAATATTTTTTGTTATTTCCAAGTGGTTTACAAGTGACATCAGCATTTTCAAGGGATCATCACCCACATTGTTTCCAGGGGCGATCCACATGTAAACAAATCGGATAATAAACAGAGTTTTTGATTGTCCAGGATCTTTTTTTTTGTTGTTGAGAAATTCACCCTTTCGCTCTCGCTCACTCTTTCACTCTCTCACTCTCGTTGTGTGTGTGTGTGTGTCTGAGTGTCTTGAGTGCATAATTTGACTGAGCATGCATGTGTGTGCGTGGGTGTGCATAATAACTCCGATTCAATTCTCTGTAAGTGCACTCTGTGCGAGTGGGTGTTAAAAAGTGCCCTGACGTTCTTTTGTGCGTACATGTGTTTGCTTATTATTGGAAATCCTCTTCTAATGTTCATCATCATCATGACTTTATTTCTGGCACATATCCTCTGTGTGTGTCCATGTATAAACTATACGTGTGTGTGTGTGTGTGTGTGTGTGTGTGTGTGTGTGTGTGTGTGTGTGTGTGTGTGTGTGTGTGTGTGTGTGTGTGTGTGTGTGTGTGTGTGTGTGGGAAGCAGTGAGGATGTGAGTCCCGTGGGTGTCAGGTTGCTGTCCACAGAGGAGCAGGTGACTCTGATCACTGAGAGCATGACAGTCACCTCCGCTGACCAGGAGAAACTGCTGCTGCTCAACAAGAACACCGAGCTCCGCAGAGTCAACAAAGAGGTACAACATCACCTTGTTGCTGATGTTGGCAATTACATTTAGTTCTCTGTGAATACCAGAGGAGGAGTGTGGGCGTTGTGTGAAACCGCTGCTAAGCTGTGAAGAATCCTCATTACAGTTTTATACAACCTGAGCTTCCTAATTTGAATTAGATGCTGCTTAATTAAAAACGAGGTGAGGGATATTTGATTTGCTCAACTGATGTAAACTGTCATGTATTTTGTGATTATGGAGTGTTTTACCTCACTGACCTGAATTCACATCCTGACGCTAATGATGTAATGAATGGTGTTTCGATGACTGATCATCGTCCTCATCATCATCATATCATACCATCGACCGTATATAAATATATAGATGGACGACGCATCTCCACTTCCTCCTACTATCCAGAAATGAAGTATCCCTGATATTTGATATCATTCAATGAGTAATTAAAACCAAACACTACCAGCACAGAAAAGAACACTTGAACATACATCAGTGTGATGACAGCTACCAATAAAATGACATCATTGAGAAACATTTTTAGGACCTATCGTCCATCCACTAACATGGATGAGGCAGGGTTTACTGCAGCCAGCCACCAGGTGTACACTAGATGATGATGATGATGACAACATTGGTGTTGATGATGATGATGATGACAATGAGGATGATGATGATGATGTTACAGCTGATGAAGCTGAATGAGGACTGGGACCATGTATACCGCAGTGCCACACTGGGTCTGCAGCACAGACTGGAGGCTTTGGAACTGGAGAACAATGCAGTGAAACAGCTCAACAGTAGACTGCTGCTCAAAGTGGAACACCAACAGGTAAACACACAGACGCACTACATTGGTGTGGACCCTCAAATGTGTGTGTGGAGTCTCTAGATACTGTGGGCGATCGTCCAGCAGATTTAGAATTTGGAACAGAACGTTTGTGGTTCACATGTGTGATGTGTAGTGTTTGACTTGGGGTTTCAGAGTGCGAAGGAATACTACGAGCAGGCTCTGATGCAGGAGCTGAAGAAGAACCAGGATCTGCAGGAATACATCAGGCTGCTGGAGAACAGGACGCATCATCCACAGAGAACCTGCACACAGGTCAAAGAGGTATTAGACTTGTCAGCGGGTCTGTACGCGTGGTCGGTTTGCACATTTTCATTTCTGTCAATATGCTGTCATCTGTGACTTGAATGTCGCTCATCACTTTGTCTTCTGTTTTAACTTAAGGGCAGCTTCAGCGCTGCGGTAAATGCTCCTGTGTTGTCGCCCACCACGACTCCACCAAGAGGTCCTGACGTGTCACCCAGCCTCGTTTCTGGATACAAACCTTCATCCTCCTTCTTCCCTGCCTCCTCGGGCTCAGAGGAAGGGTGGAAGAGAAAAAGCAAGAGCAGCAGCACCCCACTGGGAGAATCCCAGCAAGAAGTGCACGATCTAAATGAACAGCTGGGGGCACTGAGATGTCAGGTGAGCTGCTCTCTTCGGCACAGCAACAGTAAATGTTCCCATTTCTGATGTGATGAGAGCAGAACTGATGTCAAGCCTCTGTTGCCAGGGGAAGATTTGCTTAATGTTTTTAGAGGGAGACTTAAATCAGACGGTGAACTGCACCACCAAGTGGCGGATCTGAAATGTACTCACCGCACAATGAGAAATATCTGCAGATCACAAGATATTGCTTTGATACTGGCTCACTGCCATATTAATGTCTTGTGTCAGCAGACCCAGATTTATGAAGCAGAATATCGGACGGAGCATAACGACCACAAACACACGCTGCAGGAGAACCGCAGGCTGAGGAAGAAGAGGGAGGAGATGCGTCAACAGGTGGCACTACTGCAAGAGCAGGTAGTGTTTTAATTGTAGACAAGCACACACACATTTACACATCAACATAAATTACATGCATGTGTTGTTTAATCTCAACCTGAAAGAAAAAGGTAAAAAAGATGACATGCTTAAACTGAAAATTCATGTTAATGTGTCAAACTAGAGACATTAGTGCCATGTTGCAGTGTAAATACATTGTAGTAATCATATGATCTCCTCAACGCCCTTTATAAGACATTTCCTCGAATCTGTCTGGACATATAATGACCTGAAGCTTCTCAAGCTTTGTTATTGTCTGTTCATTTCACTGATTTCACTGATGGTCCTCTGACATTGCCACAGCTCAAGGTTTACGAGGACGACTTCCGACGGGAGCGCGCCGACAAACAGATGTTGCAGAGGCTGCTGTTGAAGAAAACGCCTCCCACCAGGGACCCTGTGCTCGTCCACCGCTGCAATAATGCGCAGCAGCCACAGGGAGGAGACAAGAGGACGCAAAGTGCAGAGAAGAGAAAACAGCACCACCCTTTCTGTCTCAAGCACCAAGACAGACACAAGGAGTCAGACTGAGGCTCAGAGGGAGAGAAATCCGTGGTGGTACACGTCACATAGTACACGACTGTTAGGAGTTTAAATCTTGTTCAATAATGGAAATCATTCATTTATACATTTATACACACAAACATATTCATAATTTATTACAATCTAATTTATCTATATTTTATTACATTAGGTATTAGAGGTTTTATATCCTATATATATATTCTTTCATATAATCTTCTCTTAAGTTACCTTTCTGTGTTTAATTATATTTTGTATAATAAAATATGAAGTGATCTCATTGTGCCTGTGATCTTTTTACGTGCTCCAACAGGAGGGAGTGACCCACAGTTATCTCTTTATTTATGGTATTGGTGTCTTTGTGGGAAATCGGATGTGTTTACGGTTTCACAAGGACGTCAGACAGTGAAATAGCGATCAGGTGTCTGCAGAGCTGCTGTTAATGTTCCACCCATCATAAGGAAGCTTAAAGGTTTACTGGGTTTTTTTTCATCGGTCACTGGTTCACTCGTGTGCCATCAATGAAGAAGTCCACCTCATCAATGTTTATTTATCTATTGCATTCTCTGAAACTACTGACCCATATCACCACCCAACAGAAGATGTCACTGGGTTACAGGGGTTTTCCTTGATCAAGTTTCTCAGCATCCTTTGGAAGTTCCTGTTAGAGCACATGACACACATCCCAAATTTTATACAACAAAAACCTATTAACCTTTAACCTGTAACATTGTTTCAACTTCAGTCATTTAGCGTTTAGTTTATTCGTTACTTGAACATAAACACATACTCACACAGTGTAAAATTAAAGTGATCCTGTGTGTTTCCTTATAATAATATTAATATTGATAAATTATATTTATACAGCACTTTTCAAAATAAAGTTACAAAGTAGCTTTACAAGATGAAATAATAAAATCAATTAAAACTGTTTAAATGTCAAGCGATCATTAATAAAAACAAGATACATATTAAAAGTAACAAATGAAACATGAAAATGTAAAATAATCAAAACAATTTAATAAAATAGTTATTACAAGAATAACATTGAATAACAAAATGATAAATAATCATGTCTTTTTAGTTGTGAGGAAAGTTGAAATACTTGACCTCACACTGACTCTGAGTATTTACAGCCATGTCTCACTTTTTCTTTTGTCTTGAATTCAACATTTTGTTCACAATGTTTAATATAAATGCATCTAGCCAACAAATAGGAGGCAACTCTTCTTTTTATTATTTTGACATCATTCATGCATAATGACATAAACATATGTCTATACTTACATTTTATAGGAACAGAAGAGAACAGTAATGATAATAATGACATTGTAATATCTGAAACAGTAACAATAAATAATAAACTGGGAGAGAAGAGAATGTTGTTCATATTGAAATGAGAGCATTGGGATATTCTCTTCTCATAGAGGCTCAGCTAAGTTCCCACACTCATCACACTGAATATGAAACACTGTCTTTGTTCTTTGATCAGTTCTCGTTCCTTCAGTCCTCGTTCCTTCACTCAGCTCCTGACAAGGAAGAGAAAAAAAATTTATATGAGGCTGTGATGACTGGGAAAAACAATCTGACAGATTAATGAGTTACTGTCAATTCAAAATAAAGGGCAGCACCAGAATAGCGTGCGTGTCAAAAAGTCATTCCAGGTGGAGAAAAGTGACGAAACCTCTGTCTGTGGAAATAACAAAGGTACGTATACCTTCTGAGAAATACAGGTTTCATGTTTCCTGAATATAATGCCTTTGTGGTGGTACACCACACCTTGACTGTAAAACCATGCAGATTAAATCATGGATTTTCCCCTTACATTGCATATTCCTTTGCATGTATGACTTCATGTTCGATAATGTTGGGGTGTGAGTTTCCCCAGTGATGCTGTGTGCAGTATATAAGAGAGCATGACAGAATCAAGAATCCAGACTCAGAGGGACCGAGAGAAGAAGAGAAGACTGAGGAGCAAACAGGTATGGAGACGATAAAACTCACACTGAAGTAGTTGTAGTTACTACTTACTAATATTTTAAGATGTCAGGAAAAAGTTTAACCAACAGAGTATATAAAGAAATTATTAGATGTAACAGCACCTGCACAAGATGCTGCATTTTTGTTCATGCAATAATTTACAATTGAAAACTCAGGAAGTACTTCTCCTCATTTCTGAACTCATTTAATTTAACAAGTTATGAATGTAAGAGTTTCATCACTGTGGTTTTCAACATCAGACGAAAGATTTGCCGTATAACATAAGTGTAATGTTCTCCTCTGGGCGTGTCTTTAGCCAACAGATAATTATAATTCAACAAAGAGACTCTTAATAAACTTCAAATGGGTCCTGAGGTGAAGTCACAGCTTTATAATGATGTTGGAGGACAGGAGGAATAATCTGGTGCTCACTGTGACCCCACCTCTATGTGGTTAGATGTTTTCCCCATCAGCCCACTAGGTGTGTCATGCCTTATTTTTGTGTATCCACAAACGTAAAGTTGTCTGAATGGAAAATAGGATAAATATCCCGTTCTTTCCCTGAGTTTCACCAAATTTAAACTTCACATCCCCTCTGTGTTCTCTCCCTCCTCCAACCTCCAGCAACAAACCGTCTCTACACCTCGTACAGTTTGGACGCAGAGAGCCCGAGGCATCAGGAGTGATACAGTCGAGCAGAGATGACGACATCCACAAATAAGCAGCGGGAGGTCTACAACCAGCAGGGCTTCCTCTCAGCTCTGCCTGTGCTGAACCACACGGAGCTGACAGAGGCCAGACACGCCTTCTCGGAGCTGGAGGGGGAATTTGGTGAGTATCAGTGGGTCAGGGTCCGAGTGATTCAAAGTAAGAAGGCAGGAATTAAGCAAAGTCACAACCAAGTACACTACACTTGTGTGAAGCAATGATACATTGTATACATCATATATTTATTCCAGAAATCTCCGCCCCTGTCTGTGTGTGTCACGCATATCTGGGGAATCGTTCATCTAATCGGCTTCTCAGTTGCCATGTTAAGGGCCCAAGGAAGTGCAGTGTTGAATTTTATGCGATTTGGGCATGTGATGCATTCAACATTGTTTAACTTTAAATGAAGAAGACGACCAGCGCTCTGTAGCAGCGGCGGCCTGGATTGTGCGATTATGATGATGGTTCACGACACGACAACGACAACTGATTCTCCAGTTCGGGGTTCTGCGTACTGAGTTGAGCTTTACCGAACTTTAAATAAACAGGTGAACAGCTGTTTGTGCAGCAGCTGTGGGTTGTATGGACTGAGTCCTGCAGCAGGTCTTTACTTTCTGTGGCTCGATGACTGCAGGACACTTTTACAGTTTCACACAGAAAAGCTGCAACCAGCCCATTCCAAACAGGGAGGTTTAGAGCAGCCACAAGACTAGTTCCTTCAAATAATGACCCTGTCTAGTTCTTTGTTCCACAACTAAATTAAACAGGATACGAAAGATGTGATGAGGCTCATGTGTCAGTGATTAGATATTAAGTGTGTGTTTGTGTGTGTGTGTGTGTGTGTCTCTCCAGGTGAAGCGTACACCCAGTACAGCCTCCACAATGTTCACCTTCAGTATCCGTGGGTGATGGGCCTGACCAAACACACTCGCGTCCTGGAAGTTGTCAAAGCCGTCCTGGGCCCTGACATCATCCTGCTGGACTCCCGCTTCATCTGCAAATACCCAACACTCAAAGCAGCCGACATCCAGGAGAATAAAGGAGGAGGAAGCGAACCTGATGGGAAGGATGGAGAGAATGTGCTTCCATATGTGGCCTGGCATCAGGATATGAGGTAGATTTTAGTTCAGAGAAACTCTTGAAGGTTTTGTCTTCCTTTGTTTTGTCTAAGTGTAGCTGTTGTGGTTGCAGGTATTGGGGTGTTGCTGGTGGCCCTGTTCTCTCTGTGTGGCTCGCTTTAGACGACTCGCGGAAGGAAAACGGCGCCCTTCAGGTCATCCCAGGTACCTCAGCTGCTCTTTTATTCTTCTCGTGCACATTTATCCCTTTAGCCTCTGTCCTGTTGAGACGTAAACAAGAAGTAGATTCATTTTTTGGTGGAAAAACCCGAGATTTACTTTTAACAACCTGCTTCACAGAGTTGAACTTGTTTTCTATTTATTGCCCCTGTAGGCAGCCACTGCTCCGGCATGTTGCCCCATCGCCAAGCCACCCGCTCTGGAAACATGCTGTCAGTCAACCAGGAGATCCCAGAGGAGCTGCTGCAGGCGGATGAAGCTGTGTTTTGTCCTCTGCTGGCCGGACAGATGTCTGTGAGTTGCTTTTGTTTTTGCCTAAAATGACATTTTAGGTATAAGTTCAATTGAAGATGGATTAATTAGGATTTTGGATTTGTTTTAAAAGATCCATGACGGGTTACTTGTCCATGCCAGTGATGCCAATACATCCCAGAGGAGGCGCTGTGGGCTTGTGATCCGTTACATCCCCACCTGTGCTTACCCCATACAGGTGAGATAAACAAACACTAGGACTGTCCAGTCATGTTTCCACAGTGTTGCTCTGTATTGATCCTGACTCTCTCTGTTCCTGTTAGGATCCGGATCGTCCCAGGAAGTTTCAAGCCACGGTGTTGGCCTGTGGAGACGATCATTTCAATCATTTCTCCAACACAAGCACATGAAAACTGCCTGGATTTTCTCTTCTTGCAAGAAAAATTACCTTCACGCTTTACAAGCTTATTTACCTTTGTGTTTATATGAATACACTTTGTATTCTTTGATTTCTATGACATAGTTTGTTATTTATTGTTTAGTATAGACGTTGTATTGTCTCATGTGCAGATCTAACTGGACTGTTCCATAAAGCTTTAAAATAAATGCTAAAGTGAACACTGTTGAGTTCATTTCTGTTGTGCAGTTTTCCCACTTCACCTACATTGATGTGTGTGCACTTTACAACTTAAATAAAGTATTGAAATATGATCCAGAGGACAGTGGTGGTTTATTGTTTGTAGTTAGATTTGGGGAAATTAAATACAAAATCCTTATAATCCACAAGTGAACACTTTTGAGACAAAAACACAGATTATGTTCAATGTGAAATCTGTAAAAAATCCAGAAGAACAAAGTCAATCGATTCATGGTTCATCAGTTTTATAAATTCAAACTGAGCTCTATAAGTGGGATGTTTTTGTTTTTTTTTACCTAAAGCCCTGTTCCACTTCAAATTTGTCTTTGTTTGTCGTGAAATATTTATGCACAAAAACCTGTCAAACTGGAAAATAATCATAGATGTACTGTGTGATATTTAAATCCCTAAAAACTACCTTTAATCACTTACCATAGAAACGTTTTCCTGATACAGGCTCTAATATTGATCCTTGTGGAGAATCTCTGATTTGACAGCATAAAAGTCAGATTCATGGTCCTTCCTGGAAATGTACACAGGACCTTACATTTCCTGTACGAAATAAGGAGTAAAAGTTTAAATAACTCCAGTAGCAGAATGTATTTGTGAAACTCCCAACATACTTAAACCCACAATTTCAGATTCGGGTTAGATTGATTGGAGACCCTAAATTGGTGATGTGAGTGTGACTGGTTGTTTGACTCTGTATATTGCCCCTGCGATACGCTGGTATCGCAGGGGCGATACCAGCGTATCCCTTATCCCAGTATTTATTTTGTAGCTCATTTGTGATTCCCATTGCTTTATTTTAGTAAAGAAAAAACAATAATTGCAAAATTGTAATTTGTCAAGATGCTTTTATTGAGAACCTCATAACAACACAATGATAATATAACGATATGGACGAATGCTCAGAGACAAGTAAGTTCATCTGCAGAAAATACAATTTTAGGTTGATAAAAACGAGACATTTAGACTGTGAGTAGAGAGACTTCTTAAGCCAGTTTCAGTGTCTCTTTGACTAAGACACCTACTCCATCAAACACTTTGTGAAAAGGTGCATTGCACATGAAGGCACAGGTGGTGACCAGCTTGTTCTTGACATCAACATGAGCTTCTCCCACGTCCTTGTTCACATGTTTGCAGCCCATCTCCTTCAGAACCCCTGCGGTCCCTGCATATGGCCACCTGAGGGGCGCAACGGAGGAACAGTCAGAACTGTAGAATGCATTTCTTTACAGACATCTGATGGTGAAGAACTCTTCCACTCACATTTCACACTCTTTGTCCTGTCCCACAGTGAGCTCACAGCCTGGCAGGATTTTGGCGGCGAGGACGGGGGAGATGCAGCACATGCCCAGCGGTTTACGGGCCTTGTGGAAAGCCTTGATGAGCTTCTCCAGATCCGGCTGGACGGTGCAGTCCTTATTCTTCACTGCCCAGTCACTCAGGTTCTTAGCCACACCGAAACCCCCTGAACAGAGACACACACACAGAGGATACACTTCAAATAAAAGAAAGAAATGTCAAATAATTAATTTTGTTAATTTATGGCAAAGACAGTCTGACCTGGGATGATGGCGGCGTCGAATGCTGTAACATCTAACTTGGCCAGATCAATCACTTCACCCCTGGCGATACGTGCACTTTCCTGCAGGACGTTTCTTTTCTCAGCCGTGGGTTTCCCGTCGCAGTGATTTACAACGTGCATCTGATCGGCATTCGGAGCAAACATCTGCACCTGAAGTGAAACACCAACATGTAAAATGCTCTGCTGTATATCGGGTCAGATTCAGAGTGGTTATTCTCTATCTCAGTGGGTCAGGGTTATGACACTGCTCTTGTACATGAACTGAAAGATTGGATCCTGAACTTTAAATTAAATAACAGAAATGTTCACAATAGCAGCTTCACTTTTCCTCTCTACTTTTCCTCCACTTACTTTTGCTCCAGCGCGACTCAGGTGGACGAGAACAGCGGCGGCCTCGTGGATCTCTGTGCCGTCATAGACGCCACAGCCCGAGAGAATAACTGCAACACGCTTTGCCATGATTCCTATTAAACACAACACATGGAGCACAATGTGTACAAAACCTTTTTGACTTTGACATCCGGGTTGATCCCCTGTACATTTCACTATTAGACATGAAGAAGAATGATTAACCGAGCACTGCTCCTGAGACACCTGTTGCTAATGTTTACATAACTTATTTACAGAGCCAGGTGAGATAGGAGCCTCAGATGCTGCTGCTGCTGCTGCTAGGTAACACTGTTGACACCAGTAAGGTGGAGTTACAGGAAGGACGGAACAATAAATAAATGCTGTACTTGAAGATGAAAATGGATCAGAAAATGATTTAGCATTTCACAGTTTCCCTCGTGCATGTTGCATAGATACTTTCATAAAATTATTGTCTAAAATGAATGTGTTTGCTGGTCAAATATTATCTAGAAAGCAGTAGTTAGGTTCAGACAGCAGAAGATAAGTTCAGATAGCAGAAGATAAGTTCAGACAGCATTGGATAAGTTCAGACAGCAGACATTAGATCCCTCTCACCTTGTATATGCTGGAGGTCTTCCTGTGTGTGTACTGGAGCTGTTCAGGAGTGTTGTGTTGACTGAACTCTGAAACACACACTTTATAGTCCTGCCTGCTTCTCTCGGCTCCACCCACACCGACCTGCCGTTCAACAGGTTGACGTCATGCTCCTTACTGGGAACCAGGAACTCTGCTGGTTACTGATAGCCTGCCTTTGAGGATAAAATGCTGAGTCACTCTTATCAGTTGAAATAAACAATAAGACTGACGTAGTAATGCCACACTGATCTGTTCAAACAGGGTTACATTATTACAGGTCACGTACTGTGGATGAGAATTAAACAGAAACATTCAGTTTAGATATAAATATTTTATTATAATAATTAATGTTAATGTTAATGTTTTATTATTCTTATGAAGGTGAGACTTTTACACATAAGTTATTAAAGTCACCACTTTGTAAATTTGTATATTTAAATTAAAATAAAATATTAAAAAGGTATATGTGTATTTGTTTCAGTTACACTAACATAACCCCAACTTTCCAGTTTTATTTCTATCTATATTCTGAACTATCTATATTCTTTTTTACAAAAGGAGTTGGTTATATAACACTCATGTCTGTATTAATAATATATAACACTTTATCCAAGGCAACATGGTGACATTAGATTTTTTTTAAATGTTGACAATAGGTTCTGATTTATAGAGTGATACGTGATCATTTATATCCTCTTTGTAAAAACCTTGAAAAAAGCGATTAATAACAATGACATGTGTATTTTCTCTCTCTCTCTGTGTGTGTGTGTGTGTGTGTGTGTGTGTGTGTGTGTGTGTGTGTGTGTGTGTGTGTGTGTGTATGTTATTTCCCAGTAAGGTGTAGCCTCTGCTCTCAGGTTTCTGCTGATGGGCTGACATCACACTCAGCCGTATAAAGCTCAGCTGCAGGTGGTGACAGACCCACAGACTCTGACATGACTGAACGACACACACTCCATGTGTCCGTGGGCATCCTTGGCATCGCTGGAGGTAGGATTTCATTCTCATTGTTTAGTGCTGCTTTTTTTTAACAGCATTTGTACCAAAGGGCTACGAGCCTGCTCCCTGTTGTTATAATAAAGAATTGGTAAATATCCAACTGTATTATCATAAGCTGAAAAAGTGTCATCTTAAAATAAGGATTTGATATTAAATATAAAAAAAGTATGTTCAAGTTCAAAATCAAAATACAAAACCTAAACAATTATGATATTCAAAACCAGCTGTATGCTCGAAAACATCTGTATAAAATGTTAACATCTGTATGAAGACACCACCTGTTACATGTATAAAATATATAATAATCATATCTTTTTTAATGAAAACATTCAGAGAAACAAGTTGTAACTTGGCACCCGAGTCTGTTTTTCGTTACCAGCAGGTGGCGTTAGAGATAATGGATTATGTTATAAACTCCAGGTTCTCTCCTGCTCTTGGTGAACGACTATGCCACCTCACCCGGAGAAGACTTCATCCCCTATACTGCACTGGGGATTCTGCTCCTCATCATCGCGGCCCTCTTAGCTTATACAGGTTGGTAAATCTATATTACATTTTTATTTTATCTAACTTTTTCATTCGGGTTTGGTTTTGTGTGCAGATAAAAAAAGAATCCCTTCCCGTGTCCCTCTGCTCTGTTTCCTCTTCGTCTCTCAGGTATCTACCGCAGTCTGTCCCACGCCCAGCTCTTTTCGTCTCTGTGTCTCACTGTCTCTGCCCTGTGGTGTGGCTCAGGTCTGGTGTACATCCTGGTGGGGCAGGGAGTGCTGCAGCCCGCAGAACTCAGGTCCTCTCTGGTTCCTGGTCTGGCGGCGTTCACCTTAGCTCTGCTCATCATCGGCAGCGTTGCCCTCTTATTAAAGAAAGCAGTTCTGTCTTTTCTAGCCATCGGTATCAGTTTCGCATGTGCCCATCAAATCGCCGGCCTGTCTGCGGCAGGTTTTGGTCAGTCTGCCACAGCAGCAAACTACCTCCTTGTCTGTCTGGTTGGTGTTTACTTTGGTTTTGGGCGACTGCTGTCCACTGTCACTCAAGGTAAAGTGGAACCTCCAGGAATAAACCTGAAGGGAAAAGCTGAGCTGAAAACGGAGCAGAACCAGAAGTGTAGCGATGCAGTGTCAGTGGGTTTGGTGATGAACTTGTTGTCTGCCTGTGTGTTAGCCTGTCCTCTGTTAGGTGTGGTCCCCCGGCTCTTCGTCGGTCATGTCCCCTGGCTGTGGACGGCCGGAGTCTTCCAGCTTGGTATGTGTGTCCTCTTTTACCGAGCCATGGACACACTAGCTGCCACTTTTTATGGCTTCACTGCCCTGCTGAAATTTGCAGAGGGCTACACTGCTCTCTTATCGTTCTATTCAATCCAGCCGTTCTCCCCTGTTCCCTTCCCTGTCGTCTTCTCTGTGCTTTTCTCCGTCTTGGCTCTCTTCAGTTGTCAGAAGAGTTTGCTGGAGGGGCTCTACCAGTTATTCTTTGCAGCTTATTGCATTGCAATCGCAGCCCAGCCTAAAGGCTTCAACCAAGCAGGCACTCAGGGTGTACAGGCCGCTATATTTGTAGTCTCTGCCATCATGCTTTTAGTTACCACATTCAACATGGTCTCAAGGACCATGATCCCCACAGGACAAGGTTATTTCAAAGCTTTAGTAAACAGGATGCCGGGTCTGACTCTCAGAGCACAAGATAAAGAGCTACATACTCCTCACCTGGGCTACTCCAAATATGCAGATGCAGAGGTGTTAGGCCACGCCTGCAACGTGTTGGCTACTTTCGCTGTCACAGCCACAGTAGGTGACAGAGATCCTCTGTCTGTGCTGGTCCTGCCCTGGGTGGTGGTGGCGGGCGGGGCAGTGCAGCTGCTCTGTGGCTCAGTAGCTTTTGCTCGGGGTAAAACCTTCGAGAGCACGGTTTTTATTCTCTACGGGATGATGTGGAGCGTGTGGGGGCTGACACGATATGGCGGCCTGTACGGTGACACCAGAGGCTTTAATGTGGCTGTCGGGATCGTTAGCTTCATGCTATTTAACTGCCTAGTGACAGCTGCGGCGCTGTTTCTGAATGTCGCCTGGTTTGCCTACGCCTTCACCTTCCAGCTCATCCTCATTAGCTTCCTGCTGGATGCAGTGGGCGCTCTGCCTTATGGTTATGACATCGGAGTCACCATCATCTTTGGTCTCGTCAGTTTTTATTGCTTCCTGAGCCACATTTTCAACAGCACCTTCCAGTCCCCTCAGATCCCTTTAGGGAACCCTTTAATCAAGCTGAGTGGCATCGGAGGGGGGGAACATGTCTGTCCACATGTATCAGCCCGCAAGGCCTCATCTGTCCAGCAGATTGCAGGTGAGATACAAGAGACATTCATGTTGATTTTTATATGAAACGTTTGTTATGTACTTGATATGATTCTTTTTATCTTTTCCTTCCTTCTGCAGAAATCATGAAAAATGGGGGCATATGTGGAATGCCCACTGACACCGTCTATGTGCTGGTAGCGGCTTGCAACAGGCCTGATGCAGTTGTAAAAGCGTACAAGTGAGTTTCTATATTGATGAGCTTTACATTACCTGCATTCAGACATCGATTCTCTCTCATAACTCTATAATTGCTGCGCTCGACTCCAGGGTAAAGAAGCAGGCAGAGGACCGACCCATGTCCCTGTGGATCTCCTCCATCAAGCAGCTGGAGCCGGTGCGACACCTGCTGAGCCCCCTGCTGCTGGACTTCATGGAGGCGGCGTGGCCCTCCTCCATTAGCATGGTTATACCCAGAGGTAAGGCTCAGTTGAGTGTGTAAGATTGTGTGTGTGCCAGTGTAGGTGCCTGGTGGGGTTTATTTTGAGCATCACGCTGGTTAATTGTCTCACACAGGTCCGTGGATGGACACTTTTGGTTTGGGGGATGCGGCCAAACACATCGGGACTCCACAGAGCATTGCCATCAGATACCCAGACTGTTCTGTGGCCACCCACCTCATTCACCTGGTGAGGGCTGCGAATGAGGAACACTACATGTCTCTTTGTAAAACTCACCAGCAAAGCTTTTAGTCAATACAACTTCTTCTTATTGCAGGTGGGGCCCATTGCAGTTACCTCAGCCAACCCTACAGGGGAGGCAGACACGACTCACCACAACCAAGTTTATGCCAAACTGGGAGACAAGGTGATGATTGTAATTTAGTTTAATTAAATAAAAAAGGCACTTGTGTTTTCTATTTTTGCAATAAATGTGTGTTTTTCTCGGTTAGGTGGATGGTGTTCTATGTGACGGCCCCTCCCCAGAGAACATTGCATCTACTGTGGTTGACTGCACTAAGATTGAAACAGGACACATTGGTTTCTTCAGAGTGGGTCTCATTCCTAAGTCCAAGGTAATATAAATACATTGTTCTGAATAAACAAGGTCACTTTATCGCCTGCTGGAATTAATACTGTTTGTCTGGCTCTTCAGGTTCTTCAGATCTTTGAGGAGGTTCAGAGGAGACACAAACAGGGGCAGACAAATCCAGCTTTTGAGTACGATCTGCATCCACCAGACACTCACCGTGAACTGGGTTCAGGAGAATACGACACAATAGAATCAGGAATGGGATCTGATGACTCAACACCACCTACGACTTCACCTCAACAAAGCCCAGAAATGAGAAATCGCTTTTAGGATGAAGACATACTATCAATGCACTATTCAAAAATGTCAGTTAATTATTTTTTGGATTAATTGATACATTTAAAGATTGTGAAGAAAAGGTGTCTGCTATTTTAAAATCTTTCATACAGGACCCTCCTTATATTTATGTGAAATGTATATGTTTTATGTACAGTATAATGTCTGCACTTTTGTACTTTAAAATGTAATATATTGTAAATGTTATATTTAATAATATAAATACACTGTATATATGTTCATGATAAAATAATAATAAAATAATAATAAATTGATTTCCTAAATGAGTTGTTATTATAGTATATACAATTCTGTTTAAATATGTGTTATTCTATTAAATCATGTTTACAATGATGTGAAAACACCCTGATATGAAAATCAACCTATTGCACTGTAACTTACACTAGGTGCAAAATGATTTAATGCTCAAATGAAAGAGTTTGAATACGGAAACAGTCCCATAAAGTACAGTATATATTGTGAATTGTAGTTTCCCTTTTAACTGTACTTGAAGAGTTAAATTTCATAGCAATTTCATAAAATGTTCATAATGAAACGAAACTCATTCTGGAGGCAAGAGACATAAAAAGACAAAATGAATGTTTGATTATTGCACTATCCGTTATCATACGTTAAGTGTTATTTTAAGTATTAATAATTTACTGCTTCTGGTTCTGTTGTACCTGTTATAGCAGGACAGTTACACCATTATCATTATTATTAGTTTGTAGATTTGGTGATGACATAAAAAAAAAATTCCAGCACTGATCCACCCAAACATGAATATAGGTCCCATTCTCTAGAGTAAATGAATGTGTGTCATTAGGAACTTTAGCGTATAAATCACAGCAAAGTTTTTTTTTTCAATAAAACATAAAAGGTTTAGATAAAAATTTCTAAAATGCCAGTTGACAGACTATTAAATTTATCATTTATTAACTGTCTCAAATATCATTTTCCTCCAGCTTACATGAGCTTCATCGGGAAGACCCAAACATTTAACGAACACTTAACCGGTAAAAAAACTAAATGTGTTTAATATATCATCTAAAATGACACAATCTTACTGGTATTTGGAAAACCTCTCAGTGTCAAACTGTCATTCAGTGACTGTAAACTGATAATGATGATATGAACAACGGTGAACAGGAAAAAAAGATATAGTGAATATTGATGATAAGTCAGTTTTCCTTTTGATTTTTAAGGTCTTGTATGCTGCCCAGTCCTTTCCTCTTTTAGTAAGTAAACTACATAGTTTATTTAAATTTCAGAAGGGAAAAGACAAGTAAGATCACATGTTATCCTATAACTATTCTATCTCAGGAAAATGAATACCGATAATGGGGACTGTCACCTAAAATGTACAGATTTAAATTTACCACATGGATTAGGATTTAGATTATTTTTGAACTCCAATTTCTGCCTTTGTGAATTCATAGAGATTTACCTTCAGAATCCAAGTCAAGAAATATCTGTGTTCATTCCAATGTCTGAACAATGTCAAGGTGAGATAGAACAAAAGTGGTAACTGAGCCATGCATTGTGTGACGTTCAGAAACTGGGCTGAGCAAATTGTTGATTATTGTAGATTGTTGATTATTGTAGATTTGAGATGAAACTGAATCGTGTTTACAAACTGGGCCAGGTTACGGCTGCGTGATCTGAAAAACATGGGAGTTTTGTCACGTGACAATTGATAATCTGACAAAGCAATTGTAACCAGCAGAAACAGCCATAGTACTGAACTACGATAAGGAAACCTGAACCCTCTTATCTACCGGTGCAGAAACCATCAGCAAATAATGCAGTTTTCTCCTATTGTGTCAGTAAGTGCTCTGGGTGGATGTTTCTGTGATAATGTGAGGAACAAAACCAAAAAAACTAATCTGTTTGCAGATTTAACATGTCAGCACATAAATTGCTCTGGAACGTTTCATGGTTATGAGTTAATAAGTAAAAGAATTAGGTTCCTGGTTTCGGTTTATTTGTTATAAACAGGGTTAGACCGAGTGAGAGGGAAAATCCCAGGAGATAAGACACAGACACAGTTTCCCATAAAGAAGGTCTTTAAAGGTGATCTTGGTACTGTCGACAACCCCCTAGCCTTTCAGGTAAAATGACTTATCAGGAAAAAATGTAGCCAAGTACAAAATCTGATTGACTCCAGTTATGTTGTGAGTTTAGATTATTTGATTATTTTATGTAACAGTCTAATATTGTTTATATTTGCAGTCTAATGTAGCTGTTTGCAGATTTAACATGTCACCATGTAAGTTGCCCTGAAAACTACTCTCACGGCTTTAGAGCATTTTTTGGTTCAAGTATCGGTTTCCTGGTTTCAGCATACAGTGCCTTGCATAAGTATTCACCCCCTTTGGACTTTTCTACATTTTGTCATGGTATAACCACAGATTAAAATTTATTTCATCGAGTTTATGTAATGGACCAACACAAATAGTGCATCATTTGGAAGTGGAAATATTACATGATTTCACAATTATTTACAAATAAAAATCTGAAAAGTGTTGAGTGCTATGTATTCACCCTTACTGTGAAACCCTAACAAAGATCTGTCACCAATTGCATTCACAATACATTGCAAGTCACATAATTGTAATGGTCCACCTGTCTGCAATTTAATCTCAGTATAAATACACCTGTTCTGTGACGGACTCAGAGTTTGTTGAATCATTACTGAACAAACAGCATCATGAAGACAAGGAGCTCACCAAACAGGTCAGGATAAAGTTGTGAAAATATGAAGCAGGGTTAGGTTATAAAAAATATCCAGAGCTTTGAACATCTCTGAGCACCATAAATCCATCATAGAAAATGGAAAGAATAACAACCTACCAGAGGGGCCCACCCAAACTGAAGAGTCGGACAAGGAGAAAATTAATCGAGAAGCAACCAGGAGGCCCTGGTTACTCTGGAGGTTGCAGAGATCCACAGCTGGGTGGAGAATCTGTCACAGGACAACTATTGTGTCTACTCCAATATCTGGCCTTATGGAAGAGTGGCAGAAAAGCCATTGTTGAAAGGGATCATAAAATCCGTTTGGTTAAGCTGGGCACAGCAACATGTGGAAGAAGTGCTGGTCAGATGAGACCAAATTGAACTTTGGCCTCAATGCAAATATGTGTGCGAAACCCAACACTGCCCATCACCTGGCACACCATCCCAACAGTGAAATATGGTGGTGGCATCATGTGTGGGGATGCTCTTAGCAGGTACAGGAAACTGGTCAGAATGGGAAGATGGATGGAGCCAAATGGAAATCTTGAAGAAATCTGATGCAGTCTGCAAAGACTTGAGACTGGGCGGAGGTTCATCTTCAGAGGACAATGACCTAAACATACAGCCAGAGCTACAAAGGAATGGTTGGATTAAAGATGTTAATGTCTTAAATGGCCCATCAGCCAGACCTCAATCAATAGAATCTATGGCAAGACTAGTTGCGTTCCAGCGGTCTCATCAATCGACTGAGTCATCTTTGCAAGAAAATGGACAAACCTTTCCATCTCTAGATGCAAGCTGGTGAGACATACCCAAAGACTGCAGCTGTATCAGCGGTTCTACCAAGTATTGACACGTGATATATGCCAACAGATGTCAACTTTTGTTCTCATTATTGTTTGTGTCACAATAAAATTTATTTTGCACCTCCAAAGTACTATGCATGTTTTGTTGATCAAACGGGAAAAAGTTTATTTAAGTCTATTTGAATTCCAGTTAGTAACAGTACATAATGGGAAAAAGTCCAAGGGGGGTGAATACTTATGCAAGGCACTGTATTTGTTATCTGAACAGGGCCTGTCAACAGCATCAATACATGGAAAATTCCAGTGGGAAACGTTGCTCAGCTTTGTTGACAAACCGCCCAGCGTGGAAAATATCCACAAAAAAAGAGGAGAAGCATCAAATGTAATTTAACACCAACCAACACCCTGTAAACACAAATATAAATGTTTCATAAAAATACTGTTTCTGAAACATAACTATTTACAATGACTGCACACAAAAAATGTATCTCACAGCCTTGAACCCCTTTTTGTAGCTCAGGGTTTGAATAAGGGAACAGTCCCTCATTCAAACCCTGAGTTACAAAATAATACAGAAAGCTTCATTTTGTCATTAATCAAATCAAATCAGGGATAGGAAAGTTCATATTACAGGGCTTCTTACAAAGGTTGAGAAAACAGTGCAAGCATTACTTATGGATCTGTCCAACGCTTTGGTCCAGAATTAACATCTAAAGTATTGATTGCTTTAATCAATTTATTTGTGATCCCCAGAGGATCAATCCTAACGGCTCTGAGCATCTCACTTGTCATCTAAAGCCAGGTCAAGGTTTTCACTTGAGACAAACAGTGAAACATTTTCACAATCCTCAAAGTTCTTTAGGTTGGCCCTGAGAGTCCAACATTCAATTTAAGAAAACATGTGTTATTATTCTAAATATTATTGTAATTGTTATTATTATTATTATTATTATTATTATTGTTGTTGTTGTTTTAATATTGTTTTTGTATTATTGCTATGGCTTTATTATTGTGATTACAGCCCAATAGTTGCTAAAATATGAATTATATTGCGATATCATTTAATGGTAAAATAATTTTAAAATGATGCAAAGCAACGCCCTTTGCCCCTAATCATGTGAACTGACGATATATGGTTGTGACAGTGAGTCTTTTGAAGTTGTGAAAGTGATATAAAATAAATGTAAAATCACTGATTCACAACAAAAAACAATTCGCCAATGTTGCCAAACAATGCTCAGCTCAGGGCTCCTTTGACTCCTTAAAAAGTCTTAAATTAAAATCAACGAAATCAAGGTGTTCAATTGTCTTTAATTGAGCATAAATTTGCTGAAAAGTATTAAATTTGCAGGCGTTGCATTTAAGGCCGATGGGGAAATTGTCACGCACAGTGTCCTACTGTGAAAATGTCTTTTAAACCTTAGTCAGTTTCATGTTTGTAATAGCATCACCCTGATGGGTGTTGATTTCTTCTACGCTCTGGTAAGTATTCATGTGGGCAGAGCATGACACAGGGAAACACAATTCCCAGTGTTGCAAATCAGTGGTCAGCTATGGAACTGCAGTGAGACCTGTGATGCCACAGTAATGTCTCTCCATGTCAGTTGTAGTGTGTGAACCATTCAACAGCAGAGTTTCTTAACACAATCAGACGACTGCCAATTTAAGAAATAAGCAGATAGACACAGTGATGTATCATTTCTATTCCTTTAGTATAGTTTTAGAGAAAACACCACCATTACACAGGAGATCTGCCTGTTGCAGGCAGCGCACAGAAAGTTAGCTCTCAAGTTAGCTTATATGGACACTAATGTTACATACAATTATTACATTTAGAAAGAATAATGTCAACTACAACAGGCGGCTTGCAAAGACTTTGGTCATGTTTAAGTGACGTCATGTTTAGGAAAGTGTTACAGAAACCACTGGAGATAATCCAGTGGTTTCCCATCCAGCTCCCAAAACTGTAGAGAACAAAGATGAAGGGGGCAACAGTGTCACAGGAGGGGGGGAACATGTCTGTCCACATGTATCAGCCCGCAAGGCCTCATCTGTCCAGCAGATTGCAGGTGAGATACAAAAGACATTCATGTTGATTTTTATATGAAACGTTTGTTATGTACTTGATGTGATTCTTTTTATCTTTTCCTTCCTTCTGCAGAAATCATGAAAAGTGGGGGCATATGTGGAATGCCCACTGACACCGTCTATGTGCTGGTAGCGGCTTGCAACAGGCCTGATGCAGTTGTAAAAGCGTACAAGTGAGTTTCTGTACTGATGAGTTTGGCATTGCCTGCATTCAGTCATCGATTCTCTCTCATAACTCTATAATTGCTGCGTTCGACTCCAGGGTGAAGAAGCAGGCACAGGACCGACCCATGTCCCTGTGGATCTCCTCCATCAAGCAGCTGGAGCCGGTGCGACACCTGCTGAGCCCCCTGCTGCTGGACTTCATGGAGGCGGCGTGGATAATGGGGACTGTCACCTAAAATGTACAGATTTAAATTTATCACATGGATTAGGATTTAGATTATTTTTGAACTCCAATTTCTGCCTTTGTGAATTCATAGAGATTTACCTTCAGAATCCAAGTCAAGAAATATCTGTGCTCATTCCAATGTCTGAACAATGTCAAGGTGAGATCGAACAAAAGTGGTAACTGAGCCATGCATTGTGTGACGTTCAGAAACTGGGCTGAGCAAATTGTTGATTATTGTAGATTGTTGATTATTGTAGATTTGAGATGAAACTGAATCGTGTTTACAAACTGGGCCAGGTTACGGCTGCGTGATCTGAAAAACATGGGAGTTTTGTCACGCGACAATTGATAATCTGACAAAGCAAGTGTAACCAGCAGAACTTCGATAAGGAAACCTGAACCCTCTTATCAACCGGTGCAGAAACCATCAGCAAATAATGCAGTTTTCTCCTATTGTGTCAATAAGTGCTCTGGGTGGATGTTTCTGTGATAATGTGAGGAACAAAACCAAAAAAACTAATCTGTTTGCAGATTTAACATGTCAGCACATAAATTGCTCTGGAACGTTTCATGGTTATGATTTACTAAGTAAAAGAATTAGGTTCCTGGTTTCGGTTTATTTGTTATAAACAGGGTTAGACCGAGTGAGAGGGAAAATCCCAGGAGATAAGACACAGAAACAGTTTTTTTTTTATCATTAATCAAATCAAATCAGGGATAGGAAAGTTCATATTACAGGGCTTCTTACAAAGGTTGAGAAAACAGTGCAAGCATTACTTATGGATCTGTCCAACGCTTTGGTCCAGAATTAACATCTAAAGTATTGATTGCTTTAATCAATTTATTTAATTGGTAAAATAATTTTAAAATGATGCAAAGCAACGCCCTTTGCCCCTAATCATGTGAACTGACGATATATGGTTGTGACAGTGAGTCTTTTGAAGTTGTGAAAGTGATATAAAATAAATGTAAAATCACTGATTCACAACAAAAAACAATTCGCCAATGTTGCCAAACAATGCTCAGCTCAGGGCTCCTTTGACTCCTTAAAAAAGTAATCAATAAAATCAACGAAATTAAGGTGTTCAATTGTCTTTAATTGAGCATAAATTTGCTGAAAAGTATTAAATTTGCAGGCGTTGCATTTAAGGCCGATGGGGAAATTGTCACGCACAGTGTCCTACTGTGAAAAATGTCTTTTTAAACCTTAGTCAGTTTCATGTTTGTAATAGCATCACCCTGATGGGTGTTGATTTCTTCTACGCTCTGGTAAGTATTATGGGCAGAGCATGACACAGGGAAACACAATTCCCAGTGTTGCAAATCAGTGGTCAGCTATGGAACTGCAGTGAGACCTGTGATGCCACAGTAATGTCTCTCCATGTCAGTTGTAGTGTGTGAACCATTCAACAGCAGAGTTTCTTAACACAATCAGACGACTGCCAATTTAAGAAATAAGCAGATAGACACAGTGATGTATCATTTCTATTCCTTTAGTATAGTTTTAGAGAAAACACCACCATTACACAGGAGATCTGCCTGTTGCAGGCAGCGCACAGAAAGTTAGCTCTCAAGTTAGCTTATATGGACACTAATGTTACATACAATTATTACATTTAGAAAGAATAATGTCAACTACAACAGGCGGCTTGCAAAGACTCTGGTCATGTTTAAGTGACGTCATGTTTAGGAAAGTGTTACAGAAACCACTGGAGATGATTGAGACCCATCCAGCTCCCAAAACTGTAGAGAACAAAGATGAAGGGGGCAACAGTGTCACAGAAGAAACCCAAGGCCATTGGTTCTGCGTTATGGGCACGGAGGTGGTTTGGAGAGCACCTGCAGCTGAACCAAGGAGAGTTAACTGGCACAGCAGCGTCAAGTTGGCCAATTAATCTCCCTCGATGATAAAGGCAACAAGAGAGCCGCCACAAAGAGAGATGGAGTAAGAGAAGAACCCATGACAGAGCGTCCCCAGAGACCACGAGAGCCCAGGAGCTCACAAATAGACCCACTGCTTCCAAAACTAAAGTGGCTGTGATGGCCCCAAAAACCAAAGGCATGATGTAGTTGACGTGGCAGAGCAGAAGGCTGAAGGAAGGACAGAAGGATATAGGGCTTTCATGGACTGACATAAATGGCCGACTGGGATCTCTGTGGTTGCATTCCGAGTCTTGTTGCTCATCATGTTAGTGACAGAGACAGAAAACTTTACATTGGAATAATTTCTGCAATACAAGATATTTCAACTGACTGTAGAAATAAAGTCACTGTGAAAATCATGTTATCACCATCATTTCATTATATAGCATATAAAGATTATTTGTAATAAAGTCTTTGTGGCAGGCAGAAATAAAGTACATGAAAATAAAGTATTACTTAATGAAGATCCTAAGATAGATGAGTTGTTCTGAAGCAGGGATGAACAGTTTGTCTTAAAAAAGGATTTCTCGTGTGTAAGAGGACTCTCGTATTTGGTTTAGGGTTAAGAATTTATGAAAAGTACTGTACTCTGGTCAAACATACGTGGGTAAAGTTGCTCAGCTTTGTTTGCAAACCCCTAAGCATGGAAAATAATACAATTCATTGAACAAAAGAGGAAAAGCCATCCATCCATTCATCTATTATCTATACTGCTGGCCCCTTCAAGGTCTCAGGGGGATCCAGAAAAAAGGAGAAACAACGTAAACAACGTAATTTAACGTAATCGTTACAGGGTATACCGATAACGATTATGTAGTGGAAAATTCAACTGACCAGTGTCTAAGGTATTGGAAATCCCCCTGACCAGGTGTCTAACTGCTGTGATACTGTCTACCTGACAGGATGGAACCCTTATTTGGCGGTGTCTCACTGCTATGACCTTGATCAACAGGGTGCATGCCCTTATATGGTGATGTTTTTCTTCCAACTGCTACAGTGGACGGACAGACACAGATGATCTCATGTCTTTCATGTCTTTTTTCATATTATGTTTTATGAAATGCCTCTTTGTATAAGTTCTGGCTTTTGTGAACTTGCGGCCAGTTCCATTTTGAGCACCCGTGCTTGTTGTGTAACCTCTGCAGAGTTTACTATTATAAAGACTCAAAGGCAACTCCAGTCTGAGAATTTCATTATTTCAAATCTCAAGATGAATTTCCATCACAATTACAATATCAATACGATACGATACAATACGATAACAATACGATACAATATGATAACGATTACGATAACGATTACAACGTAATCGTTACAGGGTATACCCTGTAAACACAAATATGACAAAATAGATGGAAAATGGAGCTCCTCAACAATAACCACAACAATAACTATTTACAATAACTGCAAACAAAAGATGAATCTCACAGACTCCAACCCCATGACAGCCTTCATGTTGCGATTGCAGACATGCCTAACGAGCATGACAAAAGAATAATGACATGAATTAAATCAGTGATATGAAAGTTCATCAGGTAACTCACATACACACGGCCTACAAGGTTTGTGAAAACAGTGCAGACTTTTACCTCAACCAAGGAGATTATGTTTTTGCTCTGTTTGTTTGTGTGTTTGTTGCTTTGAGGATCTCACTTGTCAACTATTGCCACCAGCAAGTAAAAGGGCTATTCTGCTCTGTTTTCAACCTCGGCCCCACGCTTAGATTGGTATCGGTGTTGACCGGCAGCCACAACACAGCCGCAATGTTATCTTATGGGGCAACTGCAACAGTCCATAAAATGTCCTCTATAAGTTAAGGTCTAATATGTATAATGTCTAATATGGGGTGTTTTGAGCAATATCTCTAAATTCTTTTTTGGTATATTTAACAAAAGGTCTCCTTCCTATGCGGACTTTACAATGCCTGTAAACACATGGGGCCTGATCTACCCCAAATTGATTGTGTGGACCGTAATGCGCAATTAGTAGACAAGGATCGATGTCGCGTGACAGACGCAGGAAGTGAGGTGTTTATCCTTCCCGCAGTGTGCAAAACACACGCAACGCGGAGCCGTGTGCCCGGTCGCCGATCGCTCTCTCCACCAACCGCAACAGGTCCCGAGTTGCGTGTGCTCGGGCCCGTTCAGTACTACAACGTAGCCCTAGTTTCTTTTGTTCGTCTTCTGATGTCCTGACATCTGCTCTTAATTTCTTTTGGGTTTTTTTTACCAGCATTTACTTTCTCGCAGATACTCTCCCACATCGCTTTTCTTTGAGTTCTATTAATATTTCTCTGCTGTAGCTCAACAACATGTTTGTTTGCCTCTTCCACTAACACCTCCAATTCCACGGCATTAAATTTCACTTTGCGTTGTGGTCACTCTGCTCCCTGGAGTGCTCCATGGCGGAAACCAGTAAAGCACCCAAAACTCTTATTTAAATACTACTGCCTCTATCATGTTTGCACCTGTTATCATTTGAGCAATTATTTTTAGTAGATCACCCGCAAAACGCTCACCAACCAAACGTGCAATCTGTTACAATGCAATTTAGCTTTCTTTATATGGGATCTCAGCAGATCAGGCCCCATGGTGTACAGCTGTGTCATATGTTTCTATTCTTGTCTCAACTAAGATTTTATTGATGTGACCAATTAATTCTTGTGCATATGGAAACATGCGTTTGATTGAAACTGGTTTTCTCTCCAACACAGCAGTTATAGTACAAAATGTTTAATTAAATATTAAAACTTAGGGCTCCCTGAGATGCGTTATTGCTGTGTTTTCTTTTCATTTCAGTGTTTCATTTTCCAACGTTCTTTCTGCTTTCTTACTTTGTGACAGTATTATTTACTTTTAGGGCACAAATGTTATAAGTCAAATTCACTCTTTATTTCACAACTATTCAGAACAGTACACAGTAAAGTACAATACAATACAATATAGAATAAACACAGTGAGCTTAAATACCTTGTAACATATGATACATTTTCTTTTTCTCATTAATAACTTATTACAGAATCATTAAACTAACATAAATATAAAGTTCTTACAGTTCTTTCCAGGCTGATACAATGTGAGAGATGTGATCTAAGTCATGGTTTATCAGCTGAGGTTCTTCAATGATAACTGCCCATATAAGTTGTTTTGAGCTACAAATGATTACTTTACTTTTTGTCAACACGTCCACAGTTACAAAAATACAAACAGCTCTATCTAATTTTTCTCATATTTTCCGTAAAGTGTTCCTGAGAATTGTTGAATGGACAAAGGGTTTCGTGGGGATCCAGGTGTGAGGGGAGATATGAGGAATGTGAAGATCACACCATAGTGGCTTTCACTCTTTCAAAGATGTGTTGAACTTTAACGGCAGGGACACAGCCCTCCCTTACAATGGTGATGGTCCCTGTGGAAGAAGTAAGATAGGCTAAAGTTAGTAAGTGTCTTTTAAAACAGAAAAAGAGAGAGAATGTAACGGGAATATTTTTGCATTGTACCTTCATCAATCTTCAGGCAGTTAACCACAGTAGAAGCAACAACTTCATTAGAGTCCCCATCACAAAGAACTCCCTGGATCTTGTGTCCAAGTCGACTGCAGCAAAACCAAAGGAAGCAAAGAGGGTAAGTGAATGTGCATGAAGTTGCCAAAAAGAGACTAACCAGCCCTAACTAAAACCCCTGACTCTAACCAAAACCCTAACCCCACTAACATTAACCCATCAATACTTTTCTTCTACGATTAAAACACAACATGATGTGCGTGAGTTCTGTTAAAATACACTTACTTGATGACCATGCTGTGGTGGGTGCTGTCTGCTTCTCCACTTGGATTGGCTGAGGTAATGGCAAGGGGACCGGTGATGTCACACAGGTGGACGGTCACAGTCTGGTCTGGGACACGGATCATGATGCTGTCCTTGGTGCCGACACGATCATAAGCCGGTCCCACTCCTACATGAGAAAAATTAGAAGGTAAGGTGAACACTGAGGACTGACATTTTTCTAAATGCTAAAACTGCAGCTGCCAAGGGCTGTTTACCTAATTCATACAGCCAGTCTCCTTTGCTGACAATGCAGCTGATGCCTCCAGGATACACGTTCCTCATAAACTCCCAGAGCAGAGGACTGAAGGGAGGCTTGGCTGCTACCAGCTGCTCCACACTAGAGATGCAGATACAGATGGGCTTCTCTGCTGGTCTGTCCTGGAGCAGGTCACAGACAACAGGTCGTTGGTTTAACATGAAGCACACAATAGAGAACGAATGATCTGTCCCATGTCACACTTCAACAAGCATCATATGTCGTTTATCTTTACTTTAATGCTGTATATTTTCTCAATGGCCTGAGGATTCTTGCAGGAGGCAGCCAGGGCATAGACCGTATCTGTGGGAACACCACAAACTCCGCCCTCCTCCAGAAGGCCAGCGATCTTCAGGAGACCACTGGTGATTCGTGAATTAGCAACAGGACAGGGTAGCTCAGGAGAAGATTCCTTCTTCGCTTTCTCCTGAGACAGGCCAAAGAAGGAGGGACACATTCAGAAAATGAACAGGATAAACGTCACTTCAGAATCAGACTAGGGATACAATCTTCTGATAAGTTACCTTTAATAAGGAAGGGCCCATAGGCAGCAGTCTCCCGGAGAAGATGCAGTTGACCAGTGATGCCAGAGCTCCATATATACAAATGATCGACACCAGTGCAAGCATGGCGACTGTTTAAAAAAAGTTTGAAAATTGTTATGACTATGTGGCTTTGCTGCACATAGGGTTTATTTATGTTCAGAATAAAGCAATGCTTACTTTCTAGTTGGTATGGCAGTCGCTGCAGTGTGGACAGCAGGAAACAGACCAGAACAACCTCCATGACTGTTGTTAAAAACAGCAAAACCAGGTTCCTGTAGGCAGCTGATTTAAAAGATGGAAGGAATTACAAATGGTTATAGAGCAATAATAATAATCACGTTTCTTTATTAAAAGTGATTAACTTTACCTATCAGCATGAGGAAAGTGTTAATGACCAGGAAGGCAATGGCTCCTGCTGCAAAACCATAGGATGCTTCTTTTGGAAGTTGGATGAGGTCGCCTGAAAAAAAGAAAAATTTGATTACATTTTTGTGTAATTCATTTAGACAAAATCCCCATCTAATCATGTTTTTACCAACATACCTGCAAACCTAAACCAGCTCCAGGTTGCCCATACTACTACATAGCTGGATGAAATGACAGATCCAAAACGCCCACCTCCCGTAACTTGCAGCCGGCTGACATAGGCCTGGATTATGGCTCCAGAGATGAGGACCCAAGGGACAGTCAGATTGAGGAAAGACAGATTTGAGCTTGACACACTTGTATGGAGAGCTGAGAGAGCTGCAACCCCATTTGAAATGTAGAACAGGGCATCTGAGGCCTGGTCTGTTTGGGGCAGTGCCTCCTGTCTTCCATTTATATATCTGCCACACATCCATGTTTTCTGTAGCCGCTCACTGGAGATGGGCTGTGGGCCGACAGGGATGAGAGACTTCTCTGCTATTGTGTTGATGAGACGTGAGAAGGTCCCATATAGGGAGGCTGCGGTGAACAGGGAGCAAGCCACACCAAAGAAAATGTAGTAAGCATGAAGAGGTATCTGGGGGATTGTTGAGACTGTGAGCAGGACAAAGAGAAGGTTGTGGATCAGTTCCAGGACATCCATGTTCAGGCTTCCTACGCAGAGCACCAGGCCTGACACCACAAAGAACCAGTTCCCCACCATCGCCTCCCTCCCTGAAATCAATGAACTGTTCTCTTCAGTCAGAGCAGACACCACGAATTCATCCCAAGCCTTGATCAGCCAATATGTAGCATGAAGACCAAACTTGGTTGTGTGGTAGCAGTCTTGACGCAGATGGGCATAGTAGCTTGAGAACAGCTGAGCCAGTGAGATGATTGAGACCCATACAGCTCCTAAGCCAAATGACTCAACATACCCAAAACTGTAGAAAGCAAAGATGAAGGGGGAAACAGTGTCACAGAAGAAACCCAAGGCCATGGGTTCTGCATATTTTGTGTTTTTCTTCTTCTCTTGACCAATGCTCTGGACACTTGCAGAGTTGGCAGTTCCCAGCAGGAGAACATTGAAGAGAGGGGTACCAAAACCTTTGAGCACTAGACGCTGGGTGAGACCTTTGACTAGCAGTGCAGCTGAACCGTAGATGGCAAAAATGAGAATGAGGAACTCGAGAACCCCAGCGACCACGAGGGCCCAGGAGCTTGCAACTAGACCTACTGCTTCAAAAACTAAGGCGGCTGTGATGGCCCCAAAAACAAAAGGCATGATGTAGTTGACTGTGGCAGAGCAGAAGGCTAGGATGAAGGACAGAAGGATAAAGGGGACCAGACCAGCGATCGCTGACTCTTTCATGGACTGGCCTAAATAGCTGACTGGGATCTCTGTGGTGGCATTCAGAGTCATGTTGCTCATCATGTTAGTGGACTGAGACAGATTATTCATCATTGGATATACGATAGGTGATGTCGGAGGTTCAGCTAAGGTAGATTCGGCGCCAAAGTAGATTCGAGTTGCTCCAAAACTGCCCCAAAGAGCAGCATAGCCAATGAAGGAGGTGCCACTCAGATGATCATATTTTCGGAAGGAAAGCAGTCCAGCCACCAACTGGCAAATACCACCAATCAGGATGAGATGGACACCTGTAAAACCCATGAAATTTGAATTAATATAACAAGAAACAATATCATATTTTATAATATTATCTTATCAGATTTTCTAAAGGTTTAACCTGCAAGTATGTTTTCCACTCCCACTGGTGCACTGCCAGTATGCGCTGTATTGAAGTTCTGCAGAAGCACGATGAATGCACTGATCCCATTGGATAAAATCCCCAACACCCCTGGTTCGCCATAGAAACTGGCGGGAAAGCCATCTGATGTCGCCATTGTGTCTTGGATGTCAAAATGCAGTTTTACTGAAAGAATGGAGCACATGCCACAGAAAAATGTCATGAATGTGTACAATATTCTGTACATGCTCCATAAAAATATAAAGTGCAATCCTGAATGCAAACATGACCCACAAGACAAATAAAGAATACGAACACAGTCTTGTTTGATTTATTGGTACAGTTTTATTGCCAAAGTGAGATCATATCAAAGTGTTTACAAAATGAATGCAATAAATCATAAACAGAGAGATAAAGAGTCAATGTTGTTTCTGGTTGGACAATTTATTTTTTAGAGCCACTGAATAATAATCATTCTGTCGAGGGGCGGGGCCATAGGGGTACTGGCCCCAGCTGAAATCTGATTGGCCCCCGAGATGCCCCTGTCTTATCATTATTTTCTTACATTAGTCACTTACTAAGAATACTCACAATTAATAGGATAATTTGTTGAGAATATTTATTTTCTAAGCTTTTTGAAGATCAAAATGTACTTGCAAAAGAAACAATTAAAAAAATGAAGTCAATGATGTGTGGATTTGCTCAAAGCTATAGAGCTAACAGAGAGAGTGACTCAAATGTACATCTTACTGAATCCGGAATTGTGCATTTATGTTGGATATATAATTGTGTAAGGGTAAATGTTGGCCCCTTAATGGCCACTGATAAGAAAAATCCTAGATCTGCCACTGACAGCATTGTACAGAAAGTTTAATAATTTAAATAAAAACAAATATACTGTAAAGAATAGATGGAAAGCTGTTATCCTACAAACTCAGGTTTATGTTATAAATAGACTCTTTTCTATCGTATCTCCCTAACCAGTCCTGGGCCCTGCCCAGTCATAAAAGGGCTGCTCCACCAATAGAACGTGTCGACAGCAGAGGTAACCGAGGGCAACTGTATTTCAATTACTTTCCTGCTCCACTGACCGAAAAAGCAGAGGGTATCTCTAAAAGTACAATTTACAAGCACCCCATCTCAAGTTGACTCAAGTTTAGCACATCATGCTCTGATAAATAACAAATTAAAATTGTTGTATTTATTTTTGTATATTTCAACACATTGTATGCATTTAGTCAATGTAAAAAATATCACGTTATCACCACATTGAAGGTTTACATGTAACAAAGTCTTTGTGTCAGAAAAATAAAGTGAATTAAAATAAAGTCTTACCTGGTGAAGATCCTCAGACAGACAAAGTGTTGAGTTGTTCTGGAACAGGGATGTTAAGTTTGTCATAAATAAGACTTTCCTGTGGGAGGAGGAGTTCATGAAAAATTCCCCCACATAAACCTGCAACCTGAGAGGTGACATCATTGTTTCCTTCAACATCAACAATAAAGTACCACTCCTTCCCCTTTGCTCTCATGAGGATGGTGATGCTGGTGATGCTGGTGGTGATGATGACGATGATGAAGATAATGATCATGACCACATTAGAAATTCCTCCTATATCCTGCTAAGGTTTTGTTATGGATATGTATGCCCTCCCTATTCCGAGCAAACTGGTATCACAGGGGATTGTGTGTCTCTGACTATATAAGGCAGGTGTCCTCTCAACCTGAAGAGCATCTTCAACAACCTGTTGACTGCAAAACTACTGCATCAGAAGAGAAAGAAGACAGAAGTCAGAGCAACAACTAACTTCAGCCATGATCTCCACACTTCAGGTAAAGATTTATTCATTCTCTCTTATTGAATTAATAGAGAACTGATGGGGAATAAGGTACAAACATCCTGTTATTGTCAGAATGAGTATTGTGGAATCACAGATTTACCTTAAAATCACAAGCTTGTACTGTGAAGGTGGGTTTTAAGAGTATGTGGCCGGGGGAGGATATAACAGCGCTCTGGTTTAATGTTGAGCTAATCATTACGTGCACCTGTTAGGTGCAGCTCTTTCAAAAGGACAGACAGGCTGAGATAAGTACATAAAAAGAAATAGCTCAGAATCAGTGCACGTGTCTGCAGCCTGTAATCAATTATAAAGAAAGAAATGTTGTATAGTAACACAATAAATGCTGGTTTACTGGTTTCAGAAAAGATATTCCATTTCTTTTGTCCTGCAGAAAACTCTTCGACCGGTGTTGGCTGTCAGAGGACTGCATCAGTCTGCAATCGAAGGTAAACTTTGTACACTTTGAACATTGAAAAAAAAGTTATACCTGTAGGAAAGTGAACATTTCTCTTTTTTGTTTATCTGATCACGACATTTCTTTTTCTTTTCCCCCTGCAGTTTTGAAGCGCCCAACCCCTGAGGACACGGTCACAGCCAGCTTTGGGAGGTTCATCAGTGAGATTAAGTCCCATCACTTGTCCCCCGTCGTCCTCCACCGCAGCAAAAGGATGGTGCTGGACAGCATCGGGGTCGGTCTGATTGGCAGCACGACGGACGTGTTTGAATTGGCCCTGCAGCACTGCCAGGTGAGGCGGAGGGGAAGAGGGAAGAAAAAGGAGAAAATATTTTTTTTATCAGATATGAGCCAATGAGACGGATAAAACTCCTAACCTTATATAAATAACCGTCTTTAGTCAGTGTGTGGACAGATGAGATTAGGTAAAAGAAAACTTTAAAATAATTAATATAACTTGGGAACAGACAGGTTTTTATGCCCGATGACCTTTTTCCACAAATGTTCCAGATGGACATATGACTTACAAAGAAACTTATTCACCCTGTGTTAATTGAAAAGTGATGAGCTATTTAGAGTGAAGTTCACTGTGTGTGTGATGATGGTAAAACATTGTATGAAAAATGCCCTTGTAAAGATTCCCTGTTTACCTGTCTCTGTGTTTTCCCCTCAGTGCATGTACGCTCCTGATGACATCAGCTTTGTGTACGGACGCAGAGGAGCCAAACTATCCCCGACACTGGCAGCTTTTGTCAATGGAGTGGCAGTGAGTATTAATAGATGGAACACATTTGTCACCATGGACCCCAGAACACCAGACTATTTCAGTTGCACTAAATTAATCACTACAAACAGGCTATGTTATTCTCAGCAATGGTACAGTCTGGACAGGAAGGATATTATTTGATTGGTCCTTCCAGTTGGATTTTCATCATTGTTTGGCCTCCTCTCCTTAAGAGGTCATCAGGGTGGAAAGCTCATTTCTGTGTTAACTCTCATGTGCAATCATTTGATCAGTAACATCTCTCTGCCTCAGACTCACTCCATGGACTTTGATGATACGTGGCACCCTGCCACTCATCCCTCTGGAGCAGTCCTCCCTGCTGTGTTAGCACTCAGCGACATGATGCCGTCTAACAGCAAACCTAGTGGCCTGGACTTCCTGCTGGCTTTCAATGTCGGCATAGAGATCCAGGGGCGACTGATGAGGTTCTCTAATGAGGCCAACAACATCCCCAAGAGGTGAGCACCTCAGATCATAAGGACGCAGATACTGTCATTTATGGGCTTATAGCAGCAGGTGTTGTACTAAGCTGAGTCTACAGAAATCGATATTTGACCCTGCTGATCTATGCAGCGTGCTTTACAAGCGAGCCGGTACAGCCTCTTAGTGGTGGCAATGAGCTGTGAAAGGCATGTTATTATGTTCGTCTCAGGAACAGCTGAGGCTCTGTGAGTCGTATTTGTACAGTTAACAACGTGGAGGAGAATTTCACACAGGACTTAATTAGGCAATTTAAATGATGCATCACGCCATTTGCTTATTTATCAAGCACTGAAATGACTAAAACCCTTGAACACGCCTGTATGTGGTGAGAAGAGTCACGTACAAGTGAAGCTGTTTTACACACAGGATCTCTGCTGTAACCATAATGATGCGGAGCACCTATTTTAAATAGACCACCAGGTTCCAAAGCAACTGACCAAAGTCTCTCTTCTCTGTCCTTCTCATGTCCAGGTTTCACCCTCCCAGCGTGGTCGGGACAATGGGGAGTGCAGCTGCCTGTGCTCGCCTCTTGTCCTTGGATGACACGCAGTGTAGTCATGCCTTGGCCATAGCTGCTTCTCTGTCTGGAGCCCCGATGGCTAACGCTGCCACGCAGTCTAAGCCCCTTCACATTGGCAACGCCTCACGTTTGGGGCTGGAAGCTGCTCTGCTGGCCTCCCGAGGCCTAGAGGCCAGTCCTCTGGTCCTGGATGCTGTGGCAGGGGTGGCCGGCTTCAGTGCTTTTTATGAAGACTACGTGCCACAGCCTTTAGAATCACCCAATGATGGTGGCCATTCATTCCTGCTAGAGGAGCAGGACATGGGCTTCAAGCGCTTCCCTGCCCATCTGGGGATGCACTGGGTGGCAGATGCTGCGGCCTCGGTCCATAAGGTCCTCGTAGGAGTTGGTCCTGGCACCATCTCCCCAGCTCAGGTCCAGGAAATCCATCTCAGAGTCCCAAAATCAAAGTACATCAACAGACCTCTTCCTGAGTCTGAGCATGAGGCACGCCACTCCTTCCAATTCAACGCTTGCAGCGCTCTCCTTGATGGCGAGGTGACTGTGCAGTCCTTCACACCCGCTGCCATGAGCCGCCCTGAGCTGCTAGCTCTGCTGAGCCGTGTTCACGTGGAGCATCCCGACGACAACCCGGCCAATTTCAATCGCATGTACGGCGAAGTGCAGGTGAAACTTGTTGGAGGAGACATCCTGACGGGACGGTGTGACACCTTCTACGGCCATTGGCGCAACCCGCTGTCCAATGAGAGCTTGGCGAAGAAGTTCAGAAACAACGCAGGGATGGTGCTTCCTTCAGAAAAAGTGGAGAGTTTGATTGATGTGGTGGAGGAGCTGGACAGAATCGGGGACAGCACGGCTCTTCTGTCACAGCTGCAATGAAAACACAATAACAGCTAAATAGAAATCATTGTACATAAATACATCAAAAGATATTTCATCTAAATAATTATTATCAATGTTGTCAATATATTCATCTAATGTGTATTGCTAAATAATTGAATTATGTTCTTTTTATTTAGTAAATAAATCCATATTATTAGTTGTAAAAATGTGATCTATTTACTTTGGGAGGATTTATAAAAAAAGTATATGTTATACATAACAAATGTTTTGATGCACAAATGTTGTGTTTCTGTTGGTGTGTTCTGTTTTTCTTTAAATAAAAACGAAATAAAACTCAAAAGCACTGTCTGGGAATTTGTTTGAAGAAATAATCTTTTCTCTTTGGCTCGAACAAAAAATTATCTCACATCTCCCCCTGTAAATATCAATCATTTCACAGAGGGAAACATTCTATGCCTATTGACGAGCACGATGTTATAAGGTTGGTCACTGGCAGTAAATCACGTACACCCATGTCTGTAACAGGGTGTTCACGGTGAGGACAATAATTGCTGTGTCATTCAGGTGAAACAAGCAGGAAATAAAATTATAAATAATAAAAAAACTGTCAGGTAGTGTTATAAATAATGAGCGGTGCTGGGAAAACACTGATTTCCTCATTCCTCATGCCAGTGTGTTGGTCCCAAACTTACTGTTTGGCCATAGGTTACTTCAACTAAACACCTCAATAAAACAGTTCTTGTTCTCAGTTTTGTTACATTTTGAATATAAGAAACTTAAAGTTCTAGGATGCAATACAGATTGGAATGAGCTTAATCATTATGAGAGCTGTATATCATCCAATGACATTCAGTGACCTGTAAAACTGAGCAAGAATACACAAAATTATGTGACACCCTAATTGTACTTTTTAAACTGTTTAAACTGAATGTTAGCAACTGCTATGTTCTGTTGGAGGTTAGTTTTGGAGTAAAAGTAGGAAATGATTGTCTGTGTCCAGGTCAGCACAATGTTCTCAGTATCCACAACAGATTCTGTTCCATTTAATATTAACAAATGAGCAGAGACTGTGTTGCGCTTAGTGTTCAGCCCTGAAGCCGTATTGATTTCAGCTTACACAGATGATCGAGTCAAAAATCACCTCGGGTCCAAATTTATTTTTTACTGATACAGCTGATCGCTCAGATATTAATGAGGATGCGTCCACTTCTTAAAGGTGTAAACTTGCCCCCTTAAATAAAAAAAGCTTTTTATAGAGAAAATTGAGCACGGAACCGGACCTCTACATGTCAGTCCTGTGGTGGACTGGATACCCAGGGTCGCCTCTCGCCCAGTGTCAGCTGGCTCAAGCCCCAACCTGCGACTGTCAAAGGGATTAGCATTATTGACAAAAATACAGCACTGGGTTAATATCACATACATCTTAAGTTATTGTGGTGGTTACCATCAGTGCTGATTTACCTTTATCTTCCTTCCCTGTGGAGTAGACAAACAGAATCAAAGATACTCTTTCACACGTACAAAGGGAATCACGTTATCCCTGACTGATGTCTTTTAACCAGGGGAATTCTTAATACTGATAAAAACACTTATCAGGGTTGTACTGAAGGAAAAGAAAGTCTTGTTTCTGGAAAAAAACTAATCTAGACCAATAAGGAAAGAATGGCAAAGTGAATCTCTTAAAGACCGGGGCAACGTCCATCTTAAATACACAACACAGCGATTATTAAATAACTGAAACGTCTCTGGCTGATAACAAAACCAAACTAGCAAATGAGATAAACAATGAACAAGTGACATAAAAACTGAATAGATAGCACGACCGAAAACTCTTTCTTTAGTGATAATGATGATTATTCCTGCATTGACAATTCCTGCTTTGCTGTACAAGGAAATGTTGTTCCAGTAACAAACAGAAATGAAGACAAAAGAGTATCATATAACCATTTACTTCTGTATTAGTACACTTAGAAACAAGAGAGGGACCTCAGCCACAATAAGAATGAATCACAGGTGTAAAATTCACAAAGGAAAGAGGGTATCACTGACCGCTGCTCTTCAGGCAGATGGGTGAAAGATAAGATCCCAGGAGTCTTAGTAGATAGTGAATAATGTTTATATATTGTTTTCATACTGGCTCAACTCTCCCTCACCCACAATACAATAGTGGTGCAACATCAAACTTCGAGAGCCTCTCTATAATTCTAAAGCTGTGACATAGATGAAGTTTCCATACAACCAATGCTGAACAGGTTGTTTTTGATGGTGAGGTTTGTTTACAGTCAGGAATCAGAAAAAAAATTATGGTGAGAATTAATCACTTCCCTTCTTCTGACTTCTGCTAACCTATACGTTACACACATATCACTTCTCACTCACAGGTATTAGAATAAATAAAAATTATTACGAGGGCTCGGGCTGTGCAATCTCGTCGCTGATACATGAACAAACACACGAGTGGGTGAGAAGTCATAGAAGTCTCTTGCACTTTAGTGAGTGACACGTCAACACTCAGGGGAAATGTGGGGCAATGTGAACTAAAGAGGGAAGTAAGTTCACTGCTGGGAAAATACATGGTAGAGGAAAAACTGTTGAAAGACTTTGAAATCATTAATCCCATCCATGGGCAACAGTACATTGTGTAAGTGTCTGGAAGTTTTTTATTGTCATTGAACAGAAAGTAGGAGCAAACAACACTGTTAACACTGTGTTAACACAAAGACACTGAGATACTGAGACCATATATGCAAAGAGTTTCCTGGAAACTTTGCATTTCACTTCACACTAACACCTGCGAAATTCCTCCATGAACATAAATCTACTTTATATCCGTGTGCACTGTATGTGAGGTAGATAGGGGATCTTGTATATTTCAAGTCAAATACTGACTTTCGAGTTTATGTGATGTTCAGTATGTTTTTAAGTTATAATGTTAAAGTCTCAACCACAGCACAAGCAAGAAAAATGAAGGTATTAATACTTCCCTTCTTATATTAGGAAATGTTGTTTAGTTTACTAATTAACAAATTGTGCAGATTGGGATTAGTTAAATTGCACAGTAGTGCTTCTCCGTGTTGCTGATGAGAAAATAAATTAATAAAAAATTATTATTTTTATTTAAATCCATCACAGGCTAGCAAACGAGGACTGCCACTATTCTATCTATTTTTTTTTTCTATTTGGCCTTTATATTCCTTTCGGAACATAGGCCATTGATGAATTGTTTCCACCCTCGTCTGTCTTGAGCCATCCTCTCCAGCTGTTTCCACGTCAGCCCCTTCTTCTTGAATTCCTGCTCTGTGCTCCTTCTCCAGGTGTTTTTGGGTCGTCCTCTACCCCGTTTGCCTTGTGGGTTCCATGTCAGTGCCTGTTTTGTTATTGCTGTTGTGTTTCTTCGTAGTGTGTGTCCAGTCCAGCTCCATTTTCTCCTTAACAGCTGTATATCTACTGTTTCTTGTTTTGTGCATTCCCACAGGTTGATGTTGCTAATTGTGTTTGGCCAGAAGACTCCAAGGATGCGTCTTAGGCAGTGGTTTATGAAGGTTTGCAGTTTGTTCGTGATGTTAGTGGTGGTGGTTCTCCAGGTTTCGGCGCCATAGAGCAGCACGGTTTTAATGTTGGAGTTGAAGATTTGAAGCTTCGTCTTGAGGGAGATTTTTTTACTTTTCCAAATTTTGTTTAAGATGTTGAATGTTGTTCTTGCTTTCTCAATTCTTGTCTTCACGTCCTCCTCTGTCCCACCAACAACAGCTATCACACTTCCCAGGTAGGTGAATTTGTCAACATCTTCCAGCGTCTGGTCCCCGATGGTTATTGGGTCCATGTTCTTGGTGTTTATCCGCATTACTTTGGTTTTTGGTCCATTTATTTTGAGTCCAAGTCCAGCTGCAGTTTTCCCTAGCAGTTTGGATTTGTCCTGCATCTGTTGGTGGCTATGGGAGAGTAGTGCGATGTCATCCGCAAAGTCGAGGTCCTCCAGATGTTCTGTCAGACTCCACTGGATGCCAGTCCTTTTATTGTGGGTTGATTGTACCATGATCCAGTCAATGCACAGAAGGAAGAGGAAAGGGGAAAGCAGGCAGCCCTGTTTCACGCCGGTGAGCACTTTGAATTTTTCTTGTGCGCATCCCTGGAAGAGTACGTTGCATTGCATGTCCCAGTACATGTTCTTAATGATGTTGATATACTTTGGGGGGATTCCATAGTGTGCCATGAGTTTCCATAGCATTTCACGGTCTACACTGTCAAATGCCTTTTCAAAGTCTATGAAATTGACATAAACAGGTGTTTGCCATTCTATGGACTGCTCAATAATGATCCTGAGGCTAGCAATTTGGTCGCTGCATGATCTTTCATTCCTGAAACCAGCTTGGTTTTCTCTCAGTTCATCATCAACCCCCTTACGCAGTCTCTCCAAGATGATGCGGCTGAACACTTTGCCTGGTGTTGATAGCAACATGATCCCTCGGTAGCTGTTGCAATCCGAGGTTTCCTTTCTTTGGTATGACAGAAATGAGCCCATCCTTCCAGTCTGTTGGTATGTTTCCTTCTTCAATCCATATGGTCTTTGTTAGCTGGTGGAGCATGGTGGTTGAGGTGTCAAGATCCGCTTGTAGAGCCTCTGATGGGATGTCATCTGGCCCTGCTGCTTTGCCACGTCGCAATGCCTTGATGGCCTTCCTCACCTCAGATCTTGTTGGGGGGGCACAGTTGATGTCAAGCATGTGCGTGGCTGGTTGGATCTCTACCTTTTGGGCAGGGGGCTGTCTGTTGAGCAGCTCCCTAAAGTGTTCTGTCCACCTTTGATGTTGTTCTTCCTTGGTGGTGAGGAGTCGTCCCTGTTTGTCCCTGATCTTTGCTTTTGTTTAGTGTGTCTTTTTTTGCCCTCCTTTCTTCAATTTTCTTCAGTGTGTTTGTTGATAACCATGGTTTATGGTTTTTGGTTTTTCTCCCCACTACTTCTAGGCATGCCTCCTTCCATATATTTTTCAGTGACTCATATAAAATGACAGACGCTTATTTATGGGAAAAGTGTTGTTTGCGCCTTCTGTCTTTTTCTAAAACGTCTATTGAATTATCAGCAGAGTGCGGTGGAATTAGTTTTCTTATCTTACACATAAACCTGCCACAATAAATGTCGATGAAAAAAACCACATTAAAGACGAGGTCAAATGCAAATAGAAAATAAGAGTTATACAAATTGTGACAAATAAGCAGGAATAACAAGTACAAGAGCCTTTTATTTTCAGCAAGCCATGTTTTACTTTTTAAAAATAAAACAGCCCTTTTAAGAACACAATTAGCAGAAATACACATTAACAGTGTGTCTACACAGTCAACTGATGTTATCTACTCCACTAATTGTTAACAAGTGTTGAGAACTACAGGCATTTTGGTCTAAAAAACTAAAATCTGAAAAAATCATTGGGAAAAGACAAGTTTGTTCATTGTTTGGATGGATTTTCACATGTCCAGCATCTCATGAAGACCCCTCTGATGTTGCCTGGTTATAGTTGGACACTTCAATGAGGTTGTGGTCTGGATCTCTGAAGTACAGAGAGGTGATGGGCCCCACAGCCCCACTCCTCCCCACTGGACCCTCCTCTATCTCCACTCCACAAACCTGCAGAGGAGAAGAGACGCGAAACTGACTGAGCGTAAAACAGAAATGTGACATAGACGTCAGGTGGATTTAGTGTTAGCCTCCTCAAGCATTAGTATTGACAACATTAATTCTAAACAGTCTGTAGTTATTGGGTGAAGTACCTTCAAATGTGCAGCTACTGTAGCCAGGGGGGTGTTGGTGATGAGGCACAGGTCCGCAGAGCCCGAGGTTGGATGTTTGGCCTTTGGCTCGAACTCCTGACCCAGCTGGTGAAGGTTAAACTTCTGCTGCCCAAAACCCAGAGCCTTACGGTTTCCCTTCAAATGCAGAGATGACGTGTAGGTGTTGAGAAGAGTCTGATTACTCAAGCTCCCTCGTACAGTATGAGCCTGAGTGGCTGATTTGTAATCAAAGCCTGCCATCTAGTGGAATTTTTCTCACACTCAGCACACAGGTATTTCTGTTTACTGTGTAAATAATGCCTGTATTATCTTAATATTATTGTTTTATTATCTACTTGTGACTATTCATTTAAGGTTTTAACCATTTCCAATAGTTATTGTACAACAATTTATACATTTATATCACAGTTTATTTTTCCCTGCTTTCACTTTTGCATGTATTGTACACTGATAATTGAGTTGTGCTCTTGAGGAACACTGGGCGAACAGCCTCAAATTCTTCCTTGGATAGAAGGAGAATGATGTGAATTATTTCCAGACTTGGTATATTGTATTATAAACTGTTCTCCGTTAAGAAGTAAATATCTTGGAAGCTTTCTTCTCAAAAGTCAACCTTTAAAGCTTTTTTCATCGGCCAGATGTTTGCTATTGATTAAATGAAAATCTCCAGCTCCTCTTTCTCCTTTTTCAACAGATAAGGGAAGTGCTTGTGTTCATTATATTAGAGAGGATTAGATATATGATGAAGTGCTCACTCAGGAGATTCCAACATGTATCTTTGTAATTAATCTGATATTATATTTTCATTACATTTTGACATGGCAGACCACCGACCAACTGATTACTGTTTGTGAGACATTTGTCATTTTTGTTTTGCTTATTCATTGTTTCACTGACCAAATTCTGGAAACAGATTCTGGAGGGGAAAAGTAAATATCCTCTGGGGGAAATCTGTTTACATTATTTACATGCTTGATGTATTAAATGGATACCTATTGTTATGAATCTAATGAGTGCTTAGCAATCATAATATAATTAGCAATAATTTATTGCTAGGTTAATACTACAATACATTTCAACAGTGGGATTATTAATTTCTAATGAGTGACGTTTTAAGCTTTTTCTTAGCTTTTTCTTTTTGTTTGTTTTGTTTTGTGTTTGAGGGACGATATGAAATACGTTTTTTTTTCTTTCTGATAATGTCTCAATAAAGGGACTTTTAAAACCATTTCAACAGTGGAGACACATTTGCTATTATTATTATTATTATTATTATTAAATGTGTAATGTACAAAGCCCCTGTCATACCTTGAAAGTGATGACATCCATGCCGAGGACAGAGGAGTAGAAGCTGATGGTGTCTGGGACACTTTTCACTGTGAGAACCAGATGGTCCAGATGACTCAGTTGAACTGGACAGGTTCCCTTGAATTTCACACCTCCTGCTGTTTGAATGGACGCAACCTGGAAGATGTGAGGAGTTTATTTAATGCTTTCATTCGTGTTGTTGCCTTCAGAGATAAAGCAAAAGAGGTAGTTATTTTATTTCCGTGTCAGAAGCGCCGCTGTGTGGTGTGGTGGTGTACTGCATGCTGTGAGCACCTGAAATATGTGCGGTTTTGTTAAAATTGACGCAGACTTGCAGCGGAGGTTTCGTGCAGAAATAAAAACAGAAACAAACACGCGAGGTGAAATGAGTCGATTGGTTTCGGTTTCTCTACGTGCGGGTTGTTTGTGTCTGTCCGGGACAAACTCCGCCGCCAGACAAAAAGATGGAGGAAACAGATTCAATGTGAGCTGCTGGTTAACTGAGCACTTAAAGAGAGGATTTACCAAGACACGGCTCCTGTGAAAAAGCGACAGACGGGTCGCCCCAGCTCGGAGAGTCATCTTCAGCCCGGAGCTCACAGCCACACTTCCTCGTTGGTGCCGCGGTGAACTGTGACCGGAGTCCGGGCACGGTGCACCTCGGCAGGGGCTGGAGCTCAGACTGTGCACAGTGCAGACACGGGACTGGATATTATAATGAATAGATGAGTGTTCAGGGTCTGTTTGTATCACCAGGCGTCTGAACACTCCTCTGTATACCTGCTCCCTGCCTGTTTCCACTGTCTTACTGACTCACCTCTGGAGAACCATGATAGTTCCTGTCCACACCGAAACTCTCAGATTACCACTGCATAAACTGTGCAATAACTTCTATAGTCATATTCTTATACAGACTTCACGTGTCACGTTGGTGTTGCACTTACATCCCCGGATGTACGTAGTATTTGATTTGATAGCTTTTAATTTTAATTTTAAATGTACTTATTGTAATAATGCACTTTAATTGTCGACCCCGTGTTAACTTATGGCCGATGCATTGATTACAATAATGTGATTGCGGTTTATTGGTCAATCTAATTGAAGAACATGACAGTTTCCGGTTCATGCACGTAAATACATTTTTATACTAATGTAAAAATGATTGACAAATCCAGTACAACTGTTCTGCTGTTCAATGAAGCCTGGTGGTGCTCAGTTTTTTTACACTGTTACAGAGTTAAAAAAAAAATGTAATTAGTTTTTAGTATTGTAATGGGATTGTTGTGAAGTTGTAATGGACTGCATTATATTCAGAATTCTGTTTCTATCATTCTATCCCTCATTTATGTAAAAGAAAGGACAAAAAAAACAACTCTGCACATAAAATACTCCAGTAACACCACCTTCACGGTGACCTCAGTAATAAACGTAGAAAAGAATATACACCTTTCTCACAATGTCCACAAAAATAAAACCTGAATCAGAAACTTTTGTGTAAGATTTAGTGACATCTACATGTGTAAATGCACCACTCTAGAACCCGTGTTTATTTTGTAGATCATAGTAAAGCAAGACGGCTGACTCTGGAGGAACACCCACTCAAAGGGTAGAGACACAGAGCTTATTATAAGGTGAGAAAAACAAAATGTTTCTTATTTTCATTAATTAAAAACATAAATATAAATATTATAATCAATTCCTGCAACTTGAAAATTCCAAATCCTACACAATGGTCATTTCCTGAAGGAGAAGTTATCCAACATCATAGTAAGAGGACAGGATGCATGATGGAAAGTTTGTAGCATAACAACTTTAATTCAGCGGTTAGTTTCTTTTAACACCCAGTTAACATACTGCACTGGGTGGGTCACAGAATAAGGCCAGAACTAAAGCATGGCCTGAGGGGGAACATACATTTCATTTACATGTTTATGGTTTTCAACAATGACCATGTCTTGCGTTCAAACTTTGTCCCGACAAGGGAGGTAATAATCGTGGTATAGACATCAAACAGTGAAACGAGAAACATGACAGGGTGGCATTAATAGTGATGCACTTTTCTTCCTTCAGCCAGTGTTCCTGTTCAACAGTGCTATTAAAACCTACAGAACTTCTACATAAAATAAAAAGAACTTCAACACATTTTTAAAACGTAATAAGTCCTCATTTAAGATTTTTAGCCTTTAACAAGTATTTTTTAAGAATAGTATACATTTATATCATCGTTTGTAATCCACTACTTTCACTTTTGCATGTATTGCACACTGATATGGAGCGTCTGCTCATGAGGCAGAGGGAAAGGACAGTGAGCCAAGCGTCCTGATTTCCAATGGAATAAGACAGACAATGATGTTCATTATTTTCAGACTACTTTCTAGAAAGTCTGACATCCGAAACTTTAGATCAATAACTTGTCACCTGTACGAGGCAGAGTTGAGGAGGCAGGTCTACATTTCATTTTGTTTCACTCTGCCAAAAACAAAAGCCGTGTAGACAACTTGGTTCATCAGATCATTCATAAACGTAATCCCTGTTTGTGGCAAAATTAAGATTGAGAAAAGTAGTGAATGGATGTTGGCAAAAAATGATTGTAAAATCGTACGGTTAAAAAGTAAAGGTCCTTTTACACAAGGGGCAAAAAAGCAAAAGCAACTATATTTCAATTTCTCATATGTCATGCCTGTTAGTATATCTTTGAGATGGGGAAATTCACATGCCAACAACTTGATATCAAATCCAGTATCTACTACCAATATAAAGACGTACCGATCTGGCATGAATACTACTCAATCATTTTAATGATCAGGAATATGTTGTGATTCCAAATTAAACTTGTGCTTTGCAACAGTAATCTAGCTGAAGTTAACTTTCCCTTTATTATTATACAACAATGTTTTTTTATCAATACAAGTCACACAGAAGTTTCATGGTATAAGCCACTCCCAAAATATTAGTTTGTTTCTTTCAGGTGAACGAAAAACAGAAAGAGAGAGAGAGAGAACAAGTCACACTGTAGATGTCAAACCAATTCATGTCCTACACCCTTTGGACATCACGATCTCTAAATAATTCTGATGTTTACACCGATATCACCTATTTGTTTTACACCAAATTTGGATGCTGTGATCGAGTAACTGAGGCCAACACTATCCTAATCTTCATCAGATAATGTACAATCCAAAACCAATTCAATGATACAAAGTATGATTCAAAATTATTTATACAAGCTTATTTACAGCTAATACTTTGAACTGGTGTAACTACGACTTGTACCATTACCCAATTTATGGTATATAAAGGCGCCATTTAGGAGCTAATACAAAAGGAGTTGAAGTGCCTGAACTACCTGCAGGTGTGCAGCATTTAAAACCAGGGGATTCTTTATTAGATACAGATCTGCTTGAGCGCATTGTTTGGCGCAGTGCAAAAAACTGCTTGGTCACTACAGGTCGATTCAAACAGCATGCATTGCTTGTGTCTAACTTTGGACTGCATTAATAATAGTCTTACTAGAGAGTGAAAATGTCCCAATGTCACTACATGGAGCACCCCGTATCAAACCTGCAACTGCATTATGATCAAACTCACAAATGGTATGAAGGAAATACATTTCAACAGTGGAGACACATTTCCTCAAGAGCCTCTCGTGGACATGGGATATTAGATTATTTAGGTTGAGGCAAAAGGCCTGCAGTCTGTTGTGAGCTACACCACACTCTCTCGGTTGGCCGACACCAGGACAGCCCTGCGGCAGATGGGGCAAGTTGAGTTTTCAGAGAGCCAGCGATCAATGCAGTGCACATGATACTCATGAGAGCAGGGTAGTTTACGTAGCTTGTTACCTTCTGCATACTCTGTTATGCAGACGCTGCAAGTTTTCAAGGCATCATTCTCGCCAAAGTTGCGCATGGAGAGGTTGTCAATCTGCTCTTTAGTAAGCCCCTGGGGCTGGTCCTCATCATCATCATTTAGAAGGAAGAAGTGGGCGAGTCGCAGGAAGGGCAGTGAGCTGGGCTCCTCTAAGCTGATAGCTGGTCTAGGTCGAGCCCTGCCACCAGATGCTGGCGGAGCCGTGGCAAGTCCCTCAACCATATCAGTCTCAACTGTCCTTGCTCTGACTCCAGCAGCTGCAGGCGGCTCATCAGCATCGGCAGCAGGAGCCGAAACAGCAGCAGGAGTAGCTTCTGGGTTGTTGAGGGTTTCACCCAGATCCGAAGGTGTGCTGGCTCCACGGTTTGAATCTGAAGAGTCAGAGTCTGAATCCATGAGGTAGCCAAGTTCACCAAAACCAGTCATAATCTGCCTAATCATAGACTGGAGAGCCATTGATGTGGCCTCTCCCAAACCTGCATCAGAGATTCTTCGAATAGGGATGCGAATAGTGCTGACGTAGGTCCTCACACCAGCACGCTCAGAGCGTGAGAAAGTCCTACGAAATCCGCCACGCTCACTTTCATAAAGAAATGTGTTGTTTGAGTTCTGGGAGCGTGAGCGGGTACGACTGGCAATGCTGTCTCTTTGCCGATATTCGCCTGGACGCACACGACGCACCTGGAGATCTAGCATAATAGTAGGTGGACGGCGTCCTGCTGCACCACCCTCTCCCCCAGCAGCCTCTCCTTCCTGAGATTCAACATTTTGGACCTCTGGGACAGATTCGGCACCTGCCCTAGATGGCGGAACATCACTGTCAGCTGTGCTTTGCCTGGAAAGAACATGCTGTCGAGTCCGTGAACTGCCCTCTACTTGAGGCAGAGGGGGAGAACTGGTAGCAGGGGTAGGGACTTGAGAGTTGAGAGCCGGACGTGGATTAGGGAGACCATCCAGCTGATCCAAGCTCAGAGGGGAACGGCTCCTGGCTGTACGCGCCCTTGTCCTGCGTGGTTCTGGACTTCGGCTTCGGGGTCTCCTTTGACCTCTGCGTGGAGAAAGAGAAAGTGGGGGTTGTACTGGCAAGGCAGCAGGTGAGCTGGGAGATTCTTCTAAAATCTCTTGAGAAACAACCTCTTCTAGCTCAGGCTCTGGCTCCACTATGACAGCCAACTCCTCTACAACTGGTTCTTCCACCACTTCTGTCTCCATGGGGACCTGAGGTTCAGCACTTGCTACTACTTCTTGTTCTTGACCCTCTGGAGACTCTTGCTCCCCTTCGGCAGCTGCCTGCTGTTCGGCCAGGTTACGGTTCACGCTGATTTCAAGGCTGAAACGAAAATCGCCACTGTTTGGGTTGGTCTGGCTTACTGCTCGCCATGACTGGTTTCCACGATGTCCAGTTCTGGTTGTATTGCCGGTGCGTCTCACTGTGTTTAGCCAGTCCAGGAGACTATCTCCACCGGCAGGATCCTCTGAGCTTTCTGGTTGTACTGAAACACAGCAGAAATAACAAGTGAGAAATCATATCTGATTGTGACATTAAATCACAGTCAAAAAAAGAAAAATGTCAAACTTACCAACTGGCTCTTCTCCAACTTCAGTACTAGGGGTGTTGTTATTTGGCTGTTCTGGACCATCTTTGATTTGCTGAAGTCTATTAAATAGCTCATCCTCCGTTACCTCTCCTTAAAGAAACATTACAAAACAGGACCAAGTCTGGTATTAAAGAAAGAAGAAATACTCTCACTGATCCACATATTACTTTCAAATGACATGTTTAATTCCTCTTCACAAGTCTGACAGCCAGCAATTGCTGGGTGAAAAACTAAGCCGGTGGCTGGGAAGAATTGACAGTTGTACTTCCTACAATGAGAACACACATGTTCTGATACAGAGAAAGTGTTAAAATCGCTTGAGTGAAACTGCTCAGCTATACATCTGGCAGGTAGGAGAACTATGGTAAAACAAATGCAAAAATATTAAATAGGTCTAAAAAAAAGAACAGAAAATAACCATGGTTTAATTTCTGTGATATGTTGGCCCATAGATCTGTTTGGTTGTCTTTAAACACATCAACAGGACAATACTGAAAACCTCCAGACTTACCAGGGCATGCCACTGTCCATTCATTGCCCTCTCCTTGCAGGGTGCTCCGCTAAAGGACGTTCCAAACTTACATTCCCCCTGCCACTGTCCTGGGACAGAAATGGATTGGGGGTCTTCAGTAGTCTGCAGGCTTTTGCATTTTGAGCAGTGACAAATCCAAAATTCGAGGCATCTATGCTTAACTTTTATTGTTACTTCTCTTCCTACTGGGCATGTATGAATTGTGAGAATATGAAAGGAGAACATTGATTTTATCAATAGGTAAAAGATCAAATGTTTATATTTATTGAAATTTTGAACTTTGGACTAATGATGACAATGTATTTATTTAAAGAGGCAAGAAAATATAAGTAAAACTAAATAAAAAATGACTGAGTACCATCTTCTGCTCACACTTAGGACAGCTGTTGAAACATTCTGTCAGGCATCCGACTTTGTTTTATTTTAATTCACTCTGAATACCTACTAGGAGCTGAATAACAATACCCAGGCCTACCTGTTTCTAAATGACACAAATTACCCTTTGAGTTGCTTAAAATCATAAAAATGCTTCCCCCCCCCCATAACCCAAAGATTACTTTCACAAACATTACTAGTGCAATTATATTGAATGCTTATTACCTGGGGTTCCCAAGAGATTGTTGTCTCTCATGAGCCGATAGTCCTCATCACTGAGATTGTTGACAAACTGATAGAAGGCCTCCTCCCTGTCCAGGCGGTCCAGCTGCCTTCTGCGCTGCGACTCGGGCTGGTCACTGCCACTCTGCTCCGAACTGTCAGACCCCTCCATTGACTCAGAAGGGAGGGAGATCGAGGGACGTTCTCCAATCTTCAGCGAGATCCAGCTGCTGCATCAGAGACAAAGACAGCTGTAGATCAACAATAGACAGATGCACCGAGTACATTTGACTCTGCATCCAATCAAATTGGGTTACAGTAGTTTGACTGCTTCCCTTTTAGTATGCAAAAAAGAAAATCAAAACCAAATACACATTTCTTTTGATTTAACATCTTTAAATGTGCTTTAGCGTCAGCCAGGGGGAGAAAACTGGGGTCAAAACACAGCATCACAACCCAACACAGAATCATAAGGGGAAATCAACCCAGTAACTAATGTTGACACGTTTAAAATCCACTGATTAACAAGGAAACCAAAGACTAACAACATATGCAACACTGGGTAGTTGAGACTCTGTGTTTACAGTAACGTACAGTGGACTATTCCTCAGCGTGGTAAAAACAACAATACGGCTGTTTAATAGTCATAATTAAAGTGAATAGTTTGATATGGAGTGTGTTTCAGGATCCCTTTGGAAAACAGTATTGGTCAAAGTCGGGATAAAAACAAAATGGCATCATCTAGCTTAGCCTGCGTTAGCTAGCAGGACATTAGCATCGTACACGGTTGCTAACGCTGTCCACTCTGAATATTGCTGACTGTACATGAGACCTGTATTTGCGGTGAGATTTGATCGAGTCTAACTGAACAGCGTCTTAAAACAGGCTCGTGAAAGGACCAAACAAACCCAATTGTGTAAAGCTCACAGACACCGCTACAGTGAGCTAGCTTCCATGTTCACCCATAGCCGAGTGGCTAACCTCATTCACTACCAACGAGAAACCCAGCGTTAGCTAACGGTAGCTTAGCTAGTAACTTCTTGATGAGAGTCCCCCGGCAACATTACCTTGACGTAAACACACAATTAGCCCAAATATAGCGGACGTCAGGATCCAATCATTGAAAAGTCCCAACTACAACACGAGGGTGTCATTAAAAATACATCACAGTTAGCACCACCGCAAGCTAACTTAGCAAACGATGTCAATTAATGACGTTACGGGCAGTGCGTTAGCAGCAAACAGCTAAAAGTAGCTAGCGGATGAAAATAAAGGCCATCAGGATGAATACACCGCTGACACCGACACACTACCTGTTCACTGATGTTCGGATGTGATCGCACGGCCCAGTTGTTCTTCTGCCACTCTATGAAAAACGCTCGAATGTTGAGCTAAGTGCGATTTCAGGATTCCATTTTCTTTCTTTTCGAAAAGCTTCAATGATCTTCCGGAAACCGACGAAGTCCACACGCACTTCCCCCCGGGTTCAGTCTGGCAGGCAGACACGGGCACGGCACCAATCCTGGCTCGCGAACTCAGGCTGAGCTGTCTGAGCGGCGGCCAATCGCAGCGAAGGAGGCGGGCCGAGCCACGTCACAGTGTCTACCTGGCAGACACCGCGCAGGGCAACAAAGTCAAAGCAATGCCTTCTCAGAACAGCAGCAGAAAGAAAAGGATGTTTGTTTTGGACGGTGCGACTCTGCTCAGCTACAGCGCCACGACGCGGTTGCAAATATAAATACTCCTACCTTCTGCAGAATCAGACTGGAAGACAAATATCTGTAAACCCCAGTGTCCTTAAATGGCCAACGTACATCATCGTTCCATGGCTTTAACAATACAATCTGTCTTATGCACATAATTTGGTCTGGTATTTATCCAGTAGCGTCCAAAGATTTATGTCACATCATAAACAGCAGCAGCTATATTATTAGTATTATAAAGTAGCCAATTATATCATTATCATAGTAGTATTTAGTCTGTTTTTGACCCTTTGTAGTCCAGCATGGTCAAAATTGAATGAAATATGACTATGATAATGGCATAGAAGAAATATCTGACTCTCATTATTAGATGGCAACGGAAGAAGTGCAATAGCTACAATCAAATTAATACTATTTCTGCATCCTAAATGTTTTATTTGATCTCACACTCTCACACCAGTGGTGTTAATGAATCAATGTCCCCTGATACGTCTCCAAAAGAGATGCACTTCATTTAAAGCATCTTCCTCTGCTTAACATGCATGTTCATGGACAGACAATTTAATCAGGTAAACAAAAAAATAAATAAAATAAGGTACTAAATGGATTAACCCCCAAAATGTTTGACAGAATTTTGGCAGATCATCCTAAAATGTATACAATTAAATGCTACACCTCCAAATCTATCTCTTGTCAATTCAATTCAAGTAACATTAATTGAAATGACAGTTTAGTGCAAAAAACTACTTTCTTCAAAGTTCAACTTCCAATAGTTTCAACAATGAAAAGAAATGTTGCAGAAATTATATATTTTCAAATTTTTTGGGACTATACAATTTGCAATGAGATGTCTCTTTGTCAGTTGTTGCAGCAACATGTATTGGTATTTTCAAACAAACTGTACTATATGAGCAAAAATATTTTTATGTGAATAGAAATTCAAGAAAATATTTTTGTACAAATAATTTAGGTATCAGGACAAAGGAAGTAGCTGTATCTGTATCTGAGATTAGCATATGCATAATACAGCATGGGACATATTATATTTGTAATGACATATTGAATTAAAATGAACTAAATTGGGATATCAATTTCAATTTACAAACACTATCACATAGTATTGTTAATTCTCACACAAAAACAAATGTTAAGGTCAAACTAGGTCATAACATCCAACTCATCTGTAGAATTCATAAACAACATTATACCTCTAAAATGAAATGAACAAAAAAATTGGAACTATAGATTTTTAGAGGGAGAAACACTGCAGGCTGATAGCAGGCCCTGGAAGTTTGAGTGGGTGGAGGTGGGACAGTATTGATTCATCAGCATGTCAGTAGAGACACAGTCGTGACCCCTGAGCTGTGTGTGTGTGTGTGGGGGGGGGGGGCATCTGCTCACAGGCTGTTTTTAAACCAAACCTGCAAGAAATTAACCTTGTAACTACAGTTACAGCAATCACAGAGATGTTTTCATGAAAATGACTTAATTCCCCAATTTAATTAACACCCAGAAATACATAACCTTTCAGTGAAACCACAAGAGGCTAATGGGCTGGGGTTGAAAACCTCAGTAGTGCCTTAGAGCTATTGTTCTAAGGATTTATCGAGGATTACTACACCTCAATATTACTGGATTTTACACATCACATTTGCCTAAAAGCTTTGTATGTAAATACATGTTTTTCTTCAAATGTGCCAGCCAAACAAAAAATGTGTTTGAGTAATTGTGTTAGGTTCTCGTGATTTGACTCAATAAGTAACTATGTGCCTTCTTTACAAAACACTGCAGATATGTTGTGTTTTACTTTAGACTTTTCTCAGTAATGATAAAAAAACAAATGCATAAACAACTGTTCTACTGAGAGAGTCGCCTACGACTCTTAATGCAACGTGAACGCACACCGACAAAACAACTCGGAACAAACATAATAACCACAGGTGCACCTCATCCATCGCTGTAGACGATCCGTCTTATAATTTGCCTGCTCCCTTATCTGCTATGGGTGACTAGGGAACAAAAACAATGCTAATACCACCTGACAAATTTGGAGGCATACATCACAGGATCTGTTTATGGTCTGAGACAGTATCTCCAGCTCCAATTAAGCATGCCAGAATGAGTTGCAGTGTGGACCACTGCAGCCCAGCTCAGAGTTATGGATGAGCAGTCACTCCAGCAATGCCGGGCCCTGAGTGCTAATTAGATATGACATTAAAATAACATGAGCCAAAGCCAGACTTCCAGTGTAACAAATAGGGACAGGCTAATTGGAATTGTTGAAGTTGTATTTATGTTTACACGTTTTGTGAAAAGACCAGGCACTGAATACAGCAGATTATATTCTTCCTTATTCCTATCTCTGTGGCAGAGGGAGGGTATAATATGCCACTTACACCTCACTCCAGACATCTCAGTTAGCTGTTTGTAATATTAATTTAGCATTTTGTAGGATTAATTGTTATTTTGAATGGACTACATTTGTTTTCAAAGAAGCTAATAGTATGGAGATTTTATGCCGTAGTTACTGGCTACAGCAAGTCGTGGGCGGTAAAAAACACAACCCAACTCTCTTCAGAAAGCAGCATTCAAAATCTTATTTTAATTTGTATATTTACTCCATAAACATTATTACAAAACTCAGCAAGTTACCAATATTACATTATCACCATACAGGCTTGATCACAAATATTTAAAACCTTTGCAACAGTTACAACAAAACAAAAAACAAAATAATACTCAAATAATTTACATGAAAATCTATAAAACAGCAAATTGTTCACAAATTATATTTTTTTCTGAGTTTTCATGTTTTTTTTTCTTTGCTTATTTGTGTTTTGCACAGTAACACAACACTCTCACAACAAGATCATGGTCTTATTACAAAACTCCCAACAAAATGTAAATATTTCTAGTTTTCTGTTGATACTTTCATATTTTGGTTTTTAAAACCAGAAACTTGTCATTGTATATCCTTTCCACTGCCCACAGAGGCGCATAAAAGGTTACTCACACACACAAATACTTCACAGCACTTTCTAAGAAAAATATACACTTACAAAATATGTTACAAATTGGCACACAAAAAATATACAAGATTTTGTAGTGTCAAGAGTTCATTAAGATTCCTTCTGGTAACAACTCTAGACAGTATATATAAAGCTCGGTAATCTTTTAATGAAAAGAGCAAAAGTAATTCCAATCATTGTCAAAGAATCATGAAGTGAATACATCAAACATAACAGTATAATATACATTCATAAAGAGGGTTAGGTACCTAATCTATTTTGCATTTCTTTTTTTGTTAACTCTGGGAAAACAAAAAAACCAAAGACAAAAAAAAGACAAAAAAAAGGAAAGAACGAAAATAATTGTCAGCTTTCTTAGCACCATTAACATGAGGCAGCTCAACAGTGGCACATTTTGAAAACAAACAAAGAGAAAAAAACTATGAACTCAGAGAAGTACATTCAATTTGACAATAGGCAGAAATGAGAGAAGGCAGACTAAATGGGCTTGCAGCCCATGGAGCTTCCCATCAGCAGCTTGTCTTGGTCCTAACCCTGATACACTGGAGAAAAGAAACAAAGGATCATGGCAGAGAAGAGAGAGAGAAGAGACAGAGAAAGATTGATTATGAATGCTGCCATATGCAAGCAATCAGTTACCATCACGTGTGCGTCAGAATTACCATATCCAGTGTAACAAAGCCTGTTTTTAAATTAAGCTTCAGTTTGTCTGCATATCTCCATGCAGTCTCATGTTATACTGCTATATTTGTTAAATAATACTAAACTTTCAAAGATAAAATATAAGCCTATTGTTTAAGTGTATAATTGTAAAACCAGGTGCAATTTTTATCTTATAAAAACACTTTTATGGCAGATTAAACATGATTGTAAACTCCATTTTATTTTTGATTTATTTCTGGGCAGTGTTGAGGTGAATGATCCCCTAAGTTATTAATATAAATGGCGCAGGAATCCACTGGATCAGATCGTACCGATAGATTTCTTTTTTCAGAATTTTCCCCTTTATTGGCCTTGACTTTGACAATATTTTCTGCCAAATTAGTGATTATGATTATAAAAGACAACACAGAAAGGAAAGGTACCTTCAAAATTAGGTTAAATTTAGACATTATGAAACAGAATGGTCCAAAATAACCAGAGAAACAACTTATTGAGTATGGCAGCGTTAAGAAATAAATTACATGAGAATGTTAAGAAAACATTACTGTTTAAATTACCGTTTCAGGTAAGATAGAAGTAAGATTCCCAAGTGGAGCTAAAGACATGCTTTCCTTCATTTACAAGATTACTGATTCCATTTGTACTGAAAACTGCTTTCACATTCACATTAAATCTAACTGCAAAAATGTAATATCCATTCATGACTGATGCGTGCATCAGAATCTCAACGAGTAATAAACCACCTTGAATTTCCAGTACAAAATAGGTATTCAGTGAGGCGCTGCCTCTGACAAATGACAATAATTTCCTAGCTTACCCTCAAACATCTGCACTACACTCTCCTTGGTCCAGAGAAAGCTCATTTGAACATCTCTTTTTTCATCTTCTTCCTCTACAGTAGCCTTCAGAGCACATCTCCCCTTTGCCTCTCTTTTGTTGCTTCTCAGTGCCAGGCGATGTTGAGGTAAATTGAATTTGGCAAACAAAGTGGGGGAAACGAGGAGAATTCAGAGTCTTTCTGATTTGGTTTAGTGAGTGGTGGTGTACCACTGCCAGCTGTTGGTGCCTTTCATCGGAGGAGAGAGAAAAGTCCCAAATAAAGAATTCCTGTAGTGGCAAGTCTCTGTAAGGAGTCTCCAGCCCGAGCAGCCAATATTCCAATGGATAGAAAAGAGGAACAGCCAATATTCACACATATATAAGAGGTCATTTACACAGCATTGTTACTTTTGGCACATTGATTTTAAGATTATAATCATCTTTTTTTGCAAATATTGCATGTCCCTGTACAACAACATTGACAAAAATACTCTGAGGGTGGAGCTTTTATGAATTTGCAAGGCGTAAAAATGTAAATTTAGATAACCAGTTCCTCTAAACCCCAGACGAAAAAGAATAAAAGGAAAAAATGGGGAGTCATTCCAACTTGGAGGGAAAAAAAACATTGTCTGATATGTCGTCAATACAAAATGGTCCCATCTTGTGTTTTCAAGATGTCTTGGGCTTACATAGGGCTCATTAATTGAAGGTTTCCCTCTTGAAATGAGCCAGGCAGTGTATGAAGGACAGCAACAACAGGACATCCATATTCTGCATACAAAAACAGATGAGGAGGGGTGCGTAGATGTCACTCAATGCATTTGTGTATATAGCTACATCTTTAGGGAAAAAGGGGGAATAAATACATAATTCAGGGGAGATAGTTCTGCTGAGAAAATACAAAAACAAAATTTCTCAAAAAGGCGACAGAACTGTTTTCAAGGCTTATTCTCTTTTTTTTTTCAGACAAAAATAAAACCAAAAAACGACTATAAGAAGAACAAACAAAGCAGAAACAACAAAAGCAAGAAAAATGCAGCCATGGTCGTTTCAAATCTCAATCAAGCTTGACACAATCACTCAATAGGTAGTTTGCAAAGTACAAGAAGTTTTTCATGCAGATATTAATTTCATCTTCGGGGGGTTAAAAGGAATTGGGAGTAGTCAGGGGGAACGTAGTACTCATGCAGCTCTGGCATAGCGTCAGTGTAGGTATGCTTGGGAGGGAGGGCTGAGCAGGTAGTGGGGGGAAAGTGAGAGGGGGGTGCAACAGCAGCTGATAACAAAATATTACCTCAGTTTCTCAAAAGAGGTCATCAGTGCTATGTCCTTATTTGGGTCTCTCTCACCTCGCTTCCCCTTCAGTGTCTCAATCCGAGGGAACTTTGCACTGGTCTTGTGGCGGTACAGCTTTTTGTGCGCAGGCCCGGGGTTAATAAAGTTGGGTTTATCAAACATGTTACAGCCCAGTGCTAGCTGAGGGAATAAGGGATGAGAGGGGTTGAATTTGGCCTGGTTTTTTCCTCCCTTTCCCCCAGCCTTTCTGCCTCTCCCAGCCCCTGTGAGCACAGCTCCTTTTTTCTTCAGGTCCGCTTCTGTGCCTGCCAAGATTTTGAGGGTCTTTAGGTTGAGGCTATTGGCCTCGGAGGGCATACAGGCCTCCGACATGGGATTCCACAGTGGCTCAATGGAGGCCATCATGAACCTTTGGACCTCAGCCATGCCAGAGACAATGTTGGACAGGATATTGGAGGGCTCCTCGAATTCTCTCTGGTCGTCCCCCACCAGATTGTTGCTCTCTGACCAGCCGGGGCCAGACCAGTCCCCAGTGGTGCTACTGTCAGTCAGGCCTGTGGCACAACCACCTGCCTGGTTCTTTGCTGCCTTGCCCTCTAACATGGCCTTTATCTTTTTAGTGGAACGTGAGTTCTGTTTGGGCGTCTTTACCTTTTCTGACTTGGGAGCTCTGGGAGCCCGGACTTTCTTTGGGCTCTGTCCTGCAGCTGTCTGTTTGCAATTGCCTTTCCTCTTAGACTTTATGCTTTTCGCTCCAGTCAGCATCTCACCAGTCTGTTCATCAAATTCTGTAACACCCAGCTCCTTTTTATCTATACATAACACATTCTGATTGTTGAAGTTGTGCAGTGGAAACTGGCTGTCTTCCACCGTGTATGCATTTGCTGTGTGCTCTTGTTGCTGTATAACATCACAGTTCCACTTTACTTCCCTATTGCAGTCCATGGTCATATCATTAACATCCTGGTATTCTCCAACATTCCCCGATATCTTCATCTCACGCCCCACCACCTGCGGGGACAGGTTGGGGGTCTCAGGAGGGGACAGTTCTGACAGTGATGAGTGTCTAAACTTGTCAGGGGTAAAGTTGGAGATATCCAGTAGGTCTGAGGACTCCCTGAGTGGGGTAAGGGCATCCACACTCTGCTGAATCACCACTTTTGGACTGCAATGAGCTAAGAAGCTGTCTCGGCCCTCCTCCTCACCCTCTCGCTCACAAGACTTGAGGCTGAGGGAGCTGTAATTGCTAGAGGAGGCTGACAGAGAGCCCACTGAGTCATAGCTGACGAGCCTGCCATTGTCTGTGCACAAGGACCCTCTCTGGTATTGCACCTGGCCGTCCACACAGGCAGACTGACACACTTGCACATCTGCCCCGGGCTGCAGCCCAGCCTCAGTCAGGTAGCTCTTGTCATAAAGCAGCCTGTCAGCCTCAGGGCTCAGCTGGCTGTAGTTAGACACTGGCAGGTTTTCGTTCAGGGGCACGGCACCTGGGAAGTTGTTGGGTAAGATGGGAGTTTCAGGGGTCTCGGGCCCAAAGCTCTGGCTGTGACTTGCGCAGAGCTGCTGGTGCCACATCTGGGGGAAGCTGGGGCAGTTCTGTGGGGACTGCTGGAGCTCGGACTCAGAAGGAGGCGAGAGGACGCAGCTCTGAGCGAGCTGCAGAGAAGAAAACTGCTTCTCCTCTAGGGATAGCCCCAGAGGATACTGCTGCCTAGAGGACTGCTGGGGGAAATAAGAGATAGCTGCTCCGCCAGAGGAGTCTGTAGCATCTAACAGGGTCTGCAGGTAGCCTCCCGGGATGACAGGGACACCCGTCTCCACCTCCTCTGAGGAAGGAGCTTTATCAGGAGAGCAGGTGGACGTAACAAAGGAGAATTTCTCCTCAGATGTGTGAGCAGGGGCGGTATTGTCAGAAAAATGGGGTTTGACTGTAGTTGAGCTAATGCCTGCCTCTTCTAACCCAGCAGTCGGGTTCTCAATCTGTGCCGCAGCTACACAGGCATCCGTTTCATTTGTCACACTCCTCCCCTCCTCTCCTTCTGCCTCTTTCATTTTCTTGCTCCTCAGCCTTGCTTCGCTTTTGAATTTCCTTATCCTGACTGTTTTATTTCCTCCCAATCTCCTCCCCTCCCTCTCCTCCCTCTCCTGGGAGCGGCTCTTGGCTGTGACTGTGTGCGTGATGGAGCTTGTGTCTAATGTGACTGGGAGGCCTGGAGCTGCTATTATTCCCCCTACCATGGGGGTGGCCTCCTCTTTAGTGACACCTCCCTGGCCCTGATCAGAGAGAGCGGAGCCCTGTGCTGTTGCTGATTGTTCCACAGCATGAATCCTCTGAACCTTAAGCCTGTTTGCAATCTTGTATTTCCTTTTGGGATGACTAGAATTAAAAGGGCGATGATGGCGTCCGTTTAGATGAAAACTGCGTTGTTTTTTATCTCTGGCAGCCAGCTTAAGCTGTTCCTGTCTCTCTCTTTGCCTCTCTTGCCAGAAATCCTTCAGAGGAGCCAGTTTCTCATATTTGCTTACTGTGTCTGTGTTTAAGCTCACAGTAGCATCCAAAGGGTCTAACTTTCCCAGTTTCACTGACATGAGTCTCTCTCCTTTAAACCTGTTGATGATGATGTACTTGATGACCACGGGTGGTTCCTTGCGACAGGATTTCCGTCGTTTTTTGGGGCACCAGTCCACATCCTCCTCCTCTTTCTGACCAGCAGGAGCTTTCTCCTTTTTCTCAGCATTCTTCTCACTCTCGAGCGAGTCAACATCATATAAGTAATCATCGCTGTATCTAACCTTTCTCTTGGAGCGCAAGCCATAGTTCAGTGGGTTGGAGGGGCTGAGGAATCTTTTTGAGTGGCCTTTTTTAAATTTGCCCTCCTGCAGAGTGTCTGAGGAGGAGCCCGTGCAGGAGCTGTCATCACTGAATTCTCCCGACTCCTCCGTGGAATTGAAGTCCATTAAGTAATTGACTTTGGGAGTAGACATGGGTGAGCCTTGGGAGCCGTCGAGAGGGCTCCTACCACTGCAGTCCCCAGCTTTTCTTTCCTGTCCGGTCTCCAGGATGAGCTCATCAGTTTTGGGCTGAAGCTCCTCAGCACTCCTCCTCAGGACGCCCACTCCTTCCTCTTTCTTGGCACAGTTAGCCAGGACACTGGGGAAGAAGTTGAACTGTGTCTCCTCCTGGAGCACATTTGTTTTCTCCCTCATGTTGTCCTGGAAAGACTCATAACGAATCTTCAGCGAACAGACATCACTGCTTAAAGTTGAATCATCATCTTCATCATCAAAGAGGTTGTCCACGTCTTCCTCAGAGAAGAGGTTGACTGACAGTTCATTCTTAGAACAAAGGTCCAGCAGTTCCATCTTACTTTCGCTGATGAAGGACTCAAAGTAGCCCCAGTCCTGGCCGGCATTAGCCAACAGGACCTCCTCTCCGCTCACTTTGTCCAGTAAAAGTCCCTCATACAAGTTCTTAGTTGTTGCATCATCCTCTGCATCATCACAATCCTCCGTTGTTTTGTTTCCATCCACTCTCTTGCCCTCACCTGGGGCTTTCGGCAGAGGAAAGCTTAGTAGCTGGTCAGAGAGGAGCTGTTCTCCAAAGTGACTCACTGCCTCTCCTGCATGACTCAGGCACTGGATGCTGATGTTGTTAATGTCTGAGAAGTCCTCTCGGCTTTCATCCCCTATCCTTACACTTAGCCCAGTCTCTGTGTCTGGGCTAGTGTCAGGGTCAAGCGGTGGGTTCTGGATGGAATTGGGGTCAGTAGCATCACAGGTTTCAATGAAGCAGCCAAGGCAGGTGCGTGAAGGCTGAAGAAGACACTCCTCTGTCAGGGCAGACACAGTGCCAGGCTCCATCATTGTAGCTGACAGAGGAAGGGCAATGGGCAGCGGATGCGGAGTCTTCTGGGCGTCTCCCGCTGATCCCCAGGAGTTCACAGCGGGAGTGGGAAGTGAAGTGGGAGTGGGAGTGTGGTGAATTTGGGGGACTACAGTGGTAGAGTCATCGGAGGCAGGGCAGGGGGCTGCTGTCAGGCCAAGAGAGGGGTCAGTGCCAATGGGCAGGGGCAGGGGCAGGGGCAGGGGCAGGGGCAGGGGCAGGGGCAGGGGCAGGGGCAGGGGCAGGGGCAGGGGCAGGGGCAGGGTTGGCGGTGTAGGTGTGGTCCTCTGGTGTGTTGGACAGGCCTGCTGTGACGTCTCTGCAGCAGGTCGGGGTGAGGATGGAGGGAGAGCAGCATCAACGAGCCCGCACAGACTCAGATCACCACTCTGCTCACATGCCCCTGAGGGAAAAAATAAGAAAAGATCTCAATTCCTTCACGTCTTTGAACCATAAGTCAGAAGTTAAATTACATTGTTTTTGTTCTGTAGTTACACTGACATTTCTTCTGGGCTGCTGAAATGCAATTACAGTAAATTAACCCCCCAGAGCTCAAAGTGTCACTTTGTGATGCCAGCTTTAAACATTAATAAGTCAGTTTTGGTATTAGATTCAGTAAGAGGTATTAGCAATGTCAAGTTGGGTAATGACAACTTCCTACCCATTACAGTTTGATTTTCAGATGTGAAAGTCGAGACTGGGCAAGAGCTAACACGGCCATTATAAATTCACACCAAATTAGCTGTGGCTCAGGACATAGAGCGGCCGTCCACTAAGCATAAATTCGGCGGTTCGATCCCCCTTATTTCTGCCCCTGACGCCTGTGCCAGCACTGGATGATGTATGGGAAAGGGCGGATAACAAAACTGTATTGAAAAGCGTTTTGCGTGGTCATTTATAAGACTAGAAAAGTGCTGTATAAATACAGACCCATGAATCTCACACATCCTGTTAACGCGTGAAAGTGATAAAGAGCTGCTAGAAGTTCAGCAACATTCAACAAAATCATTAGCTTTATGATGCGCTTAGAGGCGCAGCACTGCAGCATTCTCAGAAACAAAAACTCCTGAAAGGGGGCCTCATCCACATGAGTGTAGAGCTGCTTTCAGACATGCACTGAACTCTGAATATTATAAATTATCCAGAGGGGCCGTGAGAATGTGAGAATGTGATTCAGTTGCTGCGAACCCTCTCTGGACCCGCCGGCCTTCTGGTAAAATGTCAGGAGAATGTCCAGGTGAGCCCTTGTGAGAATATGGCAGGATATTGTCCAAAGAATTCACCGCAAGCAGGGAGCATTGATGACGTTTCTAAAATGATACAGACATAAATGGGATGAGAGCAAAAGAATATAAAAAACTCAGAATGAACAAGAGGAACAACACACAAAGAAGATGCTGAAGAAAATGACAACATGGAAAGACAACGTGACGTAAGAGATTTCGGTGATGGTGATTTTGTCTGATCTGGACAATCTCCTGCAGCATTCTTTGTACGGTATGTGAGAGATAAAGATAAAAGTGATCAATGTCATTCCTTTGATTGTACAGTTATGTAACAGTTATTTCAATAGATAAAAGTTGTGAATGGTTTGAATTATCTTGTGTTCAATAAAGCTCTCATCCATGGAGAGAGTTGGAAAAGTCACTTCTAAAGTAGCAAACTAAAAATAATGTTAGTAAAGAAATCATCTCCTTGATAAAATCAATATACAACAACAACAGCACTGCGGTATTGTATGTTTTTCCTCACCGACACAAGAGCAGTAGATTAAAGTAATGCAGTCATATTGCTTTACCTCCCCCTCCTTTTAGCTTTTCATCTGTACAGACGCAGATGCAGCTCTTCTCTTAAGCAACAAGACACCCCAAATTTACACCGATTTCCAGCAACAGGCAGTGATGGCTAAAAGTGAAAGGTGATTTTCTAGAGGTCGATTGGGACGAGGTTTTAATCAGTTGAAGACATCCATCTGATGAGCAACAATCAAAACCCACAGAAGTGGGCTTGTAGCAGCAGGCAGATAGCTTTGTTTGCTCTGCATAATTAGATGACAGCAGAGGAGGCAGGTACGTACACATGGGACACGACAGGCCCATATGTTGGAGACTGTATAACCAATATCATCTACACCTGCCTCCCGCTACAGTCCCAAGCTGCTGCCTCGCGCATATTCTTTAAAACCATGCCAATAAAAAATTAAAACTGAAAAACAAACCACAGCAGTTAATATGTTCACTGAGGTTAACTAGCAAATTCCCCCCATTTTAGAATGAATGCGCCTAATCATTGCTGAGGTAATGATAAATTCTTGAGGGGAGGACAGCTTAAAAAAGAGTATTCAACATGGCTGTATTGGTGGCGAGTAAATCTCTGAACATGTTTATGATTCGAGAGTGATTTGACGAGGTAATTAAATTTCTGAGAGCGTGTCTCTGTGGGTTTTGCGGCCTGCAGACGCACTGGTGCAACCAGAACGCCTACTAAAAGCAAAGAACTTTGCTACTGTCATCCCTAATGAAGAAAACCTTCCCTCTTGCTCTCAGGAAACTGTTGCAACAACGTGTCAGAGGCTGCAGAAGCGACACTGCGAGGCGGTTGCCATCGGTTCCCTTCAATCTGCGAGCCAAAATGACCTCCGAGCAAAACATGTTACTGACACATGTTCTCTGTGGAGAGTCGGGACAGATATCCTATTCCACATTGGGTATACCGGCTACACTGTATTGTGTGGCTCTGAGTGTATACATTGCAAGACAACAATAACTAATAATTAATTCGATTTCTGGTATCTGAGTACTTAAAATCTACCAGTTCTCACATAAGACAAATATAAAGAATTGATAACGTCTCTTTCATTAACTCTACCAAAAAAGCAAGGACACAGATGGAGTAAGAGAAATAACACAAAATGGGAGAAATTAACCTCCTTTCTCGCCCCATGCTTGCATGAAACCTAAGCTGCCTCCTAATGTTGCCAAAAGATTGTTCAAAATTGCTGTGAAACATTAAACTCATATTGAGAAATGTGTTTCCTCAGGGTTTATAATGGATTAACAATCTATCCTATCCCATGTGTGCGTGCATGCAATTTTTCTGCTGTGTGTGTGTGTGTGTGTGTGTGTGTGTGTGTGTGTGTGTGTGTGTGTGTGTGTGTGTGTGTGTGTGTGTGTGTGTGTGTGTGTGAGATAGAGTGCGAGTATTGGCTGGGGGGTATAGTGTTATCGAGAGGCCATCTGTCTCCAGCTGGACCATTAGCTCTTCAGCTGTTCAGAATGTGCCACAGATCAGTCAGTCAGACAGGTACACAACCACAAACACACACATACACACTAGCTCTTACAGCGATGACTGTAGCTGACAAATTGAGTTTGACATTGGAGGTCAAAGGGGGAACGGCAGCCTCATATTAACTGATACAGTACAGCACAATGTCACTCCGACAAATGCAAACAAGATAAACATCCAAAACTCTCACTGCTGCCAGATTTCAATATCGTATCGTACAGAAAAAGCAGCTCATGTGCTAATAAATGGAAAACAAGCTTCATAGAGAGAGGCTGTCGCACCTTCTTAAGCCCATTGAGACAAATTATGATTCGTGAATATGGGCTATACAAATTAGATTTGATTGATTGATTGACTTTGAGATCACTCAAACTCTTTTCAAATTTCACAAGTGTGTTATCAGAAGACGTGCTCCTCGAATAGAAAGCGAGCCTGGATGTCACACAGCTCATGAAAGCTGGCATGGGCATCCACCAGTGAACATATGGAAGGACACCAGCTGCTGGCAGGTGGTGGTGATCTGCTGATCCCCAGCTCTGCCAAGTCCAGCCATGCTAGACAGCCCGACCACAGCCAAACTAGCCCATACCAGACCAGTTAGCGCTCGGAGCTCTCCCCCCAACCCACCACCATTCTCCAGCCATGATACTCGGGGCTCCGTCCACCTGAGGTAAGCCGCCCTGTGCCAGGCGGCGCCTGCAGGGAGGTGCCTGCAGGGAGACGAGCCCATGTGGAGGGACATGGTCATGGGCATGAGGAGAGAGACAAGTTGGCGTCTGTGGCCTCATCTATTAGTGTGTCAGACGCCACGCATGCACTCACAGCCACACGTGCACACATGCACATATACTCGTACTTTTTCCTCTCATCACTATACAAATAAGACAAACATAAAAAAAACACTGAAAGAAATGTCTATGATCTGCCTCTGCTACTAATATGATAAATTCCACATTTCCATTCCATGTGGCGGAAAGAATGAAAAAGCTCAATTATCATAATATAAAGTACAGTGCAAATGAAAACAGCTGACAGTCGCCTTTTTCTCCTTTTAATGGCTTTCTGAAATCATTCCTCTTTCCTCTTTCCTCATTCCCATCCCCTCTCCATCCTGTCTTCCTCCCTTTTTCTGGTCGCTATCTCCTTCCCTTCCAACTTCCCTGCTCCTCATCCCTGTTACACGGAGGCTTTTTCAGTGGCAAAACGCCGAGTTAGCCATTCTGCAGCTCAGCCACCCGGGGCATTCACTCATCCAGCTGGTGGGCCGGCCACAGAAGCCGCTTGCTACCTTTTGCTCCGACTCCACTATATGACAATTTGTGAATGGCGGCGGCTGCGGCGGTGGTTGTGGGGTAGAATCAATCCAGCCTGTACAGGATGTTCATAATAAGTGGTGAGTAACTGCAGCATGATTCATGGCCATCCTCCTCAGAGAGCTGCCCTATTCCTGCTCAATGGCGCCGCGTTCACCGTTCTCTTTTCTCCTGCTCTCTTTCTCCCTCCCTCTCTCTCTCTCTTTCCCTTTCACTGCCTCATAGGACCAGACTAGTGCTGGGGGATAATCTGTGTGATTCTCACAGTGGGAACCAGTCAGTCCCCACTGAGCCTGACCAGAGCTGAAACACTGAGATAACCCTCATCTAAGGATCAGTGGTGCTTGGCAGAGGTAAACTATAGGGGGCAGTAGGCAGTGGTTGAATGAGTCTTGGAAAATGCACAACAACAGTGAGGATTTTAGTCCAGTGAACAGAACGGACTGTACTGCAAATGTCCCCGGGCTAACTTTAACTTTTTTACATCATGGAGATATTAAGATGCATACTAAGATTTCACAGAAGGCAGCTAACAATACTTAAAAAACTTTACAAATAAATATGACTAAATGGTGTTACATTTATATAGTAATAGTATATACTACATACACTATATAATACTGCATCTTATTACACTTCATTGAAATTATTCCGATTCAATATAAAAAGTGCATACCATTTTTATACTTATATTGATATTGTATTACATACCTGCCTATATACTTATAACAGCCTATATATATACTGTATATATAAGTCTATTTCAATATAAGCTACATAATGGGCAAATACAGTATACATCCTCGTACCATCATCCTGTGACACTGCACTTTACTCAAGTACATCTCTCTATAAATACATTTAAAAAAGTTATAGTATGTACGTATTCTCTATATTTTTATAAAATGTTATCCTTTATTCATATTTGTGGTCTACCTACTTCTGACTATCTGCTGCTGTAACAAGTGAATCTTCCTGGTTTGGGATCAATAAATCGTATCTTTTCTTATCTTACATTGAAACCTTCATTTGTCTGTGCTAATAAACGTGAGTGAGTGCATGGGAAAGAATTAATTGCAGCATCCTCTTTCACAGTTTCACCTTTTTTATGCTAAAAGGTAGATTTCTGAGATGTGAAAGCATCAGGAGAGAGGATTAACAATAGCGTAAAAAGGCTTCATCCAATGTTTCTTTTCCATTTTTCCTTTTTTTTTTAAAGACAGGATGTGTTTCACCTTCTCCTGTATCTTTTCAAAGAGCTCAGAGAACTCAGAGTGAAAAGCTAATTCTAGACAGCTACTTCAAATTGCAGTTTAAAAGTTTTAAATCTGTTATAAAGCTTTCATTTATTCTAATGAATGCTTGATTACATTTTTTTCCTCATAGGTCAACACCTGAGTCTCAAAGCATATTTTTCAAAGAATTAAAAAGAAAAAATTGCATTTTCATCTGCGTGGCTTAATTTGAAAAAAGCCCTTTATATGGATTTAACGTCATGCTTTTGATCAATCAAATACATTTATACATATACTCTGAAAAGTGAACAGTTTTCACCTGTGTTCTCCAATACGTTTGCATTCTCTGGTTCTGAAGTCTTCACAATCAATGTGAGACCGCTGTCTGTTAACACATCCATCAATACGACTCAGCGCTGCACCTCCTACGCATCATTTTGACTGTCCCACCTGTTGAAAGAGAGAGCCAGGGAGAAACAGAGGGGACGGGGGAGAGAGAGAGAGAGAAGAGACGTTAGCACGAAGGGAATCGTTAATGGGTGACTGCCACATGTCAAATGCGGAATAAAATTAACAGAGTTAGATTTCATTACAACAAAGACACAACACTAGACATGGGGACAAACACACTGTTGCAGTAAAAGCAGAAAAAGCTCCAGACATAATAGAGCCATCGAACAAGCCCTCGTTGCACCAAACAATCCCTAACTTCTCCTGCGTATCACCGATTTGTGTCTAAATTTAATTCAAACTTTGTCAACCAAGAGAGTACACAAAGAATCACAGCCGAGATCACTATGGCAACTGTATGCCATACTATCCTATTTTAAGCTTCATTTAACATTTATAGAAGAGTTGTTAACCTATGCGAACCTGACATAGGCAGCTCTGAGCATATTTGTTTATTGTAATTAGCCGACTCCCTCCCTTCTGTGCACCTCGGCGGCATGAAAACCCACCCGGCTCAAAGAAGAGAGATTAAAGAGATGTGACTGAGGCGGTGACAGCAAACTGTGAACACTAACAATAGTTTTTACTGTAGCGAGTGATTGTGAAAGTGGGGGTGGGTATGATGGAGTGCATATGTGGCAGGATGCAGTGCAGGTACAATGTAATACAAAGCAATGCGTTAAAAGGCTGAGAGAGAGAAGAGGGGTTGAAGTTTGTCAGCCTGTTGAAATTGGGTGGGGTGGCACAGGGAAGGCAAAGCACATTATACGTGTGATTCCTAAGTGTGATTCCTGAAATAATAATGATGCTACGAGCGACTATGGGCCAGTAAATGATGAAGATTTGATGCTGTGGCCTCCCGCCTGTTTATATTGTTTTCTTTCTTTCGGCTGCTGCAGTCCTTCTCTGAAGGAGTGGTGCTGCAGGATGACAAATGAGCCAGGGGAGGGGATCTAATAACATGATCTCCTTGTGGTGTGAAAGGGGTTGCTGGGAGATTAAGACAGACGGCAGACAATAAGACAAAGGTAGTGTGCCGCTGACTACAAACAACTGCCATCTCTTTCATCCTATTGCTTCTAAATGTCATTAGCTGCTCGCTGACCTGAGCGGGAGAGCTACCTGAAGGGAGCCCCTGCTTCAGCTTATAGTTGCAGACACACCGGCTCAGTGGGTAATTACCTCATGAGCCATCACATCTGCTCATGTGTGCAGCAGGTACAGGGACCCTGTAGATAGACCCAGCCGGAACCTGCTCTTCTCCTCACAGAGAGGCGCTATTACTCCTGAAGCCGGAACCCAACTAAGAGATGGTTTTTGAGGTCATGTTGTACCATTTCAACACACTGAGAAACCGAAAGTCTACATCTGGCAATAAAGACATCTATTTTGACAAAGCATTAACTGGAATTGGATATCTCCTCCTGAACTGGCTGACCCAGATGAGCTAGGCCCGGCCTCATCAATGCAACAATCCCAAGGACTCCGAGGAATAACAGAGTCACAGCAGCACCCTATTAAAAATAGGCTGTAGCCACCGAGCAGTGTGTCACCGGAGTGGCAGTGACACAACACACAGCTGGGCTGCTGGTCAGGCTACAGAGGTCCTGCCAGAGCTCAGCGCCTAGAGCTGCTTGTGGTTGTGTAGCAAGGTCTCTGCATGTGTGTGTGTGTGTGTGTGTGTGTGTGTGTGTGTTTATGCCCAATTGCATGTGTGTTAGACAAAGCCCCAAGGCTGAGGATCCACAGCATCAGCATCCACTGGCAGAAGCTGCACATACAATCACATGAGGAGGAGAGATGGAGGGAGACCGCGAGAGAGAACGAAAGCCGGGAATTTCACAACACTCCCAACACCCCCTCCCGCCAGCCAGCTCCAGCGCCTCAAATGTGTTTATTTTCCACATTATTCACGTTTCTCCTGTATGCTCCCCCATCTCTCCCTCCCCTCACCATCTCCACCACTCTGTCAAGACCTGACGAGAGGCCATTTCAATAATGAAGATGGACTTACTGCAATAGAGAGTGCACATAAATTGGAGCTACAGCCAACAAGCATGTCCAATTTGCCAAGCGGTTAAGCCTGATGTCTGGGTGCAGCTTTAAGAGAGCGCCGCGGCTGCCATCAACGGGTTTGCGGCGACCTGATTCATCCATCCACATCATTAATACTTCACAGAGGGCACCACCATTTAACTCTGCTGCAGGAAACCGCTCTTTAAACACCACACATTAGGGCACGTAATCACTGTGCACTCATTTCTGGGGCATTCAGCAGGTGTAGGGAAATAGCTCGTACTTCTGACCCCTCCATTGTTCTTGCATGTGCGCCGGGTTCTTTGCACGGAGCGAAAGAGAAACAGAGACAAAGAGCAGAGAGTGGGAAAAAGCCAAACAAAGTAATTAGGATTTGATTTATCCTTTTAAACCCTCCTCCACACACCATGTGTTAATGTGCAAGCTGGATAACAAGATAAGAACATGTTTACTCGTGCTATATGGAACTTATCAGCACCACAATCAAATTCCTGCAAGCCTCCTTCCGGGTCCTCGTTTCACTGCATTTCTCTTCGATTCGATTGCATTTCTCTCCAATGAAGCGGCTACAGGAGGGATGGCTGGAGTGGGATCGTTTAAAATACTAAGCAAGGTCTCACAGCAGTAGCATATGTAGGTACAAAAGGCTCATTGTGTCAACGTAGGGAGACAGTCAGGGGCCAAGGAAAAGATCCCCAACAGCCGAGCTCTCAAAGAGGGCAGAGCGCCACAGGGAACACTGGTCCAAACAGACAGCGCTGAAATGGCGACTCCGCTTTTCAGCACAGGTATAGGGTTTCAGAGCAGGTCCACCGGTTGGCTGCAGAAAGACTAAGCAATCTGCCTCACACGCAACTCACAGTAACACTCTTCAGCCTGTGAACCTGCAGCAGTACAGGAGAGAGAAGAACAGATCAAATACATGCACAGGCGCCGAGTAAGTCTAATGGCAACGTCAAACTTTTTCTAGGGAATCTAAAGCTGCTTTCAGACATACACCGAACCCCCGGAAAATCTCCTTACATCCTCCGGAGGGCCTGTATGAGTAGAGTTTCTCCTGCCAGCCCACTAGTAAAAACTCCGGAGAATGTCAGAATTCACAGTGAGCGAATGTTGATGACGACTCTAACATGCAAGGCCACAAGTGAAAAAAAAAGAAGAAAACAAATATCTCATGATAAAAAAGCATTGGCATACACAAAGAAGACACAAAATGATGCTGAACCCCCCCTATTGCCCCCTAATGGATGCTAATTGTAAGTCGCTTTGGATAAAAGCATGTAATGTAAAGCACAGTGTGAAGTTGTTTGTATGAGTATTTTGCAAAGGCTGCAGGCAGCAAAACGACAAAGCAAAAAATTAACCCATTCCACATAGGCATGTTTTGAATGGGCACTGCACTAGTAATTATAAATATTATAGAGCAGAACTTTTTATAGACACATATTAGCAGGTAGGAACTTGTCTTTCAGCCTAAAGGTCAGAATTTCTATGTTTGGGAGGAAAACTTCCACTGAAAAATGCACAGCGAATGTGAAGGTCTGAGATCCTTATAGTAGAATAAGGTGTCTTTAATGTCGAGCACATTTTACACATGCCGAGGTCTCTGAATTCAACTTGTTCTACTGTTGTGAGGAGGGTAATTTCTTCAACACCCATAGACAAGCTGCAGATTCAAGGGCAGTACTATAATGGAGAGGGAACATGCAAACTCCACAAAAAAGACCTCTGCTGTCTGGAGATCAGACAACAAAGCTGCCCACTGATCCATCATGCCACTTCATTTGTTTCTTCGTCCCCGTCAGTGACTAATTGTTGAGATTCTCTTGTTAGTATATCAGCGGGCCACAGACCTCTTGCGTAGCCCTCTACGTCTTTTACGTCTTTGTTTCCTAGTTGCTGCAGAAGAGACATTAACTGTCTTTCTTCTTCTCTCTCACAAAGATAAAGAGTTCTGTCGACGGCTCATCAGGTCAGGACAGTTCAACACTTGTCCTTGCAACAGAGCTCTCCTCTTCTGACTCACCAAGCCAACCACAAAGCTGCAGCACTGTCTCTGGCAGATCCCATCAAACACTTTGCATCACCTCAGCAGTTGTAGTTAGGGCTGGTTAATACAGCTTTTTCTATATCAATTTGCTATATCTCAAGAAGTCATACGTCAGGAATACATCGAACTGACCTCTACTTATGTAAAACACAAACTTAAACCTGTCTTAATAGTTGTGGCCACTTGAGGGCAGCGAAACAATCTATAAAACACATGCTTATATATTGTTTGTTACCTTATGGAGTTGATATGTTGCTCAAGTTAGCAACAAGCTGCATGTCAAATACCTTGTGCAGATATGGAGCATGATTAGTATGTATTTAAAGTCATGCTTGTGTTGATGAACATTTCCAATATTCACTCTTTTTGCTTAGTTTTGTTCATCACCAACTCCTAAGGGATAATAATCTGACTCTTTAAATGTTAACACTGGGCTGCTAGTGTCAGTCATCAAAGCCAAGTCAGATTTTCAATGTATATATCTGTAAATATCAAGTTCTTTGATGCGATGCTTGCACCAAGCACAACACTAATGGTAAAATATTGTTTCTTGCAAGCCTACATAGGCATCTTATTATCTTAATGTTGATTTTGAACATTTCCAATAAGGTGGCTACAGTTTTAGTCACATTCATCCCAACCCCAGCCCCTGACCTAAATGGTTCTTGGTTCCAGACCAGCTGGTCTTTGGCTGTCGAAATGTGATGAATCGGTTAGAGATTAGGCACCGAATCCAAACAGGCCCTGTACATCCACCACCTATTCACTAAATGCTGCTGTTTGGTGCTGGGCAAGAAACAAAAAAACCTAAGTTAACAGACATTGTACATTTCCCTGGAGCTGAGGTGAATTGTCGAGATGGGGTTCCTCACTATCACTGACCCATTTCAATACACACACATGATTATAGCGGCCTTAAATTATAATTTTTTTCTTTGCTCCGACTTACTAAGAGTCATTTGGACAACATCATTTTAAAACAGAATTCTATACAATTCAGGAACTTAACAATAACAGTCAATTAATGATAATACTTAATCACGTTATTTATGATTTGTAAACCTCTTTGTAATCTGAAAACAACTTTACAGAAATAAAATCAATGTTTTAAAAATGTAGAAGAGAACAACAGCACCTGATTGAAGTGCTGGCTGAGTGAATCAGGAACATAACACATCTCAAGTTTGTAGGTATTTCATGAATCTTGACTGTGTTTTTGTTTCTCAACACAAAGCTTCAATTGACTGACTCGGCCATGAAGATTACTACAGCTGAAGACAAATCTCAATGATTTTGTCTCTGACCTATGACGAGAGGGAGAGGGAGAAAAAAAAAACCAACATCCTTATCTGTATATCTTAATTCAACGGTGCCTTCTACAGCTGCGTCTGGTACTGTACACCTTCTCTGCCAGATGTTTGCTGCTGTATTTGATCAAACCTCCACACCTGAAATCCCTGACATGGCCCCGGTGATGGCAGAGATATGGAATATGCTTGAGATAATCATCGTCAATCACGGGCGGCTGAGGAGCCCGGGAAGCATCTAATAGGGAGAGATTCAGTATGAATTGGGATTATAGAGCTTGATTCTTATCAGCACAACCTGCAGATCCAGACCGCGACAATTGTAACCACCGTCACCTACAAGGCCTCACAGCTGCCGCAGAGTGAAGGTGCTGGCCTCATATAGTGTTTTTCTCAGGGGGCTTCTCGGCCTATTAGTATTTTGCTCTTAATGAGATCGTAGCACTGGTGAGATATAGTATGTGACTGACACTCCTCTCAGGATTTAATCAGCTCAGTATGTGGCTTCGGAGACGACTCTCTCATCTGCTTTCACTTATCTCTCAGCATAAATCTGATGACATTTTTTCAGTTTAATGTCAAATTAAAGGAGGATTTCACCACCTCATTTGTGGAGATCTTGTCAATGGTCTTTGAATATTGTTACGAACTGGATCAATGGTTATGTCTTGTGAATCACACACGATGCAAATGAGGCATTTTGGTCATGTGATAACAGGAAAAATCAAAATTTCCTGCCAATTCTCTAAAAGCTGCAGCCAAGATCTATAATAAACCTTCAACCTCAAGGATTCTCCAGTACGTCAATATTGAAAAATGATCCTTATATGACCATTAAGGCATAAGAAACTATCTATCTATCTAAAACTTTCTATGCTAAGCTAATATTTGATGCATGTTTTGGATTGGTAGAATTAGGATAAACAAGATCAAGACGGTAACTACTTACAAATTAAACAAAATAAAAGTTCAAACAAAAAAAAAATCCCAAAGTTCCCAAATTCTTTTTGTTAAAACATTAAATATCATATGATAAACTGGCAGCAAATAAAGTGCAACTTATGTCTCCCGTCCACCAGCTAACAAGTCAGAACAAGGGACAATACTATAACGACACATGTAATATTATTTTATGAGGATGTAATTGGATTGGACTGGAGAGTATTGGATAATTTGTGCTGTATTAAATTACATTTTTGGTTCTGTCTCTTCACAATGACAGTATTTATGGCAAAGAGTAACAATTACACAAAACTGCATTACAATTATAGCCCTATTTCACAGGTGTTGGTGTAATTGCATCATTATGATTATATTTTAGTATTTTTAATTTGAATCCCCCAATTCAGGTCTGTTTATTTGTTAGCTATTAATCATTGAACAGATGTAAATTACATTTCCTTTCCTCAGCGCCTTGTCAAAACTGTGAGACACTGGTGCTTTAAACATATAACGTATAAAATATTTCTTAAATGATGCCCCTGCAGTGCATTTATATCATTTATCAATTCAGTCAACTGCAGCAGCTGTTCAGATTAAGAAGATTGAAGATGCCGAACTATGTTTGTTGTTATCAGTTTGTCATCATGAAATATATAAATGAATTGTTAGATTAGTAATACTAAAGTTATCTTTATATACAATGGGACTAAGCTGGTTAAATACATGCTGCAAACTAAAGACATAATACAAGAGGGTACAACATGTAATGAATAATCAATTCATGTAGATTTCTTGTCCAGTGCAGAAACATGCTGTATGACATCTGACTTTTAAATTGCAATATACGAACTGATAACTATGTCTGTTTCTCTGTTTATCATTGCACAGGCTGAGCTCTTCAGCAGCGAGGAGAAGAGGACAGAGAGAGAGATAAGAGGAGAGAACTAAGCGGAGGGAAGGTCAAGAACGAGAAGAGAGACAGACGATTACAATACATCACTGTGTGCCTCCAGAGGCTGCTGCTGCTGCAGCATGTGTTTACAGTGCTGCTTCATTCATACCTGCACAGATGATCAGTCAAAACAAGGCTCCTGCCTAAATAATAAAAAAAAGATTCTCGATGGGGATGGGGTCCTGCCGGTGAATGGCAGAGAGAAGAATGGCAATAAGGCAGCCAGTAGGCGAGGTGTTAAAAGTTGATTAGGTTGTTAAAGGTCACATAGTCAGGCCTCATCAGCCGTCCCAATGGAGCACGAGAAGCAGCTCAGGGCCTCAGCACTGCCGCTAATGAGACAGAAGCAATGGCATCCTCACTAACACATGGATATATCCTGCTCCCATGTACAGATATCTTCTCATGGTACATGAAAGAACACGGCAGTACCCAGTGAATGTGATGACATTAACAAAAATACATCTTAACTTGCCTGAGGTTGCTATAACAAGCCAAGAACACCCAGAGCATGAGGAAATCTGGGTGAGGCATGTAAAGCTAAATTATTTGATCGCAGATATTGGAAATGCGCTGGATGTTCATACATTCTTTTAACACAAAACACACATCCTCACACGCACACGCACACACAAGAGGCCATAAACTTTCAAATTACAGATTCATTTGCTCATTTGAGCAAATCTATGTTTGGTCCATCCACTGCTCATGAAGGGTTAGTCTTATGAAACCATTGCGTATTTAATGAGCCTCTGCACACAAGCTCACACACATACACACACAAACACACACACACACACACACACACACACACACACACACACACACACACACACACACACACACACACACACACACACACACACACACACACACACACACAGCGCTCCCACTCAGTACAGTTAAAAAGATGCTGATGTATGAGTAAGTGCGGATAAATACAGAAGATGCATCCACCCCCCAGACACACGGAGCCAAAACTACTGATCATGACCAACCCTACAAACTCCTGACTGATACACACAAAGCCACTCACACATACTGGCGTCACATGCATCAAATAATCTCGACTGCAGCAGTGAAGAAAGGTCAGCCATCAGATACATAATTATCATAATTCCAACAGGTGCATTTATTAGGGCTACGCTTCGTTTGCTTTGCCGAATCTAAATCAGGCTGGGTGTGTGTGTGTGTGGGCGTGGGGGGGAGGGCAACTACACCGCAGTGATCAGTGCGAATACAGTGTCATAATGTCCTGCAGGTTTACACGCCTGCCAAGGCACTCAGTCAATGCCTGTTTCTGCCACAACAATGCCTGTCAGACACATTATGCGTTGAAGTGATCAATATTTTGTATTACCACCACTTTGTTCTACCTCTCTCGCATGCGCTCAAGAATAATTGACATTTATGCCATTTTCAGGGCCACCGCTTTTCTTTTCCTCAGAATGTGTGTGTGTGTGTGTGTGTGTGTGTGTGTGTGTGTGTGTGTGTGTGTGTGTGTGTGTGTGTGTGTGTGTGTGTGTGTGTGTGTGTGTGTGTGGATGTGTGTTCCTTACTTCAAATGAACATGTGGAGGCATTTGGCTCAGGTTGTGTCTTTGACAGTTGTCAAGGAGTCTGACTTTCACTCTGCAGGCGTGTGTTTGTGTTCAATATTGTGTATATATACTGTGCGCGCGCGCGTGTGTGTGTGCGAGTGTGTGCATGCTGCGCTTGTCTGTTTGTGGAAGAACTTAAAGTCCATCAAAATGAGAAGACCTTCGAGGTGAGGCTGGATCACAGGGAAAGGGCATCAGAACAAGAAGTGATGATGGTCGCTATGGTGCCGGCCTCCACGGCAGCCAATCACGGCTGAGACAAGAAAAAAAAGCAAAATCACACTCAATATCAGTGGTGGCTACAACGGCCATCAATGGCTAATCAATAGAGCAGTGCACCTATGTGAGACATGTACCATTAAGTCTGTGGGTCAATGTGTTGGCCAGTAGATAGCACTGTTTTTTTTCCCTTGACACTTGTCCCCAGTTCCACACCCCACATGCTTGATTAGCTGCCCTGCTTGACTCCATTGATGTGTATCAGTGGTCACCCCGGAGCCCTATCAGTCAGGGACTCTCACAAGGGTGAACACATGCGACCTCTGCCCTCTGCCCTCTGACCCCGTGTGACCCTCAGCTAATTAGGTGTGTGTTTTCCAAACACCTGCTCCGCTTGCACCATTACCCTGCTGTCTGAAATATTGAATCACAATTACGACACAGTGTTAGCGAGTTATGACGCAGAAGTAGGCTAAATATTGAGTGAGATGAAAATATAAACATGCAAAAACTGCAGCCAAATTTTCAGCTACTCGACATGTACCGACGAGTATTGGCTGGTTTGATGAAACAGTGAAAATGTGGGTTTAATTATTACATTAGCGGCGATTTGTCCTACGTTTCGTCAGCACGTACATGACATCCCTACACAGACTGACAAACAGAATGTGAGAACACGCATATAACACAAGAGCTAGTAATTAATGGAATGACCTCTGAATGCTGCAACCACAATAACCACTTCTCATCACAGCTACACACACACACACACACACACACACACACACACACACACACACACACACACACACACACACACACACACACACACACACACACACACACACACACACACACACACACACACACACACACACACACATATTAGAATAGAATGGCTGGCTGAAGCTGCTGGAACCTGCCAATTATTCTGTATTTTACTGGACCCTCGCTGCATCAGAGGTGTGATTGGAATAACAACCATACTCCGAACCAGGCAATTCTCCATCCCCTGTAGGGCAGCGTTTAACCAGCAGGGGAAGAGGGAAGGAAGTGTGACGAGATGGAGGACAATGAAAGCGGATGTATACGAGTCGAGAGGAAGAGGAGAGGGAGAGAAAGCAAAAAAAAGCTAAGGATTACACGATGAAGGAGAGAAAGGGGAGGAGAGGGGAAGAAGTCAAAGCCAGGGCTCCCTGGCAACATGCAGAGGCAGAGGCAGTGTGAGAGTGAGTGCTGTCTGAGTGACACTCACTCTCATATCCCCCCCTCTGGGGAAATAACCCCCTTAATCCAGCATGCTCTTTCAGATAGACAAGATCCCCCTTCTTCTCCCAGCAAGGATATGAAACACTCCCCCTTGTGATTCAAATACCAGGGATGAGGGCTAGAAATCGAATAGACAACAATGTGACGTGGCGCAGCGAGAGAAAGACATCAATGTCCCTGTCTCCTCCCCTCTGGCAGCTGACTCGCTTCCACGGCAAGAGGCGCAAAGTCATTGGTTCAAGCCGGAGGAAGTGGCCTTCCATTGGCTTGGGTGTTGGGAGGTGGCATAGTAGTGGTGTTAGGAGGCACAACATTAGATAGTCAGGTGCCTCTTTACTGCGAACACCTGCTTTCCACAGGAGAATGAAAACATTTGTGTGAATATGAATACCGTACGAAATGCAGATTATCTTTCTTTTTCTCTTAATCCGCGGCCTCCTTTGCCTTGACTTCTGAATAATAACCCACTATATGCTTCCTATATCCTCTCAGTAGTATCCTTTTTCCTAAGCTTACACAATGGGACAAATGCTCCGACACAGAGTTAATTAACAGGAACGCAGCACTGGACGCACCACGGAATCAATAAAGTCAAGGCAGGCCCAGCCACAGCAGGCCAAGCGGCAGGACCCGCCAACCGCGCAGCCTTTTCACTGTGAACCGAGGGAGGTCTTTTTCTCTCCATACTGGGTAAATCACTCCACAGCCAGGCTGCTTGGTGCACAGAGCAAACTGCAGAGCTAGGCCGACACAGTGTGATATTATATTAGCATTACAAAGGCTTTCCCACCATCTGTGACACACAGCAGAAAAAAAAATCACTTTTCTGTTTCCAAGCGCCGAGTGCTGATGTTTCCATAGGTTCAGAGGGGAGGGCTGATGGAAGTGTGGCTGGGGACGACAAACACAACATGTATTTATTAACAGCCTCTCTGACACGTGTGATTCACGTCCGGCACAGTAGGCTACATACAATACACGTTACATGCTTGAAGCCTCGTGGGTTAATATAATCCTTCTACCTGCAGGGTTAAGGGATATGGGTATCCACAATCATTATGAAGCCATTAATGTTACAACACTGCACTCTGTGGCATTACTACTCTGATTAGAAAAGATAGGCCAGGTTTATGATCATTTCCAGCGTTGCATAAAGTGTTCTCCGCAGTGAGAGCAGATAGAGTTCTGTGCTTCACTCAGCGGCCTAGGGGAATGAATAGACTTGGCTCATCCACACAGCTCTCCTTGCTTTCCACTGTAGCCTGTTGTCACTAGCCCCTGGTCGTCCGCCAGTCGCCTACTTGGCAGGGAGAGGTGCTGTACAAAGCAACTGGCAGGTCTGCTAAATAATGCTGATGGAGTGCGATAGAGAGAGAAGCATCTCCTTTATTCTACACAGCTACTCTATCTGTTTCAGCACGGAGAGAGGAGAGGCGAATGCCGCCTGCCTTTTTTCCCCAATCTCTTCGACTGAAGAAGCACAGAGCAGCCCGACCTACCTAGCTCCTCTTTGTGTTATCGTTTGTGATGTTTGCCAGATTAAGAAAAAACAACAGCCCTCAGCCGATGGCTTTCCACAATGCCCGGCTCTGCAGGAGCAGACAAACCTGCCAGTAGCTGGGATTTGCAGCTGAAACTTGGTGCATACAATTACACAGATGAAGGAGGGACAAGTGGACAATAGCAATGCAGCGTTGAGGGGGAACACTCATCCAGGCAATCATGCAAAGCCCTCGACTTAGTCAGTGAAACAGAAGAGAGGGAGAGAGCGAAAGAGAGACATGATTATCACACGCTGTATGACTGACTTCATAGTTCAAGCTTCGGCATCAACAGCAACATGATCACCCTCCTGTGTGAATGCAGTCTATTCTTCAACAATGCTGTCTGAATTAGAGTAGCACGGAAGCAACAGCAGTTCAGTTCAGTCACTGAGCTCAACAAGTAGATTTATGCCCGGTCCACACTAATGCGGCTATTTTGCAAAAAAAATTCTCTGCATTCGAGCCTCTTATCCAGACGTAAACGTCACTTTAAGTCACTTAAACAGAGATTTATACAAATGTATTTCAAAGTGCTGATTTTCAAAAACTCTAGTTTCTGTGTACATGTATAACAGACCATAATGATGTCACAGGTTTTTTCACAGATGCCCACTATTGCTCTGTGTAATAAGTGAACCAGAAACAACAATGGCGGTTATATATCTCTACGTTTGGTTATCACTGCTAGGTCTAATTACAAGTTGGCAGCTAAATGTAGCTTCACTGCACCACAATCACAGGCGTCTGCCTCGCCCTGTGATTAGACCACAGCGTTCTTCTGTGGTATTTGTTGATGTTGACTTTATCGAGACCTACTGGCCCAGCATGCTTGAGCGTTTGAAGTTATTTTTATGTACTTGTCTGGATGGAGAGATTTCTTTTAAAACAGACGAGAGAACATCCATTCATAAAGATAGTGTAGTGTAGGCTTTAATGCACAGTGGTAAGAAATTAGGCTTTAAAGGTCCAGTGTGTACGATTTAGGTGAAAGGGGTCTATTAGCAAATTGAATATAAAATAATCCTAGTGATGTTTTCACAAGAGTGATCATCTAAATTGTACGAATTATTGTTTTCTTTACCCTAGAATGAGGCCTTTGTATTTAAATACTCCTCTACGGAGGCCGCCATGTTTTTTACAGTAGCCCAGACTGGACAAACTAAACACCTTTTGTGTTTTTAATACAACTGAAGGTGACCACAGGTTCTCTTTCATGTTTGGAAGGGGAGGGTGAGGTGAAGGGTATTCAGCTGCAACGTGCAACTTCACCAGTAGGTGTCACTAAATTCTACACACTGAACCTTTAAACATGCTGATGCATTGGCAGAGCTGAACCTAGACCAGAAATACCCTATTAACATTGCTCATTATTCCCATTCACTAACTTTACATTCAGCCATTGGTGCCTCGTGTGTAAACACATGAAGGAGATGTGCATGTACCTCGGGCTGTATGTAATAGAAACAACCCCTGCATAGCGTATGTGTGCACATTCAGTGGCTGTAAGCACAGGAAGTATAAACACATATCACTTTAAGGAGCGAATCATGTAAATGACAGCACATGATTCCACTGAGGCTCCGCACCAACCTGTAATTCCCATATTTGGATGAATACATTGGACCCCTGTCATCTGATGTGGATATTAACTGCGAGCATTACTGCAAATAGAGACCATATATGGCTCAGTGGCAGTATATAAAACCACTATCATGGGAATAATGTGAAGGGTCAATGCGGTTTCCAGCCCGGTGTAATATTTGTGTCATGTAGCATCATTCTGAAAACACCTGTAGCTGCATCCTCCCTTTCACTAAATGTAATTTGTATTAGCATATGGCCAAGAATATCCAACCGGGAGCAGCAGTCAGGGAGACAGCCTGGTGAGAACGAAGGTAGCAGGGTTAGCTCTCTTGTCAAAACCAATATCCACGTCTCGAAGACTAGACTGGGGAGAGGCAGCCAAAATCATCTACATAAAGGAGAGGCACAAAAATCACCTCTCATAAAATACGACAGGGGAGCCAGCTCACACTGGTTAAAGCATGATGAAAGGAATGGAATCCAGCACAGCTCCCTGTCTGTGGATAATCAAACAACCCCGGCGCTAAAAGCATGGCATTCAAATTCAATTGTGAAAGCTGCTGCTGTCAGAGAAAAGAAAAAGACATGGGAGAAAAATACAGTCCTGTTGTTTTGAACTCTGTGGGAGCTTAAGAGGTGTGTTTTAGAATGCCTTCCATTAGAGGTAAACACGTAGAAACGGGACAAATTGTTAACAGTAAGATATGCTTAGATGAAAAAAAATAGATGCGTGGTACAGTAATTGCGTCAAAGGATGATCGATTGCTGATATAATGAAAACAATTAAAATGTATTAAAGTTTAGGCGTGATCTCATGATGTCTTGAAGTGGAGTATGACAGCCACGTCTAATCCCCAAGGAAACAGCCGCACATATTAACCAGCGATCGACGATATATCACATGGATTATCACAACATGTCAATGCACAAGATATCCTGGTCGCTGCAAGCCGATCACCTTGTACAGCAGGTGCGTCAGAGGAAAAACAATGAACTGAAAGACAAATAGCGAAATACGCTTTTAATCCTTAAAAGACAGCTGGTGAATCATATACATGTTTACTATATAGACACACACACACGCACACGCACACACGCATGGACTAAAATAACATGAGTTCCCAGTGCACAACAAAGAGCTGCACGCGTTCACATTCACTGACACACGCAGGCTTTTACACTTGAACTGCAATGTAGTGGTGCGGCAAAACAGTCGAGGCAACCGAGAGAGAGAGAGTATGAATGCCTTATTACAGTGTGTAAAGTGGAGCTGGGAGCAGGGAGGGAGCGGGGAACGTCTCAGTGACAGAGGCAGAGGCTGATGAAAGCCCCGCACAGAGCAGTCGAAAGCGCAGACACATGACACAGCTCATATCTGCTCACCATCCCGGACAGGATCGCATTCGTGTAGCCCTCTCCTTCATGTATATTTAAACACTCGCAACTCCAGTTCAATTTCAGCTAAAAACGGCTGCTTTTTCTACACGTATATGTATATATATGTGTGTGTGTGTGTGTGTGTGTGTGTGTGTGTGTGTGTGTGTGTGTGTGTGTGTGTGTGTGTGTGTGTGTGTGTGTGTGTGTGTGTGTGTGTGTGTGTGTGTGTGTATGTGTGTGGAATAATCAGCACAGGCCTCGCACAGCAGTGAGCGGAAAAGTCGCAGATGACCCCAAAATGGAGACTTTTTTTTATTTACATCATGTCTCATTTTAATTAATAGAAAAAGCGAGCTGCCTGTTGCAGCTGCGACGCATTACGACTGTGATCTTCACACATGGATGTATCTTCAAGGCCCTTGGTGTGTTTGTGTATGGGTGTCAATGTGAGAAAGTGCGTGGGCGTATTTGCTTGACTATATCTTTGTGTAAGAGAAAAAGGGATTGACGTGAAAATGAGAGCGACGGAGTGAGAGGGAGAGAAAGAATATGGACATGAGGGCTGAGATTAAATGAGAACATGGTGGTGATGGCGGAGAGAGAGAGAGAAGAAGAAGGAGAAGGTGGAAGGGGTGGGGGGTCTTCTCTGAGCCCAGGGGGTATGTAAGATTACAGATGTACACACAATGTTCTGGAGCACAGGCCAAGAGCTGAATAAGAGTGTTGCTGTTTCTCGCTGCAGCTCACTCTGAGCCTCGTATTGCTCGATGCCCAGGGCAGCCATTCAGAGACGCTCCCCCAGTAACAGCACGGATAGACTCTCATATCCCAAATAACAGAGGTCTTGCAACATAACAGCAGTGCTGCTGATGAGCCCTTAAAAGAAAAAAACACCCAGGGTAAAGAAAGTCAAGGAGACGGCTCACATTTTTCCTCACATCATTTGTCATTAGCTGCAGGTCCTTCTGAGTGCACTACCAGCTGGCTTTTCTGTTGTTACATTATTTAATTTTTTTCTCTTATTATTTCTAATGTTAAAATGTAGGGTAGCAGGTATAATTGCACCTCCTCAACCTCCTTCCATTATCATTATAACCAGATTAAAGTGATACCACAATTACCTCAACTGTTATCCAGGCTCATGTTAGTCAAATTAAGGGAGGAATAACACGATTAACCCAGATTACTTGTCAATCTTGTAAATTACTGTCACCGTGTGTAGAGCTTTGTCAAACCTCTGTCGGAGCAATAATTGTGTACATGAAGTTAAAACCTGGTTTGATATACACTGGTGCAGATACAGGCAGAGAAGGAGTAACTGGATTTTTAGAGAGACAGCAGGAAATCGTCTAAACAATAATGACCCTCCTTTTTCCGTCTCTTAATTTGTGGCACTAATAAGATATTTTCTCCAGGCTACAACAAACTCTTCTTTCACCGAACCTGATCATAACAAATAAACATCATCCAAACTCGAGTTACTTCATGTTGAACATTGATGGTTTCACCCCTCTCTGTTTTTCTTTTTTGTTTATTTCTAAGCAAGAATACACAAAAACTCCAAGATTGATTAACACAAAACCTGGTGGTAGGATGCAGTATGTACCAGGGAGGAACCCATTACATTTTGGTGTGGATACAGATCAGGGGGTGGATTCAGGAATATTAATGAGCATGTGCCATATATGCACTATATATCAGTTTCTATAAATCTGGTTTGCACTGCATCACATGCAGGCGTCTGCATCGCCCAATATTACCACAGCGTTCTTCTCTGGTGTTTGACGGATTGTTGATATTGACTGTATCGCCACCTACTGACCCGGGATGCTTGTTTGAGAGCCTGTGGTTGTGTTATCGCCTGAACGGAGGTTCTGTAAAATATCCGTCATAGTGCGAACAAGGCTTTAATTGAACAAATACTTTGATCTTGTTTTACTCAATCAGGTTATAATGTGCCTGTGAATACAGATTCTAAATATATTCAGTAAGTTGTGGCATTCATACTCTCTCTCCCTCTGGTGATAAAAAGTACTAATTCAGAAGTAGTAATATAAAAACTTCTTATCCCTGATACACCAGTAGAAACTTTGCTGACTTTTGCAAATTAAACATGTTCAGCGATTTGTCTTTGTTAATTTCATTTTATCAACCTTCCATTCTTTCTCCACTTTCCATTTTGTTTATGATTTATCTGCCAAAAACCTGAGAGGAAACACTCACCTATTCTTGTGAGGCGCTGGCTCACTGACAGACGTCAAAAACAAGAAATATAAAAAACGGATTTACCTGAACTTATTGAGATCAAAACTTCCACAGTCACCTCACAAGCAGTGACAGGTGATTCAAATCAGGATGAATCACTTCAGAGAGTGATCCCAGCCTGATACAAAAACATCCACATGTCAAGAAATCAACAAGCAGCCATGGAAAATACCCCCCAAAATGTCCAAATCAAATTAGGAAAGGAATCATTTATTCATATACAATAAATTTTATATGACGTTAAATATTAAACTGAAACATTATATATCCTAATTTTAAACACGTGTGTTATAGTATAAATACCATGTGAATGGTGAATTTTATCCTTAAGACTGTAGCTTCCCTCAGCATTAGACTTTACACATTGGAATTAACAACTGCATCAGAGTCCTGAGCACGCAGCTTCATAATGTCGTCCAAGACGTCTTAATTCTGCCACAGGTTGGAGTCCAAAATGGCAAATTACATTTTAAATCAAAGCTGGGCACGAGTCCATCACAATGTGGATCAAATTGGGGGCGTGTGAGCAGGTTCATTTTTGTGTGAGTGAGAGAGAAACTGCCACAAAAAAATCTGACACAAAACACAGAGAGACGAGTACAAGCATGATCACGGGTTGATCCAGAAGCATCTTTGCAGCCAGACAGCGTCACTATTTAGACTCGCACCCTCACAGGTCAGTGACGACCGAGATATAGAGCTCTGACCAGTTACCTTCAGCTGTAACATCTTTTCAGAATCTATACTCCTGAGTAGAGAGAGACGTCTACATCTGAGGAATATTGGCAGCTATTCTGGCATGAAATTGCACTTGTATATCTGCTAGCTCTATTATTTTACTATTTGTTAACACAAGGCTAAAGAGACATTTTCATGGCATTTGACGGTTAGAGGCGCAAATGACCGTAAACACGTCTTAGTGTGCGTATATCAAGTCTTCACAGGAAACCTTTAGATTAGTACGCACTTATCAAACTACTATAATGGCAGGAAAGTCTGTGGAGGTTAAGGATAATCAGCTGCTTTTATGGTATTTAAGGTCTTGTGTGTGCATAATTTTGTCTCTAATCAAAGGATGGGGTGAAGCTTTTCAAAGCATTGTCAGGATGCATCCGAGAAAATGGTGCAAAAATGTGTCCATACATTAATAATCAATGCCACTTATCATGTATGGGTTAGCTGGGAGTCCCGGAGCGAGAGGAGGGGAACACCCTGGACAGGTCGCCAGCGTATGCCAAGGCCAACATACAATGAGTCTCACAAATCAACCTACGTTCAATTAAGGGCGCGTTCACACCCACCCTGTTTGGTCTGGACCTTTGGATTATTCAGTTTGGTGTGAAAGGTTCCTCAGACCCGGGTACGGACCAAAAAAACAAAATCTAGTCTGACCTAAAGAGGTGGACTTAGTTCAGATCAAACTGAACCATGGTCTGATTTGTTTGCAGTGTGTTAGTTGGGATTGGGATAGGTCGGATTTTCGGATCTATTGTAGGTCAGAATAAAACAACAGAAAAAGTAGCAGAAGCTGCTCACAGGATTGACTCCAGTCTTCACTCCCAACGTCATTTTGCTGGTAGTAAAACCATAATAACATTAGAATAGCAACGAAAGTATCATAGTGAACCAGTTCTTTAATTTTCTCGAGAAAGACTACGTTTTTCTACACATTTTATTCAAAAAACTTAGTGAATACAACAGCCGCATTGACAACATGCTTATGTCAGACAACACACCCGTCTACAAACCAATCAATGTCAAGTAAAGCAAGATGCAGCCCACGTAGGTGGTGATGACAGGAAGTACGCATGTCATACAAAGTTCTTTACTTTGCTCTCTAAATTGCACTGTGAAACCAAAACTAACCAGATCAAATGTAAACGTAGTATCAAAGACATGAACCTTGGTTTGGACAATCAGGTGTGAAAAGGCCCAAAGAGTCTCCCATTGACCTAAACCCACTCTGCATGTCTCTGGGTTAGGGTTAGTGCAAACTCCACGCAGAAAGACCCCGAATGAATCTGGATTCAAACCAAGAACCAAGAACCTTTTTGCAGTGAGGTGCCGGTGCAAACCACTGCACCAGGAAAAATAAATACACAAAGCAGTGCACTTTGTAACACGCCCGAGTGATGAGGTATTCCACACAAGTTCATACTGTGCAAATTACTGACAGCATTAGATGCTTCCCGGGCTCTACAAAAGACTTGAGGACATGTTTTCCTAAATCAAAACCACTAATATAATTTTTCTGTTTAACAAAAATAACAATGCAATATACTGTACATCAAGCATGAACACGGGACCATTGTGGGAATAGCAGAGATACAATCAGGAGAGCTGCGGCAGTGAAACAGGTTACTGCTTTCAAATAGCATATGGGTGTAGCGAGTGTATAATAGTGTAATGATGTGTGAGTGCTGTCTATGTGTATTATCTATATGGACATGAGGAAGAGGAGCCGCTGGGATACAACAGCTAATGAAGATCTCAGCTCACAACCAGAATATTATGACAGTGTAGTGCTTATGAATCACTTTAGTAATCAAAGGACGACAGACATACATCTGTCCTTGACAGTGTATTTGGGTTGCTGCATATTCCTCATAGGAGCATCCAACCTGTACCGTCCTCAGCCCTCATCAGGAAACGATCGTCTGCTTTTGAATGGGATAAGAGGAGCTGATTTGATTGGCCATTATCGAGGCTGCCTTGCTGATAATTTATTCCAAACTAACAATGTATTCATCCTGTGGCAGCCCCCCCACCACCCCCCTATCCAGACTCTGCAGCACTCATCTCTGGTCACCAATAATATTTGGGCCACACCCATAAGTACCTGGAGTTTACAATCGCATTTTTTGCATTTAGGTTTCTACCCAGTTTCAAGGAAAAGGGTTGATGTGAGCAATCCTGTATGTTCTTCAAAACTGAATTTATGTTTATGTATATCCTTACAATTAACTCAAATCTATTGTGCTAACCTATTTTTACTTTAAAGGTGTATGACTGTATGTCGAAGGTCTTAACTTCTAAAATGAAGAAAAAATAGATAAATGTACAGCACATTTATTTTTCTCCGTCTGCTTCATGAATTTTCCATATACGTGATCTGATGGAGGAACCTCACAGCCCACACTGACCTATAGGCCTGTGCCTAATCATCAATATTCATGAGAAAAAGAAAAGACGTCCACAGAACGTGAATTGCTCTCGTCTTGACTTCTATCTGATGCACTGACTATAATGTTGATCCAAAACTGGGTTTATCTTTGCTCGATTTTAGTGTGAAAGGATGAAAATCTGTTCCAACAACATAATAACAATAAAGTATTATTCAAATAGAATAGAATAGAATAGAATAGAATTTGTCTTTGGCTTCAAGTAGAGCGCATGGTTTAATAAAATAATGGAAAAAAGAGAGCAAGGACACATACAAAAGACAGTACATCCACAGAGGCATACATACATATATCCACACATTCATTCATACATACATACACACATACATACATACATACTAGAATACATGAGATAACATTGATAAATACAATAGAAAAGTGAACCTAGTAGTAATAGTAGTACATATTTGAAACTAGTAACAGCTCATATATAATTATTTGATTAGTAGGACGACAGAAGATGGAATAAAATACGTCTTAAAGATGTTTCTCTGTTGTCCTGTGTCATTTTCAAAAAGGGAGTTTTTCAAGTTGTAAATCATATGATTCCTACGGAGTAAACACTGGATTAATGGGGACTGTTAATTACCTCAAATACAAATTCAATGAAACTTCAGACCGCTACATATTCACTTTTTCAAATTAACCTTTCATAGGATGACAAATAAAGAAAGTTGTTCCACATGGTTCGACGATGTAAACGTTGACAATAGTGATCATTTTTGTTAAGAGTGGTATGATCATCATACGTGCGGTGTTAGCGCTACAGCTGCAGACCTGTGAATACTGACAGGATACCAGACCAAGTGCAGCCTTGTGTTTACTACCTAACGTGAGGTTTCTGTGGGAAAATGACACGTTCATTTTTCTCAACCAAATTTGTAAAACTTTGTACAGTGGGGAGGCATTGCCCATCTTCAGATACAGTCTAAGGCTACTGATGTAAGTATTCCTATGGATCATAATAAGTAAACTCGGATATTCTTTTTTTTATTACACAGTAACTCATTCTGTATGAATTTAACACTTAGCTGTAATTTCTATTGTTATAGACCAGGACATAGATGTGCATAATAATATAGAAGCGTGTATGAGGATATGCACCGACCTCCACATATGTCAAATGTATAAAACAGCATTTCCACACGTTATCAACCAAGTGATGTTATGGATGTATGATTAATATCAGCATTTTCTTTGAAAGTGCATTTGTTGATTCAAACCAAGGCTACAGTGGAGTTTTGTCATTGGAACAGCACACCGACTTCATCACGCCGCCTCTCTGACCTTGCTCAACGCCATTTCTTCCCTGACAATTACAGTCCAGTATTAGGCTTTTGTACTGTTCCAAGCCTGGCTGGCCTTGACGCCTGTATCCAGCTTCTCCTGTGTGAATGACAGCTGATAAAAGCCCTGGGCTTTTGCTGGCATCGCAGCCGCTATGTAATTCCACTACAGGGGAGTGTGCTTTTAGCCATGAAGCCCACTGCCACAAGAGCACTAAAGACACAGGTACAAACCGTCGCCAAATTGCCCTTAAGCTCCAGAGACATTTGCTCTGACATTTTATTGACAGAGACAATTGTCACTATTCTGAGGGTATGTTATTGCATCAGTAGCCTGGCGTCTACCGTCCCCAACACTGAATCACAACAGAGATAAGGTTGGTTGCCGCATCAAATACAGTCACCCTAATTATGAGGGTTCGCATTAAAATTTCATCACACAAAAAAAACAAGACGACAATAAAGTCTAGCCAGTAAATAATGCACCAAGGCAGCACAATAGAATCTTTTTTTTTTCTAACAACCCAGAAACCTGAAGTAAAACACTAAATCCAGCTTATGTATGCTCGCGAAAGTGTGTGCATGTGGACATAAGCACACGTGTATGTGTGTAAAAGGAGAGAGAAAAGAGAGAGAGAGACCTTGAGTGGAATGGGAGGAGTAGATGCTGCAGCATTCAGGGAGGGAAAGCAAATCTAACTGTGAGTCAGACTCTCTTTCTCTCCGCTCGGCCCTCACCTCGCTCCTTCCACTTCCACTCTCCCCTTCTCCTCCCTCTCTCAGCACTTAAGCAGCTGCCTCCACTTATGCAGGGCACATTTCTGATGACAGGGGGGAGGGACAAAAGGGGGAGGAAGGGAATGATGGAGGGAGGTGGCGGGAGGTGGGGTGCAGGAGCATTAGGGGAGGGAAACAAAAGGTTGCACAATGATTGCACAACGATTCAGAAGCTGCTGCTGAAGGGGACATTCCAGGCTAGGTGAGGATGTTCCCCTCCCCCCCCCCAAAAAAACCTCACGCTTCTATACATCACGGAGGAGAAGGTTAACTGCTGGACACAGTAACCTCTGCAATGGAACTGCTTTCTAATGACCATCAAATGGTGTTTATTACCTATGGGCCTGTGATTAATGTCTTTATGCACAGGCAACATCCCATTTCACGTTCTGGCTGCTGGAGCTCAGAGACGGTGAAAGAGAGATGTGGAGGAAATGACAGCTGGGATGGAGGATGCCTCTGATTGCTCCTCCAGGACCTTCCAGGACAGGCACAGCTTCATCTCCTGACCACCTTTATAACACGTATTCCCACCAAGGTGGCAGACGTTAGTGTTTGCTGGTTACCTCGAGTTATTCCAGTAGGTGTTAATACAAATACTTGAACACAAAACACAGCTATGCAAGGAAAATCATGCCTCTCCAATTTGGAAAAATTGCCTTGTTTTCAATGATAAGTGGAGACTTTATAATTAGCAACCTTCAGGGGCGGCAGTGAACAGGTTGGACTGGATGCACAGATCACAGGACCTGCACACTGGAGAGCACTGTTCATGTCCTGTGTGAATCTTTCTGATGGGACTCGCTCATTGACATCATTAGTAATTTCAAAATATGTAATGTAGACAAAAAAATGTAATATTTCATTTAATTAATAATTTCATATAATATTCCTTCTGTTACGGTTTGGTTGGAGTTTGGCATAAAATGATTATGTTTTGGGTAAAAATAAAAACATAGGTTAAGGTTAAGGAACATTTGAATAGTTTCTATGTCGACTGACATGGTCTATTGTGTTGACCCGTCCATCTAAAACAACGGCATCTTATGTCGTCCTTTGCTTCTGTCAGAATTATTACAGCCACTAGAGGGATTTGTCACTTGAACATTCATTTGTTAAAAGGTTTGCTTCAATCTCCCACCCGACAAGAAGTTCTATGTACCACAAAGAGATCTGTGTGGGACACGAAATAGGCACTGGGTGGAAAACAAGCAGCTGAAATCTACACTGAATTTCTTTACACCTGCAATGCATCTGCAATTAAAAAAAATAAAACACATTGATTTCCCCGAAACAGAGAAAAACTCACATCCCTTTCACTTTTTTTTTTCACAGTGTAAACATGCAGTGCAGACGTCTCACTAATTGATTTAATATAATGTGTTAATCCTATAGAGTCCCACCAATATCTCAGCTGGCTGATAATTTCAGCCTTTCACAGACATATATATTTGCCTTTATGTTTGCAGATATGAAAACTATTTCACAGAATAAGATCATTTAGAATAGAGCATTTGTATTTTACATACATATCAGCCAATGTAGCAATATTGGAAAATGTTTACTCCATCAGGATCAGCCCCCCAAATTCCATATCAGTCGTGCTCTTGTAATTGTACCGTTAACTGTGCTTCTTAGGCTGAATGCAACAAAGCTTTTTAAAGACCTACTGGTTGTTAAATAAATAAGAGCTTGTGTATTTCAAAGCTGGAAACGTGTTTAGTCTGGAACGATGCTGTGATAAATCCTTCTGTACCATCGTCTCTCATCACTGGTGGCAAACGTACTGAGGAGGTGTTTTACTGTAAGGTCTGCTCCCCTTTCATCTGTTCAATGGATGGAAATCATAGATGACCAAGACTGTGACCCTAGCGGCAAGCAGAGAAGAAGCTGACATCATTTCTCCCACTGCCGCTTTAGTGAAAGTCGAGAAGTGAGGAGGCTGCAGATGTGATGCAGGAGAGGCTGCCGCTTGACTCTATGCTGCTGCACTGATTATTCTGGGGCATCTTGTTTGCTGCTTCAACGTTTGTCTGATAAGCATTTAATTTAGAGAGGTTTCATAACATGGACTAACTCAAAATAACACAACTTATCTGTGGAGGTGATATTTATGTTTAATACTATCAGTCACTGAACTGCAAAGGTTTCTAGAAGGGATATTGTCTGTAAATAAAAAAGATGCATTATTATTTTATGAATTTTGCAACTTTGAAGATATCTTTGGTTATATTGCAAACTATGTAGCTAGTTTCTTACTTTGAGAACATTTCAATATGTACGATTGTCTTGGATAAAGCATTTTTTAGTTCACAGTACATTTTTTCAGTGATAAGCGTGTTCATTCATGCACTGTTGCACCTGCATATTGTTGTGTTTCTTCTATTTCACATGGGATCTGTAAAGGTGTCAGACAGGCTACCTCTGTTGTTGTCAACTAAACTTGCAACTGCTAGACTCCCCAGGCCTGGAGGGGGAGTTGAGTCGGTCAACTGAGGTCAGGGTCCCGTGTAAAAGCTATAGCTCATTTGAATTATATCATTTTCATATCAGAATATAGTTAAAATAATGCAATAATAATTGATCTAAATGAACAATACACCGTAAACCAATCACAACACACGATACTACCATAATATTCGTTCTCTTTTCCGTTGTTTTTTAATGATCCTGCTATTGTCAGAGGAAACAGGAATATGTACATTTCTACCTCTTACCTAACAGATCACATTGTGATTCTTCTACATATTAATTGGGTTGAGTTAACATGTTGTCGCCCTGAAACACGGACACAACAACAGCCAGATGGCAATTAGCTCAGTGTAGCTTAGCTTAATGACTGAAACCATGAAGAAACAGGTGGCCTGACTCTCTCCAAAGTTCAAAAATACACCTAGCAACAGCAAGACCTATCACTGTGGGCAACGATTGAGAGAGTCAATCATCCCCAAACTGTGCAGCACTGCTGACCTTTCAAACCTCTGGTATTAGGCTACTTAGATCATTGTTTGGGTTTCACCGAAAATGTTCAGACATGAATTCTGGGTCTGGGTGGTGCACATGGGAGGCAGAACATGACGTATACATTTCGCTGCAGAAATCACATTTTAGTTTGCGGCACATCAACACAACGGGGCGTCGGCTCTTGTCTCCAAAAGCTCTTGAAACTTGTTGTCTTTCCAATTTGACTTCCTCTGCGTCTTCTTTGTGACACTTCTTTTTCAGCCTGAGATATTTATACTCTTTATGTCTTTCTTTTTTATGTTTTATGTTAGAAACATCATCAACACGCCCACTCGCTATCCTGCTGTAGTCTCACTTGGACATTTTCCAGACATTTTATTGGGGGGGCTGGCAGGACAACCTTTGGAAAATGTCCAGAGCAACTGACTCAGATATTTGCGTCTTCACATTCAGCCCCTCGGGAAAATGTCCACAGTTCAGTGCATGTCTGAAAGCAACTCAGAACCTGCACAGAACAAAAAAATCTGGAAAATTTTGCAACAAGCAGGTGAACAAAAATATTATCATTCTGAAAAGGTAACAACATCTGTTATGTCTGAAAATTATTTCAGACCTAATGACCTCTGCAAGGTTGTGAAGCGAAGAACAGAGGCAGTGCTGGTTAAGTCTAAAGTGACTCCTCAGTCCAGTGTGTCCAGTTCTTCCCTAAGTGTCCAGAAATAACACTTTTCTATCTCTTCAATGAAAAACAACTCAGCCATCACCAAAAGGTTTGCAGAAAAAGCCAACCAACAATAAACCGAATGTGTGTCATTAAATCCTATTTGTGCACACTTCTTCACTTTCTTTGGAAATAATTGCAAATCTTTTGTTAGTGGGTTGGACGATTTAATCACGTGCTTTCATGTTACTCACACTGACGGGTCAGTCACTGTTGTATTCATTGGAGTAATGGAGGGACGTTTTGAAAGCTGAGACATTTCAGTTTTAAAAGTTTCTTTCTCTTTTCCATTTGGCACCTTGACTTTGACTCATGTATGCAGTGCAGAAAAATACAACAGTTTTTCGCCGAAGCGTTCTCCTACGCTCCATCGTGTAGAGAAGCATTGGGGACATAACAAAACAACTTTGTGCGACAAGGAGCCGCCAGAAATCTGCAGTTTGAGACGTCAAGGAGCACAAAATATCTGCTGAGGAGACTAAGGAGCGAGAGAGTCTGGCCGACGGATCCGCGGCATCTCTGGCTCCCCCGATTCCATCTTTTCTAGCACAGTAAATGTCCTGCTAATACATCCGCAGTCTCTTGAGCCAAGACAAAAGCAGCTCATTGATAACAGCTCAATAAGTGGGCATGGAGGTCTGTCGAGGGCTTTGAGGAATTTCCCGTCAATACGTGACCATAATGGATCGCACATGGTGCTTTTTAAAAGTGCATTTTGGTCCCAAATTTGCAGTCGTTGCAATTCGGATGCAAACTTGTACTAGACTGCTATCCTCACCAAAAAACAACAACAATGTCACGATAAAGTTATACATAATAAGCAAGCCAGGCATTTTTATTTGTCTTTGCTATTTCTATAAATCTATAGATCCTGAGATGACATCAATTGTGTCCATCAGATACAGCATCCTGCATTTTTACTACTTTGTTTGTTTGTTTTTCCTAAACGAGCCTCGAAAATGAAGTCATGTTTTCATCCACCTCACGAAACCCATTCCATTACTCTCCCAGTAAAGACTTCCCTTTGTTCTCGGAGCCACAAATTATTTCCCCGTTGCTTCAGAAGGCTACTCCTTTACTTGGCTTCAAAACCAAAGGACAGGGGCAGGCGGGGCGGATGGAGGGGGTGGCAGAGGACAGAAGGAGAAGAAAGGAGATGCACAGAGAAAAAAGGGAGAAAGAGAGGGAGATAGAGCATGATGGCACGGGGAAGGGAGGGCAGGAGTAGAAAGGAGAGGGAAAGCTGCAGAGAAGGGTGTCAGTCAGAGTGTGAGTGTGAGTACAGTGTGTTTGTATATTAGGGAGGTAATAATGATGAGGGCATGGGACGGAACAGCAGACCCACTCTGCCCTTCAGACCGTCGACAAACTCAAATCTCAATATTCACCCACAATCTCTGCTGGCTAATACACCGCCTCCCTTTGATATTTGTTTTCCCTTTTAAAGTCATTGATGTTATTAGTTTTTGAAACCCAGCTTAGAGGCTTATTGATAGGCTGTGCAGATGGAAGTATAAATGGCTTCAGAATCTCTGATGAGAGCGGACAATAATTCTCGTCAAATGCTCATGCGGCACGTCTGCAACACACAAACCGCCCCCCCGGGATGAAAGTTTCCGTGTTCTTCTGCATCCGCACTCTCCTGTACGTCGCCGTGTCGGCCGCTGTGCCACCAGAAGGTTTTCGCCAACAATAAGTAAAACGCAGCTTCCCCATGAAACACTTAATCAGGGGGTGTGGAATCAGTGAGAGCAGTAAAAGGAGCACACTGTCACGGCTTTAATGTGTCTCTCTGTGTTCGGGAGGGAGGGGGTTAGCCTCTATGATGTGCCACAGCTGAAATTGGCAGGCTATCAGTCACAAACCCTGTAACACAATGTACAGCATTTCTAAACAGTATAAAGAGATATGACAGCCAAGCAGGCAGAGAGACAGATTGAGGCAGGGAGCGAGGGAAGAGTGCAAAACAGAGGAGTGAGAGAACATTTCCATTTTTAGCAGCCTGATGTGTAAGTCTAAATGTTTTCTGTACAACTGGGTCAGAACAGCACAATTATTCGAGACGCGCGGAGCAAGCATGTATTCATTTAACACCGAGGGTGAGATCCTGGTGGGAGTGCAGCGGGTCACGTTTCACAGTCACAGTCCGTAAACGTTGCCGTACTGCGTCTGAACGACAGGGAGAAGTTGGCGAGATGTTTGGGGAGGGGAGCATGCTTTTCTGCGGACAAATGAGAACAAAGCTCAGTCTGGATCCCTGTAGGTAATCAGGCCTATTGATTAGTGGCCAGTGGGTCTGTGAGGGGCTGCAGAAGCCTGGGAGCCAGTGGCTGTGTGCATATGCACAGGGGTATTAGCAGCGTATATTCTCCAGCCTGTGGGACAATGCAGCCTCTGCACGAGGTGATTAAAAGGCCTGAGCTATTGAGCTCCTCCAATCAATGCCCTCCTGTGCTTCTGTGCAGAGCCGGAGGACACTTCCTAAACAACAGACCCACACACATGCAAACATACTATCACTTCCACAACCCTTTTTATTTCTTCTCTCCCTCCCCCCAAATCTCCGACCGCCTTTGTTAAGTGTCTGGGCCAAAGGGGACCAAATCCCAACTGCACCACTGTATGGTTTGCCTTGACCACACCACATTGCAAAGGGGCTTGCCATTTTGATCATGTGCAATGGCCAATTAAACAAATCTAATACCGGAGAGAAGATGGGGATGTGGGATAAAAGTATGAGCTTTTCATTTAAATGGATAAGGTTAATGAGTTATTTGTATGGTTGACGTATTCCGATGGTTTAAAAGGTTAGGCGCATCTACACAGTTGCCCTTTGGAGTGATCTCCTCCGTTTCACGCTCCTTCAAGCAGTGGTAATGAGAGGTCACCGTGCACCATGAGGGCCCTGGGAGCAGCCCCGGCCAGACAACCACACAGCCACCGTCATATTACTATTTCCTCCAAAATAAACAGGCCATGAAGAGAGAAACTGGTCATTTCAGACCTTTCTTTATACACCTCCCTCCCTCCCTCTCTCTTTCAATATCCTGACAAGTGGTCTGCTCTCAGCTCGCCATGACCGGAGAACACTCCTCTCTCTTGTTTTTTGGAACATCCACTTTCATATTTTCAATAACTGCAGAATCCTATTTTTGTTTCCTAATGGAGCCTCTCATTTTTTTCTCATCTCTAAATTCCATTTCAGAGAACTGGCCTGTTTCCTTTACATCCGCTGCCATAATCAGACCTGCTATTTTTTGTCGCCCCGTGTCTCATCAACACCTCAGTTAATCCAGTCAAAAATATCACATTTGCTGACATATAATCAGTCATGGAAATAACTCAATCACAGCGCAGCTATTGAATCACATACAGGCGAGCAAATATACATTACGCCGATTTCCACTCCCCCGCTCTTGACGTGAACTTGGACTTGTGTCGGTGAGAATCATGAGAATAGGCCTCGCTTTGCTTAAATCAGAGCCATTGATTTTCTAATTATTTCATAATCCGGTATGTCCAAATACACACAGGCACAGAAAAGCTCATATCACAGGCGACCAGGCAACCTGGGGTGTGTTGCTGTCAGGTTTGCCAGTGTGAGCAGACAGAGGCGGTGGGCTCTGCTTAAGACAGAGTATTGGACAAACACAAACAAACGAGGCAGCGGCCACTGTGACTCAGTGCTCTAATGAACCAGCGTATTGACTTGCTGGCTTTCTCTTTCTCCATGCCTCCATGTCTCTCTCTCTCTCTCTCTCTCTCTCTCTCTCTCTCTCTCTCTCTCTCTCTCTTTCTCTCTCTCTCTCTCACACACACACACACACACACACACACACACACACACACACACACACACACACACACACACACACACACACAGCCTCCCTCTCTCTCTCTCTCTCTCTCTCTCTCTCTCTCTCTCTCTCTCTCTCTCTCTCTCTCCCTCTGCTGTGTTTGTATGGATCCCAGCTGCCACTCGGAATACCAATTACTGTAGGCCCAAGAGTGGGGGAAGGAGAGGGGGGGAGAGAGAGACAGAGAGAGAGAGAGAGAGAGAGAGAGAGAGAGAGAGAGAGAGAGAGAGAGAGAGAGAGAGAGAGAGAGGTGGGGATAATAGGGAAGGAATGAGGAGGGGGAGAGGGGGGAGGGAGAGAGGGAGAGAGAGGGAAAGAAAGGGGAGAACCCCGTGAAGAGGAGGGAAGGAAATGGTCGGGTTGCTGGCAGGAGATCCAGGAGACTTGGTGTCCAGCTCAAAGTGACGGCGAGGAGGAGGGGGAGTGGGGGAGGTGTTTCATCCCTGATGCTAGTGCACCTCACAAGGAGGGAAAATCAAAAAGTGTCTCTGTGTGAGACATGTACATGCCTGATGCTGTGACACGCTTGCACCTGACATACAAGGAGGGGGAATCAAAGGGGACCTTTTTGTGGTCTGCCACAAACAGGTGTACTCCCCTGCACCCCTCCTGCACAGGGAGGAAGAGGAGGGGCCTCAAGTGTTTCACAGGTAAAGGTCACATTTTCCCTGTGAATTCCTGGGACGAAGCTGCAGCACCACGGCTCCCATTACAGGATATATGTATTTGATAAAGGGATTTGGACCGCGGAGAGCTTCTGGTACCATTGACACCCCACTCTCTTTCTCCTCTCCTCTCCAACCACCGCAACAATTCTCATGACAACCATAATGAGCATGCTCACATTCTGCACGATACCACTAATTTGAGAAATTTCCAGCACAAAGACATAATTAGACAAACTAATTAGACGAAGACTTCGCTGCACAGAGATCCTCCGCAGTTCAACTCATCCGCCTACCTGCCGATGACTAAAATAGGAAGCAGCCGTCAAGCCCGTCTATGCTTGTTCCCCTCAGTTAGTGCGGTGAGATGTTTGTGAGATGGCGCACGAGGGAGAATAACATGATCTCTCCCAAGGGCTGCAGCCGCTCCTCAGCAGCAGTACAGCAGGGTCTTTGTTGTGGCTTTAGTGTCACATAGGGCTAACAGGTCTTACCCAACCGCAGATTGTGCTCCTATTTATATCTGAGGCAGCGTCGATGTCTGGATACTGCAAAAAAAGTTGTCTGGGCACAATCTGCGAAAAGCCCACAGCTATACGCCAACCGTGTAAGACACAATAAATCAGAGCGAGGCACTCCAATGTGCTACGAACACTTAAAAACACACAGCGTTCCAGTTGAGGTGTTCATAGTGAGCTATAGGTGAAGTGGTGGGTTTTCTAATGAAGAATATGAGGAGAGTACTTAGTGAGAGTTGGAGAGGCGAGGGAGGCAGGAAGGTAATTGATTTTAAAAGTGATGGGAAAACCCACAGGTCTCAGGAGGGAGCAGCAAACCGTCTCAACGGATACAGAAGCCTCAGCTGCCTCCTGGAATAATGGAATTAATTCTTAGTCTGACTTAAATACATTTTATAATGGGAACTTAAATTAACATTTCCTAAAGCCCCCAGAGATGGAGTCAAAGTGTAAATTGCTACAAATTTTTTTACTCCTCTCTCGACAATGGTGCCTTTGTCCTCTGAATATCTGTTCCTTGTAGGTACTTGGTGTTATCCAAATAACTCTTTATCATTTCTGTACAGTGTAAGATGAGAGAAAAATAATTGTTTTATTATATGAACATGGGGCTGACTCGTGCACACATGCAAAAACAAGCTTTTAATGCCCACAGGGAAGCTCAGGGGGGCCAAATAAGCATGTGCACGTGCGTACATGCACATCCGTATTTCCGAGCGCTTGGCAGACTGTCACTGCATTCACCGTGGAGTCTCAATAGTTGTGAGCGGATTTGTAAGAGCACAAGAGGGAGAGAGACAGACGGGTGTTTGTCATTGCTAATGTTCTGTCAGGTCACTAAGTCCAGGTAGACTCTGTGTACCTCGGGAGTAACAGCCAGCACAGAGGGCTTCTCTATGCACTGGCCGCTCCTAAAACAGATCATTCATATGTACAAGCAAACACACACACCGAGCGCAACACATACTGCACACAGATACCTTACCGCACCTCCAGAGGCCTCATTGCTGTAGCAAAAACACTGCAGCAGCATACATCTTTGATAGTGAGTTTTAAACCTATTAGATCATATGGCTATTAAGTATGCATGCAGGCTGTACACTAGCTCTCCCCTGACAAGGAGTCTCTCTCAATGGAATTTACCTGCATAAATAAACCATAAGCAAATCCCCAAATAGTGAGCACAAAAGGCAGAAAGGCCCACTCATACACATCATACTGTATACACAGCTCAGAGACTGATCTCAAAGGAGCAGGTTATATACAAGCTCATTTGAATATAAAAGGAGAAATACCTGGTGTTGCGATGCTCGCAAAGTATTTAGCCCATATAATGACAGAAATATCGCTGTATCATAAAAGAAATAGAGACGGCAGAGATCACACTGGAAGTAAGATTAGTGGACTATAGATGTGCACAGTGCTGCAAATACACATATCACGCATTCATTATTGTAGGGGAATGTTGCTTTTAATGGTAAATAGGTGCAATTACCTTTCCCTCACAGTGACATGATACTTAATCAAGTCTTTCAAGTCGGTCGCCAGTAGAAGTAAGTGCTTATACACCCATGTGTATTAAATGATCACACGAGAATAGTCTAACTGTTCCCATACGAATCCACATTTAAATTTATACACCTGGATTTTTATTTGGATTTGCATCAAAATGCACACGCTCATAAATATCAGCCCCCTACACAAGTCAGAATGTTTCCATCAAAAGTTTGCAAAATCTCACAATGTTAAAAGAGAAAAAAATAAAAATCCTGGAACTTCCCCTGATCCAGATCCACACCAAAATTGAGTGGGTTCTTTCCTGACTCATAACACATCCTTCCACCACGTTTTGTCCTGCAAACTAACAAACAAACAAAGGCAGAAGAAAACATCTGCAGCTCCTCTGTAATAATACAGCATGTATATAGCCTCCATAGCATGGCTGTTGTTTGAAGATTTTTATTTCTGAGTTTTGGTACTAAATCCCAACTTTAATTCTATTTTAACAAGGATGCAACAAAGAATAATTTAAATTATCGATTCATTATCTGCTAATTATTTTCTCAACTTTTTAATTAACTGTATTCTGTAAAATGTCTGAACGTGACAATTTCCCACATCCCAAGGTGACATTTTTTCGGCAAAAAACCCTCAACATATTCAGTTTGCCATCAAATAAGACAAAGAAAATAAAAATTTGAACAAATAAAAAATAAAAATAAGACAAAGAAAATGTAAGTAACAAAATATGGAGCCAAGTTTCCATCAAAAATGAATTATCAATTATTATAGTTGTTGAATAGTTGTTTTTTTCAATCAATGAAATCAATAAAATCTATGAAATCAAGTATAAAATTTGTTAAATCATGATTGTAATCAGGAGCTGCATGATGAAAAAAGAGCAAACAACGCTAAGTCTCTGATCAAGCACCCAGCACCAGTCTTTAATACTCAACAGTATTAAATACTCTGTGGTGAACACATTACTGAGTGCTAGAAAAGGTAAGAGAGGTCAAAAAGCTTCAATAGCTGGAATCCCTATGTTGCTACAGCATTGAGGAACAATAGGGTCCTTTGTCTTTGTGTTTTGGAAAAGCACCAATACTACAAACACAAATTAGAAAACAAATGTGGTACCTCGTTCATAAACAAAGCTCAATACTAACTGACCGACTCATAAAACAGAAAGTCTGGGATGCATTCAGCAGATCAAGATCTCCTGAATTGCAGCAGTTTAATTCAATGATTCAAAGTAATCTTTGAAGATCTCTTGTACCAAATTATCAAAAGAAATATTTTTTTTTATTGTGGTAGGTTTGGTAACAGAATTATGTCAAGATGTTGGAAAAGTGTTGTATCACCAGACCTGAAAGACTGCTATGCTATGGTGGAGACCGCATCTTATGAATCTATACTCAACAGATTGAAAGGGAACATGGAGGATGGGCCAACCCCTGGGAGCTCTTTTGGACCTATACGAGGATTGATGAAAACTTGGATCAGAGCACCAGTGACTGAATTCAGTACTCTCCCTCCCTTAATCAAGTCTTTCAAGTCGGTCGCCAGTAGAAGTAAGTGCTTATACACCCATGTGTATTAAATGATCACACGAGAATAGTCTAACTGTTCCCATACGAATCCACATTTAAATTTATACACCTGGATTTTTATTTGGATTTGCATCAAAATGCACACGCTCATAAATATCAGCCCCCTACACAAGTCAGAATGTTTCCATCAAAAGTTTGCAAAATCTCACAATGTTAAAAGAGAAAAAAATAAAAATCCTGGAACTTCCCCTGATCCAGATCCACACCAAAATTGAGTGGGTTCTTTCCTGACTCATAACACATCCTTCCACCACGTTTTGTCCTGCAAACTAACAAACAAACAAAGGCAGAAGAAAACATCTGCAGCTCCTCTGTAATAATACAGCATGTATATAGCCTCCATAGCATGGCTGTTGTTTGAAGATTTTTATTTCTGAGTTTTGGTACTAAATCCCAACTTTAATTCTATTTTAACAAGGATGCAACAAAGAATAATTTAAATTATCGATTCATTATCTGCTAATTATTTTCTCAACTTTTTAATTAACTGTATTCTGTAAAATGTCTGAACGTGACAATTTCCCACATCCCAAGGTGACATTTTTTCGGCAAAAAAACCTCAACATATTCAGTTTGCTATCAAATAAGACAAAGAAAATAAAAATTTGAACAAATAAAAAATTAAAATAAGACAAAGAAAATGTAAGTAACAAAATATGGAGCCAAGTTTCCATCAAAAATGAATTATCAATTATTATAGTTGTTGAATAGTTGTTTTTTTCAATCAATGAAATCAATAAAATCTATGAAATCAAGTATAAAATTTGTTAAATCATGATTGTAATCAGGAGCTGCATGATGAAAAAAGAGCAAACAACGCTAAGTCTCTGATCAAGCACCCAGCACCAGTCTTTAATACTCAACAGTATTAAATACTCTGTGGTGAACACATTACTGAGTGCTAGAAAAGGTAAGAGAGGTCAAAAAGCTTCAATAGCTGGAATCCCTATGTTGCTACAGCATTGAGGAACAATAGGGTCCTTTGTCTTTGTGTTTTGGAAAAGCACCAATACTACAAACACAAATTAGAAAACAAATGTGGTACCTCGTTCATAAACAAAGCTCAATACTAACTGACCGACTCATAAAACAGAAAGTCTGGGATGCATTCAGCAGATCAAGATCTCCTGAATTGCAGCAGTTTAATTCAATGATTCAAAGTAATCTTTGAAGATCTCTTGTACCAAATTATCAAAAGAAATATTTTTTTTTATTGTGGTAGGTTTGGTAACAGAATTATGTTAAGATGTTGGAAAAGTGTTGTATCACCAGACCTGAAAGACTGCTATGCTATGGTGGAGACCGCATCTTATGAATCTATACTCAACAGATTGAAAGGGAACATGGAGGATGGGCCAACCCCTGGGAGCTCTTTTGGACCTATACGAGGATTGATGAAAACTTGGATCAGAGCACCAGTGACTGAATGCAGTACTCTCCCTCCCTCTATTATGAACTGAATTTCCCACCTCCCACTCTATATATATGTCTCGTGACGTCAACGCCAGAACCAGTACCTGTATCAACCCTACATTAAAGGAAATTACTGTAATCATTGAAAAACCAATAAACATTTAAATGACAAAATATAATCTTTGAGGGTTTGTGTTGTTGAATGTTATCTGCGTAGGCTATGTCTCAGGTGCACATATGACTCCTCCTGGAAAGTGCTTTACTGGCTCAACTGTGATGCATGTGGGCTTCAGTGTCATTGATGATGACTTGGGGAAATGGGTTTGAGAAAAAGATACGCGGAGAGTTGCACAAACGTGCGTCAGAGCTTCGGTATGTCAGGGACGAGCTCAGAATAAAAAAGAAACTGGCTTCCTGGCCCTTCATGTCGCGTTATGCTACAATTAGTGACTTGTTAAATGACAGCAGAGACTGGGTCACTGTCATGGTGTTAAATATATGCATGCGTGTGTGGGATTGCGTGTGTTTGTACGAGGAAAAAAAAACAGGAGTCACAAAACTGAAAGAAACCCAGAGCCAGCAGAAATGATCAGTGTGGCGTGCCGGAGCTAACGCACCCAGGGAAACAAGCAAGTATACACACAGCTGTACATCCTAGAAGTCAGAGAGCGACGGCACACACTCGATACACTCTTCTGCAATGCATCTGAAATAAGAAGTCCTAATTATTATTTCCATTGTGCCCCACTCCTGTGACAAGGACCACTAGCTGTGAATGATTATAATTATTACCCGTAGTAGAATAGCAGTCATGCTGTTGTATCATCAGCATCATCCAACAGATCAGGGTCAAAACCAACTTGAAATTCATGTATGCAATTCAATTCACATTCTCTGTGTTAAGATATTCAAAAACATTTTTCATTTGACTTCTGCTTAGATGTGTCATGCATGGATTATGTTTTGCCTCTGGCGTGCGACAGTAAATAGAAAGTAAAGTGCTATTCGTCAGCTCACTGTATCTGACAGGAAAACTATTGCAACTGCTCAACAGGCTTTTGTCATGTGGCTCCCTACATCAGCACACGACGAAATATCTATTCCACTGAATAAATGTTACAAACAGCAGCACAACCAAAGATAAAATACGTAGCACTCCGTCATTAAAATGTCTTAAAATCGACAACACCTTTTTTATATATTCCGTTGACTTGTGTACTGACATTATCCAAAATGTTTACAACAAAGAAAGAAAACCCCGGTTCAATTCGAGGTAACAGGATGTTTCCTTTTGTTCACCTTTTAATTGGGTCATATTTGCTTTACCCGTAGCTTTTGCCCATCTCTGCTATACCGTCAAATGACATATGACGAAGGGAAAACACAATGCTAGCCAGTTAGCCAGTTAGCTAGTCAGTTTTTTCCCTCCACTGTTTGTATTGGTCCCTCGTAATATTTCATGATTATTCATCGCCGTACGATCCCGTCACCGCGTCATCAAACTAGGTGTTTTGTTATTGTTTCGGTTGAAAGGCCCCATAGCGGCCGAAGTAACGCTAACATTTTTTTGCGTAAACTGACCTCGATAACGAATCTCAGACCAAAGCGTTTGCAATGCATTTTGAACACTCGACTTGTTGTGCCCCGTGCGAAGACTTGCAGCAAAATATAGCCTGTCTCTTATTTGTACATAAATTCACAACATTGTTTAGAGTAGCAAACAAGCCTGTCGTGAATGGCTGGTAATTATGTACAGCAGCAAATAAAGCTCGGCTCCTTTCTGAGGCACTGGTGGCTTGTTAAGTGGTGAACAGACAAAACAGCATTTAGAAAATGAAAGGTGCAGGGAAACATCCAGGGCACAGCCAGCTTCTCTCCTATTAGACAACACTGTCTGTCTCATGGCCGTTTGTTTGTTCCAGCTGGCTGCTGGGAGGACGCACCCTGAACCCCCACCACCACTCATAACTATGTCTCTCCCTTTTTTCTGTCCCCTCTCTCTCTCCGTCCCTCCAAGCCTTCCTCTAATCTTCCCACCATGTTCAACCCCCCTCTCCTCTGCAGCGTCTCTCCGTTTTTTCCTTTCTCGCAGTACAACCTACCCTATGTTTTTCTTCCTTTCTAATCATCAACCCCCTTTTTTTTTCATCCCTCCCCCCCTTTTCGCATCCACAAAATCAAAGATAGGGCTAATGAAGGTGGCTTATTATTCCAGCATTCAGGACCCTGCCGGTAGTCACGTCCAGCGTAACACGGATATGCGGCTACTCCAGCTCCAACAGGAGGAATTGGGAAAAGAAACATGTTCAAATTAGACAAGGGGCAATGAATCTATTAGTGCTATTATATAACCAAAATCAGAGCAGTTATTGCCACTGTGTGTGGCAAAAGTAACAATACATGGGAGCACACTGTGTGAAACCAATTAAAATCCAGCCCCGTCATATAGCTTCCTCCCTCCCGAGTCATGTTGTGAATATTCCGCTTTCACACCGTTCGCGTCAGCGCACCTGTGTCCACCGCATTAAATCCCCACCTCTTTCGGCTCCTTCTCGAATTTCCCAGCATCACATCTCACTATCCGTTTCAGGAGTCCCGCGAGCTAAAATAAAAGGGGGCCCGGGGGAGTGTGATCAGAACAGGGGAAATTTCACATAATCTATCCATCTGCAATATAAGGGTCTGAAGGGGTAGCAGGAAATGAGCTATGAACGTCAGGCCCGCGTGCTCCCGGTCCCAGTGGCCACCAGCCTACATATTGAGATCAAGTAGGCAACGTGGAAAGTGGTTTAATGGACCCCCAGTTTAATTGGACTTTTATTTGTTAATGGCAGAAATCCTGATGCATTACTTTAATCATCCTGGCAGAACTAATTCATGAACACGCTGCAAAATATAACAACAACAAAAACGAGGCTGGACTTGGCATTCAAATGGAATCCAACTGCTTCTCTCTCTCTCTTTCTCTCTCTCTCTCTTTATTTAAACCTGCTATCCTCAAAGTGCTGTTGCTTCTACCTTCCACGGGATTCTCTCTGATAGGACTTGTAAGGCATGTGATGGTTTAAACCCTCGATGTACTTTAACCAGTCAGCTGAATCCACAGAAAGAAGAGACACACACACACAAAAACAAAAAAAACACTCGGGCCCACCCAGATCCTATATGTGAGCATGTCCATGTTTGCCAGGCCCTCAGAGTGCAGAGCAGCCCTCAACCCTTTGGCTGCTGCTGGGGGTGGGAGGGAGAGAGGGGGACGGCACAGCTCCCCCTGCAGAGCGCTGGTCCAAGACAACCACAGGCAGCCTCAGCTCACATCCATACCCAGCCCAATCACACATCCACTGCTCCGTCAATGCCGACCAGCAGCCAATCCAGGCAGAGGCCCTTAATGTCTTCCTGATTGCGCTGTTTTTTAATTCATTACATGACTGCGCTGTGACAGTTTTGCCTCACGCCTCGTACTGACACATATTTTCTAAAACGGGGCATTCTTGAAAGTAGATTAGCACAGTTTGCCTGTTAGCTACCGATGTGATTTTTTTTTTGTTGCCTCTCTCAGCCAATGTGTGTGTGTCTGTGTGTGTGAGTTTGTGTGTGTGTGTGTGTGTGTGTGTGTGTGTGTGGTGCAGCAGGATGTGTCTGAGTAGGTTTACGTGTGTGCGCATGAGTATGCCAGTGGCGTATGAGTACAAATGTGTGTGTCTTCCTGGAACAGCTCCCGTCTGGGGGGCAGCACAGACAGCAAAGAGCTCAGCAGCGCCTCGGTCCCTCAGGACACGCTGCAGCTCTCTCCTCGCGGCCATGAAAAGCAATCAGAGCCCAGCCTTCTCCCCTGGTCTTACCTCTGCCTTTAATTACAGACCTCAGCAGCAGCAGTGCCACAGCAAAGGACTGCCTCCGCTGGGCCACATCCGGCATGTCACAGCCCAAACGCAGGGCCGGGGTCGACGCAGCGGGCCCCTGCTGTACAGTGGCCTGACATAAACACAGTGCTTAAACATATACTCGGCCCTGATGGGCTCAGCATGTTTCTACATAGACTGCGACGGAGCCAAGGTGCTCCCATACTGTAGCGATGCAATGTGCAGGGGAAACTGCAGCGCTCCAGACATAAAACACAGCAGGGCTCCATGTAGGCAAGAAAAGCCCTATTCTGTATGCCTAACAAGATGCTTTGCCTGTATTCTGCCGTTTCTGAGTCAAAAGACGGAGTGAAAGCGGCGCGGGAACACCACATTACTGAGAAATAATCAGCCACACACAATAAATGGTTGCGATCAAGCGGTTTTGTAAGCAGATAGTTGTTTCTCCTCTTTATTCTGCTTTGTGTAAAACATTGATCACTCACACAAGAATAACATGTCCACTGGTACGAAAAGGGAGGATTGATCAGTTCATTGTGTATAATTGAGACTCTCTCCCATTCGGCAGACGTGGAAGTTGAGGCCCAACACATGTGCCTAAGGCTGAAGCAGAGGAGAAGCCACAGTGTACACATGGGCAGGGGTAGATAAGAGACTAGGTACACAAGCTGCTGGTTTTATTGCTGCAACATAACGCTCAGATAGCATTTTAAACACATTTTCAGAAAATCTGCCAGCACTGTCCTTGCTCCTGTGGAACAGAGCCACAATGTTGAAGTGTATCATTGGGCTCAATTTCTCACCCAATTTAAACTAAATCTAGAACGACACTTCAGCGAGGGCACTGAGGCTGATCAGGAGGGGACGTGAATGGCAAGCGCCGCAGAGACAATCCTCCGTGGCCGGCTTGGTGGCACATCACCGAATGAAGACACAGTTTGATATGATAGCTCCTGTTAGCTTCCGCATCTGTGATCTCCAAACAAGACCGGGCGGCCAGGGCAAGGAGGCCATCGCCCCGTCCACACGTCATGTAGCCTGGGGCCTAATGGTGCACTGTGCCGTCACACATGATAATGACACCCACATCAACGTGTCAACTCAATTTGGCCATCTTATAGGCTCTCTTTGACTCAATCAATGCATGGCCTTCCATCTGGTTTCCACTGCTGTCTTCACATGAGACAGAGAGAGGGCAGCAACAGGCATTAAAGCAGCTCTATAACCGGCCCCTGAATGGGTCGGTTTAACAAAACATCTTATCTTCATAACAAGTAGTGCACGCTGGATATTCCAAAACAACCCGTCAAATAGGCTAAAGCGCTTGAAAGCATAAATCAAACCAAGTCGTGTCAGGTCAATGACTGTGAGCGTTGCAGATCATTAATTGTGGCAATAAATTCACCAAGATCGTATTTGAAAATCCCAACCTGAAAGCGATTCCAGTAAACATCAGCCTGGCACATTTCTCACTTGTTAAAAAATGGAATCCAATTAAAGTCGTATTAAAAAACAAAGTTAAGAACTTATTCTAACACCTCCAATAAATCACCGGTGCAGAGGGGCTGTTATTATGGGCTGCAGCTCATTATTTCCTACATGGCTTGTCTGGCTGGCAGTGTGGCTGCCCGGGACATCCAGTAAACATCTGTCATGAGGCGTCCTCACAGACACAGTAAGCCACTGATCCACTGACCCCACAGTGCCGGCATTCACACACGCCCCGGTGCACCTGTGCGTCGTGATGTTTAGGCCAATTTTAGGAATTTGTGCCCCTAAATCGTCTATGAATGATTTATTCTCCATATCACAGCGGAGGGGCCTAGCTGTAAGATGATGTGTTATCCCATTGGGTTTCAAGAGCCCATTCATGAATCATTCATCGGTGTGGACTATAGATTACCCCCTTTTATTCATTTCTTATTCATTTCGGGGGGCAGCACTGCTCGGGATGCATAACGTAGATTCAAAATGACGTCCGCAGGCCATCACTGTTTGTCTCCAAAACACACACACACACACACACACACACACACATATACACACACACACATACACACACACACACACACACATATACACACACACACACACACACACAGCGCGAGGGAGCTGGCTCCAATGCGAACGACCGCACGTGGCATGTGTATGTTGTGTGTTGCGTTTGTGAGCCTAAAGCGAATAAGGTCACCGCTTTAAACGAGTGGGGGTATTTTTCGCAGGGAGTGGGTAATCGATGGAGCAGAGGCGGGTGAATGTGGGCTACGACAGCTGTCCCAAGGAGGCAGAGCTGCCACTACAACACCGCATGCTTGGTGCGCTCGTCCCTTAGAATAAAAATGTCCGATCACATCAAAATCGGGGTTTGCAGACAAATAAATACGCGTGCGTGTGTGTGTGCGTATAAATGTATAAACCAGGCTGTCATGTGCATAGCCTGCCTAATGTCTAATAGCAGCATAATAACGTTTCCACTGCCTACCTCCAGAGCGTATGCGCCCGAGCTGCGTTTTTTTTTTTCCCCCCGCGTCGCAATGGGATCCTTCTCCGCTGCTTTTTGGACCGGCTCAGAGATGCGTCTTTCCCCCGAAATGCGAGTAGTTCCCCTGCATGGTCCCCCCACCCGCCCTCCCCAGCAGCAGCAGGAGCAGCAGGAGCAGCAGCAGCAGCAGCGGCGGCGGCAGCCCGGGCCTCCTCCTCCGGTAATAGCAGGTGGACGCGCCTCTCAATGATGGAGACAGCGCGACTCTCCTCTCCCTCGCCGCTCCATTTACAATGACGGTAGAATCGGTATTCCAGGAAACGTGCTACAGGGCAGCGGCGGCGGCGGCGGCGGGAGCGGCAGCCAGCAGCATGTCCTAACGTCGCCGCTTCTCTGTGGACAAACAGGGGCCGTCGCCTCTCCTCCAACACTCCCGACGCGCGGCGCCCCTTCCCCTGGTTGCTGCCTTCTTTACGAGCGGCTTGATGTTGCCATTGTCACGGCAGTATTTTCTTTTTCTTTTTTCTTTTTTTTTTTTTTGCAGCTGGACCTCTCCCCCTCCTTTGCAGCGCGCAGTCTCGTAGGCGCGTACTTCTCCGCCTGCTCCCCCTCCGATTCTTCTCGGTCCGACCTATGAGCGCGCACAGCCAGCCCGACGCAGGGCCACGCACTGCTTTGACGGACGCGCTGAGCAAATCAGGTGGTGCTCTCCAAATAGGACTGTATCATAACAGGGCAACTGCAATGACATGAATAATGAATAGGCTACTCGTGTAAGCCTATGCTGGATGATAGGCCCACTCATAACACTTACCGGACTGGAAGCGATATTTGGATGGACCCGAGTCTCTCTCTCTGTCTCTCTCTCTCTCTCTCTCTCTCTATCTCTCAACATGACTTATAAACCGTACAGGTCTGGATCAAATGGGCAAAAATTACATCAAGCAGGATTTTTCTAACTCGGGGGGGGGGGCACGATTTACACAGAGGGGCAAATTTTGCCCAACATCAGTGCACAATTCCCCATTCAGTAAGGTGCACATTGAAGTCATTCATTGTTTACGTTAGCTCCAAAGCTCAGATTCAAAGCCCACACAGCGATGAATGAATTTGGTAACAAAAAAGCTTAGAACATTAAAATTGTTCATGTTTATTGTTAGTGTTTTTAGAAGGTGACTAGTTTGTTGTTGTTGTTGTTGTTGTTTCAAAGACTTCAGACAGGAGCCTCAGGGGCCAATCAGATTTCAGCTAGGGCCAGTGACCCCTGGCTCCGCTCCTGAATCTGCCCCTGATATCAATAAAAAATATTAATATCAGTCAATATCAATAATTATTGTAATAAACTTCCCATTAGTATTTATTTTAAACTCTAAGACTGTTCACTCCTGAGTAATGATTGTAGTGAACAACACATGAGCAATATATAATATCGATATATATTGAACCTTTGTTATAAATGATATTATATGAAATAAATCGTTTTTTGACTTCAGGGTCAATTGTTATGTCCTGTGAAACTACTTATTGATAAACCTCAGGCTGAAGAGATGCAGATAGTCAGCAGAAGTCCTCAGAACACCGGGCTGCTCACAAACAAGATAAACATGGAGCTTCAATTTCTGAGATGTACAGTCAATGGGATTTTTCATTATTGATTAAACTGCTGCTTGTTCTCTTGATTAATCCAAATGTCATGAAATATTGGCAAAAAATGTGATTTCCCGGAGCTCACGATGACAAATGAAAATGCTTCTTTGATCAGATCAACAGCTGAGACACTGTATAGATAAACAGTATCATGTATGACAAAGAAAAGCATCAAAGCCTCACATATAGAAGAAGCTGCAACCAGCAAATGTTGTTCATGTTTGCTTCATAGAAATAACTGAAATGATTAATTGGTTAACGAAACAAATTCATTTCCTGTCATTTGTTAAATTGTTTCAACTGTAGACATTGACCATAGAGTCTAAAATCAATTAGTGAATTGATTAGTTGACAGTCCGTTAATAACAAACAACTTAGATTATAAATGAATGGGTTATTGATTAAACATTTCTTATTTTATAATATATTATATCAATATTTGCTGATTTCATCTGAGTTTTTCCGTCATTGTCCATGAATATCTTTGTTTTTCACTTTTACAAAACAATACATTTGGAGACGTCACGTGTGGTTTTAAGAACATTATCTTACAAAATGATTCATCTAAATGTTGCAGGTCAATTCTAAGTCTATTGACTCATCAATAAATCAACCTATATTCTTTCTTATTTTTTTCATATCACTGCAGGTTCATAACAAAACTCAGAGCAGACAGTACAATCCCTGAGTTTCTTCACATCTCTCCTGTAAACAGAGGTAATTATTTCTGTAGTTCAAATATACTGAAGATTAAATGTTGCATACATAAAGGCTTTAATAACACTATGATACATGTGAGTCGATAAGTTTGAATTAAGAGGCTTAAAGGTTTGCTTCTCTCTGAAGATTGCAGCTGTTCATGATTTATATGATATTAAGTATTGATCCATAAACACAGTGTAATAAGGCATCATAATATTTCCTCTATGCATAGGGGTCTATACCAAGTTTCATGTGTGTCTACAGTAAGTTAACATACCAACTTCAAACCACTGGGAAAATAACCTCTGTATGTCATATATATGCAAATATCCCCTTAAAATGTAAATCAATCAAAAATATTTGAATACATATATATATGTAAAGATATATATAGAGAGTCATACCTTATATACATTTTGTATACATCTATAGATATATATATATATGGCTATATCTGGATATATAAATATTAACACAATATATAGGCTAATATTTGATTTAATCATATTACAGAGTACATTTGAAAGGTATATTACTAAAAGTATACATTTTAGGATATGCACTGATCAACAGATGATTTATTGATTACAAATCTGTATTTCAGAGAAACTGCATTTCCAAAAATTATCTTAATGAAACACCAAAACATCTGTCCACAGCTGTTACAGCTGGAAGAGTTACAGGGTGAAAATCTTTTTATGCAGATGTTGAGTGAATTTGATTGTCTGTGTGTGATGTCTTTCCTGGTGGGCAGGATCCGGTTTGTTCTTCTAAATGTTTCTTTGCAAAACAAAAACTTACATCACATCGCTGACAAAGTGAATAATATATTGCGTATACATATTAATATATTGCATATATTAATTTTGTTTAAGCCTTCCCTGATAGTCCTGTCCCAATAACCAAGGTTTAAAACAAGACCATCATTGCAGATAACTGGGTCAGTGCATTGACAAAACATTGGACTTGGCGTCAAAGTTTCAGTTTTTGTATCGATAGAAATTCAGCATGGTAGTGAAAATGTTGAGTTAAGGTCGAGGATATGCTCTGTAAAGTATCATAAGCAAGTATGGGATGGCAGGAATATACACTGACTGACAGATGGTAAAAAAAAAAAAGAAAGGATATTTTGATCAAATAGATTTTTCAGGCTGAAAAGTTACTGAAAAAAAAAATTTAAAAATTAAAAAATCCACAGGAGGTGACTCTGGCATTCAGCCCCATGTAAAATTAAAGGCAGTAAAGGTCGAGACCAGAATGTTAATCTTGAAATTTCCTGCTTTGATGCACACCAGGTCTGGCAGTCAGTGTGAAATCTCCAATAAGATTATGACAGTTGTAACCTGCATGCATCCGTCTTTGTGTTCGCAGCACTGTGCCTGAGCAAACAGTCTGAGAAGAGGCCATTTGGTCTGATTTGTCAGCTCCATGTGAGACGTGGAGAGCTTGATTCAGAAAGCTGACCTGAGACGTACATGCAGGTTCACACTGATTCACGTGAGCCCATCTAAACGTCTTTAACACACCAGCAGGGCATGAGTTCAAATCCTCCTCAACAGCGTCTCACCCTCACATATTTGATCTGGGTTTAAAGTATTCTGCTCAGTTCTGGAATTTTGTAAGTGTAAGTATCATACACACCTGACACACAAAGATTCTAAAAAAGTATTATGATAAGAGTTTCTTTCGTTTGTTACATTAGTGGGGAGTAAAATTTCTGATGACAAAGTAGTTTTAGACATTATTTGAGGGGTTCGATTTTAAAGTGAGCCCATGATTTAGAAAAAAGATTTACAGTTAAATTGTGAAGCGGAACAGACGGTAATGATGGTGGCTCTAACCAATGAGCTGCTCTGTTTACACTGAATAATGGAAAAACTCATGTGTGACCCTTTGATTGCAGCCATTGTGATTTTTTGGAACATTTTCAGATTCACAGACTGAAATTTAAAATATTCAGAGTTCCAGTCACTAATTCACTGTCAGTCGACCTGATGACATCATCTCTTCAAGCCTTGATGCTCTGTTTTGGAGCTCAGATGAGAAACTTGAGACTTTGATGTTGACCACTAGAGTTTCTGTTCTTTAGAGGATTCTCCCCTTTTGTCTGTGCCAGAGTCCTACAGGTTTCTCTCTCTGTCCATTACTGCCTGTGCCATCTTGCACAATTATTTCACAACTCCATGACGTTTTAATGTATGACGATTGATCAGCCGCAACGTTAAAACCCTTTAAAGGTGAAGTGAATAACATTGATTATCTCGGTACAAAAGCATGTGTCAACGGGTGGCATACTGTACATTATGCAGTAAGTGAACACTTCGTTTTTCAAGTTGATGTGTTGGAAGCAGGAAAAAAACAATCAGAATGATTACGACAAGGGTCTGATTTTGACGGCGAGACAATCAGGTCAGTATGCAGTGGTTAGAAGCTGAGTTGTGGGAGCCAAAGATTCATCGAGGCACGTTGGGATCAAAGGCTGCCCATGTGGTCCAATCCCAAAGAGCTGCTCTTTAAAAAGTAAATGCTGGCTATGATAGGAAGTTGTCAGAACACACAATGCATCACAGCTTGCTGAGTACCAGGCTTGTGAGACTGGAGAGAGTGCCCCTGCTGGCCCCAGCCACTGATGGAAATTGCCTGATGGGCAGGAGAGTGTCAGAACTGGAGCAACGGAAGAAAGTGGCCTGCTCTGATGAATCACATTTTCTCCTTAAACCATGGGACACTAGGTGCGTTGGGGAAGAGATGTCACCAGGATGCACTATGGGAAAAAAGACAAGCTGGCAGAGGCGGAGTGATGCTGTGGGTAATGTTCTGCTGGGAAACACAGGGTCCTGGTATTCATGTGGAGGAACACCGACCTAAACACTGTGGCAGGGAACCCCTTCACGTCAACAGTATTTCCTGATGCCCTGCACGCTGCAAAGAATGTTCAGGAGTGGTTTGAGGTACTTTGTCTCCAAATTCCCAAGATCTAATTCTGACCAAGTATCTGTGGGATGTGATGGAAAAATACAGCTAATCCTCGGTGGCCACATCTTGGAACTCACAGGACTTACAGGATCTGATCCGAACGTCTCTGTGCCTGAGGACACCTGCAGTTTTAACAGCACACATGGTTTTGTGTTGCTCTAAAAAGGAACAAGAACGTTTTGCCTGACTTTAAAACACATTACAATCCACAAGAGATTCATGAGTTTAGCGTCTGCAGCGAGGAGACTGTACACATTACATAGCACAGGTGTAGCCTGGATCATCCAGACTCCGCTCAGGGGAGGCATCATCTGCATCACACTGCAGAGATGGCAATACCAAATATTTCTGCATGTATTGACTTTATAAGCATCAGCCGGGTGTGTGCATGCATGTGTGAATATTCACTCTCATTTAGACCAGGAGCATTGATATAGTACACAGGGATTACGTACATAAATTTACACTCCCACACAAAACGGTGGAAATAACTACATCTTCTCTGAGGCATCGATGCATATTTATCAAGGCGTAGACGCCCTTGGCCACACACTAGTTCCATTGTAGTGGAATGGGAGTGAGCTGATTGTCTGGTGCAGGGGGATCGCCCTGAGTCTCAGTCTACTCTGCATGATGAAAAGAGAGTGTGGCGGACTCCTGCAGCAGGCCACAGAAGCCAGACCCCCTCTCATCACCTTTTTAGGAGCTGCAGAGTTTTGGTGGGAGCAGAAATGCAGGTTGTGCGTATCTCCTTCAGCAAACATGATATGCTACAGTCACGTACAGATGGAGATAGCGTTTGCAGCAAGAAAGCAAGACATCATCCCACCTGCACGTGAGCAGAATGTTCTTTGAAAAGCCACGCTTCAGTAGAACTTTGTGGTTTACATTAGCGGCCGACTCCTGCTGCTGTCCATATCATGGATGTTATTAGAGGCCTTTGTGTGCCTGTCTTCCGTCGCGCCTGCAGAATGCTGCATGGTAAACAGGGAGATGGCTTCATTATTACCTCCTGAGGACATGCAGGGAAACAGCTCACAACAGCACTAATCACATGCATGCCATACAGAACAATTAGGGGTCACTTACCAACAGATTTTGTGATTCAGTTTTTAAAAAAGCAAACATAAATAGCCACGAAGCAAACCCCCTCCCTGTGTAAATCCGTCACAGATTGCTCAGTAACTTCAGAACTTTAGAGCGTTGTGTACTTGACCGTATCAAACGCTCACACAAAGCTTCGCCTCAGCAAAGAGGAGGAAAAGCAACAAAAAAAAGAAGATCTTTGTAATGTCTAAGACTCTCTCTCTCTGAAGCCGAGCAGCTCGTAGTGAATTATGCCCCCTGAATAATTAGTGAATAACCTGTTAGGGGCAGCAGCTGAACATTGTTGGGAGGCGCTAATGAAGTAGTCTCATAATCTCCTCATAGGTTAGATTAGAAAGACGCCATTAACATCAAGTCATCAGCCTGGACATCTGACGCATGAAAGGAGACCCTTCCAACCAGCCATCATCCAGTTGGTTTCCTTTTAAGTAGGCCCCTATCAAAGTCTACTTTCATCTATAATGTGTGACTTCCTCGGGAGGTGGTGGTGGAGGCCTCACTATGCAGCGCAGCAGGGTCCGCGCTGTCACGTTATCTCGATTGTCATTGTCGGTTTCAAGTATAATCCTGATGAAAGCCCTCGCAGGGACTACGGTCTGTGTCTGGTCCCAGAGGAGGATCCAGGGAGCTGCAGGGGTTCTCCAGGAGGACCCAACATGGCGAGAGCGAGCGAGGATCACTGCTGTGTTCGTGGAGTTAACGCTTCACCTGTATCCAGAGGACAGACCGATCAGATCTGTTCGCTAGCTAATCTAGAACTACACAGATTTTATATCTTCAGATTTCCTTTGAACAGAGACACATATTTTAATACATTATGGTTAATTTGGTGCTTTGAACATATACAGAAAATTAACTGGATCCAAATGACAAATTGAGGATATTTGGTTTGTCTTTTTCAACATGGTGGATGAGCTGCTGCAGACTGAAGGAAGTGGAACAGTTCTGGAGAAAATTGACAAGCAGTGATTCCTCCATTTATTCTAAACTGTGAAATGCGCCCAATAATCTTTTATTGTGTCATTATCTATGACTTGTCGCTCTTAAAAAAAAAAAAACTTTGACTAAGAAAAATAAATATTCTAAATATGTTAAAAAAATTATAAGTTAAAATGGAATAAAAATGTTAACTAAATAAGACATCAGACAGACAGACATTGAAAAAACAACTTATATGACTTCAGGGGGCTTCATTAAAATATTTCTGTAATATTCTAAAAACCAAATTAATTATTTATTGTTTGTAAGAGACCGGGAGTTGAGCATCGAGGTAAATTTAATCCCAAAAAAAGGAAGAACGTTTATCATTGTAAACACGTTGAAGAGAAAACCCTTCAATGTTGTCACTGATGACAATATTCACACTCTCTTGACAGACACTGCACGATTACAAATAAAGTAACAGACCCATCTGTGAATGCCAGTTTTTGAATGAATTAAATACACAAAACATACACAGGTTTTCTTATATTTATGCACAAACCCTGTTTATCCAATACTGCCAATATGTTCTACAATGGTCGAATACAGTGTTTCCCAACATTTGTTCTAACATTTGTTCTAATACAATTACAGACATTAAAGCTTACTTGTTATCAATTGTATGACATCTTTCGTTTAATCATATGGATTAATTATATCATGAAATCAACAAATCCTGATCAGAATGAAACCATGTGGAAAATTTGTTATTAAGCCAAATGCCAACATTTATTGATGTGTCTGCAGTGTACTCATACAGTCAACAACACAAAGACACAGGTTTTACATTGTGTGTATCGTACGAGTCCCAAATAATATTTTTTCAGATGATAGATACAACACCGTAGCAAGGTTCCTAAAAAAATGTGCATATCCCTCAGAAAATGAGGACAAATGTGTAGTTTCAGTGTTTAAATATTAACATTTACATTTTACCTCCAAGAGGAAGTCTTTGTATTCTGACGAAACAATCCAGAACGCTGTCACGGTTAAAATCTCAAACATAACTTTTCTTTAGAGGCGGCCCGTCTGCCAAGGCTAAATGATATGACTGTGAAATGTTCCCAGAGGAGGCTTTCAAGTCGTTGCCTCTTAATGTGGCTCCAGTGTGGTGAAATCCATTCATGATTTATTAGAGGTTCCACTTGTTTTTCTCAGAGTGGTATATTTACATGAATGTGACATATTGCTAATTCACTGGGGAGCTGTTTTGCATGTTCACGCATCCAAACATCCATATTATGATGCGATTTGTCTGGAAGACTTGATTATCTGCCAAAGTTGGTATTTTTAGAACAATATCATGGACAATGTGCATTATGACTAAACGGCGCTGAGGTATCAGCTTTATGAAATGGTGTTATTCAAACAACCTTTGTTATTCTGCATTCTAACCCGGTTGCAGAGCACATTTCTATATGTACACATCATTCATATAAAAAGCAAACTATAGGTTCAGTTTATTTTGAAAATAATTTAAAAATGTAATTAATACAAATCAAGGCATATGTACATCATTACGTGTGCTCTCATCCGTTTCCATTGCAATGGAAGATGTCAATAAACCTGATGTAAAAAATGAGGAAAGGGGGGGCAACCATGTTGACTAACAGATGTCTTACACACACGTATGTGATATACAAGGTCTCTTATGCTTGGCTCAGCTGAGGCAACTGGCATAAAAGCTCGTTCTCTGGACACCAGCCAGTGCTAAACACACTTGCTCCCTGTTCTGCTCCTCCTCCTTCACTTTGGCGAGCACTGGCCTTTACTCACATGAGGAGGGGGAGGTATAGTCACATGGGTGGAGGCTTGGCTGGAGTTGGGAGTGGGTAGCGGGGACGTAGCCCCCCCCCCCCTCCCTAATACTGCACAGACCAGGGATTCCAGCATAGGCCATCTGTGAGGGATGAAGAGACGTGGAGGTGGCAGCTTCTCTCAACAGGAGCAGTTCCCACAGCCCTTCACACCGTTGAGGATCTCCTCCTGCAATTTTTTCCTCTCCTCTTCCTTCTGGGACAGGCGCTCAGCCTTCGGCTTGGTCGAGTTCTTGCTATCGTTCAGGATTCTGCTGTTCTGGGTGTTCCACAGGTCTGCGTACAAGCTGCCGGGGGTGCTGAGGAGGGAGAGGTGGTCGCCACGCTCTGCCACTTTGCCCTGGCAGAGAAAAGGAGGAGAGTGAAGAGAATCATGGAAAAATAGAAACATAAATTAGCTGAACATGAGAAGTGAGAACGAAGGGGCCACGCACACTACGTCCTATAGTTAGCATATCTTTCTGATCACACAACACTGACCACATTCTCTGCGGAGAGTTGCCCCCCCACCTAGAATCCCTGCCGCCTCCCCAACAACTGTTGCATTTCTCTCGCAAAAACACGGCCTCGCAGACACATGCGTGCATCTACACGCAACAAACACACATCCCTCCCACACAGTCGAACACAAATGAAGGCACCCTCTTCCCCCACCTCCCATGAGCATGCAGAGGTGTTGGCATCATCTTTAGTGCACCCAAGACAGGCACGTGACTGCTTCCGCTCGTTATTTTAATGAGCACCCCAGGCAGTCCTCTGCTGGTGACACCAGCAAACGGCATGGCGACATCACACGCAAACATGCCTCCTCACCGCGACCCTCTGATCCCTACCATCTGACTCTGGAAACATGGAACAACACATGCTCACTCGCCGCGGTTCAAAAGAAAGCTCTCCTCATTTTATCCTTTCTGAATCCGGCACTGGTGGAAACTGTCAATTCACCGCTAATACATTTCATATTAACTCCTGACTTCTAGATGATAACTGACTTTACTCCATCTCTTCGTGTGTTAAAGCATCTCAAAGCCCAACCCTTAACATGCTGCAGCACTTTTCCTTCACTTGGGGATTTGTCTGATACACCACAGAGATTCATTGTTTCCACATTTTAAAAAAATCCCATCTTTGTCTCCATGGCACCTCGAGCCTGACTTTAACACGTGGGTCTAAAAACTGTATAGACGAGGCATCGGAATGACGATCTCCAATGAAAGACATGTTTAGCCCTGGATAATGCCTCATCAGCGTCTGGGAAGCTGGCCCATACATTATTAGTCACCGAGAAAAACAAGACACGCCATCTGACCAAAACAGCCAGTTGAGTCTGACTGCTTTAATGAGCCCTTATGGAGAAAATAATACATTCACTTCAACTAACCGTGCCCTGTTGTTGTTCAAGTTAATGAGAAAAGCTAAACAAAGCATGTTTTCATCACGTACAGTGAAGAAAGGTAACTGAAAATAAATGAGTGGCAAAAGCGGAGGCTACTTGTTGCTGGCAGACCCGGTGCGCTGAGGGTCATGCAGAGTGCAGTCCATCATCTCTCCCTTCAATGCACAATCCTCTAATTGGACTTGCAATTAACACTGAGCATGTTTTTACTTGGAAACTCTGAACCTTCCCATAATTTGCTTTTATGAAATTGACATGACAACTGGAAATGCTAATCAGGGAAAGGTACAAGATCAAGTAAAAAATAAACGGATGAGTTCTTACCTCGTTGAGCACTATAATCTCATCCGCGTCTACAATTGTGGAGAGCCTGTGGGCGATGAACACTGATGTCCTGTCCTTTACCATCACCTTCATTGAATTCAGGATGTTCTGCAAGACATAAGACAAATATAATAATCACTTGGTTAACAAGAGTATCCCCTAACCCAAAGGAAAATAGTTCCCCAGGTTTGCAATAACGCTGGTCTGCAAAAATAATAAGAAAGAAAAGTGCATGAATGACAGGATATATATGAAATGTACTCCCAAACCTTGATTTGAAGAAGCGGCTAAGTCAACACAAAGTTGCTCGGCAACATCCACCTTCATATGTTTTTCTACCCAGTGTTTACATATGATAATTTATTCGTGATGAGAAAATCTCAATTAACAGCCACGTCTACTGCCCCGCTCTTTTTCTTGAAGTTCAGTGAGGACACACTGAACTTTCTTATTAAATGTAACATTTACAAAGACTGTGGAGTTTAAGATGAGCTGGAGTGTGTGTGCGTGTGCGTGTGCGTGTGCGCGTCTTACTGTGTACCTTCAGCAGGTGAGTGAGTGGGTGTTTGTTCTGATAAAAGTGTATGCAGGGTCTGTTGAGGTGTCAAACTGTACGTGCGGCAGAGAATGGTAAGTCATGAACGCAGGCCTGCATCTGTCAGTGTGTATGTGTTCGTGCACTGTCAGGCCCACCTCTTCTGTGATAGAGTCGAGGGAGGACGTTGCTTCGTCGTACAGGAGAATGGGTGGATTCTTTAGAACCGCGCGGGCGATGGCGACACGTTGCTTCTCCCCTCCTGAAACGGCGAGACAGACATCAATAAAAGCAAAGCAGGCTTAAGACAATAGCTTTGAAAGACGTGAATATACAGCAGGTCTCTGGCACTACTCATCAGATAAGCACCTCAAACTTGCAGCCAATACTTCGACAACCCTAATGCTACAGGCTTCAAAGTGGTAGAAGCCACTTTAATTGAACTGTAAAGGAAAATAAGCAGGATGCAAAAAGTTGACTCAGCCTTTATTGCACACGAGCTGTGTGTGGCCTCTTGAAAGTAAGCGGCATTCAGTGGATATGAATATCCACCCAGTGGAGAACAGCAATGAAGGAAGTGAGGAGCCTAACAGCCCAGACTGCCCACCTCCCTGAACACCTCCTCCCCCCCGTCTCACAAACTCACTGGCAGCTGTCACGTACAACAGCGGCAGAATTAATGAGAAGTTAGTCATGTCTTTATTTTGTCCGTTCGCTCACTCACTAACTCTGTCACTCCGCAGAAATAAATCTGTGCTGCCAGTAATTGCATCTTGAATGTTGAGTGAAAGTGCTCACAGTGTGTTTACATGGGCTAAATGAGTTGCAGAGTGATGCTAGGAGCCAAATACTACACCGTCTTGTGTTATCGCTGCACATCAAATAAGGATAAAAATAACTGTAAGGCAACATGCCAAGTTCATACACTACATAGAGGAAGACATGGAACAAATGAAGATGCTGCTAGAGATTAACCCCCAAGTCCCATCATGACTTGATGTTACATTTAATAATTAGATACATTTTAATTAGCTACTTTTAGAAGAAAAAGCTCATGATCACAGTTTCAAAACTATTTAAAATCCCATATTCCCTTATAAATATTGAAATTAATATTTATGCAGAAACATGAAAATAATTTAGATCTTTGCTAACTTAAATCTTCCATGGCAGCGCCTTGCAACCACCCTGTTTATTATGCCAATGTTCCTAACAGCAGACATCCTGTAAAATACGTTTCTCAATAAACAGTATGTCCCCTGCAGCAGGAGAAACTTCATAATGATAAGTAGAAGATTTAGACGACTGGCAATTGTGTCATTCCCACTAGTACCTACACAGAAATAACCAACTGAGTGAAATATGCCTTCAGTTGTTTAAGAGGGCAAAACTGACAGCGTCAAATATAAAAATATCTTATACTCAATACCTTACGATCAATAATAACGTGATGATATTCTGTGTTGGAACATTTCTGTTGTCATATAATAATGAGCAGGTAACTAACACAAGTCATGAATGTGATTAAGTTTAACAGCTAAAACTGTTTATTAGAATTAGAAAATGTTTTATCATTTCACAGTAAAGCAACCCGGGACTAGAACAACTCATTAATCAGCAACTATTGAAATAAATCATTAAATCAATAATAGATCATTCACTGGTGGTGGATTTAAAACATGTTCAAATTGATTTGGAACTGGCTTTGACTGATTTCTGCCACTTTACAGAATCAATTAGTAATTAATCAATTGACAAAATAAATAAATCTTTCATGAATATAACAATCAATAATCAAAATTGTAGAGAAATTGTCCAGAATATATGTGTTGGAATAAAACTACTAGTAGCCAGTTATTCAGATAACAGCTGTATTTTTCGGTTTGTTTGTTGTTGTTTTTTCCAGCTTAGTGAACCATCCAGGGAGACGCACAAAACACACAGCTCTTTCAACTGCTTGTGCTGAGAGACCATATTTTAACAGTAGTCAAAATGGTGCAGCAAACCTGACAGCTTGAGGCCCCGCTCCCCAACCTGGGTGTTATAGCCATGGGGCATGCGGAGGATAGCGTCATGGATGCCTGCTAGACGTGCCACTTGGTAAACGTCCTCTGGTGTAGCGTTGATGTTCCCGTACTGCAGGTTGTAGAAGATGGTGTTGTGGAACAGAACGGCATCCTGACAACAACGCAGTTAGAGGGGAAAAAAAATTAGGCTTCAGAGAATGTTTTTATTGCAGCAGCGACAGAAACAGAGGACTGCAGTTACTAAGACCAGGGCAGGAGGGAGGAAGAGACAGAACGCAAATGACAAAAATACTGTTCATGTACCATCTGTTCAGATCAGCCTCTGAGCCCATTGCAGTTAAAACTTAATGGAATTCAGTTTATTTCTAATGCTGCTGTTAATGTTACATGTTCTAAGCTGCCACTTTGTTTTATATAATTATCAATAATTACTCTCAAATGTACATTTCATTTGTGGTGAAGAATGTCAAATCAATTTGATTATAATTCATTATTATCAAATCAATTATTTGATTGTGTTGGTGTGTCTCATACCTGAGGTACGACCCCCAAAGCCTTCCTCAGGCTGTCGAGGCTGACGTCTCGGATATTCTGTCCCGCTATGTAGATGTTCCCCCGCTGGGGCTCAAAGAAGCGGAACAACAGGCGCACAATAGTGCTCTTCCTGCAACCAGACGTGGAATCAATCGTCAGCACCAATCTGTCTGTGAGCTGTACCCCCACAGTCTACTGATGATATCTGATGATACGACTGACTGCACATACAAATGAGATGACACACTGGCTAAAGGTTTAACAGTCTGTGTATTTCTATGAAAGCCAACCCACCCAGACCCGCTGCCACCGACGATGGCCACCTTCTTCCCAGCAGGCACCTCAAAGGACACTCCGGTCAACACCTTCTGACCCTCCAGGTATTCAAAATATACGTCCTCAAATCGGATGGTGGCCTCCTGCGGTGTGACGGCTATAGCCGGGGCGAGATCCCTCTCCTGGAGCAAACCATCAGAGGGTTAAGACAGATGAAACAGAAACAGAGGAGATTGATACAGAACAGCCAGTGGCAGAGAAGGCGCAGCATGATGCAACCTTACTCCAACACCTTGAAAAGAGGGATAATAGTGGAGCACACAGCCTACACAGGCTGCTTAAAGCAGAGACATTCACATCATATTCAAGAGGTCATTTCAAAAGACCATCTGAACCTTCACACCCTGCCCTTCACAGCGACTGACGGATCAATAGGCGTGAAAACTTTGGGAACATACTGAGCTGAGCTACTGTGCTGAGATGTAATCAAGGTCAGCAGTGAATAAAACACGGCCTTACCCAGAGAGTAAAAGCCTGTTCTGCTCTGATTCTATTCTACCTAACAGCAACATAATCACCCATCATCCACCTCAGCCAATTAATACAAATAACTCACTGTCGATTTGTATAAACGGATGTAAAAAGCCGAAATAAAATTATTTGACATCTACATAATAGGCACACGTGCTATACAGAAATAACCAAAGCATTCAGACAGTAATGGCCTGCCGGGCAGTGCCATTCTACAGGGAATCACAATGGAGAGGAGAATTACTGATGAAAAATAAAATGCTTAAGAATAGCTGGACAGACTTGTTTCCCCTACTGTAATTCCAGAGACGGTAACAACATTTACATTGTTAACCAGCAGGTGCACATTGGTGTGTGTGTGTTCTTCTGACACAAGATGGGTTGTTGTGTTCAAAAAAACAAAACAAAAAAACAAAGCTGAATTAAATTAAAAAGGTCTCAATAACAACTGATAGGTATCCCACTGAAGAAACACAGAGGGTTGAACGTTTTGGCAAATTTGTATCTTTCAGTTTAGAAAGAGGAGCTAGTTTCATATGTTTGAATATAACTTAGTATTTTCTGGGTGACTTTAAAGATAGGCGGGTTATACCAACAGGGAGATGTTACTCGAGCCTGGTCAATTACTAGAGAGCCCATTCATATAATAATTAAATTATTTTAATAATCATTTGTCAACTGTATATAAAGATGGATGACAAGTCAGTTCCCCAAAATTGAAGTTAAAGCGTCTTGATTGTCCCCCTGCTGGCTGGATGCAGTACATGTCATAAATCCTCCATGTTAGAGGATGGGACATGGACAGAACTAGAAAAAAGTACACGTTAAATACATTTATTTTACGTTTAATTATTTAGTTGATGCGATAAAAATGATCCCATTCCCTAATTGCTAATGCAAAGATGGCAGCATGCGTATTAGGGATATTTTGGCTTTATTTCTGGACAGTGGGAGCAAGTGGAGACACGAGTTCCACCTTTATATACAATATATGATCATATATGAACGCAAACTCACAATTTAGGCGTCCTGGACTGTTGAGTGTATATAGCAAATAATTTGATATCACCTTAGGCTGAGGTAAATCACAATAAGTATTTCATAGACCCAGTGATTAATTGACTAAAATATGGAAATAACAGATTAGTCGATACTGAAAAAACGTGCAGTGTGCACTGAAAAAATACAAATGAAAACAGGCAAAAAGCAAAACAAAAGACATTTGACAAAAACAACTCAAAACGGAACAATTGGAACAGTTTCTCTCTTCCTTCCTCAAACTGACAGATTTACTCTGTTTAGAGGAGCCATCACTGACTGAAAAGATTATCTGCACCAAAATCACAGGCACAACAACAAGCCTCTAATAGTGGAAAAATTAAATAAAATACACAACTAAAACCACCTTGTGTACAGTTATTTGTAAAACCTCACTGTGATTGGTGACTAACACAATGAAACTGTTACACTCTAAGAAACCATTAAAAATGAATAGTGCACCAATTGAAATTTCTACTGATTAAGTAATTACTCAGAATAAATCACCAAAAATGTGCCATTCACAGCTCTTCTGCAATTCTTTGTATCCAGAATATCTTAATTATATCTCTAATGCAGCAAGTACACGACACGTGGCAATCAATGAGGAAGCACCTGAGTCACATCAAGCACATAATTACTAGGTTTGACTACAACCTATCATTTTTTAAAGCACATGCAGTTAAGTTATCCATGTCATGCAGCTAGAAGTGGAAGCTAGAATACCTCAGTGGTGTGTTAAAAATCTAACCACCAATGCAATTCAAGGCTTTATCAAATTTATATTGGACAAAATATTCACTGTGCAGTGTGTACAAGTTCTTCTCCACTGGTCTATTTTGTTAGAGGAAGAAAAAGAATGGACACAAAACATTTTGTGAATCACTGCCACAGAGTGGATCAGAGCATGTCTGGCCCAGACGGTACCTTGATCCTGGAGTCGATGCTGAGCAGAGTGAAAAGAGTGTTCATGTCTATCAGAGCCTGTCTGGTCTCTCTGTACACTGTGCCCAGGAAGTTGAGAGGGAGGGAGAGCTGGAAGAGCAGACCGTTCACCATCACCAGGTCTCCCACGGTCATCGTACCTGCATGACAGCGACAGAACAACTTACAGAGATGCACATAATCTAGCTCTGTTGTATCATGTATCTTTCACTGGGTATATGATCTTAAAAAAAATGTCTCAAACACCTCCTTCTTTCAGGTTATTGAAGAAGATAACAAATGTTACAGGTAAATTCCAGTCAGGTGATGTGTAATACATGGATGGAATCAAATGTTTTTTAATGGTTTTCCCAAAATAACCCCAAACCCACTCACCTGCTGCGATGCTGTTGCTGGCCAGCAGCATGATGGCAGTGAGGCCGACACTGAAGATGGCATTCTGGCCAAAGTTGAGCATGGCGAGCGTGGATGTGGTTTTTAAAGAGGATGACTCATAAACCTTCAGGAATGCATCATATCTTTCAGCTTCGTACTTCTCATTGTTGAAGTACTGCAGCAGAGATGAGAAACATGGAGGGAGGAGAGCGAGGAGAGCGGGGAGCACAGGGCACGCAGACCGCAGAAGGATTTACAAAAGGAAAGAAAGTGTAAGTTGAAAGAAAAAGAGGGAGAGATACAAAATATGGTTAGGGTTAAAGGTTAAGGAAGCATGGAGAGCAGTGTCAGGCAGATGGACACTTAAGTAGAGCCTGCCTCAAGGCCGCATTTGTTCTCAGTGACCCCTCTGGGCGTAGCCTGAGTCTCAGTTGGCCTCTAAAGCACTTTTTCATGTCTCTGTAGCTTCATCTTCTCCCCACTGATCTTAAAGGACGTGGAGGGCGATGGAACAAAATCCAGAGTCTGCAGCTCTGAAGCTTTGGCAGAGGATAGTGCTCGTGGCAAAATAGAAGTTTATAAAATATTAGGCAGATATAATAATAAGTAAAGCAAAAACAACACTTGAAAGTTAAATAATCACAGGATCTGTAGCAGCTCAGACAGACATCTACCCACAGCGCACAGATTGCTCTCTCAAGTGTCACCTCGCATACAAATTTTGATTAAGACATGTAGCTATCATTAAGAGAGAAACCTTCATGAATCAGCCACAAGCACATCTTTTAAATTCAGCCTATAAAAACCGCAGCATGATCATAACAACCAACCTCCTCAACTCTGCTGCCAATTACCTAATATTGCTGTTTGTTTAGTTTGCACTATTGTTTCTCTGCTCGTTAAGTGGGCGATTTGCTTCTCTAGCTAACGGCAGTGGTGCTGTGCTGCTACCGGCTTGTCACTGATTTACATATACGGAAATGCAGGGAACCAGAGCGAGAGATGGAGAAGGGAAGAAAAGTAGCACATGGAGGACGAACCGAAGCAGTGCAAGGCACCGCGTTCAGGTTCTCTTCCAGCCCTTTGTGAAAGTGGAACGGATTTCTGAGTGGGCGGAGATCTAATTACATATGCACACTCACAGCTCAGAGTGATGCTAAATCCGGCCGCATTGACACAGATGACACAAAATAACACAGAACAAAAACGTTAAGGAAAACAGGACTCAAAATAATACAGCAAAGAAAACAACACAGATACCAAAATATATCCGGGACGGTAAACAAAGCAGCCGAAACTTGATACTGATTATGTGTTCATGTGTTTTGTCTACAATAAGGGTTACCTCGAAAGAGACTTCGAAACAGCAGAAGGTTAAGATTTAGGATTACCGTGCCTAGCAAAGTAAACCCTTAGCAGACATTTTGACTCAAATAAAGACCTATCTTTCAGGTCAAAACTATGATAGTATTTTTATGATCTACAATCAACTTCTCAGTTGTGATGATATACTGCTTCTCTTTGTGTTACGTGATAGTAAATAAGTAAAGCAGGATACATATTATGTAAGCAGGAGATGGGCAATATTTACAAACTGACTTTGTTCAGACAAAACCGACAAAAAGTCACTCCATCACCAAATTTTCCATGACCAACCTTTGTACGTGGGCTGGTGTGAGACTCCTCTATAATAACTAAAGGAAATACAATAACCATCTTTAAGTAAAGCAATAGAAGAGTTGAATGTGACTCTCGACCCTCTTAGTCATTCCTGTCACTCCTCTCACTTCAGTTAAAAACTGAATTTAAAGCATTATTTGTCCTTTTTTTTGACAGTGTGTGTGTAAAACTTTTCAGGGTAAGAGAATATAAAAAGAGCGTGTGTGTGTGTGAGAGCTTTTCTTTCATTAATAATCATGGCAGTGAAATACTATTAACACAGACAAGTAATAATTCTTCAAATCAATGTTTTTGGCTTAAGTGAATAGGAAAAAATACAAGTGACGAGGAGCTAAACAGGGATGGTTTGAAAGGAGGGTGGTAGTGTGTGTGTGTGTGTGTGTGTGTGTGTGTGTGTGTGTGTGTGTGTGTGTGTGTGTGTGTGTGTGTGTGTACACGTGGGGGAGGTTGGATCTTACCTTTACAGTCTCATAGTTAAGAAGGGAGTCTATAGCTGTGTTGCCTGCTTCATTGTCCGCTTTGTTCATCTCTATCCGGAAGCGAGTCCTGCGTGCAGAGACACATGCACACATCACTTGTCTCGCTCATGATAAACTTTCCGTACAGATGGCAGACGATGAGGCCGTATTAAATGGGAATTCAGAAGGGATGTGGAAAAAGGTACACGGCAAACGATTAATAAACTGTCAAGATAAATGCTCTGTATTTATATAGCACTTTTCTAGTCTTGACGACCACTCAAAGCACTTTAAAGTACAGGTTTTTGCCATTCACACACATTCATATAGTTATTATATGGTCAGAACTTTTTTCTATTCGGTGCAATTTGGGGTTCAGTATCTTGCCCAACGACACTTCAGCATGCATATAGGGAAGTGGTATCGAACCACCGACCTTCTGGTCAGAGGATAGCTTAACCCCCTCAGCCAGATGTGAAGAAAAAAATACTGTATGTTCGAATATTAAGGTCACAGTAGTTATTCTGTTTTTAGAGTAAAAGAGAAACAAAAAAGGAAAACAAAGATTTGTTGACAGTTGATGTGAAACTGGTAACCCAATAGTAGCAAATTAAAGCGAATTATAGTAGATCCTTTACATTATGTTGTCTGCTATTTCAATGTCTGTTATTTCCTTCAATAACATGACTTCGGTGGCTCTCTTTCCCCTAGAGAAGGCTGTGTATAGTTCAACCCAACATTATTTATATAGCATTGTACAAAACAACACAGTTGATCCATAGTGGTTTATCAAAATAAAAACAAACACAATGGTGATAATTAATTAAGGACACATGGTCACACAAAACTCATATTGACAACACAGGCCTAAAGCAACTTCACGAAATGAACTGGTTAAACTGAAGCATAACATTAAGTAAAGCACTGTTAAAAGCTAAAGAGCTTAAGTTTGTTTTCGGACGGTGGGGAGAAGAGAGCTCTGTAATTTAGTGGTAGCAAAAAAGAAAGTCCTGTCTCGATAACAAGGTCATTTGAATAAAGACTTCTGTCTGCTCAGGACCAAGTGTGTCTCTGACGTCTCTGAAGACGTAAAGAAGGGGTGAGAGCAGTTAACACCTTGTAGACAAACATCAGAATTAAATTAACTCTGTAGCTGGCAAACAGTCAGTGTAGGGAGGCAAACAAATGTAATCATGTGCTACAATGGGCTAATTTTTTAAGAAGTCTAGAGAGAATTTATCTGAGTTAGTAAATGAAGCAGAGTTGCATTGAGCTTCATTAATTAAGACCCGGTTTGTTTCTCTTAAACCAGTGACCCTTGTTTGTTTCTACACTCAACCACCTTGTCCATCATTTCTACAACTACCCTGGTGCTGTTTTTGAGAGTTCAGTCAGGACCTGCTTGCAGATTTCTCAGCAGCATGATAGGAGCTCAATTTTTAAGTTCAATTTCATGGTGAGACATTTCAGAGCGCGTCAATTAGTTCAGGCACTTGACAGGCACTGCAACCTTGCAAATGTCCTCCAGAACTGAGTCAGCTAAAATGTAGACACAACCCTTGAGGAGGTTTTCTCTATCACCATATGCCCTCTGGAGATTTAAGAACATTAACCAAGTATATAAGGAGCTGAATTTCACTTTCCGACATAACAAACAAGACAATCAATAGAATTACAGGCAGTTACAGAAAAAGTACAAACATCCTCGTTGTTACCTCCACTGAGTGATCAGAATGGTGAACAGGGTGTATGATGATAAGGTACCCAAGGCCACTGCTGCAAACTGCCCACCGCACTTGTAATACTACAGAAGAGAAAAGCACAGTTCAGACAAAGCATATTTTACAAGCTGTGACTCAACAGCTTCGTGATAAAAATTGGAGCGGCAACATCAGACCATCAGGCTCCACTGCTGGCGTCACAAGGTGTTCTGAGAGCGCAGTGTTTTTGATCATTCCACTATGAAATTGAGTGTTACAAATGGACGGGAAACTACTAGAAGTAATCGTGCTAATGCTTTAGCTATTTGGGCAATGGAGTCTGGCGTCATTACAGGCAAGCTGACATTATAGTCCAGAGTGGAATAATAGCAGGAAGCTATAGAAGAGCCAGTGCTGGCCAAGGAGGGGGCATCTGTTTAGGGCATACTCTGCAGGAGGACATTAAGCTGCTACAAAAGCTTTGGGATTCATCATTGGCACTAATGGGCTCCGTGTTGCCACCAAAAGTTCATGGGGATTCATATTCCATTTAGAATGCAAATGAGACGATATTCCCACAATTAATTTCCGGACAATCTGCTTTGAAGAGTGTTTAGGTGATGGACGGTCCTGTACTAACATTAATAACTGAATCAGTAACAGCAAAATGAAATAAGAGCCAGGAGATTGTAAGCAGTGTTTCTGGTAGTATCCTACAATAAGTTAATGGCCAGAGCAAATGACTACCAACATCTGTCGGTTAATTTCACACAACAACTCACCAAAATGGCACTGACGAGGCCCATCTCGAAGACCGTGGGTCCTAGGTTGAAGACGATCGCACTGAGAATGAAGGAGATGCCTCGTGTGCCACGGTCGATGGCCTTGGACAGCGCTCCTGTCTGGCGGCTGAGATGAAACCCCAGATCCAGATTGTGCAAGTGGAGGAAGACGTTCTTGGCGATGCGTCGGATGGAGCTCTGGGCCACCTTGCCGAACACAGTGTTCCTCAGCTCGTTGAAGAGGGCCGCACAAGCCCGTGACACGCCATCTGGGATAGCAGAGGAGACAGAGAGTTTAGCACAACAGCTGTGAAAAGCAGCGCTGCTGGGTGCTATCTGGTGAAAATGCATCCCCCATCCCAAACAGACATGACTGTTATGGAGCAGCAAAATAAGAATCTGACCCAAATCTTCGCTGTCCTGGAAGATGTAACACAGAATATTGAGATAGTTAAGACAGGAACAGGCTGAGGTATGTCACATGCTCTACAGTAAGGGCATGTGTGAGGTGGCAGGTCCAGTTTTTCCACTTCATCTCAGGTCTGCAAGCCCTGCAGTGCTGCAGCAGCAGTCTCTCCAAGCCTCTGTAATTACAGAGCAGGATGCTGTCTAAAGCCTCGCTACTGTGGCAGACCAGCACACTGCAGACTGAGGCAAGGAAATCTATGTCCATGTAGTGTTGCTGAGTGTGCGTGTGGCAGAGAGCAAGCAACATGTTTTAGCAGAATACTACAAGAGGGGGAGGAGGAGTTCGTAAGAGTGTCATGAAAAGATGTGACAATGAGTTGTCAATGAATGGGCCTGATTTCACCACTGTCTGCGTCAACACTTTCTCTGGCTGATCCACACTGATGAGGGTGGATGCACTCAACAGTCTTCCTATAAAATGTTATTATTATTGTATAATTTGAGTTTTGAAAAAGAATCTACATGGGAGTTATAATTCAATGAAATCACCAACTTAATCAAACCCAAGAAATTACTCCTATTTGATTCCGTTCATTTCTCAAACTGTTACACAAGCAGATGGCAAGCATGGCTGTCAGAAATTAATTTTAGTCCGTGTTTAAATGACACATGGCCTTTCTGTGGTGATTTCAGCGAGCTGTGTCAATAGTAGACTTTTCTGCTGAGACCAGGAGTCAGGTTAATAATTGCTCTGTCTACCGGTCCTCACAGGGCTGTAATGTGGCGTTAAATAGGAATGCTCGTCTAATGAACAATGTGTCCACATCTGACAAGGTAGGTAGAGAACTATACAACCTTTTCATCCGAATTACCCTGGACACCACAGGCTCAAAGTACCAACTCACGTGTGTCGCAACGAAGGAACAAAAAATTACAATTTCTTTCTTTAAAAGCATATCCTTCATTCTTTCTCGTCATCCTAATTTGTCCTGTCTGGAGTCCTGTTCATGTGCTCCAGTTATTCAACACACGGCATTAGTGTGCAAGACCTAAATGGGCTCATTAAAATAAGTGGCTACAGGGCGAAGTGTACATTGCATCCAAGCTGATCTCAATCAAGGCCGGAGTGAGTTGCAGTGGGTGTTAGGTTCACAATACAATTTCTTTATTTTAGCTTTTCATCAGCAGCTCAGAGTAAAAAAAAAAAAATCCTCTAATCATTCAAACTCTCGCATCTCAGCCCTGAAAGGGAGTCTCTCTTAAGGGAAGAAGTGAAAGAAATATCCCTGGCCTCTTGGCCACTTTCAAAAGGATATTAGTAATTTCTTCCCCACTGCTTTGAAAATGTATCCAGCTCTGTTTGCCTCAGGAGCACACAGGTATAGTACTGAAAAGTCGTCAGCATTCAAGGGAGGGCTGTAAGGATTAATAGAAGTGAACTCAGACAGAGCACATAATGTAAATAATGTGAGGGGGAGGCAGAGATTGCGGAGTGGCATTGATATGAATGTGTTGGGAAAGGTCATCCTGTAGATAACAGGCCGTCCCACAGTCCCCTCTGATGAGCGCGGCACCTGCCAGTGCAATACAAGTCTGGGACTCACAGCCAATCAGCACGGCCGTTGCCATGGTAGCCACTGTGCTTGGCGCGTCATTCAGGTTCAGCATGTGTCCCGACATCTGGTTAAGCTCGTCCACTGCATACTTAAACATGAAGGGCACCGTCACATTGGTGATCTGGGGAGGCAGAGAGGGAAGGAGGACACATTCAGATGGGAGAACGAGAAAAAAAAAAAAAAAGAGAGGGAGAATAGTTTCAAATAGCCCATTAGATAGACATATGCTCAATATATTCCAGAGCCATTTTTTGCCATTGGTCCGCTGTACATTATCTATGTATGTGCACCCCACGTGCTTCACATACATACATATCCTTGAATGCACCTGAAAAGGTTATGTAGGATTCACTGCCTAAATGTATGGTATGCTGTGCGAGTGCTGATTCTTCCTGACTAGCTCTGCTGGTGCTTCCTGCTAATGGAATTGAAATGGTTATTAGGGCTAATTAAAAGCACAGGGACAGCTGTGTGACTCAGGATAGGCGGTCTGCAGTGCATTAGGGCAGCCGGAGAACACAGCAGCACACCAAAGCATTTTCATCTGAAACCCATTTCATTTGAACCTCTCAACCCCGAACACACGGGAGAGCTTTTTTTTTTCTAACTTTTCTTTTTGTTCCATTACCCCTGTCAAATTCTGCAGGATATAATTCAGACACAGCAGTTAAAATAATTAGATAAAAACAAGAGTTCAAGAAAAACACGTCGACTGTGCTAGGACTGTATAAAAAGGCACCAAATAATGCACCATTTGTACTACAAAGGCTACATCTCCAGGGATCTTGCTTTATACACATGGGTATTATACAATGGACCCCTTCAAGAGGAAAAAAAATCCTGCCACTTTGCTACCAAGACAACAGCACAAAAAAATATTCCTCAATTTTACCAATAACACACGGTAAGGTTGGATGGGCTCTATTTTAATCCATTAATTTTCGACACGGCAGATTAAATCGACACCGTGTCAATCTGTACCTGGAGATATGTCATCTCATAGGAGAGATATTGTGTCATGTAATGGAGAAGAGGCTCCAGGCTGTCATGAATAAGCTTCATCCTATAGCATGACACACAGACGGAGAGGGCAACGTTTGAGGCCAACAAACACAAGAGCTTCTACATAATCAGTTATTTGGAATGAAAATGTCACTGATAATGTGGAGTGCGGAGGGGTGATGCGCTGTAACCACATAATTATTTAGCTGATTTAAAAATTGCCTCTGCACTGCTGGTGGCTTCGTCTCAAACAGGCAAACTGGAGAAATCGAGTCTTACCCCAGCCAAGCAGGAAAATAGTGGAAATAGATTGGATTGCACAAGTGTGCTCTCTCCTACTTAACATACACTAGAGGGAGCCATGCTGAGGGCAGCAGGACATGCTTATTTAGCAGCTGAGTGTGTGTGATTGTTTTCCAGGGTGTAAATTAGAGACCATCAACAAAGGAAGAGGAGATACATCATTCACTGATTAATGCTGGCAGTTCATTATTTAAAAAAATACTATCTGTTTTTAATGCACAGTGTTTTTGACACAGTGTAATTATAGTGAGCACTCATGCTGCTTTAGAAAATGCAACCTTATTTAACTGTGGTTTGGAGTTTACCTCAAATAAAAATAAATATAATCTAACCTTGATCATGCTGTATCCTGTACAACTAAATGAATCTTGGCCTGATGGTCTAACTCTACTTAGACTAAGAGAGTCGTGTAAGAGAATCATGTAAGTACATTAGCTTCAAAAAAGCCAAACTACAAAGTAAGTGCAACTTAACTTAGACCATCTTCTTCTTTTTTGTGTCCAAATCGTTTTTCAAATTCAACACTGCACTTCCTTGCCTCCTTAACAATACAAATGCCACGGGTGAAGTCGATAAGATGAACATTTCTCGAGACATGCGAGCGCCAGACAGACAGAGATTTCAGGAGTTATCGGACAAATTTAAAACCTCAGACTTCAATGTAGAACACCTACCCAATACTAAAAAATACTCAAACTAAGAAAGGAGAGTGAGGGTGGTGAATTTAATTTCCATAACCTCAGCAGCCACTTACACAATCTATTATTCTTATTATGACTGTGTGTGTTGTTTACCTGACTGCAAGACATCTTTACATGGGAAAATTAATGAACACCTCCTCAATTATGCATCACATCACAAATCCTAGAGATAATAACTGCACTGTCTACAATAATTTCACACATTGTCCAAATTTTTGTAACACTGTCAAAACCATCAATAGCATCATCAATGTCATAAACACAGATGTGAGCAATACTGGTATGATGGGTGGTGGGGGCTGTGATTTATTTTTTGCTTTCATTTTACGTAATTTAGATCAGTGCTATTATTGTGTTATGAGATACAGTATTTGCAGTATTCCTCTTGTCTTTGCTGTTTTACCATTTAAATACTCTCTTGTACACCTTATTTACATATAATGATGTACTTCAAAAAAACAGAGAAACTAATTTGAGTCCAACTTATGCAACAAGTTTTTATTGAGTTTTTTTTCGGTTTTACCAAGTTGTATCTGAAAATGTGGGTCCTAATGTAATCAAAGATTAACTACGATTAATTATTATTTCAGTTTGAAGGTAAAACAGCCGAATTGTGAAAAAAGGCTAAATATAAACCAAAGTCTTCCTCAGTGTTAAGTGGCTGGACTAAAAACAAAAATATCTGCAATTGCAGAGTATGGGTGAATAAAACTACTTTAACAGATGGACATTATACGACAAAAACTAACAAAGAAGTAAAACGTGAAAGTACATCTTTCATGATGCCGCTGACGATAACCTTACCTTGGTTCCAGCAAGCAGGGCCAGAGAAATGGCCACACGGGCCCGCAGGTCAGGTCTGTCCTTTGGCCACACATAAGTCAACATTGCCGACAGGATCTTGGCTGAATTCACCTCCTTCAGCTGTGGAGAAGAAAACAAAAGACTAGTATGCCCTCAGATCATCGTCCCCCAAGTTTGTTCAACTCATCTGTCCTGTGAGGCAGAGATCAGGAGGGTATTTACTCTCATGTTTACTTTCTAACCTTCCTGATGTTCACTCATTATCACAACTAACTTGCATTTTGTGTTCAGTGTGACAGTTGGGATGACCTAAACATGGCTCTCTGGGCAGACACCTGGTACATCAAATGTCAATGAGATTCCCTCGGGGGATCCAGGAGAAGCTACGACAGCAGACTCCAGGTGGACATGGGTATCCAGCCTGACACTAAAAGCCTGGGAGACACCTGAGCTGTCATCTCAGCTGAGGTTGAAAGCCCACTGGTGCCAAAATGGCTGTTTACCCAAACTCTACCACACACCTGCCACTGGGACTCTGCACCGGCCAACGAATATGCAGTAATTACTCTAATCCACGCAATATGGTGGCATCATGTTACAGCACTGCTATAAGGCAGCACCTCTTATCAAATAACTGTGAAACTGTGCCCAACACCTGCCTTTAACCAAAGACAATCAATCTATGCATGTCACTGCAAAGAGAAGATAAACATTAACAGCTGAGTGAACCACTGAAGGTTTATGCACCACATGTGCTGAAGGCCAGTTAATAAATAATAAAAGTAGGTCTAACTCAGTGATAGTTTATTCAAAGTCTGCTGCAGCTTTCGGAGAAAAACTTTTAATACTCTTAAGACTGTGAATAAGAGATTTCAGTTGTTAATTTGTACTTATAGCTATAATGGTTGTTGGATATATATTGATGGGCAAAAATAGCAAATGTTGCCTTTTAAAATTAAAGTTGTGTAGACAGACTAATCTAATCAAAGAACATAATTGGACAATTAAGTGTTAATTCGAGATCTGAAACTTTGTCATTGAGACATTATAATGCATTTCAAACCTACGCAATTCTTTCATTAGAATATATTAATATATACTGTACAGAGCCATATATCAGCCGTAGATATCTCATATATTTCCTTCAGCAGAAAAAACAACCCCGATGACTGAAAAAAACTGAAATTATTAGACGAGAGTACATAATCCACTGTCGTGTCCACTGCATTATTTTCAGTTCATATGTGCACTTAATTTAGTCTGCATATGCAGAACAACGCCCTAAAAAAAATTGAAAAACAGGCATTTTTATAACCAATACTACAAGAGGATACTGTTCTCACCACATTTTTGGGATCAGCATTCAGCCTTCCCCCAGCATTTCCATGCCAACATGTCCGTTTCTCAGTCACCTGCAAATGCTGTGCAAACAACATACATTGTTATTCTTGGTTGGATTTTAATAACAAACACTGATTCACAATCTTTCTTCACAAATACTTACTTTTGCTGCCTCCAAAATCCGTCGACTGTTTTCGCTTCCGTTTGTGTTCCATGTCGCTGTTCGTAAGTGTGGGGGGGAACTCAGCTGAAACACATGACATGGCTCATTTAACTGAAGTTTCCAATGCAATTAATTTTTACCTCCACTTAGAAAGAAATTTTTTTGCCCATGTCTGTGTCTTTGTTTTTCTGAACAAATTTCCACAAAACTTGGTGAATGAATGGGAGATGGGCAAAGAAAGAACCCATTTCGTGTTGCAGGGGGAATCAAGATTTACTTTTCTTAACATTGATAAACAGGGTGTTTTCTGACATTTTCAACAATTTCCAAGGGAATAATTCATGAATCTTGATGAATAAAATAAATCTGGCATATTTTGGAGACTCATGTGTTTGTGCTATTCGGTGCAGCTTGATTTAAACAGGGCCTTTGCAGAGGTGCGCGCTCTACTGAGTGACAGTCTAGTTATGGATGTTTTAAAAATCACAAACACTAAAACCCCATAAAAAAAGATCAGAACTAAAAAATACTATACAAAAGGTCAAATACACAATAAAAACATTCAGATACAAACAAAGTAAAAAGTTTCTTCTCTAAGAGTATTTAAAGACGTCATTACAGTTAAATATCACCAAAGTCAGAGTTCAAAGTTTAGCGACGTACTGCACAAACATGAGCAGAGCAGAAGTTGAGTAACAGTAGGTTTTTTTTCAGAATATGTCACCAACATAATAACTTTAACCTACACAGTACAGCACAACCTGTCCTGTTGTTTATGATCACCTAGTGTATTTAAACAATGTGTTAGCAAAAAGTAAGATTTACTATGAGTGTAATGACTCATCATAAACCACTTCATATGTTAATTGTACATGTGTTATTAAAATTGAGCCTACATCACAAAAACTCAAACAGGACTTCAGGACTGCAACTAAGGAAAATTGCAAATTTTATTTTTTATTGATTACTCAGTACAGCTTTGGAGCATCAAAATATCAACTACACAAAAATACTATTTAACATAAAAAAGCAAAACAAAGCACCTCAAAGGCTGTAATTACACAATGTGGGATATCAGTATTTCAGTTGAAAAATTACTGAAATTATTAATCGATTATCAAAATAGTTGTAGATTTTTTTTCCGTCGGCCGACTCAGTTGTTTATAACTTTAGTTAATGTAACTGTTTTCTAGATAAGAGAGTTCCCAGTTTCCAAAGTTAGCCTCAGTTCACCTGGACAATAAAATTACATCAGTGATTATCGCAATATCATTTCAGCAATTGCAATATAACAAATGTTCACTATATATTAATTATGGGATTGTGTACAGCGAGGAGTTATAAGACATAACTGATCTATCTCAGATTTGTAAAATCTTTTTTCTGTTTTGCTTGTTGCTTTGTTTGTTGTTAAAAGCACAACCTTCACTCAGGAGCAAAAATCTGTCTTTAGACATGAAGACTCGAAATGTATTATGATAATGATACGAAATGTTTTATTTTGATATAATTTTTGGCCATTTTGTCCAGCCCTAGTTCACCTGGCTAAAATATTGTAATGTCCTCACTGATACTTGTCCCACAGTCTCCATTATGAACATGCAGGTAAATCTGCACCTTGTGGAAATAGTTTCAACAAACACTGAACATTTAGCATTTGGGAGTTGGGCTCACTGGCAGGAAGCTGTCATCTATATTTTAGCTAAATGTGCCTAACGAACAGGAAATGAGTGTTTGTTGGGCAATCAATACAGGACAGTGATCACGCCACGTAAGTTACATCAGCAGTAACGTTGGCTCCTCGGTGTCAGTCACTTATCTAACATCCCTGACCCCCTCAGTCCACACGTGACTGGGACCACTCACACGAACACGAGCTCTGACACGAACAACAATCATCTGACATGAGGTCAAATGTTAAAAACAGACCGTGTCATCACGATTCGTTATGGCGTCGAACCACTGTATAGATGTTTACCCAAACAACGCCACCAGGTACCTTTATAGCTAGGTAACATGCTAACTGACGCAGCTAACATCCCTGGCATATCCTTACACTTCACTTCATCAGCCACTCTTGCGAGCAGACGACTGACTGTGACAGAACCATAACACATAACTTTTCTCAAAGTTAGTTTCCACCACTTTCCCACCTCTGCCCTTGCGTGGTGACTGTGTCGCCCCCCAAAACACCGTGTCCTCTCCGAACAACCCGCCTCCCCGCGGCCCTCAACTCACCGCGTAGCCGCTGTGGTGCTTGTGCTCGGTCCCCTTCCCGCTGCTGCTTTTATTCCAAACGTGGTACGAGCTCGTCTGTCGGAGGAGAAACGCTAGTTTTCGTCTTTGAAAGTGAAAGCCGCATTTCAGCGGTGCCAACATCGGCGCCATGTTGGACTAAGGAGGAAGGCGGTAAGGCTACACGCCGGCTACGTCACATCCGGTCCGTCTGTAACGGGCTGTCACTTTCAAGGCTAGCAGGCTAGCAGCTGCTCTACGCCAGGGGGGGAAACAAACCGCGAGTTCGGTTTTAACACGACGTCGCTGGGCGCCTGGAGGTTAGTGAGTGTTCTCCTAATGGCCAGTGTCGGCGTGTTGTTAGCGTGAGCCGGATACAGCTCACTTTGAAACACGGGTCAAAGCTAAAGACTGAACACGTTGCGTGGCCGCTCGTCTTTGTCAGACAGCGCGTGAACCGTCAGCAAGTGGGTCGCTCGGTCAGGAAACGCTGCCTGGGCCCCTTCAGCCCCGCCGATCTCCCACCCAGGATGCCGTGCCACAACCAGCAAATGAACAGTGTCAACAGTGGCCAGGACCACCCAGTGAAGCAGGTCCGGTTCGCTAACAGCAGCGGTGTCCCCGCGGTGCTGAGCAGCTCTGAGCCCAGTGATGCCACCACACTACTCAGTCAGGAAAACCTGGGACCGCAGTTCAAACTGCTCCCTCTCAACGACCAGATCCGAGAATTACAGACCATAATCAGAGACAAGTGAGTCCCCACTCTCCCACCTTCACATCGAGACCACAACAAGCCACATGTGCCCATTAGAAGTGTTACTATTTATTCAGAAATCAGCACCTCCAGTTCAGTTTAAAGACGAATCTTCAAAGGGTTCATGTAGAAATGTGAATCTGATCTGTGAGTTTATGGTCTCTACAAAAAAGATCCTCAATATGAGTATGATGGGCAAGCAAAAGAAGAATCAATAACTGTTTACCTCCCTAGTAACTAGTCACAAAAGCCAAACCAATCATAATCTAGCTTTATTTTAGGAGGCGTGTAATTAAAAGATAAACAAAGATAAATAAAGAGACAACATTCAAGCTTAATCACAATTTAAGTGTCATTAAGTCAGATCTCATATAACTGTAAAGTAGAAGGTCTTCTAGCCTTAGATTGATGGTGTGTGAGGTCATGATGCACCAGTCTCACCATGTGAGCTCTGATGAATCAGCCTAATGATTCATCAGCAGCGATCATTCAGGGTAATTGACTGATTAACAATAACACCTACTTTACTATAAGCTCACACTGTGCAGACACACACTGGTCGAACCCACAGAACCTCCTTTCAGTTTCCAGTGGACGCTGCAGGGTTTACAACGACACCAATTACATCAGGCTGAATTTTGTGTCAAACATTAACATGTGTTGGGTTTTAATATTTGACTGTAAGAGCATGACATAGCTAAAACAAAGACCTGCAACAAGGTGACATGTAAACTAACAGACTAACTCAACAGCATGTGTGATGCAGTCAAAACAGTTGAATAAAAGTAAAGCAAAATTGACGAATGGCACTCAGCAGAACGCATACCTCCACCAAGGCCCAACTGTCCCCTTATGAAACCACATTTAAATTCACTAGATCTGGATTTTTATTAAATATCAGTCCTCTAAACAAATTATTTTAAATCTCGCAATGTTATTGAAAGTGAAGAAGATTCCTGGATCCGCCCCCTGATGTTGATCCGCACCAAAATTTGATAAGTTCTTTCCTGACCCATACGGCATTCTTACACTAAGTTTAATTGAAAATTCGTCCTGTAGTTTTTGCATAATTCTTCTAACAAACAAACTCAGACAAAAACATAACCTTTGTGGCAGAGGTAGTAAGGGAAACAAAATCTGAAAAAGTTAAATGCCCCTGCCATATTTAATTTGTATTTTTATTATACATCAATGCATTAGGGTAGCAACAAAATAAGTTTTTAATTTTTCTGTAGTTACAAGTTCATGTTACACATACACATAGAGGGATGATCCCTGTCCATTCCCCACAGTGCAGTAAATATTTAAGTTAAAAGAGACATGAGATCTCTAGTATTGGAGCCGTGTTCAGTGTTTGTCAGTCTCCTAAACTGATATTACCAATCTAATATCTGTTTTTCCAGGACTACCAGCAGAGGAGATTTCGTGTTTTGTGCCGACCGTCTGGTAAGATCATGACTTCATTACTACACAGTGTAAATATATATGTGTACACTTATAATATGCTTCTTGCTTTTTACCAACAGATCAGACTAGTAGTTGAAGAGGGCTTGAATCAGCTCCCCTACTCAGAGTGCACTGTGACTACACCAACAGGTGAGGATCTCTCTCTCTAACATCAAGTCAATGGTTTAAAGGTTGGACCCAGAATCTGGTTCTCCTGGACCATTCTTGACAGAGCAGACTGACTGCAATAACGTAAATGGTTAAATAAATAAAGTTCTCCAACCCTTAAGCAGTTAACCTTCAGCATTGTATATGTACAGTAAGTGGTCTTGTTCAGAGCAGCTACATTTGTGAATGTTCCACCTGCATTTTTCACCACAGGGTACAAGTATGAAGGTGTCAAGTTTGAAAGAGGCAACTGTGGAGTCAGCATAATGAGGAGTGGTGAGTTAAACCCTCTCTTCTATAAGGACATGCTGAAGTATGTCTCCATGCATATGTGATTTGTGCCAACTATGTAGTCATGCTGTACATTCGGCTCTGTACTTAATCAGAAGAATAGGCTATTGTGAGCGCTAATAATTACATACCTTTTATCAGCAGTCAGTTCCTTAATCTCAGTGAAAGTTAAAGATTATTAGAATACTAAATAATATAACAGAAGCATGTTTCATGGGGAATAGGACAGATACAATTCTGTAGTAGGTGAAGGAACTGCAGTCAGTGGAAGTGACTCATTCTCTCTCCTTCAGACTGAATGCAGCTGTTATCATATGTCATATGAAAAACCTCTAAAAGCATATATGACAGTAATGAAGGCTAATTTCAGTCCTTTCAGTCGTGCTCCAACCTGCTCTATATGAGTATTTGTGCACTCAGCTGAGAGGCCGTGTACTGCCAGGAAGAGAGAGGATAGTCGTCTTCAGTGATTGACAAGTATTAGCAAATAATTTGAAAAAAATATATAGAATTGAACTGATTGCACAGACATGGGCCACCATCATTGGACGGTCAATTTTGGGAAACACAACTGGCAGCAATTGACCAAATAAATTTATCATCTTTATCTACGTTGTGCTTTTAACTACAGAGCAAGTTTTAAAACACAATTTTAAGACAAATCAAGCTAACTCAAATAGTCACTGCTGTCAAGGTCTCAGGCCTCTGTCATGTGAGGAAAATCTACCTCAGACTCGCACTGTAACTTAACCTGTAACTATATTCTGTTTACATTCTGTATATTATTTAAATGTTTTTATTATATTTCATTGTGTTTCTATTATGTTTACTTATTTTTTACTTTTACTGAGTTTCTATTTTTACTCTCCCTTTTACAGAAAATGTCCCTGTTTTGGAACTAATAAAGCATTATCTTATCTTATCTATTTACAGACTGTGTTGCCTAATTCACTTTCACAATGATTCACTACATTTACAATCCGAAAGGCAAATGCATTCAAACTTGCACGTATTGTTTTCTTTGCCAGTCCTGACAGCCGTGGCATCTTACCACATGTGCACATGGGGATTTTTAATTGAGTTTTACAGAACTGTACCTCGAGCAGTTATCAGGATAATATACAGTATCTCTGGCCGATTCCTATCTGGATGGTATTGGGCATAAAAACAATCCCTTCACACTTTGGTTTGGACCTGATGTTATGTGAGCCTCACTGCCAGGGGAATAGTCAGATTAAAATCAGTACTGTATACAGTATTTAAATGGTCTGTGTCTGCCCACAGGCGAGGCCATGGAGCAGGGTCTCCGGGACTGCTGCCGCTCCATCCGCATTGGCAAGATCCTCATCCAGAGCGATGAAGAGACACAGAAAGCCAAGGTCTACTATGCCAAGTTCCCCCCAGATGTGTACAGAAGAAAGGTGCTGCTCATGTATCCCATCCTCAGTAAGTAACAGAGGGCTGCACTCAGTTTATCCTGCTGATGACTCCAGTTTACCTCCTTCAGTAGCTTGTAAATGTCAAGAGATGTCCATTTTTGTGCAAATGTAAAAACATTTCCATGTATTTATTCATTTTGAGAAATCTCCATTGAGTTGACCTTCACACTGACTCAGTATTTCCACATCATAGAGGGCCATTCACACTGTTCTGATAATTATAGCTCTCATGGGGGAAATTATACACTGCCTGGTAGATAGCCACCAAGCTGCTGAATAGCATAGTAAGAGCCAACAACAATGGTATCTTAATAGCCCTGGCTTCCCAATGTCAAAAAGCTGTATTTTTCTCTCGGTTTCTGAAAGGATATGATGGCAACCAAGCCAGGTTGAAGATGTGTTTTATTATGATGGAATGATGGGTTACACTGACATGTGCTGACAGGGTCAGAAATTAAAGCCTGCCAAGCGCCCAGACTCATGGGCAGATCAATCAGCACACAGCTCAGTGTATTTTTTTCTGATGCTAACATATTGCATCAGTTATATGCAGTCAGATTTTTAATTTGGAAAGTTTTGCATTTAATCCTTTTTTTCATTAAGCTGATTTATTGTAAAGTGAGTCAGAAAGTTTTTTGTGTAAACATAATGACAAGTTATTGAGTATAAAAGGTGGAATGTGAATCAAACGTGAAACCTTGACTTTTCTGTGTCTGCAGGTACAGGGAACACAGTGATTGAAGCTGTGAGGGTGTTGATAGAGCACGGAGTTCAGCCCAGACACATTATCCTCCTCAGCCTCTTCTCCACACCTCATGGTAAACAAACACAACCAACACACTGCCACTGCAGCTCATCAACAACTAACTTTTATTTATGCACCATATCTTACATTAGATATACTGGTGGTAACCACAATGCTGTTCAGTGATAATGGGTTCTACCCAGCAAATCAACAGACAGGGGTTTTCATATGAATGAACAAAGAAGCTTCATTACCTTCATGTTAGCATGTGTTTGTTTGTTTGTTTGTTTGTTTGTCAGCAGGATTACAGAAACACTTCTGAACATATTTTTATTAAGTTTAGTGGAGTGATTGGACATTACCCGAGGAGGAACCCATTAATCTGTTTAGCGGAGCCAGAGAAAAACAGCAGACAGGATTTTCTTTTCACGTAATTTAACATGTCGAGTTAGGATGTTACCCATGGGGGAGGTATGCGCCCTCCCAGTTTATTTTTTAAATATAAATCATTTTCCTGGAAATGTCCATCTTAAATCATTTTAATGTAATATTATGTAGTAATTTGTGGACTTTTGTAGTTGTCTGTCTGTTAACTGAAGACCAGATTTCAATGACATTTAATGTGGATATTTATGGTTTCCCACAGAGGGATTTTTAAGCCTGTGACCTTTCCATTACTGCCATCATTGAGACCAAGTTTCCACTTTAACACCATATTGCAATGTGATGTGCATGTTACCATAAGTTTCTTAATCCTTTAATTCTCTTAAGAGGATGAAGTTTGTTGATTTTATTAATCCCACAGACGTTACTGGGGTCGAACAAAAGAGGTGTTTTAAAAGCCTCCTAGTGGTCACTGCAGTGTTTGCATGTTGAGAGAATGTCAGCTGGTGGAAATGCTCAAGAACTGAGCATGAGATCCATTTGACAAGGCAGTGCAGTTTTTAATCCTGTGAGGACACATTCCTTAACCACATTTCATTAAAAAACGAACCATAGAAAATGAGTTTATTTTGCTACAACTTCAACTAATTCTTATGGTAGTAATGCTTTGAAAACTCCACCTCATATGTTACTTTATTATTCTTCCAGGAGCCAAATCTATAATCCAGGAGTTCCCAGACATCACCATTCTGACCACAGAGGTTCATCCAGTGGCTCCAACACATTTTGGACAGAGGTACTTTGGCACCGACTAAACTGAGGAAAACCTGAGGAACATGATCTGCGACCTGTTTTGACATTTATTTAAATATTCCCTATGTTCTCCTTGTTGTGCCAAATACTGCAACGTGATCTTACAATTTCCCAGATTGATACAAAATTGATAGTGATTGTATTTATTATGTTTGTTTGTTTTGTTGCGGTGTATACTCATGCTATAAAAAGAAAAATACTCTGAACCATGAGGAGAGTTCAACTTGGAGCATTTTATTTTGCATGTTACAACAAGTGATGGATCAATAAAGAATTTATATTTGTTAACAGACAGAACAGAAAATGAATCAGTGTCAGTATTTCTGGTGGTTTGGGTGTTTAAAAGGGGAAGTACCACGTTCACATACTCCAAAGACAATTCAAAAGGGACCACGTGTGCTTAAGCAATACTGACGTCCTGTTTGCATAATGAAAAAAATATTATCTTGTTTTTATAAATATCCTACTATCAGATAAAAGCACATTGCTTAGAAGTGTCACTTGATAGAGCAAAATAAACAGACACCGCCCGCAGCAGTTCAGAATCAAACAGGGAAAAAAACAACATAAGAACAATAAATAGACACAAGACGACATGAAGCACTCAACATCCACATCCTAATGTTTAACACATGCACAGAATGACAAACAGTTTTAATCAATGTATTTCTCAGACATGAGCAGCATATCATTTGGCTTACCCAGCACAGTTAAAGATTAAAAATCAAACAGCATCAAGGTTCGATAAAGGCCCGACTCACTCACTTACAGAAATGGTTGTGAACCGAGTACAGTGGCCATGTCCATGAGCCCGATGGCCTTGATGAGAAGAATCTGTTACAACGGTATTTAAAATTCCAAATACATAAACACAGGAAGTAGAAAAGAAAACAGAACCGCATATTGCAGAAGATCACTGACCTCTGCCAGCCAGTGGATGAGCGTCAGTCATCATTTATATATGTACAGTAAACTGCATGTTTAAAAAGATCTAAATTAAGAAGAAGAAAACAGGAGAATCTATATCCTCCCCTGTGTGATGAAAACTATTATCACTTTACTTTCTCATCACTTTGTCTCCACATAGAAGTTTTATCTTACACAGGGATGACTGATATACTAGAAAACAAGATTATGATACTTAATTTTTTTTAAATATTTGTATGTTTTTTATCTTCATCGTAGACTTTAAAATAAAGATTCAGTGCTTTTTTTTATTTTAATCAGCATTTAAGTCATGATACACATTATATTCAGGATATGATTCCCCTGGTGAATATTCTGAATACTGATGTATAATGAGCAGTAGCTGCCAACTAAAGCAACAGATATAAACTAGTAATGTTGTAAATAGGCGCCTAAAATGGCACAATGTACTAATGAGCAGGAAGCTGGATACATTCTTAGGAGAAGAGAAACTCCCAAAACACAGGTATAAATATAGTAATAAGGCGCAGGTATTCTAATATGTTTATCTTCATTGAAAAGAAAATGAAATAAAATATTATTCCACAAGACCCAAACTGATAGAGATATGACGACTAAGTCTCAACAAGAGATCTCCGGAGCATCAAGGGTGTGAGGTCCCTGCACAGATCAAACTCTAAAAGGTGCAACACTGTAAACTCAGCCCAACACTGAAACAGGGAGCGTATAAAACATCACAGTGTCGGACAGAAGCTTCCTAATTAACAGAGGCCGGAGCCTTGAGATGAACAAAGGCAAACATACAACCTGTGATGATCAACAGTTGCCTTCTTGTATGCGAGGTAATATTTGACTAGATGTTTTTTTTTTTTTGTCTGAATCATCTGATGTGTGTCCATTCACGAGAGCAGAGGTGATCCATCCATCCAGTGAGTTCCGCTGTTCTTCATTTTGTAAAATAGCCAGGGTACGAGTGGCCATGGACAGTTTTTATCCACTCATTTGGCCCTTGTCAGATTTTTGTTTTTCAGTGTCGTACATCCATATCATTTGGAATGCATCTACCATGTGGTACAGTGTGCACAATATACTGTATATCTACATGCTCCGTACCAGTGTAAAATGTCCTTTTGTTGAATAACTATTCCTCCATCTCTATGGTAACAGAGGGGTCTTGGTCATCAACTGGAATGAGACAAGAAATTTCAGCATGTAAATTATTATTTTCTTTCAGAGCTTTTCTTCTCACGGATTCAGCTCATTTAGTAGTTAACCACCAGGTGGTAGCAGAATGTTATTGTTGGAGTCTAAACACAGCGAACTGTAATACAGCTCACTGTACAGTGGTTTGGTTTGACTAGTGTAGAACGTTCAGACTTACACCTTCTGATCCAAGGTTGACAAAGTCATGTACAAATGTGTTTCCTATACAAAATACTGGTTAAGGAAATTGTAAGGTCTTAGATTTGACCCAGATAAATTGCATATATTGATGTTTCAGGTTCCTTCATTATAACTGGTCAAATCTAACTAGTGGAAGAGAAATAAGGAGGATTCTTTTAATTTTAATACACTATCTGTATTATTTTTTATGTAAGACAGAAAAAATCTACGACCCCTTATATCAGTCTTTAGAAGACAGTTAAAGTGAAGCGATCCCTGCATGCATTTGTCTCTTACTATCTTTAGTTTTGTTTTGACTTCATTGTGCAGAAGTGAAAACTACAAAATAAAAATAACTCTGGGAAGACTATGCACATCAACAAGTTTCTAAGCTTCTAAACTAATTATAAGAGTCAACAGCTTCTGAAGGATAATGTGAGGCCAAAAGCAATAGCTTGCTTTCTAAAAGTGACAGATATATAAATATCTGGCAGAAATATAAATTAGTAAAAGATGAACAACAGTAATGATAATAACAATGATACCTCCTATGTTATTGGTAATAATTATTTATTTAATTATTTATAAAATATTTAAACTAATAACCTCATTAGCAGGTTTTCTTTAAGATTATGGAGATTATAGCAGGATATTAAGCATCACAAGAGAACTGATAACATTTTCATTGTGTCAGAATGTAACTGCTTGAAATAAACTTAATATCATAGATAAATTGAGAGTCCTCTCTAACTTAATGTCACACAGGAGTAAACTCATGACATTCAAATATGAGGTTTCTACGTTCTTTTTTCCCTGTTAAAAGGGTTTTAGGTAGTTTTCCTTACTCTTGTTGAGGGTTAAGGGCAGAGGATGTCACACCATGTTAAAGCCCTATGAGACAAATTGTGATTTGTGAATATGGGCTATACAAATAAAATTTGATTGATTGATTGAAATATCTTAGCAGGTATTGATAATATTCCTTATCGATCAATAATCCCTTTTTAATAGATCGATTAACTTTTTAATAGCAATTCTTTACATATTCTTGCTTAATGAATTATTTTATCTGGATTCTACTTTATCAAAATCATGGCAACACTTGTTTAATAAGGAAATGCATGTCGTGTCATACTGTCTATAGTGAGCCAAGAGGCAGGAAAAATAGCTCATATCCATATTTTCTGGTGCCAGCCATCTCCCATATTCGATATGGATTATATCTTGTCGTAAACCACTTAACTGCCACATTTTATCGAGGTTAAACTCTCTTCAGACTCTGCTGCTACTGACAAATTTGGTTCAATTTATCAGGCGCCACTTGTCCTGGTTGATATTACAAATACTGTTCTATTTTTTGGCTTGAATAAAAAAGAATGTGTGTTTAGTAAGTATTTGACCTATAGGTATTAAAACAAGTCTGTGTAAGTATTAGATATAGCAAATTTAAAGTGACTCACCCAAGCTTACTTCCTCAGAGCCATCATCTGACTCCTCCCACATGTCCTCATTAGCCAACAGGGGATTCTGGGACTCAGAACTCCGATTCCTCAAGGGGAAGTAGTGACCGTTCCCTTGGCTGTCATGTACATTGTGTAAAAGAATATCGAGGTTAGTTAAACCGCAATGACCAACACCTCATTCTACATTTTGTTCATTCGTGCCAACACTGATGTGAAGATTTTTTTTATGTTTCTGTTCATTCACAAAGTAAGTCTAAAGTACACGTGCATACCAAATGCCAAATGAGCAGGGAGAGGAGAATCAGGTGATTATACATCTTAGCTCACCTTGTGCAGACGGGGATAAACCACAGTCTCCGATCCTCTCCAAATACCTGCTGCAGGTTTCTGCGTATGCTGACATTAAAACCATTTCTGTCTGGTCCATTGCAGAAAACTGGAGCCGAGAAGGCCTCTAGAAAAAGGAGAAACAACCGTGGGTCACATTATGTTTTAATGCTTCAACTCTCCTCATCTGCTTTTACAAGGAACAAACATAACAAAAATAGAGCTCCAGCAAATCATTCACCTGTGAACCCGAGTACAACTTACTCAGCAAAATCTTAAAACTTTTTTTCAGGTAAATATGAAAACCCTCACCTAGAGTTGATCTGTTCTTGGCCACCAACCAACAGTGGTAGCCAAAGAGGAACATGAGACTGACGAAGAACATGAGCGCCACAAACATGAGGAAGAGGACATGGAACTTTGCAGGCCTATTTGGAAACTCCCCCTGAAGGAGAGACACACAAGTGAAAACTGGAGGAAATGGTTGTTTAAAAAAAAGGGTATAACTCATGACTGAATGTGAGGTTGTTCTCTGTTCTTGGGCAAGTGCCATCTTGCTGATTATGTACAACCCCAATGTGTCATATGATTGCTTTATTTGATGCGGAGCATGAGACTAATGACACTCACCACCCAGAATTTGAGGAAATACTGAAGGACTGTCGCTGCAATGAATACACAGTACACCATGGAGTAGGAGAGGAAAAGCAGGAAAAACTTGTAGTTGGAAAATCCCACACAGTTGTTAACCCTAAAAGAAAAAGTAAGTTAGGTGTCAGAGCAAAATTAATACACGAAATTATCCTAACTAGGGCTGGGCAATAAAACAATTTAATTAATTATCGCAGTATAATTTGAATTCATAGCAATAAACAAAAGTCTAATATGTATCAATATAATGTTTATGCATTGTGCACAGTGAGGAAGTACAACACCTAATTGATCAACCTCAGATTTGTAAAATGTTTAGTTTTTATTATCAAGTGTTTGTGATTCTCTGATCATAAAGAAGAGCTTAAAACCACAACCTTCACTCTGGAGCAAAAATCTGTCTTTAAACTTAATATAAATCATAATGTGACTTTTATTTTGTTAAATATCATGATCAACTGATATGAACATTTTTATTGAGGTATAATTCTTGGCAATATCGCCCTGTTCTAATCGTAAGAAAGAAATACAGGCTCAGTTCTAACTTACCAGGGACAGTGGTGGTCCATCTTGAGAACGCATCTATAAAAGACAAAACATAAAACTCAGCACTAATGTCTTGATACAATTTTGCACCTCATTTCACTTTCATTTTGACTTTCAGCTTTCAATACATCCATCTTTACAGTGTCTGCTATTTCCTTTTGGTAAACTGCTCTGATTGTTCTGATTGATCATAGGAATATTCTTTCCCAGAGATGGCATGTGAGCAAAGCAACACCTTCTAATTATCACAGAAGTCCCTGGTCAACAAATATCTCGTTGCCTGGGGTAATCTCTCTCTGCAAGTGGATTGGGGAGGAGAGGGGGACTTACGTTTCACAAACCGAGCAGTGGTGACAGCGGTCAGGCTTCAGTACCTGGCAGCGGTCGCAGAACCTGATAGCTGGAGACAAGAGGATGGCCAGTTGAATGAATGACATTTGAGCTGAGCTTACCCCTCCACTTCAGCCTCAATCTTAGTCTTAGCAATCAGCACTAATGAAAGAGATACATTGACTGATTACTCTGGATGGGGATGCTCAGGGACACAGGCATGCACACTCACACAAAGCTTATTGTTCTGGCCTACTTGCTTTCAGCGCACACAGATTATGTGCAAAATGATGGACTGTTGCTAATGCACCTGCCCTTTGACCCCAGTGGTTTGTAGATATGGCAAAAAAAAGGGAATAATGAAGGAGTAAAATATAGATCACTGGACGGGTCAGTCTACCTCCGGATTGCGCTCGAGTGGAGATGGGCAGTTTCTTTGCAATTTCAACCAGGATCTGCTTCTGAGCGTCTGGCCTCTCCTCCATCTCGTATCGTTGCTTGTCCGAGTATGAGAGCTGAAACTAGAGCAGCAGACATACACCACGATAAACAGCACATTGGTTTTATAATACAGACTTTACCCACTGTACGACAGGTAAATAGCATTTGGTCCAGGCTACCTTTTTGCATGGTGAAGCGGGAGGGGTAAAGATGGACTTCCAGTAGGTCCAGGAGAACATCACGAAGCAAACATGAAATACTAGTAGATAGACGACTGCAAGTAATAAAACACCAGTCACAATCATGCGAACATATGTCACTGTAGCAAAAAAGTTAATTTGTTGTCAACCTCCTTTTGAGCTTGAAGCACAAGTACTAGTGAGTTTCTCACCCTTTTCCGCTGTGTTGGTTATTGTAACTGTAAAAAAAAAACAAGCACATGACATAGTAAAAGCACAAGACGGATTTCAGAGACTAGAAACAGAGAAGCTGTGTGTCTATGCTAACGATGGTTTATTCAAAAGAGGAAGGACATTCAGTGGCTAACACGACTAGCCAGATTTAAAGGCTCAGAAACCGAACCACCGGCCTCTCGATGAATAAACAGTCGACACTGACATAACAGTGGTGACGATAGAGTCCCTTTTAAAAAGCTAAACCTCACATTACGCAAATGCGAGCACACACCCTGCGCTACACTTCCGCCTGCTTTGCTAGCTCCCGCTGTCTACAACGCAATTCTATGTCAACACTGCTGTGCGGCAAGACGCGACGTCCACACTGTAAACACCACAACAACGACAGCTTCTCACACTTACACAGGCACAGCTCAAACACGTAGGCGTAGTAAGACCACAGCGCCACGGAGGTGATGATTAGCACCGGAATCCAGGAGAAAACCCTCTGACAGCATCTCAGACCTCTGGACAGAGCCATGTTCCATCTCAGCGCCCGAGCGCATCTGCGATCGACTGCCAGGCCTGGGATTCATCCATCGGCCGCTTCTGGGAGCGATTCACCGCACTGACCTCGGATAGACCGGTCTCTAGGATAAGTAATAGATTTTATTACGGTGTAAAAGTAAGAGGACTTTTAATGGTATGGATTTCATTAAAGGGATGGTTCACCGAAAATTGAAAATGCATTCGTTATCTACTTTCCACTATGCTGATGGAGGCTGTGGGTGAAGTGTTTGAGTCCACAAACACTTCTGGAGTGTCAGGGGTGAAGAGTGTTGCAGCCAAATCCAATACAATTAACGTAAATGGTGACCGATTCTTTTCAACATTTCACCAAATGATAAAGAGACAAAGAGGGTATTTAGATTAATTAAAACAGTAAATGACTGCTTCATCCTTGCTACTTTACAACATGTTTAGTATTCAAGGTGGAGGATACTGCATTTTAATTATTTGCTTGAAATGAACCCAAGTTGGACTGAGCAAGATGAAGATTTGTTTTATTAATTTATTTATGAAGATTGTCCATCATTCCAATCTCTATATGTAATACTAACCTTTCTGACTTCCAAAGCTTTAAAATGACCGGTCATGATCTCATATACATATACATTATAATGCTCTGCACAGAGTTACTGTGGTTTTGTAGAGAAAGAGAAAACCTGAACTACTTTGTGAATGTGTATCTTCAACCAGTGGAGGTGGACAACGGCCTTTTCATTGCACCCATTTGGCTGACTCATTTCTTTTCTTGTATACCTGTATACACATACATGCTTAACTTGGGAGCAAATGGACAAAATGGTCAAAATGGTCTATTGGTGTCAGGGGGATCTAGGGATTGAAACACAAACCCTACAATTAATGGCCAAAGCTTCAGCCTCCCAAGTGAGGCTATAGTGACATGAGTCCTACACGGTCCAGCCCATAGGAAACTCTTTCTAATCACTGCATTACACTTCAAGTCGTAGAAAACTTTCTAAAACCAATGAAAAGATTCAAATGCACGCGAGGGATGTCAGTCATCTTAGCAAGCGATAAAGGCAAGTAAGAAGTTAGACACAAACTCAACAAGAACAGCAAGAACAACTGGATTAACTGGTAGTGTGAAGACAATCTGGAACCTGAAAAGGGAAAAACAGAAACTCAGAGGAGTGATATGCTGATGAGACACAGGTGACACGGAAACATGGGGGTAAAAGACAGAAAAACAGCAGGTGATTGATTTGAAAATAAAGGAAAACAACTACAAAGAGTCACATGGAGATTTTCTTGTCTGCCTTATAGGGGCCATCACATAACATTGGTTCATTCCAGTATATGTAGATAACGATACTGATGTTTTCAGGCTGATGTTGACATTTCGGAGTCGTTCAAGATATATATGATATTGATTCAATATGAATAAGAGATGACAAGCAACATAGGTCACCAACTGGACCTGAACCAGGGATTGATTTAATTTTAACAGAGCTATTTTTCAATTAAGAGCTCTTGTTTACTCGTGCGCTTGATGTGTAGGTTACACGACCAGCTGCGTTTTTCTCTGCAGGCCTCACACACAAACAAGACATTACATAATTGTTCTGACCTCCCAAGAGCTAAATTGGATCAGAATTCTTTTAAAGTGAGCCTCAAACGCTGCTGCAGTTAATCAGCTCTTTAACATAAAGAATAAAGTTCACCCTGTCGCTCAGTCAATGACATCATCTGGGGTTGTTTTGCGTTTGAGTTTAATGTGATAATTTAGCACAGACGTACATCCCGGACCTCCTCAACTTCCACAGATAGCTGGCAAAACTTTCAGATTTGAGTGGATTCAATTAAACTCTGAGGATTCTATGGGGTCATGGTTCTGCAGCAACAAACAGTAACTCGATACACCAGAGGAAAATAGAATTTAAAAAGAAAAGAAGAGAGAAAGTAATTACCACACAAGACAAATTCAGCTCTTGGATATTACAGTACATTATATGACCAATATGTACTCCAGTGAATATGTGCAAAACAACAGTAGTAGTATCACTAGCATCAAAATCAATGTCATTTGTACAATATTTTAAACTAGAAATACACCACGGCAGTTGCCTACAAACATTGTCTCCACACTCATATGAGGACACTGTCACTTTTGACATTTGACTCAGGAAATATAATCAATTAATCTTTGAGGCAAACTGACAACTGGACACATTTGAAGACATTTCCTTAAGGCAGAGTTTAGATATGTCTAGGTAAACATTTGCGCTAAAATTGAAATGATTTTCTCCTGACGTTCTTAAGACAATGTATTCAAGAGGCAAAGATGGGATGAAATTCCCTTCTGGTGTTCCTGATATATCACTGTCACTGTGACCTTGTCCTCTGACCACCAAAATCGATTCAAGTTATTGTTGAGCCCAAGTGAACGGTTGTACCCAATTTGAAGACATTCTTTCAATGTGTTCCTGAGATGTTCCCTTCACAAGACCAAAAATAAGTTCTGTAAGTTCCCAGTGACTTTGAGCTTTGACCAACAAATTCTAATCAGTTCATCTCTGAGTCCAAATGAACACGTGTATCAAATTTGAAATAATTCCTACAAGGCATCTTTGAGATATCGCGCTCACAAGAAAACGTAACGCCTCCATCAAAGTATTGGACAGAGATGTGTAAACGACAGCGTTCTGTACATGAGCTGTATATTTCAGTGCAAAGCTGTGTTTGTATCTCCAGTATCAGCGGCTCCTGTTCCCTGTCTGGCTCCTGGTGAGGCTGTTTGGTCTGAGAGAGCTACAGTACAGCTGTGATTGATATTTGCACAATGGCTTTCTGTCACACCTTGGAGGTATGAGGTGGAGGCTGCAGGTGCTCCATGCATCAGCTCATCACAGAGGAGGTACAAAAGATCGTGTGTTCCTGTTTGCAGGGTGTCAGGTTCTGCCAGCCTTTTCAATCGTTTGTTTATCCTGCTGTCCCCCCTGTCTCCCTGCTACCTCCTCGGAACACCAAGGCTAATGATACTCCAGGACCGACTGATGACATTGTACTGCAGCCACTGTCTGTTGCAGCTGTATCTTCTTGTTCTCAGTGCCACAGCGGTATGTTGTCTATGTTATCATCTTATTTGAGGCACAGGAGCGTTCGGCAGATTTCAATTTTCTCACTATGTTGGGATGTAACCACGTAGATATCGTTAAGGCACATTTTTCATGTGTATCTACTTTACTTGGGTACATTTATTTTCAGGTACTTTTCACTTTTACTCCACTACATACATCACAAATATCTGCACTTTATACTCCACTTCATGTTTTTAAAGTTTTACATTTCACATTGATACATGTTTTTAACTAATCAATAATGAGAGGGGAATTGGTCCATTGATCCAATCGGAGCAGGCAGGTAACATTAGACCCCGCCTCCTGCAGCAGCAGCGTCACTGGTGAAGATATGAAATGGATTCAAATAGAACACTGCAGAGACTCAACCAATAATATATATGACAATGAAGTGTTTTAAGTAGCATCACCTGCAGCTCTCTTTATAAATATGACAGAGTCTGTATTATTTTTATATTGAACAAAATATACAGTAGGCACAGTTAAATATGTAGTCAACTGTTGCGTTAGGGAATAGGCTACACTCAACAATTACTTCTAATACTTTAAGTATATTCCAAAGCAATTTTTTTTTACAATTTCTTTAACATTGTGAGATTTTTTAAAACATTTTCATACATATCTTAGAGAGTAATTCATGGATTTTGATGGGAAAAAAATCCTGTTCAGGGGATTCAAATTTATGAGTGTGTGTGAAATTTGGTGCAGATCCAAATAAGAATCTGGATCTAGTGAATTTAAATGTGATTTCGTGAAGGGACTGTTGGTCCTTAGTGGAGCTATGAGTTCTCTGAGTGCCATTCTTGTGTCTGTGTTCACTTCTGGGACAAACAAAATCAACACTGCATGCACTGCGCAGAGACCACCAGTAGGAGGCAGTGGGAGATTGTAAAACCCAATGACTTGTGGCCTTTCCACCACAAACAATCATCTAATCAGCTTTCAACACATTTTTTACTGATTAAATCTCAAATTTAAACATAAAAATAATACAACTAAAGGCCAGCTCTAACCACATGATAACTGGTTAGCAGTGGTCCTCCCACTGTGTAAGTTTGGATACCTGCATCTCATGAGTGTTTAACATCAAGGCTTCCTATTTGGATTGTCTGAACATAACTCTCCTTTCTGTGTAAGAGGAAAAAAAGAGAGACAGTGATTTTATTCTAGGAGGACCAACACATCTGATGTCACTATCAGCACAGATTTCTGCTAAAGCGTGTGCAGCTCTCATTTATAATGAAACACGTCAATGTCTCCCCCCAACCCTTCAGAGAGATGCTGTTTCACAAGTTCACTCCATTTGTTCTGCAGATTTATGGGATGGCGTCATCCTCTGACGTGGCCGTGCAACACATTGCGTAGAAACCAGTGTAATCGTCTCTCCATTACTGAAAACTGTGAAACCTTTCATCATGTCAAGGGACCTGTGAGTCGCTCGAGCATTTAACCGTGGACTCGGACAGCCCACCAGGCCTGTCGATCACAGGCTGCTCAGAGACACCCCCACTCCTCTTTACGTAATGCAGACTATCTTCTGGGACAGGGGTGTGAGGTGATCAGCACCCAACGCTGACCTCCTCTCCTCCATCACACATGTTCTCTCCCCTCTGTCTGTGGGCCTACTCCTTTCTTTCCCTGACATCTTCTCCCACCTCACATCGTCAGCCACTGACTCTCCATCCAGCTTCTGCTCTCTTTGTCCCCCTCCTCTTCCTTCCTTTCTCTTCAGGCCTCAGTGTCGGCAGCCGGGCGATGACAGCTCCTCTCTCATTCAACCGCTCACTGGAGGCAGGGAGCGGCCATCCATCCATCAGCACGGCAGCAAACCCCTCCACTACAAAGCCATTGTGACTAGCAAAATAGTAACGGCCTTTTAATCAAAACATTTACCCCCGTGTAAAAATAAAACACAAACAGCTCATATCAGCAGGTCGAGGCAGACTCCATGTCTCAGAGGTGTATGTGTGTGTGTGTGTGTGTGTGTGTGTGTGTGTGTGTGTGTGTGTGTGTGTGTGTGTGTGTGTGTGTGTGTGTGTGTGTGTGTGTGTGTGTGTGTGTGTGTGTGTGTGTGTGAGTGGAGAGTGTTGGAGCCATTCCATGCCGCCATGGTGGTAGTCTGCAAACAGACAGTAGGGGCTGGATCACAGCCCGTTTGGGGAGAAGTCATGCGTGGCTGCAGAAAAGTGCAAAAGGACCCGAGCTAACAATGCACCACCATGTAGGCTTTTTAACCGGCGAGAGGAGCACAATGGCTGATACAGTCCAGTGTTATTTGAGTTTGCACTTGGGGCTGCTGCTCACTGTTATGCCTTGAAGATGAAGTGGCACTTTGAGTGTGCATTTCATTTGACCCCTGAGACTCTCATGTCATGCAATTGTGCTCCGCAGTCACGGTTGGTTCAGGGAATGCTGATGATGCTAAGCACTTGGGAGGGTGATTCATTTGGGGAGGTGTGTGTGTGTGTGTGTGTGCGTGTGCGTGTGAGTGTGCGTGTGCGTGTGCGTGTGTTTGTGTGACGAAAGGGAGTGGAGATATTGCTTGTTTTTGTGGGTCTATTTTTTGCAACACGGCACAATGATGCAACATTGACTTTGATAGGATTTCCATTTCATTCCCTGCATGCTTTAGTGTCTGGACAGGGAATTCATCATGTGTACATCCGTTTGAAGTCAATGTGGAGCACATATTGGAAAGTCTGCATTCAAAGTAACATATTGCCATTGGTGTGTGTCCAGGTGATCAAAGAGTCACTGCACCGAGTTGCCCACATTCAGACAAAAGGTATGTGTGCAAAAATCAGACACAAGCACAGGAGTAATTAGAGAGACAGACCAGTGCAAGAAAACACAGCTATGACTTTACAGAACATAGTAGTCTCACACGTCAATTGCAATTTGGCTTAAAACGACACAGAAAAAGACTTAATGTATTCTATCATTAACATATTAACACCAATGCATTGCACTGAGAAATGGCCAGGAACCTTTCGAGGTGCATTATGCATGTATGAATAAGTAATGTTGGAACCAGGGAGAATTATGCATGTCTTTTCTGCATTTTTTACATCACGCAGCCACTGTGAGGATGTGAGGGTGAGTACAGAGCCACAAGGTCTGGTTCTCACCCTGCTGATGGACACACCGGACTGCAGACGTCTGGAAAGCTGCTGGCCAGTGTGACATCAGCAAGACGGCACTCGGCAGAGCAGGAGAAGCCCTTAAATGAGGCTTTATATTTCTGCCTGGCTTCTGCTCATATTCACATTTAACAGCAGAACAAACAATGACAGGGCGGGGAGGAATTGCAGACACCTCACCCAGCATGTGTGAAAATAAATCTGCTCAAGGGTGGAGACCTGTGTGTCTTCAGCAATCATGGAAATTTCAATGGCCACGCCACGGAGGAGGACTGTGTGCGTTTCAATAAAGGCATTTCATTACGCCGTGTGCGAGTCATGCACTCGTGGGCGATTCCTGAATCACAATGAAAACCTGCACGGAGCTCTTTTCATTGCCTTGATTCCAACAGGATCTCAGCTGAAAACGTGTTTCATCGGTGTCATTGTTCTCGATCTCTGCACTTGTCATCCAGCAGACTAATTGCATTTTGCTAAGTGATAAAGTCCCACATTGTGTCTAACCACATGATAATATTTGATGTGGAACATCAAAGGGTAATTCTAGCAGCTTTGTCGCTTTCAAGAGCCGCTTTGAAAGCTGAAACTCTGAGCTCTGTCTAAACTAAACCACCTCTTTGCCACTGAAAATACCTTGTGGAAAATCTGATCTGGAGTTTAGCCTTGTCTAATCAGCGATAGGGAGGACAAAAGACAGTCATCTCACTTAATAAACTCATTTCCATCACCCCATGTATCAATATGTGTTATTTTACTGAGTGAAAAGGAAGCGGTTGTTAAGTGCTGCTGGTGAGATACAAACAGAGGCCGGGGAGAAGAGAGTGCAGCAGTGGACATAGATGGCAGCTGGAAAGTCTATCATTTCACAGGATTAGATGTTATTTGCCTTGTATTGTACTCCAGCCTCCAGTGTCCCTGAAGGACGCTTATCTGCGCACTCTTTCCATGCAACACAGACGCAGTCACAACATACAAAGAACCACACACAGGGAAAATGTAGCAACGAGTGCAACACCCACACGTTAGGATGTTTGGCTGCAGGTTATGGATTAAAGTCGGTGAGGGAGAAATACAATTATTTTCTGTTTAATTTTTATTGAGATAGAGCAAGTAGCGGGAACACAGAACAGCAATAACCAGAGCACAAATATGTGAACATTCCTTTTTCTCATACTGCCTCAGAAAACAGATTACTCACTGATGGCGCAGCAGGGAATAGGCCGAGGTAGACAGTGGAAGGCTTCATTTGGTTCCGATGATCCAGTCCTACTGATGCAACCACGTCAGCTTCACATGGGAGCAGTCTTCTTCCACCTTCAGCATCTGTCACTCATCCCCGTGATTACACACCACTGTGCCTATATACACACATTTCATGACCACTATATATCAGTCACTCGCTCTCAGGATTAACAACGTGGTGCTATTTAAGCATAAATAAACTTTAAAGACTTACTGCTTACTGTTTAAAAGGCAATAATGGGAAATACAGGTGGCACTTGGCAATAATCTTATTTTGTACCTGTTCTTTATTTTGCATTGTTGCACATTTCCCCTCAGGGGATGGCTGTGGTTGTTGAGAGGAAAAAGTTTAACCCAAGTGTCAGCACCAAAAACTCTGTGACCAGATGTGTGCAACTCTATCAAAGCCAGATCATGCAAAGACCTGAGCTCTGACAGAGCAGTAATGTGGCATAAAGAAAATCTGGGTGACAACAGCTCATCTGTCTCCTGCTACGGCGGCTTACGGTAATTTATGAGCACCCCCATTTGAACCATACACAAATGAATGCTCTCCAAGATTACATGCTCATAAATATTCTGACGAATGCCGTGAGTAAAGAGGTGACCCCATCAATGACAGTAATTTACATTTCAAAAGGTTGCAAAAACATTTTAATGGCTTGGTCCTTTTTTTTTTCTTTCCCTCTGAAAATTCGAGTTTGGGTTGACTGTTTTCCCAGTTCTGCATGGAAAGGGTCTGGAGTTATCATCGCGGAGGAGATTCCAGAGCAGGTACTTAAGGGAATCTGTTTCCATGCTCCAGTTTAATACACAGGGGCAGAGAGGTAGAGAAGCAAACTGCAAGAGAGGGATGAATAGAATAGGGGGGAGATGAAATGTGGGTGGGAGAGAGAGATGGAGAAAAGGGCTGAGCAGTAATGAGAGTAGAGGAGTAGACGAGATGGTAAACACAGCAAAGGTACAGGGATGGAAAGGGGTTTGTTTTGTTAGTAATGCAGCCAGAAGCAACCAAATGTTGCACAGTCACTGAGTTGGTTGTAAACCACATCATGGAATCCCAACCTTTGCATTTAAAGACCCCTGATGTAGGCACTGATGTGTTTTCTAGTCCGGGTTACCAAAACAAACGGGGTGACCGGGTTTTGCTCTGTTTTGCAAGGAATGTAACAGATGCAGTCTGGAGCCGCAGGGGGCTGGTTGGTAGTCATAGCACATGTTGTTGACCTTGTCTGCACCCCCAAGAAACCTGGGCCGATACATACAGGCCTTTGAAGTGCAGACAGACGGACAGACAGACAAGCAGCCATAGAAACGGGGCACATGTGCCAGCAAAAGCACTTCATTAGTTGACAGTGCTTATAAAAATAGAAAAATAATACATAAACCATGTGTCTCACAAGCTCTTAGTCCTGTTGTAATGAAATTTAATCCCAATTTGTGCGATGATGCCTGACGCCTGAGGGCTGACATTGTGTAATCAGTTGTGATCATGTAAACGAACACTAACAAGAACGTGCCCGTTGCCAATACAAACAACAACTTGGATTCATTTGGTGCAATGTTTGACTGCTGGGACTTTTTCTACCCTGGAAAAAAAAGGCAAGTGCATTCAGGTAGATGGGCTTTTGAGAAAATGAAAGACGTGGAGAAATCAAACAGAAATAAGAGTCCGTCACGCAATCAGCTGTGTGAGGCTGCGAAAGAGACTCTATAGAAAGATGGACGACATGACTGCCCCCGAAAACTGAAGCTGAAGTGTTTTGTTCGCCACCTGGTGGTCGGCTGCAGTTTTGGTCCTAAGTCCCGCCTTCTCCATGTTAGTGGATGAGACATGGATCAAACTAAAAAGCCTTATCACACTGATGTATGTTCAAGTGTTAATTTTTCCAATAAGTTCGATTTAATTAGTCAGCAGTTCACAGATGAGACTCATGATTGGTCGAGCGCATGTAACCATTGGTATGCAGGGTATCTTGGCTGTGGAGACTATTCCATCTTTATATACTGTGGTGCTGCTTTAAGCTAGGTGCTAACATCAACATACTCACAATGACAATTCTTACATGGTGATGTTTAGCTGGTGTAATATTCACCATACAAGACGACCATGGTATGCATTAGCATTCATTCTTCAACTGGCTAACACGCTGTTGAGTTAGTAGAACTTGCTCAGAAACACAAAGTACAACTTGTGCTGATGGGTCAGTTTTGCTAGTTTTGGTATTGTAGTTTTGGAGGACAGTATTGGAGTTTTGGTTTAACATTTTTATGTCATTTAAATTCATCAAGAAGGGAATGAATTACAGTCAATTCCCTGAATAGATGCCATCCTAATGGTGGTGTTTGAGGAAACAATGGTGGTGTCATTAGGATACTCGTGAAACCCAAATATTACCATTACCATGTCCAGCATTTTGTGCCGTACCACATGGACCACTTTAGGTTCACATCCAGATTACACTTTGTATGTTTGCCAAAAAAGACTAATATTATTTATTTTACAAGTGGGAAACTTTAGGCATATCCATTTTGTTCAGACCACAAGATGGTCAGAAGTGCTACATCATTGCCTGAAGTGGTCCGGATCCGTTTGCTACCTGGGAACAAGTTTCATGACAATTTATCCAGTGGTTCTTGACGTATCTAAGTCGAGATGAAAGTGGTTTATTGAGCCATACTACCAAGCCGCTGGTCCAGCTAAAACTGTGTAAAGATGAAAAGGTGTATCAGAGCATGAATGATTGCTGTTGTTAGAATTAATTTAATCAGTAATTGACTTACATTGGCTCAGGAATGCTAATGAATGAGAAAGTCAGTTAATCCCATTCTTTCAGTAAGTGCAAAGAGATTTTTTTGTCAACAGCTTCTTTTATCAGCAGGGGAAAGCTGGTGTTCATTGAAGCTCTTTCCACTGATGTATTTTAAACACTCCATCTTTCCATTGGCAGTGTCATGTAAACCCTGGCAGATGACTTTGTCTCCCCTGTGCTGGATCCAGTGTTACAGTCCCACTGCTGTCAGGAGCCACCAGCCAGGCCGACAGCTGCCTGGAAAGAGATCTCGTGGGTCCAAACAGAACCTTAGTTGGGGTCCTTTGTTTCTCAGCGTGACTTTAAATCCTCATCCAGTCTGTGATATCCTATTTTTCCCAGACGCAGATACATTTACTCCCACAGCAAGCGGACTACACCTGCAATGACCCCAACGCCTACTACAGCATGCCATTCCAGAGACTTTTATAAACTTGACAACATAAGTAATCGCTGTCGATAGAGTGCAAACCCAAATACTTCTTAATGTGTGCATGATTCATCGATGGGAAACGTTAACTGAACGGGTAGAAACATGTTTCTCTTGGATAGGCATGTGAAATTAATATTATGAGCAACTGTTGAACGTCTGGCTTGGAGTATACTTAGACTAATAAGAATGGTACTACTGCAGTTTTGCTTCTGTTATTACACAGCAGATTTTTGACATCAGTTAAAGTGTTAGAGATTACCCGATTGCAGAATCCATACATTTGTGCAAAATCCATGTAAAGTCCCACTGCCAGGGGAAGTTACTCACAGATAGAGATACAGTATGCATTGTATATATATATAGCAGTGTTTCTGTCTCCATGACAACAAATTCAACTTGCCCACATGTCATCAGGTGGCTGATAATGGACACATCTTGTAGTGATGATGTCACTACCTCCATACAAAGGAGAGCTCGAGCATTAAATGGAGTGTGGAAGAGACTTCTCATTCGCAAAAGAGCTCTGTGTTGCGTTAAGGATTAGGGGGGAATTAGAGGGCCAGTGTCACCTCTAAATAGTTCTTCCATCCTTTAAAGTCACATAAAAAGTTAAATCTATGCACTTGGGCAGCGACGAGGACTTTGTTACATTGTATTTTCCATTTGGATTCAATAGCCAAGAAAAATATGGCATAAGCAGCAGTGCTACATCAAAGTCGGGGATTGCAAAGGGAGGAGAGGAAAAGAGCAAGTGGCTGAGAGGGAGGAGGGGTATGCTTCATACTGCTCCTGTGTACCTCACTTGCTCTTCCCGCCCTCTGGCAAGTAACATGCACGCACTGCCTCAGTGCACCACTGCTGAAGCTATGAGCTGGGACAGCAGCCTAACTATTTATCCTCTGCAACTATACACCCTTCTCTCGGCAGTCTCTCAGCACATTAGCATAACAAACTTTCCACTCATAGTAGTTCTCTCATAGCTCTCTCTGGTTAAGCAGGGTCCTTTTACTGGTGGATAAATGGCTGCTGATGGGACTGCCACTATGGTCCATATGTGTCACTGGAGGCAAGGCCTCCTTTCTTGAGCACTCTCATAAAGTCTTAACGGCTTGTGAAGGGGCCTTTCATGTTACCTGGCTCAGAGTAGTGCTCAGTAGGTCTTTCATGTTCATGTCATTATGCTCTAATACAAGACCTAGTGTTTCCTTATTTAGAATCTCTTTTTAATACGTTATGTAACTTTGACTGCTACGGGTCTCTTGACAACAATAACAAAAGACCTACATCCCGAAGCAGTGTAGGATGGTGGGAGTTGTTGTCTTTACCAAATATGACTTTGGCGCAAATCCAGTTCTTGGATGAGGTAACATGTTAAAGTTTTATTGCTGTTACGCAGAAAATGGCAATGAATCATCGCGATCCATCACAAGTGACCAATACAAACTGTGGGAGGAAAACACAGTTGACTACCTTACTGGCTACCTGTGTGTGTTTCCTTCCTCGTACGTCATTTGCCCCGGAAGTTATATCAGTGACAACAAATTCAGTCAATGTAAGTTTAAGTGAAGTCAAGAAGAAAAGAGCAACAGAGACAGCTGTCCAGACAACCTTGCTCAGGGGAAGGATGACAATTTATGTTTTGAAATTGATAGACACTCATATCGTCTGCCCTTCAAAGACAACACTTGTGCTGTGTCTAAAGAATAAGAGGACACACAACATCCCCAAAACTCCTCCTGATACATATATTACAGCAAAGAAATATCAAATCATACACATCGGTTATGCAAGTTGTCTGACCGACGTCCTCAGTTTTGTTGCACCTGCAGCTTTGTAGCCACTGTAACCTTGAAAGATAGAGACAAGGCTGTGTTGCTTTGTTTTTCATGGGTGACAGAGGGTGCTGTGAACTCTGTTGCACACTCTGCTGTGAACTTTTGTGTCTGGTCATGTCGAGGACAGCTGGGGTTGCAGCACCGCCCAGATAACCCCCATCCCAGTGCACGCCTAACGTCTGTGTTCGGGCCCTAATAGCAAACAGACACCATCAATAGCAGATTCCTGCCCGTGATTAATGATATTGATTCAGTTTTCCAAGTCTGTGTTTTTCTCCTTGTCTCCTTCTGAAATGTTTCATCAGTGTTGCCATGGCCAATTAGTCTGATTGCTCTGCGCTGGCATCAAAGAGCGGCTGGGAGAACCGACCTGATGGGTCCTGGGCTGAGTGTTTGACATGCTCAAGAAGGACTGGAAAACAAGCCTGATGTCTCTAATTACAACATATCTTACATAATCAAACACGACTTGTATCACCTATTTCAACTATGCTATTACACGTTCTTTCATAAATGGTTACAAGGACTAAAGTCTGCCCTAAACAGCCTCCAGGGGGTTGGGAGAGGAAAAAGCTCCCGGAAGCAGAGCTGCAGAGGTAGAAGGATGAAAACGCTGTTAATAAAGGTGTCTCACAAATCACCTTTCATTACGCAAATTCAAATCTACTGTGAGTGATTGGGATTGCAATATTATGGATAATGACTTTTTTTTCATAATTAAATCCCTCATGAGAAAATGTCATTAAAATTTTTTTCTATGACAGGGGATTTACAGATGCAGCACCAGGACAAGAAGAAACGATGGTGTCTGAGCCAGGAAAAGACTGACCAATGAATCACAGATACCTACAGCGTTCTTCTTCTTTGCGCCTCACAGGACACCAGAGGTACTCCCTCTCTTCCATGCATCATTTTCCTGCTACATTCAGTATTTACACCAAGTGTTTTAGACGGAGGCTGAAAAGAGGAGCTACAGCAATGGGCAGTTTGAGGAAAGGGATGAGTTTTCAGGGGCATTAGGGCATGAAAACCTTTTCAAGTAATAAACCAAATTACAATTATGAACCTGAATAAGAGCAGAATTTGTCTCCTTTAATGTATGTAATGAACATCAATGTTGTAGAGCAATATTACACAAGCTGGAGAGACCCAATATGACTTGATGCCTGATTATGAGCCCAGTTTTTGCTATATGATGATTTAATACATGATCATACAGATTCTTCTCTCCTCGCAGCAAAGCCAACACCTTAACTCACTTGTAGAAAGTGAGTACCAACAAATACTGGTAGTCTCTTTTCAGCAAATTTGAAAACTGTATACCACACACTGCATAGAAGTGAGCCATGACTGATTTAAGAGCATTTCTATGAAAAATAAAGCAGGTAATGTTCAGGTATGGACTTACCTTACAATATATGCATTTCTCGGGGCAGCACAGAGCAGAGCAGGTTAACAAAACAAACGTTTCCATTTACTTCAGCCAGGTTTAGGGTTACCACATCTTTTCATCCCTGACATGATTATATTTGTCACATTTCATGGAAAAGTGCGTTTCAATCTCACTGTCACTTGCTGCGCTATGACCGCATGTTCTTTCCTCCTTTTGATCACTTCTCTCTCTTTATCCCTCACTAATATTTTGTTTACCAATCTCTGTTGCTTCCCATTACTTGATACGACTTCACAGAGACTCTCATCAGAGATTTTGCTTCTGTAATGTGCAACCAATTAAACTGAATTACCTTAGCACACGAGCTGCTGCACATGGCTCATGAGCTGTTTCTATTGGCTTTGTTGGATAAGACCAGGGAACATGTTTGCTGTGTGAACACGGGAGGTGGGGACTCCATGAAGGGAAGAGTTTCTGTAGAGTTTCCCTCTTTTGTCCACTTATTAATACATTTTCTGTGTTTATTTATACTCATATAAGAAATAAAAATAGTCAATTATTTCTGAAAGACACCACAAATCAGTTACAATCATGTAAGAGAGTAATTTTGGGGTAACTACGACCAAATCTGCTGCTTTCTGCCAGAACGATTTGTGCTCTATGGCCCGAGTGGCAACAGAAAGCACATAAATGCAGCTGAAATTTTTGCAACATGTGGTTCACAAGTAACATACCAGAGACAGACGCGGGGGCGTGGGTGGAGGGGAGAGGCAGGCGCTCACTAAAAAGCAAAATGGTGCACCGTCATGGTACAGCGGCTTCCCCTGAACACAGCGGCGGCATCCCACTGAGCCTGGGAGTTGGGTGTTTGTTGCACGCCCCGAGCACAAACATCCTAACAAGCCTTTATCGATTCAGCTATGACACTGCAGTCCACTCTATCTCCACAGGGTGCCCCACCCTAACTCAATCCAGATGAGCTCCATCATGTCATACTTGGAGGGGACCCAATCTTACATGACAGAAAAGGGTGGGTATTTCTATACTTCTGATAAAAATGAGGAGAGTAGGAAAAACATTTCTAAGGGGACACTCTATTAAAGAAAAGGCATGAGGCCTTTTCCACAGATGTTTTGCACATTGGTCTGAGTCAATGGACACGGCTGGTAATGGAGTGGTAGTGCGGAGGCCTGCTCCACTGAGAGCCATTTTACATTTTTCAGGGTGTTGGAGAAGAACACTAGCAGGGCCGCACAGACACACACACACACACACACACACACACACACACACACACACACACACACACACACACACACACACACACACACACACACACACACACACACACACACACACACACACACACACACACACACACATCTGTATGATTCTCATGCAGACGCTGTCCAAACTCTAAAGGAAATCAAAGACAGCATTAACATGTACTCGACACATTTCAAATGAATCTTTAAAGAGAAACATAACACTCCCTCAAAGTGTTGTTCTTTCTAACCTCCAGTGGTTTAACGTTTCAGCTTGCAGCAGTGATACTCAGGTGTACTTCAGGACCCTGTGACGTCACCGCTGGATGTCATTACAGGTATAACAAAGCACAGATCTCACCTCACGTCAGTGATGCTGATTGTTGTCAGAGGTGAAACAGGCTTCAACGTTTTAAAAGGGAAGTAAAACTCTAACTTCTGCCTGGAGTTCTTTAAACCTGTTACATCTGTCTTTTAACACTGACATATTATTAACTTATGTTGACTAGGCTAACTTGTTGTCGAGCAGTGTTTACGACATCTCATAGAGATACACTGCATAGATTTAAATTCAATATTCACTTAGCTCGGTTGTGCTCACCAACAGCTAATTGCAGAACTATGCTCACTTCCACCACTTGGCCCTGGGCACATGTTGCACGGTGACCTTTAAGATATTTAGAGACATCAGACATTATAAAAAACGCCATAGAACATAGAGCAGTGCCTTTCTAGCTCAAGATAGAAAATCAATTAGAACGATGCTGTGGATGCGATATCACTCCTTACATCTCAGAGCAGCGTTCCTTCCCGTAAAGCTTTTCTTATGCCCTGTTTGAGCCCATTTTGTAATTTACTGCTCTCTTGTGGTCATAGTAGGCTATTGTCTCTGGATGCTAAGTTAACTGCCTGCTGCTGCATTGATGATTTTTGTCTTAATGTAGTAGCCCCGCTCCTTAAAGATATAGTTCAGTGTAAATGTAGACAGAGGGTGTGTGTCTAGATCACAAGTTAGAAGTTAGCTGTAAAAATGATAATGTAGCAGAGCAATGTACTTACTTGCCTAGGAGGTTATGTTTTCACCTGCGTTTGTCTGTTTGTTAGTTAGCAGGATTGTGCAAAAACTACTGGACGGATTGTCATACTCCAAAGTACCCATTCAATTTTGGTGCGGATCCGGGTCAGGGGGTGGAACCAGGAATTTTAATTTGTTTCACTTTCTTTAATGCGGCAATAAAGGGCATTGCTATTGATTTAGGGAACTGATATCTATGACTTAAGGAGACTTTTAGGCCTTGGTGGTTGTTATGCACTCTACTAAGTTGCAGTTCAGGATGTTTGTCGGAAAATAAACGCCAAAAACTTCTCAGGACTCACATCAAGTTGCCACATCCTGCTGACTTCAGCCCTGAAGCAGAACACATATCTCACCTGTGCTTCCTGATTATGGTCCCGATGAGCCGGGAAAGTTTGACAATCTTGAGGTAGGAAATACAGAAAACGCAGAATTCTGCACTATCACTATCACACACAAGCACTGTACTGGACATTTGATATGGTTACTGTCAGTTTATAGAAATAATTATAATACTACTAATAAAGACGTCAGACAGTGCACAGCAAGATGCAGGAGAAAGACAGGAAGCACAAAATCACAAGACAGGACAGGCCCTGGATTTAAGAATGATTTATTACTACTACTGTCATGTTGTTGTCTGGTCTATATTTTCTTGTTGGTGTAGTAAACAGCTGAGTCACACATTGGGACGGTGAATGCCTATCTGTAAAAGTCACTGCACACCACTGCCTTAGAGCTGAGGAGAACTGTAGAGTCAGGGGACACATCTTTGGGGCGTCATCTTTTCAGTTTCTTTTACATTACACATAGTCATGTGATTCATTGTTGATCACACTGGCTTTAAGTCCGTCCTCTAAAGTCTGAGAGATGAACTTTAAGCAGAGTTTAAAATGACATTACAGCAAGCATCACATATTTTAGTAATTTCCAGTTGACAACGGTGAACAGAATTGTTCAGGGAACCAGCTGTTTCGACTGTCATCACTGTTCAGAGATCAGTGACACACTTTTCTTTTCCATGACTGCTGCAGCTCTGGTGCGTTCAGCAGCAGTCAGGTCTGTCCAGCAGCAGGCCTCTGACAGCTGGGCCTGAAAACACCTCAGACAGCTTGATGGGCCGCGTGGACTCGGTTCCCACAATTTAACTGCCTGCCGTGCGAGAAAACTCATTACACAAATGTGCACATCCAAATTCATTTGGATTCCTGAGCTTCATGCGCGCTGATTGCCTCACTCAAACATTAGAGCCATGAGCGATACCAAAACAGGCCGTAAAACTATAATGTTACTGTGAAGTTTAGTGCCATTTCTGGTGTTTGCTGTTCAGCACAAGACTTAATGTTTCCTCTCTCCACAGCCAAGCCTTATTTTAGAGCATGCTCCACTGACCACTGTGCATTTACACTCAGCAGTTTGTTCACTTTGTTCAAAACACAGACACCCATCCAGAATTATCTCTGTCCGCAGTGGTTGAGAGAGCAGATGGAGACAGAGAGGGAGGAAAACAGTGGAATCAACAGGTAAAGCAGATAGTTGTTATATGGAATAAACATCAAAGATGAGTCAATACATAGATACAAATATGGAGTATCACTGTCTAAAGCTGTGGTTAAGCCTGACAGATCGGTCATTATGTGACTTGGTGCAGTTTTCTCTTAAACGATTTACAGCTGCGAAAAATACAACCACAACCACACAAAGGCAAAGAAGGAAGAAAAGAGGAAACACTAACAGTTTTACAGCTTTACAGCTTGTTTCCTCCAGGAGCAAAGCTTTGTGCTTGTCCGCGCTTCGTTGCATTGATGAACTGTCGCAGATTTTTTCCTGCAGAATGTCTCGTCTTTACCAACAGTCCCTGCAATCTCCCTCCAGGTATCATCTGAGAATCTGATCAGACACCTCTATGTTCCCTCATTAATGTTTGTAGTCTCTTGCCTCCAGCTGATCCATGCTTGTGTGTGGGCTAGCCAGTGGATATTATGTGATTTCTGCTGCGTGCCGCCGCTTACAAGGGCGGGGACAGAGAGTGTAAACTAAGCTAAATAAGGCACCATCTAACCTATAACCTTAAATGTTCATGTTATAATCAATTACCTTATTAATGGTTAATAGATCATTAAATTCATCAACTCCTTATAGGCCACTTTATGCATTTATTTAATAAATCTGTGTTCTGGATTCTGGTGGTTTGATTTTCTTTCAATGTGCAAGTGATGCTGGAAGATCATTTTCTGTTACCTGGCAACTTGCTCTTAGATATGATCCATATATTATAATGATAATCTAATTGACCTAATATATAAAGTAGAAAACTGAGGTATTGAATATTAATAAAATCATTATTTAAAGTTTATAAAGCCTTAATAAACGGTTTCTTGTTAGAAAGTGGAACCAAAGATGAACTTGTTTTAACCGTTTAACAATAAAATGGCAAATTATCCAAAGTGTTTTTAAATTGTAAGTGGATTGTATCTACATAGCATTTTTGTTTTACCGTACAAGTCACATTCACCCATTCAGACACAAATTCAGTCAGCACTTCTATATAACTGTGGCTGTTTGGGGCATTTTGGGGCATTCTGAAGTACACTTTTGAATTCAGACTGTAGGTGCCGGGAATCAAACTACCGACCTTCTGATTAGTGGATGACCCTCTCTACCTCCTTCTTCGTCTCATTCCAAGAAGCCATGAAATCTTTCAACAAAAAATACAAAATGTGAAAATCATATTGAATGCATATACAAGGTTTTCATGGACACACACTAATTCATTCTCTCTGCCTCTTTCACTTTGTCTCTTTCACTTTGTCTCTTTCACTTTCTCTCTCTCTCTCTCTCTCTCTCTCTCTCTCTCTCTCTCTCTCTCTCTCTCTCACACACACACACACACACACACTAACCCAAAAAACAAAAAAGAAAACAACCTGAACCTGCGGTTTCTTTTTTGTCCCTTTGTATTCACCTCATGATGAAGGATTTATACAACTGTGGCAGTTTCATTTGACTTCACTGTGCCTGTGGGAGCACTCAAAGTCAATTAATATACTGAACAATAAACAGCTCTACGCAGGCATTTCAAAGATGACTACGCCAATGACCTCCATCGCTCCAGCACATATAAAACACAAAAACATTAGGTTTCATCAACCACTTGTGACTGAAAGCAAAATCGCTGAGAAATATCTGCTGAGGTCAGTCGAGGTCCAAGGATTCACTTCCCGTCCTCTCTGCTGCCAGACACTAGGACTCTGTTAGTTCACACCTTGTTGTGCAATGAAACAAGCTTGTCTAGTTTTACAGGTTTTGGCCGGTGGTGCTCTGTGTCCACACTGACCCGTAAAAGTCTCCGAGTGCACAGTGGAAAGTCAAGGAAGTTGGCCCGTGTGTGCGATTAGACAAAGACAGTCAGGATGGGAGAGATGCACAGGCCGTCACAGCTCACCAAGCGCACAATAATGTGACAGAGTGGGGAAATGAATCCATGGAAAAGACACATAATCCTCATTACAAAGGGCTTGGCGTCTCTTTTTATGACACATGTGACTGGCAAACAATTATGTATTCTCTAATCCCATCAACCAGTCAGCAGCCAGCCTTCTGCAGGCTTAACCTTTGCAGTTAAACTGGAATCTCCCGATCAAAACAGGGATGTCAGGCTCCTCTCTCTCGCTGTCCTTATTACAAAACATCAAGCAGCAATCTGTCAAATTAGCACATGTATGGACCAGTATGGAGAAAATTCATCTGTCTTATCGGAACGCACTTGAACAGGATAATAATTGGAAAATAGATTTTGTTGTCTTACGGGGTTCAAATTTTTTTCACAGCCTTGTGCTTTTCCTATTATTTTTGGTTTCTATGGCTACAGATTATTTGAGACATTTCTTGTCAGGGTAATCAGTGAGTGTCTTACTTTGTTTTAAGGTGGAGGAGGAGACGGAAGAAGACAGAAGCAAGTGGAGAGGCTGGCAGCGTTGGTGGAAAGAAGACAATAACCCACTGATGAAGTTGCATGCAGGCAGTGGTGTGTGCACGAGTATAAGGTGCTTGTGGTAGTTGTCCTCTATCTGATGGGGTTCGCTCGATGACCCTGTGCAGGGCTCCTCCAGCAGCTTGTCAGGGTTGGCGGCTCCTTCCCTGGGACCTCTGGCTCTCTTCTCCAAATTGCAGTCAAGCTTCAAAAATAAAGAGCCCCTGAGACCCATTCGCCTGAGCAGGCAAACCCCGCACCGACAATGCGTCACAAACTCCACATTGACACTTTCATGGCCGATTCCTTTTTCTTTTTCTTCATTTTTCTTTCTTTTTGTGTACATTTTTTTTAACCAGCGCTTTGGAGAATTTTCACAATTGTTTCCTGTCTTACTCCCTGTTTTCTTCCTCTACACTTTCCCCCATTATAGTTTTTTTTTTCACCTCCCTGTCTGTTGTGTTGTTCTTCTGTTTCTTGCTCCTTATTTCTATGGCGACAGTGTATTTCCCAGGAATAATGGAGGCTGGGGGATTAGAAGGCGTGAAGGCGGATGGATGGCTTTCTCATAAATAGGTAGGAAACTCCTGGAGCTGGGTGGATGGGATCAGCAGATGTGTGACATGGGCTCAGGCTCTAATTGGAGACTTTTCTATCAGTCAGAGGCGCAGGGAAGGTCTGAGCAGGAGAAACACAGACATCCTCTCGTACATACCTTCATATCATCTCATCTGAACTGAGGGGCCGCTCCGAAACACCACTTAATCCCTCAAATAACCAAACATGAGGAATACACACACCACATGCACATATGCAGGTGCACACTACACACATACACACACACACACACACACACAAGCACTGACACACGTCTCCTAGAAGCTCCTGCAGGTAATGAAATCATCAGATGCCACTTGCAGAATTCATCGCAGCCAGGCATGCTGACAGGATCTCATCCACTGCAGCTCGAAGCAGCAAGGGAACCACACACACCGCAAAAGCCTCAAGTCAAAACATATCAAAACAGCCTGCACACACACACACACACACACACACACACACACACACACACACACACACATACACACAGGCAGCAGAACGGGAGTTTGGACAGAAACAAGCTCAGTGTGTTTACAGTCAGATGTGACTTGTTTGGAAGTTAAGTTTGGGCTATTGGTGGGTTCACGGGGATGTTTCACTGCTACGTGCAGTAATTCTAACACGGTGTAATGAATGGTTTGGATTTTGACAAGTGGTTTTGTCAAAGGAAATGCCAACCTCTGCGGTATAGCACTCCTGGTCTTTGGAGAGAGAAAGAGAGTGTAGTTTCTGAGTGTGTGTGTGTGTGTGTGTGTGTGTGTGTGTGTGTGTGTGTGTGTGTGTGTGTGTGTGTGTGTGTGTGTGTGTGTGTGTGTGTGTGTGTGTGTTTGAGAGTTTAAAACATCCACTCGCTGCTGCTCGCCATACTTGCCTGACCACGCTAACCACAGGCGAGCCACAGCTAAGCCTCCAAAGCCAATTAAAATGTTATGAAGTGGAGTTCCTTTTATTTATTTATTTATTCCTCCAGGCAGGGAATAGCTAGACGGTTACTGTAACTACACAGAACTGACTGCGAGCGCCAGGCCTCCTCCTCCTCCTCCTGCTGCTGTTGCTTCCTGTGGGAAACGTGTGAGTGGAGGTCCCTCCGAGGCCTGGCGGGGCAGATCAACCCTCCACAGAACGAGCCCTCTGACAGACTGACAGCACGGAGGAGAAGGGGTAAGAGCCTGGTTGCCATGAAGCAGACATCAGACAGGGACTACAGGAAAGGCCCCGCCGCTGCACTGAGGCCGACCTCTGCACCGCATACCGAACATATTGCACAGTGACGCATGGTGCACCACCTAACCCTGCGCCATCACAACTACAGCACCTGCGTGTGTGTGTGTGTGTGTTGTGTGTGTGTGTGAGTGTAATCGCCTCCCTTATAAAAACATCCTGCAGGTCCAGCTGAACACACACTCCGGAGTCCCCGGCAGCCCTCAGCTCCACACACCGGGCCGCATGGCAGACACCCCAGGAACACGCACTTCTTCAGGCCTCACACACATCCTCGCCCTCGTTCCCCCGGCCTCCCCAAGGGAACCACAACCATGCTTTTCCCAGGCTTTTCTCATATCATGTGTCACAGGTGTTTAAGTGCAGAAACAGCGGTGAGGTTTTCGGAAAAACTCCCACTGCCAGTCGCAGGCGTGAGGGAACCTGCTTGATATTGCCTTGACAACATGCTTATTTCTCGGCTGTTTTGCCCTCGCCTCCACAAAATGCCTCTCCCAGGAGTTCACTGCATAGCTTCATGTACAACACCAACACCCTGCAGATGACAGGGCATCACCTGAAGTAATACCCAACTCCTGATGTAATTCACCTGGCCTTCGCTCTGCAGCTTGTGTGTGTGTGTGTGTGTTTGTGAGTGACATTTTGTGTGTGAATGTGTGATTGTGTCTCCTGCAATGCAACAGGAGGGATTACAACAGATTTTGTCCACTGTCTTGTGAGGGGGAAATTGCTGTGAAATGACTTCTTTGTCTCCCTCCTCTCTCTCTCTCTCTTTCTCTCTCTCTCTCTCTCTCTCTCTCTCTTCTCTCTCTCTCACACACACACAGTCCTTCAGGGCACCTCCACCTCCTGACTGAGGAATGTTTTTCTCGCTCACCCATCAACACAAGGGGAAATTGTTTGTGCACGTGTGTGTGTGTGTGTGTGTGTGTGTGTGTGTGTGTGTGTGTGTGTGTGTGTGTGTGTGTGTGTGTGTGTGTGTGTGTGTGTGTGTGTGTGTGTGTGTGTGTGTGTGTGCAGGCTCAGGAGAGACAGCTAGAATACCTGTGAGTTGGAAGACAATATCTCATGTCTTAGCAGGTAGAGGAGACAAAGTAAACATCGAGTAAGCGCAGGAGGAACAAGACGACCTGTTCCATGATCAGACGGAAAGTTCCACCGCACACACACATCGTTTTCCATCAGATAATCTACATTTCACTTCCAGAAAAGGTCGAATTTTATCACTGGGCTTGATATAGAAATTGCAAAGCATTGGAAAAACCAGCAGCAAACTGAATTACAATGCATTGGAGCATCTTTTTTTTGCATGTAACTGCTGAAAAGGCATGGAGCTTCTTTCAACTTTTCCGTCAAATGTCAAATTGTGTTTTTCTGGCAACCACTAGAGGCCGTTGTTTGCCCTGAAGTACAATTTATCTAACTAAATACCACACGCCCAAGGACAAGGTTATGAGAGAAATGTTCTGAAAGCAGGGAAGGAATTCCGATTGCATGTTGAGGGAGAGAGAGATCCAGCTTGGGCGAGATGCTTCTGCTTGGGGATGAAGGACGACATTATAATGGTGCTCTTGTGGGATGATGGATGTGTGAAGAGTTGTGTATCTCCAGAGCCCAAGAGGTGCACTTCTTCCCTCTCCAAATCCTCCCCAGCCGTTTGATATCATGTCTCCCTTGTAGCATGTTCAAACCCTGGCAAGAATACCAACATTTATCCTCCCATCTGGAAGGAGTGGGAATATTTGTATTTGTCAAAATGGTGCAAACGTGGAAGCAGGAGCGAGAATAATTCCCACAGATTTGAGACGCAACATAGATAAAACGCTCCTGCTACAGCGAAAACCCGAGAGCAGGACTGAACCGTGTGGACGTGTGTGTGTATATTTGTGTGTCAATAAAGATACCACAGATGAAAAACTGTTAGTGTCTGAGGAACAGAACAAATCCTGCAGGATCGTAAAAGTGTCTGAAGAAGGAGTGAGTTCTTTGGGCTTTGGGAGGAATTAAAAGGGAATCATGTCCTCCAAAAACAGCTAAGAGTAGGATCCAGGAAATACCACAAAGACATAAAGTTGTGAGAGGAGCTGAGAGGCTTCATGTTTAATTTGCTCTGCTTGTCGATGTACCATTTTTGATTTAAAGTTCTGGGATATGTATGAATCTCAAACAGCAAGTAGCTTTAAAAAAAAAAAAATTGTGTGAACTTTGACTTTGTTTCACAGCCATAAAGACAGATATCCGTGGCAAAGCAGCTATAACGCCTCACTTTTTTTTTCGCAACGCACCAAGGGAATGGGGGGGGGGGTTGTAATTCATGGTGCATGCACACCTTCTCATATCTCAAAACCGCCAAGATGTCCTGTTGTAAAAGAGGAGCTCTTTCCTTAGCTTGAGAAAACAAACAGTGGCATTCTTTCCAATCGAGTCTACTGTATGTGCATGCGCATATTTGTTTTCCCTTTTCCCCCCTTTTCCCGATCCCAATCAATTCCTGATGGAATTACTGCGTTATTCCATGGAAACTGCCTAACATGAGCAGGTGTTTCACTCTCGAGCTGATTGCCAGAGCGAGCGGGCCGGGGTGCAGCTGACTGTTAGCGCTAATGTGAAGTGACAAGGCCTGTGAAGCCAGGGGGAAAAATAGAGGATCATTCTACTTTCCAGAGCTGCTCTAGGAATTATCAGGTTAACCACAGGTTAAACATAAATCAGAGAAAACACTCACATCCAATATTAATTGTTTTCATACTTGACAAGTTCAACTGCAGTTAATTAAATGGTAGTGTTCCTTTCATTGTTGTATGTTAAAGTAATTATATCTTTGAGGTTACATGGCTAAAATGAAAGTAAATCATTTAGTCTATAATGTAGAGGTTCATCTGTATAGCAAGGGCCTAATTATCTCCTCAGTATAAAATACTTCTATGGTACAATTAGCCCCTCACATGACTTCTCTATGCAGACGACACTCAACTGTACCTGTCATTTATGACCCCGTGGTCTTGGTTTGAATCTCGTCTTGTCTCGCAGACGTCCACATGGACGAGGGAACATCCCCTTCTACTAAACCTCTCTAAGATCGAACTCTTAGTGATTCCAGCCAAACAGTCACTGCATAAAAATATCTACATCAATATTGTCTCTTCATGTCCCACTCCGATCAAGGTCTCAAGAAACCTGGGTGTCATGTCTGATGACCAACTATCCCTCTCTAACCGTGTTGCATCTGGTGGATCCTTCACGGAATGTTGTCTGGCATGTCCATCCCTGCAAATAAGGCAATTACAGTCCAGACTGTTCTCATTTGTGGTTACCCAATAGTGGAATGAGCTGCCAAATGCTATCAGAGCAGGTTCTCTATCTTCTTAAAGACTCTTGTGTTCTGAAAGCACCTCCGCTTCACACCTCAGACACCATTGGATGCCTAACTAGCACTTATTGTTCACTTTTGAAACACCTAATCACCTGATCACCTACACTTATAAAAAGATGTTGCACCAAGTAATTACCTCAAATTCTCCCATTTCACTGAAGCTTCAGTGTTGTTCCTCTGTTTTTTATCACTTTTCATGTCATATTGTCCAGATAATACTTTTTATAGGGCATAAATGAATGGTGAAAGCTGCTCCTCCTTCAGGTTTAATGTATCTTCTGTGCCACACATTGATCTGCTTTAAGAGGATCACAAAATATTCACAAATTGCATGTCAACCAAAGGTTATTTTTTCCATTTTGCATGCTTTCACTATATTTGTTTTTCGGTTGGCTCTCCTTCGCAGAGCAATGTTGGAGACGTGAGAGTATCAACTTTGATTTGACATCTGCCCCGGCGCAGCAGGTGTTTTGAAAGCAGAGAGACACTCCATAAATCCAATGAAGAACATGTTCACAGGCAAACAAAATGTCATCAATCCAACCATCTACCAGGTTTTCGATCAAAAACAGAAACCAGCAGGAATCTCGTTCACATCTGTTTCTTGTGACGCCAATGGACAAAAGTCATGAAATCACTCACTAGAGAGGCGGGGAGGGATGGAGGGAGAGAGTCAAGGTGGTTTCAATTAAAGAGCTATAGATAACCCTTCATGTATTTGAGGCTTGGCCTTGAAGAACGAATGTTAAATTCACACCATTGGCTAATAGAGTCTTCCTTAATGAAAGCAGATACCCTTTATCAGTCCTGGACATCATCAGCTGCTGGCTGTTTTTATCCAGTATCCAGCCACGCTGACAGAATGGAGGGCAGACACTGGGGAGGGCACTCAAAAAGCCAGAACCTGTACTCCCCACGCTGAACCTCTGACAGAGAATAACTGAATGACTGCCATGGCAGCCTGGATGAGGAACAGAGAGACGGCCACATCTGTTAGGCTCATGACTGGGCCGATCTACACTGAGTCAGTGCCCCTACACAGGAGCAAAGACAGAAAGCAACAGTCAGAGCCACCTTCAGACCTCATACACCTCACTTCCTCATCCCAGCTCAAATAATCCCTGCATTCATCCCCCAAAGAATAATATCCCCAATAAAGACTATTCTGTTTTTAAATGTTACAGGTCGCCTGTCCAGACAACAGCACCTAATATTGCACCACAGAGCAGTCTGCTAAAAGATGACAGCACCCCTCAGTTTAACTTTTTGTCAGCATTTTAATATTCCGAGGCGGAGGACGTTTGAGTGAAACCTTATGGGCCAGGTGCATCCGCAGAGCAGCGTCAGAGTCTCTGATTGAGACACAGGGAGAGGAGGCAGACAATAGACAGGCTTTGTGAGGACAATGAAAAAGCCATGTGTCCACGTGGGCATTTCCAGACCCCGGGGTCAGAGATGTAAAGTTTCATAATGCAGCGATTGCTTGGCAAAACCTAAACAAGCTTGTGATTTTAACACCAAATACTCTCCCCCTTCTCTGGAAAATGGCTTATGTCTGGACCTCTGGAATGTGTTTATGGACGTCTGTCCACCTGACAAAACCATTGCCAGATATATGAACTACTGTCACAAGTCGCTTCAAAGGTTATACTCATATATTCCGAAGAAGCTGCCGCTGTGTGTGTTCCGTCTCCATCATCCTGATACTGAATTCACCAGAAGGAAATGAACTTATTACCAAAAACCGAGACCACCGGGCCTATCTCCCCCGCTGCACACAACATGTTAAAGATGCCCACACTCTTTAGTGCAAAGTGAGACCCCTCCTCCGAATGGTGACTGGAGGTACTGCAAATGTGCGGCAGGCCTGTCAACTTTGGATTTCTCTGCGTGATAATGTGAGCACAGGACTTTGATAAGATCAAATCTGAACATCTAAAGAGTTTGGAGTCTTTCCAGTCCCAAAAATTCAATGGAATTAATTGAACATAAGCTGTAATCGTTAGCATGTCCAGCTAACTGCTATAATACAAATTATTACTTCCATGGCCTCATCATTAAACTAGGTGAAATGTTATTTGGTGAGTATGAGTTTATGATAAAAATAAAATGCCAGTCACAACTAGCACATCCACAGAGTCATATTTCACCACTGTGTGGAAACATGGCCCTGGATGCTGTCAGAGTGTAAGACAAGGTCCGGCACTTAATTGGGTTTTTACTCATGCTACAGTGTTAGCGTTGCATTTGCCAAACACAATGGTTAGTTGTGCTTAGCATCCAAACAGGGTTATGTCATGACAGAAAAAAGAAGACTGATCTAACCTATTAAATGTTTCCTTTTGTCATACTTACGATACAAGGACATAGTCCAGCACTGAACAAACGCATCTTTAATCCTTCAAAATAGACGCTGGAAATTCTACCTATCACAGCATTCTCCCAAAAAATCTTGAGCTAACTTCAGATATATTAGCCGACTATAACTGATGTAATTAGCCAAATTAGGCAAAACTGACAGTCGCTGGATATAAATAAGAAGCTAACTTTAAGTGGTAAATGCGCCCCTGTTATCTATAGACTGTATATAAACATGGACGACATGGCTGCTCCCCAAAAGTCAAGCCAAAGCGTCTCAATCGCCCCCCCCTGGTGGCTAGCTGCAAAATAGGTCATAAACCCTGACCCCTCCATGTTAGTGACTGGGACATGGACCAAAGTCTACAAATTTTTTCTCAAAGCTGGTTTCTGTCATTTTCGACAATATCATGTGTTCAAGTATATTCAGTGTTCATTTTGAAGTTTGGTTTTGATTAATTATTTCATGCTACTAACACGGGGTGAAACATCATGATTGACAGCTGCCAGTACACTGAGTTCTGGTTGGGAAAGATATTATACACAATAATTGTCTTAAAAGAAAAAGGAAAATATCAATGACACACGTGCATCAACATTCATTTTGACGTTTTAATCACTTCAGCGCTCTGATTAAATGGTTTGTGAGTAATACATCTCTGTGAAGTGCAAAGGTCTATTTCTGTCCCTCTCTTTATGTACAAAACAGCCTGCATGTCCTCTATGAAATGCAGCTGCTGCCTTTACCAGAGCCGAGAGACTGTGATAATTAATAACCTCACTTGTGCCTCACACGCAAAAGCCAATAGCTGCATGTTTAAAGTCAAAAATACACACAATACCATGACAATTGATCCATACTTTGTCCATGAAGTAGCGGTTTTTGGCCAGCGATGAGTCCCATATCGTTGTGTACATCGTGATATTGATTTGCTCTAACTTTTTGGAAACATAAAAGGAAGTTGATGATATCAGAGGATGATTTAAGGGAGATGTTGTCAGACTGTTAGAACGTAAAAAGGGCGGAGAAAGACCAAACCACTTGTGGACTGGATCGTCGTTTTCAAGTTTGGAAAAAAACAAATGCGCACACATACACACAAGCGCACAAAAAGCAGAAAACATACCTCATCTCTGTGCCTTAAATTAGAGTGTGAATACTTGTTCAAAGAAACCGGCTGCTGTCTTTTCCCACTGACGGATTTGAAACTGTGCCGCCTGAAACCACAAAGGCCAGTCAGAGTGAGCGTTTGAATCCAACTCGGGATTGTAAAATAGACTAAAGATGTGAACACGAGTCCTTTAACCACAGAGAGGGGGCCAAGAGGGCAGAGCTGTTTAAATCCGCCATCCAGTACTTAATAGTCCCAGATATTTGCAGACTAGAATCACACATCTGTCAAGACGAACTTCAGTACTTTGACAATATTGGAAATACTGAGAATTAGAGGATATTTTTGAAACCACTCTCATTCTTCGGTAAATATGTTGCTGAAGCCAGAAGCTGCTTATCTTAGCTTAGCCTAAGCAAAGGAAAACAGCTAACCTGCCACATGAAGCATGAAATTCTGCTTCAGACACAAAATCCTTTTCCCCTTAGAATATAACACTGAAATTAGAAACATAACTTTAACTGCTGCAGTGTGAATATATGTAATCAGTAACGTCCTGCAGACCAAACCTGTCATGGTAAATGATTTATTACATTTGCGAAATAACCTACTTTTGCTCATTGTGTCACTTGAGTTGTTTTTGTCATTGTTTTTTGTAAATTGATCTGTTTTGGGTAGGTGTCTTTATAAGTCGTGTTATGTTTTCTTGCAAATAAAATAAACTTTTTAATTTCTTCAGTCTAATCCTCTTGAATTATCTGCCTACGTGGAGGTGCACCATAAAGACACTGTTCAAAGTAAAATGGAAAATCAGAACATAACCAGCAGGTAACCAAAGAGCCTTTGTTTCACCACGGTGTGTCTGATAACTACTTTTTATCTTTGCCCACATTTTTCCCCCTCTAATCCCGTGCACGTCGACTCAAACAAGGAAATGAAAACTTCTGTTTGATTCCATAAATCCTTTTGGCACATAAACAAAGCCTCCTCTCAGTGTGTTATCCCAAAGAGAGGCAGCGCCTCATCAAATTACCACAGCTATTCATATCTGTCTCCCCTCTACTGGAAAGATTTAAGTAGAAACCAATCCCATCTTTCCTCAGCAATCTTCAGTCTCTCATAATTGTCCACTGGATTAAATAGCATCAGACATACAGCCAGCGGGAGTGAAATCAAGGTTACTTAATGTAAACTAACTCGTAAAAATAACATAAAAATGCAACATTCTCAGATATTTAATTTCTCTATTAACAACCTCATGCTCCATGTTGAAAGGTTTGTCTCACACGCTTTGTCTCTTTGTCTCTTTGTTTTGATCTCTCCATACTCTGCAGTCAGAAAGGGGAAAACAGATTTGGACCCAAGCGCACAAAGTTTTTTGTGGATTGAAATACCCTGTTTACTGAGAGGAATGTGTCTAATGGCAGTAGAAAAAAGAATTGAGTTACACAAACTATTTATTATTTCAGAGACCAGATGCTGAAAACTGATTTAATATGATTTGTATTTTATGCTATTAAATTCCAAAACCAAACACTATCAAATATGGGTTCAATTTGTTCCCAAACTGTTGAATTTGAATTTTATTTCTGGCCTTCAGAGTCGACGACGCTATTTTGCTGCTCCCCAGAGAAGGAACCTGATCAGACAGTGTTGTCCAGAGATAATCAATGAAATTACTCTGTGTGTCATTTCTCATAACAAGTACAAAGTAAAACGGACAAGTAGCCATGAACCAGGCTTCGCAGTGTCCCTGCAATTGCAACAAGCAAACATCATCTCAGCTTGGCTTCGCTCGCTGCCTCAGAAATACACTTTGCATTGTGTTATGAGAGAAATAAAATTGGTTTGGACCAAATCATTTCAGATGGAAAAAGTTAACCAGCCGGTGCATTTCATTAAGTTGTTGTCCTTTTTTAAACTTTGGCACATCCACGCCTTGTTCTTTGTGAGGTCCTTTTCTGTGGGAGTTCCTGTGTTTGAAGACGCTGTGTTCATCCTCGTGTCCGGCGAGGCTGAAAGTTCATCTTGCTCGGAAAATTTACTGCCTTACTACAAGCCACCTGCGGCTCAGCACTGCATTACTGCCTCATTCATGTTGCAGACTAAGAGTAAATGGAAAATTATATCTGGTTCAAATAGCTTCAAAACACTACAAGGCCCGAGGCCTGATGTTAAAAATTGTGTGTAATCAGTGATTTGGCATCCAATCACTCCAACTGGCCCAGTGCAAAACAGAAACGTACAGTTTTTTTGAATCACATGAAACACTACAAAACTGAATACAAGATGGCATTTGTGTTTGTTTGGCTGCAAACACCTAGATTGATTAAGTCTTTGCATGAGAGTCAAACAACAGGTGTCTTTGTGCATGTAAGGCTGCAGCGGGCAGAGTGGCCGGCGCTTTGGGTTTCACTCTTTGAAACTGATATGGGTGAGCTGCTTTTCTCAGGCCTAACCCCAAATCTGCCGTTGATGGACAGACCACCCATCTCTCAGCTCTTATAGGCGCACAGTGGGGCCACTCGCTGCAAAGGCAGCCCCCTGTCATTCTCCTTTGGAAAGGAAATGGATCAGCCGACTGTTTGTCAAGTACACTGTCAGGGTCTCCCTCACAATCAAACAGCCAGCATTACACTAATGGATACCACTGAAATACACGCAGGGCTTTACAAACCCTTACATCACTCTCTCAAAATGGTTGAAAACATGACAGCAGTAGCTCTGACAGAGGAAAAAGAGTTAAGTCCTCGCTCTTTGTTCAAGTAAAGAAAGAGTATCTTGCAGGGAAAAAATAGATCAGTAAAAGTAGGATCACCGAAGACAAACGACACTTTTATGGTGATCTGTCCCACGGTGTCTCTGTTGGACTTTATTATGGGACCAAAGCTGAGGTTTCTGCCCTTGTATTCTGATCAGAATAAAGATTCCCCCAGGACGTCACAGTGCCAGAGCTGAGGATACCAGAACCATTGGTCAGAGGCGGAGGGCCGGGGGTTAGCCTCGCTGGGCAGCTCAACTGACAAGTAAGCCGTGGCCAAGAATGGACTCAGACCGAGACAAAAGATTCACACCCATCCTCTTCTCTCCAGAAGGATCCCTCCCCTAAAGTCTTTATGGTTAGTCACAGGGAGAAGAGAGACACCAAATACACAGACTTATGTTCTTGTTATCTCAATAATCACACATATTGGAGCAAGAAATATAAAGATGGAGGGATGACATTTCCAATATGTGGTTATTATGTAGGAAAGGGTTAAGAAAAACCAAATGTTGTTTCAAATCTTGAGCCTTGGAACATCAGACGCTCACTTTTGGAGACGTTGAAGACATGTTGCTCCATATGTATGTGCACTGAGCGCCCAGTTTAGGAAAGGATGCAAGTTGTGTTTGGCTGGTGACGGGGGCAACCTGGTTTACGTCCAAATCCCAAACATATGTTCCCCCGTCGCTGGATGAGATCTGAGATACTGATAATTACTTTCATGGCCCCTTCCCCAATTAAACCAGGGCCCCATGGGTCTGTCCAATCAATAAAATGGGATCCAATCATTTGTCCAACAAACAAAAAATGAAAACTCACGCTCAGAAAAATAAAAAAGTTGCTCTCTAGTTGGTGGAGTTAATGTCAAAATAAGTTTACAATCCCTCTGCTTATGTAAGTGTGAAACGTTACCAATATTTCAGCATGTGTTGAGCTTTCGACACAGAAAGCCCAGCATCTCTGCCCTGAAGTAAATCAACCCACTGCCACATAAATCATGCAGCATATTAAACAATGGGGTTGAGAGGAAATTAAGCCAATGATTAATTTTTCTCTGGCCATTTTTGTCAAAAACGCTTACTTCATCCTATACTTTGTTCATTACTCAAACACATCTGGCTGACAGGTGCCTCGTCTGTTAAACGTTGAGTAATTTCATTCCAGCAAAGAGGAGCAAGCAGAGAGGAGTGTGGGATAAGGTACTCTATCTTCTATCTGGGATGACATCAGGGCTCTCAGAGCTGCTTGTTAGAGATGGAGGGTTAGAGCGGCGTTGCTCGGTTTCTACAGACAGTAATCCAGCCCGCCGCTGTCAGTGCCCTTTTCGAAGCACTGATTACTCCATTTCCAAGGACCTAATCTCTGTAAACAATCTCTGTTTTCATTATCTTTTAAACTGATTAGCCCTATGAATATAACTTTCCAGCGCTGGACTAGACAGAAGAAAAAAAAAAGAAGGCCCTGCCATATTGATGCCAGCTGTAGCTGCGTGACCTTACAAGAGAAATAAAGCTGTGATACAAACACAGATAGAGGAACGGACAGGGGAGGAACATATGTGACGAAGACATATCTGTTATGAGAGACATTTGATTTTAGATTTTTTTTAAGATTTCCAGAAGGAACATATTTAAGCTGCTTGTGGCACAATTTGCAGCTGAATATTTTGGTCAAAACCTGATCGTAAACAAATTCTCCACCATCTTTCTTCTGACTTTATGTTTGACATTTAAAAGCCACAAGGTTTTACTGCTTGTTCTAACTTTCATTTATTATCTTCACCTGAATTCCTAGACACGCAAATTAAAACAAATAACTCTTCCTCTGACATTATCTTTCTCTTCCTTCATGTGTCGATGTCTTTCGTGCCATTGCAAATTAAATTTTCTTTTCCACCCCATCCCTTTTCTCTCCTCTCTCTCTGTACAAAGTGAGGTAACGTTTGCCAGCACATGTCTCCATCTGTTAACAAACACTTCCAATATGTTGAGAACAACATCTTGGCCCTCGGTCTCCTCCATGAGGATGTGATGAACGCGGTGCACCTGTCTCAGCCTCCAGCCTTGTTTCTGGCAGCGGGGAGACGATCTCGGCCCTAACAACCACAACATCAAAGACGGAGACGTCGACGGCTTCAGATGAAAACAGTGGGTTTCTGTGCTTTCTTTTCCATTTTAACCTCCCAAAACAAATCATCACCGGTGAACCCACTGCCCCCATTATTTTCGTTTGGTGTTTTCCCATTTGCCAAAAATCACTTTAGGTCATTTAAAACATCTCTGGTGGAGGAACTGTTTAATGTCAATGAGCACGCGAAAGACATGACTCCTGTTAATCCTATTTGGTAAACAAACTTGAGGCATTCTCATGCGAAGGCCCACACGATCACCCCGGACTGTAAATCACTCTGGACAGTACATTACCTCCACTAATATACCAGATCTGGGTGTTCACTTAAGTCAACAACGGAGAGGAGAATAGCAGCAAAACGATGTCAGGAGCTTGAAAGCGGCCTTGATTGCACAAACTGAGAAAGAACTCATCCAATCACGCCAGGAGAGTCAGCGAGTTGGACCCGGCTCTGCGCTCGCATCGTGACACGGAGGAATGTTTCAGAATGAAAACAAACCAAAAAGAAGACAACCTGCGTCACCCCGCTCTGAACTCCACTTTAATTAACTAATGTATCTCCATTTGTCATCGCGTGACATGTCCTGATTCTGAGGCAAGCCGAGATGTTGGCTGCGGCTCCGAGAGGGGAAAACATCAGCACCCTCTACTGACGAGCGGGCCAGCTTCAGGGCCCCAGCGGACTTCGATTTCACTTCTTTCACATGAAGGCTGTTTGTCTGATTACCAGCTTTATGATAATGCTGCCACTGATGCTGCCTGCTAATGAGGAGCAGATCTCTGCTCTGAGCCGGAAAACTCTGGATTATATGACAAAGACAATGATACAGTGAAGTGTCAGAGCCGCACGCCGAAGAGTTGCTGTTAAACAAGTAGAGTAATCCGTCCTCACTTCTCTCACTGGTTCCAACAGCCACAAGTTGGCTCCTGTTCATAGAGACTGTAGAGAAATGATGAGCTAATTGCTGACTTTTTCTCATCCAAGGTTTATATTTTATTTTATTCTTCCCTTGTGAGATATACACCGAGCATTAAAAAGAAAAAGACCCATTAGACGGCTTTTTGTGTGCGCCACACGCCAGAAACATTTGGCCACATGACAACACTCCTTTCATAATTTTGGCAATTTGGTGGCTATGTGAAAACGACTGCTCCTTTAACACTTGACCGAGTTACAACAGCTTAAAGTCCTAATGCGCTCGCTCTTAAAGGTTTGTGCCGTTTTTTATGCTGTTTTATTTGTGAAGTTTGTGAACTTTTTTTTCTCGGTGAAGGTCCGAGGAAACATGTGAGAACTACAACACCCAATTCTCATCTGTGCACAGTGGTGGGATGTAACAAAGTACATTTACTTAGTTACAATACAAAAGGTAATATATATATATAAATACAGACCATTTACTTTTAACCGACTATATATCAGCAAATATCTGTACTCTCTGCTCCACTAAATTTTTACAATGTATTGCGTTACAGTGTTTTTTAATATGTACAATATATTTTTTTAAGTTATCAATAACAAGAGCAGAATTAGTCCACTGATCCAATCAGAGCGGGCAGGTAACATTAGACCCCGCCTCCTGCAGCAGCCGCATCACTGGTGAAGAAAGCAATAGATTCAGAAGAGCCTGAGACTCCATAGACTGTTGCATTAGAGAATTGGCTACATTCAAGTTATTTTTACCTTTAATACTCTCAATAGCATATATATTAAAAGCAGGTACTTACTTTTACTCATATAGAAAACTCAATGTAGTGCTTTTACTTTTACTTAAGTGCGTTTATTTGCACTGAAGTAAAATGTTTGAGTCTTCACCACTGCCTGTAAGTACTCTGAACTTGATGGATGAGTTACTTTGAATTAAATAACTCACCTTATAAATGACTCTACTCCTGCTATACACATATCAAGGGCCATATAGCTAAAAACAAAAAAAAGAAGAAGGGCAAAGCATTTTACATCTCATCCTAAGATTGGTGAGAAAGCAAATATAAACTCTGATTCCAGGAACAGTTATCATTATAAATCCTCCCCTCCCACATCTGGCTGGACGAGAGGGGGGACAATAAGTCAGAGCAGCAGGTACGAACCTTTTGGGATATATTTGGCTCCTCTGTGAGAGAGAATGACTAAATATAAAGTGCAGGGGAAAAGTCTTGCGTCAGCACTCAGATATTCTCAGATACGGGACGCCTGGCCTTTTTCATGTCGGTGTAACTGAGCCCGCATCGGTATGTCACTGTCTCCTCGGCTAAACAAATTAGTATGTTTGATTGATCAAAGTTTATACGAGAGCGAGTATTTGATTTCAAACAGCGAGGGGAGAGAAGGGGGGAGAGTGGAATGTGAATGTACAGATAGAGGCAGAGTGAGAGGCAAAAGCGAGGGAGAAAAAGAGAGACAGAGAGAGAGAGAGACTGAGCAGCTGGATTGCCATGTAAATAGCTGTGCAGATAGGTAGGGTTGGGCTCGGTGCCAAGGGCTCTACAAAGGGCTCCTAACATCTGTTTGAGGGTAGATTCCTGCTCTGTGTTGTAGTAAGAATAATAGTCTCGCTCTGAGGGCCCGTTCCCTCATCAGACGGGATCATGATCACGCATACACACTCTCTAACGACAGACCACAGGCCGGCAGAGCGAGTCGAGCTGTTAATGCTGTTATTACACCGCACCTCAGTCATCAGCATGAACGGACAGGTGGAACATTGCTCAGATAGTGGGAGCTCATTCATGAAGCAGGAGCAGACTCCAGTGAGACTAGCATCCCAAAAAACATCCATTCATTAATGCAGGAGAATCAGGGGCTGAGACGTGTAAAACCTCCTGGATAAGTAGGAAGTTTACACAGAGAGATACAGCGTTTAGGGTTCCAGTTTATATTTAAGTCAGCTGTCTGATGAAAACTGCAAAGCCACAAGTTTGGAGTACAGATAATTAACTGCTACACCAGAATGTTGGAGACAAACTTAAAATATTCCTACCGAGGTTTTCCCATCGAGTCCAGAAAAAATAGCGGGACATCTCCGCTGGAGTGTCATGACAAGGATCCTTTTTCCTCTCCCAAGAACATGTGCGAGCAATTTGTACAACAAATGTTGGTTTTAGACTGTGTTCCTTGCATACTAGTGGCTTTCTCGAAGAAAAAAAACATGCAGGCCTCCATTCGTTAGTGGTTGAAAGCAAAGCAAACAAATTAATTAACACTATCTTTACATGGTGGTGGCCAAGGAAAGCAGGCGCTGAAATGTTACACCATTACCTAAATTCGCATGCATCTGTCTGTGTCCCCCCCCCCCTTCCCACCACCTCCCTCCGCGCAGCCTCCCACCCCCTCCCCAGCGCACACGGCGCCCTTGAACAAGACCGGAGGACCACCTGCGTGAAAGAGGAGACCCTCTCTGTTATGTCTCTGCTAGGGAATGAAATAACACGGAATCCAGCTCTGCAAATAACTCACAGTGAAGATCATTTTCCACATGCTGCTTGACAAAAGGTAAAATAAGAACAGATGATATCCTTTCTCGTCTCTCTCTCTCTCTCTCTCTCTCTCTCTCGCTGGGAGTTTGCAGCTCTTGCTCTGCAGCTTTTATGCTCAACAGTCCCTGCACTCTGTCGCGCCGCTCTGCCCAGCAGGCAGATGCACGGGTCTGACCCCTGTAGTGGCCTTGTTAAGCATGTGGTATAAGATACAAGCCCCCATTGCTAATATCCACTGATATTTACTCAGCGATTTTTTTTCCATGCCCTCCCCTGGCTTAGGTTAAGAGGGGTTTGGAGGAACCTGATCCCAGATCTGATTATTACGTGTGAGCCATCAGGAGCAGCAGGAGGCCTTCTTCTAAACACGGCATCCCTGACAGGAGAGGAGCTGCACTATAACCAGTAGATGATAGCTGGGCCAACTTCTTCGGGAGGACACGGCCCATGAAGACCGCCTCCTTTGTGGGCGAAAAGGCAAAGGCTGAAATGAGACGTCTGGTCTACAAGGGATTTCTATGATAGGCGTCACTAACGGCTGTCGCCTAGCAACAGAGCCGCAGTTGGACACGACGTGAACGTTTTAAAGCCCCTTGGTATTTTAGCACGAGTATCGTACAGCTGTTCGGTTGAGTTAAAGCGTTTCGTCGCTTGCCGGCGACACTACCTTTTTGAAAAGCTGTTGGAAGGACACATTTGTCGGCTGCGTTTGGGGGAGGCCTTGAAATGGGACAGTCTAGATGCGCTGCTGTGACGCAATCAGTGTTCAAATGCAGTCACCCAAGGATACGGCCCCTGAATTGAGACACATCTAATATTTTGAGTATCTTGGAGTGGATTTCCCAAAAAGTACTTATGAGACTTGGATCAAAAGATCAAAACCATTCTCATGACAAATATGAAAGTACAAAAATGTAAGTGGGATGTTGGTCAGTAGGTTTCTTTAAATTTGGACAGAGCTAGACGGACTGTTTCCTGTTTCCAGCCTTTATGATAAGCTACAGACATGAGAGTGGAGTCTCTCTTCTCATATAACTCTCACCAAGAAAGTTCAAACCCCTCTCTCACACTGTTGAACTGTTTCTTTAACAACAACAGTGACTCTGCAGACACGCACCTCCGGCGCGCTCCATGCATAATCGAAACCAACACCTCTCAGTCTGCGGTGTAATTTGTCCGAGCGGACCTTTGGCTCAGCCCCTCTGAAGAGGACACATGTGAAGCCTGTCTAATCCAAATAAACAGGTGAGGCTCCGATTAGCCCCCAATTCCCACTGCAAGTGTAACTTCATTTTCAATTTCGACTCTCTCGCTGTGACTCATGGGAGAGCGACTTCAAAGCTGCAGCCGTGCACTTGAGGTCATTATCTTCATGTCTAAATCCTCTGCAGGTTCTCAGCATATGGGAACATTTTAACTCTGCATTTTTATGTTTTTGGTGTGTGTGTCTACAGCCATAAATCTGACATGTCAACTATAAAATATGGCTGACCAGCCACAGATGTAGCTGTAATACCTAACAATAAATGCATAAATAAATAAATAAAATCTTAGCACCTCTGGATTTTTTTATTCTAGCATTCAGTAGCCATTGAGATTGATTTGTGTGTAGAGGAGATGGACAGTGAGCGAAAGTCAGAACATGAAAAGGGGGTGTTGGGTGTTTACTTTTAATTTTCTATCACTGTTTTGCTTGCTCGCTCCCTTTCTTTCTCTCTCCTATCCATTCTTTAATCGCTCTCCTTCTTTTAGCCTTTAGCTGAGACGAATTCTCCTTTCATCTTCCTCTGCGGCGAGGCCCCGGTGTCTGTTCGCACAAAGCCCGACCATCCCTGACTCCTCGTCAACCCCTTGCCCAATTCATCAAGCGGAGGCCCACGGGGCATTCATCACCCCCACCACCTTTCATATCCCGCACCAGCTGAAAGCCACTGTCCCTCCTCTGACTTCAATGCAGCCATGACACACCCGCAAGATTTATAGTGGCATAATTAGTAGCAGTGAGAAAAAGGGCCCGCGTGCTTTGGAGGGTCAATCGTACTGTATCCCAGTCAGAGGAGCCCTGAGAGCCACTCACATCTGCTTCAAAATAGATTGCACCGCCACCACAAAAGTTGATGAATTAGGCAAAAAACAAGGAGCCGGGAAATTCATCAAGGCCTGACAGCGACATCAATACAATCGTACACACTTTGGGTCATTTAACAGGCTATTCGTCACTATTCACTGGAAGTGAGACACGGCCATAAATCCTGTTTCTGTACTGGGGAAGCTGCTGCTGCCTGTGATGAGCAGCACTGAGGTGAGACCTCCCCCTCAGGACGGGGGTTTCCAAAAACAGCTATAGGGAGGTCTAAAATAACAAGCCTAATAGTTAAAGTGTGTTATTGATGTAATCAGGCCAACCCCTCCCACCTCGTCCCGCTGTCACTGATATCTCAAGAACAGTGAACTAATTAAAACACTCCCGCAGTGTGTTTTCATTTCAATCCTCACACAGAAATAAAGTCTTCACTAAACAGCTGCATTTCTCTTTCTTTTCTTTTTTCCTGCACAAGTTGGGACCTGTTGCCACCATCGTGCACCGAGATGCGAAATCCCCATTCAATCATAAATTAGACCCATTTTTCATTATTCCTGCTGCGGCTTCTCTCGCTGTTCTCTTTCATGTGCGCAGCGGCTCATTGTGCACCTGAAATATCAAAATGTTGGACATCAGTGGAGAGACTTTGGCTTCAGCTGAGAGGAGGGAGCAGATGTGAAGGTGTTAATCAGAGCTTGGAAAAGAGCATTTACTCAAAAGCTGCTCTGAAGCTCAGTATTTAACTTCATGTATGTGCACTTATTTGACAGCTACAGTTTTTTTTACTTACTTCTGAAAATTGTGCAATAACTTATACATACATATACTTCTACAGTATACACATATCACATTGGTTTTACTATTGCATCCACTAATGTATATAGTATTGCATAAGATTTCTTTATTGAGTTCATTTTGAGCTCTATTTTATTTAGTTTGAATGTATTTATCCCTCTCTTTCTTACTTTATATATTTTAGGACATTGCTCTTATTGCTGAGCTGGCCCGTCCTTCTCGTCCAACAGCGTCATTGTACCGTTGAAACAGTCTCTCATCACCTTTCAGGTTGTTTTTACACACAGAACATGAACATAAACTGTACAATAAAAGTTAAAATGAACAGTAATACAAAAATGATTGTGCTCGTTTGGGCCTTGTTGCACAATTTGCGCTTCTTTTCTTATGTCTGAATGCAATATTTTTACTGATTACTTTTACTTATTCAAAAAGGATATTTTGTATGAAAACAGTAAATATATACATGTATATCTGTGGGGAAGATTAAGTGTCCCTGCTTGTTACGTGCTGGATCGATGAGAACAGTCGTCCACAGCAGGAGATCGGTCACAATCGCAGATATATTTTAGTTCAGCTTATTAATTTACCACCAATATTCACGTTTACACTTTACAATTAACTAGTGAAGCAGTGGTTCTGTGTAGATTAGACATAATAAGGCAGAAAACAGTGTAAAAGGATCATCGTTGACCAACTTTAAATAATACACAAATACTTTTTTCAAATCAAAGTTCGATATTGTTTTATTCTAACTCGTTAGCTTTAAGTTGAAAAAACTTAATTTGTGTTACAAGTTGAAGCGCTTTACTTTTACAGTGCAAAAACAAGTCTTTTATCAACTATATATTTACAATGCTGATATTAAAGAAATGCAAACTTCCGTAAATAACTCTCATATCCAGGATTTTCTCCATGTGCTGCTGCCTCAACTCATGTTTTCTGAGTTACATAATTACTGCAGCAGCTTATTTAAAAGTTTCTGAAGATTAATGTTGAAAACTTACAACAAAAAAAAACTTCTAAAAACATTTGATCCGAGCTCTTCTGGAGTCTTCTAAAGTTCAGCAGCAGTCAGATTTGATACTACACGTCATCAACATTTGGATTTTCCTTCTTTTTTTCCCCCTTGCCAGTAGTACAAGTGGTTAAACTGCTGGTTTGCCGGAGCACATTGCAAACGTTGTGCAGAGGGGCGAGGAAGCACCTGCTTCCAGCGAGGAGGTGGAGAAAATGCTCTCATGAAAAACGTCCTACCGCTGTGGTTGGCACTGGCACTTGTGCGTGAGACTGGTTTGCTCCGAGATTACGCACAGATTATTTTGATAATCTTGCGGGGAGGGAAACGCTCACCTGATACTTTGCGGTTTTCCTGTTTCCCCCCTCTTCTTCTCCCGGAGAGGCCGTGGTGTGACCATAAACCAGTCAGAGTAAATTATGGATCGCCTTTGTGGTGCAGTGGTTTGTTACAGTTTATGATAGATAGAGCTTCTCGGCTTTGTGTCAGCTGCTTTTGTTTTGTCTTTTAACAATGATGGTCTGCGCGTCTGTCTCGCTTTGTAATGCGCCACAAGCTGTTGCCAGCAGAGTTCCCTGCCCCTGGAAAGACCGTGTGCTTCTGTCAGAGGAGAGAGCGCAGCAGCTAAGAGAGGACCCGCACTGGGATTTTGCGTGATCGGAGGATTTGGTGCAGCTTTCCACAGAGAGCAGTGACAGACAGCGGCATCATCACCAGCAGTAAAAAGTTGGACTGGAAGTGGCTCCACACGTTCAAGTGAGGGAAACTGATGCGCGTAAAGAAGGGATGCCAGCCAGGCGTGGCTTGTGTTTGAACATCCAATGTGAGAATGCGTGGGGAGTATGTATATAATAAGAGTCTTTCCATCTGATGAACAGAGATATCAAACTGATGATTAAAGCAGAGGACCATCAATAAACTCAGAGGACTGATTTGGAGGAGCAGCGGCGCGCCGGGTAGCCCCTTTGGCTTCGTGCGTGCATGGACCGGACTTGCGTGAAACTTTTCTCCCGCTTCGAGTCGCCCAAACCTTTCAAATGCCGTCGCTTAATCTGACAGCTGTGCACACCATGGGAGAGGTCGGGAGCTTTCTGGGGACAGTCGACTTGGATTTACAAACATTTCCGGCGCTCGGGAGTGTGCCCGTAGCGGAGCCTCCGGTGGGGCTGAATGAGCGGCTGGGGCAGATCGAGGGGAGGCTGCAGCGGGGGTCGCCGACGGATTTCGGGCACCTCAAGGGGATCCTGAGGCGGCGGCAGCTCTACTGCAGGACCGGCTTCCAGCTGGAGATATTCCCCAACGGCACCGTGCACGGGACACGACAGGACCACAGCAGATTCGGTGAGGCCACGGTCCTTTTGATTTAGTTCAGAAAAGTTTAGAATGCTGAGGATTTCATCATGTGTCCGTCTTGGTTCACCACCAGTGACTTATTATTATTATTATTATTATTATTATTATTATTATTATTATTATTATCATTATTGTTGTTGTTGTTGTTGTTATTATTATTGTTATTATTATTATACACAGTCACTGACAGGGATGTCTAAATGAAAAGGGTCGCGCTGAGGCCTCCAGGGATCCTGAGGGAAGCAATTATCCTTATTACAGAATTTCATTGCAGATTTTGGTGATTTACGAGGTGCAATATATCCTGCGCTATCAATTTAGATAATTCTCACTGCTGTCAATCTCAAACTGACTTTAATTAAGGAGCGTGTTTCCCCCTGCCGCACTTCCCCCTGTGAATACAGCTCCGTGCGTCACCGTCACCTGGAGGCGCGCAGGAGGAGCGGAGCCGCGCACCTTTTCCCTGGCGACCGCCGCCGCGTGCGTGTGTGCGTGAGGGGCGCAGGTGTCTCCGGCGCTCGTGCTCTGAAGATTTGGTACCATTGATGCAAATGGGGCGAGGTGCGGCTCGCGGGACAGCGATAAACACATGAGGTCAGGGGGCAGACGCGCACATGTCCCGCGCCTCGTGTCCGTGCGGTCATGTCGCAGGTGCAGGCGGAATACCTCCAGATTAAAGCATGACCAGTGCGGAATTCTGGGAACACATTTTTTTTTATGTTCAGACGTGCAGCCAAAACAAGCCGGTTTACAGGGATGGGTGGTCCGCGCGTGTTTGTCTCTGGCTCCACTTAAGGTCTTTGTCAGAGCTGCGAGGAGCGACGTGGCTTTGATTAAAAGGAAAAAAATAAAAAAATAAGAGACACACTCTTTCGCCCCGCAAAAAAATTAGAGGGATCGTCTGTGTCATCCTCTGGCATCGGATGAGGTCGAGGAGATGGGGACCAGGTGGCCTCTGCCAGTCGGCTGCAGCCAGCTGGATCCTCTCTGACTAACCTCTGCATCATCACAGCAGCCCCGTGGCTTTTAATTTCACCGGTTGTTTCCTGGTCTTTGAACTATACATGTTCCCCCCTTTGCACCGACTTCCTGTGAGTCAGCAAACAACTGTGCCCACAGCTCCGAGTCCTAGCTCTGTATTAGAGGCCAGTTGGAATCCCCAAAGCCAGGATGAACACATTTATAGACAACCACAGCCCATTATGACAGAGTGACGCGATGAATTGAGCAAGACTTGAAAAGAAAGCGACAAACCAAAGAAACCCTCCACTGGTGCTGCACATTTGTCTTTTCTGTTGTAATCGATGACAACATCAAGTCACTTAGTGGCATTAAATGTTTTTCAACGGAAGCGTGGAGTGGGAAGAGGATGTTGGGTTTTCTTTGACTGCAATTAATTCAGACTAAAAACTTATCGGATGGCAGTGGACAATTTGCAAAAGTAGTACGATTTACATACATGTATCTGCTATAGTCGGCTGAGGAGGCCACTGTATTTGTGGGCTTCATTGACGGATTTGTGTGTGTGTGTGTTTGACCTCAGGTATCCTGGAGTTCATCAGCCTGGCAGTGGGTCTGGTCAGCATCAGAGGGGTGGATGCTGGACTCTACCTCGGCATGAATGAAAAAGGAGAGCTCTTTGGGTCGGTGAGTCAACCCACCCACCAACCCCTCTTTTATGTACACCCCCATGCATGCAGCCCCTCATTCACAACTAGTCTGGCACAAGAGAATACACGTCAGTAAGTAGTGGGCCGTCAAAAAAGATGTTTCCAGGAGCAATCTGAGGGTCCGTTTGTTATCGAGGTTCCCATACGTGGCGGATGGGAAAAGCCGCAGTGAGTCAAAACAAGTCGTCCGGGTCTCTCTCACACCCTTGAGTCTCATGCCTCTCTCTCCCGCTGCCTCCCTTCATCACAGAGGAACGACTCGAGACACTAGATTGAACTTCCAGACCACAAACAACAGCATCAGTATCAAATAAAAGAATTCAGAGGTCCCCATGTGTGAAAGGATTCAAGGGAAAAAACAGCTTCGGAGAGCAAGCTGACCTCATCTAGTTTTGAGAAATGCAGAAATATTTACATATTTTCCCCAAAGTGGAGACAGGAGCGTTTGGACGTGTGCGGAGGGTGAGTTCAGTGGAGATTACGTCTCTGTGCACAGCTGGACAGCAGTGTTAAATATAGAAGAATTATTTTGTGTTTTTCCACAGTGATTGTAGTTTCAACAGAACATCTGTTTTTCAGGGGGGGGGCGCGTTTTGTGTGTGTGTGTGTGTGTGTGTTACGTTTTGGCTGACTTTCTCTCATATGTGGTCGGTGTCTGGGGACAGGGGAGGGGAAATGGAAGAGATAAAAACAATGAAAGGGAAGTATGTGAGGGTTACCTGTATCAGGTGTCCCAGGGCATTTTACCTGAGGGCCCCTCAGAGCTCAGACTCCCCCCCCCCCCGCCCCCAGCTCTGAATATTTCCAACAGAGGCTACTTTTTAAGCACGGCCATTATGTCGAAAGTGCAGATATGGTTACTGCTATCAGAGTCTGGCATCCCAGAGCCTTGACCCTGCATAGGGGAGGTGATGGTGGGAGGCCATGATTTGGTGGGTCGGGGGAGTAATTGCACACCTGAATAAGTCACCTGACTGACAGAGAGAGCGATGTAAATATATATGTCTGAATCTGAGAGGCCAGGAGGTGGGACGGGAGGGGGCCAGCAGGTAGAGGGCCGCTTCCGGCCCACAACCACCAGACCTTGACGAGCTTTTGATCCGATGAGGTTTCTGCGCGCGTCTGCGTGCGTGCGTGTCTATTAGGATGAAGCTGACCTAGTCATGTGCCCTCGGGGCTGTGTTTACAGACAACAGCTTCACCACGCAGCCGCAGCCAAGCACAGCCTGACAGCCAATCAACAAAATTACTGCTGTAATAAAAAGCAAGACTCTTGCACAAACACCATAAAGTGTGCTAAAGGCTAAAAGATCGACCGATAGCGAACATTTATCTCCTTCGTAGCCAAAAATAAAAAAAGTTCAATTCCTTGTGTGTCCAGGGGGACAGTGGGAGGGAGAGACTGTTTTGGGACACCCTTCAATTTTGGGCCTGGGTCCTCAGTGATACCGTGGACTCCTTTGAGTTTGGGGCCGTCTTGCAGAGCAGCAGAGACTGACCGGTCCTGGCAGGAAAGCAGCTCTTATTGTTCTCTCACAGTCACTCAGCCAGCACACTCTCACCTGTTGAACCCGCAGCCATCGCTCATGCTGCGGCATCAGTGAAGGCCGAGGCTGTGTGTGTGCTCTTGTACAGCTATCTTTGTGAGGACCACTTTGAGCCTACAAGCTACGGAGTGAGGACATTTTGGCCGGTCCTCACTTTCTGACCCACCTTTAATGGACTGTTTGGGGGTTAAGACTTGGTTTTAGGGCTAGGGTTAGAATTAGGTTTAGGTTAGGGTTAGGCATTTAGTTTGGATGGTTAGGATTAGGGTAAGGGGCTAGGGAATGCATTATGCCAATGAGTGTCCTTAGTAAGATAGAAGTATAAACGTGGTGTGTGTGTGTGTGTGTGTGTGTGTGTGTGAGAGGAGCCTGTACTCCCGTTCACTGTTCTCATTGTAGCACATGCAGGGAGGGAAATAATTCTCCATGCACAACGAGAGGTGAACAGGTCTGAGGAGTAAGTGTGGGGCGTGAAGTGAAAAGCCTTCTGTAATGACTTCCCCTCGTTTGTCATAATGAGCTCCTGTCTAGATGAGCTTCTGCTGCTTCATTTCAGCTTTTGGTGCAGACCAAAGGAGTTCACGACGAACACAAACGGGTCCGTCAGAGACAGGGAGATCTGCATGCAGGGCAGCATCGTCCATCTCAATCTCCGCTTGTGTTCTCTCTTTAATGTCTATTGTTGCAAATGTTCTTTTCCCTCGCTCAGTGCCGTGCAGAGCAGGACCTCAGCACATGACTAATGTGTTGTTTTCTCTCCTGCAGAAGAAGCTGACGGCAGAATGTGTGTTCAGGGATCAGTTTGAGGAGAACTGGTACAACACCTACTCTTCAACTGTGTACAAGCACAACGACACGGGGCGCTTCTACTACGTGGCCTTGAACAAGGACGGCTCGCCCAGGGAGGGCAACAGGACTAAGAAACACCAGAAACTCACCCACTTCTTACCCAGGCCGGTGGAGATTGAAAAGATCCCACAAGCCTACAGAGACTTGTTCCAGTACAGGTGACCAGAGCTGGTTCCACCGGGAGGAACAGAAGTCAACGAAGAGGAGAGGGGGGGTGTTGTGGATATTTTGGACCCGGTACAGAACTCTTCACCCTCAACACCCGCTGAGGTCACTGTGTTTAGACCTCAGCCCACTACAAAGCACATACGGCACTGACATAAACTTTGTGCACGCTCCTGGATGTCGCTTCTTTGCTTCTGTAGTGGACTTGCGACGCCGGCGAGGACAGAAAGCCGTCTTGTAAAACCACTACGGACATGGGGACAAATGTGGCCCACATGACTGCCCAGCTGTGGGGCAATCAGGTGCCACGTTTTCTAAATAACCACTTTTTTTAAAAAAATTTTTTAAAGGTAAATGCATAGATACTGAAAGGGTGTGCAGTGACGAATGGAGCCGCGAGGAGCCCTAAGCTGGTGGGGGAGAATAAAATAGAAAAGTTGGTATGAGAAGGCAGGAAAGATACTTTAAGAAAAGCTGCAGAAAGGAAACAGAAAGCACTGCAGATGAAACATGGCCCGTTTGTCATGCTCTATACACAGTCATGGTAAATGTAAGCGAGGGCACATTCCACAAACACAGAGATGGATGGATAGAAGGAGCGTGGCAGGTTTGGATAGTCGGGTACTAAAGCGAACGGGAACAAACTGTTACAACTGGAGCTTTTATTGAGTTGTCCTCAAAAATCAAAGATGAAAGCGGGGACGTAAAATCTCTGATGAATGTGTGACAGATGAAAAGAGCACTTACTGCACATCCCCAGTTCCCAGCTGCAGGCTCGCTCGGTCTCCCATGCAATCATCAGTCTAACGATCGCATTCATCACGTTTAGATAAAGCATGGAGCGGCGTCTTGTAGGAGTTGTATGCGGAACAAACGATGAAGCTCGGGACAAAAGCACTTCTCTGACTGTGGTTGAAAAGAATGACAGATGAGGGGGGTGGGGGTCTGTGACTTGTAATGTTCGGAGTGTCAGGAACATTATTAAAAATGCAAGCAGCTGAGGTGTACATATGGGTGATCCTATTTATGAGATGTACAATATATTTATTTTCTACCTATAAAGTATAAATATAAATCTATATATTTATTTATTGCAAAGACTTTATTTTGTAATGAACTTGAAGTTATCTGGACGGTTAGATTCTACTGAAATTACACCAAAATAGAAAAAGCAAAAAAAATGTTTATGAAGAACTGCAATGAAAATGACAATAAAATTGTCCTGCTATCAAGAACTCATTGTGACAGACTATTTTTGCTTGGATTAAAATCTGATGTACCAATTAAAACCAGATATAGATATCAATGTGAATGTTGCATTTCTTTCCTTGTGTTTCCAGCCATGTTAGCGGTGCAGCGCTGTGAACAATTATACATGTTGGTGGCTCGCTCCACCACCACTTGACTCCTTATTGAAATATCTGTTTTATTGCCATAGAATTTTGCATATACATTCAAGGTCCCCAGAGGATTTGGACCCTGTTGATTTTGGTGTTCCCCTGACTTCTCCTCTAGCACCAACATGTGTTTTTTTCACCTGATAATTATTTCACTTCAAAGTAGCTTTACCTCAAAGATATCTCTATTGAAAGGCCATTATTATGCAGCTTGCACATTGTTGTATTAAATGTAAAACAGTGACCATGTGGCATTTGCGAGAAAATTGGGTGAGAAGTTGCAACACCCGTACAACCCGGAGCCAATTTGCCCTCACAAACCCTTTACCCAGTAATGTGCACAGGCCTCCTCTGGCTCCATGAGGTCTTAATCAGCCCACATGTACCGTACAAAATGAGATTCCCTGTGCAACTGGATCCCGACTCCTCCGCTCCTAATTGGCTTTACACATCAGCCTGGGTTTAGGGCAGCGATTGGTTGTTCACGGCGGGGGCCTCACAGACCCCGTCACGGCGCAGTCCGCACCGGGTCCGTCTCAATGGACAGAAACAGCTGCCTGCTCCACAGAGAACCAGCGGGGATGTGCTGCTGCAAACGTGGAGTGGTGGTAATCTGGGGCTAAGAGGGGATGGGATCAACATTTCAACATCTGCAATAGTTGTAATGTTTCTCCACTGGCAGATATCTGTAAGCTGTGAGAGCAAGCTCCCCTGGGGGGAGGGAATGGAAAAGTCAAAGACATGCAGGGGAAAACCCTGGCAGACTGAGAAATGAAAACAATACCGGGAGAGGGAAAATAGATGAAAGATTGAAGGGAGAAGAGAGTGGGACAGAGGGTGTGAAACACTGGGACACCAGGATGGATCCGTCAGCCGTTAAGGGGTAGTACTAAATTTCAGAACTTATTTGTGTTTGTGCCAAAATGAAGAGAAACATACTGTTCTCGTGTGTATGGTAAATATGAGGCTGGAGACAGTTAGCCTAGCTTAGCATGGACACAGCAGAGGGGAGTAGTCTGGCCCCAAACAATGGCAACATAAATCTGCCTACCAGCTCATCAGTCAACATGTTATAACTTGTTTAACCTTAAACATGAACCCAACTGTGGGAATATAAAGTTGTACTTTTACATGGGGACATGTAGTTCTTCATCAGGAACAATGACTTTGTGGAAACAGGAAGATTTTGTGACAGAGCCATGCTAGCTGTTTCCATTAGTTTCTAGTCGTTATACTAAGCTAGGCTACCTGCCTGCTGTACGTTTTATGTGTAGTTAACATTTTTACACACAACATATTCCTCTTTATTGATTGTATGTTTAAAACCTGACACATACTATCCTCGATATCTGGGAGGCTTTGTTACATGTCGTTCCTCATCCCTATCCACTGTCTAATAAAGGCAATAAAAACAAGCCCTGAACACTACCGGCCAATATTTTACTATGAGATTTTATATATTCTTAAATATCTCTGTCAGTACAAAGCTCAAAAATCCACCATCAGCCGTGCTTCAGATACGTAATGATACAGGTGTGTAATAAAAAGTTTGTGGAAGACCTTCAATAATAAAAATAACCAATAACCAAATGCCAACATTCCCCAGTATAAATTCAGTCAGTGCAGAGGAATGCAGAGCACTTAAAAAACAAATAACTCAAACACGGGAGTTGCTCATCCTTTTGGTCACTTTATTAAATGTTATATTAAATACTTATCAAGATAATAGCAGATCAAATTCATGGCAAATCAACTTGGTGTATTATCTAACATAAAAACATTCTTAGAGGAGGGCAAAAAAGTTTCTCGACACATATGAAATACACCTTGTGCAAACGCAGGAGCCAACTAGAGAAATGGGCGTCTCTTCATGAGAAATGCACATATTCCTCATGTTTAACAGCTACACCAGTTTAAGCATTTAGAAGCAAGAATGTGCCAAAGTAGAGTACAGGTAGTCTGGGTGTCTGCCTGCTGAGACTACAGTATCCAGGAGGATGGATTCTCACAAAGCAGACAACACTCATCAGCCCGATATAAGAAGATTTCCAATCTTTACTTCTTCCTGTCACGTCCAACCTGATCAAACACATGTCAAACTGTGACAGACGAGTAAAGGGAAACGTTTTGGGCCCTGTGATACGTGGCTGAAGTGGTTACGCTTTGCGAGGCCCCATCAGTCACCCTCGGGATCAACACAAGTGGAACATAAACGATGGACAGGACACACAGTGCTATGCTAGACAACACGTGACGATGGGAGTGAGGTTACGAAAAGGAACGGGCAGGCAGTTTTGAACAACAGAAGCATTCCATTACCATGTTCAGTGACAACTAACATAAACACTTAAAAGTATAATAGAAAAAGGTTCTGAACAAATCTCAAAACTTTACAGAGTTTTTTTTAGGAAACAAACATATAATAAGGCCAAAATTTTAATGCTTTTTTTTCCTGTTTTTGTCAACTCATCAGTTTCTTCTATTTGCCAAGAAGAGCAGGACTTTGCAGCACCAACAGCTGTGGGTGATATTGGTGAAGGAATCTACTGGTGCTAATAATCATGTAACCCTAACCCTTTACAGTTATGGAGTCCTGTCACCAACGACACTGGTCCCACTCAGTTTAGTTAGGAATTTAAAACAGTATAAAAAACTGAGTTTAAATTATAAGGAAACCCTCTTAAGGGGGAAACAGAACAATGCTTAAAAGCATTGGGGGTAAAACTTGTTCGTCTTTAAATACATGAAAAATGAAGATATAGAACTTGAATAACATTAAGGCGGTATATACATTTTTTTTCCTGTTAAACATCCTAACAGATCTTTCACACAGTCATTTATACATTATATTCCACTTCCTCTCAGTGAACTACAGAATAAAGGACTGAGAGTCTAGCCCACTTGAGGCCCCAGCGGACAGCGGCCTAGTCTCAAAACTACTCCACCCTCTGCTCGGTGCTCCGGTTTGCTTTGAGCGCTGAGGCGTCTCACAATGTGTTAGTTACAGGGCCACGCTTGGACTGGGCCACTGGGAGCTGGCTAGCTGTGTGGGCAGGGGGATGGGTTGCGGGGGCTGAGGAATAGTCCCTCTGACCTACAGGCCCTTGGAGGGCCCAGGATTCTTGCCCATGCCTTGATGGGAGCCCAGGCCGTGGAGCTGCTGGTAGAGTCCCAGCAGGTCCATCTGGCTGAGCCCGCTGCCTCCCATCATGCCGTTCTGCAGGGCCAGCTGGTTCAGGTAGCTGGCCTGGTTAGCCATGGCCAGCTGCTGCTCCTGCACCTTCCTGTTGGTGATGAGCTTCTGCACGAACATCATCAGCTGGACAGAAAAACAAAACAAAACACAGAGACAAACAAATTAACTACAAATAACTATTGTAGTGACCACCAGCTGCAGACCTCACATGACCTGAGCACATGTAAGGACAATGGAAAATAAAAGAAAAAATTGTCAAATATGACAAAATAATGATCTCAAAAGGTACAACGGAATGATTCATTTAATTATTGACCTAATTATAAGCTCATAAACACAAGAATATACAAAATATGTGTTGGGAAAAAAAACACCAAGTTCATCAAGTTAAGGCAGGAAATTCCAGAAGGTTTAAAAATGCAGTTACTATAAAACCTGAATTTACAAACAGCTGGTGATCAAGCCGATTTCTTGTCAGTTCCTGAACAAAGGCTGGAAAGTCACGCTAAGGCACAGTTTGTTTTTCTCAGGACAGTACTTTGAGTGATGAGAACATTTTTTCAGTTTTAGTCAGACTTCACAACAACAACTCTACAGCTGATGTCTGAGGTTGATTATAACTGTCCCACAGATGTAGTCAAGGTTAACTAAGTGCTTGTGAGGGGTCAGAGGAAGAAAACTCAGATACTACTACCACTGCAGACCAGGGTGATTTACAGACTTGGGCCTGGACGATTCATAACAGCTGTGAAACGATTAGGTTTTGATCGTATGAATTGAATTGTCGTCTTTTTGTGATCTTTATACATTTAGAGCACAACCTCTTGAGCTTATTGGACTGCCCTTGGAGAGTGAATGAATAAATACTGCTACCTGCTTGGTAATAATATTCACATCAATAATAATCAATTATTTAAATTCAGGGTACATACTGCATTTCCTTTAAGCACCATTAACAATATATTGTTATTGAAAGTAGAGTAATAACCATGTGGGTTTTTCAGCCAAGTTCCATCTACTACAGCTATGTTTTCGTCTGTGTTTGTTAGTGTGTTATTTAGCAGGATTACCTAAAAACTGCTCGACGGATTACCACGAAACCTGGAGTAAGGATGTGATATAGGTCTTTCCTGAGCTATAAAACCATTTAATTTTGGTTTGGATCTGAATCAGGAGGCGGAATTGGGATTGTTTCCCCATTTTCGTTAACATTCTGAGGTAGGGTGTTAAACCTTTTCATTGATTTCTCAAAGCATAATTTATTGACCTTGAGGACAAAAAAATCTGGCATGTTTAGGGGACCTATATTTATAAGTGTGTGCAATTAGGTACAGATCAAAATAAAAATGCAGATCTAGTTAATTTAGGGAACATAAGGAGACTGTTTGGCCTTGGCGGAGGCATGTGCTCTCTAAGTCCCCCACTAGTTTCTGGTAAAATAGTGAGAGCCGACATTACACTACCAGAGCCAGTTCTTACCGTCTGCTGCCTGGTGAGAACATCCCTGTAAATGGCTTCCCTGCGCTTGATCTCCAGCTCCACAGTGGCCTGACGTCCCAGGGCCATAGACTGGACCTGACTCTCTGTAAGCGCCGGGTTCTCCTTCCACTGTGGGGAGAGACGACAGATCACATACATCAACTCCAACCCCCATCACAGTCATAATACAGTTCAGTGACAGAAAGAATGCTTCTTTGGACTGATTAACACTCTTGCAGTAAGAATAACTATCAACAAAGACTGATTTAGACGCTGTGCTGCACAAGTGTTGACACTCACCAGTCTGGCAATGGTGTCCTCCACTGACTCCCGTGAAAAAGTCTTCAATGCATTTGTTGCTTCAATGACTTTCTGTCGTCCCTGGTTTATCAGGTCCTGAAGACAAATAAAAGAGAAAAACATGACACTGGTGAGCGTTTCTCATTTTGAATATTAAATAAAGATAACCTGTGGGGATTTGGTATTTACTACATGATGGAAGATCTTAAAACCCGCTAGACACTTTTAAAATTAACATTGAATCAAATGATTAACTTGAATGTCACCATTCATAGGGACACTGAATCGTGCAGCTCTTCACTGAGCAGCCACAACTTTACAACAGGTGATTGGTTTCAGTGCTGTGGCCCATTGGTGTAATACTGACATAGCAGAGCCCCAAAGCCATGAAGATCAACTGCAACTACCAAATAAGTGTTTAATCTCAATACTACCAGCATCTCTAAATATAGGAACCACATACAGGCTGGGATTGATAAACTCTGTGCTGACTAAGTAGCGAAGAAGTTATCAGGAGTTGGAGAACACACAGCTAACAAGGGTGTTAACATTAATATTCATCAGGGGGACAAAGACTGGATTCCAAATAAATACTAATCATGTTGCTGTGGTTGAACATGGCTCATAACGTCACTCTTGGCCTTGCGAGATTCATATTTAAGTTAAGTCTCATCAAATATGAGCAGGTTCATGATTTGACTGGGGAAATGGTGTTTACAGAGCAATTTGTATGGTCTTATTCCAGTAGTGTAGTGTTTACCTTTGGCACCCCCCTACAACACATTCTCTAAAGGGAGACAGCAGATTGCAGCGCACCCACAGACACCTGAGTAAAGGACATAATTGGTAGAGATGCCTGTGTGTCACGCTTCATTTATTGGATGTTTAATTTATTGGTAATTACAAATTAGTCAGTCATTTGCCGACATTAGCCTTTGTGCGTAACTGCGCTGCAGCAAACAGCTGGAACTGATGTGTCTCAGGACCATCATGGTCCTCCCCCACAGAAATACACTCTTCAGGGGATTCAGGGGGAGAAACGTCCTCCACTTCTAAAGAGCCCTCTGTGTCAGAGCTGCCTCGAGATTCTGTGTCATGCTCATTTTTTTTAATGGCCTGAAAATGTCACGACAATTACACTGTCACTCTCAGACTCTCCTCAGTCCTCTGCCCAGTTCTTAGCATTTTCGAAATGATCAATGGGTGAAGTAAGGGCCAGAGCAAGGTGAAGTTACACTTAAAGCTCAAAATGAGTTTAAACTCAGTTAGTTTATGAGTGTTTCCTTATTACAAAGATAGAGGTGTAACAACATAATTTCTCACATGCCACAATTACAAGAACTGAAGCCAGCACTCAGTATTTTTACACTTATAACTTATTGAATAACACAAATTGCCTCTTGGACTTTATGTCCTCTGTCAGTCAGATGAGCCACGATGTATAAATAGCTGCTGCCCCAGACATGCAGCATTACAAACTGTTGGGTAGAGGAGTGGGGCAGCCTGGGCTTGTTGGCTCGTAGACTGTTGTCACAATTAGCAGTGGGGTCTGAGGAATGTGGGGCGCCATGCCGTGGGGGAGGGAGAGGGGGTGTGTGAGGCAGGAGAGGGGCATGTGGAGCTCATTACTTACCTCCAGCTGCTGGTTGGTCATGGAGGCCAAAGCCGCCACGTTGTAGGAGAAGTAGTTGGAAGAGCCCATGTCCATTTGCGAGTATTGTTGGTAGTTGGTCTTCATGGAGAGACCCTGTCAGATGAAAGACAGAGGAGGGAGAGAGGAGGCAGAGGGCCCCCCAGCGTCCAATTGAAACAGATGATAGTATACATCAATTAGGCAGGTGTCACCAAGTGCGTGATAGGAGAGAATGTATCACTGTGGTCGACCAGAGACGACAGCTCACTTGGCCTGTCAGCCTCAGTCAGTAAACTTGTCAGTAACTCTTGGCACGTTCAACGTGTTTCACTCTGCAGGAGAAACACGTTGTGTGATATCAGCCTGCTCCTCTTGTATGAAATGTGTGAGTGTGTGTGTGTGTGTGGGGGAGAGCGATCGAGAGATAGAGAGCAGTGACCAGATGTAAACAGTCCTGTCCCAGTAAAGGCCAGCAGGATACCAATGTTTGTGTGTAATTGAGCCTCTGCTGCAGATGGTTGTCCCGTGCCCTGTAATCTGGCCATCCGGTGTATGTGTATGTAGGGATGTGTGTACGCATGTGTCTGTGTGTGTTGGGGCCAGTGGGGGTTGTTGGACCTGGTCAGAGACAGGTGTGCAGGCCTAAACACTACAAAACCTCAAAACAACCACAAAACCACAACACACATGATCGAGTACACCACACACACACTTCAGGTTTGCCATTAACAAGCAGCCGCTCTTGGACTTCAGCTGCATCCTCAAATGCTCTTCAGAACTCAAACATCTTCAGACAGACAGACACAAAATCATGACTTGACTTCATTTTCAAAACGTTGTGTCAGAAATGTATGACATGAGTCTTGTTGAGCTCTACACTGAGCTGGAGTCATCCCAGGTGGCTCCTGGGTTCAGTTGTGGGCACCTGATCATGTTCTCACAGTTTTTTGTTCCGTTTCCTGAGTTGCAAGTCTGATATTCATACACGCAACTTTTCCTGGCCACAGGCGGCCAAACCCTTAAGTTGTGAAGACATTAGCAGAGGCCGGGTTATGTTCCAGTTGTTTCTCCTACAAATCTCTGAGTATACAGCGTGAAGCTGAACAGCTTCTCATGGATGAAAGTGACCACTTCTCCATCTTTTAGTGTGTGACAGATTGCAGTGATGCGAACACAATTGAAATCCTCACATTCGACCTCAGCGCTGCAGTTTTTCCTGCGAATGGGAACCCTCTGTTCTCTTGAAAAGCAGAGGAGCTCTGAGGGAAAAGCCGCTTAAAGGCACACAGAGGGCAGAGGAGGGAGTGTGTGTTGGAAAAATAATCATTAGAGTGAATTAGAATCTAGGATTACACCGGGGGGAGAAGACCTGCTTCTGCTCGTTTACAACATCAAGCCCCCATACATCTCCAAATAAACCCCACTAATTGGTCATTGATTTGTACCATAAGAAAGGAAAGGGACGCTGAGGGGACATTGCAGAAGAGGAAAAGAGAGAAAAGTGTAACGCAGACAGACAAGGAGTCCCTAAACATCTATTGACCTATGTACTTAACGCTAGACGCAACTTGGAAAGCCTCAGTTATTTGTACAGGAGATCACTAAACTGATGGTGGGCCAAAAGCACCATGAGTGGAGTAGGAGGGAGGCCCTGTCACCTGCTTACTCCACGTGATGAAAGGATTATACAGATCCAACACAAACCCACACAAGTGGGATTCGCTCACCTTGCACTTTGATGTCAATAACATGGAGAATGATCGACAGAGGGGATAAACACTGTACGTGTGCCTGTGATTTTGGAAATGGTGGATATGTCTCTTCTGTGTGTGTTATTTTCTCTTACCTTCTTCTCGGCCTCATACTCAGTCCAGGCAGCCTTGCGGTCCTCCTCGCTCAGGGCTTCCTCCTCCTTGTGGTCCAGCAGGGAGTCGTGCTCATGGTAACAACTAATCTGGTCCTTATTGTTCTGCAGCATCTCAGCCAGAATGGGATCCTGCATTTGGGGAGAAATCAAAAAGATGAAAAGGGTCACGGTGGGTTTACAGTCATCACTAGAGGGGAGGCAGATTTGGCTTAAGATGGCCACACTATAAAAAAATATATATATGAAAAAAAAAAAGTATCTACTTACTATCAGCTCAAATAGTGTTTTGGGGATATACATATTGGAAGCAAATTGCTTTAAAAAAAAAGACTTAACGCACTCTGCAAAGCAACACATATGAACTGAGGAAGATCTTTGCTGGATTAAAACAATGTTTCTTAATAGAATGCTCTGTGAGCTGCAGAGCACAGAATCTTATAAAATTTTAGTTTGATCTTTGCTGAAAGTTTTTGGGAAGTCACCTGAATGCTCAGATATCTACACACTTTTTAAGGGAAAAAATGTTCTAGTAAAATAATGGTGGTTTTGAGCTCCAGCTCAAATCCAATGTTTATATGTATGCCTCATTAAGAAGAATTATAACCGTCTTTAAAAAAACAAGTTTTGAGCCTTGATTCAATGGTCACGTGGATTGTTGGCAGGAGATGAGGAGGGAACAAGGTAAAACAAACATCCCTGAATCGAATCCAACCCAACACTTGGATTTAGGAATATAAAAAAGAACCTTGAATTTGCTAATAAATTGATTAAAAGGACACGTACAAAACCAAACAAAGTAAATAAAAACAAAATAAACAAATGAAAGTTTTTTTGGGGGCTGGTTTCCATGACTACATTGTTAATGAAAACAATACCTGAGTAAAATTAAGAGAGCTGGGCCAGGCTCCACTCACACAAACATGGTTTGAATTACTCTCTCCGCAGCACGTTTGCTTTTCTTTGTCTCAACTTAGCTTTACATTAAACTGGAGCATTGCATTCTGGAAACAAACGTCATACAGAAGTTGCATCATTAACCTACACATGGACCAAGAGGGGCTCCGCATGTCTCCTCTCCCTCTCATTTTAAAAAGGTGACAATAAGCTTGAAGTTGTAAACAAAATAAATCATGTCAATGGTATTGAGGAAGAAAAAAAAAAAATACAAAACAGAAACAACACACTAAGAAATTAAGCAGTGATTGCAAACCTGTATTGAATAAACTGAAAATAAACACCAGGCCAGACGGAGTGAAACTGGATCCCTGAATGGGGGAGAAGAGAGCTGCAACAAAACTACACAAGAACCTATTTTTAGGTTCTCCACAACTCCAGAGAACGACAGTTCAGGTGGCTGGAACAAATAGGTGCCAAAGAGCTTCTCATCTGCGCATCTATCAACTCATCAACCCGTCCAAAATCCTGGGCCCTGGATCTGATTCTGCTCCTCATTGACACATGTTTATGTTTCCTAGCCATCACACTCAATCAGGACAAAACCAGGCCACCCCTGAACAAGCAGACATTTCAGAGCAGAGGCACAGGCAGCTTTTCAGCTGCTGCTTTGCTCTCTAATTAGGACATAAAAGCACAGGCGAGCCTGTTGGCCTGACTCGGATAAAAGACATCCATCATTGTTTGTTCTACCAAAGTAGGTGAGCACAAGGTCAAATGAAGGCCAGAGTAGATGCCAGCACAGACAATTATATTGGCACTGGTATAGACACAACATGCATCGTATGACAAAGTCTAAATATGACTCAGAGGTGACCACGCAGATATCCAGTGAACACGTTGAGTCGTCATAAATGTCCACCTCTCTGATTTGCAACTGGCCTTGGAGTCCTTTCCGAAGGAGGGGGATTATGGCAGGTACATCCAACTATGACGCAGAAACAAAATCTTATGCATCACACATTTTTCCCCCAGAAAAGACAACTCCTACAATACTTTTCACAGCTTTGTGTTGATTGAGCCAGGATTATTTTTAAGTCAATGACCACTACAGCCAACAGGCTCGAGCCCAGTCAGAGCTGGCAGCTTCTTGCCTGTTTGCTGATAGAAACAGAAACTAACACTGTGAAAGACGTCCTGGTCGCTCCACTCAGCTCAAATAGTCCAAGCTTTGTTAAAGAAAGACCACAATTTAATTTTTGGGGTATTTTAAGTTGATGATCGATTCATGTTGACAGGTCAGTGAACCTGCAGGTCAAATGACAGTACAAACGCTCCCACTGGAACCAACTGTATTCTGGGATACCCAAGAAATCACCACTAGTAATGGCTCAGGGGTGGTCCAGCCCATATCCCATCCTGTTGCGCTCGGTGTGTGTGTGTCCCGAGCCAGAACTAATGATTGTAGGTAATCTGACCTGGGCTATTGTCATCCTTATGGAGCTGCATGGTGAAGCCTATCGCTTTGCTGCAGTGGAAAAGAGAAAGCGAGGAACGCTGGGTGGGCAGATGCTCAGAGATTGAAAAAGGTAAATTAACCCACTCAACTCGATTTGTATTACCCCTCTGAGAAGGTGCAGGGTGGGTATTTCTTACAGTGTAAAATCTAGAAAAGGGTTTCACAATTTGGCATTAGAGAGTATGTATGTTTGGATGTAATATGTGAATGTATGGGTGTAATGATGGAGGGGGAACCTATGTGTGAGGATGAGAAAGATTTTTCTAGTGATCTCAACTGATTGTAGAAAAATTAGGGTAAGAATTGTTGCATAATCAAACATCCATGACATGAACCACGATATGAAGCACTTTCCTTTCTTTACATTTAGACAACTATTTATGGCCTTCTTAAGCCAAATTCTTGTACAGACAGTAAATGTATTTTGAAAATGTCTAACCTGCCAGGAGTCCATAAGTGATGTAAAGCACTTTTCAAACTCAGCAGCTCTCACATCAAAGAGGAAAACTTGGGGAGACTTTACTACTTGGCACAGGCGCCCACACGTACTTTACCAGTAGACTTTAGGTGACGCTGAACTTTAAAGGTTCTGATGCAATTAAACACCCGCCTGCATTAACAGCGGCGGGTTGTGTGCAGGCAGGATTTTGGCCGTGTTATCAGATACTTTTTTGAGGTGAAAACATTCTCAGCCATGTTAACCCAATTTCCTGCACCTAAGCGGCCCTTTAATGTGTTAAGAACACTTTCACTAGGCCTCTACAGTCACTGTATTATTTGTCATTGCCACAACAATAAACTTCTTCAGAGAAAAAGATTAAACAGGCATTAAATGTGCAGTAGGAGATGAAATACAATAAGTTAAGAAGATATGCTGGGGGAAACAGATGTTTGCTTCAATCGCAACACGAAAAGTGAGAGATCCGGAATGGGAGGACACGTTTCTGAAAGAATTCGAATTGGCGGTGTCTGCTAGAAACTGCTTTTATCGCACAGGTATGTTAACATAGCAACAGAGGGGGCCAAGACAGGAGAAATGAGAGTGGCTAAGATATTTGTAATACCTAAACATAGCCTGTCAAAACTCCCTCTCCCCCAGCTGCAGACAAATGATACACATAAGCCCATTGGCCCACTCTAAACAGTTCCTCTGCAGAAACTGGGGCGTAGTGCGGGACATCAGGAAGCCACCCCTACCCTCAGGACCGCGCTGTCTTTATACCCTCTGGGGGCCTATATACAAGTCAGAGGTTTGATCTATATGTCAGCTAGTTGACAGAAAACAAAATTGTGCATGTCACAAAACAAAGACTATAAACATTCCAATAAAAAACAGCCTCAGCTAGCAGCAGTAGGGGGCTGTGTTTCTAATGAAACTTGCTATAAAAGGTCCAGGCAGCTGGACCTGGATAGACTGGTCAGGAAAGATTCATGAGGGGACAGTGAAAGTATGATGGTGGAACTACCAACGGAGGGAAAAAAGTAAAAAGAAAATTGTTTCTGAATTAATCTGAAGTAAAAATCTAAATGTAAAAATCAGGCCATGTACTAAACAGCTGTTCCCCACAGGGTGATAATCCTGCCATCATAGAAGAGGTGGAGAGATGATGCAAAACCTTCAATTAACCCGGAAATACATTTAGGTGCAGACTTCATTTTATACTATAGCTAAGTTAAAAAAACAACTTGTAAGGGGCCATGAGACAAAAGAGGGAACATTTTATTATAAAGGCAATGAATAAATAAAGAAACTAAAACACCGTAAAGAGTAATGAAGTAAGCTTTAAATTGCTTTGCATGTTATTCCAAGGTGCAGGTGCACAGGGAGAAAACTGGAGTTTTGAAGTTCAGTGACAACACTAGACACCTGCAACATAATCATTTGAGTTGGTCTGTCATGGGCCCACATTAAAAGACAGCAACAAAGAAAGGAGGCAAAAAACCAAATCTCTTTTGATCCAAAGTCAAAGTTGCAGGAGTAACAGCTCTCTGGTTTAGGTTAATCATTTACTAATGATCGTAATAGTTTACATATAGCATGATAAATTAAAAAAAGGCCTATAATTGTTATGGTCGGCTGTTCCACCACCGTTATGTGGGTGAACAAAGCCCAATGCAGTTAATACACTGAGTTTGTGTTACCATGTACTTGACATGCATGGTTATTGCTTGTTTTTCCATGATTACAGACGTGAAAAATCAGCCCGGCCAATGCGAATTTGCCTGAACCCAAATATCATTGTACATTTTTTGTCTAAACCCGGCTTGGGTCGGATATCCACAGTCCTGTGTGATTGTCAGATTGTGAGGTTTGTAAAATGACTGAACTGGTCAGATCATATTCAGACAGATCAATCATCAGAAAGGTGTGGAAGCAATGGGAGTCAGAAGCTGTTCGATTATCTGACTAAGGGTTCTCAATGTAATTTAGCATAGTGCATCAATGCCTTGATATTTTAGTTAAAATTTTGCTCATTACACTGGATTGTTGTACATAGAAAACTGTATCGCCCTTTAAAACACAGGCGTCGGCATTTAATTATCAGGAGGTATATTTTGACTTTTCCTGCAGAGTGACAAAACGACAGCTGAGCTGAATTAAACCAACATAAGTCCAACATAACAGTATTTTTTCTACAATCATCTATTTCCACGTTTGTGTTAAGCAACCACACAGAGATGAATCATACAAGGGACAGTCACTGATATCTCCACAGTCAGTACTCCCAATAGACTGAGCGCTGCAAATGAGGCCCATGGCTCGGTGCCTTGCTGTGACTGTCATTAGTGCTCTTTCCACCTGCAATGCAACAAGCTCAGGCAGGTTTCTGAAAGCTGGCAAAGAGCATTCTGGGAAGTGTGAGAAACCTATTACCAGAGTACAAGTACCTGGGGTAGGTTGAGGGTGGGTTCACCACAACACGTGTATCAGGATATAAGTCCTGGAATCCACAGATCGTCAGTGACTGAATGCTGAAAGAGGATTTAAGGGGGGAGTTTTCCTTCAAGGTCAAAGTGACTTCCTACCCCTAATGAGACAAACATGGTGTGGCTTATTGCTCCGGTCTGCTCCTGCTCTTGAGGTTCAAGTGCAACCTCAGTGTACCTGACAGAGTCTAATGAACACTGCAGCCATCACCTGCTGAGGGCACACACAGTGAGATATGCCCGCAGCCTGCCACCTTGACCGACAGTGTACAATGCAGCAACATTTGCAGGGAGCACTGCAGCGCTGTATAAAAAATGTCCCCAGACTAACATGCACATTGTCCTTTGTACACATGTCAACATTGTGCATACAAGTGATGAACAGGAAATGGGCAAAAGAGGGTGGGGAGTCAAAATCTCATGTCTGGGTTGCATGGAACTTCTTTGTCATTAGGGGGAAGTGAGCCTGCTTCCTTTGTCTCCAATTAGTTTCTCTGAAGAGTGCAGAGACATCTTTAAGAGGGGGGTTTAAATAATGACCCTTCATCATGCACGGGAGGCCAGAGGGAGAAAAAGAAAAACAACTTTACTGAGCTTGCTTTGAACATTAAGAGGCAGTGTGTTGAGTCAGGGCAACAGATGGTTGTGAAGATGGCTGAGAGGAGCCGGGATGGGGTAATGCTGGACAGGGGAAGAGAGTGGGGACATCAGCACAGACAAGTTGCAGGGGACAGGAAATAAAGGTAAAATACGAGGTGATGGAGACACAGTAATGACAGTGGTGGGATATAAGAAGCATAACAGGAGAGGAGGAAGGTGGAGTGATAGAGAAAACAGTTATCTGCAGAGTTTTCCCTCTACATGAGCTGAAGGATGAGACAAAAATACTCAGCTTCTTGAGCACAAATATCCACCAGCGCCTCAGTGGCCCTTGTGAACGCAGGTTTCACACCAATATGCCCTCTGTGGCTGAGAAAACAGCACTTGACCGGTGTGAAGATCGAATCATTCTCTCCTTCTGTGCAGAGCGCTGTTGGCTCAAAGGGATGGAGGGCATCTGACTCATCTTCACATCATTCCAGACGGCAAATTCCTTCCGTAATACTGCAGTCCTGCTGCCACATCATAGTCAACCCCCTGGCCAAAACAGGTCGCTTGTTAAAGAGCTTGTCAGCCTCTCCAGCTTGAAGACTGTGTCACATAAATGTCACTGGACTCATTAAAGATCATACGCATCTAACAGACCGGGGCTCAGTGAACACATCTTTCCTCTTCAAATCTATAACAGTGCTCGCCTGCACTCTAAGTAGGCTACTCCTTCCTTAAGAGGGATATAGAAGGTGAGAGCAATGATATCAGCTGCCAAATGAGTGCATTCATACAGTGCTTCTGCCTGTTAATACTCATATGAAGGGAACAGTGATAAAGATCTTTTGACAGTGTAAATGGAAAAACAGATTTTCCATTAAGGTGCACTGAAAAGCCTCGAGTGTCCAGTGAAAGAGCAACTGTTAGATATACAGCGTCTCTTATCCATTCTGTTTACACATTTCTGCATCGTAACCCGGGTCAAACCAAAACAAAGAGGTAAAACCACTTAAAATGATCCGTAGAAACCCCCACACTGCGAAAAGGAAAGGATGGAACTAATTCAAGGATCAACAGAGAAGTAAAAGACAGCTAGGAATGAATGAAAACAGAAAAAAAGAGCAGGTTTATAACAGGGCGGCAGCAATGTTGCAATAAGAAGACTATTTAGTAAATAGCAGTAAACAGATAAATCAGTGCAGCTGTGTGGGGTTGGATGGCCCATGTAAGGGATGTGTGTTCTTATTAAACCGCAGGGGGCCCAAATAGTGACACTGCACCTGCGCAACGCAGAGAAGAGGCAGGTTTAGGACTATGAAGGGAAACGAGAAGAAACAGAAAGATCCCGGAAAGGTCACGCAGGATACAAGCTGGCATTGTGTCTAAACAACAGTTTATCACTGAAGTGCTAAACTTCAAAAGAAAGAACATACTACTTGGTGCAAGTTACGGAAAAACAAGCTTGGCATTTAAAAAGGCATTCAGTGCCATGTTGGTTGATGGATAAAAGACTCTTTTACTACTGTTAATAGGTTTCAGCTTGCTTTTCTGCATTTCCTTTGGGGATCAGTCTAAAGAAGCCCGTGAAATCTCAGTCAGTGCTTTGGCAAAGACCAATTACACATCTGATCTATGCTCAATTTAATTTCTAAAAAAATGTATATCTCCGCATCAAAACATAAATGTGATGCATATATGCATGTTTACCTTAGGGAGCATGGGTGTTGCCTTCTTGCTTTTCTTCTCTGAGGGATCATCCAGCATGTCTGGCTCAAAGGTGTAGAGCTCGGCAAGCTCGTTCATTGTAAAGTGCCTCTCGATCTGCTGCTGGTCCACGACTCGGAATGACAAGGACTGCTTGGTTACCTGCCGCTCATAAATCTTCTCCTCCATTGTACCCTGAAATATGAGAACGGAATGAGTGGATGGCCAAGAAAAGAAAAACAAATTAAGGTCTACTTACAAAGGAGCAAGTTACCTTACTATGTATTACTTTGTAATTCATGAGTGACAGAGGCAATGTCTCTAAAGCCACTGAGATTCTGTACATATTCATCAGTCTCTTTTAGAAACTGTGACTGTGTCTACTGCCTACCTCTACCTAAACAAGTCACTGTGTTATTACTGTTTGCTTTAAGCATGAGATAGGTGTTTTCATTAGTGCTGTGTAGGATTTAACTTAAGTCACTAATTAAGTCACATTGAACTGTTTCCAGATACGGACGTTCTCAAATTCACAATGTGTCAAACACATGAACTGAAATCCTCAAGCAGAAGTTGAGGTTGGCTGATCACGGATGGTTTATTTTACATATCAGCACCACATCCATAAACAGAACGGCCCACTGAGCTCACCTGGGCAAGGAACCTGTAGACGTAGACGGTCTTCAGTTGGCCAAAGCGGTAGACTCTGAAGATACTCTGGACGTCGTAGGACGGGTTCCAGGAGGCATCGAAGATGATGACCCTGTTGGAAGCCACCAGGTTGATGCCGAGTGAGCCGGCTCGCGTTGAGATGAGGAACAAACGACCTCTAGGAAAGCATAAGAGAGGGAGAGAGCTAGCGTTACCACCTGTTCAGCATTTTTGCATTTAGATGCACCTGAAATTTTAGTTTTACATTCTCCCATATTGTTCTGTGCCGTTTCATATAATGAGGTACATTACCTTACGTTACTGGTGTCATTAAACTCTTCGGCCCACTTCTTTCTGGTAATGGCGTTAGTGGAACCATCCAGGCGATAGTAGTCTATGTTCCTGAACCACTTGCCTTCACCTTCAGAGACACACTACAGTTACAACACTGTTGACTTTTCACCATCTACGCTCCACAGAGCCTTCAAAATAACACGTCTCGCCATCAAAAGAGCCTTTTCCTTGTCAAAAGGACTTAGTTCTGGTATTAACAGACAGCAGATAGATGACTGTGTTGGTTAGAGGCCAGTTGTGTTTAGCCTTCAAAATGGCTGCCCCCCCCTTACCAGCCTTCATAACCAACATTTCAGTATGTTTCCAATTACAGCACTGTGATCTTTTCATTACAAATTACAAACCCTTGAGCAAACATTTTTTGTGGAATAAAAAGTCAAGGTCTAATCATTTTCAAAATGAAAGTAAAAACATCTGCTGAAGTTTAATTAGGAACATGACCTTACACCAGCAGCGGTGTGTGTGTGTTCAGGGGTAACAAGCAAACCAACGATTACAAGAATCCATGCTGCATGTGGACTGTCTCATGAGTGTGAAACATGCATTTCCATAGGAATCCCCATGTTAATGTTACAGACAACAGTATAAAACCACAAAATGGAATCTTAGGACAACATCCTCAAACTACATAAATAGCTGGTTTATTTTTATTAAATTTTGGTCGATAATTTCTATACATTATAAAACCAAGAGCTGCTTTGTAAATGTTAGCATACAGACAAAGCTGATCATGTGCAAATATAGGATCATTCAGTGGCATAATGTTAACAGACATGTCAACAGGCCTTGTCAGACTGCACTAAAAATGTACCTTTGTATGGAGAAACTTTTTCCTCATCTTTAGCTCTGCACGACAGTTCAAGGAAATCCTCAATTAGGTCCAGAGAGATAAGAGACTGACTGAACACCAACCTGAGGAAAAACAAAGATTGAGGTTACACCAGGATTGCTAGAGCCTGACTGATGTGGATTTTTTGTGGGCCAATGTCGATACTGATAATAGGGAGTGAGAAATATCAGATACCAATATATTTATATATATTTTTTAATTATTGCATTGACTCTAAAGATGTTATCAAAACCTTATGACAGAGAAATTTATTGAATTCATTGAAAGAGATTCACAGATTAACCATAAACGTTTTTAAACATAACTAAAAGAAAACAAATACGAGCATATAATGTAAACATGAATGCACTTCTTTCCTGCATTAGTTATGCTGTAAAATTAAAGTTTCACAAATCGCCAAACAAACGCTGATTCCAATGTGTGTGAAAGGCTCATATCGGCTGATTTTGATCAGTCATCCAATACGTTTGAGCTCTACATTTTACAACACAGTCACTCTGGGATGAACCCCAAAACCTTCAAGTCACACTGAGAACCAACAGGTACACTTACACTTTATCTTCCGCTTCCTCTGCCATTCGCAGGATCTCAAAGAGGAGTGTTATCTTTCCAGAGTGCTCCAGAATCTCAGCATCTGCCTCAGTGACAAAATCCCTGTGCCAGTCAGCAGAGGGATTTCCTGGTGATGAGCCAGAGGCCCGAGCTGTTTGAGATGCATGAAGTTACAGATTAGTGTTCATGCCGGCAGAGATTCCCCTAAACAAGTAACTGTAGCAAAGACAACAAGATTAAAATTCTGGGCTTCACTATTGCACAATTTCTGCTACACAAAATGTGATTATACAATGAAATCTATAGTCCTCTATAGAATTTCCTTCCTAGTCCCTCAAATCCTGAATTTCTGGCTCCCAGGCTCAACTTATTATAAAAGGGGATATTTTTCAGGAAATCTAGTAACAAAGGCTGAGCTTTTGGCTTCTGCAAGGCTACCATCCTGAATGTGGAAATAGGTGGCGAGTGGCATCACTTGTTTCACAAAGGAATCTCCCACATATGTGGCTCTGCTCATATTTCCCCTCATATGTCGTGAATACACCAGACTTACGCTCCTCAACAGGCTCTGGTCTGTTTCTGCCCTCTCCATTTTTGCCCCGAGAGCTGCTGTTCCACTCCTTGATGACCTCCACATCGTCACTGTCGGAGTCATCAGAGCCCTTCTTTTTTCCCTTCCCTTGCTTCTTTTTCCTATTAGGGTGGAGGAACATTGGAAGAGTTGGGGTCAGCAGGAGTAACAGATGCAATAGAGAAGGGCAGTTAAATGAGGTCATCTCTGCGCAAATATATTTTTAAAAAAGTTAGGCGAATGATATTTTACTTTTTCGCCTTCTCGTCCTCGGAGGTCATGCTCATCGAGGATTCTTCGGTTTCTGAAGCAATGAATTCTTCCATACTGTCCTCATCAAAGAATCCCTGCAAGAGAGTGTATGTGTGTAAGTCTTGTCTGTGTGGTGATAAAGGTCAAACAAACAGCTTGATTGTGGGTAGTAGAATTGATGCATAAGGGAGAAATTCTGCCGCAGAGGCAACATGCGTTGTTCTCCCCTGCTGCTTGACCTGTCAGCACTACATTTCTATCGTTTTCCCACCATGTGTGTGATTTGTGGTAATTTGTATTCCCAGTTTTGAGTAAGTGTTTAGTGTGGTGCAGTCTGGTCTTCTATGCTCCTACCCTATTTTCTTTACTGATGTAGTCCAGCTGAAGGCACCAGGGATGGGTCCAGATTCTGCTGAGCATCTGGAAATCCTGGAAGAGTTTGGTCCCCGCACGGCCACGGCCCCCCTCCACAGCATTCCCCACACCTGCACACAAGGGAATGAAGGGAAAGATGAATGTTTGTTTGCATTATGTACTTGACAGCATGCCCTCAACCTCCTCATGCATACGGATGAGAAAACATAGAACAAAACCTAAACGTTGATATCTGAGGGACCAAAAATGAAGTAGAAATAAATAAATAGAAATGCAGGAATTATGTATTACATACATAAATGAAAAAATAAATACATTTTGGTAATGAAAAGGGCGATTTATGTATTTTCTCATATATTTATTTATTTGTGCCGTTCTACATTTATCTTTAAATGTATTCATTCATTTTCAAATGTATTCTGTATTTCTACATGTATTTATTTCTGTATTTCTACATTTATTTATTTCTGTATGCTAATAAAGGTAGCCGCCCCACTTTTTGGTCCCTCAGATTTCTACCTGTAACCACTTCTCTATGGACCAATTAAATTAAAATTATTATTGTTCTCACAAAACAGATAAAACCCAAGAAGTGTCAGCCCATCTCATGTCAGAGACGTCAGGTCTAGAATGTGTAGACATGATGTTTCTGCTTGATCAGATTATGGTTTCATCACAAATGCAAGAGAATGGCAGCTGCTGAAATGTTAACTTTGTACCTGCGCTGCATGTTGGTGAGCACTGACCTGGGGCCAGAAGTTACTGTGGGTTTTACATTAGCTGTGGCAAAACTTTTGGGACCATTCCCACCCTGCAGAGTGACTGGTGGTCTTAGGCCCAAAGACACCACTGAGGAGGTCCAGAGCCAGTCACAACATCAGCATTGTGCCCCGTGGACAACCCAGCCTAATGAGCCACAGCACATACCACCAACAGCCCCCCATCACTCCTCCTCTAACATACCCGTTCTCCTGTTCTTTGTTTTCACTTTTGGTGTAAAACCTCTGGCCCCCTCCTGCCTCACAATGTCTTTCCCCTTCCTTTATGCCCCCACATTCCCCCTATTACCCCCCACCCTCTGTTCCCTCTCTCCCAGGGCTCTTCATTAGGGAGACGTGGGAAACTGGGCTTAAACCCTGCCTGCGGCACTCTGCCAGCTGCGCCACACACACACACACACACACACACACACACACACACACACACACACACACACACACACACACACACACACACACACACACACACACACACACACACACACACACACACACACACACACACACACACACACACGAAAGTCCACTAAACGACTTAACAATACAGCATGAAAGTGAGAGACCAGTCCAGAGACCATTTCTGTAGTGGGACATAGCCTCGTCCCAGACTACACACTTTTTACAGTGGAACTTTCAATTGGATTTTGTTTTAGTTTAAGGTTTAATCTAGGCTAAATCCCTGTCCAAGCAATCAGATCTGATTCTGTAAAAGCCCTGTTTGCAGCCTCTAGAGGCTCTGCCGCTCAAGCTGACCAGTGGCACTGCCATTCTCATAATCCTTTGCTCCTGTGCAACAAAAACTCAAAAAACCTTCATTAGAGTGTGTTTCCCACCTGTGAAGTTTTCCAGATAGTATCTGTAGAGTTTACACTGGAGCGGAGTCACTCTAACAGACAGCACATATTCATGTTTTGGCGGCAGGAACTTGGTGAGCGCCGTGTAATCCTTCCTCTGTGGGAAGCAGAAATCAGTCAGCCACTTTAGGAGACAACAAGAAGGTGGATGAGGAGAATCAAAGTCAACTGTCTCAGGCAGTTTTTATTTACCTGGACACAACCAGCCAGCATCTCATAGAGGATGTGAGCCCTCTTTTTCATGATCCGGACATCGTGTAGCGTGGAGTCGGCACACTGACCGTTCTGGATGGGGTTAATGAAGCGGTTCCTGAACTCTTTAACTGACCCAAGCAGGTTTTCCTTGATGAAGTTGACCATGCAGTGGTCTGATAAGGAGACAATAATTAGTTATACATACATTGATGACACAACAACAAAATCTTGGTACTAAGTTATCTCAATAAAATGTCACTGTCTAAAACCAAGAACAACTAACAGCCTTTTTTCAAATATGGATCGTAACTAAGTATTCTCACATTCAATAAGGTTGTTTTGCAGAGGTGTTCCAGTCAGCACGACCCTCCTCCTCGTCCTGATAGAGTTCATCGCTTTGGACACTGCTGATGCCTCGTTCTTCAGGATGTGACCTTCATCGCAGATCACCATGTCTGGACCTGGTGTCAGTGAACAAAAGAGAAGCTTATGACAAGAGAAAGAGCAACTGAAAATATATTTGATCACCAGGCAGTCTTCAGGCAAACACAGTCACAACAGTATGTGTTAGTAGCCTCTGTTAACGACAGAGGACTTTAGAGACGTTTTATATCCCTATTTTTTAAGAGTTAAACAAGAAACCAAGTAAGAGCAGAGTTAACATTGCTTTAATATTGTATATGTAGTGTATATAAATTAATATTCTTGAGTAGCAAACTGCAATAATATTTTTGACACAAAAATACATGAGTAAAGATTATGTGATTATCAAAATGTAAAAAATGTTAACAGCAGAAGAAACAACTATGACTAGGTAGACCAACAACTGCGGTTGCTATAATGAATGAAAGCTTGCAGTGCTTTAAAAGTTGCATCAATTAAAATGACCGTTTAGACTGAAGCCACAAATCAGAAAAAGACCTAAATCAGAATTGAAAATCTGACTATATAGTGTTTCTCTTCCCATTCATTAGATTTCATACATAGGGGAGAATTGTTTTCAATTTTGTCTGCTTTTACATACAGTTAAAGTTTCAAGCCAGAGCAGCATACCTGGATCTACCAGTGTCTTCTGAAAGATCTCTTTCAGCTTCTTGCTCTTCATGTTCCTGCCCTGGGTCAGGTTTCGGTACATCTCGTAGCCAATGATTATAACCCCGCCCATTTCTTGCCATCTCTGGAGAGCGTACGCTCGGTCCTGTGGCCTCTTCACTGTGGCCAGCTCAACCACCTGTTAAACACATGTCAAAGATCAATAAGATATGCAGGGATTTTGGGAAAATGGTTCATGAATTGGGAGAGTGACAACGCGCGCGCACGCACACGCACACACACACACACACACACACACACACACACACTCTCTTTACCTCTAAACTCTCCTCATCCTTCATTCCTTTTTGCCACTTCTCAAACTCGGTAAGCCAATTCAGGACAGTGTTCAGGGGACAAACCACCAGTGCTGTGGTGAAATCCAGTTTCTCACAAAGCAGCAAAGTATGAAGCAATGTCACCACCTATAGGCCAAAAAAGAACTACAGTTAAACACAATGTGACGGCACAACTTTGGAAGTGATTTACTCATCAAGGTTTGACAGGCTCTGACACTTCTACCTGAGCATTGTAGAATGCCAGTTTTCATCTTTGTTTTACATTGTGCAGCATTAGAGCAATTTTCCAACTGGAACAGCATGGTGCTCTCGCTCCTCCTTACCTGTAGAGTTTTTCCCAGGCCCATACAGTGGGCGAGGATACAGCCGGAGCCAGAAGACTTCTCGATCTTCTTCACAGATTCACAGCAGCAGTCCCACATGAACTGAACCCCTGAAATACAACAAAAAGACAGAAGGGCCAAATCAGTCATGAGCATCTTGCTATTACATATGAAGAATTGCGTTTGTTAATAATCCTGTTCACCTTGTCCTTACCGTCAACCTGGTGAGGTTTGAGCTTTGTGACAAGGTTCCTGTGCACCTGAACCAATGGCTCCTTGGTCTCTTCGTCCTCATCCAGCACCAGCTTGGTGGTGATGGGACACGTGATCTGGGAAGACTCCTTCACTACAATCACCTGAAGGAGGAGCAAAGCCAGGGAGAGGGGAACCACAAGAGAGAGATGCAAGATTAGTTTGAAGGTTCAGTCAATCAAATATAGACTTTAGTTAAAACTATTACTTTTACAGCCAATGTCCGATAGTGTCTTTCATATCCTTGAGATAGAGTTTATCATGTACCTGTTCTTCAAGTGTTTAATAAAGTCCAGCTTTCATCTTTCTAAAATAAACTATTGTCATCATTAATATACTGTATGATTTAATCTAATGAACAGTACTTATAATTAGTGCAATAATGTAGTAGTTATGCTAAGATACCCATGGAGGTATAATAATAATTAATTAAAACTTTAAGAAAAAAACCAGCACTATTTTTCAGAGTAAAGTCCATGTGTTAATTAATTATTAACTATATACTGCCAGTTACAATACAGCAGGACTGAGTTCACCCCTGTGTAATATCACAAAAGCTTAGAAGATTCAACTTTCTGAAAATGGAGGTGGGTGAGTGCTGATATAAGACTGTGTGAGTGCAAAAGATGTAGAAAAGATTTAAAACACAAGAAGTGAAAACATGACTCCCAGTGTTTAGAAGCTTTGCGGGAGAGGAATTTTCCAAACAATGATTTCAAACATATTTATAAAAGAACAAAAAAAAAAAAAACTATGGCCCCTGACTTGAATTCAACAGATACACCTTTGGAGAAAAAAAAAAACCTTCCAGCAAGATCAAAAATAATAATCAGTGAATAATGGCTGAAAATCTCCACAGATATGTTCAATACTGGTGTCATCCATGCCCAGGAGCATTGACTGCATCATCAAAACTAAAACTGCATACAAACTATAATAAATAAAAGAGCGGAATCTCACTAACGTAGAGAGTAACTACTGTGGGCGCACTTACTTCTTTACAATTGAGTTCTCATCATAGCTTTATTAGCCAAATGTTTTTGTTTCAAAATTACTTTGCTTAATTCCTTTGGGCATTGGCAAAAAAAAAACATTTTTGAAAGGAAAGGACTTGAGTTTACTTCACATTGTTGTGATATTGAGTATGGGCGTACTCAGTTTTCGCATACACTATACTACTAATATATATACTATAATATATACTACACAGATTTAGGGTGAAAAAGCTAAATTACACTAACTACATTATTTTATTAAATCAATTCAATTTCATTATACACTTCATTCTCTGCTGGAAAACACATGATCCTGCGCACAGTGAGGAAAGTTACTGACATGCTTCAACACCGATTAATTAAAAAAAAAAAAATTCAATATAAGTAACAGCTAATCCTGTTGTCATTTTACAAGCTTAAGCTGTCAAACACATACTGAGTGGAGAGAATGGACTGACTACACAGACGCTGTTTTCTGCTGCTGCTGCTTTTTACACCGTCCTGAGCAGATTCTGGAATTTAATTACTTAAAGCAAAACCCATAGAAGATTCTACAGCTGTTTGGTTCTGAGACAGTGAGGAATCAGCAGCAGGTTGGACTGTTTTTGTTGGACTGTTTTTGTCCTTCAATATTTTCATTGCCCATTAGTCTGGTTACATTTTCAACTCATCATTTTGTCAACAAGATGCCAGAAACATATTAAACCATTGAATAATCACAATATCTAAAAGCCAAAAATCACATCTTCAAATTGCTTGTTTTTTGCAAACAAAAATATTCTGTTTACTATTAAACAAGACAAAAAAGCAGCGAATCATCCCATTTGAGAAGGTGGAGCCATATTGACATTGTTCAATGATAAGGTCTCTCATCTCATGCAATGGATTATCATAATAGTTGCAGATACATTTTCTGTCAATAGACTAATGGTTGCTGCTTTAATCTGCATGAGACAGTTCTATGCATTCCTTCTTCTAAGAACCAATTTCCTAGGGGAAATTCCTGAAATTGTATCAGAGGACCGAATGAACACTGAACATTTTAACCTTGCATGCAGTTTAATCAGGGGGATTACCCGAACCTAATGAATTTAACATCTCAGAGCTTTGAACACAGTCTGTTCTTCAGATTGACATCAGGACTTATCATATTTACCTCTCGAAGTTTCACCCTGAGTGCCTCCCTCTCAGATATACGTTTCCTCCTGTCCTCTTCTTCCTTCAGGGCATCTCTCGTTTCTGTCCGCAGCTTGTCGTCCTTCAGAATTTTGCGAATCTTTTTGCGTCCTTTGCGCTCTTCATCGTCGTCGTCTCCGTCTTCACCCTCTTCACCATCCTCACCATCTTCACCCTCTTCCCCGTCTTCCTCCCCGCTCTGTGGAAATGAACATTAAATTCAGCCTTCTGATCTTCAGCCCATAGGGGGAAAAAGCAACCCCATGATTAATTTGTGACTTCAATAATCCTCACAACACTCCCAGGGGTGAGTTCAAACAACATTTTGTGTGTCATGCATGACCTGACTGACAAATGTTATCCGGGTCCATCTCCTCCACCTGGCAAATCCTACCATGAATAAAAGAAACTCAAATATCCAAGTGTACTGCATCTTAAACACCTTCTCGTTGCTGGATGAGGAATCCTGAACTTTGATTCTGCGTCGTTTCTTCTTCTGCTTGTAACTTCTCTGTTTCTCCTCATCCTTCTTCTTTGAAGCTCTACAAACACAGCAGAATTCGTCTAAGCATGAGCAGGAGATCAATTTAGATCGAGTGACAGTAAAAATTGCCACTATTGAGTGGATGGAGTTATCGTTTCTCACCTTGTTTTTCGACGCTTCCCGTCGTTTTCTGATTCGCTAACCTCCTCGCTAAATGCAGACTCTTCACTGGACTCTGACTTCTCAAAATCTGAGTCTTCAGAGTCATCGCTGTCCACTGATATACAGACAAATAGAGGACAAGGAAACAAAATTCATTTGATTTAACAGAGCTCAGATTACTGGCACCAAAATATTGAGACAATACTTAAAAGTTGAAAAAAAACACCTTTTTGCCCTGACTTCTTCTTGCCCTCCTTGCTCTTCTCTTTACTGGGGGTTTTCTCCTCTCCCGATTCACCTTCACTTAGCGAGAGCTTATGACGAAGCAATTTGTGTCGTCGGCCATGTTTCTTCACTTCGACATCAGAACCTGAATCTTCTCCAAGGAGAGAAACAAATCATTTAATACAACGCATAATAAAACAGGCTTATTTAAAAAGACCTGGTTATATTCAACAAATGTGTGCTACCTTGCTGCTCCTCTTCATCATCCTCTTCATCATAATCCTCATCATCCTCTTTCTTAACTTTTTTGGACTTTTCATCCTCATCTTCTCCTTCATTATCAGAGGAGCTCTCTGCTCCCGAAGAGTAGTTGGATTTTATTTGGGCAAGAAGCATTTTCTTTGCAATCCTTCAGAAGAAAATAAATAACACAGACACAGCAGGTTAACATTAATCCAGTGTTTCCCCTAGGATGGAATTGAAGCAGTCGGGGTAAAGCGTGCATGCAGGGGGAAATAATTGCTACCCATTAAAAACAACAAGTCATTTTCCTTGAGACATTTGGAACAATGTCTATACAATTGCAGAAATATAACATTATAGAAATATAAAATTATTTACAATCAAAACTATGTACAGTCGTAACACTCGTAAAAACTAAAGATTAAGATACAAATAAAATAGAGAATCAAGTTATTACCTATACGTTACAACATATTGCTAGCAAATACAATTATATGCAACTAAATTGCAAAACTGCTACATCATGACCTTCCTTGATGCAAAGTCATCAATCACATCATTCTGCCCAGCAATTGCATGATTAACACTATTCACAGATAGACCACTAAGGAGTTCCTGTGACATGGTGGACCTCAGGTAGGACTTCATGAGCTTCAGCTACAGTCTTGTTTTATATTATTCTTAACGATTTCACAAAAAAGTTTAACAATATGTCTGTGACACTAAACCTTCATAGTATTATTAATGAATTGTGGTTTATTTGGTAGCATTTCCTGGTGCGAATCCTTTTACTAATTTCATTTGTACCGTACAAAGTTAGATGTGTGCTATTAGATAGATTCCCCCACTTGCCCTGTCGTGTCTACACAGCAATTTACCACTCTTATTTTATATGTGTGAAATTCTCCATTGGGCTTGTGAATGGAATGAAACTATTGCTGCTTTCAGACAAACGCTCAACTCCGGCCCTTTTCTTCTAACTATCCAGGACTGTGTGTGAGAACGCAAAAGTCTGAGTTTTCCTTTCAGCCACCTAGAAAAATATACGCAAAAAAGTCAGAGTTTGCTCGTGTAGCAATACAGCAGGAAAATGTCTGTAGAATTCACTGAAAGCCTGGATGTGTCAATGCCATTTCTAACACGTTGCGCACACAAAACTGAAGAAGCAAAAAAAAAAAAAGCATAAAAAAAAGAATACAAGTCTCAGGTTGAAAAGGAGGAGCCAGACACGTAGAAGAGACCAACAAATTCTCAACTAGGAAAGACAACAAGAATTGAGAAGTTTTGGTGATGAGGGCTGATGCCTGTGCTGATGCGCTGTAAACAGAAACACAATTTGCACAGCGGAATCTATACATTATGTTCTGCCTCCTTTATGCTCTACCAAGGCTTATGACATTGCAATGGCATTACTGAGTAGAGCCCAACTGATACTGGGTTTTTAGGACCAGTACATATACATACACACATATTGAAAACAATAGAGTCAGAGCACACTCTGCTGGACAAACTTTTTGATGACAGCATTGAAGCACCCCAAGAATAAATTTCTCTCGGAAAAAAGTTGCATATCAGACAACAGACATCAATACCAATATATCTGTGATGAAAAAATGTTTGTCCAATACAATGTATGACAAAAAATGATAAAACAGCCAACCTCTACTTTTGGGCAAAAAATCTGATGCTCTGGGATAAACCAGAGTGATATATGTGTTGTGATTGCAAACTTAAAAAACACAACATTCTTCAGTGAGGACCAGACTGAGCAGCCGAACTGTGTTTGGTTAGTCAAGTATTGCCGTGTGCTCTCAGAACCCAGTCAATATAATAGGGCGAAAAGCCCCAGTAAAGACGATCTTTGCAGTTTGTTGTGATTTGAGTATGTACCTGTTTTCAGGGTCATCATCGTCTTCATCTTCACCAACCTCAGAGACTTCCGCTTTATCTTCCGCCTCATCTCCTACATATCAAAAGAGTAAATATACCGTTATTGGAAGCGCTTGCAAGTTACAGTTAGACATTTTGTGAAATTTCCCCTTTTTCTTTCTTGCAAGGCAAAACTTCAGAAAGTTACTTTTTACACCTCAGTTTTTGGTGAAAATTAAACAAATTAAAAAGAACATGTTCTTGGGGGCACTTCAGAGGAGCTAGGAGGCACATTTGTTTACTTGTGGACAGAGACAGGCTAGCTTTGTACAATGCTAACTAGTTGCTGGCAGTAGAGACACCCGACAGGTTTCTGTTTTCTCATCTTACCTCAGAAAGAAAGACAATAAGCTTAGTTCCCAAAATGTCGAACTTTTTTAAAGACAACTTCAGGTTTGCTCAGGTTGACTCAAATGTGTGACAATTAAGCAGATGTCAAGCTGAGTACCACTAAACTCTCTTCTCCTCTACACCAAATTACCTGAGGACTGATGGAAGGGACCACTGCCTCCCACAACGTTCTCCTCCACGATGGGCTTGATCTTTTGCTCGTCGCTGTCTTCTCCTGAGCAATCTTCAGCCTGTTGCTCCTCATCGTCCTCACTGGAGGAAGACTGCAGCTTTGAGGTTGACCTAGAGCTCCTTCCTTTGCGCTTCTTTTCATAAGACCTTTTGCGGTCTGCTGCCTTCCTCTCAGGTGAATTTTTGTCATCCTGTTTTGCTTCTTCTTGTTTCTTCACGCGGCTAGATCTTCTCTTTGCTGTGCCTTTACTCTTGATCTCCGAGTCCGAGTTGGAGGAGTTTGAGCTGTTTTGCTTCTTCTTCTTGGGAGTCTTTTTACCTTTCTTCTCCGTATCTGACTCAGAGCTTTCAGACTTTCTCTTACGTTTTGAGGCTTTGTCTGTATCCTGTGTGGAGGTGTTGTTTAGTTTGAATAAGCGCTTTTTAGCACTCTTGCTTCCTTCTTCTTCATCTGTGCTGTGGCTTTCTGCTGCCTTTTCTAGCAGTATGGGTGGAACTTCGTCCGAGTCAGAGTCTGTGGTTTTTTTCTCATTGGCCTTGGTATGCTTTCCATCCTCTTTTTTGGCATTACTGAATTTCTTGGATTTGTCCTTCCCCTTACTTTCTTCCTCTGACTCAGATTCAGAGGATTTTACCTTGTCCTTGTTCTCGGCCTGCTTCCTCAAAGGGGTGGTCTTAACTCTACTAGATCGACGGCTAGGAAGTGGGCTTACTGTCCCATCTACTGCATCACGCTTCTCCTTGCCTTCTTCTTCTTCTTTGCACTTTTGCTGCATCTCCCCACCGTTTACTCTATTTTTGGACCTGGAGGACCTTGACCCACATGTTGTCACGACTGGGACTGGAGTGAGCTTGACTATAAGGTTCTTGACCTTGGGGTGGGGGCGTTGAGAGTCTGTTGATTTTTCATTTGACCTTGCATCAGTGTGTGTGATCAAATCTGTGTTGCTCTGTGAGAGCATGGTGGAATCCGCAAGACTCTCCACCATCTGAAAAAGCTCTTCAGGAACCGAAGGTGGTACAGACATGATGTCGTGATCCAAGGACATTTCACCAGCTGACACCATGTCATCTTCACATACTTCAGATTTTCTTTTCTTTTTGGTTACATCAACTTCAGTTTGGCCGTCTTTCATTTCAATCTCACTTGAAACTTTATCACTGTCCATCTCCTGCTCATTAGGCTGCGCCTCGTCCAGCTCCTCATCCGGATTTTCGACGGGCACCTCGTCTGGCTCCTCAATGGGCACCTCATCCGGTTCCTCATCCAGTTCCTTATCCAGCTCCTCTACAGGCTCATCGATGGACTCCTCATCCAGTTCCTTGATAGGCTCATCGATGGGCTCCTCATCCATCTCCTTGATGGGCTCATCGCTGGGCTCCTCATCCATCTCCTTGATGGGCTCATCGATGGGCTCCTCATCCATCTCCTTGATGGGCTCATCGATGGGCTCCTCATCCAGCTCCTTGATGGGCTCATCGATGGGCTCCTCATCCAGCTCCTTGATGGACTCATCGATGGGCTCATCGATGGGCTCCTCATCCAGCTCATCAACAGGCTCCTTGTCCAACTTCTCCGCTGCGTCAACCTTATCAATTGCATTCGCCACAATATCCATACTATCAATTTCTACAGGGGGCGGAACAGCCTTGGTCTTTCTTGCAATATGTTGCCCATCGTTACCATTCTGAAACTCCATGCTTTTGAACTCAGGTTCCAAAGCCACCTCCAAAGCATTGTGGGCTTTCTTCAAATCAGCAAGCACAGCCTTGAAGGCTTTCAAATGCCGACACCTGATAGATTTATCTTCTTGCTCCTCAACTTCCTGCTGTATGAACTGGATGAATGTATTGTTTAGACCAGTTGTAGTTTCAACAAGCTTTTTTACTTTCTTTATAAGTTCTTTGGGTACCTGCAGCTTTTTGTAGGAAAACGTCATGGTCCCTGAGCCTTCGGTGTGTTCTTTTCCATTGACAACTGCTTTGTGCTCTTTAACTGATTTGTTTTTCTGTCTCTTGCTCTCACGTTCCTCTGTTTTATCTGGTTTTCGTTGCTTGAGTTGCTCAAGTTCTTGTTTTTCCATGATACGGTGGCATTTGGAGACTAGATCCTGAAGCGGCTCCGACCTGCAGGTATAACAGTGCCACTTTGAGTTCTCATCAGTAATGGTTGACAGCTCCCTCCTGCCTAGGTTGCGCAAAATGCATTTTTTGCAGAAGGCATTGTTGCAGTAGTCACAGCAGATGAGCCTGCCTCCTTCAGCACACCACCTGGGGAGGAAAAGTTAAACAGTTTTAGGGCATTAAACAAATACGGTATTTTTAAAAAAATGTTTAAATAGTCAGTACTATTTATACTGACTTCCATACTACACTGGAAACCGCTTCACTGTAAGCGGTTGATTACTTTAACCGAATTGCGTAGCTTCTGTATGATAGTTCCGGAACTTGAGGGAAAGGTAAGATTGCGCACTCGCCTATGCACACACACAGACAGACTCTGCTGCTCACTTTTCTCTCTCTCTCTTTCTGTTTGGCTTGATTTGCTTGACAGTGTGCAGCACGAATAATGGACATAGAGAGGAGCAGTAAATTACTGACAGCCGGTAGAAACTGTAAAAAAAAAAACTTTTCACGGTCCAAACATGCATGAAAGACCCAAAATGATGACTGTAAGTACTTGATCATTATCACCAGCGTATTTAAAGAGCATTTGTATAGGAACAATTCTGTCCCAAGCGTTTGATCCATCCATTGATCACCATAAACGGTTTCCACTGTATCTATACTGCACATGGGTGGAGATCAAGGAAAAATCTATATCTGAACAATGGATAAAAGGGTCAGAAAAGCAGTACTTTTCATGTATTTCATTACATGTCAATCTCAAAGGGACATTCAAGAATGATCCAAGAATGTCATCCACACAGAAGCATCATGGTCAAATTAATAATGTTATGTTATGTATTTTTGAGATGCCTGGCAAAACCTAAAAAATTTTTTTATTTATTTAATTACTTCTGTTGTGTAACACTTAAGCCGATAAATCATATGTTTTGTTGGTGTTGTGTAAAACGTCTTACCTGCACTGCTCGTCCATCCCATCAGAGTCTCTGCTGATGTCATCACTTGTGTAATACTTGTAGCATGACTAGGAGGAAGAGGAAATATGGGATCACTAAAACATTGTGAAAAATATCAGGAGGTAATTTCACTGAAATGGCTATGAACATGTGAAATGTGTATTTGGACTTTCTTACCTTGCAAATAAGTACTTTAAGTGCGGGATGCTCATACACAGAGTTGCGTTGAAACTGGTTTACTTGTTTTCCACAGGCAGTGCAGTTTACCTTCTTCTGCAGTGCATCATCTGTTACAAGGACTAAAGAAATCGGTTGCTTTAACTTTCATCCTTTTACTTTTTTCCCCACTCACTGAATGATTTATTGCGGTGTACAGTCGATTTACAGACAAATGCTACAAATGCTCAAAACACAAGCTAAACTTACCTGTAGATTTCGGTTTGAAATCGACTCTCAGCTTCATGGCACCTTTGTTTTCATTACCAGCTGGTCTCATCACTAAAGTGCCTAAAGAGAGACATAGCAGAAGTGTCTCACAATCAGCATCTAATTAAGCAACGATATCTGTATCAATGATATCGCAAGTATGAGGAAAAGGTGTTCCCCCGTTATTTAGTGGTTCACCATAGTTTAATTGATTTGTTGTTGTTTTTTTAATTACAATTTTTATAATTTCATAATAGACCTGTCAGTTCAGCGGCCAATCACAATAATAAACCCTCATTCCCCCCGCCCCCAAAAGCCACTGCTGTAGATAGAATGGAGATTCTGTAGGAAATGCTGCACCTCCATTGTTCATACCTTTAGATGCGCTGCCTGTGTTACTGTCGGAAGGATTGTCAGAGGGGGCACCGTCATTGTCACTCTCAGCTGAGGTGTCGGATTCATTCAGTCCAGTGTGCTTAGCTGCAGTAGTGGGCTTCCTGTAATGTGTTAGCACAAGGACTTTGATCACTTGAAGCCGTGACTGTGCCATTTTGAGAGAATGTAAGTGCAAACAAATACAATGAGTGCCTCATTTGAGAGAACTGCTCCTCACCTCTTGCTGCGAGAGGAGGAGGGCTTCATCTTTTCTCTGGAGCTACCAGGCTGACAGGGATTTAAGATTTGTTTTAGTACCATGACAATTAAGAACAAATTATATTTACAAAGACAGTTAAATATGAGCCTCCTAGGAATAGTTTACATTGCTAGTATTGTCAACACACAAATGTAAACACACATTATTTGCCAGCCAAAGAGACTTCATATTTACCTCCTCTGCTTTCTCTGCCATTGGGTCAAGGGTTGAATCAGAATCCAGACTCATATTACCTGCAAAGAGATTTGAAAATGTGTTTCCTAATGAGAATACCAACACATTGTACCTTCATTTTAGAGACTGAGAAAAACAAAAAGATTTAATACATTTACTGTTGCCATACAAGACTAGAGAAAACCCATGGTGTTTTTTCACTGTCCGGGTACCGATCAGTCTTTCATATAACTTTCCATTCTTTCTGTATTTCCATAAGAAGTGCTTAGTTTTACATATTTCTTTCATTTCGAGGCTGCTTAAATTATAGGATATTTTTCCAAGAGTTGTTATCATTTTATCAGGAACTCTGGTACAAAAGTCACGGCTAAACTCTGCTACTGCACGACGAGATTTACTTACATACTGTTTTGCATAACACTTACAGCATGAGCTTTTACAGCTGGACAGACCTAGCAGCAGGAGGGAAACTTACCACAGCGAATCCAAGCTTCTTTTTTTTTTTAAAATCACATAATACTTTAATCACCCGTTGTTGCGCTGTCACAAGAGTCTCTTACATAAATAAAATGATATAAAAAAGTTATCGCTAACCATTGTTATGTCTATGAGCCAGTTCCCAGCGATGTCAAAGCTAACAGACAATGGTCGGGCTATTTCGTGTTAGTGCCTCAGAAAGACCACAACAAAAGTAGATTCAGAGAAAACGGGAGAGCGCTGGCGAGCCTCACGATCCCAGCATCTGGGTTATTCTACTGTTATTGGGCCGACGTGGATTCATTAGCGGCACATCGCTCTGATACAGAGGCGCCGCTGTTTGTTTGGATGTTTTGCGTCATCACACTGTGCTGATTAGATCAGCGAGGAGCTGCTCTCACTCCGCCAGCAGCTACCAGGCCTGAAATGGGTCCAAAAAGCCCCCGTTCAAAAACAAAGAGGCCGGCGGTGCAACAAGCAGCTCACACTCCATTTGCCGCTCTTCTCTCCCCCCTCAGCACTGACACAACACAGACACTCCGGACTGACGCCAGGTTGAGGCTAGCTAACAGTAGCCGGTTTAGCTGTCGCTGAGATTACTTATTCTTACTGCTGCACGTTGCCCTGGCAACCTTGCAGTCCAGGCTCCAGTGCATGCGATGCAACGGGGAGGCGGGGGGGGCGGGGGAGATGCATGCACGGGCCTTCCCGGGCTCCGACTGCACCGCGGCGCGAAGCTGCGAGACAACCGCAGCCTGGCCACTTGCTAGCACTAGCCACAAGTAGCAACACAACATATAGCTAGCAACAACAACAGACCAAGTCCTAGCATGTGGACACTAAAGCGCATCGTTGGTTTTTAATCGCATTGACAACACCCTACAATGTGCACGTGTGCAGCTGCGTGTGTGCGAACGAACTTGAATGTTGCCGGCTGTGCAGCTAATCGGCTAACAGCTACAACTCGGCTAGCCTAGCTTGCTAGCGGCGGGCACTCATGGCCCGGCTCTTCTCTAGCGGAGGCAGCACAGTGACCAATGTAACAACGACTGGTCCAAACAAACACATTCAGCTGCGCCCGTACCTGCTTCCCGCCGTCGTCATTTCTCGACCGCCGGAGACGCGTGTTGTTTTGGTTGTCCCGTCAAACAGTCCGGTGGAATCTCACAGGTTTGCGATAGTGCGGAGGCGAGAAGAGCCGCAAAAAAAACGAAACAACTCCGGTCAGGGCAGACAAAGCGAGGGGACCATCTTGCCGGATGACTGTGGACGCAGTAAAATGGCGCATCTAGCCTAAATCCTGTGCGTGTTCCCATTGGCTGAGCGCTGCAGACGGGGCTGCCACTCCGACTGGTCCGGCCCCTCCGGAGACCTGCGATTCGTCGGTGCACCGAGGGACTCATGTTCCCTGGGAAGGATCAGGCTGCTGGCTCCATTTCCATTTCATTCATTTGTTGATGTGCTGAACGGCGCGCTGTTTTGTTTCCCTGATCGCAGCTGTAATAACACACACACGCACGCACACACGCACACACACACACACACACACACACACACACACACACACACACACACACACACACACACTGTCTGTATAGACGTTGCAGCTGCAGCGTCACTCAACTCCCTCCACATGCTGATCATCATATCCACACACAGTAGGCAGATAGATTGATAACAACATGTAAGCAATTGTGGTGGAGGAATGTAAAAATACTGGAGTAAGAGCTAAGTTCTGCATTTAGAATCCCTCTGATTGAAAAGTACACCACTATTATAAACCAAATGGGCATTATGACGATGAAAAGTCACAATCCCAAAAAATGGCCTTTGCTCGGCCACATTGGCCAAAATATCGCTGCATAAAGATTTCAAAATCAGTCGATATCGTTATCTTCTTTAAGTTTAAAGACTAATTTTTGCTCATGAGTAAATATTAAGGTTTTAAATGATTCTATATGGACAGAGGATGACAAGCACTTTGTAAATCTGAAGTAGATCAATTATGTGTTTTACCTCAGTGCACAAATAATAATAAATATATTGCTATAAAGGCTTATTGTTCTTACGTATATTTCTATAAAATATACTTATTTGTTGATTGCCCAGCCTTATACAACACTATTATTTTGTTATTCGTGTGTAAACGTCTGTTGTAGTTGGGACTGCTTTTAATTTCTTTAATTCCTTAACATCCTAAGGGTCAAATTATACCCATGAAAAGGTTGTGAGATGACAAAATTATTGAGTTGTGTTGAACTGACTCTTAGATTTCCAGTAAATCATGGGATCTTTTAGGGTTTTTGTTGGAATCTGAATTATTTGAACAATTTGTTGTATTAGTGTCACAATTGCCACATAGTATAACATGACATTTATTGAATATAAAATGGAAATGCAATTTACCTTTCCTAAGTTGGGCTACCCCCTTTATCATATTTCTTTATCATTACTATCTTGAGATCCAGCTTTTCCTTGTACAAATTGAATACTTGTATATTATTTTTCTCAGTCATCATACAAAGTAAGAGCTGTGTCCTAAATCGTTCAGTATATTTTAAATTGATTCTGACTAACCTTGTTATACATCCAAAACAACTCTTGCTGATAATATTTTTCACGTGATTGATCTGATCATCACAGCCAATGATGATAGTGTCACACCAAGGATGAACCACACCAGAATTTGTCAATGCAAAAACATGTATTATATGTAAATAATATTCAAACAAACAAAGAACAGTCTTAGAAAAAACACAAAAACATATGGAAAAGTGTGCCACTAAACAACAAATGCCTGTTCAACTATCAAAAAATATAATACAAAATATACTGTCACACAATATATCTATATTTGATCACAGTTGACTCAGTACATCATGAGTAACATCAGAAAGATACTTGGTAAAGCAGGTCTGCAATACATAGGCCTATAGCATAAACATAGATTATCTTTTCATGTTAGTCAGATTAAAACAGTAACATTATAATCAAAAATGATCAGATGTTATGTTAAAACCCAAATTACTTACTTATTTACTTTCATGCTCAACAAGACATCTGCACTGTATTGAGGAGACATGCATCTCCTTTTCTTGGTTTAAGTATTATTCAAGTTTTTCATGTTTGGTTGAAACCTGTGAAAAAGAGAGTGATCATTGAAGTTAAGTATGTAAATATGAAAGCAGACTATTCTGAAAATGTCTTAATTCAGACTCAGACAGTTATCTAAGCAGTTCAAATGGTGCATCACTCATTTATAAGGGGTCACAAGCGGAAAATGTGGGGACTCACTGGTTTATTCAATGGATTTGATGAGTTTGTCATGGTATTTTGTACAAAATTGTACCCTGAAGTTTCACATTACAACTGCAATAACTGTGCACAGGTCAGAGAACTTGATTCCTGTACTGAAAGTGTCTCCCACTCTCATGGCCTCCATTGTGCCTCGTTAAACAAATTGCTGTGCTGTGAATATTGTGAATTCTAAAACTTGCAGATGACTACCTGAAGATGGGGCTCTTCCTCAAGGTTTGTCAGCTGGTGGTGCAACAGTAAAAACTATCCTGCTGCTGAAATAATAAATGTAAAATACGATGTGAATGTGCTTGTGTGCAATGATATTAACTGTATCAATTCAGAAGGGAGTCTCTCTCTTGGTTTTTAGTGACACCGTTCAGACTTCAGACAGTCAAACAAAAATGCTGCATTTTCATTTACTTCTCAGTTGGTCTGCCTTTTCAATAACAGATATGATTACTAGCAGTAGTAATTAATTAAATTATCTTTAGTGATATTTCTATTATTTTCAGATATATCTTTTATGGTTTCATCGTCTGTTAAAATTTTGATCCAGGAATTTTTTTTAACTTTCTTTGAAATTGCGAGACAGGGTGTTTTTTGGAGAATAATTCATGGCTCGATGAAAAAAATGGTAAAAATGTTAATGACATGTTAAGGGGACTAACCATTGAGTGTGTGTAATTCAGTGCAGATACAAATAAAAATCTGGATCTATTGAATTGAAAGGTTCAGGGTGTAGAATTTAGTGTTATTTAATGGTGAAGTTGCATGTTGCAGCCTAATACCCCTCACCTCACCCTCCCCTTCCAAACATGGAAGAGAACCTGTGGTAGCCTTCAATTTTAATAAAAACTCAAAAGGTGTTTAGTTTGTCCAGTTTGGACGACTGTATTAAAAACATGGCGGCCTCCATACAGAGTAGAGAGGACCCGCTCCCGATGTAAATATAAAGTATTTAAATATAAAGGGCCCATTCCACAGTAAAGAAAACCAATTCGATCCGGGACCTTTTAAAATCAGCCAGGACTTTCTTTAACATTGCAAGATAGAGCGTCTTCTACTTATTTTCACCATTTTCAAAGGAAATAATTCATGTGAAAGAGACCGTTGCTGAGTGCCATTCTAGTTGTGGTTTGCTGTTGGTCTTATCATTTAGAGTAAAACTAAAAATCAAGATTTTGTTTTCCCTGTCACATTTTCCTCCTCCTAATGTGTGGGATAAAGTTATAAAACTTGACTCAAAATAATTTCCCACTTGCCCACACACCGTGATCATTTTGCCATGACACTGTAGGTGTTACTAATGATATTGGTTAGCCTAACAATGGCTGCAGTTCACTTCGCTTTAATGGAACGATGTTGGATCATCATTCATTTCATCAGTTCCTCGTGTGTTATTCTGAAAACTCATAATGTCTGCTGTGGAAAGGCGCCATTAAATTATATTCATCTGTGAGCATGCGGCCATGATGAAACAGTTAGTTTACTTTGTATTTTGTCATTTGATATGCTGTCATGTTCGGCGATTAGTTTCTTGCACATCTTTCCACATCAGAACAAACTTCATCATATGTTAACCCCCAGCGATGACCTGCCTGGCATTACCTGGAAACTGCTTGGTAAGAGATAACTAGAGGCCTATATATGCACCCAGTGGAACATTTGATAGTAACACAGATACATATCATCCTAATCCTTATTTGGTGTCCTCCACCTCTGACGTGTGACATAGATCATAGATGGTGACAATATAAGTAGCATCAGTAGTAAGAGTTTGAACGTTACTCAGCTTTACTGCTCAACCTGTCAGTGCAAGCCCACGGCCAATTTCAAAGACATGAAGAACTTCAGTATTCAAAGTTTCACACTCATGATGATGATGATGATGATGATGACTATCTCCTCAGCAACTGCGAAGGAGCCCACTCTACAAATGAGGCTGCAAGAAATCTACCATGAAGTGTCTAACCTGACGAGGAACAATGTGAGTAAACTATGAAAGTCACATCTGGTTGTTTGTTCAATTGGGTACTAACATTTTTTATATTTTGTCATTTAAGTCATCAAAGCTGGCAAACAAACAAGTGAAGTTTGCAAGAGGACATGAGTCAAATTGTGTGGTATGTTGGAAACCCTTTTGTTTATAAGTATTGAGATTATTGTAAAAAGCATCTGTCTTAGTAGATGCAAGATGCTGTTACTAACTGTGCGCTTCTCTACACAGATGGAGTATTTCTGTTGGGTCGAGAAATCTCTGAAGTCCGAGAATTTATCCCAGATGGAAAAACTCACCCGTTTAGTGAAGCAGTACAACATACAGAGCAAGGTAGGAGAAAGAGGAGCTTTTATGTGATCGAACCACCTTTTTATAAATTTCCAGAACTAAATTCATGTCAAAAATGTCAAATGCTCTCCATCATTTTAGTTCCTAAAAAGCTGTTTCTTTTCAGGTTGTCAATTGTACCGAGGTCAAGACCCATCATATACATCTATCCAAATTGTTGGACGGCATCAAGACATGCTCCCTTATGAACTCGAAGTGAAGACATGAAGGATTTGCATTGACCATATTTTATTAAGTGACACATATAATATGCATAAGTTATTTCTTATTTATTATAAAATGTAATTTATTTTTCTTGTGTTTTTATATCAATAAATTATTACATAGCAGCAGTTTGTTGTTGAGGTTTCGAGTTTTTTCCACCACTTATTTATTCTTTATTTAACCAGGAAGATGCCACAGAGATGCAATATCTCTAAAGATGCAAAGTATCGGAGGTTTCAAATCAATACAAACACGCACACATTCACTAAAACACAGAAAACAGATTTAAAACAAAGAACAGACATAGAAACATAAAGGAATCAGTTACTATGATGAATTACAGAAAATAAATATGAAAAAAACATTACTCTATGAAAATTGATATTAAAAGATTTTAACTGAAAGTGTAACGATTCTAAGTTTAAGATGTCTCATAGCTCAAGCATGTGGTTATTTACCCAGCTCAGTTCATGTAGTTGGGACCTTGAAGAGAATGTTTTCTGACGATCCTGTGTTGCAGCTATTTGGACAATAGAACTGTGCAGGTAACTTGCAAAATAAAGCTTTTGTTAAGTATTTAGTAATTGACAGTGTTTAAGGTTTTAGTGATATATCGTTAAACTATTCAGCTGTCTTCCACTGAAGAAGACAGAATCTCCAGAAAGGTTGAAAAGAGAAGAAACTCAGACTTAAAACTTCCACACAGAGGAGGAGATATTAACTCAGTTCACCTAAAACATGAACTCCTCAGCCCTAACCCTAACCCTGGACAATATTAGTGTTACATCACATTACATAATTAGTAGGAGGTGCTTTCCATAGTTAATATTTATTTATGTAAAACAAATTGTGAGTAAGAAAGGATTTTTATATGATGTATCATATGTAAACTAGTTGGATTAACTCTGTATCCTATTTTCTATATATTTATTACATTATATTGGCTCTGACAAGTATTTTAATTGCTGATAATTGTATTTGATTAAACATGTATACAGTCCCGTAACCAGGATTTAAGCAATACTGAGGACCAATTTCCGGGGGCCGAAGGGCAGCATCCCCAGTATTTTGGGGGGGATTTCCCCGATCTAAATATGCATATTTTAAGATGTGTCGAGAGCAACTATATGCTTGCGTAGGTCAGTCACTTGTGAAGACCATCATCATTTACCTCCAAACCCCTACATTGAACGGAGCATACAACAACCAGCGGAGAAAGCAGAATTGCGTTGACCAAAGATTGTATATTTACGAGAAGATGATCCTCTCCACCGCCCACATACACACACAAGCAATGATGGTGATGATCAGACAATGGAGCACATCCTATTTTGGAGCTGTACAAGTTATTTTTAGGAAGTTAAATCACCTTTTTTTAAAAATGTTATAATACAGAGGTCCGGACCTCTGTGTCCTCAATAGTAGCTACGGCTATGCATGTTTATACTGTATACATGGCCGTAGATACCATTGAGGACACAGAGATCCAGACTTATTAGTATTATTCTTTAAAAAAAATAAAGGTGATTTAACTGAATGTGTGGACATTTCTCAGTCTGCCTTTGCTACAGTGAAGATAGCAGACTGTGCTCTCTTGCCTTCTCTGCCACAAAACAATGTGTTATGTAGGTTGAGCGACGCAACTCGAATTGTACATTTATTTACAAGTCAAAGAACTGAGAGACAGCGTTAAACAGCAGCACATATAACGTGCCTCACAGAGCCTCTATTTTTATTTGCCCAAAATATAGATTCAAGCATTTCAGTGACCTATTCTATTTCTGAAAGATGGAATATCTCTTCACTCTGTCACATTTAAACCTGGACAGCATTCGACTTTAGCTTAAGCACCAATGACTTTTGCTTGATTCCATAATTTATTGTTTATGAATAAAAGTGTAATTGTTAATGAGCAATCAGTCGAATTAAACAGTTTCGGGGCTATAAAGACAATGCTAATACATTTAAGATTTTCTACTTGAATATGAATGAGACATTTAATTATTTTAAATCTAATTGCTGTACATAGGTATTATGATATTGTGACATTCAAAGATTTTAAGGAGCCTGAAACAATCAGGAAAAAGAAAGATTCAACAAGAGTGTGAGATCCAACATGTAAAATAATTTAATCAATAAAATATCAAGGGGTTTGGTGGGTGTAAACATCTGGCATACCTTATGGTACAAAATAAAAGTCAGTTAGCCTCCAGTACAGAACATAACATTAAAGTAGTATACTAAGGCATACAGTATTCATGGGTTAACTCAATAAAACACAGAGCGTGGTGACATTAGAAAATTTAAATTGTGACTAGCTTTGATTAGGAAATGGCACGAGAGCAGGCAGCCAAGCACTCCCTTATGCTTCTTAAAGTATAAAGCACATCTTTCACTGAACTATGTGAAATTATACTCTGCTCTTGTTGATCCCACACATTAGTGTTCACTATGTTTCTCTCCATGTTAATGGACTAAAGCTACAGCCTGTGCTCAGAGAAGAATCATTTGCTTTAGTTTAAGCGCAAATGCAACCCTCTATGAATTCAGTTATAGGCCATGTGTTATCAATCAGTTTGTCACAAAACAGGAAATCAGTATAACAGTTAAGACTTAATCTGTTGTGTTCATCACACAACACTTCTGAGTACACATTTTCAAGGTTATGAATGCAGTAGCTATGTGCACGATATATATTTCCAGCATTCTGAGAAATCTGTAGCTGCTTTCAGATTGTTGGTCACTTTTAAACAACATTGAACTATTGAGTGAAATATGTTTACAGAGGATTTCCCCCTTGAAGGTAGTGGTGCTTAGATAAATGAGCTTAATTTCAAACAGGTAACTGAAATGTGTTCCACAGCGACACTAAAATGTTGGGTATCCTCAAAGAAGTCTTACATTATAATATAAATAACTAGTCCTTAACTCTATAGTTATTGCACCTCCAACAACAAATCCAACGACTAACAACAACAACTTAAATCTTCACAGCTATGCAGTGCATTCAGATAATCTTTTAAATTATGTTCAACAGTAACTTCTTTAGACTAATGACATCTTGATAGAGTAAAACGAAAGTTGCAGAGATGTGTGACCTTCCTCTACATCTTTACTGCAGAAGGGATTCGAGAAGAGCGTCTGGCTTTGCAGATCTTTTCCTGTGGGGAGATGAGAGCAAGATAAGAGTAATCAAAAACCTCAGAAAGTTTTCAGCCCTGTCATTTCTCAGAATGAGAGAATATTAAGATAACAGCAGATTGCATCATGCTTACGCTTGATATCCATATGCTATACAGAGAAATTGTGGGGTCGGGTCAGGCCAAACAGCCACAACTAGCAACTCTTCTGTTTACTCATAGGACTATTTATGTAATCTAACGGAAGTACTCATGAAAAACTGTTGAAACACATTAAAATGGCAAATGGCCTAGAACTTACAATTGGCAAAGACTGATCTTTGAGTTACCCCAGAATACTTTTCAGAAATGGCCATTTACAAACAATAACTCTAAGTGTCGTCATGTTGCAAAATCAAAAAAAAAGACCTGATATGAAAAAGGTGATTGTTTAAACTACTTCAGGAGGTGGATTGAGACGCACTAAAGCCAGAGTTTGGAAAGGTGCAGTCTCTCAATGACTCCTCCAACTGCACCTACGCTTGTGGTAAGCAAGTTGACGTAGACAGAACAAAGACTGTATGTTAAGGTGGGCAAAATGACTGCCTCCATGTGAATGGATGGGACAAAAACGGTGCAATGTGACAAAACTAGTACATGCCACATTTTTTTTAAAGGTTGATTTCAGGAAGTGCTTATTACACAGATGTATGTTCAAGCGCAAATTTTTTCTGTATATTTGGTTTTAGTAAGCTATTTGAAACGTCATGATTGACAGCTGAGACTGACCAGCGATCTGTTCAAATTATGTTTCTGGCGCAAGATGGCAGCGTTCTTATCCTGGATATTTTGGCATAATGTTTGGATAGTGGGAGGAAGTGGAGATGCGACATCCATCTTTATAAACACTCTATGGTGCAATCACTGTACCCTGAGAAACTACATGGTGTCACTTTGTACAAAGTAAATTACTTTCGTCCAGTCTTGGGTCGACCACTCTTGCTACTTTTGGAGGTTCTGGGCCTCTCTAGTTTCATCAGTGACTGCCGCATGCTCTCCTCTGTGTAGGCCAAATACACATGGGACAGATCCACCTCAAACGGCTGCAGAAGAAACAGACAGGAGAAGAGAGAAGTGAACAATGCACTGCACAGAGAGAAAAATATATCAGCCATTACACAAAATGTATCCTCTTGTACTCACATCTTTTTCTTTTTTGTCTGGAGCAGGAGTCTGTTTTCTCATATTGTTGCCAGTGAATGCCACACATTTCTGAACGACATCACAAAAACACAAAATAAGACAAGTCATCCTTAACTCAGGGCCAACATATATAAATCAAAGCTCGCAGTGTGCACACGAGTTATGCAAAGGGAGCTCACCAGCTGCCACTCTCCAATGTCTTCATTCCAGTGCACATAATTCTCTATCATCTCCTACGCAGAAAAACATGAGAAAATATAAAAACAGGACATTACCACTGATGCAAAGCACCACCAGCTGCAGAGCTGCAATAGCAGCACCTGCAGGAAAAAAGGTGCTTCTGCAATGTGGACACCTGTGCCCGGGCCACACTGGCTGCATGTGCATGTGATACAGTTAAAGTGGTTCACTCTCTCACACACACACACACACACACACACACACACACACACACACACACACACACACACACACACACACACACACACACACACACACACACACACACACACACACACACACACACACACACACACACACACACACACACACACACACACACACACACACCTGGTATTCCTGGGGAATAAAGTTGTCTATAATGAGCATCTCGAGCCGGAGTTCTCTGCTGAGCTGGCGGATGTTCTCCAGGAGGCCTTCGATCTCTCTGTGATTTTCTTGTTGTAGATCTGCCATCTAACAGACAAAATGATATGGACTGAGTTTAGAAAATTATCACTTTAAAGACAGAAAAACAAATTATCTTATTGAATTTTGACTGGGAAATAATCTGTCAAATTCTTGATGAAAATGATCCTACGGAGCATATGATTGTCACTAGATATCACACCACCCAGCCCTGACAGGTGCTTTTCTGTTATACTTACTTCGGATTTAGCAGCCATCAGCATGGTCCATACTTTCTTCAGTTTCTTGGTCTTTCCTTGAGCCTCCTCCTGTAGACTTGTGTATTTCTCTTCTATGTCCAGACGTTCTTGCTGTTTTAAGAGGGAAAGGGAGCAATGATTAGTCAGAAGGAAGCTCCAGCAAGCAAGCTATGGTCTGTGGTCATGGCTACAAGGAACCTATATAGATACATATAAAAATATATAGGAAATATTTTTCATATCCTGACATCAGGCTTATTTCAAACTGAAGGGACATGCCTCTTTGGCTTTTCTCTAAACATTAACTTTACATGTAGATGAAGAAAGTGAGAAAGTACCACAAAGCAAAATGATGCTGTAAATCAAACTATTTTGGTTTCTGATGTCATATCCAGGTAGCTCTGAAATATTGCAGGGTTGTAGACCAACGATGTGACGTGTGTGGGTGAAGATGGCACATTTTTCACATTTTAACTGCGGAAGTGAATTTTGTTAGGGCCCATACAAACACTAATTCAAGCTACTGAGAGTTTTCAATATGATGTAAATAATGCACAGATTTATGTTGTGTCAAGCCAAACACAAACACGAATGATCAATATAAACATTAATTAGTGAGGCACCAGAACAGAAAGCTATGCCTTCGGATTGACTTTCAGATCGCAAAAATCTGGAAAATTAAGTATCAAAATCAAATTCGGCCCCAGGCCTGTTTTTTACATTTTATATTTTTGATCTGAACATGAAATCAGTCCGACAAATAAAGCTATATTTGTTTAAATTTTTTGATTTTCAAATGAATATGAAATGAAGTAATGATACACAGATTTATTGCATGTTTTTGCATACATACAATTGTGTTTTTGACACTCCTGGTCTGAGTAGGTTTCAAACATCTTGCAGACACGATCTGTGCTGACCATGGGTTTGCCCTGACTGTTTTTAAATGAAATAAAACCATATTTCACTTTGCATGTGCTTCGTTGGCAAACAGTGGACGTTCGGCAAGAGCAATTGTATTAGCAGCTATGCCTCTCTGCTTGTTGTCATTATAAAAGCTAAAAACGTGCGTCATGCTCACTTAGCCTGCAGAGAGTAGAAGAAGAGGGCTACACACACAGGCTGCAACGCTTTCGCGAAACGACTCATAGGGTTAGGGTTGGGGTTACAGCAGTTTGACGGCACCATTTGTCAATGCCTTCTTAACAGCAGGGTATTGTGATAATATTCCAGTAGCCTACAACAATACCAACTGTTATCTGTCCTTACTTCTTTCTCTTCCAGCTCCCTCCGCAGCTGCTCCGCCCTCCTGCGACGTTCTTCAAGTTCATTGTTGGACTCCTGCAAGAGCTTTTCTTGCTCTTCGGCCTTGGCCAAGAGGTCCACCCCACCCACAATCACCTTCTTCTCTAAAGCTGACAGTTTCTCCAGCAGAAGGTGATGCTCCTGCCTAAGGGTTCGAGTTATATCAGGTATGAAAGGTACTGTATCCTTGATAAATAAAGTACTTGAAATAATCATTCATTTATTGCAAGGTCTGCTAACAGTGAAAGAAAATATTCAAGGTTTTCAAACAAATATCTTGAATGGACTCACTGGGCTTTAAGCAGGTCCTTCTCCCTCTTCTCCAGCTCTGCTCTTGCCTTGTTTCTCTCCTCCTCCTCCATGTCCAGCTTGGCCTCAAGAGCTTTTCGTTCCTCATCGATCTTTGCCTGCATCTCCACCATCTTGTCCGGAGAAACCTTCTTCCTGCCTTCAGAGAGACACAGGGGAACCACAGTGTCCTTTACTCACAGGTTGTTTTCGCTGTATCTTCTCATGCCAAGCACTTTTCCGCATATAAGTTAGACTGGTTTAAAAGCATGTTGATTAGTTTTAAACTGTGGTGTTAGTATCATTTAATTTTTACAGTTTAGTTCAGTAAGTCGCACAGCAGAAGTCGAATTTTGAGTTTCTTAAGGGAACCCTGGTTCTAACAGGGAGTCAGTGAGAGCCACCTACATATATTTATGATTTGCTTGTTAGTTTAAAGGTCCAGTGTGTAAGATTTAGGTGAAGGGGATCTATTGGCAGAAATTTTATATAATATAATCCTAGTGATGTTTTCACTAGTGTGTTTCATCTAAATTGTACGAATTGTTGTTTTCTTTACCCTAGAATGGGCCCTTTATATTTAAATACTTTCTGTTCACATCGGGAGCGGGTCCTCTCTACAGAGGCTGCCTTTTTTTTTTTTACAGTCGTCCAGACTGGACACACTAAACACTTTTTGAGTTTTTATAACAACTGAAGGCTACCACAGGTTCTCTTTCATGTTTGGAAGGGGAAGGTGAGGTGAGGGGTATTCAGCTGCAACATGAAAACTCACCTCTAGATATCACTAAATTCTACACATTGAACCTCTAAGCAAAATTTCATATTGAAGGGAACTTACAAGAATCTGTAAAACAACATGATGGTTATGAAGATGTATAGCATGAGTCCCATGGCAGTGACAGTCTTATTGCGACAGACAGAAAGATGCCAACAACAGTCTGTGGTCGGCTCGGTCAGAATTAGTGAAATAGCTATGCATGGCGCATTAGTTTATGAGAGCAGAGACAGTAGGACCATGTAGGTTCTCAAACCAACCTCTTTCTTCTTGATTTAAGAAGTATATAGCAAGTCAGACAGGCGGCATTTGCACCAGAAGGAGAGAGAGAGACACACAAAGAGCAACACATTACAGAGTAATCTTGAAAGTTGTATGGCTCTATAGAGTGGAACACTGCATGTGAAAAAGGAAAGAGACAAAGTGAGATCAAACTCAAAAATCCCAAATATTATGAAATGCCTTAGGAGAAGTGACAGTGAACAGAGATGAGAAAATCTTATAAAACCCCTTTACATTAAACATGAAGCATTGTGTTGGGGAACTGCATCTTCAAGGTACATGGGCTGCAGACAATATAGTGTGGAAGAGGTGTAAACTGAAACTGATGATATAAAGTTAAAAGATTTTTGTGCAGAAATAGCTTATTGTGCCAAAAACTGTCCGGTGTGAACTCAGGGATCCGTCCCGAAACATCTGTGTGCAACTTTTTTTTGTAAATCCAATAAAAAATGAATAAATACATTTTTGGGACATGAAAACAAAGGAGGGATCTGGGCTGTTGCCTCACATACGGAAAGTTTAAAGCCCCTTTCACACATGCAATGTGATCCATAAATTGTCAAAATACATTCATATGTCTACTCTACTCAGGATTTAGGAGAGCTCAAGTGTCAATAGTATAGTTGACACAATATAGATTATATTTCTCTCTTCGTAAGATAATGAACAACCTTCCAAAGATAGAAAATATATATAAAAAATATAACAAGTAATAATATAACAACATAATAAATACAATGAGTAATTTGTTTCAATTTTTTTTGTTATCCTTGTTTGGATCTGGATGGTAACACATTCAAAGAGAGTATGAGCGGCAATTATTGGGTACATGTAATAAAAGTTATACAAATTTAATAATATGTAATATATAAAAAAAAGAAAAGAATAAATTATTTAAAACAAGACACTGAAAAATAATAGATATAAGAAAAGAAATCCTTTAAAAAACACTCAGAATATTCAGGATGAACACCAAAAACATGCTACTTCCTCCAAGGAACCTTTCAACTGATACAAAGTAATATGAGGCCTCTAGATAAGTTCAATCCACATTTTTCATGCAGTCCTGCTGTACTATAATATACATCTTGTGCACCCTACTCACAAGGGTAAGGAAGTCATTAAGCCCACTTACGGAAATACTACAAAGAAGAAACCCAGAAAAACTGGGAATCCCCCTAAAAAAAACACCTACATACCCTACAGAGAAAAAACTGCATTCATCAGTACACATTCATCAACACATCCGTCAAGTAGCTCTCAATTATCAACTTTCACTCACGCCAACTATTTACAGAATATAAACAGATAAGAAACTGTTTCACACCAAATGCTACAAACACGCAAACAAATTGATGACAAATAAAGAGAGAGACCAGTATGAACCATCCTGGAACATGGTCTCACAGGAACAAAGGCGTCATCATTGCAACATACTGTCATCCGTTTTTAACTGTTCTCAAACATAGCAAGGTGTAAAGGGTATGGAAACTCCTAAATGAGAAAGGTGTGAAGATTATGAATGATAACCCTGAGTTTATAGAATAACCACTGATCTGAAACTAACTTCAGCTTGATGATTATCTGACAACCTTACATCTGACTCATATAACTTATCATTCTAATAAGGGATTGAACTACATGTAGACATCTATGTCTACCGATGTATATCCAATACTAATTAACACAACATTTTGAAGATTGCATCATTCGATTTTTAGTCATTTGCTGTCATACTGCACATAGACTGTATACTAAGTTGAACAACATGTTTCTACTTAGTACATCAAAAAATGACAGAAACCATCTTTAAGAAAATTGTATTTTAATTTGTGCTTTTGACTTTTTAGTTAGGCCCATGACTCTTCCACTTACACGGAGGAGGAGGAGGTAAGGTTTACGACCTATACTGCAGCCAGCCACCAGGTGGCGATAAAGATGATTTGGCTTCACTTATGGGGAGCTGTCATCTCGTCCATCTTTATATACAGTCTATGCGCCACACATTTATATTCATGTGCATTTATCACATATTCTTACCTCGTCTTCTCCTGCATCCCACTCCTGCCTCCCCTCCTTCATCATCACCTTCATCCATCTCATCTGATCCACTCCCCTCAGAACCAGAGATCTCTTCACCTACAATCACACAACAACAACAATTTAAGTGGCAGTCTCAAAAGTGCTATTGAAATCACATATATTTTTCCATTCTTGTAGTCTAAAATAAAATAGTTGTTAACAGAAATATCAGTCATCAATCATCAATGTGCCAGTTGAGAGCGAGAGGAAATAAACAAATCAGAACTGCAGCTACAACCCATTGATGGACAGTGTGTGGTTTTATAGAGGCTTGAAAGAGTGAGAACCACATCAGCATCTAAACAAACCAAAGTTACATTTGCAGGTGTGTTAACACACTGTCTGAGGCAGCTAACCAGCTGCATCTAAATACAACAACTTAAATACCATATTTTAACAGCTGTATGGTACTAACCCTGTATGAAGGTGATGGCTGCTGTCATTGTTGTACATTCTGCCTTATGTTATCTACTTCTACAGTCATAACTGAGAAAGAACACAACTAAATAAATCTAGGAATACACAACTATTATTTCCTTTAAATAGCTGTTCCAGCATGAAATATTGCCAAATTGGTGGCATTTTAGCTAGCTCTGGCTAACACCACACTAGTGGAAATCACTTCTTCTTCACCTTGGGTGAAACAAATAACATGTACAAGACATGGTATCAGATTGGTATATAGCGTATGGTATTTGCGTACTAGCTGAGGTTGATTTTCAATATTGATATTGGTATTAGACCATCTCTAGGTGAAATCATCAAACCAAAATTATCTAAAATGAAATTTCTTCTTATGGTATCTATTTTTCCCTCAAAGAGGAACACCTGAGTATTTTAAAAAGCATACATTCTACAGCAAAAAAAAATCCAAACAGCATTATTACCTTCCTCTAGTTTCTTCTTCAGCTCCTCAATCTCCTTCTGAAACTGGCGTAGCAGGGCATCCTTGGGATCTTCATTGATCCTGGCTTTGTTCTTGATGTTTTTAGCCCTATTGGCATAGCGCAGGGAACTGATGGTCTCATCGTAGTTATAGTCTGCGGGGCCTATATTTGCACACTGGTGAGGAAATGTATGAGATTTAAATTGTGAGGCAAAAACTGTAATGTCAGCATCAAGTATGGCAAAATGCTTTGAATTGGCCAAAGCTTGTTTTGAAACTTTCATCGTACCATCATGGTCTTTGAGTTTCCTCCGAGTGAATCCTGCAGTAAACGGGTCAGTTTGGAGTTCCTGTAGGGAACGTGCGTGCTCTTGCCATCCACCAGGGCAGAGATGACGTTACCCAGTGTGGAGAGGGATAGATTGATCTTTGTTGCTTCCTTTAAACGCTGACCTGTGGCTCCAGTCTTGCCCTGTCTTTCTGAACCCTGTGGGATGGGGGTGGTTGATTAATTGGTTGTGGCTGGATGGATTGTGTGCAATAAAGCATATATAAAATCAGTGTGATCGCATTCTCTGGGACGAAGTTTAATTTTGCTGAGAAATTTCTGACTGCAGATACATACTGCAAGGTCAACCAGATGAAGTTTTCCCATGCGCACATGCTGGTTTCCATCAACGCCCTTCTCACTGCACTCAATGGTGATGGTGAAGATAGCATGAGAACGGGAGCTGTGTTCATTCATGTTTGTGGCACCGACAGACCCTGAACACAGTGAAATAACAGAGAAAAACGTCACAACATGACTCATATCAGTTAAGTGGAGTCCAAATGTCTCAAACTAATATGCCAAACATCCCATGTTATCTTTGAACTTTAAAATGTGAGTGGAAATTAAAATCTTTATGAAATCATTATCTTTGCACTTTGTGAAATTCCCTTTTATGGCGTTTCTGACTAACATCATGTGAAGTATTTTTTACACATGCTTAACAAGTTCTCAACAATATCTTAAATGAATATTAAATTTAAATTTATGAAAGTCAATCAGCTAAATACTCTCAATATTGTATATAATGCGAGATTGTGTAAACCTCTTTAATATCCATTTCTTACAAGTAAGCTGCTGCTTGTTGTGGTGATTGTACTACATATCACACAGGTAAATATCTCAGTGGAAAATAACATGTTAGATTTTATGGGTCTCTATTTCCATCTTCATGACGTCCGTCTTTCAACTTACGGTTCTTGTGTCCCATTGTCATGATCCTGTCCATGTCGTCAGCATTGTTTACAACATAACCAGATAGGTCTTTGATATACACGCCAACATCTGGCCTTTCTTTCACCTTTAAATAAAAAATAGACCTTTTATCAGGGAAAACTGTCATCAACCTCAAATAGTTCATTCACCTTAATATACTCAGCCACTTTTAACAATTTTTCACGTATTGAAAAATATCTTTTGTGGCCTTTATGAAAGATCCTCCTAGACAGATGTAGTATTAATCACTGAACTGTATGTTCTGGCTTAAAAGACATTTCCTTTTACCTCGAGCCTCTGCATCTGATCCTTGCCCAGCAAGTCCTTCACTTCCTCGTTGTAAATCTCCAGATATGAAACACGGACCAAAAACCTGTGAGAATAAAATGTGTACAAAACGTGAGGTAAATGGAGAAAGAAAAGGCTTTGTGAATAATTTTCTCACTTGTAACACTTGTGGACTTTGACAGAAGCTCTGTTAACATGGGGAATTTTGTTCTGATAATATTGATTGACTTCATTAAGAAACAAAAAGATCTCACATAATCAATCTAGTCAGAGTAATAGCTTCTATCTAAGAGAAATTAAATTGCTTTTCAAAGGGGTGACCTAAACTTTCTCGAGCACCACAGATGGAAATTTGTTCCTTAAATGCTTCTTCCAAATATTTGATATCTTTAGAAAATTAGGGAGCTCCGCCACTTGAGTTGCATTGTATATGACAAGCCACTCTGCCATTCCGTGTGATTTACAAGCACTTCCTGATCTGGGAGACTTTTTTTAAACAGCTGTTATTACTTGCGGGTGGCGATAAAGATAATGCTTACTTTAAGCTCAATATTTATGTTTACTCAATTTATGACAGTGCAAAACCAAGGCAGTGTGTCAGTAGTAATGTCATGCTTGTTGCTTTAGATGGAGTGTGCATGTTAGAAATATTAACTCTTCACAAAATCCTTCAATTAATTTGGCATTTATGTAAATGGGGTCATTGTAGTTGTCAACTGAACTTAGGGGAGTGGCTAACCATTTGTGTAGACCAAAAATTGTTTTTATTCCCTGACTGATTCCTCTCTTACCTGGTATCCCCCTCTGCCTTGGCAATGTGACCAAAAATATGGGCAAAGGAGTTTGGGATAATCCCTCTTAGCTCTGGCACTGCTCTCACTCCCTCCATGGTGAAGGTTTTTCCTGTGCCAGTTTGCCCATATGCAAAGATGGTGCCTGAAATGAGCAGCAGAGTGTAAGTTCACACCATCTGTGCTAGTGTGGAATATGAAAATTAAAGACTAAAAGGAAACAATAGCAGTTATTAGGGTTAACAATAAAAACACAGATGGCAAGCATCTGACAGAGATTAAATGTAGAGGAGGCCATGAATGCTGTTGAGACCTGGTATTAACATCCGTCTAGAGAGAGCCGATCACAAGCAGACAGCCTTAATTTGGTCAGTTCACACCTGGCATTAAAATTTGCCCCGGATGTGTCTCCTGTGACCACATGTGATCGGATCTCACTTCCTGTTCTATAGATAAGCAAACATGACTGCCATTTGTGTTCCAAGACCAAAATTATGTGGTTTTTACACAGTATTTGACCTTGTATGTGTCATCAACAAAGCAACGCATTGGTGACTGAGATTAGTAAAATATGATTCATTGTGATACTGTCGCGGTTCAGAGGACGTAAGTTGAGTTGGCATCTGCATTCACCCCGCCTTCCAATGTGGTCTGACTGATCAGATCTCAGGACACATTTTAGTGGGTTAGGACCTGTACTTAGCGCTGATCACTCGTGATCGGATCCCTTAGGACAGATGTTAATACCAGGTCTGAACGGGGTCTGTAACAGTGTCCAACAATCATTACTGTGAGGGTCCTGATTTTACAGCAATGGCTTATTGATTTATTTTTTTATTTTTTTAAATGTACCGTTGTAACCCTCTAATACTGAGTTGATGATGGGGCGGGCTGTGAGATTGTAGACATCCAGCTGTTTGCTGTCTGGTCCAAACACAGTGTCAAAGGTGAAGGTCTTGGGGGGCTCATGAGGATTCTCCAGCTTGTTGACAGTTATGGTCCCACGGTTCTCATCCACATTGACGACCTGTTTGTGGCCCATCATCTTCTCTTTCTGGTTGAAGGGACGACATCTCACCACCACCTTGACTTTATCACCGACCTCCTGCTGTCTCTCCAGCTTATTACTCTGTGAAAAGAAAAACTAAGTTATGACACAGGAGAGCAACTAATGTGTAGTGACAGTTAACTCACTAAACTACAATGTCAGCTAGCTAACATGGGTAGAAGGGAATAGCTGGAACACTACTATACGTACAAAGATACACAGCAGGGTTTGTGTTTCTATAGTTTTAGCATCATTGTGAGGATATTTTGGATGATGCTCCCAAATTCATAGGGTTGTTTGGGGGTTAAGAATTGGTTTTAAGGTTGGGCATTTAGTTGTTATGGTTAGGGCAAGGGGCTATGTTTGCCTTGCATTATTTCAAGGAGTGTCCTCTCAACTATAGAAAGATAGAAGCCAAGTGTGTGTGTGTGTGTCTGTTCAACGTTTAGCTCACGGTATTAGCTATGGAACGTTTTGGGTTTTTTTTCCATTTGCTGTGTTGCTAGGCAGGCGAACGCTTGCGTTGCTAACGTCGAAACGCTAATGTCAACTAGCACAGAAGCTAATTTGGAAAACATGCTCTGTGAAAACTGCACATTGTTAACGCGTCCTGACGCATGATTTGAGGTGAGAAAAACAACCCAGCGCAGTGAGCTGGGTGCCATTTCATTACATCCTGTAACGATGCTAACCGGTTAGCATCACACCAGAGAGGAGGGTGGGGTAGAGGAAGGGAGGAACCGCACTTCCAAACAAAACAAAAAAAAACAGGCAAACAGGCCTGGCGACTTACCGCCATGGTGAGACTGCACAGAGGAGATTAGAATAAGCGTTGTGTCCGTAAGGCTTCGGTCATTGGAAACTAGCTTATCCGAAGAATGTACATGCCAGCGTAGAGTCCGTTACATGTGAGGCTCACAGCCGTTAGCTTGTTGTTAGCGCTGAGCCTGTCTGCGCATGCGTACAAGGGAAGGGAGTCTGACACCGGTTGGCTCTGGTTCTGGTTATAATGACTGTACTGCATTATTATTATTATTATTGTGATTATTATTACTATTAGAAGTAGCAGTAGTAGTAGTAGCAGTGGTATTATTATTACTATTAGTAGTAGTGGTGGTATTATTGTTCTTAGTAGTAGTCATAATAATAATAATAACTTTATTTGAATAGCCCTTATCTGAACAAGGTTACAAGGTGCTTTACACAAAATAATCCATGGCAAAATGAAGAATGAATTATAATAAAAGGTATTTAGTTCAGTTCAATTTTAAGAGCCAAATCATAATATAATAAGGTCAAGACCTTAGATTTATATAGAGACCCAACAGTTCCCATAGGTCTAATAGTAGTGGTATTATTATTATTATTAGTAGTAGTAGTAGTAGGAGTGGTTTTATTTTGTATTAGTAGGAGAGGTAGTAGTGGTAGTATTATTATTTTTATTATTAGTAGTAGTATTTATTTTAAGACAAACCGTACTCTAGAACATAAATCATTTGTTCAATTGGTTGATTGACAAATAAAAATGATTGATTCGTGTAAGTCTTTATTTTTTCAGGCAAAAATTGCCCAAAGAATAACTGGTGCAGCTTCTCACTTGTGAATGAATGACTGTCTTTGATGGTAAACTTACCAGTTTTTGATTTTTGACTGCTTTTATCATATGTTTAACCATCCAACAACCATCATCGACAACATCCCAGTCCCCTCCTATACTGTCTTCCCCCACCCTGTACCGCTCCTGCTCTCACCTCTCGCCCTACCCCCCTCCTCTCAGCTTACCTCCCTCCCATCCCATCCAGCCGCACTAAATGCCTTGTCACCATAGGTTTTCAAGTTGGTACAGGGGACAGTGAGCAGACCTGTATCTCAGGACTGTAGGTTCCAGGATGGAGTATGAGGGTGGAGTTCGTCAGACCGGTACGGGGGACGGGATGGAGGGATTTATGGATAAGGAGGAGGATTTTTGTATGTGACATTGGAAGTTGTTATTTTAACCAAAGGATTACATTATACACATGACAGAAGACATCAAACTGCTACTGTTCTGGAAGTTTATTCTAACATAAGCATTACAGATATTTTACATCATAATATCTCTAAATATATTTAAATATAGTTTGTCTACTGTGTGGGTTTTAACAAAGGCACTCACCAATGTATGTAACATGGGTATCAAACAAGGAACAGTCATTAGATGGGTTTTTGTGCAAAGGTATGTGTCACAAACATGTACACACGCTGACGGACACAAAATATACCTCTGGAATATTCAACAATATACTCTCATATGTACTCAGGACAAAAACAAACAACTCATTCATGGGATTGTCATTTAGCAGCCTTAACCTTTTAACCTCAGCTCGCATCTCACAGTTCGTCAGGTCACTCAAGTTGTTTGGCAGCTTGAACATATGGAGTATAGAAATATTTACTACAACAGTTGTACTACACAGTCAGCTGAGCCTCTCCAAGGCTTGAAGAACACTGCTGTGGAATAGCCCCGTCTGCCCATTGCTCTCCTGAGTAACCAGAATCCGTCCGTCTGGTCGAGGTCTGTGGAGAAGGACGAGCTCTCCTTGGAGCAGACTGAATTCTGACTCTGTCTGGGCCAAATGCGTTATGGTTACTCTGTGTCTGAAGAAAAAAAAAATATATATTTTTCAGTTCATTAAATAAATAACAAAATTTCAAGTCTACTTCGTCTTTCTGATAATCAATCACTGCTTAATGTCACAGGCAAACACACCTGCTGGGGATAAACTGAGCTGATGCAGCTGACAGGGACTGTTGTGATGACATTGGTTTTTGTGGGTTAGAATTCAGGTCTGACATGGCCTTGTCAAGGCCCTTCCGGAGAACGGGAGCTTTTCCTTCCTTGAGAATGATCCCCGGTCCATCTCTTCCCAGGGTGAGCGATGGGGCCCAAACTTCTAATGGAGCGGGCCCCGACCGGGAGTTGGTGGGGACCTGATTGCCTGAGGACCAGGAGGAGGTTCGAGGCCTTGGAGCAGAGGAGTCTTCATCTGTGAGGAAGCGCACTGACTTTGCAGGCTAGAAACATAAATATTTACTGTCAGAATGTAAACATGTTTAACAGTGATCAAATAGAGAGTAAGAGTTCAAGACTGTATGCACAGAGATCAGCAGTATGACATTACCTTCTCTGTATTGTTCTTGTGCGAGTCAGGTCTGACTAAAATGGAGTGAGGCCCACCGGAGGGGTGTCTATCATACTGAGCTGTTGCCTCGTGTGAAGCGGTGAAGTCCCTGTCCTTCAGGACTCCAGCAGCAGAGGGCGCTGCTGGCTCAGTCATCCAGCCCATGGCTCTACCAGAGCTGGACAGGATGCTGCTGTTTTTCTTCCTCTGCATGGCAGGTGAGTAGCCAGACGCTTGAACTTGTGCAAAGTGCTGTGAGTTGGACAGGACATTCAAAGTGGACATATTGGAGAAGTGGTTTGATCCTGAAAAAAAAACAAAAAAAACATTAAAAAAGATATTCTCTAATAACCTAGTGACAGAATTAAGAAATCAAAAGACATGATGTTGTTTAACACTCACCTCTATGAGGGTTAAAGATACGCCTCACAGTGTCCCAACCTTGGGAGCGACCATAGAAGGACGGTTTTCCAGCGCCCGTGGATGACGTTGCATGCTGTGCTCCATTTGGCACAGATGGAACCTGTCCTGTTGAGTGTATTGCTCCATCAGTGTTCACCCTATCAAGAGCAAGGACCACAGCAGGATTCTTGGCAGCAGTCGGTTTCCTTCCAGCTACCGTGTTGTACTGTGAGGACGCAGTAGCTGCTTTGGTCTCCAGGAGTCTGGCTGACGTTCTGCAGGGAGAAAAATACAAATTGGAAAGTTTATTTGAACCAAGCACCAGCCTCTGTGATACAGTGATATATTTCATGGATAACTGTGTGCTGGTTGACATGTCATCTTGCCCACGTCAAATCACGGTCTGACTCTAAATGTCATTCAGCTCCCACCGTCTCTCACCTAAGCACAGGCGAGATGTAGTTGCTGGGCAAAATACCCACTTTGCCCGTCCTGAGTGATAACCCTCGCAGCCAGCCTTCTTTGAACTTTCCGTACACCCCCACCATCTCTCCTTTCCTCAGCTCCAGCTCCTCTGGCCGCCGTGGTTTGTAGGAGTACAGGACAGCACACCTGAGGGGGTCACACAGAAGAGTGTCTCTGTTAACTCTATAATGTATAATAAAACGTATTTTCATATTTAGCTGCCTTTTTCTGCATTATTTGAATGTTTATGTTCCTTTTTCCATGACCCCACATTATCATACAATTAATATGCAGTTTAAAACAGTGACTCACACACTGATGGAAAGCTGCTGCGTGGAGGAGTTTTTACTGTCAGCAGAGGCCGAGGACATCTGGGGGTTTAGCAGAGCCATAGAGATGGTGGGTGGAGTCTCACTGGTCATCTTCTTACTCTGTAATGGTATGGATTCAAAATCATCATCATATTTGCATGATACATGATGAACAATATGGAAACAAGAGTCATACAGCCACGCAGCTGGTATCATTCATTCTGTTAACAAACCAAAGTAGTGGAGTAATAAAGTTTTGAGGCTACAATCTTAACCCTTGGATTAATGGGTGATGATTTAACCAGTGTACAAAATTTCATGGAAATCCCTCCATCCATCCATGAACTAAATAGCTTATCCCTTGAGCGTCGCTGGGGGGCTGGAGCCAATCTCAGCGGTTGTTGGGGGAGAGGCGCGGTTCACCCTGGTCAAGGTTCCAGCTTGTTGCAGGTTCAACATACAGAGACAAACAACCTTTCTCGCTCCTATTCTCACCTACAGTCAATTTAGAGTCTCCAGTCAACCTAACTCCAACCTGCCTGTCTTTGGTCTGTGGGAGGAAGCCATAGTACCTGGAGGAAACCCTAACAGAAAAGACCCCTGCCGAACTGGGATCCGAACCTGGAAACTTCTTGAAATCCATGATATTCATCTAAAACCAAAATATGTTGCTGAAAATGTTATTTAGAGGACTCAAATTAGAGGAGAGGAGGTTACTAAAGTCCCTCACATTCATCCTACGAATGTATGTGCAAAATTGAATTATAATCCACCAAGTAGATGCTGCAGTATTTCAGTCTCAGCCAAAGTGGTAGACAGACCAGAGAATGGTTAAATTCAGACTGCAGAAGCCTCATTTGAGATTAATTTAGGAAAATGCTCTTGCACAGAACAAAGACCTGTGTTTTGTCCCCAATCCCTTCCACTCAATTTCACTGGCCATTGTGAATAGGAGCAAAAACAATTCAAAAAGGGGATGGGTGTACTGTTTCCAGATGACAAAATGTGGGACCTATCCTCTATTATCTTCTTTCTCATTAACAAAACATTCCCCCACTTTGGGGTTTTTATGATGGCAGTGGAGAGAACTGTCAAACTCGGTTAGATTTCTCGTCAAACCATTTACTCAACATTTACATCCTGCTTCCTGGAATTATATGTATTCTCTCTGTTTATGATTTCAGGTTATTTTCTTTGAAATCACTCCTGAAATGCTGTTTAGAAATACACTGTCAGCCAGTAACAGTAAAAACATACATAAAAAAAACAAACGCACACAATAACCAACTTGATTTTTGCTAACACACTGTGACTGGCTTGAAGTCAGCAGGCTGTGAGTCAGGCCTGGTTCAGCCAGCGACAGCAGGGAGTGATACTGAGGTGTGTCTCACAGCGGTTCATGACACAGCATGAAGTTTTAATCCCCAACGACTTCATTACCTGAACTGAAGAGGGCTTTTTAGTGAGATCTCTAATTATTATTTACTCTTCTGACCAAACAAACCCACACACATAGGTGTTCTTATTGTCATCATTACAGAGAGGTGGAAATGTTTTATCTCCTCAGTGACGTCCACAGATGCTCGCTGCTATTTTCAGCACTATAGCACTCAACTGCTACTTAAAGTATTAATGCTGGCCTGTGGGCCTGGGGTTCCCTCTATAAACAGTGCTGTATATCCCATGGATCCCACCGCTCTCTCACCATTAAGCTGCACTGCATTCACACTGTAACTCAAGAGAAACACAAAGAGCCATAATTAGGATGCAGCCAACGCTGTAAGTCTCAGAGTCTCTCCTGTCAAAGGATGTGCTGTGAGGCAGAAGTAAAGAGGGATACAGTTGGGATGCATTTAGTATGTCCTGAAGACATTCCAGCTTCACGTCACACAGGGGAGTTGGATGGGTGAGTGTCAGGGGGTGTTCCAACACGATGGGCAAAGCAGGAATTGCCCGCGGTCCACTCTGCATTTTCTGTATCACTTTTTTGAGGGAAAGGCGACAAAGTATCTAACATCTATATGTGAACTTTGACCACTCACGGTTAATGTTTTATCAGCTCCAAAGATACAAAACTTCAGCTGTATCAGGCTGGAGATGGCCAGGCACCATCACCCTGTAGTGGCTGTGGCTGTATTTACATACAGTTACTCCACTATTGGTCATGCAGTGAATAAAGTGTTATTTGGCTTAAACTGTTGACATGTTCCTGCTGCAATAAATAATCTGCTTAACAGAATATTAATGTTGCTGCTAATGAGAGAACTCAACCAGCAACCTCACATAATCCTAAGGAAACCCCGAAGTGTTCAAAATCAAATAAATAAATCAGCCACGATGAAATAAACAACTACAAGAATAAATTCCCCGTAATATAATTATTCCCTGGGAAAATATATATATTGGGGAAAAAAGCTGTATCTTGCAATGTTATGGTACGGTCACAGATCTGCTTCCTGTGGCCACGCTGTAATTTGCCTCGCCACAGGAAGCGGATGTTTTATTTGCCCCCTCACTCTCACAGATTGGAAGTGGACAAAATGTTTATGTTCGCCACTGAAACATTCACGTATGTATGACCGTTAACTTAAAGAAAATGATATGAAAAATTCCTTGATCTGCCCTCAAAAATTGAATGGGTTCTTTCCTGCCCATGTCCCATCACCTTTAATGTTTTTGGGAATCTCCTCAGTGGTTTTTTGCATAATTCTGCTGACAAACAAATGGACAGGAGCAAATATATAACCTCAAAGGCTGAGATGATAAACTTAGTTTTTTTAGGATAACCAGTATTATTGCTGAGAGATGAACACAAAGTGAAAATGTGCCATGTGCATTAATAACCGACGTTAATGCTACACCCACACACCACACACACCACACACACACACACACACACACACACACACACACACACACACACACACACACACACACGGTCAGATTGCTGTTGGCTGGAGCTCTGCTGGAAATGACACAATACCAACCATCTCTATTGAATATCAGCACTAGGCTCACACTACAGGCCTGCACTGAATCATCCACACAAAGTCTGACAGTTTCTTTCAGATTAAATCCTGACTCACACAGCCCTCACGCTGACTTCAACAACAACCTCCTGAGATTAAGGCGGCTGTGGTTTTTAGAAATTGTTGTCTGATGAATATCAAGACCTCAGGGTGTGATTGGAAACTCCAGGTTGTGGCTCCTCAAGTTTGGAAGTCTTTCCTGTTTCAGTAAAGATTTGTGGACACCTTTGCTGCCATTGTAGAGCACTTTGTAATGTGGATTTCTGAAAAGTGCTCTATTAATAAAGTTCATTATTATCTGCTCAAATCCCACCTTTTTTATACTCCCAATCAATTAATCCACGAATTATATCAGCTCTATTATACAGTCAATTCCCAGGCTTCAATTGTTGATGGTTTAAAAATAAGCGTTATGTAAAAATGCTAACTGGTGCCCTAATGTACCAGTGAAACAACTCTCCTCTGTTGCATCTGAGGATGTTTACTTTTTGCTTTTGGCTCATTTCCATGCTAAGTTCTGCTCTTACATAAGCATGCCATTATTCACACTAATACGCATTATTTCATCCACAGTTGGTGGGAAGCTGCACCTCTCTTTAAAAACAGCCGAGCCAGAGGTGAGGGTTGATGGAACGCGACACTAAGAATAGAGCGCACGCTGCGTGGCTCTGGTCAGTGGAGAGCTCGAGCCCTATGCTTCTTAAAAAAGGGAAGTGCCCGGCTCATCTGCCTGATGTGAAAGTGAGTGTTACCTGCTTAGTGAAGAGGAAGGAGTTTGAAGGCAGGAGTGGGGGGAGAGAGAGAGAGAGAGAGAGAGAGAGAAAGAGAGAGAGAGAAAAGAGAAAGAGAAAGAGAAAGAGAGAGAGAAAAAAGAGAAAGAGAAAGAAAGAGAGAGAGAGAGAGAGAGAGAGAGAGAGAGAGAGAGAGAGAGAGAGAGAGAGAGAGAGAGAGGGGTCCGTTATGTAAGCAACTTCACCAGTGACTCATCATCGTCAGTATGAGAGAGATAAGCAGACACACTGAGGGACTCTCCAAGCCTCCCACTCCTTCTTCCTACTTCAGCTTTGCCTTTTCGCAGCTCACAAATGTTGCTTTTGTGTTTCTCCTCTCAGGTCTGCGCCATCTTTGTTTTCAACATTCCCTCTCACCTTTTCCTCTTCCCCTCTTATCTCTCCCATTTCCGTATTTTTCTCAGTCTCCCGTACCTCCCTTCCTGTCTTGGTTTTTCTCCAAACTGCAGTATAGGTTTAGCATGTTGACGTTCTGAAATGTACTGTGCGACTGTGGGATAGAGCAGTGAAATCTGAAATGAAACATAACAGATGATTGTCTCAGAGGCGGGGCGCTTGGCAGCAGGTTACACTGTATTATTAAAGCTTTCATGTTGACACTGCACTCAGACACTCGCTGGCCATGATTTCACAGGACTCCCAGCTTTATTTATAAAAACTGTGATAGGAAATGAATTTATCAAGAACTTTAAACTTTAAAAAGTGACTAAATCAGTGAATTATCTTATAGCATTTTACACTGTGTTCTCTTACAGTTTTTCTATCATGTTGCTTTTCCATTGTCATGTTTAGCTGATTTGTCCTCTGCCACTAAACTCCTCTTGTCTTGCCTGATTTAGGGAAATAAAAGGTAATGGACGAAATTGTCCCTTGGAGACTTTCATCATCCTTCCATCATCTTATCATGTGGTGCAGTCCTATCAAATATGCAGCAGGTTTCAAAGAGTGGATTCTTTATTTAGCAGACTGTCCTCAGGCCCGTACGTTTCTAAATTCTGATCAGAGAGAAAGTGTGTTCATGACTCTAGTGTTTACGTAATGATTCATTAAGAAGGTAGCGATGAGCTCGGTTTTTCCAGTGGTATCGTGCTTCCTAGAGGTTAATAGAAGTACTTTAAATGGTCCTCTGTGTTATACACTTGAACACTTGTCATTCTATTATAAATAAATGAGCTTTACTCTTTTCGTTAAAGTCTTTACCTTGTGTATTCTAAGAATACAAGTGCAGTTTGCTTGTCCTGTGTTGATGCTCCTGAGCTACTTTAGAATTATTCCTTATCATGAGTTAGTCCACCTCAAACCTGGCTCCAGGCTGAGGATAACAGCAGACATTAAGGCTGAAAACATGGTGTAAATGATCTTGACCTTGAATCTAAATGTTGGACACTTGGATTTTTTCTGTTGTTTTTTTACATTTGAATAATCAGTCACCATTTACTTAAATTGGATTGGATTTGGCTGCAATGCTGTTTACCTCCTAATCTCCTAAAGTGTTTTGTGGACTCCAACACTTCACCCACCCCTCCATCGTCATTGTGGTGAGTAGATAATGAGTGAATTTTCATTTTTGGGTGAACTATCTCTTTAATCTCATTCGTTTGTGATTGATAATTAAAAAAATTTTTTTTTTCATACATTACATGTCTGCCATTTCAGAGGAGTGTTGAGCAAACAACACAATCTTCAGACCTTACAACTTTTCAAAAATAAAAGCCCTGTAATTCAGCTCGATATAAAGCATTGCAGCAACAAAACATGCTTTTACTTTGTAGACAATTTGCTAAAGGGGAAGTGAGCCTTAAATGTTGTTGCCATGATGGAAATTGTCACCCATGATGCCCGTTAATGTCCGTGTCAGTCCAACATGGTGAAATCAAAATAATCCGATTATCAAAATGATCTGGCAATGATTTGCCGCTAACAGTTGTCAACCACTGTTGTAGATTATCTGAGGACGTAGAAGAAGACACGTTCAACTCGGTCCGCAGATTGAATGCACACTGCCCTCTCCCCACTGACTGCTACAGATTGTGACTCGCCTGTTTATTCAGATTTTAACAATACTGAACATTTGCGTGTCTGAATCACACAAAACTCAGCACTGCACTTCCTCAGACAATTTACAATAATCATGCCAAGTGTGGAGCTGATTAGAGGAACGGTTCGTGAGATATGCGTTCCACAGACAGACAGAGACATAAAGACAGACAGACGTTTGTGGAATCAGTAGACAACAAGTTCACAGCTTCCTTCAACTCTCTACCCTTAAAAAAACTAACAAAAACAAATAATAGGCCAGGACACACACCCTGTGTTATTCATCTCTGAGGGAAAACCCTGGTTTATGTCCCAGGACTGATGATTAAGGACCTTTCAAAGTTTCAGTTCACTTAACTCCTGTCCTCACTCCTTTCATATCCAGCCCCTCTCCACATCTGTATTGTCTTAATGAGAGCCACCTACCATGTAACGACCAAAAACACAAGGGCGATGCCGCTCTTTCATTCATTCCTTAAGCTTAGTGTCATGGCTCCCTCCCTGTAACCCTGAGGACAACTTGATCCCTACGTGACTCATACAAACATCTATTACCGCAGACAAAACCACTGTGCCTCTTGCTAACCACATGTCTTCTGTTAAATTAAATAACTGCAGACACAACAAAGCCCAACACGGTTCAGCTCAAAGGTTACGGAAGAGGAATCTAATAAAGATACAAATAAATGACTTTATCACATCAGTATAGAATGCATTGGGACGGATATGTTTGCATGTGACTCACGTGTAACAGGTGTCTGTGCGAGGGGTCAGAGTGGCGTCTTATTCGATGAGAGTTCACTCTGGAGGGGTGAGAGTGGCCCCGGGCAGCAGAGGGCACAGAGAGCTGGAGTGGCTGACCCTGACGGTTGAAGCCGTTGATGGTGCTGATGTTGGTCGTCTGGTATAAGTGGCTGCTGCCGGCCACGGGCTGTTTCCACTGGCTGGAGAGGGGCAAAGCATTGATGATGGGCGTCTTAGCTGGAACTTGAAGGACTCCGTAATGGCCCGTCCAGTTGGCTGCGTCAGTGGCCTTGTCTTTGCCCCCTTTACCAGAACGATAGTGAGAATCTGCTGAGTCACTCGCCCGCCGACTCTTTCCCTCTAGCTGTTTGGCAGCCACAGAGATTGGCTGAAAGAGATGAATTCATAAAGAGAAGCCACGGTGAAAATCGGGATAAATCCTAACACACAGAGAAGTCAATCCTCAGTCAAGAAAATCCTCTTCAACTCACTCCTACCGGTGCCTGTCAACCTCTGCTCCTGCTGAGCAGCCAAACGTCTGTCTAAACACACCCACTTATCACTACTCCACTCACCCCTACTACTTGTTGGGCAGACAGGCAGACAGCAGGATAAGTACCAGCCAATAAGCCAGGACGGGTTGACTGGTGCTGAGAGAGGAGCTGCACACACAGACAGGCATGGTGGGGTTAATGCTTTCACTCCCCACAGTGATGTGCTGTTATGCCACCCAAGCAGAGAAAGCATTACTGTCTTCACGCCTGACTGCACGACACGAGGAGAGGCGGGCTCGGGAAGGATAGAGGAGAGGAGGAAAGTAGAGGATGAAAGAATAGAGTACGGAGGAAGATAAAGATGAAGAGCATCACTGAGGCGGGGCTTTAGGAAAAGAAATGTTGTGAGCGGGATATGAAAGGAGGCATGAGAGGAGGATAGGACTAATGGGAGTGGGGGACATTTTAAGGGAAAACTACTGATGACAAGTGAGAGAAGTGAGCAAGAAGTGAATGAGGCAGCACATGTAGCCACTGTAGGAACAAATAGAGTTTCCCCCAGCATGTATGAAGTTAATTCCTGGAGGCAGAAAGTACAGAGGAAAACAAATGACAGCCAAGCGAGCAAAGCAAGCACTGCAGACCTGAGTAAGCCACATAGTCACAGACTAATGAGCAGCTGCAGACACAGCAGGGCTTCACAGATTAGCTCTCTGCCTCAGCACTTGGCAGCGCAAGAGTAACATTTAGGGCTGAATCAAAGATTTGAATGAAAACTAAGGTATTGCCCTGGCAGTGACCTGGAATTAATGACATCCAGCGACTACGTCTGTGGTTCAGTTCATTAAAAGAGCGACACCATCAAAGTGCAAAACAGCAAGTGTCAAACTTGATCACTCTGAGAAGGCCACAACCTGCACTCCAACTACAAAGGAAGGTTGTAAAAAAAGAAAATGTTCTCACCTCAGTAAACTGCTGAGGGCAAATTCCAACTTTGTCCCCGAGCTTGGCTTCAATCCAGTACTCATCCAGCCGTCTGATGACAGTAAGGATGTCGCCCTGTAAACCAGAAATAAGTAATGAACTCAACTTAGAGAAAGTTGTGAAAAGGTGAGAACAGGCAGAGAAACCATGGGGAGGAATAATAAGACAAAAGATGGCCAGGTGGTCATGACAGAGTGTCCTCGCCCTGGAGAGTGAGGAGCACTCAACTCGGAAAACTCTCCCCGTGTTTCTCCCTCCCTTTCTCTCCCAGCGCTCTATGTGTCTGCAGGCCCAGTCCTTTCTGCAGCCAGGCTCGCTCTAAAAAACCATCTGACCATCTGCATTTAAAAAAAGAAAAAGAGGCGAGCTCAAGTGTGCTTTAATGGAGAGCACACAAGTATTGAAGCCCTTATATAACTGCCTCAGAAATCCTTCAGGGTAAGTCAACCCACTGCAACAAAGATCTGAACCTCCGGCCCCGCAAGTCTCTCTTAACATTCAGAAGAACAAAAAAGCTATCACCACTATGTGTTAGTACAACTGGGAACTTTCTGTGCTACACAAAATCAGTTCACTGCAAGTTCATGTCCAAAAAAAACACACAATTTCTCTAATATTGGAGCAGGGGGAAAATATGCTGATCTGATAAGGACATCTGATATTCAAAATATGTTTCTAATATAAGACGACTTCTATTAAAAACGACAAAATGTATCTTTCATTCATCCATAAAAAAAACTCCCATGGGCCAATGTTCTTTACATCACTCAAAATGTTATTAACCAGAGAAGATAAATTAGTTTTAGAATTCAAGAAACTGCAACAAGTTGATATTTTAGAGCTGCAACCATTAGTCAATCAACAAAAAATGTATCTGCAACCAATTCTATAACTGAGTCACTGTTTAAGTGGCACAGTGGTTCAGTGTTTAGCACCGTTTCCTCACAGCAAAAAGGTCCTTTATTTAAGTAGTTTTATTTTAAGGTAGTTTGCACTTTTACTCCACTACATATATGAGCAAATATCTGTACTTTCTACTCCACTACATTTTTACAAAGTATTGCATTACACGTTCAAACTGTTCTTTTGGATTTTTAAAAGTAGTCAAGAACGAAAGGGGAAATTGGTTGATTGATCCAATCAGAGCAGGCAAGTAACATTAGACCCCGCCTCCTTCAACAAGAGCAGAGTGCGCCTGCAGCAGCAGACTCAGCCATAATGATGTAGTAAAACTTTGCTTTAGGGACTAGGCTACACTCTGCAAGAACTTTTACTTTACTTACTTTTACTCAAATGGAAAATTCTTTTACGTTTAGTTGACTACATTTTTGTCATTCATTTGCACGTTTACTAAAGTACAAATAAAGGCCAGTCTCTCAAACAAAACCAGACATACAAAGAGGTCACGTGTAACATTTGTCACAATGTGCTGATATTTTATAAACTTCTGATAAAATATTCAATAATAATAATAATAAGGATCTTCAATAATGACATGTACTATATTTCTTTTCTAAACACATAATCAAAATCATTTATGACATGATATTTCAGCACTAGCAGCGATCCTAAATGCTAGTTAAGGTTTCTGCAGGAAACTGGTAGTTAGCCATGCACTCATATCCTGCTGCATCGACATCGTTAGTAGATGAAGTCAACAGCAACACTTATTTTACTAATCCTTGAAGGCCTGTGTAGTAGCTGCGTATTCATTTTTATTCTTCTCTATCTAAGAGTTGGAAGCAGTTGCTAGTAATTTAAAAAGATCAAGTGTTTCCTGTTACATTAAGTCTACAGTTTGAGAGTCAGACCTTGAAGAAGCTGAGACAATATTTACTGTCCTCCAGGTTCATTTCTTCTGGATTAAAGTTGTACAGCGCCCTGCAGAGAACCAGTGGCTGGGGGTGCTGCTGGAGGGGCTGCAGCTGAGGCACCAGGGTGACGGCCTGCTGTGCGCTGGCAGTCACAGACAAACCGCTGCCGTCTCCAGCGTTTCCTTGGTGCCACTTTTCATCCGCTTTGTGTTTCGGGGTGATACCGTTGCCAGGAGCCAGGGCCGGCTTTCCTGATCCGTCATCACGCAGGTTTCGCGTGGAAGCTCTGAAAGCAAGCTGGGAACAGACAAAAAGAAAAACCACACATCAGCTGTACTGCAAGATGAAGTTATTTGACTAAAATCATATTTCTGAAGATGGTGAGATCGTTCACTTTATGGATTATGGGATGTAAAGGCCCTCTAGGCTGCACTCCCTTTTGAAGAACACGAGAATTGTCTTGTCAAAATTTGACAGTGGGTGAAACACTGCTATTTATTATGTCCTTTTACTTCAACTGTGCCAAACTGTGACCAGGTTCTGTGCAGAGGTGACTGGTGAACAAGAGAGAGGACAGGTATATAAATCTGTAATAAGCTCTGGAAAAACCGTGTTACAGGTTTCACTCAGGATGAGAGACAGTTTGAAAAAACCTCTGCATCTTTTTCATGTTCTGATCTGGATATGCAGATAATAAGAAACGTGCTTTTCCCCCTAAGAGGATTTATAGTTTTGACTATAGTACTATACTGTGGCGTAACTTTGATAAAAGGGACGATGGAAGGAGGTGGGTTGCATTTTTTGCCAAATGCAGCCAGGTCTTACGAAATTTTCCCAGATTACCAACCCTAGCTTTAACCCGAAATATAGCTTTTTCAAAGATTATACAGCATTTTAATAATCTGAAATATTGTTGTACAGTTTACAATCCATAAATTGGTTTCACCGAATAAGACAAATGGAAAATCATTGTTAATTTAAAGAATTTGCTTCATTTAAATAATCTCATTGCGAGTCTAATTTATTGTCCATATCAACAATAACACACCTTTCCCTGTCACTGTCAGGCTAAGCTCATATTTCATCTCCTCAGAGTTCATTATTTTACATATCTCTATGTTAGAGGTAATTTAAAGATGAACACAGTAAAATTAACAGTTTTGGTGAAGCTGGAACAAATCACACCACGTCATGTTTGAGCTGCGCGTTTCTGAATTTCGCATTGGAAAATGCCAGAATCATCACAGACTCTGTTTTCAGATTTTTGAACTGTGACTGAACTCGAGCTGCACATTTCAAATAAAGTCTTGAACGCTCTGAGCAGTTTATACGAAGACAAACTGAGAAGGCAGCTCTCTGTGTTTCTCGTCACACGGGAGAATAAAACATTCGAACCAAATGATCGCTGCGTAACGGCCGACTGACTGCGAGGTATCCTTAGAGTTTAAATCAGGTCACAGGGTGATAAGTTTAAAACCACAACCTTCAACAAAAATCTGTCTTTAAAGTTAACAGAAATAATAATGAGACATTTATCGTGATAGTTATTGCTATCGACTGATGTGGTGGTTGCTGGTTGTCAGTGAGGAGGAGAGGAGGGGGTGGGGTTCCCTTTATCATCTATGATGTCAGAAGTAAATCGTCCTCCGTCTGAAGTACGTCTGTAAAAATAATGACGCGCACTCCTCCTGGAGGTTTGAGGGAAGCTCATCACTTACTTTAGGCTCACTTCACCAGAGGAAACATTTTGATACCTTCCAGCTTCATTCGTGAGTGAAGCTGAACACTTATTAAGAAAAAGAATACTTAAGTTAGGTGAATACACTGGGGTGAGAAAACAATTCAACAGGTCATAGATGAGATATATAAGCCTTATTCCACAAAGTGCATAACTAATGGGAGATGATAAATATTAAATGGTCTGTCTAGTCACTCAAAGCGCTTCCCAGTACAGTTTTTTGCTATTCACCCATTCATACATATATTTATACAGTGCATTCATAACACAACACATCACTCACACAGTGTTGGCACAACCGTCAGGTACTATTTGGGGTTCAGTATCTTCCGCATGCCGAACGGGGGACACTGAAATTGTAAACAGGCTTTTATCTCACGACTGAATGAAACCAATTAATTTTTGTGGAGAGAAAATCCTCACAGTCACTGTTGATTTTTGATGATGTTCTTAAATGTCTTTAAGTCTTTAATAATCTTACAGTTATCAATACATTTCAAAATAACATCTCAGTTTTGAAAGGAAGAACCAGATTTAGAGGAATAATCATATACTGATGATAGACGGCACCCAAACTGGACTTATTACAGATAGGCAGATGATTGGGTCGGGGTCTTGCACTGACCTCACTGTGGCCTTGCATCTCTCTGTGTTGACCCTCAGGCTGCTGCTGACCCTCCCTCGGTGCAGAGCCGCCCCTGAACAAGGGCAATGCATAGCGGCCAGTCTGTCTGCTGTTGGGCCCCGTGGAGCCTTGGAGCCCCTCCAGGAGCCGCACGAGCAGGAGGTTCGCAGGGAGCTCCTCCACCGTCCTGGCCGGGACAGGGGCACCGCACTCTGGGCAGAGCAGCTGGGAGTGGGCCACCTCGTACCTCTGCAGGCAGGGGGCACAGAACGTGTGCTGGCAGGGCAGGACCTTGGCTGACACATCCAGCCGCTCCAGACACAGAGGACACTCCAGCAGTGTCATCAGAGCCAGCTCCTCCATTTTATATGGGGCCACCTCTGTTAGAGACAAGGGCCTCTGCTGGTACATATGAGACACTGTCCTCCACCATACTGGGAGAGAAGAGAGAGAAAGGCTCAGATGTTACTGTTTGTTATTTCACAGTGAAGGTGTTTAAGCATGGCTGACTGCAGCAGCCAGGCTTCACGCAGACAAGTCAGTCAACGCTACACGCTGCTGTTGAGGCTACAGGTGTCTCACCTGCGCGGCCAGGTGAGACTGACACTAACAGGAAATGTCCACGGAAGACGAAACATGGCCACTTTTTCTTTCTCAATGACACAGAGCACTCCGACATGTCGTACTCACACGTGTATCCGCGGTCAGCTCCACTCAATTCACACTAACCCCGGTCAGGAAACGACTGAAGTCTTCGGCTCTGTCGCGATGACGCAGCGTCCTGGGCAGCGGACGGGACGACGCGCTGCTGGCGTTTGTTTTCCTCCGGTGACACCTCTCAGCTGCACCGTCCACATTTCAGTGACGACATGAAACCGACCAGTGGGAATCAAGCTTTAGACAAACAGGTGAAACTCCGTGTGTCTGAGCCGCAGCCGAACTCAGTCATTAGGAACTGTATCAGATTTCACTGCCCAACACACTTTAACCCTTCATCAGCTGTGTGTGTGAGAGTGCGCGCTCGCGGGCGTGTGTGTGCATTTATATGACTCTTATTTTTATATATATATATACGTATGTGTATGTGTCTATATGTATGTATAAATTATATATATATATTTATATTTATATTTATATGAGTGTGTGTGTGTGTGTGTGTGTGTGTGTGTGTGTGTGTACCTGTACTTTTACCTTTGTGAGGACCATTTTAAACATAGACATTTTGACCAGTCCTCATTTTTTCAATGGACTGTTTGAGGTTTAAGACTTGGTTCTAAGGTTAGTGTTAGAATCAGGGTTAGAATCAGGGTAAGAATCAGGGTAAGAATCCGGGTAAGAATCCGGGTTAGAATCCAGGTTAGGGTTAGGCATTTAGTTTTCATGGTTAAGGTTAGGGTAAGGGGCAGGGGAATGCATTATGCCAATGAGTGTCCTCACTATGATAGAAGAAAAAGAATGTGTGTGTGTGTGTGTGTATACAGTAAATATATGCATGTTTTTATATAAAAGTGTGTATGTACATGTTGTATATATATAAAATAAGAAATACTATTTTAAAGTACATTAAAAAAGACCTTAAGTCTTTAAAAACCTTTACCTTTCAAAGTAAAGCCTTTATTAAAGGTTATATCTGCTGTTAATGTTTGATTGTGACGTGTATGTTATATTTCAAAGCGTGATTATAATGTGTACTTCAAATGTATTGTTTTGTGCTTTTATCTGCTTTCAGTTTTTTTGTAATCCCATGTAAACTGTCTCTGGGCACTGTTAAAAGCACTGTACAAATAAAATGTAGTTTTATTGTATTTATTGTGTCGTTTTTTTCAATTAAATTCTGATTCCTGGTTAACGTTTTTAGGTTTTCAGTACTATTTTGCATCACATTAAACACATCAAATATAAAAGAGATGCTTAATCCAGTCTAATAGTGGTGTAGGACAGTCATACATTCTCATATTAGCTCTCTCCATGCATATACAGCAGCGTTTACAGCAGCACGACGTGACATGGTCTCCCTCTGCTGGCGCATTCACTGACCAGCTCTGCAGCTTTTCTCTTCACCGGCACAGTCTATATTAGTCCTACCGGAAACCTCCACATGAAAGGAAACCAGACAAACCTGTACTCTACCAGAAACCCCCTATCCTCCATCACTGTGTATGTATCAGCCTTTACCACACACACAAACCAGTCACAAATCATAATCCACACTTTTATCCAGTTGTGTTATTGTTCTGTGGAGTTTATTTGCACAGTCTAAACCCCAGATTCCCCTTCTTGCATCACAGGACTAAATCATTTATCCATATTGGCTACGCACTGAAAGTTCAGGACATTCGTTTGAATTTTTTAAACAAGCATGAATCTTTCATGTCTTTCTTCGCATCAGCAGAACTCGGGGAATTCTAAAAATGTGCATATGGCTTTTACAGGGCGAGTGAGAGCAACAGGAAAAAAAAGGAAAGAGAGGGAGAGAGAGATTATCCATGATTTATTTACATGTTCATCTCAATCTGGATACAGGCCCTTCCTCTCAAGGCTCTCACAGTTGAATGGCTCTGGCAGAGTAAAGAGGGGCCTAAACAGGACTTGATAGTTTTTTTTTATCTGGGTAGAAACTTAACAGCTTGATGAAACAAGGCCCCCTGCGAGCGATGGATCTTCTGTCATCCAATCTAAGACACACGCAGAGGAGGGAGTGCAGCTGTTTTGCTGCTCAGGGGAGGTCTAGTTGCTTATCAGCATCGCACAGCCCCGACGGTCAGTGCAGCCTCCACCGAGGAGCCTTGGATGTCGTGGGACGAGGGACCGTGTTTGATGGTTCTGATGTATAGTCTATCTGATGGAGAGGGAAGGGTCTCCCCGGGGATCGCTCTGAGCTCAGTGGGCTGTCTCTCAGAATATCATAGCTTGTCACAAGTTGCTGGATAAGGAGGAGTGCCTTCTTCTCCCGCTTTCATGTTTTATTTAAAATGCTGTCTTGCTCCGAGAGTGCTGCTAACTCATTGAATGTGATCTGTCTCAGCATTGCCTTTTCCCCTCATATTGCTCTTCCCCAGGTCTCATTCTCCCCCCCGCTCTGTTTGGGCCTGGGTTTGATCCTGTGGCATATGTGTTGCAGCAGTTTCATTTGAACAAGGTGTCGGTCCAAACGCATAATCCTTGTGCAGCAGTTTGATGAGGATTAACCACAAATCGAACAGCACTTTAGTTGAACCAGAGCGACATAATTAACTTCTCTCTTACACCGAGAAATAATCCGCCACCCGAAACGTTAGCCTGTGTCACAGTAGCAGCAGTTCCCTGGTGCTCATTAGGTGAATCATTTGGGTTGTTTCTCTTTCTTTCTTGAGACACGTACTGACTGGCCTCAATAAAAGACTTTCTTTTAAAAGCTTTCCCTCACAAAGACAATGTGAGGTGAGGCAGCGGCGGGGAAAAAAAGATAGTACACAAGTGAAACTGGATCAACCGGTACATCTGCAGGTATTCTTGCTTCACGTGCGCTTGTGTATACACAGACACCTCTGGCTGTTCATGCAGGGGAGGCGTCCACTCCCATTGTCTGACAAAGTCCTGCAAACAGCAGAGAGATGCATTAACGGCCTGCAGTGCTGTGTCACTCTGTGTCATCTGATGCACTCATGACTGCCTGAAAGCCTGCGAATGTAATTTTAGGACAAAATGATGAATGCACAGCAGCAGGCAGCTCTCCACTACATGCTTCTTTTTTTTTTCTTTCTTACATCCATCCATGAAGAAACTTTGTGATTCTTCCACCCACAGTTTGTTCTGCCAGGCCCTCCTCTGCCAGCAGATTGAATCCTATAAATATTTCACATTTGATAAATAAATGAAACAACCTCTTTTCTTACTTCTGCGTAGCGCGCTAACTTGCTCCACTACCTACGCAGGAGCTTATTATCGCTGCCCTGACCTTGTTTCGCCCCAAATGAGGTTTGGCTCAGGGATGTTTTCATTTGTTTTTGAATATGCATCTAACCCGTCCATTTAGCTGCTAATGACAGACATGGTTTTACAATAGTTGGTGCTCCTGCTCAGTTTGGAGCCATTACTGGGGTAGATTTTAAGATTTCTTCATGCATCTCATGAATTAATTATTTCTGTAACAATAAATATAGCATTTTCTCTTTTTCCCAGCAGCCTTTGAGAGAACATACAGACGTTTCTGCCTTTCTAGAAGATACCAGTGTGACATGTCAGCCCATCATGTCATCACAGACTGCTCTCTCAGCCTGTTGGGTCCCTTCATACATTACTCACACAGGACTATAGGCTATGTGCAGCTGTTTTACTTGAATCCGGCTGCAGGGCTGTGTGCATCAGTAGCACGCTGGGTCATGTGACTTTACGCTTTACCTTTGCGTTAAAAAAACAACCTGAGGGAAGTGGACAGAGTTGAGCCAATCACAACGGCAACACCTGGGCCAGGGTAAAGTTGAAGCTCTCTTATTGTATGGACTTTCTTTTTTGCCCGCAAGAAGTCTTTTGGTGTGCAAATGCTCCGGCAGCTGCTGGAGATGTGCACGAGTGAAACTAAAAATAGGTCGTGCACACCTCTGAGCCAGCTGCGTCTATACTCTGCCTTTGGGACTGCCTGTGCGTCTCCCCTCACTCTGCTCTCAGTCCTCTTGCTCTCCTTCTCCTCTCAGAGTATCTCTCTCTCTCTCTCTTTCTTTTTCTACTTGCCTGAATCCCTGGCTCAGGCATCGTGTGTCCAGTTAGTCCTGTGCTGGCATGAAAGACCTGAAACAGAACACCGCTCCTCCTCGCCATGCATGGTACGGTCTATTCTCTAGCCTGATGGGAAACTAGAACACTGGCTCACCACAGAGAATTTGAAGTCTCTGTTCCAGGAGTCTTGGATCCAATTTTTTGAGAAGCACACAGAATTGTTATATCCATCCCAAATAAAGAAAATCTGGTGGGTAAAAAAAAAAGAAAAAAGATATCGATATTAGCAAATGTCTGTTTGAAATGCATGCGAGAAAAATGCCAGACATTTCTGTGCTGTTTGGCGGGACATCAAGCAGGAAGCTCGGAGCAGTTGGAGCTGCATCTTTGTGCTAATTATAAAATAACTTTCCATCAGCGGATAAACTTCTCATCTGAGATCTGACAATGATCAATTTGGCATTTTCCAGTGTAAAAGACAAATGCCTGCAATACTCAACATTTAAAAAAAAAATAGTTCACAACTCCATGAAAAGTCCAAAACCAATGAAGTGACTGAATAACAAGTGGAGCCTGAGGTTTAGCGACACTGTTTCCAAAAGCTGCCACAACATTCAGCTGCAGTCACGTGTCCCATCCAACCACATCACCAGACGAGAGCAGCAAACATTGCACAATTTTCTGCCAGCTCTGCATTATATTTAATGTCAACCCTTGTCAATTCTTGCTTTCTGCTGCAGCTATTTCCATCATTGATTAATCTGCCAATGATTTTCTTGTCAATTCAGTTAGTTGTCGAAAATAGATGTCTTTAAATGTCTTCTTTTGTCCACCCAATAGTCCAAGACCCAAATATATTCCATTTATAATAATACATGACAGAGAAAATAAAGAAATTCTAAAATCTGAGAATCTAGAACTAGACCATATTTTGTATTTCTAAACCATTTGTGCTTGAACAATGATTGAAATTCTTCATTTGTTGTCAGAATAGTTGGCGATTGTTTTAACTGTTGATTACTCAACTAACTGGAATGGCACTTAGTGGAGAGCATACCTCCGCCAAGGTCCAACAATCACCTTAAATTCAATCAGGCGGCACCAAATTTCACACACGCGTAGAGTTTTCATCAGAGTCTATGAATTATTCCCTGGGAGAATGGTGATAATGCAAAAAAAATGCCCCATCTCAAAATTTTATAGAAAGTAATGGAAGAATTCCTGGATCCGCACCAAAATGTGATGGGTTCACCCTTTCACAATGTTCCATGGAAATCCATTCAGTTGTTTTTTGTGAATAATTGCTTACAATCAAACATACAAAGCAACAAACAAACGTTACAGGAAGGTTGTAGTTATAGTAAATTATAGTAAATTCTGACTATGACACATAGTGAAGTTCAGGGAAAAATCTGGGTTATGATGAATAAAATTGGGACTCTGAAACACACAGTAATGTTTTTAAACTGTACACAGATGTTTTAATAAGTGGCTAAACTTAAAAAAATAATTGGAAACCATACTTTTACGAGCCATTTTTGAAGATTAATGTGGGAACAAAGGGCTTTGGGCTGAGGGCCACCGTCTCAAAGTACTGAGAGTTGGATTAGCACATCGTTGCCTTGCTCTTTTCATGGGATTTGTTGACAATAAGAAAAGTTTGAAATAATGTCAGCATTATTCTTTTAGAGAGAGCATCTTACCAAGTGGCTTTTGTGTTTTTTTTTATTTTTACAAAGCATCAATTCAAAGGTGAAGCAGCATTACAGACAGAGATTTAGCATTTTTTCATGACGAGCAGAGCGAGCAGGCCTGTTTGCACGTACGCTAGACGGCCTCTTTTGTCCCTCGGGACTCTGTGAACAGGAAAATTGTCTTTCGCAAAGTAAACACACTAACACGATTATTGTGGCCTGCTGCATGTGTGCGGCTGATGAAAAGTGATTCACATGTGAAATGACTGGCTGGGTTTCTTTCACTCTTTTCCTGTGGAACAAACTCTCTCAATCACACACCCTTTGATGTGCTTTTGTGTGTGTCTAATTTCCATTCAGCCGGCAGACACGCATGTTGCACACTGTTTGCTTGCTATCAATTCTTGAGAAAGACTCTGAGCTTTCAAAACAGGGTGGAGCGGCCTTTGTCTTTTCTTTTTCTTTCTGCCTCATCGTTATTCATGCAAATCCATCAGATACACACATCTGTGCTGCAGCGCTCCCATTAGATTCTTTTTCAGATAACTACCTGGTGGGCCACTCTACAATGAATAATTTGGAAAGTAAGCTTGTGTATATGTGAAAATGTATGGGGAAATTCCTATTGTTGGATAAGTGGTGGATTTTGTCATGGCAGTGAAGAAAAGTGTGTCAGAAGCGATTAAGGTGACGATGAATGCCATCTAGAGGCCAGATCATGACTCCTGTTAAACCGTGGAAATAATCTGTGTGGTGCACAAAACCGAGAAATGTCACCAGTCCCTCAGAGGGGTTTATGCATTTGCTCAAGGCTCGCTCTCTCTCTCTCTCTCTCTCTCTCTCTCTCTCTCTCTCTCTCTCTCTCTCTCTCTCTCTCACACACACACACACTAATACGGCTTTGTCATTCCCACTTTCTGTCACGAATTGAGTGTTTTCGCAAAAAACATGCAGGCTGCCATTAGTCTGAAACATATATTGTTAAACATCTGCATGTATCATTTTCTTAAAGAATAACAGATCACGACCACGTAGAGAGCAGGGTGGTCTCCATCCTGTGTGTAAATCTCATCGGCCTTTCCTCGAGAAGCTATGATCCAGCTCGGCCAGGTCTTTATTCTACTTAAGTCACACTGCAGACCTGTCCCTGATCCATGACGGCACACACACACACACACACACACACACACACACACACACACACACACACACACACACACACACACACACACACACACACACACACACACACACACACACACACACATGTTCAGGATCACCCGTCCACTTTCACCTTGGCGTCACTTTTTGTGCCGGACCTCTTCCAGCTTAAATAAAACCACTCTCCAGATGTTGATATTTCACCCAGATGAACGAGTCTTAAAACAAATAATGGACGGAGCTGTAGCACAGATTTAATCAGTGTCACGGCTGAGGCTAAGCTTTGGTTCAGCTGTGTAAGAAGATTGTACATTAAAACCACATAAGTAAGCTTTGTCATTGTCGACTGTGATAGAGGTTGACTAATTAACAGCGGTCTAATTTGGAAATCAGTCACTCTTTGGTTTTAGAAAACAGTCTGTGATTTAATACCACAATCACAATCGAAACCCAATCACCCGGGCTTTCAGGGTGCGCAGGATTATTTCTGAGTCTGTTGCCATGGCGATGAAGTCCATCCCATCGTAGCGTTTCCCCAGTGTAGTGAAGGATTAGATGTGATGTCAGACATCTGTGTCAAATCCTTCTCCAGCTCATTTCAGCCGTTTGTCATGTTCTTGGATGACAGATGACTCGCTGACACTTGCAGACGAGATGAATGCGCTGCAGTTCCATGAATAACTTTCCAACTCTTGTTTATGCCCCACTTCCTTTTTTCGCCATCGCTTGCCTTCGCAGCTTCCTGTCCCCCTACCGCCTGAGGTAATATGGTCTTTGAGGTAAATACCATTTATTTTGTAGCTTTCCTATGATGGCTGAATAATGGCTTGAAGTACGTGGCTAAATGAGAGTGTGAGGCTGGGGATGGGAGTAATCTCGCCTCTCTCCCTGAGCGGTGACACCGGCCAATAGAGATTAATGAGAGCGCAGGGGTCTTAAGACTTTCAGTGCAACGAGAGAAACAGCATCTGCTTGGGTTTGTGTTGTTTACACTTTCACCCCATCCAACAGCCATTTACTGGCCCTGTACTGTTGCTCTATAGTGAAACGAGGTTTCAGCAGACGACCCAAACGCAGGCACTGCGGCTTGATAAGTGAGGGATAATTTACTTGGAAAAAAACAAAACAGTCTTACGTGAAACGAAACAAAACCTACAGTGGCAGATAATAAGCAAGGAAACAAAAGGTCAACACTTAAACGAGGATATGCAACTCAAGCATTGGACGTCTTGTCGCTGGCTGGAGCCATTTCCTCTTTGAAAAATGGTTTGTCACTGAAACGCAATGAATCCTGGGATAAGTCGGGCAGTGAAGGATCCACCCATTGGAGCCCTCATTTCTCGGGGATAGAAGGACACATTTGAAGAAGCCTTGGAAATGGGACTAACCCGTATCCTAATCCAGTTACCACCATAGATTGGATTAATTCTTTGGGATACACTACTGGAACTTAAGTAAAAGACTACCAGTCATTGTCTGGTAACCATGATGTAGAACCTGAACCCTGAACCTGGACTGGACTCTCCATCCAATAGCCGTTGGCAGACCAACAGAGCCTCCCACAGAACCATGGTGCTAGCGTTGTCCATAGACCATTTCCTTTCACGGGCCCCATTTTTAACATCTGCATTGTTTCATTATTGTCCAAGTTTATTTGTGTAATTGATTTGGGGAGATAAAACTGACGTGTGAAGCTAAGTGCTTTATTTCTGCTCACTGCTGAAAACACTAGAATATTAATGTGTGATGTATATTTCTGTGTATTTCATATTTTCGGGCCTGATATTCATATAAATAATGTGTGCAGTTATGTTTAGTGCACTGCTGGTAATCACAGAGCGATTGTAGCAGGTCAGTAGATGGGGAGGCAACATGCCCACCATCTGTGTGCAACATTTAATCTCTGGAGGGATTAATCTGGAACTCTATGGAGGGGTTCTTACATGCAAAACACTCTCGGCTTTGTGAAAACACTGCGCTGTGATATAAAAAAAATCATCCTGCAGATGAAGATAAGAATGCTGTTCAATGAATTTAGCTATAATAATGCATTTGGCAGTAATATGGGGCGTCTGTTGTGCAGTACTGGAAACCCCGTAATTTAAAAGCAACAGATTACCTCTGGTAATAGATTGGATTACATTCAAAGAATTGTGACAGACTGGGAGCAAATTCTCCTCACTCTCGGCTGCTGCAGGTTTGTGTGCCACTTCACCGGCCGTGGTGAAGGATTCACTCCAACTGAACATCATTTCAATTACACAAAGTTTGCAATTCCGTGTGAAAAGACCGATCCAGCAACAATAACTTTTTTTTGTTCTATCAGTGAGTTTAAGCGCACATCACACAAGTCGTGTGGAGGATTTGTTTTAATTAAACCTGAACCCCCTCTATCGCCTCGCAGTCAAATTGAACGCTCAAATCTGATACTAAGATTATTTTCCTTGTACAGTAATAGCTCCGTAATGAATTCAGAGCCGGCTTTGTCCCTGGGCTCTCGTTAAAAGGCATGAAAGAAATTAACAGCCAACAGAGTCTTTATCTCGCTCATGCACTAATAAGAATTACACGTAAGGAAAAGTGCTGTGAAGCTATTTGAAGATGTTTTATAGAGCAATGACACCTCAAGGTATGGTTGGGGCACGCCATGCTAATTGAACAGCACAGGGAAATGCTGGGAGGAATTTAGACCAAGTTCCCTGCTGATTATTTAATAGGCCGACACATTGGCTGAGTGCAGCACATTTTGACTGTACAAAATCTGGCTCGACGGAAAAGTGAACTCTTCTGTCGTGGCTCCAGCGTGCTGACATGCTGACACGTTTCATATTAAAATGCAAAGTATAAGAGGGGCCTGTCATAATTTCAGGCTGGCTGTATACAGAAGGTGAGTAAGTCCTTGTCCATTCTCCCATAACATCATAACTGTTTACCTGACCTGCCGTAGTCATTGTGTGATTATTTTCCAGATTTATGACACAGTGTCCCACAGAGTTTTATCCCCTGTAATATACTCCGTGCTCTTCCTGTGATTTATAATAGCCGCTGCCCCGCACGGCAGCACAAACCATTGTGTGCTCCTTCACGCTGTGGTGTAGCCGTGCTGATCAGTAGCCCTTGGAGGTGATTTATGAGCAATGGGATTTCCGGTCAGAACAGCTTAATTGAGCCTGTACATGCTCCAGAGCAGACCTTGAGAAAGGGATAAGGTAATGAGGGGAAAAATGACGAGGTGAAGACACTTTGGCTTTAAATCAGTCTCCTTACAGCCGAAAGGTTCAACAAAAATGAAACAACTACAGAGTCATGTACTCCTACACAAATGATATGGAGCTTCAAGTACACTTAACTGACCTCATAACTAGGCAGCGGAGTGGCTTCTCTCTTACATCCTCATTTTTCTCTCTTTCTTAACCACTGGTGGACTCAGGGGGAGCCCAGGTGAGCATTGGTATGCAAGTACCTGGCTCGCTCTCCTCCACTCTCCTCCTCCCGTGGCTCAGGAGTCCTGGATATTTTGTCTCATTAGAAGCTTTGCACCTGGATTCAGAACCTTGTTTTTGTGCAGTGCATGTAGGAGGCTGCATGGATCCCAGGAGGAAGCTGGAAGAATTATCAGAGAATATATGAAGCTGCACATGTAACTGAGATAGCTAAGTGTATCGCTGACAGTGGTTGTCTGAGGAGGTGAGTGATCGTGAGTATGTAGTTGTACCTGACTGGCTGGCGCCAGAGCAGCGAGCTGAGGGAGGAGATTGGGCGCCAAAGAAGTGCAAAAGCACACTCACAATGGAGTCAATGCCTGCTGAAGTCAGCACTACTGACTGACACCTGTCACTGTGATACGTGTGTGTGTGTGTGTGTGTGCGTGCGTGCGTGCGTGCGTGTGTGTGTGTGTGTGTAAAACAAAGCTTCTGACTACACAAGTTAAGTGACGACCCTGCAAAAGACCCCTTTAGGGAAATTTGATTCAACTACAATGGCTCAGAATAGCACATACCTAGGCAAAAGCCCAACAGTCCCCTTAAATTCAATCGATCTGCACCAATTTAACACACATAGATGTCAGTTCCCTAAATGTGTCTGATTTTTATTTCATCAAGATCCATGAATTATTCTGTGGTTAAACTGAAATAACCCCAATATCAGCATTTTTAAGAGAGTGAAAAAAAAAATCCTGGCTCCGGCCCCTGATCGGGATGTGAACCAAAATAAAATTGGTTCTTCCCTGACCCATACCACACCTTTCCGCAAAGTTTCATGGGAATCTGTTTGGTTGTGTTTGTAAAATCTTGCTTACAAACCAACAAACCAACAAACAAATGGAAAAGGGCAGAAATCCTAACTCACTGACTGTAATCTCATTACACTGTGATGTGTTGGTAATATTGTGCTTACCTCACTCATATAAATGGGATGGACAAAGTATTAAAAATACCAGTCAGTATAACTCCAGACAATTCAAAAGCACCACAAACTGCTGTCCCCCAAAATATATAGAATTTAGTATTAACACTAAATAAACTGGTAAATTAGTGAAAATCAAGCAATTTTTTACAAAAGTTAAGTAAAGACCCTGTAAAGAGTTTCAATTAGTACTGTGGAATATTTAAAGTCCACAATTTCAAGAAGGTCCAATAACTGATCAATAAATGACTTTGTGCATTGTCTTAATAACGAGAGGCTCAAAGAGTTAACACGCGTTGTGTCCACATACTGCTTCGGTTTGTGTCTTCCTCTGTCCCACCGAGCAGGTTATCTCTGACAGTTTTCTGCAGGGTTGTGACGGTGTTGACATCCACCATGATTTTGTCATTTTCTTCCCCCGGATTCATTTGCAATCTGTTCCACTGGTATTTCTGCACATTGGGTTTGGCAGAATCAGGCCAGAGTAAGACCCCAAATGTACCGCGAGGCTGTAAATTGGCTTCCGTGTCTCTAACTACGTCCCTGCAGGCTCCCTGTGAAAGAGCACACAGTATGTAGGTTTAGAATAATCACAGTTCAGAGAACAGTGCGGCTTGAAAAGGGAAAAATTACCCTGCATGTCTTTTTTTCACAAATAAATACATGAAGTGACACTAAAGGGAAATCTGGGCACCAAAGTGGTGACTGGAATTAGAATGTAAATGTTATCCACCTATTGTTTTAAAGGATAAGCATCCGTCAAACTGTGAGAAACGGCTGATTGAGATCAATATCTGGCTTTCTTGATTTGAAAATTCTAAGTGTATGGTAGCACAACCCTGGGAAATGCTGCTTTTAGCCACCACACTGAACAAATATGCAAATACTAAAGACGAGAACCTCGGGAGAAAGCTCCCCTGTCTCCCAGTTAGTCGCCCACATTTCCATTCACCTCCCCAGTGTTTATAAAACTCTGACATGTCGGTGATCTAAAATTAGGTGAGTGAGCAGGGTAAACATGTTGGTCTTTGAGACGAGCTCTGGAAACAAGACCTCTACCACTAAGAGTTTTGGGATTCTTTCAGAGGAGAGCAACACATTGCATATTTTATCTTTTTATTCTAGATGTCACGTCTGTGCCTGTTGCATCTTCCAGAAGTCTCCTATGTCGCAAAACAATACCAGCATTAATCGTCTTAAATTTATGACATAAGAGGAGAGTGAATTACAGTATCTTCCAAGCCTCATATAATACAGGACCTAATCCTTGCATTCACCATATGAAAAATTAAATCGTGTTTTCTTGGTTTTACATCATGCCTCCATTATTCCATGTGTGAATGTCGGCCTTTTCTGGGCGCCTGGTATCTGATAAGCAGGGTAATTCTCCCACTCTTGAATCCACACAGGCTTTGCAGTCATTTTCTAATACAAGGGGGTGTAATCACGCTGTCAGACCTGTCTCATGCTTAAGAAAGCTGCTGTGGGAAATGCAAGGCCTGCAGGCAACCCTGCTGGATAATTGAGGGCGGTCAGCGGTGGCAGTGATGTTTTTTGATTGAAGATTTAATGTTACTTTGCATCCGAGAGGAGGATGTTGGTTATCGACCATCTATAAAGACCAGAGGACCAAGGCCAGCATCTGAGGCTATTGATCTGTAATGAAAGCAGAGTGGCAACGGCTGGGTTCAGGTGGAAATGTGGGATAGGCCAGCACGGTCATCAGTGTGAGGCCAGGCCAGGCCAAGCCAGGCTAACGACGTGAGACTGCGCACATTTGATATGCAAAAAAAACGGATTGCATCGATTTTTTATCGGGGTGTTAGGATTCAGATGTGATGCGAGGGCGAAACGCCATCCAAAGCGGATCTGGATTTCAAAGACTGGGAAAGAGGCATTGGATTTCAAGCTGAGAGATTTCATGCTGTGTTTCTATTGAATGAAGGCTGAGAGGAAGAGATATGTGTCTGGGTGCAGAGAGGAAGAGGAGAGGAAGAATGGCCACGATATCCCTGACAAATTTATTATGTTACAGTCTCCTTCCAGGGTTTCTCTGTTTCACTCTCCACTAGGGAAGAAGCTAATGCGATTGTTAATGAGTGTCTGGAGGTAAAGTCTAAGCTTAACAGAGATTTGAAATATATAAATTTTCTTTAAACTTTCTTTTCTGTAACATATTGGTGTAGGCTGTCTTCCTTTTTGCCCAGGATTAATAATGCTAAGAGCTACAGGGGTATATGTATGTTTTTCTTGTATTTCTGCAGATATATAGCAAAATGTATCACCAAATTGTAACAAAGGTTTTTCCATTGAACTTGCGTGGGAGGACACTCACCGTCCCAAGAGAGACGCACTTCTTCATCTATCATCTCACATTTTTTTTTGGTGGGGGTTGCAGCAATACGGTCCCCAAGCGTTGCTCCTTACCGATGCAATATGGCAACACTGCAGATATCTCTTTGCTAAAAATAGTGCTCTCTATAGTGATGCACAGATATTGTTCTCTGTCCGTTTCCTTGAGATCCACTCCAGAGGATGAGGTGTGCATTTAAATGTCAATAATGAAGGATCTATATCACTTCTTGAATGAAATTTAGTGGGGGGCTGGTGACGATGGGTGCAGCACAAAACAAAATGTTTTTGCTTTTTTCCAGTGGAGCTTCAACTCAAATCAAGTTGTTGTTTAAAATGAGGTCACCTCTGAAAAAATTGCGGCCGTGACTGGTGCTAATGTTGTTCAATTTGTATCTGGACAAGCGTGGTCCCTTCCAAATGAACATTACATCAACCAATTCAAACCTTTGGCCAAATCAAGCATGACAGTCTTAATCTCAACCGTAGTGTAGTCGCACAGGAGATAAATAATCTGTCGGAGGCTTGTTCTGCCTCTGCCTCCAACAACGATGCCATAGTGGCTGAATTCAACCACAACTGAACCCGAATGTAAAAACGATTTGACTTTAGCAGCATATTGTGTTTTAAATTTTCCCAACACTGTCAATAAACTTGTGTCACAGAATTTTTTATATCTGTAATATCTACTTCCTGTCAGTTCACCTTGGGAGTCGCAATATAATTATGCCTAAAACATTGAAATTATGTATTTCAATTACATTTTCCACTTATAAATTGATCTTTAACATGGATGAAGTGGGATTTATGACCTGCACTGCAGCCAGCCACCAGGAGGCGATCAAGACTCTTTGGCTTTACTTTTGGGGAGCATCCATGTCTGCTGTTTATTTATCAGTCACTGTTTTGGGGGAGCGAATTAGTGAACGACCAATTATGAGAATTGCATTCATGAGGAGGTTGGAAAAGACGTGTGATGTCCCTTTGAATCTCAAGATGTTGAAGGTCATATGAAGCTCCATAGATACAATTCTTACCCATTTATTAGCTTTTTTGCACACTTACAATCAAGGATTAGATCAATATCCATTGGCATTATATTCTACCTACACAACATCATCTATCCAACACATAATGAGACAAGAACTTTCACAATGGCAAACAGATTTAGGCGGTGCTTTTCCTCATTTTACGTTAGTCTCAGTCATAACACACCATTTCTACCCATCACACTAAGCGGTGTATTGAACGTTTGTTTGAAATTGCATAATTACGCTAAGGGTGAAATGACATGCAGTGCCTTTATCAAAGCTTAGTATATGTATATGTGTCATCAGTGGAGTATAGTGATATTCCATTGCTAACTCACAGCACCATCTGGGTACATCCATTAAAAAAAAAATCTATTGAGGGCATTTGCACGTACAGTAGGTGATAGGTTGATGAATTGAAACAATGTTGCCCCTGAGGTTGCTTTGTTGCTTCATCTAGTGATATAGTACAGTAGCCTTTAGTACGCCTGGCTCCCAGCGCTCTGAAGTGGGGACAGGGTTAGCGATCCAAGCCCCAACAGGAGTAACCTGATCTATGCATGTGTATATCATATACAACACTGTGCATACTAGTCACAAATTAATGACTCACGCTGCCTTGTACTGTGTGTGCTCCTCTAGTCATGCTGGCAGGGAAAGTGGCCATTGTTTTTATTTTTTTTCTCAGTACAGTGTGTGCCTTCGAGGGTGCAGTCTATTGCAGATGCAGTAAATACTCTTTATTGATGGTGACACGATACTACAGCACCATCTCTATTGACTTCTCCGGTCTTTTCTCATCTTCACAATCGCATTTAGAGACGATACTTTCTCAGAAGGTCTGATTGCCACATGTACTTCCTCTCCGGAAAGCGATCTGGAATCCTAATGCGCCGGAAGTCCTGGATGCATTTCTCCAGCTCCTGCTCTGGAGTCATCTTGTCCTTATTCGCTTTCCTCTTCGCGGCATCTCGCTCCCGCACCCCGAAGGTTCTCACGCGGAGCATGTCAGTCTTGCGGCGCATCTCTGCGTGCTGCAGCATGTGACCTGGTCCTTTGGGCATGGGGCGGTCCAGCGTCTGGATGTTGGGCCGCCGTCTCACAGGGCCACAGATCACGGTCCCTTGAGGGGAGCTGGCCTCCGATTGGGTCTCGGAACAGGAAGTCGAGAGGTCGTTGAAGGAAGTGCCGCTTTCGCCTTCGCGCTCACTTTTATGGCTCTTGCAGCAGCAGTCGCAGTGAGAGGACGACCACCTTGAGGGCCCACCTAGGAAACACACACACATACACACACACACACACACACACACAAACGCTCTTGTCAGTCGTTCTGACCACATTAAATTTCCTTTTACAGCACGACCCTCCTTTCGTGCAGAGAGAGAGTGCAAATGTAAAGTCTCGGGGTGGTGACAGATTCCACAACTAATCGAAAGAAACAGCTACTGTTGAAACAAATGCTGACAAATGCCTACACAGCATTTTCAATGTCATACAAATATCTTCAAATGAATATCAAATGAATGATGTGTGTGCGTCTAAGCGTGGGTGTGTGGGTGTGTGTGTGTGTGTGTGTGTGTGTGTGTGTGTGTGTGTGTGTGTGTGTGTGTGTGTGTGTGTGTGTGTGTGTGTGTGTGTGTGTGTGTGTGTGTGTGTGTGTGTCTGAGCGTGTCTCTCTATGTATGTGTGTGTGTGTGTGTATTGGGGAGTATTTAGGGGATACAGATGTAAAACCACTCAAGTTATTGGGTTTGACATTAAATAGCTGAATCTGAAGGAGCTGCTGGGTTGTGCATATTGCCTCCCCTGATAAGAAGTACCTCAGGGCTTAATGCACTTTACCATGGCTCCCTAAAGAACATCTTACCCCTTTCCTTGGTCAAAGCTTGTCTTAACGCCGAAAAAAAAAAAACTTTGACGTTGTAATTTCTTATAAGAATTGTAACCTGGCTGTCAAGAAGGTGGTGTATTATTTTCTTTTTTTCAGATCACTCAGTCATATAAGTGTACAAATGTACTTTATACCTTTTGGGGAGGAAGAAAGGAGGTAAACACAAAAAGATATATATATCTTGGGTGGTAACAGAACCAGGTCAGTGAACAGTGAAGTGAATAGATGTACCTGCAGACCCTGCGGCTTCCTGATCTCCTGTCACGAACTCGAGGAGCAGGGAACCTCGTGCGAGCAGGGGATTTTAATGGTCTTCATTCTTCCCCCTGTGCCTCTTTCTTGTGTCTCATCTCACATCTTCCTACACTTCTAATTACAAACCAGAAGCAGCGTAGTGCCCACTGGCTTGTGAAGTGTTCAAGTAAAGACAGCAAACACAGTCGCTGTTTCATTTCCAAAAATATCCCTGAACTCTGCTCTCATTAAATTCTACTAACAGGTAGAAATGTGCAGGCTTGAAAAATGCTTTGCTCGCTGCAATATAAACAACAGTGCATGAGAAATAAACTCTTGTGCACAGACTCTAAAACCCTCTTAATGGTTTTTCCCAATGTGATGATATAGACTCAATACCAATGATATTTCAGAGGGAGCAATAATTTGTCCATTATCTCCTTTCAGAGCAGGCACCAATTTATACTGAGCAGAGTTCAAGGGGGATTTTAACCTCTCTGTGCACACTGTCATAACGACCTTATCTCTGGCGTGATGATTGCATTGGGCTGATAGTGAGAGAGTCACTAACAGCTTTTTAATGGCTAATCCATGGGTAAAGAGGCCAATCAGCGCACCAATTTCCCCCGCACAGAAAATGAATCCAGCTGGATCCAGCAGACGAGCAGCACCAGGCAAATGGATGCAGGCGCTTCAGCCGGGAGGATCAAGAGAAGGGAGGCTGAGTATTGTTTCTAAAAGGCTGGATGCTGGAGTCCAGAGGGGAAACCCAGTTAGGAAGCAAGCCAACACCCAATAATAGCATCATCAAATTTTTAGGCCATGCAGGGAAATGACTTTTATTAAAGCCACTGACGGGCTGAGAGGCACCTGGGCTTTCATTGTGTTGTAGATGACTATTTGTCAAAACAGAATATGGACATGGAAATGTACAAAGATTTGTTTAGTGTTTAGTGTTATGGACTGAAGTAGATGTAACCTTTTGCATTATGGACTAAAGAAAACATTGATTTGTTTTTACAGTCTTCAATGCAAAAAATAAATCTATGCGTGTAGGACTGAATCCCAGTCGAAGCTTTGACGTCCCCATCAGCGGCAGGAAACAACTAAGAGCCTTGTCAGGAAACACAGCCACTCTTGGGTACACATAAACAAGTTGCTGTGTATAATACACTTTGATATCTTTTCAGGGAAGCCATTGATTGGATTGTGTTTTTCTCAGACCTATACAGTCTGTCTAAGAGATCATATTCCAACCACATTAAAAGAGCGGGGCTGGTCCTCTGGCCGGGCTCAGGCTGCGTCTGCACTTCTCACAAACAACACAGAGAGAGGGAAGGAGTGGAGCTCTGTGCGGGAGTGTGCAGGCGTGTCACACAGGGTGTTATCAAACTCGGCTCTGTATCTAATGAAAGCAGCGATGTTTGTCCGCGTGCCTGAGAGACGTCACTTTTATGAAAACTCGACTGGGCGTTTGATTAAATGACAGGTTTTCACCCGTTTAGCTTTTAAATGGCAGGAAAGTAGGACATGATGAGAACTGAAGGCAGGGAGCTCTGACAAACTCAGATCCAAATGTCACTGAGTTCCTTATCAAACGTGAATGTATTTCTTTTCACCAGTGCTCCTGAACTGACTCATCAGGAGTGTCTGATGTTTGTTTCTGTAACGGCACAGCAGCTTTGAGCCTCAGTCAAGTAATCTGAGAGCGGCTCGGTGCAATCATATGCTGAGGCAAAAAATTTATAAAAACAAACAAGAAAGACTCAATCAATCTGCAATTTTGTGATGTTATTGTAATACTGCACATGACCAGGAGGCCAGTTTTATTTTTATATGAAGAATTGAGCTGCCCGCCTCTCATATTTGAGTCTCTGCAGTGAGTTCTCAACACAACGTGGCATTTCACATCCTGGCTGTCTGGTCCAGACAGAAAAATAAAAAAGAACTTCTGAATTTCTCAAACAACATGTCTCCTAGATCCACTTTCATCACTGCTTGCTATTTGTTCAAACACAACAAATCCTGTGAGGCCGAGTGGTGTGAATTATAAATGCTTCAGTTGCTGCAGGGTTCCAGTGTAAAAAAACTTTTTTTTTCGGTCAAGATTAGGACAAAATCAGGGGGGGGAGACTTGGTTGTTTTTCTGGCGAAGAAAACAATTTTGCTTTATGTATGAGGGGTAACTTTGTGTGGCAGGTTGAATATGCATATTCATCCTGCTAGACAGGGAGTTAATCTCATACGAGGGGAGACGCTCTGATCTCAGACACACTCTTATATTCTCCAGCTCCCAGATCCAGTTACACAAATAATTTTCTAGTCTGCCGCTGCCTCAGGAAGAGAGTGGTTTACATGCTTGTTAGCTCACAAATTAGGCCAGCGTGTCCTTGCAGCAGGAAAAAGGCTTGTCTTGCAAAGGCAGTGACTGTCCTTACAGAGAGAGGAAAATCCATTTCACCAAGATAGTCCTATTCACTACAAAAGTATCACTTCAGCAGTTTGTGTCCACACAGCCTAACTGATGGCTACAGCCAGCTGCTTGCCAGATATAATAATGTGTGGAATATCTGCATGCATTTGAATTTGTCGATACAAGTCACCTCAAACCCTCTCCATCAAAACAACCCTCATCAGCAGCAGTGAAGAGAAAGAACTGGTGATGAAAAAGTCAGGGAGCTTCACATGACCTATTTCAAGGACACAGAGTCTCTCATCGTCTGCCCCGGCCTAAATGATCTGCTTTCCACGAGGAGAGTGACAGCTCGGCTGGCTGATTGTTAATGACAAGCGGTCGCTTTCCCCTCCCAGAGTCAGAGGGCAGCTGCCCGCTGAGTGGCTCCCTGACAGGGAGATGAAGAAGCAATGCAGACAGATAGAAACGTCTATATCAGCCTCTCCCTGCGGGCCTGTCCCCTGACCCAGCCCCGAACCCCTCCGCTGCACAGGACGCGATGATGCAGGATGAGACAGGTGAGAGAAGAGAGAAGCCCTCCTTAGTCTCCACAGAGCTCTCGTCAAAACCTTGACGATGCCTCGAGAGACGGGAGGTAAGAAAAAAAGGGGACTTCTGACGTTTCTCTCCCTGTCTAGCAGGTCATATTCAGAGAGGACCATGTAATGCTAGTACGCTCAAGCATCCAATACGCTACCATTAACTCCAACAGAGCTTTGGAGCAAACTTTATCCACTCAGTCTAATATGCACAAGGTCGCACTTGCTGCCATGAACCTTCACGCTGAGTTATGTCTGTCTTACAAAGCTTCCCCTCAGTGGATCCCCCCTGTCTTCAGAAAACACTTAGCTCTGCCCACAATGTGAGGAGTTTCTCCACCCAGGTAGCCATTAAGTGCCTCTGGGGGGGCTGGGGTGTTAGATGTCAGAAAGTAAGAGCAGCCATACCTGTTCTCCTGGAGCTGCACTGTGCACAGACAGCAGAACCAACACTATTCTAATGACAGCTGAGCAATGACATTAGGTCTTAGTTTCTTCTTTTAAAGGATCATACTGAAAGTTTAAACAGTTCCATGTTGAGATTTAATAGTGCAATGCCCGTTCTCAACCTGCCTGTTTGTAATGGGCTGCTTGCTTTGCCTGTGTTAAAGCTCTGGAGCTACTTCAATATGTGGTCACTTTTTTATTGTTTGCTTGCTGGACATCGTGCGCAGAGTCTATGATGCAGAGTGAAGAAAGAAAACTTTGTGTTCATCCTACCTGGTTTATCTGCAATGAAGAGTTTATGTCAACAATTGTCATAAATAAAACTAAATTTGCTTTATTATACTGTGCCTGTGTGTGTCTTGTATACAAGTTTAAATGATTTACTTAACTAGTGTTACTGTTTCATTTCAGAGGTCTGTTTATCAACCGATACAATCTTCAGACCCAAGTTCACAACTTTACAAAATAAAAGCTCTGTAATTCAGCTCGATATGAAGTTTGTTAACCCCAAAAAACATGTGTTTTTTCTTTGGAGACAACTTGCCAAACTGGAAGTCATTCTGTGGTTGTTATTGCCATATGGGCACCCAACATGGGTCAGTCTGTCTGTCTCTATCAGTCCGATGTTGACTTAACTAGTTAAGTTAAAGATCAAAATCATCTGGCGCGGTTTGACCAAGTTGTCGATCACTGCTGTAGATCTGAGGACAAAGAAGAAGACATGTTCAAGTCGGCCCACAGTCTGAAAGCAACCTGCCCTGCCCCCCAATGACTGCTACAGAAGGCTGGTCATCTGTTTAATATTTTTTTCTTAATATTGAACGTATTGGATTTCTAAATCACACCGAAATCAGCACTGTACTTCCTCTGGCAATTTAACATGAGACATGCCAAGTGTGACAGTTCTCGATAAATGTGTTCCACATACAGACAGACAGACGTTTGTGGAATTGGTATAGGAAAATGTTTTGCCGTTCATGAAGCCATTTTAATATGACACGTAATTACTGCTTGAGATGAGCAATCTATCAATGTCTCTTTATCATAACCAGCATCATCTCTCTCTTTTATTTGTCAAAATTGCCTCATCATCACTGGGTAATGAAGAAGGGACTGTCATGAAAACTCTCCTTGCCGCTGTGTTCAAGGAGGCTCCCAACATCTGTGATTTGTGAGCGAAACATAAGACAATCAATGAGCGTGTGCAGACAGTGTGAGAGAGTAAGTGTCAAGCATCGTATTACATGAAAGAAACTGAATCCACCGATCTGCGCTTAACTAATTCTCCAACATCGTTTTAATGCTGAACAGTGAGATGAAATGGAAAACAGAGGCTGCCTATGGATCAATGCAAAACCTTGAAGTGTGATGTGGAAAAAGCAAACAGCAGCAGCGGCCAACTTTTCCTAGTAACTGACCTAAAGCATGAAAAACCACCAGCGTGCTCCTTAAATATTCAGCACACACTGCTCCAAAGAATGATTGATTTCACAAACTACGTTTTCCTTTTGCATCTGCACCTTTTCAATAAACTCAGATTTACTCCCAAGGTGGGCCAGATTGTCTACTTGAACTGATGCACTGCACAAGGGTCTGCAACTATATGGCACACACACGCCTGTGCTTTACTTCGGACCATTTTTCTGCCCAGCTGCTATTCAGGACGTGTATGAGTTATTCATGGGAGCGCCATTCATCTTATGTAGGCACTGCCAATCCATCCAGACTCCAACTAGGCTCTCTGGGAACTCGTAGACGGGCCAATCTCGGCCTCCATTACACCCAAGCAATTGATTACTTTCCCCCCCGTCTCTCCCAGCCGTCTTGTGGCCATTATTCAGGAGCCATTGTGGCCGCACGTCATCTCATTCACAGCCCAAATGAAGACTGCAGAGTTATATTAACAGAGCACACCTGGCAAGGATAATCATTTTCCATCTTGAATATGTCTCCCATTTTTTGACAAGACTCTTCTGCACAGAATAGGACATATGAAACTGTCTCTGCTGTTAACAGAACTGATGTTCAATGATGATTTGCTCTGCCGCTGTGATGGGGAGGCTGGAATGTCAAAGCAGGTTATGATGGGACTTATTAGTACCGGATGACGACTAATATTCATCTGTGAAGTGACTGAAAGAACCTATTTTAAAGTATGGCTTGTATCTTAAATGGCTCTTAGAATAGCTTGGCATTTATCTCTCTCCAAATTGCAGTTCCAGTGGATGAGTGGAGATGAGGAAATATTTTGGGATCACAGATTGCTTTTAAATTAGCCAACACTCTGCTCTTTCCCCAGAGATAATTGGCAATGAAGAGACCGAGCCCAAGCGCCAAGTGGGTGGTTAGAGTTGTTAATCACTATAACAATGATGCTGTCACTGCCAGTCAAAAACCAAATGTCATTATTATGTTAAACAGCCTGAATTCTATATCTACATCTATAATCTGAAAGGATTATTTTAGGATGGAAGCCCATTTCTGACAAGAAGAGGGGAAAAGGTCATGTTTTTGTTTTCGAAAGAGGCTCAATGGCAGAAATGGTCGTCTGCATGTTTCATATTCAAAGCAGCAAAGGATGCTGCAACCACCACGGGTTTGACAAAACCAGCTTCCTTCTCCGTCTTGTTCCCTGTGATGTGTGCAGATAATTAGTGTTAATATGTGTCTCTCGTGCTCATTTGTTTATTAGAAGGGTGAAGATGTCATACCTGGTTAAATGTGAATTATTCATCATGGCCATCAGGTGCAGAACCTCTTGTTCATGATGAATGCTCAGACACTGTGGCCTCCAGAGGAGGGTGCCCTCTCCCTAAGTGTGTCATTTGTTTCAGTCTGAGGGAGAAACCAAGAGCAAATGTCCAACCAGGCAGGAGTGGATAATAATAATTGAGCGTAGCGCATCTTAACTTTATGAAAGAATGACTCGCTTCCCTGTTTAAACGCACAATACCACTGTGTAAAATGATGAATATCTCCTGTGGGCACTTTGGGAAACTGTAGTCAGCTTAAACAACAGAGTCAGTGGAGTCTGTAGAAAACAACTGATGCACTGAACAAGAAGAGCAGCACGCTTGATGCTAAGGAACTGACAGGCTGGAAGACAAGTCTCTCACTTTGTTTACTACACTGCGCTGGATTGTTCTTTTTACACTGTTGACAAACCCAGCCTGTATCTTTCACTCCACTTGTGACTGGATAGCAGGAGGCAGGGTTCTGAGAGGGGGGGGGTAATTGAGAGAGCAGTGAGATGTTCGACTGAAAACAACAAACAACCAAGAAGCACATCTGTTTTATGACCCCCCCTTCAAAAAAGGTGCACTTACGTGTATTCTTAGTTCAGGACTATCTGCCCTAGGCAAGCCAGTGTCCCACATTCACAATCAGGTTACACTATTAGTTTTGAAGGAGGATGCAGGCCGCTGTGCTGCTGTGAAGCAAGGGCTCTCACGTCTGTGTGCCTTTGACGTGTCTATCCATCATCCTTGCGATAAAGTATATATGTGTGTGTGTGTGTGTGTGTGATTTCCTTCACCCTCTCCTCCTCTGATCACCTTCAATGAAAACCCAGCATCTCTGTCTTCCGGGTGTCATCGCCCAAAATCATCCCCCACGCCTCTCCCTCACACTCAATGAACTTTCCTGTCCGATACTTGCTTTAATCTATTTTTGCTCTTTGCCCCCCCCCCCTCTTCTTTCTGCCTCAGTACTTTCTCCCCATGGCCAGGCCTCATGCAACTTTTACTGTCTCATCCCTCGTGCTCAGCCACTCTCTCCTCCATCTGCTCTCCTCCCTCTTCTTCACTTCCTTTACGCTTGCTTCCTTAAATTCCTCTTTTATTTTCCTCCCCTTACTCTTTTTCCCCTCTGTGCTGCACTTCTTGCGGTGTCACCCATCTCTTCCCTCCTTCACATTCACATCTGTCCCATCACTTGCCTTTGTAGCAGGGCAGCGTCTGTTAATGTGGAGAGGGTGAACACCCACACAATGCTGTTACATGGGAAATCCCACCTGGCTGGATGTTATTGCAGGTCAAGGCAGTTATAATTAGCCTGTAATGTTAAATAATTTGCAATCCACACGTCATGTCTTACTCTCACACGTCCAATCTCTACCCACCAACTGATTTTTCCTCAGCTCTTCCAGAGGAAGCCATTCAGAATAATGGACAAAGTGCTTTTTAATTGGCCATATGTTCCAACTCCTCCCTCTGCAGAGGATGGGATGAACCACATTCGCAGCCATTGAGGCGGTTTTGTTTGATGACTAAACTTTATCAAGTAAAAGATCAAGCCTGATTCCAGACAAAGCAGAAGCAGCCATGGGAGATGCTGCTGCCCACAGTTGCTGTTTTATTCATAACCCACCATTGGGCACAATCTGAGCAATAACCCATGTTTACGCATGACGCATGTGCACTTAAAGTGCAGCTACACGGTGACTCAACTCCCCCTGAGGCCCGTGGGCAAGTTTTGCCTCTCGGCTGGGACACAGACGGAAGTTTTAGGTCTGCCACTTCAAGGTATGTGCAAGGAGTCAAGGAGGCAGGGGACGCTGCAATGCCTCCTGGTGGTGTGAGCTGTACACCTCTCGCTGCAGATCGACTTTAAATCAAGACAGTTATGCAAACACATAAAGATGGGCTTTCACATGGGAAACTATTTAAAGTAATCTTTTAACAAGAATATATGTGAGGCATCCTTCTCACATCACCACGCTGTTCTTCCTACAGCCTGGATGTGGTCATTCAGAGGGAGGGAGGGGCACCTTTTTTATTTATCACTTTTCACATGAGTTGTTGGTGTTCTACTTCCCTGTTGTTTGCATTATGACTTCTGAAGGTCGAAGGCACTGATTTAATTCGCATCACTTCTATGCGCAGGAATAATTCTTCACTCACGGTAGAAGATGTACTGTGCGTAATTGGACCAGACCCTGTCATCCGCGTAATGACCGACGGGGGACGCAGTCAGGGACGAGTTGCAGGCCACGATGTGGAAGCCGCTCTCTGACAGCATGTCAAACGCCCGCTCCAGGTGCTTGAACTTGAGGTAAAACCTGCAGGTGTAGCGGTCCGGTGGTCGGTCCGCGTCCCGGTTCTCGTTCAGGGCGTCTCCGAACACCTCCTTCGCCAAGCCGATCCTGCTGCTGACGAAGATCCGCGGCAACTTTTTGGCCTTTGCGTCGGTGTTACTCTCTCTGCCCCCCGCAGCGCACACGGCTTTCAACGCCACCGTGATGTAGCCATACCTCCTGTCCAGGGAGAAAGAGGGGTAAAACCTCTGGTCGCTGCCCTGCGACGCGTCATCCACATCACTGTAGTACAACTCGTCTGCGATCTGCTTTGACTCCTCGGAGCTCAAAAGTTTGACCAGATCCGGCAGCTGGAAGTATTCCGCCTCTCTTTTCAACCTTCCCCTCTCAGGGAAGTGGTCAGGCAGGACCACTTGCTTATCTCTAAGGTAATCCAATACATAACGGAACAGAAAGCCATCTCTGTCGATGAAATAGCGTCCTCTGAGGTCCCGGGCCAAGTCATTAGAAGACCCCTTCTTGTTGGAGAACAGCTTCCCAAGTAAGGAATTTGGGAAGCTCGCCAGTGTGGCATGGCGAGTGTAGTACACCTGTCCACCCACATTCAGCTCAATAACATCCGATGGAGGGTTTTGCACCGAGCCTTGCTCTTTTGCAGGTTGCGTTTTGCAGTTTTCGCTCAGTGCCATTTTTGCAGGACACCTGAGTCTCGATCACGGAGCGCAAATGTCCCAGGAGTTCAGGGTGTGGGTAGTTGTAGCTGCATGGTGTTGATGCACACAGACCCAGAGCACAGTCTTGGTTTCAGGCTGCAGCCCTCACAGCCATGCGGCGTCTGAATGACAAACAATCCCAAGGTGTGCCTGTACAGTATATATCCTTTAACCCCATGCGTAAATGAGCCTGTCCGCGGTGAATCCACAATCGATTATCATAACCAGCATCATGTTACACACACATCCACTGCGATGGGGCAAGACTGCGACTCCAAAGAAGCACAATCCTCACTTCACTCCATCAAAAGAAGTAAAAACACATTTTTGTCTTTCTCAAGTTTTTCCGTGGAAAGATTCTCCCTCTTGCGCGCGTTCTCCTAGTTCGTTCACACCCGTCCGAGATAAAGTGAAGGATGTGCCATGCATCCCATCATCATCACCCTGCTACTGAGCGTCGCTCCTGACGAGTGGGATGCTGAAACATGCTCCGAGGATGGACGCGGGACTCCAGTGCGCACCCAATTCTCCAAACTGCTGAGAGCGGAAACGCTGGGTCCGGCAGAGGGTTTAAGATAATGCTGCTCTAAGCTGTGAGAGAGTGAGATAGTGAGAGTGAGAGAGGGAGAGAGGGGGGAAACAACCGTCCCATGAAGTGATGTCTTACATCATCTTAAAGGAAAATGACATTTGCAAGAGATCCACATGAAATGGACTGATGTGCGTGCGTCCGTGCAGTTCTTCGGGAGATCCTGATCCAGCCACGGGCGACGGGGCATCTGGCGGAGCGGATTCAGGTCTAATGCAGCCTCAACATCCCGGCGCTGCGGATTTTAATCCCTTCTTCTTCTTCTTCTTCTTCTGACTCCTCGTTGAGGCTTTCGCATTTACATTTAACGCTTTTAGCTGACGCGCTTATCCCGGGAGATGGATGCAGGTTACATCCCCATGCAGTGTCTTGCTCAAAGACTCATTGGCAGTGACAGCCACGCGTAAACGACCCTGCTGATCTCCAGGGATGTTTTAGACACACTTCTACTCCTTAACTCTCCAACAGGAACTCAAATATTAAAGGAAATAAACTGAAATTTAAAAATGACAGTTTCCCTCTTGTGCGTCCTCTGAGCCTTTAGTCAACAGTATCACCTCTATGAGCAGGAACACTGTGACTGAATATGAAAAGTGATCCTTTCCTCATCGATTTGACTGAGTGAATTCTGACTTCAGCACCACGGACAGATCTCAGCCCACCACACACACACACACACACGCACACACACACACACACACACACACACACACACACACACACACACACACACACACACACACACACTCGCTCTCTCTGTGCTATTTTAAAGAAATAAAACAATTCACTGATTTTCATCCCCATGTGTCTTTTAATCTTTTAATGCATAATACTTTAGTGCATTTGGCTAACCCCCCCTCCCACCTTTAACAAGGAGGGGGGAGAAAACTCACAAATTCCTCTCAACCGAGTCATTTCATTCTGGATTACAGTACAGCAGGAGGACAGGGGTTTGGGACTTGTATTTTTGCTCAGGGCCTGCTCACTGAATTTGTCATAGAGCCATCATATACTCCAAAGTGATGCCGAGCACTGTGGGGCGGAAAATCCAGTTTGGTGGAAGTGAGACGCGAGGCTGAATTTGCATCTTGACAATGCTTGTCATCATCTAGGTCATATGAGCTAGATGTGTTTATAAGGTACATACAACCGATGAGGGAGTGAATTGTAAATATGAATTCAATATGATTGGGGACTGCTTTTGTACTGATTGGGTGGTTTGTCTCATATATAAGAGGTATCAGGTACCTTATGTCCACTGTCCACATGACAGGCAGACAACAGCCACATTGTTCTGTGTATCCTTTGTTTGTTTGCTTTTCAGCTTGTTTGTGTGTGTGTGTGTGTGTGTGTGTGTGTGTTTTGTGTGTGTGTGTTTGTGTGTGTGTGTGTGTGTGTGTGTGTGTGTGTGTGTGTGTGTGTGTGATGTGAAGCAAGCCTGTCATAAATCAGAGGCTTTTCATTGCTGCAGTGCTGAGTGAGAGAAGGCGTTGATGATGGGAGAGCACCCTTGACTCTTGGTTTTGAGGAGGCAGCGGTCACGCTCTACCCTGCTAATTCGGAGTATATTGTGCTGGAGAGGGGTTGCTAAGCAGCCACGGGGGACTGAGTGGGATTCAAACAGTGGGGATTTAGAGCGACAGTGAACATACCAGTGATCTGCTTTTCTGTGATGCTGGATTTTACAGCGTATACTATAAAGGATATTGTAAAGTTTTCAGGGTGAAGTGATCGTAACATTTAAGTGGGCACCTAAGAAATAATATCTAATATCATTTGGTGTAGTTTACGCTGAGGGATTTGGTTTCTAAATTCTCATATTGGTTGTGTGTTGGCTTTGTATAACAGCATGACTTGGAGTTTATTACCTATAGTCCCTGCTTGGGGATGATTCTACTCCCATATGTGCAATAAACCCTGTTTCTAATTCATCTCACTCATCCTCCTATTAGAGCCTATTTCCCTGCCTCTTTGTTTTATTTCCTGCCTGTGCAATATGTACTGCCAGCTTAGATCCTATGTTTTGAATAGAGTTGAATTTCATGCAACTTCAGCATGAATAATGTAAAACAATATGGATGCTAGCGTGACGTAAGAAAATCTGTATGTTTCTGTTACATTAAAATGACAATTTTTGCGAGCTCTTGCTCTCATTGTAAAGTGCAGCATGGCTTGAGCAAAAAATACAAAGATAATGTAACCACAAGTGGATATTTAATGGGTTCTGGCCAACTTACAAAATTTGTGTTCAAACACCCGAAATTCAAGCTTAGTGCAGATGTGAGTGGGTTTCAGTTCTGACAAAGCAAAGTCATATCAGCCCGTTTAATTCTGTCCAAAAAAGACAGTAAGTAACATCTTATCTTGTTCACCATTCAGTGAATATACTGTATTCTGGAGCTGTTTGATTATAAAAAAAATATTAATATTTTACCACAAGAAAACTTAGATAAATTAAATAATTTGACTGGAGTTAATGGAATGGTTATGGAAAGAGAAGAAGGATAGTAGAAATGGAAGGTGCTGTTATGATGCTGAGACTTTTGTTTTGGCCTGATTTAGATTGTTAGATTTTTAAATACCAAAAGTGTAGAACCAATGACATTGAAGTGCATATTTGTGCAGAATCTTAAGTCAGACAGACTCATGTTGTTGGGAGCCAACCTGTTCAAACTTTTTACTTTAATGTCTGTTGATAAAATCACTATTCTCACAATCATATGGCACCTGAGAAAGACGTAACATCACCAAAACTGGTTCAACTCTGCCCATCAGATTCTAACGTCTAGGGGTTCTTTTTACTGAGCACATTTCTGGACTTGTGAGTTAAAGTTCAAGTCAATCAGACTCTGTGGCCTTTCCAATATGTTGGCATAGGGCATTAATTCTAGCGCCACCATGTGGCTGTTTGATCTCATGTTTGCACATCATGTCCAGTTATTGGTCCAAGTTTCATGTTTCCAGCTCATTCCAGTTTACGCAATTTGAGCCGCAGCACAACGCACTAATAGGCCTCTTCAAGGTTAGAGGCCAATGACGACATTTAGAGGCAGGTGAGGTTGTGTTGCATGTCTAAATACATCTGACAGATTCAAAATATTGACCAACATTATGATGAAATATTCATCAATATATTTACAATTCTGGTCACCAAACATTGTTCCCCCGGTGTGTAGTTTTACAGATAAGCTTGTGAGTGTTCTGTCTTATGGAAAATTGTGTTATTCTACTTATCCTGCCTGACAGAAGAGGCAGACGTGTGAACTGGCATCTCTCAAGTAACAAAATGTTATTTGTACTTTGCAGACTAAATCATAAATTAATAGTGATACAAAAAAAAAAAAAAACTCTGACCTCTCTTTCCGTTTCATTCAAATGTTTGCCTTAAACAACTCAAAATGTGCATTTAAATAGTACGATGAAAAGGTGACTCATTAATTACAGGTCACTTCTAATAGCCTAATTAACCGATGCATCCCATTCAGTGACACTGGGTGTCCTCTTGAGGCCCTGTGGGGCAGCACAATAATTAATAGGAAAAATGAAGTGTGAACTATCAAGTACCTCCATCCACTTTAGCTATGAATTGCAACAGATCTATGTAATAATTGTTTGGACCTCTCTATAGATTTATTTTGTAGTGTGTTATACGAGGTCCTGCAGTGCATCATTCACTTCCACTGCCTGGCCTTGTATTCTTTTCATTCATAATTTCTCATACTGCCCACTGTCTAGCTGTCTGAATCATAGACTGTATTTAAAGAGGTCTGTCCGCGTGAATGTGAAATACTCCATTAACAGCTGCTGACAGGCACATGCTTTATCAGCACCATGCCCTCATTTCTAATGCACACTTGGCCTGAACTCAATGTGAAAACATATCTTATCCTAATCTCGGCTTTGTAGTCGGTTAATTGAGTTTTCTCTGTGATTTCTGACTCTTTTTTTTTTTTCAAATCCCAACAAGAGTATGAGGAGTGAGAGCACTGCTGTTATCACAATAGGCAGAAAAAACTATGTATTTTCAACAGTGTCCATGTAAGTAATATTTTACATTGTTCACCAAGTAGTAAGTATATTCTGGAGTTCTTTAATTAAAATTAATATGAAAAGTGTATAACCAATGACATTGAAGTGTATATTTGTGCAGAATTTTAAGTCGGACAGATTCATGTTATCGGTTGATACAATCACTTTGATCACAATCGTATGGCTCAGGGAGAAAAACGTAACAAACACTATTTAATACTTTCCCACTTTGGAGTGTTTGCTCTTGGGCTCAGGCTCATTAGGCAGCTGCGGTGAGCGGGCTCGGTCGGCAGGTGGCGCTGCGTGTTGTAAACAGCTCACCCACGGGGGCTGAGACTCGCTCCATTCTCCATTTTGTAGGCAATGTTTTTCCTGGAGGTTAGCGCCTACTTTCCTAATGGCTAGCTGCGTGTCAACATAGCTCCGCCAGTTTAACGCGGTTTGCATGTCAATTCGCGGCCAGGTCGGAGCGGAGGACCGAGAGGGCTCGTCACCGCTCGCAGCTCGCGGGGTTTTCGTCGTTTGGTCCCCGGGCATGCAGGGAGGACACCGCGCGCGGAGCAGACACGTTAACAAACATTGAGTCGGTGTTGCGTGCTGTGGGCTGCCACTCTCAACCAAAACAATGTTGACAAACGACCTGTGGACGCGCACCAACCAGCCATTTCAAGGGTAAATATCCGCTTTTAGCCACATTTCACTCGACATGTGTATTTAGCCAACTGTCGCCGATGCATTGTTGCACATTTGACGCTAAACACGCAGTTATAGTGGCTGTTTTAGCTCGCAGGCTAACATTACTGTCAAATGTTAATGTGTGCACGTAGCCACATTAGCTGTTAGCCACATTGCTACCTAGCATGTCAGCAGTTAGCAACAAACAAGGTTAGCATGCTGTGATAGACTCGTGTAAACATCGCGGCTCTCTGTAGGTGACGTGTGCTCGAACCCGGGATGTGTGTGTTTTTATTTAACACACGGTGCACGGTGGACGCGGCGGTCTATGCGCTCATGCTAACAGTTTAGTAGTAGGACTAGCTACCGCAGTTAGCTGCCGTTAGCTGCGTTAGCTATCATGAGCGTGCAGTAGGGGGGTGGGCATGCTTGACAACTTTACACGCTTTCCAGTGACTTAAAGTTAAGTGCCTGCGCTTTGCATGTGCACAGCCATAAAGTGTTTTAAGTTGCATTGTAATATAGTAATGCTAGCTCTTTAGCACGTCTACTAACCCCTCTTTTTTGTGTGTTTTAACGTGTTTGCTATCCTCACCTGTTATTAATGCTGTGTGCCTGTTTCCCCACCACAATAATAAGATGGAAAAATGTGGCGTGAAGAAGATAATATATAGAAGAGATGACCATCTAAGCAAACTTGTCTACACTGAAAGCCCCGAGGAGGGAGGTCTGTTGAAAGTGGCTCCTCACACTGCTATATCCATCACCTCAGCCACCATATATCCATCCAGCCCTTTGATGCAGCCAGGACAGGTACCTAACGGCCTCAGCAACAGCCCCCTTCCAGAGGAGCTCACCCCCATCTCTGTCACTGCCACACTCGGCCCCCTGTTGGAAATCCCAGAGCCCTGGGGCCTGACCAAAGATCAGAAGTCTAAGCAGCAGTTGCCCCAGACACAGACGTTTGGGCGTCAAAACTTGGGGGACAATTTGCCCCAGTTGCAGGCCACTATACTAGACATTACCCAGTCCTCCATGGATTCTCTTATTGGGGGATCAGATCCAAACTTTTTTGCCATGAAAACAGAGGATTTCTCAATGGATAAAGGAGACCAGGATCCTATTGACCTCGATCATGCTTTTGATCACATGGGGAAAGATGTGGACGTGAACCAAAAGTTGTTCAGTGATAACACTCTGGATCTGCTCCAAGACTTTGAGCTGACTGGGTCCCCCTCAGACTTTTACGTAGGTGATGATGCTTTCCTGTCCACTCTGGCAGATGATTCTCTGCTTGGAGATGTTGGCTCGGAGAGGGACATTAAGCCAGCCGTGGTCGAGAGTGGTAATGGCAGTGGGGCAGTCTCTGTCGCTCTCAACGGCAGCATTATGACAAGTCCAGATCAGTCCAGCCCTAGCATATCCACAGCCTCCCTCCAAACGTCTACAACCACTTTGTCTGCATTGGTGAAGAAAGAAAAAGATACTAGCCTCATTCAGCTCTGCACCCCAGGTGTGATCAAACAGGAGAAGATGTCTACCGGCCAGAGTTACTGCCAAATGAGTGGCACGTCCTCCACAGGCCTGTCCAGCTCTAGCCCCATTTCCATCTGTGGGGTCAGCACTTCAGGAGGACAGAGCTACCACTTTGGGGTCACCCCCAGAAGCAGTGAAGCTCAGCAGATGAAGGAACAGAAGGCAGTGTCAAAACTGTATCTCCCAGTGACGACCATCAGTGGAGCCTGGAACAGGGGCCAGGGTCTTGCGGACAACTCACTGATGCAGAGGGCCAGCGAGTCTTTCTCAAGCTCTCCCTCCTTCCTTACCAGCTTTGCAAGGTAAGAAATAAATATATTCACAGCATGAAAAGGGGAGTCTGACCCTGACCTTTCATTTTGGCCTGACTGACTTCAGTTAATATATTTCCCTGTTGATCCCAGTTATGTTGTATTTAATCCTCATTCAATGTGATCTGTTCATGTCATTTCATATGGGACACTTGGGGCTTTTTTACTGTTGGACAGAAAGCAGTTTTCATTTGGAAAGTCCCTCCCAAGTTTTCCAGTCAGACTAATTTTGAAGGTCTTTATACATTGTGTATCACATGTTCCTAACTTTTTCTGTAGCTTCCATGGATAAAGGAGTGTCCACGACAGTCTTTCTTTATGCTTAGCATGAATACAATGCTGATGTTTGATTTCCATTTTTAGCTACTTGCCTTTAGAAATACAGTTCACCTGTGAAATGTCAACATGAAGAAGTGGTGGGTTCACTGATGCACACTGACATTAATTAAAACTTCTGGCAGCTGTGTGTTTGCTTAACCCAATTTGGGTCCACCCGCTCATAACCTGTTTATGAGGAAATGGTTTCATTGTTATAATTGTTTCTCTGACAGCTCCTGTAACAAAGGGTCAGAACGAGATTGGGCTTCATATACCAGAGACCAATCTCTTTAAAAATGCCATGGGCTTCAAAACATCTAGGTTGTACACCCTACTTCTGTTGTTTATAGTGCAACTTAGTCGTTATCTTATCTCGGTTCACAAATCAAACATTGGTGATCCTGGAAAACTGTTCTCACAAAGTTGGCGACACATACATGTGCATACACAAAAAGGAGTGACGGAGTCATTGCGAGGCATCAGATAAAGCTCAGGATATTCAATACAGATGGAAAATATTGATCCATGTCAGTAAATCAGCACATTGCCGTGACAAATAGTAAAGAGTCAATAAATGAAAACATTTAGCAAAAATCTATAGAAGTTATAGAAGGTGATACATTCATCTAATGCCAATATTTCTTTAACTGTCTATAAATTCATGTTGAATCATATTAAGTGTTCGACATGTCAAGGAGAACTGGGGTGTATATGGGAATGGAGATGCAATAACTACAATTATTTAAAGTGTTGCTTTGCAGCCAAAACACTTTGACCTTTACACTATTTCCAATATAATGGAAAGAAAAATCATTCTATGCTCTATAAATATGTCACTATGTTTGTTGGCACCTTAAAGAGAGCCTGGTGTTTTTATCCACATCTTCTGTCGGAATGATGACGCTATTTTCACCTTCAGTTGATGAATGAGTAGGTGGACATTTTATGGTTTGATAATCTTGAACAAAACATGTTCTGTGCCGGTTTGGTTTGTGGAGCTTGTTACCAAGTAAAACAGCTCAATTTAGAATAAACAGATCTTCATGAAATTAAAATGCTAAAAGGCCTGGGTTGACCTTTATGACAGATAACCCACTGATTCTGCTTTGTGAGACTGGTTCATGTCCTGCACAGGACGTGGCTGTAGCAAAGATATGCTCTAAAAAAAACAGGGGAATTCCACTTTTAGCCATCACAGACAATTAATCTTTTTTCTCTCAGACTGGACAAGCTTGTACATTAATGTGCATGTTTATCACATGCCCCAGCTTCTCTGTGTCATCAACAGATTTCCTTGTAACCAAGATTGCGTATTTATTTTTTTAATCTTTGTGTCTCTTCAACTGTGTAGTTTCATAGCCTGTTGGCCTTGTCTCACAGAAGAATCCTCTCAGTGTGGGGTTAAAGAGGTCGTTTTGGGCAGATCTCTTCAGTTCTTCCAGCAAACCTGAGAGATGCACTTTCTCCACTTGAAGCAGATCTTTCCTTGAGGAGCAGGGGAGACAGTTCATTCAACAATAAGGATAAATGGATTGTGGCCTTTAAAGAACAGTTGGCTTGTGCTGTAAGAAGGAAATTCATGCTCCGCAGAGAAGAGTGAAAATGGCTGCTTGTCCTGCTTCGTGTTACTCACGTGATTTTGCTGAATGTTAATTTCTGCTGTGATTGCTTCCAGTGAGCTCCCATTCAGAAGAATCTAGAGTCCTGCCCCAGTGTTTGGACTCCACCCGGCCCCACAAAGTGTCTTTTGTACTGTTAAGACTTTTTGCCGCCCTGTCTTGTTTAATGGGTCCAGCTGTGAATGTGGCTATGGGGCCCAGTTGTGAAGCAGCTCAGTAGAAGGTCTAAGACGTTTGACCGAATCGCGCGTCTTGCAGCATTTTTGTTTGTGTCTCTTCCACATTTACACCTATCTCATTCTCTGCATCTGACAGGGAGTGGTCAGTTGAAAGACTGGCACGTACGAGTGTGTCATGTAATGCGGGCATACAGGTATTCTGTTTGTATCTTGTCTGACAGTCATCCTAATACCTGGTGACCGTGAACACGTGCGGAGAGACACGAGATGCACTTGATTTCCATTCCCCGTGCGGCTCGGATGAAGCAGAATTTTTGTTATTTAAAGGTGTGTGTTTGTGTGTGTTTCTAAGCATAGGATTATATCTATTCACGTGACATGACACGATAATTTAGTGTGGTTGTGTGGCTCTTTGGTTATGGCTTATTGGTGTGTAAACTTGACTCTGCCTCAACCTGTCTAACGTTCAGTGCTGTGAATGTAGCTGAACCCTGAGTTTTGGCGGCTAAAGCGGTTGGCATCAGGTCACTAGGTTCATCCAGCTTCTCAGGCAGTCGTGCTGCTTCTGCTTCCTGCTGTGTCAGGCCTAGAAAAGCTTGCACGCCACGAGTTCCTGATCTGCCTTCGCCTTATAGTTTGCTGATTTGCATTTTGCAGGTCTTCTAATGTCAGCAGTTGTCTCGCAGTGCTTTTGTTTTCCAAACATATGCTGGTTATTTGTTGCATCACAATTATGACTCAGTTTTGTTGTGTGATTCACAATGGAGAATGCTTCGCCTCGAGAAATGATCTGCTTTGTTTCCATTTTAGGAAATACACACCCTCATTGAATACCCAATTAACATTGAGCTGCAGTGAATGGAGGAAAATTAGGTTAACATGATTAATAAATAAATTTATAAATCTTCTGGTAGATAGCATGACAGCTCATTTCATTGGACTGCATTATGTAACCTTTGTTTTTACTGTGCTATTTCCTTCTCTGCCTATGATTGGCCCGGCCCATAGTTCAGTCTGTGAGTCAGATGTTGTGGCTTAGCCATATATCCTGTGGCTGACTTTAGTCTTTGCCAGGGTTTTCCACAAGGATATGGAGGAGCTAACCAGGGGATTCTGGAGGCATATCCCCCAGTGAAAACATTCTGATCGTAAAAGCCTATTACACATGATTTGGGGCATTAGTTTACATACTTGCTCAATAGCCAAAAAAGCATTGTAAGACATTTTAAAGTGTAAAATGACTGAGTCTGAGGCACAGCAACATTTTACTCATATGAGGCGGCCAGTTACCTTGACAACGTGGCCTGTTTCCGTGTGTTTGCAATGTGTCTTAGAGATAGCTCTGATGTGAAAAGCGCAATGTCAATAAAGATAATTCATTAATTTGTTCATTCATTACATTATATTGAAAATACAGTTAATTCAGCTGACCTTAATGTTTACTGCGCAATCACCAAGTTGCGTCCATCTGTCTTTTCCCAAGAAGCCAATCTAACGAGGATGGCAAGTTTCTACGTCATCATGCTCTCAATGTTTTTGGAGAAGAGGGATTGTAAAATGTATGTGCATAGGGAAACGCAATTTGTAAATCAAGATGGTGTTATTATAATGAAAAGTTAATACAATAAACAGGCTGGTTGGAGTTAAATGAGCAGTCGGCTGTTTGACCCTCAGCTGGTGCTTATGGATGCCACATTGTGCTCCTCAGGGTCCTTTGATAAATACGCAAACACCGTTGACCATAATAATAATAATGTTACTGGAGTTACTTGGAGGCCTTTGACACAATTGTGTGCACTAGAGAAAAGTTGTCTGCAAAACTGGCTCACTGAACAGAGCTGTTTTCATCTCTCATGCTGACACAGCAGTCTTGTTTATCTATAGGAGCATGTGGGTGAGTAACATACAGCTCAGGCTTGTCACAGACAAAAGATCAGCTAAGCTTTCCTTGATTTTATTTCATGGCCATAGATTGGTTCATAACTTCAGAATCAGATATACTTTATTGATCCCAGGTGGAAACTGTTTGTTCCAATAGCTCCATGCAAGATTAGAAATATAAGCTTATAAGATTTACAAAATATATAAAATAAAATATGAACTTCAGCTCTCTCTCTCTCTCTCTCTCTCTCTCTCTCTCTCTCTCTCTCTCTCTCTCTCTCTCTCTCTCTCTCTCTCTCTCTCTCTCTCTCTCTCTCTCTCTCTCTCTCTCTCTCTCTCTCTCTCTCTCTCGTAGTTTTTGCATAATCCTGCTCAGAAATAAACCAAAAGACAAAAAATAAATAAACAGACATGGGTGACAACCTCCTTGGCAGAGGTAATACACTCTACACAATCCCTGTGTCGCTTTAAAACTGTTTTCTGACTTCTCCCGTCATTGGTTCTCTGCACCTCCAAGTTGGAAAATACTGAGCCATGTTGTTGGCAGCAAATTTTCTATGTAACATATACAAATCATATTGACTTGTGCAAAGGGTAAAACTTGATTTTCATTGAAAGGACTTTTTTATGGCTGATCTTAATAGTAGAGCTAGATATTTGCTGGGTTATTGTTCTGTCTCAGTTTATAACACGGAGCCTTGTGAAACTATTGCAGTGTTAAGAACGACCACACCAAATGGTACACTTGTGCTGGTAAAGTAAAAATGTCACAGTTGTCAGCTTTGATTTGGAGCCTGGTTTGATGCAACTTTATATATCTGTCTATATATACATCCACACATATATAATATATATTTAAAGCTTATATTTAGCGTATAAATAGACCCTGCTCTCAGTCTTGGCTCTGTGTACTTTGAGTAATGTTTGGTCAAAGTTTCTATTCAGTGCAGTCTTGCTCTGGCACACCCACCACACCTCTGTCTCACCTTCTCTATCCGCTCTCTTTCTCTTTATCATCCCCTTGCTCTTGTTTCCTGTAACCAAGGGCAGAGACCTTGTTTGTCAGCAGAAGCTTTCCACAGCTGTAAATAACCTTTTATGATATTGCTTGTGTGTGTATGTGACATGCGAGTCTTTCGACTCTGTGTATTATGCATGAGTGTGTAGGTGTGTGCCTGTGTATGCGTGCGGTTGTGGCATGAGCAGCACAGTGGCAGGCAGGCAGACCGTAGAGTGCTGCCGTGAAACTCTCACTCTCCTGACCTACTTTCCCTCCCGCCTCTCCACAGCTGGCGCCGAGTGAACGTACCAGATCAAATGCCAGCCATTCCAGTCACTTTTGCGTTATTATCGCATTCCCTTGTAACCACAGTCTTGCCTTTTCTGTATTTGTTTGTTCTGTTTATGACACTGAATAGGTTTACAGAAATCCCCCAAATTGAGGTTAAGTGGCTACAGATCATTCAGTGTGTTGTTTGTGATGTTATTTTTACGTTTGTGTGCAGTTGTCGAGTCAGCAAAGTCAAACTTGGGAATGGGTTCCTCCCACATCCAGTTGTATCCAGCTGAAGGCATTACAGTTATGCACTCAGAAGCAGCAGCAAGCCTTCAATTCATTGTACAGGCCAGGAAGCCTCCTCCCACCCACACACAGCCACTAACAGCTCCTCTTATGGAAACTGATATGGAAACTCAAATCCATTGGGCCTTTTTTTCTTGTGCTCAGACATAGGTTTGGTTCGGTTTCTTCCTCTGGTGTTTAAAGCCAAGCATTAGCTGCCGCTTGAGGCTCCAAAATGTAGCCATTATTAAAACAGGTTCATGGCTCCTTGCAGACAGTGCTACTGAGGCATCATCCAGAGTATCACATGTCTCCCTGATGAACCAAAACAATGTCCATTTAAAAACTCATGCTCAATGATATGACAGGTGACAAATTAAAGGAAAAATCGGAATTAAGCGGTAAGAAAATAAACTTATGTAGATGCTACATATATAAATACCCATATGGCCTTCAGACACCAGATCTCATCCTAACTTAACACCTATGTGAGATTTTTGAACCAACGTGAGAGACCAACCCAGTATCCAATGTAATTGCATCTGTATTGGGAAAATTCTGCACCTCACAGTTTATGTCCAGTGCCAAAGTTCCATGCCCTTTAGGTTGTGTGGTAAAATAAGCATATGCTATTTCTGACTTCCATGCTGGAGACTGGGGTCTTTGTCCTATCACAGAGCTGGAATTCTTACTTCAGCCTCAAGTGTTCAAGTTGCCGAACCCTACCAAAAAACCTTACCTAACCATTAATGTATTTTAAAGTTCTGCTGATGGTCAGTTCGGGTCAATGTCCCTTGAGAGAGAGAGAGAGAGAGGGAAGAAGGGAATGCACAACAGCAGAGCAAAGCGTTGTGCACAGCTCTACAATGATGCAGCTGTGCAAAACACTAAGTTATCATTTTATGAGGAGTGCAAATATATTTCGGCTCATCAAGTAACTAACTGTCAGAGAGAAATACTTCTCCTTGGTTTTAAAAATGGTTGATAAAATGTCCACTTGTGTCTATTCTCAGACATGATCAAACTCCAATTTTCATCTGTGGAGAACAGCAACATTTTACGTTAGGTTTTTTCTGTAATTTATCGACAATGGAATGTATTAATTTACTGTGGTAGCATTACATATTTCTTGTGAGGTTGTAACACTAATGGCAGTGTACTTACAGTATGTATAAATACCGAGTGTTTTTATTGGACGGCACAGGAGGTGGATGTATTGGAGCAGTCCAGCCCAGTCTTTGGCCAAACAAACCCAGCCTCTCCTCTCCCTTATAGAAGCCGTGTTGTTGTTCTGCTTGCAAGCACAACTCAGAGCGTGCAGGCCAGTTCCCCTTTCTATTTTGGTGGCTTTTACCTCAGGGAAGGAACACTTCCTTCTCCTCCTCTGCTCTCCTCTACATACTCAGAGTTTTGATGAAGATTAGGAGATTTTTGTACGATCCATATCAGCAGCAGTGATAATCATTGCAGTAACCAAGAAATCAGATTTAAAGCATGCAGCCACCCAGCCAGATTTTTGTGGAGAGCAGTACACTATAATTTTATTTAGGGGCCTTGCCACATGTGAGTACGGATGGGAACTAAGAACTGGTTCCAAATTGACCGAATCGTCGGAATCTTATGCTTTGATTCCTTTTTTTGACAGATGCACATTGTAAATCATTAAATTTAAACTCGTCTACGATGATGGAAACTACTCATGTTGGGGAGATAGCAACTGCCAATGTGTGGATTATTTTCATGAAGAAACATGACAACAGTGTTAGTTTTAATGATTGTAAAATAGTAATTTTAGGTAAGGAGGAAACCTCTGAAATTGTGTAAAACATTACTCTACACTGCAAATTCCAGAAATGCAATGTATTTGATACTCTACGCATCAGTGCCACTGCTTCCCAACCGAGCAGCATGACCAATACTGAAGGTACATATCTTATTTTTAGAGCTAGGCAGGCAGACCTTGAAGATTTTCATCTGTGACTAAGAAAACCTACATCATTGTTTCCCATACACTGATTTAACCACCCAGGAAGATACAGGTAGATAAATTCACTCAGTTTAAACTCAGGCAAGTCTCACATTAGAGTTACTTTATTCTTTTCAAACTAAGTTAGTTTACTGACTGAAACAGCAGGTAAATAGTGGAGCTTTTGCTCACCTGAGTCACATGCACTTCTTTATCTTACTCTGTTTCTACAGTGTGCTCAAACTATGGGATAATAAAACAGTTGTGATGATTCTGAGAACCTGTTTGTCTATTTTCCCCTTTAAAGAAAACTGAATTGTACAGATAAGTTAATTGATTTAATCAATTAAGAATTGAATAATTAACAATTATGAGCCAGAGACTCATAATTTTTCTCGGTGATGTTTCATTTGCAGTTGCTGTGTTTGAAGAAGGTCAAAACTATAGGTGTAGACAAAGATGTGAAACAAATGCACACAGAAAATGATCTAAAGCACAATCAAATAGGTAGGCGTTTACAATTATATAGGTCTTACAGCTGTTTATCTGAGGTGACAAAGAGGCTGCAGTATGAAGAGCAGGCCCCTGCCAAGCTGCTCGTGACATTCACAGCTAAAAGGGGATTATGAATTGTTAAGCAGGCTACTGGGCCACTGGCATTATCGTAAATGCATGAAGAGGCTCAACTCACTTCAGCCCTGGCTGATTGATCACACTCCCGCAGACACAACGTTTAAGCGCTGCGCTCGTTGAAGTTGAGGCACATCTTTGGGTTTCTCTGCCTTAGTGCTGTGGCTGAGTTATGACCGACAGTGAACTCTGAGGGAATGTGAGAACTTCCTGTTGATGGCGAGTGCAGACTTCAACAGATGGTTTCTAAAAGAGGAAGTTTGGTCTCTCCACATCACTTTGTAACTTTGATTGGTTTGTGCTTGACATTCTCCACAAATTGATTTGTCGCATGTCACATATTCAAATAAAGTTCAGAGAAAACACTGTATAGCGGTGACTTCATTTCAGGCTTACTTTGTTGTTGGAAAGGAAGAGCAGCTGCAGTAATTGGATTTGAACCAGTAGCCTAAAGCTGTCTAGTAAAGCTGTTCTGGTGACATCCCAGTGGGCCATTAAAGGACAACAGGTTACCCTCCCCCACACCCTCTGACATCATCATCATAACAACTCATTAGCATCCTACGTCCACCCGGCTGGACACTTCACCCTCCTTTCGGGCCTTGAGGGGCTTTTGTTTCTGTGTGCACTGTTATTGGCAGTGTGCTAAGGAAACCCCACATAAATCTGTGTATGACAGATGGCATACCGGCTTCATAGCAGAGGCACAGCTTTTATATTAATTATATTTACTGTATGCACCTTCACACAGGCTGCTGCTGTTAATGGATGACAGTTGACTGTGATCCAAACAGCTTCTCAGATGTGCCGATAATTTAAATGACAATAATGAAACATTAATAATAAATGCTAATTTGAACAAAATGAATGCAGACTGTGAACCATGATTCCTCCATATGGACATATTAAACACAATATTTTAATGATCAATACTTGTTCACCATCCTATAATGACCATAAGTGTTTTGGTCTAGAAACATTTCCTTGAACTCAAAACTGTTATTTACCTTATTGGCAGCTTTAGGGTGGAAAAAGCTGTAAACACAATGTTGACAAATTAGTACCTTATAAAATAGTTATAGGCATTATGACATGTTGGGAAACAAAAGCTTCTTTAGACATCGAGCAGACACTGAGGAGCCACATTATTATTTTTAACCTAAACCTACTGTGTTCGTCAGTAGTTCTCTGTCTGCGGTTTGGTTTTGGGAAGGTGGTTTACAGTTGAAATCGGCTGCTTGTTGCATCTTGAGAGGACACTCATAATGACGGTGAGACTAAAATAAAACCGTTAAGTTGAACGGCACCTTTCCCTGTCTTTTGATGATGCAGCTTCAAGTTCACTCGGCTGATGACTATTATTTTATCCCTCACACCACCTGACATACAAATCTCTGAGTGCTGAATTTGTAATTTTATTTATTTATTTTAAACTGTTCTCTTTGAGCTCACGTGTCTACTTAAAGAATTAAACTAATTTCCAATCCAAAAGAATATGTATTTGATTTTTGCTGCAGCTGTAAATATTTATATTCTTAAATCATATTGTCCACTTTAAACAATGATAAATTGTGCACACAATATGCCGTGAGATTTATTGTTTTGTGCTTCTTTATGAAACATCTTGGTTGTATCTACCAAACTTAAATTAAAACCTTTTGTTCTTCACAACATTTGGCAGGATGTGATCTTGGCAGTCAGATAAAGTGCTCATTGGCCGGCCTTTCAGAGGGTTTATACCAGGTATGAACCCTCACAGCTGGACCAGGAGGGAAGTGTGTGTGATTCACCCCCTTCTTAAATTTCTGCTCAGAGTCAGTCAGTCACGAAATGATAGATCACGCATGCAGTTGTATTGAATACAAGTCATAAGAGGTAAATGGACAGAGTTATTGATCACAATGTGTTGTCAGTGATGCTCAGAAAGCTCTCAGCCTGTCATGGTTAGACAGAGTCCTCTGAGGTTTCTGTCTGATGTTTTTTTATCTGACTGCTAAATGCTTCTGGACTTGATGCTTTAATGTTTCACTCAGGTTTTCCTTTAGTGCATCGCTCACTGACTACTGGGGACTGGTCTGCTTTAGAGACACCCTCATACTGCATAACTATGAGTGAACTTGATTCTGTGGGTCTAATCTGCATGTATCACAGTTTGTAGTCACAGTTTGGAGCAGCTCTTAGCAAATAAACCTGTTTGTTTTAATTGAGTTGGCAGAAGTGACTCGGTTGTTGCTGGTCTCAGGCTCAATATCCTCTTAGTGTGGGCGTTGTTTTTGTTGCTGTGGCCACTGGTTTAGGAAGGGGGTGTGGACCTCTGGGCATTCATTGAAGCAAAGCATGATGTCCTCTAGTGGTGGTTTTGAAAAGGTGCATCTCCAACCACTGACGACAACTATGTCTGGAAACGTTTGTGGTTGAAATCAAAGGAAGAACTTGCTGTTTTATGACAGCCACTAGATTTAGGATGGGACCACGGCTCATCATATAATTTAGGCCCAAACAGGCACAGTGAGACTCACTTTTCTTCACTCATAATTTTGGAATGAAGGCAAAGTTGAGGAAAAACAAGCACAAGGAACACATTGATGCAAATGGGAAGATATGTGTAGGGTATCTGTGTAGTTTGTTTATCTAGTTTTAGTGCAGAGATGCAAGTGTGAACTACGGCTGAACTGTCGAAACTGAGAGGATGCTTTCAGGAGTAGGCAGTATAAATGGCACACTGTAAACATACAGTATGTTTCACCTTGGGAATGAAATGCTAAGAAGCCATTTGAATTACAAACATTACAAAGCAACAGTTTTAGCAGACAGTAAAGGTCAATGTGCAATGCTACATATTTGTTTGTAAACACTATTTTTTTATGTTTTAAGAGAAAGTATCCCTGATGTTTCCCTTCTCTCTTTACCCTTGCTTTCCAGTTCTACCTCGAGGGAAGGAGGCCACGCTACATCCTTAGCTCAGGCAAAGAGCGGGAATCATAAAATCTGCCTAGTGTGCTCTGATGAGGCGTCAGGCTGCCACTACGGCGTTCTCACCTGTGGCAGCTGCAAAGTCTTCTTCAAGAGAGCAGTGGAAGGTATGAAGTCAGTTCCTGGTTGATTGATTCATTATGTCACACAGGTGTATTCAAATGCTAGAGTTGTTTTGATTTATGGCATGATCATTACAAGTTGAAGGATATATGTACAGCTAATTACAGTTATTTCTCTGGAGTTTTTGCCAAAGCACTGAAGTTAACTAACATTAATCTTGCTCTTCTTGGTGCCTCAGGGCAGCATAATTACCTTTGTGCCGGGAGGAATGACTGCATAATAGACAAGATCAGGAGAAAGAACTGCCCGGCCTGCCGCTTCCGGAAGTGTCTGATGGCAGGCATGAACCTAGAAGGTACGTATTAACCACATGGCTAAGGTGAAATGGTGAACTATTGAGGTTGTTCCTGTCTCCTCTTCACCTTTTCTCTTTTCATCATGTATTCCTGTCCTGTATGTTCACCACTGTTGTCACTTCTCCAGCACGCAAAACCAAGAAGTTGAACCGCTTAAAGGGCAGCCAGCTGAGCAACCCGCCCGAGGTGACGACAACTCCACCGGTCGAGGCTTGCCCTCTGGTACCCAAGTGCATGCCTCAACTCGTCCCCACAATGCTTTCCCTGCTGAAGGCCATTGAGCCGGACACCATCTTCGCCGGCTACGACAGCACCCTGCCCGACACCTCCACCCGCCTCATGACCACCCTGAACAGGCTGGGCGGCCGGCAGGTCATCTCTGCTGTCAAGTGGGCCAAATCTCTGCCAGGTTAGTAGACAGTGAATCTAGGATTATATGCAGTGAGATCAAGGTCATTTGCAAAGAGAAGGATGTGACAGTTAAATTAATCTGTGTTTCTGTGTTTAAAGATTTCAGTTAGAACATTGAACTCAGATTTGCCAAATTCGTCTTCTTTCTCTGTAATGCCATGTGGACACCCTTTATCATATGTGCTGTTCTACTTGTTTGGTATTTCTTAAAAGTATCACCTGCTGATCACATTTTATTGCTCATCAAAATTTTTACTGGAATTGTTTTTGGTAACTGTTCATTGTCCCCCTCACCAACACACAGTCTCTCAGGCTTTCTGACCTTGTGGTAATGGTCATTTGAAGTATCTCTCTGTTCTTCGGCTCAGGTTTCAGGAACCTTCACCTGGATGACCAGATGACCCTGCTGCAGTGCTCATGGCTCTTCCTCATGTCTTTCGGTCTGGGCTGGAGGTCTTACCAACAATGTAATGGCAACATGCTGTGCTTCGCGCCCGACCTTGTCATCAATGAGTACGTATTGTTTAGTTAACAGTTCATATGTGTACTTGTGTGTTAAAAATAAACGCCTAAAGCGTATCCTCTAAATGACCTCCTGTCTCACTAATGCCTGTAGAGGTGAAGCATGAAAGTGTCACGTTATGCCTGTTGTGAGCAACACTATCATCTCTATTACCCCAGTCCTGAGAATTATTAAAGTACCCATACACACAGAAATATTTAGAGAATCAATCATTTCTAATACTATCAATACATAAAAGTTAATTATTAAATAATTAAATATTTATTTAAGAAATAGTTATAAAGTAGTTCTTTAAAAAATTTCAAATAATGGCTTCCACCACTATGCTGTAAACCCGTTAACAGTTTCTACTCTTGATTACCAGTCTTGGTAAAGAGAAGATATTCAATACTATGGCTTGATAAATGGAGTCTTCACTTGAACCGCACATAAATCAAGCACTGATGTGACATCTCACAGTCTGTGACTTTCTATTCCCCCAGCTGTTGACGCACACATCTGTTTATTTATGTCTATGAGCAGCTCTCTGCTCTGTGTCTGGTGTGTATCCCAAGAATCAGACAGTGCCAGCTGTCATCAGTATTCATCATCCATCATCCTTTTTATAGACTTGATGACTCAATTTGTAAACAGCGCTCTGAGTGTAGTTAGCAGTCGGCACATCACACATGCTCAGGGCAGTAATATTGTTTTGCTCAGGCTGATAGATTGTTTTTATTTGCATCTGATGATTGCAACTGTAATCTAAATAATGGCCACACGTCTAGCAGCACTGGTGTTGCTATATTTATGCCTCAAATTAAAGAATAAAAAAGCAACGTCTAAGAATAGAAGAGTTTGCTTAACCCTCTGCATCAATACACTAAAAGAGTGAATCTCATTTCTAGCAGAATTTATTAATAGATGATCAACAAATAGTTTGTATACGTTGAACATTTCATCTGTAGATGTATAACAGGAGGCTGCCTCATCTTCCTGATTTAGACTGCACAAGCAACGCTTTAAAGCAGCTGTTACTTAAAAGAGAAACTGTTACATGGGGCTGTGGATCAGGAAGTAGAGTAGGTTGTCCGCTAGCCAGTAGGTCACTAGTTCCATCCCTGGCTCTGGTCTTCATGCTGACGTGTCCTCGGGCAAGACATGGAACCGCAAATTTTCCCCAACGACTTTTCCAGTAGTGTGTGTTAGAACGTATGAATGTGAATGTGACTTGTACAGTAAAATGCTTTGAGTGGTCAGTAAGCCTAGAAAAGCACCATACAAATGCAGTCCATTTTACCATTTACGTGCTGTTTACCCTTGTCCTTTTCTGATTCCACCAGGGAGCGGATGAAGCTGCCCTACATGGCCGACCAGTGTGAGATGATGCTGAAGATCTCAACCGAGTTAGTGCGGCTGCAGGTTTCCCACGAAGAGTATTTGTGCATGAAAGTCCTGCTGCTGCTCAGCACAGGTCAGACTTTTCACCCTCACATTGCTGAACTGCCATTTACCTTCTTCCAGCATCACACGTGAAAGGGGGCACTGTAATGACGCAATCATTACAAAACCCATTACTCCAATACTGTCCACTGATGCTGAAGGATAATGTTGATGGATGCACGGAAGAAAACGTCCCACCACAGCACTTTCCCAACTCATTATCTGAGATGCAATTATCGTAAATAAGAAAATAATCTTCACTGCCTGCCTGGTTAGACACAGAGAAATACACACACCCAGTTTCACTAACAAACTTACTGACTGTCCACAGAAATGTAAAACTAGGTAGTGCAAATCAGGAGCAATTACAGCGGCGGTAATGATTATAATCAAGCTGGTGAAAGATGTATTTACAACCATTTCATTGCAGGTAGCTGAACACACCTCAGCTTTGTGCGCAGCTTTCATCGGGGTGTGCTTGCTTTGTGTGTTGGCAGGCGTGTTTCCTATCAGAGCTTTGTGATGCTAAATATAAATGGTGGTGCACGCGGAAATAATGTGTTGTATATTTGGACATTTACTGTAATTTTAAAATGTAAGCCGCAATTGTTACGTGGTTGATGTGAAGTATTGGCACTAAAAACCTCCTCGCTGGCACACTACAAAAGATCCTTATCTCTGTCCCAGAAGTTAACCTTGATTTCTCTGCCACAGTGCCAAAGGACGGTCTGAAGAGCCAGGCGGTGTTTGATGAGATTCGGATGGCCTACATCAAGGAGCTGGGGAAAGCTATCGTGAAGCGTGAGGAGAACTCCAGCCAGAACTGGCAGCGTTTCTATCAGCTCACCAAGCTGCTCGACTCCATGCATGAGGTACAGAGAGCCAGCACACGGTGACGCTGTGTCACATCGGCGCTACATGTTTTCAGCTGCAGTCTACAGCTCTTCACCTAATGTTCAAACCGTGATCTACTGTCTGTGTTCAATCTTATCACTGTGTTTAAAGTAAGATTCACGTTGTTTAAATTGTTTTGCCAAAAACAAGTCGGAGTTGCACAGAACCAGTTTTACAGCATTTTATGCTGTAAAAGTTGAGACAAATATCTTCATAACCACCCTGCCCCTTGCGTACTTAAACCAGGCCTTTGTTAATCCACAAAGGTTTTTTTTGTTTTGCGTCACACACACACAAAGCCATGTGCATGTCCTGATGTTAATCCCTTCATCCTCTGTGTGTCATCAGATGGTTGGAGGACTGCTCAACTTCTGCTTCTACACCTTTGTGAATAAATCCCTGAGTGTGGAGTTCCCAGAGATGCTAGCAGAGATCATCAGCAACCAGTTACCAAAATTCAAGGCCGGGAGCGTCAAACCCCTCCTCTTTCACCAGAGATGACTGGGCCCCGCAACAGACACGATGCCTTAAAAATCCCACCACGTCACCTCGCGTCCCCACCTGCACCCCGCACGCCCACCTACCCCCAATTCCCACCCACCTCCACCCCTCCGGAGAGGGGCGATGTAAGGACTGAGGGTCTGAGGCGAGGAGCGAATGATGTTATGCAACTTTGTGCAGTGGCTCACAGGTCTGGAGGGAGGAGAGCGGAGAGAGAGAGAGAGAGAGAGAGAGAGAGAGGATGACTGGAAATGAATCCAGACTGAGCTCAGAGGTTCTTGTGTTGTTGAGCGATCTAAGACGTAGTGTTTAACAACAAGTAGGAAAATATTTGTCAGATAAAAGATAATCAAGAGAAATAGGCTAACATCCACGTTGTCTCAGGTTTCTTACCTTCAGATACAAACCGATATCTAAGATAGATGAAACAAATATCTATGTACAGGTTCTGATAGTATTTTCTACATTTTCAAATTGTAACAGTTTATACAGTTTTTCCAGGTCATTGTTACCTGGGAAGGTAACGAAGCTTAATTAATAACACGCTCTTACGTAGGCTTTTAGACTGTACGTTCCTCTTTAAGTTTTTCTAGGAGGTTATAACAAAACGTTTGTCAGTCAAACGGGGGGGGGGAACTCCAGTCGTTTAAAAAGCATATTTCTGCTTTGCTTTGATTGATACTTTGGACATACGTAACAATTCTGTTGGACTGTTAAACAACATTTGACAGGATGATTTCTCCCACAAGCCAACCTCTTCCAGGTTTACACAGGTCTATTTCAAAAGGGAAAAAATATGTGCCTTGTTTGCTTCAAATATCATCTTAGCCATTTTTCTTCCTACTTGTCTAAGGCGTGTTTATCTTTAACCCACCACAGTCTTCCTTCATCGTACGTTGATTGTACTTTTTATATCACATGCAGTTGCAAGTTTTCCTTTTGTTTTTGTTTTCCAGTGTGTTTCTGTTTAGAAGTGGCAGCTCGGTCCATCGTCCGTGTGTCGAACTGATCCTTATTCTTAGGAAAGAATATTCAAAGCCTGCCTCCCACACAATTAACTCCATGTTTAAAGTGCGCTTCGAGCACTTAGTTCCGTGCTAAAGGCTTTAAAAGACTGTGAAGAGACTGTTGTGCTGCACAGTCATTACTATATGAGTTTAGATGAAACTTAAAACTGTCTCTAATAGGAAATAGCTCCCGTTGATGTTTATTTTAGACCCAACTCCAGCCCCAATAGACTAATAATGGAAAATGAGATTTGTCTGTCTACCAATCAGAAATTGGAGGCCATATATTATGTTTGCAAGATTATGTCATTTTTGATTTATCAGAAAAATTCTGTCGTTCTACAATGGCTCCGAATGGTTGATAAAAAGCCGTCCTTCATGTTTTCCAGCTCTTTTTACACTCTGTCTTATAAAATTGACAAAGATGCCGTTTTGATTCCGCCACTGACGATCCTTCAACACTTTATCCACGCTCTGTCATTTCTATTCTGGAAATTACTGGGTTGCTTTTATTTGTTGAAGGACTGGTTTACCATTCTGGGAGATATGTTGACTTGCCATCATGTGCAGAGTTGAGTAGATCAGCGACAGTGACGTATCTGGACAGTAAATGTCACGTTGGAGTGAGCAGTTGTTGAGCTGAGCTGAGTAAATGGACTGAAAACTGGGGAACAAGTAAGTCTGACTTTACCAGCTCCTCAAAACACATCTGGCACTTAGTGGAGGACGTACCTCCAGATCCCCTGAAATTCAATCACGCGGCACCTGATTTCCCACACTCATAGATATTTGTTCCCTTAATGTGCCTTTTTTTTTTACCAAGATCCATGAATATTTCCTGGGGAAAAGAGTGAACATGTTGAGAAGCCCCTTGAGAAGCCAGCCCCCCACCCCGTATCCAGACCCGCAGACTTTAATGGGTTCTTCCCTGTCCTATAACACATCCAAACCAACAAGCAGACGGGTGAAAACAAAACCTCAGAACAGAGAACACTGCTTTACGTGAGCTTGTATGACGAGACCTTTTCTTAGCTGGTATTTTTCTGGACTCTTCGCTGGTTGCCTAGTAACTGGTCCTCATCATGAAGGCCTCTCTCCTTCGTATTTACTGTACAGACACAGGGAGTGGTATCAAATCTCAGAAAAAGTGAAAACGCGTAATTCCTGTGAACAGTTAGTGTGATTGACAGCTCATCTAAAGAGTGTTGTGGATCAGCTGTTGGCAGATTCATTCACCTGTAAACCTCCCACAGCTGCTGAAGACCCCCCGGACCCCCCCTGCTTTAACCCCTCTGCCCTGTCAGCCCCTTGTCTTTATGTCTTTGTATCTTTTAGTACTTTTGCACGTTTTTATTTGTTTGTCTGTGTATTTAGTCAAACACAATGTTGGACAGCACTTAGGATCCGTCACCTGACAGAGTCCAGGCCGCTGACTGGGAGGCAGACAAAATGAATCCTTTATTCTCTGGGAACTATTTCAGTGCCAAACTCCCGTTTTGTCTGTTTCCAGTGATGCTGAAACTTTGTCAGTGTTTGTATCAAAAGAGAAAAACTGAGTCCCAGCAATGAAGCTGATCAAATTTGTCTGAACAGATTTGAGACGGGGTCATTAGCGAGGAGTGGAAAGTATTCGGAACACAAGGCACTCAGATGTGTTGTGTAATCACAGATTCACGTAGGTCTGTCAGTATCCCCAATTCCTGTGTGTGGTGTAAATGGTGATTTGAATTGCGTGTTTTCATCTGTCGAGTTTGTCACCGGCGTGTTTCACAACCCCCGACATGCTGTTTGTGTTTATTAAAGCACAAAATAATCCAGGTTTTGACACGAATGTGACTCGTACGGAGGAATTAATTCAGATGAAAAGATAATTGGATGAATATGTGAAGTGAGCGAGTAGAAAAATGTCAAAATGTCCTAAAATATCCCAACAAGGAATTTAAAAAGCACTAATAAACATGAAGCCACTCCCACACTCAGGTTGTTGAAACTTTGTCAGATTCACAGTATGTGCTCGTCAATGTGTGGTCGTTAATGTCAAGAACCAAAAAACAGGAACAATGAAAACACAGATGAGGAAAGGTTTAGTCTTTTTTCACCAATGTTCTCCCACCGCTGACATTCATACCCAGGCTCCGAAAACAGGACACTTTGTATTTCTTTTTAAAAAAAATCTTAATTTTGTTCAGAAAACCTCATTAACTGCATTGGGTTTACTCATGGGTTACTTTCACATTCAGTGAATCCAGATCTCTGCTGCTGCTGCTGCTGCTGCTCATGTAAACAGGTTTATATACATCTATATATGTGAAGTCACACACTTGCCTCTTCTTCTTGCTCAAAAATGTATCCCTGCTTGTACATTTTTGAGGAGGACAACTGAATATGCAATAGAAATGACAGATTATCTATCACCATCACACAAGATGTGATATACTCTTTTTATTTTATTTTTCTGATATAAGCTATTTGCATATAGGAGATTTACACTCAACTTCAGGAACAGATTCACTTCACGTCAGTACCCAGTCCACACAGACTGCACAAACAAGCCTATTTGATGTTTAAATACAAGGTGACCAAAGCACGTACAGACAGATTCAACATGTCCGTGTAAACCAAGTAGCACATAGTTGACAAATGTACAGTTCTTTTTTTTTTAAACACATTTTTCACTCCAACATTGATGGCTTTGGTCAAATTGTGTAATACTGTGAATAGGATAGGAGTCAGTCTTTTTCACACAAACTGTTTGTGAAAGTAATCAACCAGCTTGAATCTAAAAAGATTTGCACTACCCAAATATTGTTTGAAAATCTATTTTGTATAAAATATATGCAGACATTAACTTTTGAGAATTATCAAGGGCAGATCATGTTTCACTGGTATATGCTTTCTCTAAAAAAAAAAGCTTTGTTTTGCTTTTTAAAAAAAAAAATCAAATATGTACATATAATCCATTGTAAAGAAAATGTGGTGTAATTGTCTCCAGATAATAGTTTTTCTATACGGACTCTGTATTATTTCTCCTCTGTAGTGTGACTCCTGTCGATCTTTTCCCCTCTTATTGATTAAAGGTCGAACTGTATGTCTTTGTGTGGTACTTCTCAAAACAAGGAACTGTATGCTGATCTTTGCCATGATGTTAACTGGATGATTAAGAACAATGGAAACGGTCCGGCTTGTTGTTGTATGCCACTTTTCATGATCACAGCAAGCACTTGTACATCAAATAAACGCGCTTTTCCATTCTGACACATGGTTCATTGACTCTTGGTGGCGTCCAGTGAGATTCTCTCTGCAGCGTCTCACAGCTTGTTGTGATGTTTTGTTTTCTTAATTATGCGTTGAGCAGATTCTCTCTGGATTCTGATTGGCTGTCAGCAGTAGCTCCTCTAAAGTCAAATGAGGTGAAAACTCGAAAATATGCAGACACTGGAATGTTCTGACCTCAGTCGGCCTGAGGGCAAAAACTAATCCATGTGCAAGAGACAGAGCAGCTGAGAGGAGTCACATGACACTGAGGAGAGCCAATCAGATCCGAGTTTATAGTAATGTTTTTGGTTACTTGGAAACCCCCAGAATCAGCAGCAAAAAAAAAAACTTTCCGACAAAAATCAATAACATCGGAATTCGAATTTTGAAATGTGATTATATAATATCAGTCAGCCTCTCACTGTGGATGACAAAGTAAAGAGACATCATGAAACAGGAACTTCAATGTTTGTGGTGCTCTCGCATGTGTGAGGTGGGCGGGTCTCCGCTGGACCGAAGGTGATACCAACCGCTTCCGTGAACCAATCAGGATTAAGCTTAACATTTGAATCCAAACATGATGAAGGTCACATCTGCTCCAACCACACCTGCACGGACGAATAGAGTAGAAGAATGAATAATACTTAATGACAGGTACATGTTTTCAGAGCCAGTAAGACCTCCACTGTTAAAGATGGACTCGGTATAATGTGCTGGTGATGGAGAATGTAGTTTTTCTAGAGTAAACAATGTATCTGCGAAGAGTTTGTACTGTTTCCTTCTTCATTTCTAATGAAAACTGCCCAAACACGTGAACATGAGGCCTCATCGCCTTCATCCATTGGTTTGTATCAGTCTTCAGTCTCAACACATGAGGAGTCAGAGCTGATTTTTTAATTATTCATATTTGTCATGTCAAATGACCATGTGAAAACAATTGTTGTGAAGTTAATTCAGGTTTAGTGGAGATCATGAACTTTCCTATGAAGAAATCAGGGATCAACTAGTTGTATTACACGTGATCATTATCTCGTTTGCTCAAACATTTTGGTCCCCACCGGCGTCACATTTTCAAAACACAGGCTGAAACGGAAGCAGGCAGGAAATGACACAATAACACGCACAGAACACGAAACGTGTGTCGTAATGAATTCCCCTTAAACATAAAGGACAAAGGATATGCTTTCAATCAATCATGACACCACATACAACATAAGACAGCTCATTATGAACCAGCTCAGCTTCACTTGTGACTTATGCTTGTGCCACTAAATCATTACAGTAGTTTGTGGCCAAAAAAGGCAAACAATCATATCCCAGGATTATTTTACTCTGTAGCCTTTCTGCTCTTTTTACTGCACTGTGTTGGGATACAGTCAAAAGAAGAGACGTGTTCTAATAAACGTTCATTCATCTGATTCTTGGAAGCATTTATGTGTCCATGAACTGTCCACACATTGGGACATTCTACACGGTCAGGCCTTTGTGCTGCAGCCTCTCCTCAGCAAAGATCCAACATGAAGATTTTAATCCAAAATCAGAAATACTCCAAATGTTCTGCAGTCACTTTTTTCAAAAACTTTAAACACAGAAAGGCAGAGTATCGTAAATAAGAATAATCTGAATTACTATAAACATTTAAAGTAAAGACACCAAATGGGTGGAAATATAGAAAAAAAACAACAGAAGTGGAGGGACATGGTGAATGGAGGGGCCAGATGAGGGTGAGGCCAGGAGTCGGGGGCGCGCCTCCAGCCTGGCCCTGATGTCTCTCTTCTCGTGAACGAGCATGTAAACACCTGCCCACTGCAGGGGGACAGACTGTCTGCTGGAGCGGTGTGTGTCCTCTGTCTGTGTCCTGTGTGTGTGTCCTGTGAGCGGGATGGCGGATGGAGAATTGTTCGCATTGGAGGATCCCCAGGCTGTGGAGGCGGGACCGCGGGACCACAGGAGGCTGACCCGGCTGTACTGCATGAACGGCGGACACCACCTGCAGATCCTGCCCGATGGGACGGTGCAGGGCCGGAGGGAGGATGGAGACGCTCACAGTAAAGACTGCAGCGCGCACGCACACACACACACACACACTGGTCCTTTACCGCTGGTTTAAGAGCAGCAAATAAGACACAAGCCCATTAAATTACTACATATATGGACACGTGAACACTGACACATTGAAGGTGAAAACACGTGATTTCTCCATAATGTCAAGGTCATGCTATAAACATGAAGATAGTTGGTCTTCGTCAGTTCTGTAATTTATTTCATGTTTATTTCCCCTTACTTGGCACTTAATTGTTAAATCTATCTATCTATCTATCTATCTATCTATAAATATATCCATCATTGTATATATCTATCTATCTTTCTATCTATCAATACATGTATCCATCTATCCATCTATCTATATATATATATCCGTCTATCTATCTGTCTATCTATCCATCCATGTATCTATCTATCCATCTATCCATCTATCTATATTCATGTAGTTATTTAACTCAGTGAGGACTGTTACTGTTGCCGTAGTGATAAATAATAATAAACAATAGCAGTAATGACGAAACATGTCATCTTCAGTCGTTTGAACCCGACACAGAAAGCTCAGATTGAACCTTTTTCTCATTCGTCTCCGTCCAGATTAGAAAGTGACCCGTGTTTTAGCCGAGGTGTGTTTGTGGTCTTCATTCGTGTCGTTTCCTTTCACTTCCCGTCAAACAGCTGTTTTAAAGATCCGGTCTGTGGACAGAGGTGTGGTGGTCATCCAGGGGACAGAAGCTGGCCGATATCTGGCGATGAGCGATGAGGGACGTCTGTACAGCTCAGTGAGTATCTGCCCGGGATGAGTGATGTGACAGTGAATCAGACTATTAAACTTAACGATAGTTCTGATACCATTTTTGTCTTATATGATACCAGGACTGCGTACTGGCCAATTGGAGTACTGATAGCAATACCTGGACTTTGTTTTTGTGCTGAAGTACAGATCAGATACCAGTGTGTTTACACATCCAGAAATCACTTCTCCTTCATACCTCTAAAACAGGTCTTGCCAGTGGCTGTAAAACACAAATGCTTTTTTGGAGCAGCATGAAGAAGTAGTGGTGATTTCTGGGAAAAGACAATTGCAGTTTTATTTGTGAAACTAACATACTTCCAAAAAAACTTGGAATTGGATCAGTACAGAGATACACGTCCTCGCCAATGCCCCATCCAGCGTTTCCAGCCGTATCAGAGGCATTAGAGGAGCCATCAGCTTGTTTCCCTGTGTGTTTCTCTCTCAGCCCACAGTCTCTGACGAGTCGTACTTCCTGGAGAAACTGGAGGAGAATCACTACAACACATATCGGCCTCAGAAGCATCAGGAGAGCAACTGGTACGTGGCCCTGAAAAAGAACGGAAAACCTAAACTGGGTCCAAGAACTCACATCGGGCAGAAGGCCGTCTTCTTTCTGCCCCGCCAGCTGGACGGCTCTGGGGAGTAGAAGAAGAAGAAGAAGAACAACAAGAAGAAGAAGTTCACCTCAACACGCAGCGATTACCTCGACCAAAATGGACCAGAAGCTGCTGTAGGACAGATTTGTGTGTTTGTAAAATAAGACTTGGTGAGAAAGTGGTTGAGGAGATGCTGGTCGTTTTTAGGGAAAGGACTAGATCGTGCTTTTATTGTTTCAGACAAAAGGTCTTCGTCCCTGCAAAAAGGAATTTGAGCTTAAACATTGCACTTATCTTTTTTCATCCTCACGCATCCACTTTACTGAACAACTCCATGTCATCTCTATTAGCAACTTAACTACATTGCTACTGTTCGTCTTAAACAGAGAAGAAGCTAAGTGAGCCAAGTAATTGTCCTATTATGTGATGTTATTTATATTAACATAGAGGCATTGTACACAATTATATCCTATTTATAGAGACTATATTATAGAGGAAAAAAGTGTAGAGTGTGTAGTGCTGGTAAATGTTTATTTATCCAACATATCCTAACGACTGAGAACTTGTTTCCAGATGTCAGTGAGATTTGGCCAAATGTTCGGCCCAACAAGTCGTTTGTCATGTGGATGAAGTACTGGTTACAGGAGCGGTTTTAAAAGAGTTACTGGGACCTGAGGAAAATGTCCGAACTGTGCCGTTCTCTCAAACTACTGCATTTACTTGAATGTTAAGATGACACATGTAAATGTTTGACTGCGAATGTTGCAAGCGTGGTGGAGGTCATGGGCTTTTCTCTATATATTTGCATTTCGATTTGTGCTTGAGGGAAAAAAAGATAAGCTTTACCAGACTTTTGGATGTTTCATATTCTCCGCAGTTACACGTTGCTGCCCCTTGTGTAAGATTACTGTGAAGTATGTGACGTCCATGACAGGGTTTCCCCTGCATTAATACAGATGAGAGGCCAATGAGAAGCCCTCCTCTAATAAGTGCTATCCTAGTTATGCAATGAAATATTTCTGTCAGTGCTTTTTAAGAAAGAGAACATTCTTGTGTTTCTGAGCTGCGTCCCGATTTTATTTTATTTTTTTAAAGCGAATCACTGAACCTGAAATAAAAATTCTAGGGGAAACACAGCGTGACATTTTCTGCTGCTGACTTGCAAAATCAAGCAACTCCACAACTTTCCTCACTTAAGGTTCTTAATACTGACCTGAAAATGAAACCTGTTAATAATTAAATAACTAGAATCACCGGCCTGCAGTTGTACGTCCCTTCAGGTGATCCTCACATGTTGCAGTCACAATAATGAGGTCACTGTGACCTTCGGCCACGGAAATCTAATCAGTTTATCTTTGACTTCAAGTGACATCTTGTTAAATTGAATATCTTTGACTTGAGATATGATGTTCAAGGGACAGATACATGTGTTGTGTGGTCACAGTGACCTTGACCGTCAACCACCAAGTTCTAATCAGTCCATCTGTGACTCCGGCAGAACCTTTGTACCACATCGGAAGAAAATTGTGAATGCATGTCCACCCCTCTGTAACACATCGATCAATAATCCAGACAACTCCAGAGGTGACTCGTTAAAAGTGACATTTATTTAACACTAAATGATTTCTGTACAGTTTCATAACAACAAAACCCCAAAAGGCTGCAGCTCTACGTCACACAGAAAAAAAGCATAATGAGTTTGAATCAAAGCCGTTGGAGAAGTCTGAAGTTATCGGTCATCATGAAAGAGATTATTATCCTGACGCGCTGCTTCCTCCAGATTATAAAACAGGAACTAACTCCTGCACCGCTGCGTCATTTATTTCATGATCTTTACGTTGGGAGATTTGATGGGAGCATCCTTTGGATTTTACCGGCTATGTTTCTAAAAGTGCACCTGCATACAACATTCTTCGATATACATTTAATACCCACAATATAGCTAACATTTTACACCCGATGAAGACTTATCTAAAGAAAAAAAGAAAAATCATAACAAGCCCTTCCCTCAGATTCCCCCCCCCTTCCCAACTGTCAATTAGATCTTAAGGCAAAAACCCAGCTGGAAAAGGAATTTGAGCTTTGAGATAATGTGATCCGAACGCTGCAGCGAGATCATTAACAGCTGAAACCCTGACAGCCAAAGACTCCCTTCTGTAATCACAGAGCTTCTCCGCCGACAGTGAATGTGCTGCCGACTCCACTGACTCACCGAGGAGTCGTGGGGGGGGGGTCACGCTGTTGCATCCAAATGAGCTTTTGAAGGACGCAAACCAAAAAATGTGCTCGCACGCCCAGAAAAATCCTCTCAGGTTGTCATCCCATCACTGTCAGCCGAGGTTCCACTCGAGGGGGTTTGACATTTGTTGTCGTCTGGTTTTTGAATTACAGGTTGTTCTTGTTTTTAGGAGAATGCATTATCTCGGATCATATGGGGAACTTAAACTCTTTTTCCCAAGGTGGATAGTTTTACCTGACTTTACATCAAAACATTTAACAGGCAAAAATCATAACATCTGACACATGGCTGTCGTTTCTGTGCTCCACTGACGCTGCATCTGAATCACAAGCATGAAGTTGTTAATAATGACGATGCCCTTGATGAACAGTTCTCCTCCCTTCAGTTAGAGAACAACACTGCCCCCTTCTGGATAAAGAGGGCAACACTACTTAAAGCCAACAGGTGAGAGTGATGCGTATATAAGCATTCACGACCTAATAATTAAAAAGATGATAATTACGTGTATGTGGCATCTAAAAACATCCTATAATAGTTGCAATAAAACCTTAAGTGCGGATTACAAAGTGTGTTACATGCTATGACGAGTCTACAGAGTGCTGTATTAATTCGTACCTGTTGGCTTCAAGTGTCACCAACATGAGACGCTCTCCATTAATTGACCTTAAGGGCAGACGCATGCTACCATCAAATTATATAAGGCTTTACTTTTTACATTACAGACTGAGATGTAATTAGCACTTAACATTCACCACTAATGATTACACTGAGGGACTATCACCGTTAACATTTTCTCTTCCATTAATAAAATTTCAAAAACAAAATAAAGAAGTGATATAATTCCTGAATATTTTATCGAGAGTCGTCTTCATCTTATGCGTCTTCAGTTTAAATCGGACTCGTCACAGAGTCACTGCTTATGTTGATGGTATCCAGTTCTTCCACTTCCACCGTCCTGAGGTTGTGTTATGAGAAAAAGCACAAAAAAAAAGAAAATCCGATTTAAAAATGCCATTTCAGCTAAATCACTTCCATATTTATGATGTGTGGTGGGATTTAAGGGATTCTGCATAAATAACTAATACAATTTGATTTCAGCCACAGATCATTTCCTTTTTTTTTAAAATTTATTAAATATGTACATTTGTAGACTAAGATTACATGGATTTCTGCTTGTAGGAAGATATTTCTACAGATTTTATATACCATCTTCGTATAAAATCATTAACTGATGAAAAATTAAGGGATTTTGCTCCCTCTTCTTCACTATGGATCAAGTTTGTCATCAGGGACATGAAACACTATGTAAAGCTGATTTAAGGGATAGTTCACCAAAAAATTTGGTGATTCAAACTTTTTAGTCTACTTACTTTTTAGAGCAATGTCAGATCTCTTTTTAGCCAAACGGTTCAGGCCCTACAGAATCTGATGATGAGTGTAACCACAACATTGTGCATCGTGTCTTACCTCTAATAGATGAAGAGTACCCTTGTTCGGGGAAGAGTGGCATAGGCGGGGTCGGCTAGTTTCCTCACTCTGGAGTAGTTCACGAAGCCTCTGATGAACAGCATAAAGCCTGACGTCCAGAGAAACACGACATCATACAAGACGTTAAACTCAAACATCACAAGACAAATACTGAAATGTAAATCATGAAAAAAAAAAAAGGCATTTGTTTATCAAAATAATGTCTTTCACTTACCCAGTGCCAGGAACACCCACCACAACCAGTACTGTCCATCAAAGTAACCAGGGAAGTAGGTGGAAAACTGTGGAAACAAGAGAACGTCTGTCAGGGATGTTCAGAGCATCAGTCTTCCTGTAAAGTAATACCTCTAAGAAGTACAGTAACAGTAGTTGTAGTGATCGTGCACCTTGACACCACTGAACAGTCAAGTAGTAGCTGAACTGGTTGTGCTGCATGTTAAGTACACAAATCTCACCCTGACAATAAGAACCCATTTGATGAGGGACAGGCCGAAGCCGGAGATGGCGCCGTATCGACCAGCGGCTGACGTGGTCAAACAGAACGACAGGAAGAAGCCAATCCAGTTGAAGAGGAAAGCCACTGGTGACGGAAAAGACGTTCATTAATGAAATGGTTCAACACTTGGTCAAATAACACAAAGCTGCTTTGGACCACGAAAAAATAAATATGGCTTTTTCACAGTGTGATTGATAGAGTAAGAAATTCTTATCAAAAGACATCATTTATATTCTTGAATGAATCTATCTAGCTGCTCCATACAAGTGTAAGCTAGAAAACAAACATGTGCATTGGGTGGACTGGTTTTTACACCCAGGGGATTATCAGCATTCTTTGAGCAAAGAAAACAACATGTAAGACCATCTGAGCCCCCCCACCTCTAGTTCTAGTAAGATTATGATTCCCCCCCCTTTAAGTGGCCCCAACACTTCATACTCAACAAATGCTAAAAAAGAAGGCAGAGAGCCTCTTTTTCACCAGTGAACAGATTTATTCATATACTTCATATAAATAACTAATCAGCAGAGAGTTAGAAATCAGGACGTGACACTGAAAGTCAGTTAACTCTTAAAAACTGCACAAGTCAACTGAAGTGGTTCTTACTGAAGAACGTGAGCATGAAGATGCCGTCATTTCCTATTCGCAGCTGATCAGCATCTTCAAAGTCATCTCTGGCCACGAAGTCGTCCTCCTGAACCAACAGCAAGAAATAACGAGGATACATTATCATTAGACGAGGTTACTAGGAATATATCGACATGATGTTTGTGAATGAGATGGACTTACCGTGACTCTTCCAGGGACCAGAGGGACAGCGGTCTCTGCTTTGCTTCTCTCAGCTTCGTCGTACGAGGGCAGAGTGGTGGCAACACTGTACGATGGAGGGTTGGGAAATCTTCCTCCATCTTCCTTGTACTCAAAGAAAGCTGCAGAGGAAACAGGCAAATGTTGATACATCATTTATGTAGACTGGGCTAGGTGCGGTTTCGGCTGGAAAAGTCTGAGTTATTTAATGTTAACTGGTTCATAGATGTCTGACTGCTGACAGACAAGAATCTACTTTCACTTCCTCCAAAAAGCAGGGGAATGGCAGAGAATCCTAAACTGAGAAGAGGGAGGGATCATTTACAGCAGGAAGAAAGACATTAGCTGTTTTACTTGAGGTTATCTGGCACATGTGGCAGCAATCCACACTCCTAAATTGTGTTTCTTCAAACACAAACAACATTTAACCTGATCACTGGACCCACCCAGGAAGAGCTCCAGGCTGCACCCACTTGTGCAACGTGTTGACCTCCACCCTCTTGAGAAGAGAGATGGAAAAACATCAGCTCTTTCTTAAAGGCCCTGCACAAAAGCTCCTTCTCTCTGCAACACTGCACTAACACTTAGAGGTCTACAGACATATTAAATATTGATTATGTCTCTGGGGTGCTGGTGCTTTTGGCTTCAGTATTTCTATTGTAGGATTTTAGAGGACATTGTTTATAGAATGATCTTAGAGATTTTCTTTAGTTGGCGAAATAAGGTTTTGGATAGCGCAAACAGAATAGCTTACATTTAAAATACAATACATTCAAACTATATTTATGAAACCAGCTACAAAAATAAAATATTTTTAAGTGAATGAAATTAAAGGCACACTTGTGATTTTCAGCAATAATGTGACAGAGTGGAAACAAATGATGAGTTTATTTTACTTTTGCTTCTTTACTAAATTTCACTGCAGGTATTGCCAACACTGTTACTGATATACAATCATGTTACAATTCTCACTTTACTGGAGAATTATTATTAATTTGGCAATAATACTTCAGGACGTAAATACTAACACTTCCTACTCTGCTTTAGAGTTACTGAACATTTAAGAGTAGGTGCTTGAGCTGTGAAGCTCCCTGACCTGCATTCGCTGCAGTAACGCTGCTGTAGGGCGGGGGTGCGTCCGGGGCCGGACCCTCCTGGGATGGCTCCTCCTCGTTCACCAGCTGCAGGAATGTTGACAAATGGCAACACAACCTGGGTCAGACTTACATTACGGCCTTTAGGAAAACCTTGCAGGTAATATGACAACATTTATAAATATCATTAGATAACAGAAGTTTGCCCGCTGTTTCTGTGCCATTCATACAGTGGCAGCTCACCCTCGAAGATTTCTGGTTTTATTAAACCATTTAAGACAAAGCTGCAGGTCAATGGGGAGGAGGATTTGTGGATATGTTGTTTGAGGAAGTATCCTGATTGTATGTTTGTCCTTAGCCTGCAGTCGCTTTCTCATTTGACTAAACAGCTTACTAGTTAAAAATATATAGACAAATACAGCGTATTGTGAAGGTAGAAGAAGGCCTGGACTATTAAACTATCAACAATTCTCACAATATACTTACATATACTACATCAGATTTGTAAAAATGTTTTAATGTTTATCAAGCGTTTCTCCAGTTTAAAACCAAAACCTAGGGGCCAAAATCAGTTTTTAAACGTAAAAATAAATAATAATGTGACATTTATCTCGATAATTATCAACATCAATTGAAATCTAAATTTGTATCTTAATATATTTTTGGCCATATCGTCCTGTCGTGGGTAGAATAAGGTCAGAGCCCCTCGTGGTTTGCACATCCACCTTCTGCTTGGAACATGTAAATACAGGATGTGTACAGGTGGATTGTGCTGATGCAACATATAACATTAGGCGACAAATGTCCACGATAGACGTGTGTGCAACACGGTCATTTCAAAGTAGTAGAGATAGGATGCACCGAATTCCATGATAGTGACCTAAGACACATCGTTAGAACTACACAGCACAAAGTGAACTACACACCAGGCACAGACACACACACACCAATGTTAACAGGTGAGAGGGCTGCGGCTCCATGTCAGTTTCCTGATCCTGTCTCGTCTATGCAGGGTTTGTGTTAGTGGACTGGAGACTGATCCAGATCCATCAGGACAAAGTATCCCCACACACACACCCAGGCCTGACATCACCAGGTGACAGGAACTAACTAGCGGCCGGGGGGGGCAAACAGGCTCCATGTTACATGACAGGAATTCATGTTGGTATATTGGTTTGGTTTGATATCAGCCTGAGCCATCTCTCGACAGATCGGGGCCTGGCAGTCAACAAGTGTCGGTGGAGCTCGCTGTTGTCTCCGGTGATAGGCTCGCGTTGCCTGGTGTTAGCATCCAGCTAACTGTTAGCTGCTTTCTTTTTTTTCTAGCGTAGCAGCAAACGCTTTACCTACCTCCTGATACCGGACGTTGCTGTTTTGTTCCGCCATAGTGGAAGCGGAGCGAGAGATTTAACACGTCCTCTTTTTCCTCTTCACCTCCGAAAATGTGTTATCTAGAAGGGAACGTCGCCTACGAAGCTGCGGGGTTAAAGCTGTCTTCAGTCGGCCATCTCCTGCTGCCTTCTCCCCTCCTGACCGGAGCTGGCTGCGCTGCTGCCTTCACGGACTGTGGGAAACTTCACTCACAGGTTGCACCGCACAGGAAGGACTGGACTACACGGGTGACATCTCTTTATATACAGTCTATGGGGGCGATAAGCCTGAAGTGGCGGCCTGTGTCAGCAGTAATACAACTACATCTAAAATACAAGCGTACACCAGTACAAGTTCTTACGGAGTTACTGAAAAACCTAAAAAGTTGTTTAAAATCTTGTCATTTTTGAGCATAAATACAGTTTCCCTTGTCGATCGGCCACTTCTACAGTGTTGTTATAGTGTAGATTACATTACTGCATCTCCAACATTATGGGCAGCTTTCATATTTTGTAGTTCATCAAAATAGAAACTTTATGCAATTGAAATCCATAGATAATTGATTGATTAACAAAGCATTAGATATTACAAACTGATCATTATCTTATTATTTAACTGCAAATGAGTAGGTGACTTCTATAGTGATTTTATAATATAAATTGCACTGCTGCATTCCCAAAGTTATGGGCAGTTTTCATATTTTGTAGTTAATCAAAATAGAAACTTTATACAATTGGAATCGATAGATAATTGATCATACAGATGATGCATATAATGCATTATATATTAAAAACATATCTTTATCTTATTATCTAACTGCAAAGGATGTTGAGCTATAAAGAAAATTTGCCTCTGACTGTTGTGGCGTAAGAGCAAATAATAAATAAATAACAAAAATAATCTTATCATATAGTATAGTAGAAGTGCCACGAAACTGCAGTACTTTAGTAAAAGTACTTGGGTATATCATATATAATATTGTCAACAAGGAATCTGTGCTCCTTCATTTCACCCAATGAAATCAGTTTCATTATTTACAGCACTGACGCGAGTTACAAGATTACAAGGAGAACCTAAAGGCAACACGAGTTGTTCCGTGTTATCATGTGACAGGAGAAAAAAAGACTCACACACACACAGACACTAATCAAAACACAACCAAGATGTAAAAATTAAACGCACTTTATTACAAAGAACAAATGCATGAAAAATCACCTGATTACTTATAAACCTGATTATTTCTACACAGATTAGTATTTGTGGTCGACTCCAAGCACGGCTTCCATGTCCACCATTGAGTCTCCATCAGAAGATTAAGGAATGATCAAGTGTTGATTTTTTTTTTAAAAAGCCTCATGAGTACACAAAGTCTGAAATCGCCTTCGATCACTTCTTCTTTCCGTCCAGGGAAGGTGGCTCCACCAGCTTATTGTGCACATACATCATCCCTGTAGAAAGAGCAAGACTCAGCATGTTTTCTAGGATTCTTGTCGATGTTGCGCAATTGTTATTTTTTCCTCAGTCCAACACAGTTTGCAATGTAGTACAACTGAAATTAAGCATTATGGGTTTTGCGATTTCGACCTCACCTTTGAAGTACTTTACAGTTTTGACCCTCAGCTCCAGGGTGGCATCTTCGTCACACACAAAAACAGTCTGTGGGTGCTGCTGGAATGCCGACACTGTCCACATGTGATTCACGCCATCCTCTATTGCCTTGTATAAAGCAAATGCCTTGTGTGCTCCGGTGATGAGAATCATGACCTGAGAAAAGAAACAAATTCTAAATGTAACCTGGGACCTCTGTGGCTAAGAATGCGCAACATGAGACGCACCCTTGAGCTGCTTAAATCAAAGTACTGACATAAAATCAATGTGATACTTTTGCAGACACATGTTGCAATAGGCCTCTGACCTCTTTTGCGTCCATGACCGTGCCCACTCCCACAGTCAGAGCCATGGTGGGCACCTTCGAGAGATCCCCATCGAAGAATCTGGCGTTAGCTATAATAGTGTCCTTTGCCAGAGTCTTCACCCTGGTCCTGGAAACCAAGCTTGATCCAGGCTCATTAAAGGCGATGTGGCCATCGGGGCCAATACCTAAGACAGGACAGTCAGAGCAGTTTCAGTTTTACTGTAGCTTCAAAAGGGACTAATCCCTTGATACCAAAACTATATGGCTGATTACGGCATATTCATCTGCACTGTGACCTCCTGACCTCCAACAAAGAGCTCGATCCCCCCGGCGGCTGTTATCTTTTTCTCGAAGGCCTCACACTCTGCTTGCAGGTCGGCAGCGTTGCCATCCAGGATTTGCGTGTTCTCTGCTTTTATGTCTATGTGCTTGAAGAAGTTGTTCCACATGAAGGAGTGGTAGCTCTCGGGGTGATCTCTGGGAAGTCCTGTACAAGATGATACGACAGTTTGATATGCTTTCACGAAATCCCCGGTGTGTAGCCAGTTAGTGTGAGGCGAGAGGATGGCGATGCCTTACCTACGTATTCGTCCATGTTGAAGGTCTTTACATACTGGAAGGAGACTTCTCCATTCTTGTAGAACTCGATCAGCTTCTTGTAACAACCCAAAGGCGTGCTTCCTGATGGAAATAACAAAAAAGGTTACAATTGCAAAGAAGAAAGTGAAAGCTAACAAAGTGCATTCACTCAAAAACACAGGGGGGATATAAGTGCTTTTACTTTTCATTTGAGCAAATAATAATAATACTGTAACTTTATAATAGAAAATTAGTATATTTTAAATTGAAAGTACAGGCCTGAAACATTTTCAGCTCGTGATGCTGAATCATCAGATTCTTTGGAGGGGTATTGTATAAGATGAGTTTTCAACACACAAGTCTACAGTATCTCCAGCACCACACATGTAAAACATTATATATAGGCACAGCTGTATGGTGGTGGTGGTGGGGGGGAGACCAGCTCCTGCTTACCTGTGGGGAGCCCCAGGGTGAAGTACCTGTCCGGGCCAGGTCTGAAGTGTACAATCTTGTTTCTGATGTACTTCGCAGCCCACTCGCTCGCCTGATCGTAGTCATTGAGGATGATCAGCTTCATCGTCCTGCAGACAAGAAGAAGGACAGAACAACGGAGCGCTCGGCTTGTGTGGAAGAGCGCAGCCTTTCAAAGTACTTCAGGTCAGAAACGCACCCAAAGCAGACTTTAGACTCATCTAACAAACTATCATGGAACAATAAAACGGCATCGCTGTTAAAGGGCTGCTCGCGAAAAGACTGCACCGCGTGACCTGAACTTTTGATTGTCCTGTTATTGTCCTCGTAAAAAAAGACACAGAGGACAGATCCGTAACGTCCAGCTGTGTCTGCAGCGTCTGCAGCTTGTACTCGGAACAGACGGGACCTGGACTGGATCATGTGATTCCTGCAGTCGGATGCGAACAGCGTCTCGTCGCGGAGGTGACGTCTAACTTCCGTTAGTTTGGAAGCTACGTAGTGGTTAGCTTCGGCCCAGCTGGAGGCTTCTTTAGCGCTCAGCCGGCCGCAGAGAGGGATCCACCGGTTCAAAAACACCACACCTGTATGTTTATAGTCATGCGAGTTTCAAGAAGGCAAGAAAAAAAATGGATGTTCACGAGTTTTATTATAAATTTGACTGTATAGGTGAACGTGTTCTCAGCACTAACGTCAGGGACGCAGCCTCCTTAACTTATATAATGTCACAAATAGTATAAATTATTAACTATAACTTGGATGCGTGATTCAATGTGACTTAGCAACGGTAGCAGGGTCACAGCTAACCTTGGCATCAATCGAACTCAAGCCAAAAACCTAATTTGGCTGTTAAAATTTCACATTGAGAAATTATTTTTTCTAATACTTATCCCTTTACTCGTTTGAAACCCCAGCACACGTTCTATTTGTTAAATAGGGGACCTTACATTTCTGTTGAAGACCCTGCAGATTCACAGAAACGTAACAGTAGCAATACCAGTGTGGAACCTTTGGTATATTTGACCGAGGAAACAAAGTCAGTGCAATTGATTTTCAATAACTTTATTAAAACCGTTATTGTGACACAGACCAGAACACTTACAGAGCACACAACAGAAATAAATACCATCATGTGTACAGCGCTCATCGTCAAACAGGCTTATTGCGGCTGGCTTTTGATTTACGTCATCCAGAAAGGGAGAGGGCATGCTGTGTCATCAGACAGATACCACCAGGAGCTGGGCTCAGTGTGCTAATCACCCTGCCTACTTTTGACTGTGGTGTGCAGTAACCCCCCGAAAAACACCTCACCTGCTCTGATTATAAACCCAGGCTGCATCTCAATTCTGAAGCAACAAGCTCCCGTTCAGCTTTGCTTCAGGGAGGCGGCAGGCTTTACTTTAATCAAGGTCCATGTCAGGCTTGTTTTCTGTCGTTTCTGAGCTGGGGTTGCCTGTGGTCTCGCTCGTTCCCTTGTCTGCACTTTCTTCCTGGGGTTTCTCCTGTCCGTTGACGGGCCCGTTCTGCTCGGCCGGCGTGTCCTCCTTGGGAAGCTCCACCTTGGGTTTGGGCTTGCTCACGGTGGGGTTACAAGCCAAGAAAAGCTCCTATGGAATTACACAAAACACATGAATTATATGAAATAATGGAATTATAAAAAAATATATATAGTTGCGTGGCAGATCAAACCCAAGCCAAATAAATAATTGCAATATAGACACTGAAGTCACTGCCATATAGTTGACTAGTCTTCACACAGTTTACATATGCGATGAAAACATAAATTCTTGAACATGTGCATGAAGGTGCAATAACAGCAATGAATGATGCATAAGAAGCATACAACAACGTTCGGCAACTTTGTGTATTAACTTGATGTAACCGTTAATAGCAATTTATGAATTTTCAAAACCTATATTTCATGCAATGTGAATTCTTGGGTTTAACTTATTATTTGTGATTTAAGTCCCCACCAATCACCTATGTCCTATGATCGTCTCATAGATAGTGTCTCACCTTGGTTTTCGCTTTAATGTCTGTTACTTTGACAGAGGGAACCAGTGTCAAGCTCTGTTTGCTTTGCTGGTTCATGGCGCTGTTCATCCAGATCATTGCGTCATTGGTGATTTTGTCCACTTTGGTGACATCTGCCTCATCTAAATGGTCATACTGCTCCTCCTGGAAATCAACGGAAAGTTACCACAGGCATTATTACTTGTATATGTATCGATGTCAGTATTTAAATGGTGTAAAGATAAAAAGGAATATTATAGGATGTCCATGAAATATAAATTCACCTTTATTTTGTACGCTTCAACAAATTTCATGTATTGCTGGATTTGTTTTCCCAGCTCGTCAAAAGCTTTAGGTCTCTCTTCAGCCTCAGTATACCTCTCCTGGATGGGCTGGCCAAGTTTCTGCACAGAACACAACACACACGTCAGGTAAAAAGGATCAATATACAGATCCATCAATGGCTGGAGAAAAATCAATTAGTAAAGTAATCATTACCTTCAACTCCGTCAGTTTGTCAATGTACACCTGTTTGGCTTGATCCTCTCCATCTTCATACAGCCAGGTTTCAGTGTCCTCCAGCTTTAATGACAGAGCATCCCGGTCCTACAAAAAAGAAAAACAATTACAAAACATGTTACATTAACCAGTGACTATAAGGTGATGACTTTGATCCCAATTCTTTCTTTACAATGAGTCAGAGGGGATTTTTCACTTACAGATTCACCGACGAACTTCTCCAGCATCCCGTGCAGTTTGTCCCTCATGTCGTACACGTACTCTTCAACGTAATTCTTGGCGTCGTTCCTCTCCTTCTCCAGCTTGTCCTGCATGATCATCTTACCCTGAGGAGAACCAGAAAAAGTGAATGTAACCAACAAACTCTTTAAAATCGATTAAGTAAGAGATGACAGCTTGATGGGTGGATTTAGTAATATGGAAGTAATGCAACAGCTGAAAGCTTAGTTACCTCATTTTCTACAAAAAGATTCAGCATGTCCTCTGCTAGCTGCCACTGTGGACTGTTTTCAATCGGAAGGTCCAGCACTTTTGTTTTGACTTTGGGCTTTTTGGCTTGTGGGGGCTGGTCAGACTTCTTCTCGCCTTTGCCCTCCTCTGGGGTGGTCTGAAAGGTGAGGAAATAGGCACCGGCATGTAAAACATCACTCAGAAAGAATACAGACATCCAACGGGTTACAAGTTTATTAGAACATCTGTATTGTCATTCATTACATGCATTTTGCATTAAACTTGGCTGCTTTGTGAAAAAGTTTGTTTTTTGTTTGTGCATGAGGATGAACATTATTTAGCTTATAAGTTTATTGTGGGCGGTTTCCCCTTTATAAACAACCTTATAAAATGGTGTTTGTTTTAAACAAGAATTGAGCACCGTACCTCCATCTCTTCATTCTCACGTGGTGGCTTCTCCTCTGTGGTTTCTTTCTGACCCTCTCCCTGTCCCTGCTGCTCCTCCTGATCAGTCTGCATCTTGCTCTGTAGAGGAGTAAAAAACAAATGCATAAATACTAGCACATATACTAATCTGGTCTGTTTAAGGTTGATTTATGATCCTAAAAAAAACAGGCACTTATTTGGTTGAAGTACCTCTCCCTCTTTCTCATTGGCCTGTTCTGTTTCCATGGGTTCCTCTGTCTCATCAGACTTCTGCACTTCAACCAGGGAGGCGCTGGACACACTAAAGATGCCATGGATGTTCACTCGCACCTTAACCTTCACCTTGGAGCTCTCCCCAGATGCTTGTGGGACAACCTTCTGGATCAAAAACTGACCTGAAAGAAAAAGAAAAAAAAAAGTGTGACCAAAAACAAACTTATAATAAGCTGATGTTGTATCAGCTATGCTTATACAATGAGTGGTTTGGAGTACTTCTGCTCCCTATTGGTCACAAATAATTTAGGATGCTTTATTTGTTTACCAATAGTGGGGTCAGGGTAGGGCAGCTCATTAGAGCAGTTGTAGTAGGCCTCCAGAGAGAAAGGCTCTCTCCGATAGAAGGTCAACACTTTGGAGAAAGGTGCTGCATGGTTCTTGGGAAATACCTCGCAATCACTGCAACAAACGAACATGGCAAAATTATTATTATATTAAATAGTTAAAATCAGAGACAAAAGAAAAAAACATTCCATCAAGTTCCTCACCTCAAACCTTCCTCTGCAGCGGAATGCCACTTCAAGGAGACGGGATAGGGAACGATGTCTGTGATGGAAAACTCGCGCACTTTGAAGGCAGGTGACAGTATTGCACACTGAGGGGACACAACCAGTATTTCAGTGAGAGCAGCATTGAAAGAAAAGATGCAACTCTGGAAGTCCAAAACATCATTTTCACATCATTGTTTATTCAAACCACGTGCTGGTAGAGGACATGTGATTGTGAGTGATAGGAAGGGTGGAGACCAGCTTTGAAAACAAAAGTGGGATGTACCTGCAGGGCACATCCTCTGGCCACAGCTTCGTCAGCATTCAGCGTGGTGTTCAACTCCTTCCCAAAGAATTTGCTGATTCTCTCTTTGAGAGCTGGGATCCTGGAAGCTCCACCCACTATCTCAACTGCATAGATGTCGTCCTTTTTCAGTTCTTATGGAGCAAAAACATTTTTAAAAAAAGAAAGAAAAAGAAAATCACATTTACTGATTATTTGCATACATTGCATTCTATAAACCGAGGTAATTGGAAAAGGGGTGTCAGGCAAATAAATTGAAGTAAATAAAAATTACTCACTGGCATGTTCCAGAAGGTTCTGCAGTGGAAGCTCTACTCGGGCGAAGATATCAGCACACATCTCTTCAAACTGAACCCTTGTGCAAGAGAAAATGTGGATATTGCTTAAACCATGGAAGTGAACTTAAAAGTAAGAGAATAATGATATGCTGAAACAATGCATCAAAAAAAGAAAAAGATTTCTTGTTGGCCTACCTGTTCAGCTTTCCGGAGACATCAATGTCATTCATAAAGCACTCGATGTTAAGCGGCAGGTCTGAGGAGTTGGCGCTCATCAGTTTTTTCAGTTTTTCGCACTCCTGGTAGAGCCTGACCAGAGCCCTGGGCTTTGTCTTGACATCAAGCTTGTACTTCTTGCCAAATTCCTCACAGAAATGCTTGACCAGTACTTCATCGAAGTCCTTTCCTCCCAACTCCGGGTCACAGGCGGTAGCAAGGACCTGAGAGACACGGACGAGAGGCCAAAAGAGAGTTAGAGTCATGACACAAATGCTTTCATAGATTGATAAAGAAAGTTTGTGCAGATTTGGATCAGGGGGATGATCCAGGAATCTATTATTATTTTCACCTTCTTCAGCATTGAGAAATGGGTCGGTTTTAAACATTTTCGATGATTTCTCAGAGAATAATTCATGGCTGAAAAATAAAAACGTTAGGGAACCGATATTTATTTGTGTGAAATTTGGGGCAGATCCAGATCCAACAAAAATCCAGATCTAATGAATTCAAATGAGGTGGGGCTGTTGGGCCTTGGCGGAGGTATGCCAGTCTAGTTCATAATGCATCAACATAAAGCATTATTACGTATTCTCAGACAAGGAATATTTTTTTTCCGGTCTTAGTGATAATTCTGTGCTTCAAAGTTCTTGTACAACATTACCAGCACTGATATGTGACAGGCCTGTGAGTGTCAGCAATGCTGGCAAGACGATAAAGTCAAGCGTCTGTAATAACTTCTCTATTTGTGATGCCTATAATGCAACAGGAAACTGGCGCATCACAAATCTTCAACGAGTTTGGAAAATCTCCAGAAAACTAGCTGCTTAGCTGTCTTGATGAAATCCTGCAGGCAAACCAAGTACAATGTTGAAGGCCAATATCCCCCCCTTTCAAACTAAAGCCTTCAGAATGTTATTCAGCAGAAGTGTAAAAGAATGTACAGTATGTTGATTTACACAGACACACCACACACCTTGAGTTTGCCCTTATTGAAGGCACACACTGATGTCTGGTATCCACAATGGCCCAGGTCCACAAACACCACATTTCTGGCCTTCTCCTCGGGAGCAGGAAGATCTTGTTTATAGATCCCATACGCTAATGCAACTGTAAGGAAAGTTGTTAAATTATTAATGAAGAGGACAAGTGCTGGGATTGCAGCAGAGAGCGGCAGCCACAGTTAGAACAATTACAAACATGCACATCCTTGCCCAAGCCCTACCCAAAAAACATCCTAGTACAGACCTGCAGTCGTCTCATTCATGAGCCTCAGGCAGTTGAGTCCAGCAATCTGAGCAGCATCTACGACTGATCTCCTCTCAGCGTCGGTGTAGTAGCAGGGAACCTGGTTACAACAGAGAAGCATTTGAAATGGATAATCTAAGGCCCTGCACACCCAAATGGGTCAAGAACAGAATGAGAAACTGTTCAGTGGCATGTAAAGACTTACAGAGACAACGCAGTCGGCCACAGGTTTCTTCAGGGCATGCTCTGCCGTCTCCTTCAGCTTGGTCAACAGCATGGCGGTGACCTGTTCAATGCTGAACACCTTCTCCTCCTCCATGTACATCACCTGTAAATTTACAGACAAGAGAGAATGTTACATTGCTGATGAACACAACTACAATGTGGCTAGAAATGACCTGTTTTACAGAAAGTGGCTGAATGATAATAAGACCATGAGGTCAATCTGACTCAAATGTTTATTCATAATCATGGGAAATATTCAACAGCATGTTGATAATCTTTCTAATAAATTACATCAGTGGGTTCAGTTTTTATTTTCATTTGTCATCCCAAAGTCTTCTCATGGTATTAAGAGAGGCAGTGATGGAATAAGAGAGTAAAAGTATCAATATTGTCAGGAAATAGGTCGGGAATCAAAGGCAGGATGATAATTACATGGCCATTATTATAAATAAGAATTACTACATTTAAAAATTATACATTATATTAAACGAGTCTGGGCTTCTCTTACCTTAATGCCAGCTGTCCCTGTGGGCATTTGTGCAATATCATAGACCAGGTTGTTTTTGACGCGCTGCACATACGGGTCTGAAAACGCTCTGCCATGAAACCTCTTGAAGCCCTGGACTGTGTTCTTGCAGTTTGTAACGACCTGTTCCACAGAAAAAAAAGACAGACAGCTTTTCCATTAGAAAACATGCAAACTAGGGCGGGGCAATAATTATTGCAATATATTTTTCATCAATAGCTTATAACAAAGGTTCAATATATATTGATACAATGGTAATGCATTGTGCAATTATGGTGAGGCGGTATAATAAACAATTGGTTTAAAAGTTGAATCTCTAATTAGCTGTTTGTAAAGTGTTAGTCATAAAAGAAAAGCACAAACCTAATTCAGGAGCAAAAAAAAACCAACAACCCAATTCCAATCAAAGTCAAATCGTTATCTGTAAATGCAGGAGTCCTATTCTCATATAAAATGAGGACTTTTCCTATGAAATATAAAATGAACTGTATCAGCACAGCCATTCCATCCACAATGAATTGGAGGATTTTGAGTTAAATGCAGGACTAAGGCCCAAGGAGCAGATCATAAGTCATCCTACGCCCACTACAATTGTGTCTTACTCTTAATTCATATGCTACTTAAAATAGATAATGTGACATTTGTCCTGATAACTATCAATATCGCCTGCAACGCTTCCATCCCGATGTAATTTTCGGCCATGTCATCCAGCTGTATCCCACAGCTAAGTGATGCTTTCGGGACCTGGAAGCGTGTTCTGTGATGGTGCTGAATTTGATGTGTGCTGTAAGCCTGCGTAGTATTAGTCTCATGTTCACACACCGGTCCCTCCTCGCTGACAGGTTGGTGATCATGTCCCCAGCGCCTCATGAAAACATACCTGGCTTTTTGCAGCTGCACCGACGGAGCGATTCCGAGGTCCAAAGGAAACACATGATCTAAAAGCAGAGAAAACACAATTCAGTCATTTCTTCTTAAGCAGTTTTTTCAAACAGGGCTGATGTCACCAGTAATAAAATAGTAATTGACAGGGATGATTTCATGTCATCATAGTACTCATGTTTGTGATTATTGACTCTACATTAACTACCAATAACGGGTTCCTCTGAGGACTGAGGATTAAGACGATTGGGTACAATGGGCTGCAGAAGCCGTTCTGACAGCCTGGTTCCGGCCTCCTCCCATCATATGCGCTCATTGCTGCCTGCAGCGCAGTGAAACTCACCACCTGACCTGGAGCTCAGTTCTCACAACCTGTACGTGAGCTCGACGGTGAAACTGTAGCAAGACACCACGAGGACAATTCAAGCAGGAGACGTGGATCCACGATTCCTTCTCTGCTCACAATGGTTTTCCTCTCGGCTATAGCTAGCTTTAGCCCCTCATATGCCGCTTCCTGTTGTGAAATCCGTTAGCACGCTAACTAGCCGGGTAGCTAGCCGCGTTAGCTTGGCTCAAGAGGAAGAAAAGTGGGTCCATTGGTTTTCTGTGCTCGCTATCGGCGCTAATGACACAACACGACCGGAACGCGGCGGTGGGCGCGGTGGTACTTACGGTGTGCTTCGGTCGCTGTATTCATTGGCGACTGTTTCAATCCCTCCGGCTCTGGCTACCGCTACATAGCAGCTCATGAAGCCGACGTCAAACCCGACAACTGACATCTTCAGCGGCTAACCGACCAGCGCAGGGCAGCGGTGAGAACGAGGAGAAACGCGGCTCAGGGCAGAAAACAAAACAAAAGTGACGGCAGCGGCTACGGTGGGTCTCGGTCAGCGGACGGTGATACACCCTTGTTCTTGGTCCATGGAAGTGAGCGGCAGCATGCGGTACGTTCACCGGCTCGATGCGCGAGAGCGTTCAGGAATCTTCTGTCTGCGCCGCTGACCAATAGCGTCGCACCGCGGAGACGCTGCACCGAGCACGGCGCGCCACCCACAGGCCAGAGACCGCCAGTGCAGCGGCATCAGGAGATGCGGGGGCGCAGCTCCGGTCTCGGGCCTTAGCTCCATGTTCATCCTGCACCAGGACCAACCGTGAAGATCCGGACCTGACTCACACTCATGGGTCTGTGGGACCCGCGTGTGTCCCTCACACTCCACAACAGCACGATGCACAGTGAATGATGCACTGTCTTCTCATGTCAGAACTACTCATCATGACTTGCAGTTTTGGGAAATTTAGCACTTGACCCATATAGTTTCCCAGTTACATCGTATTATAGTATATTATTTCATATGTACGCCTCTCGGCATGAATTTTCACCCATTAATATATATACATTTTTAATTCATATTTTGTATCCTACGTATTTATACCAATAGATTTGTATACAGTATTTAGTATACTTTTATTACTTTAGTGAATTTATACCCCTGTATATACACACACAATCATTTTATGCCCTTTTTTAATACCCTACCTGTTTATGTACTTAACAGTCTAATATGCATATATGGAAACATCAAAATCTCCTTTACTAAAGCCATATAGTTTACATTATCATACTACTGCACTTTATTCAAGTACATTTCTGTACAAAAACATTCCAAAGGGGTATTTTATGTACATATTTTGTATTTCAAAAAAATATTTTACCATTTTTTAATTCTCTCGTCTACCTCATTCTGCTGCTCTAACAAGTGAATTCCCCCGGTGTGGGATGTTATCTTATGACAACTGTCTCACCATTATGTGCACACATATTTTCTTTAGTATTTAAACATGTCAGAAAAATATAAGAACATTTGAATCAAGAGCAACTGGATTTGGTGCTTGGCTTCTTCAGTTCAAGATCCAATCATGACTGAGAATCTTCAGACATCAGTAAAATACTCATCACATCTTCCCACATCCCAAAGTGACATCTTAATTTTCTTGTTTTGTTCAACACACACATTTAAAAATGTAAAACATAGGGAAGCAGCAATTATTCAAATTGGAGACAGTGAATGACTTGTGTAATTACTTCAAACTGTAGCATTGATTTGACACCCACATTAAATGAACATCTGTCCAATCAAGAAGGGATGACTGAATGAAACCAATCAAAACTAATTTCACATAAATATTTCTCATCTTTATTGGTTACATAGAGTTTGAATTAACAACAGATGGCCGCTTTCAGGAGGTGGCAGGTGTTTATTCATCTTTCTCATAGTCGGAAGCAATCTTCCTCTTGCCCTGCTCATGGACGCTGTTGCCCCAGGTGTATGTCAGGTACATGAGGATCATTGCTGCAAAAAGGAAAATCACAAAGCAACTTAGCACCAAAGTCTTAACACAAAAGTTACCATATCTACAAGATTATAATTAATTATTATTATTGAAAGATTATAAAATCTAAATTGAATTCAAGCTCTTCTTGCTTGACTGTACACTAAGATGTGAGTAACCCTGAGAGAGAAGTAAGTCTTTTATATTATACATGAGAAAATAAGCATATACTGCACTGTAATGTAAGAACATTCTGAAATACTGCACAGTAAAAACATTGTCACAGAAAATAGTCTTGTTGATCCCATGCATGTATATGCATAGGTTAGCTGCGTTTGCTATACAACCAGAAAACTTATTTGCAAAACAACCCAAAACTCAAGTGACTTTTTTATTTTTAAACTTTACTTTAAAACATTAGTATAGAATGTTTGAAGAACTCAAACTGCAAGGCCATGAAGTGTAATAGAGAAGAGTACTAAATTTGTCATTTGGTGTATTGATACAAAATTTCCACTTTTAGTTCATCACTTAAGCTACTTTCAGACATGCACTGGACTCCGCAGTTCCTACGTATTTTCTCCAGAGGAGGTGCATGGGTGAACGCAAATGCCCCAGTGAGACGCTCTGCAGTTTCTACCGATGTAATTCGCCTGACATCCTAGTATTAGGGGGATTCACCGTGAGCGAGTGGGGCTGATGACGCTTCTAACACGCAACAGACGCAAAAATGAATAAGACAAAAAGAAAACAAATATCTCCCCGTGAAAAAGTGGTGTCACACACGTAGAACACAGCGACGAAGTTGTCAAGAGAGTTTGTGGTGATAAGAGCTGACGCAGGTGTCTGTGTGTTGTACGAAAATCACGTTATCTACGCAGCAGAGTTAATAAGTCACTTCCTGCCTCTGCGGCACACGGCTACTCCACCTCCCGCCTGAATAATGCAGAGGATTTGTTGTTGTGAACACGTCTGTGCAGAGAACCTCCAGCTGTGTATGTGTGAAAGGCAAACTCGGGGTAAACTCTGTAGCCATTACTCTGGATTTTTTTGGAGGTCGTATCTTAAAACAGCTTCAGCGACTTGTCATTTAAAAAAGGACACCAGGAGCTGGGGTCGGAGCAGGTAAAGGGAATATCGTGTGATAAGGCAACAGTCAAACTCAAACCCAGGCACGTCAAGACCTGGATGTTGAGTTGGATACAATGGCAAAGACTCACGGGGTCCAACTTTGAAGAAGGATGTTGTGGTCCGTCTCCACACATTGGGGATTCCCTTGGAGAAGTAGTTGGGGAAAGCCTTCTGTTCAAATGGGGACAGGCTGTATGTGATAACATGCCTGATCTTGGCCAAGTCTCCAAAGTGGCGGCCCATGATCACCAGTGAGCTGATAGAAATACACAAAATCAGAAATTTACAGACAAGCAACATAAAAAATGCATTTTCGATGGTCATATTTGAATGAATCATACATTATAGATTTATATACACCAGAAGTTAGTAGAGGGAAAACTCTAGACAGGGACTCTTAGTGAAAAAAATTAAACCACTCTGAATTTACTGTGTTCAATAAATACAAACCTATTTCCAGCCGAACTGAATGGGCCACAAAAGAATGAGGACAAATTTAAATGGAGTTCACCGTTAGTCAGATCTATATGAAAACAGTTTGACCAAACACCTATAGCAATAAAAGCTTTCAAAGTTGTTTGTGTAACTTCCCCACTTGAAAGAGATTTATAAATCTACTGGATTTCACTCCATGATCAGATGATTTTCATTGGCCTTTTTTATTTAGCAGATTCAGCAGTTTAGTTTGTTTCCGCTGGGCATAGCATTACGTGAAACACCTTAAAGTATAAAGGCAGAAAAGGAAAAATTTACATCATATATAATGTCATCACAAATAAATCTGGGTTGCAGCTCAAATAAGTGTACATGTATACATACATACTCATACACCTTAATACACATCAGAAACATTACAAACTATTAAATACCAATAGTAAAATATGTTATTTAATTTACCTGAACACTGCATTTTATAATTATAAAAGTAATAGAGTCATGGCTATGCAGACTTTTCAATAATTTCCTTTAACAATATTGATATCGTTCACCGTTTCACCCATGACATGGCCAAACTGAACAACACGCAACAAATAACTAACAAACTGATGCAAAGCAATTCCATGGCTGGAAAAATTACTTAATCTCTTGTCTTAAATATGTAGTTAGTTTGAATACCAGATTTAAACTGTGAGTAAATCCGCTTTGAGCTTTAAATGTAGGTTGTGACGAACCCGCATAACGTCGTTAATAAACGCTTCAGATGATAATCGTTTAGGTAAAAACACAAGGTGAGATGATAGTGAAATAACGACCTGAATAAAAGGAGCACTGGACGTTTTCTTAGCTTGTTAGCCGCTGGTGTTAGCATTAACAGCTAGCTACCCAAGCTAGCTGTTAGCTGCCAAAGTACAAACAGGCGTTTGAATCGTTTCCCTGACAGCTACGCTAACGTGGTCGGAAAATTAAAAAACACACCTCCCTGCTCACACACTAAAGTAAACAGATTGGACACCATTAGGTGCTAAAAGCGAGTGGACGCGTCGCATTTGAAGCAGTGACATTGAAACTTACCGTGCTGCTTCTCAGCTATGTTTCCTAATGACGACCCTGTGTCCTTCCTTTTTATCCAAGCGCCGGTTGTCCGGGGACATTAGCGCCACCTGTCGGCGCGGAGTGTGGTCAGGTGACTTACTTCTATGTCAGGGCCCTCAAAGGATTGTTCACATGTATTTTTAATTTTTTTTTGTGAAATGGTGACAACAGAAAGGGACATATAAGATAGATGTGATACACAGATATATGGCCATGTTTAATTGGCTTGGACAAGCTGTTGTCTCAAGTGAGGAATGCGGAGCAGAGAGGTGAAAGGATGTGGTGTTTATACTGTAGTAATGATAAATATATGATGTAATATAAACATTGTTGCTATCACCATTATTGTATATATATATATAAATATCTAAACAAAACAATAAGTAAAAAAAAAGATTAAATAAATACATACACCCTATAGTATACCTGAATATACCCTATAGTATAATATAATATACAACAATCTCTAATGAAAAAACATCATAATAATTAATATGCATCTCTTCAGCGGTGAGGTGTGGCACCTGACCAGGCGACTGGCGAGTTGAGCGAGGCCCAACATGCATTTTAATATTTTTGAAGGCCTAATATTGTTTAATATGGGAAACCTGTCAGTTTGGCAAGAATGAAGTGACTGCCAATGAACAGACAGAGTCCGACAACAACTAGAATGACACGCAGAGTATATGCCTCAGACAATCCAATCAAGCTCGACCAAACCTCATACACACAGATAGTGATTCCCTAAATGTGCATGATTTTTTTCATTAGGATCCATGAATTATTTCAAGGGAAAACAGTGAAAATGTTGGAAAACGTCCTCTCTTGCAATGTTAAAGAAAGTGGAAAAAGGAATCCCTGCTCTGCCCCCTGATCCAGATCCAAACCAAAATTTAAATAATAATAAAATTTGGTGAAATGATGCAGTATGGGTCAGGGAAGAACCTGTTGAATGTTGGTGTGGATCCGGGATTTATTTTTAAATCTCTTATCATTTTAAAATGTGGTGTTTGATATTTTCACCTTTTGCCCAGGAAATAATTCATGGGTCTTGATGAAACATTTAGGGAACCGATATCTAAATGTGCAATTTGGTGCAGTTCGACTCATTTTAAGAGGAATATTGGGCCTTTGTGGAGGGATGCACTTCACTGAATGCCATTCTAGTTGAAAGTGGAGTGCCTGTGTAGCCTGATGTGTATTTGGCAAGGTCATGTGGACTCAACACCTGGAGTAAAGAGCAAACACTCCAATGCAAGAGTCAAAATCCTTATCTTGTTTCTTTACTCTGCATTTCCCCTGTGATGTTTGAGTAATTCAGCCGGCTGTACGCAGACACAATTTAAGGTCTCAACCTTACTATGTAAAGTTCCTTGAGATAATGTATGTTGTGATTAGGTGCTATACAAATCAAAATGAACTGAAATAGATGCCTGCTAATTTTTTTATTTTCCATCTTTTCAGAGAATATGTCAACATATTTTCATTTCAGTATTGAATGTCCTTAAACTGAACACAGACACAGTGAATTCATTCAATTTGTATAAATAGACATGACATGCATTTAGTCACATTCAACCAGTACAGATGAATGCAGTCAATTCATATGTATGCAGTCACTCAGTGACCAGAAGTAATAAATACACACTGAAACCTTGACAACTTTCATTCTGGACATTTACGATATGTAAAAGGTTTCAATAAGGGTTTGTAACTGCAGTTTCATCTTTTATCCACAACAGGGCTACTTAAAACATGGCAACTGTGATAAATTAAAGAATAATGAAAGACCACCTACCCAAAATAAGTTAACAAAAACTAACTTAAAAAAAAAAAAAAAATCATACACACATTTTCTTTGAGTGTGTCGGACTCAATACCAAACCGCGAGGTGAACAAGAGGATGCATCTGCAGCCTCTCTTGACACACCTTAACAAAAAGGAAATAAATGTCACGTTTTTCATTAGGATAAAATACTTCTCGTTTAAGTAAACACACCTGCTCTAGATCATGCACAACAATTGTATAAATTCCTGAAATCACGGAGTCTGGTCAGAATATCTGACACTCTGAGGTAGTGGTGACGACTGTTGGAGGGCCTGTCTGGTGGTGTGTCAGCTTAGCGACACGTGCACCTGGTGGCAACCATGTCTTCAAGCTCCTTGTAGACGTAGGATCCGTCCTCCTCAAACATCATGACACTCAGCGGGCTGTAGCGGGAGGGAATACACGAGGGCCGGGGCACAGAGGGGTCTAGCTCCTCATAGATGATGGTTTGCACCATGGTATGGATTGGTGAGCCGTAAATGAAGCCCATGTTCCTCGGGCAGACGCCTCTGCAGTATCTGGGGTTGTACTTTGGAGGAAAAACAATCCAGCTGTCCAGTTTGAGTTGGCTGAATCGCACCCTAAAGTCATACAAGGCACAGTGACTTGTTGGGAATACAGAGCTCGGGAGCAGCTCAGGCAGGGTTTTATCACCTTCTTTGCTCTTCAGGCATTGTCTCTTCCATCTCCTTTTACGCCCAAACCGTTGTTCTGAGTTGAGCACCATCTGCTTATGAAACGCGTTCGCTGCAGTGCTTGGCTTTACACCCGCTTTGGCATCGACCAGTGACTTCTGTTGCTTGGTTTTGCTGGCGTCATTGAGATAAAGAAGCAGAGGAGGGGGCCTCAGGGTGAACTCCAGTGGACCTTTACTCCCATTGCCCCTGATTCTTTGTTCCTCTGGACAGGTAACCTTGATGAGCAGGTGTATGTTCTTCTTCTGAAAATTTAAGAGAGGCTGGACAAATGAGGTGATGTCAACCTCCACCCAGTCCTTCCTGCTCCTCCTGTCAGCGTCGGTTGTGAAGTTGACAGGATGGTGGATCACGGGACACAGCAGACAATGGTTTGAATGCTCCTGCTCCTTGACACTCAGGTAGCAAACAGAGTTGATGGGTGCTAGGCCGTCATGGTCAAAATTGTACAGCAGAGCCGACTTGAGAAGCTGTTCTTTTGTTCTTACTTGATCAAGACTGTAGGAAAGATCCTGCATACAACTCTCTGGAGGGGAACAAAAAATTACATATTACTATTGTGCAGTATGCCACTCGTAGTATGAGACTATAGGGTTGCAGTTGAATAGTATTATTTCTTTAACATTTAAAGCATGTGCACGGTAGTTTCACCAGATAAATGTAGAAACAGCAGAGTGGCTGTTTTATGCTCGTGACATGATCCAAGGAAGTCCTACAAACGATTGGCTAAACTCCAAAACCATAAATATGTGTTTGTTGGTTGGTTCGTAGTAAGCAAGATTACACAAAAACAACTGGATGGATTACCATGAAACTTGTTAGAAGGGTGCAGTATGGGTCAGGGAAGAACAAACTAAATGTTGGTGGGGATCCATATCGGGAGGTGGATCCAGAATAATGTTTTAACCAACATACACATTTGCTAATTTTGGGAATATTGTACGACAAACTAGGCCGCACCTAATAGCCTCATTATGCAAAGCACAACCACAAGTCCTATGCCAAAATAATTATACTTCTGTGGTTTACTCCCAGTCAGTCAAATTTGTGGAAATTACACCATATACACAATTTTATCATTTTCTATGAGCACAATATAAATTCTAAATGATTACGTAAGTAAGGGCTGGACAATAAAACAATACAAATGATCACAATATGATTTTCATGAATAACAATATATCAAATGTCCAATACATGTCCATATATTGCTAATTTCATTGTGCACAGTGAGGACTTATCACACAAAGTAGATCTATTTCAGATTTGTTTATCAAGCGTTTGTCATTCTCTGCGCATAATGAAGAGTTTAAAACTACATCATTAAGAAGCAAGAATCAGTCTTTAAACTTAAAATATTAATGTGACATTTACTGTGATAATTATCAATATCAACTGATACAAACATTTTTATCTTGATACCATTTTTGGCCATGTCAGCCAAGCGTAATTCAAACCCAGGGCCCCAAATCCAAGTGAAATCATTAGTTGTCAGGACCGTGATATTAAATGGTGAATTTCCCTATGAAATATACATTGAGCTGTATCAACACAGCCATTCCAAGCACAATGAATCTGAGGCTTTTTAGGGAAACGCAGGTCTGGAGCCCCTGGAGCAGTTTCCAACTCGTCCTCTGGCCACTACAACTTTTTTTCCTTTCATTTTCTAGATATCACATCATTTTATTGAGGAGTGCTAATTCTAATTAGTCGCCAGTCCACCGTGCTATCCATTGCCCTGTGTGTTTGACTTCCTCACCTTTATTACTTCGTGCGAGACATTCATCTCGGGGCTTGATCAGTCGCACCGTGTTGTAGGTTGTGCTCCCGTCCAGACTCCTCTGCACCCGGGAGGACGGCTTGTAAACCTCGGTCAGATACCTCATGTACCGGTGCTCGGGCCTCGTCTTCTTCCTGAGGCCCCGGCTCCAGATGGGCCCCCCGTGCTCTGACAGGGCTCTGAGCAGCGGGGAGAAGATGCTGCTGTACGGGAAGCTCAGCTCGCCCGGGCTGCGCAGTGCAGCACCGGGGGCCGCCACAGAGGACCCGAGCAGCGGGCAGCTGGAGGTGAGGAGCAGCAGGGGGACAACCGTGCGGAGAGAGAAAAGGGCGGCCGACATCAGCATCGGTTTCGCCATCATAAACAAGGAAACCTGCGAAGAACCCGAGAGCGTCCCTCCGCCGACAGCTCGAGGTCAACAACACCGAGCACGTGGCGCCGCTGGTCCACACGCGCAGGTGTGGGCAATCAGGTCAAAATATGAAAATACATTTCCTGCTTCATCACAACGACCCAGATTCAACGAGTAAAGTCACCATTTCACTGAGAGCTACGTCAACTAGCGCAGGTTTTCTTTACAGTATAAAATCATCTTTTAACCTGCTGAAACAATGGTATTATCCAACCCTTATCCATCCTTATAGCAACTGTTATATAACTTCAGTGAAATTAAGCATGGGTATAATCTAGGAAGATTATAATATATTTCCTGCTGTAGTCACAATAAGAACGCAACAAAGAGGGAAATTAAAGTAAACACTTGACCAAAGCGCAGATTCTCCACAGAAGAAAACACTTTTAACATTTTAATTAACAGTATTATGCACATTAACTTCAAAATAAAAGACTTACTGGCCACACACTATTGGATACAGGAATAGGTAATGTAGGAAAATAGTAATGAGGCTCTTTTTGAGTAACTAAACCCTGCTCAATGTTAGGTCAGGTTAATTAGGTTATGCTAATTTGACATTTAAAGTTAACAGGGTCTAACTAGCTAGCGTTTCATTAGAGCTGTACTTTAGCAAAAACTGCCAGCTTAATACATAGTACATAATTTGTTCTACTGTAATGATTCCCACCAGTTGAAGAGTATTGTTTCATTTTAAACAGGTTTTAAATGTTGTAATTCAATAGGGAATAATTTGTCATGTTCACTCTGTGAGAAAATGAGACAACAACGCTGTTGTAACGCTACTAGCCTCTAGGGGGCAGAAAGAACACGCTACATTATGCATCACCTATTGATTTATAATTCCCACCTCTGGACGTGGTGTGTGGTACAAAATGCTGCGAATATATTAAATACTCAAAGTTGAAATTTGATTGTACACTGGATGTCCTTATCTTTCGCAGGAGGCACAGTACTGTACTGCGGTGTTTTGCAACGCACTGTTGCAGTTTCTAGTTTGGCTGTTTGCTTCAAAATTATATAGTTTTACATAAAATTGTTGCCAAAATAACTTACTTAGAGCAAATTGTTCTTAAAAACTAATATACATATTTACATGTGAGGTAAGCCTGATATAATGCACCCTGAACATAAAGTTGTTTTATGTACATTTGCAACATTGCGGTATCCAATTAAAATTCATATTCATTCATATTATAAATTTACATCAATTTCCAGTAGAAGTTTCTTGTTTTGTATGTATTTCTATTTAATAAATAAGCTACATTTAAAGCCCATGTTCCACATCATCTCTCCTAAACATTGCCCTCTACTGGGCTTAAATGTAAACTGCAACTAAAAGGACAATAATGGCTTGTCGATCAGCTAACTTCATCTAAAATATGAAATGATTTTTTTTAAAAGTGCTTTCACAGAATGAATAAATAACCCAATAGAGATCTGCTCAGTGATAGTCAATACTGTGTGTGTTTAAGAGACCATGAGGTGGACTTTAGATTTAAGTTGTGGCTGTATCTCAGTTCCTCACCATGTACATTACCAAATGTGTACTAATCTCTTTGTTGTTCGGTTTCACAGCAGCTTTTAGTGAACTAGAAATGGGTGCATCTTGGGATTTTGCAAAAACAGGAAATGATGTAAGATCTGGACGACACCACACTATTGTTGGAGAGACTTTGATGTTTGGAACATTTACAGAATAGATAAAGGAAACACTCCTGAGGTAGACTTCCTTTCATAATCATCTGCGTCAGCATCACCTCATTTGTCAAGTTTATGGGGTGGGATAAAAACACAGTTCAGTCTACTACAGTACGAGTAGAGCCGGCCTTTGTTCTTGCAAGCAGTTTCTTTTCCAGAAAACGAGACAAAGCACATTGTTCTGGTTCTGTTTTGCTTTTGGCTTCATTGTATGAGCTTCAACTCCTTTCATGTCATCAGTGGTTGTTTTGCTCTGGGTCAGATGATAGCACTGACACTACATGTTTTTGAAAAAGCTTCAGCTTTTCACCATTTGATTAAGTTTCATTAAACCATGGTTGTTTAGTGTTAATGTCACAGAATGCTGTGCTCATCAATCGCTATGTTTAGGTGTTTTTATTTTATTTTTAATTGGTCAAAAAATGACAAACTGTGTTTTTGAGTTATCTGAACAACTCTGGAGACATGATCCTACACTTCGATAGTTTTAAATTTTTCGCAGATCAAATACTTTTTGTCCAACATGAACTTTGCAAAGTGCATATGAACAAATGATCAGAATGTGGTTTCAGGGCCAAGACTGATAATGCCCATTACTGGTCTTTTTTGCCACAACAATCCAGAGAAGGGGCCCCATGTTGACCCAGAAAAGGAATCTCGTCTATTACAACCTCATGTTCACAAAGAAATTGATTAATGAGACATTCCACCACCCTGACTACTTCCCTGCAACTGGCCCCACATGCCTTGTTGCTTTTACTGAAGTAGAAAAGTGTTTTTTTTATAAAATTCTACCACTATTTCTCTACATCAGTATCAAGTGTTATCTCAAGACAGTTTTCTGTAAAGAACTTTAACTGATTTTATTTTGATGATCGGAATATCATTAATGTATGACCTGTTGTGCACTGTGCTGACAGCAACTGTTACCCAAGTGAAGTCTGTTCTAATATTTCCTTAAACTGAGTTTATGAATCAAGAATTGAAGGATTTAATACACCTTGGGTAATGAGCATATGTACAGGGTCACTATCACAGATTGTGCTATTAAAATAAGTTAAATTGGTGAAAAATCATTGTTAATTCACTTAAAGAAAAAAGATTATAAATACAATTCATAAATAGTAGTGATATACTGTAAAGGAAAGAGAGCTTGTGATGAATACTGAGAGACTACACATTTGAAAATAAACTAACTGATCCAAACCATATGCTTAACAATGCTTTAGGTTGTTTTATATTTACAGAATATACAAATTGACATAGTATTGTCTTTTTCAATCTTGATATTGTTCATCTTACTGATGGATGTGATCCATGTCTTTGTCACCAGTCGTGAGCAAACTTTGCTGTAGTCTTGTGTTTCCTCCCTATGTGAGGCTGGAACAGTTTACTTATAGTGTTGAGGCCTTTGGGGTGCTCTCTGTAGTCGTCTTCCTCTGTCCTCTCCCTGTACTTAGCCGGCTGCAGTCCTCCCAGAAGTGCTCTGACCTCAGCTGACACGTCTTCACCCAGGTAGGTAAAGGCCTTCTTACCGGCATTATCTCTCTCATTAACACTGGCTCCATACCGCTGCACAAGCAGAACCATCACCTGAGTGTGGCCGTGCATGGCTGCGATGTGTAATGGAGTGTATCCTCCGTGCGATTTGCTGTTGACGTTGATGTAAGTGCCTCTCTTTCTGGAGATCTTCATGAGCTTGTGTATCATCTCGCTGTTGCCATCCTTGGCGGCCCAGTGTAGCGCTGTGAAACCTGACATGAAGTCTTTTTTCTGTGCTAACCGTGTGTCCTTCAGCAGCAGAGCATGGATCTGCCCCCACAGTCCAGCAGCACACTTCACCAACCACTCATGAGCTAATGGCTCCAAAGGCACAGACTCAGTGTCCTTAGCATCTTCTGGTGGTCTTGTGGTCTTGTGTTGGGGCCTCACCTGGGGAAACCCTGGAGGCTGCATGTCCTCTGTTTGTCTGGTTTTCGGGACTTGATGTCCCCTCACTGCATCCTTCTTGCATGCTGGAAAGTTAGAATGTAGAGTTACTGATGGTGGAGAAGCCTCTGTTACCGAAGTGATTGTCTTGCCTGGAGATTCATGCCCATGCACTTGGTAATGTGATCCATGTATTGCTGGTGCAGGATCTCTCTGAGGGGATTTCACTGCTATCACAGCAAATACAGCTCCAGATTTCCTTGCTTTAACCTCATGATTTCCGGAGATATTTAAAACTTTGACAGTGGTTGCTTCCACGCTGCTTACACTCCTGGATAACGGTATTCTCTGCCGCACACTCCCTGCAGGCACATGAATGCCATCACCACCATAATGATAATTGCAATACGTGTTAAGTGGGCTGTCTATGTTGTTGTTTTCAATGTCGGAATAAATCATCCTGGCTGCTTCGGCTCGGCGAGGAGACGTGTAGCCGGAGAAACTGAGGTCCAGAGGTGTTTCGGGCGGTGCATCGTGCTCTCTGACAAAGTCCTGGTACCTTTTCTTCACGACCACAAACTTTACCTCGCCGATCTGTCTGACCACAGCGACGCTGTTCACCAGCCTCTTGAAAAGGTCTCTATTGTGCAGCTTTTCCGCGGGATCGCTGCAGTTGATTTGGCTCCTGAAGTTGTTCACCAGCTCCGAGTTCTGCACCTTCCCTCCGTGTTCCAGTAAAAAGGACAGGACGGACTCCTGGGTCAGAGCCATTTTGTCCAGGGGAAGAAGAAAATATGACAAGCTGCGGCAGACAGCTCAAATGAAGCCCGAGGGATAATCTCCTCTCTATCCGCTCCCCCCTCCTCCTCCGTCTCCTCTGTCCTCCACCAACCTGCTGCAGCTTCCGGCGCCTCCACATTCTCACCCGGTTTTCATTACGACCCTCAAACACTTCAAAAGCTACTTTGCCATGAGAGTCGCGTTGCTAGGAGACAGCCTTCGTAAAAAGTTCCTTTGAGGGACCTTGAACTGTCTTGAAATGTAACTTTTCTGTGTCGCTGTTGTTGCAGGATTGTCCGACTTCTCCCATTGTGCGTTCATGTGGCGTCAGAATAATCGGAAAATGAACTTCCCTTCTGGGAAGATTCTCGGAACAACTCGGGAAAGTCGGCGAAAATGTTTGGTACACGAGTTGCTGACATCAGCGCTTATAAATCAATCATCGCCCCCAATTTCACAGAATTTTTGCACGAGTTAAAAGACTATTTCAAGACCCTTGCGTTTATTAAATCGAATAAAGTAATAAAACTGGGAATATTTGATCATCTATTTAAGGATGACTAATGTGAGGATTATTATGATTCCTTTTTTGAAACCTATTTTATTTTTGATCTATCTTCTATCCGTCTATTCTCATTGTAATGCTTTCTGTAATTTATATATTTTGATTTTAAATTTGCATCTACCAAGATGTAAAGAGCACGTGTCTGCTATTTTGTAAATTCCTTTCCCCTTGAATACAAGGAAACCCCCCTCTAATTGTGACTAAAGACACAGTCACTTCTGTTTATATGTTATTTTTTTTACATAGTTGTGTTTCTCTATTATTTTTAAGGTCATGACCTTCTTTGTAAAGTGCCTTGAGATAATGTATATTATGATTTGGCGCTATACAAACAAAATGTATTTGAATTGAAATAGTTGTTAACTTTACTGCTGTAACACGGTACATCTCCCCACATTGGGACCAATAAGAGATCCTCTTGCAGGGGCCTGTTCCAGACTCTCAGCTAAAGACCAAGAAGGACAGAGCTTTGGAAACAAAAGTTCAGAGGCTCTGGAACACCCATGAAATACAGCAGGACGGTAGCTTCCTTTAAAACATACTTTTATATTGCGTTCCTTCGTTTTACCTAATTCTATTAGTTGTTATTATTGTAATGGGTATTATAAATGCTAGTGTTTTATCCTTTTATTAATAATTTAATGACTGGGTTGGATTGTTTTTATATCATCTGTATGTCTTTTATTTGTTAAGCACTTTAAGTGTTATATATTATTATTATTCTATTGTTTCCGTGATAGCTGTACGTTTCCATGGCAACACTTGGCCGTGTCTACCAGAGCAGGTTATCTGAATATTTAGTGAGTTAATCAAATCTTACACCGAGTTCAGAAAACAAACAAACAAACACACACACAGTGAGGAGTCTGTTCGGAGATGTTGCAACATCGCCCCCTAGCACCGAGGGGGTGTTGCCTCCGAGTGGCCATATTGAGAGGAGTGTGTGATGTGGAGAGCAGTTCTGCTTGAAGAAATCCTCCCTGCACACGGCCACTTGTGACGATGGCGGCCAGTGAGATGGATGCTTTCGCGGTAAGTGCGATGATTCACGATCCGGTGTTGTTCGTGTCGGGGTGGCTGTCAAACCCCGCCGGCCTGGAGGATGCAGGCGTATGTATAGAGTCTAGCTTAAGGTGGTGATGAGGAGAGATGTGTCGGGAGGGATGCAGCGGGATCACTGCGGTGGTGGTGGCGAGGAGGAGGAAGAGGAGGAAGAGGAGGCTCGTTATGTCTAATGAATGAGATGGAGGCTGAGGAGGGTTCAGCACGAGCGATGCGTCGTGCGACCATTTTGATGGAAGTGTTGCTGTGCAGCGTGAGGCAGCACAAAGCCTGAGCTTCGGCACTCCGCTGTCAGCGTGTGACAGGTGTGTGTGCTGAACACTGCACAGGACGGCGCCAAGGGCCACTCGTGTGCGTGTGTGTGTGAGAGCAGGGACAGCAGGAAGCAAGAGGGCGAGTTAAGAGGATAAACATAAGTAGCAGTCAGGTGAGGGCTATTCCAGCTCCTCGAGACTCAGCGGTGCATTGCTCAGCGACTATCTCACCGTGTATCAGCCAGACATGCAATTCGTGCCAACGTGCTCATTAGGAATGCTGTCATATCTGACGTGTGTGTTAGCCTTGTGTTTACAGGCTGAGCTGCAAATGATGGGAGAGTTTGCTGAAGTAGGTTAAGGGGGGGGTGATGAGGGTACCAGCCAGCAGCTTGGATATCCTCCCACCCTGAGAAATAACATCACATAAAGAGCTCTTTGTGTGTTTGTGTGTGTGTGTTTGTGTTGTGCTGAACGCATCCTAGTCCTCATGTTGAGCCTTTTGCAAGATGCCAGCATCCCAGGGTGTTTTTGGTATGTGAGGGATGAACCCCCCCAGGCTTGTACAAGCAGGGCAAAACACATTAGATGTAATTAGCGTTAAATATAGACAAAATTATTTAGTGTCAGCATTATATTTAAGTTCCCCATCCAGAAATACGCATGTTAAAATTAAAGTGTCAGGTTGCACAGGGAAACTTTGCATGAGTGTGAAAACAGGCTTTTAGTATGAAGCTTTGCACGATAAAGGGCAAACACCAAAGTGAGTTGCAATGAGAAAAAAACATTTTTAAGTGGATGGGGACTTTAATGAACCTGGAGAGTTGTCATTGTCACTCAAGTAGTGCTAAATCACTAGAAAAATACAATGCACGCAAAGTATTTTGATCTCTAACCGTTTGAATAAAATCATATCTGTTATAATTTCTGTGTTTTTAAAGTTACTAAAACATTAAATTGTTCTCTTAAACTGAAGCCTGTTAATATAGTTTATTAGATATAGATAATCCAGATGATTATTAGGATTTTATTTCTTGCGCATTTTAAGGAATCCTTACAAGACAAATTTGGTTTGTGATATTCGGACAGAAATGTTTAATAGGACGGACAATTCAGTGTGACTTCATTTGAAAAGAATGCTTTTAAGCCTGATAGTATAATGTGGGTACGAGATCCAGCAGAAGGATTTTATTAACCTTCCCATTTTATTGCTTTGCTTTGTCGTTGTTTCCTGAGATACTTCTGGTTTGAGGCTTAAATAATGAAATATTGATGATAATGTATTCTTTGTCCTGCCTGTTTCCAAATACCTCAGAGTGAAGAAAAGCGAAACCTGGAGCTCAGAGGCCATGTGGGCTTTGACCGTCTTCCAGATCAGCTGGTCAGCAGATCAGTCGCTCAGGGGTTTTGCTTCAACATCCTCTGTGTAGGTACGTTGAAGAGTCGAGGGACTTTCGTGATCATTGCTCTGGACATGACATGCATTCATTGTGATTGCTGCACAAACGCATTGCATGCTCTTCTCTGTATCTTGGCGTGTCATTATTATCTTCTCCCTAGGCGAGACAGGGATAGGCAAGTCAACGCTGATGAACACTCTTTTCAATACGACATTCGAAAACGAGGAAGCCAGCCACTATGAGAGCGATGTGCATCTACGCCCACAGACGTACGATCTGCAGGAGAGCAATGTCAACCTCAAGCTGACCATCGTGCACACTGTCGGGTTTGGAGACCAGATCAACAAAGACGAAAGGTACTTATTCTTTTAGATGTTTGTTTATCAATTCGTTAGGGTGTCCATTCTGATAACTATGTGGATTTCTTCTCAGCTTCAGCTATTAATCATTTCTCCCTCTTGCTCTGGAAGTTCCGCCAACACCCTTACACAATATGGAATTGAGAGATAGATCTGCCCGGCTGTTGGCATGTGAATTTGGAGGCGAAGAAAAGGAATAAGGGAATGACTGGTGGAACGAATTCAATCTCAATAGACATTTGAGTGCTCCAACAGCAGCATAAAAGGCTGTAGGATTCTTGGCTGTGGGATTTTAGTGTGTGAATTTGTAACCAGGATACTACACGTCTTTTTGACAACAAAACCCAATTCAAAGTTTAATGTTCATAAAAGTTAGCACAAAATAACAATGCTTATTTATTTTTTTTGCAGCTATAAACCGATTCTTGAGTATATTGACACCCAGTTTGAAAAGTATCTTGAGGAAGAGCTGAAAATCAAGCGTTCCCTCTTCAACTACCACGACACAAGAATCCACATCTGCCTGTATTTCATCGCTCCCAACGGCCACTCCCTGAAGTCTCTGGATCTCGTCACAATGAAGAAACTGGACAGCAAGGTAACCATGCACAGAGTCCTGCACTGTGTGCTTTCAAGAGTTCATTTGACTCATTTTCTAGTCTGTCACTATAATATTATGTTTCTCCATGCAGGTGAACATCATCCCTGTCATTGCAAAGGCAGACACAGTTTCCAAGAGTGAACTGGATAAATTAAAGATCAAGATCATGAGCGAGCTGGTCAGCAACGGAGTTCAGATTTATCAGTTCCCCACAGAGGATGAGGCCGTTGCAGAGATCAACTCCTCCATGAATGTAAGTCCTAGAAATAAAACCACATATACAATGCAAAACATAGTATATGTTATATATATATGTTGTACGTGATTGTTGTTATAACAGTAGGAATATTCAGTTTTTGGTCGGTCACATAAGGAGACAGATTACAAGTTAATGTTTATTCTCACTTTCCCCCACCACTGTTCTCTCTTTTAGCCTGTACCTATCTTTACCGCCGCCATAGAGGTTATGTTTTCATCTGCGTTTGTTTGTTATTTAGAAGGATTAAGCAAAAACTACTGCACGGATTACAACAAAAAGGTGGGAGAAAAGGTGCGGCATGGGTCAGGAAAGAACCCATTACATTTTGGTGCAGATCCGTGCAGGGCGGATTTCTCAGAGAATTATTATTGGATCTTGGTGAGAAAAATCTGAGAGTGTCTTCAATGTGGTGCAGATCCAAATAAAAATCTGGATCTAGTGAATTTAAATGTGCTTTCACAAGTGGACTGCTGGGCCTTGGCAGAGGAATCACTCTGCTTCTGAATCACTGCCCACATATCTGGATCAGTGTTTTTTCAGCATTCTACATAGAGAAATATGATAATATAGTGGTAGTAATTCTAGTAGAACTCAGCTGACCCCTCCACAAAATGTTATGGAAATCATTAAGTAGTTTTTGATAACCCTGCAAACTAACAAACGGGCGCAGACGAAAACATAACTCCATGGCGCGGGTTATATTGTGTCAGTCAGATTATCATGAATATCATTTAATGATTGTTACAGCAAAGTTGGAGATTGCGTAGCACAATAAAAGTCAAACTTTGAATCCATACATGTTGTAATAAAAAAAATTTGATCTTGCATATGAAAGAAGATCTATAATTTTAACCACACTGTATTATTGCTTTATGTTTCAGACACATCTTCCCTTCGCTATGGTTGGAAGTGTAGAAGACGTTAAAGTAGGAAATAAGATGGTGAAAGCGAGACTGTACCCCTGGGGAATAGTACAGGGTGAGTCCACTGATTTGATTTGACAAGCATCATTAAATTCTCTCAGACAGTAGAGCTAATTAGTCCGACGCCTGCTGCTGAACTATTATTAGTTTTCCAGATAAGATGTAATATAATTATATCATTATATATATAATTATCCTGATTCTCTTTCTTACAAGCGCAGTAAACTCAGAGTTGACAATTAAGATTTTCAGTAAAAGCAAAAAGGTTAAATAACCAAGCCTTTTCTCTTCTTTTCCAGTGGAGAATGAAAACCACTGTGACTTTGTGAAGCTGAGGGAGATGCTGCTGCGTGTGAACATGGAGGATCTCCGTGATCAAACGCACGCTCGGCACTATGAACTCTACCGTCGCTGCAAGCTGGAAGAGATGGGCTTCAAGGACACAGGCCCTGACAGCCAGTCCTTCAGGTGAATTCAGGCATAATGCTGTTGAAATGCATTTGGGCGATTTACCTCAGTGGAGAGGCCACAACCGCTGATAAATTAATATTTTTTAACAGCACATTGAAATCCATGTTTATGTAACTTGGTGAAATGTAAATGAATTAATTCAGATTAGATTCCTGTAGGGTAACTTAGGTCACTGTATCACATTCATGTCCTGATTGACCATATCTGTGTTCTGTGTCCACAGACAAATTAAGACAAAGAATGTACCTTTCTTTTAAGTTGGAAATAGAGATGAAATAGTGGGGAAATTTTGGATCACAATTGACCCAAATGATCAGTATTGTTCAAAAAGTACTGATACACAAACTATAGTAATTTTACCAAGATTTATATCTTATTTATTATCAACAAAATTCATGATAATATTTTAATTATTCATTGGAGCGGAGGAGACAACATTGACCCCAAACATCAGAGACAGGACAAAATATCAGCCTTTGTTAAACGCATGCAATTTTGAGACAGTGGATGATGCTGGATACACCCGGAGCACTAGCAGCTCTGCTGGTGTTACAGCCGTCTAGTCTACTACTACTTACTAGTCCTGTTCATAAATGGCTTCAGATTGAATTGAACGTTTCCATCCTTTCGATCATCAGCCTTCAGGAGACATACGAAGCCAAGAGGAAGGAGTTCATTGTGGAGCTGCAGCGCAAAGAGGAAGAAATGAGGCAGATGTTTGTCAGCAAAGTGAAGGAGACAGAAGCGGAGCTGAAAGAAAAGGAAAAAGAGGTGAGGACTGACATCATGAAATAAAATTGATGAAAACACACCACCACTGGTTTGCCTCACATTGTGCACTGTCCCATCATTATCGTCATCATCTCTAGCTTCATGAGAGGTTCGAGCAGCTCAAGCGGATGCACCAGGATGAAAAGAAGAATCTGGAAGAGAAAAGACGGGAACTGGAGGAAGAGATGAACGCCTTCAACAGAAGAAAGGTTGCAGCTGAGACGCTGATGGGACAGGCACTGCAGGGCTGCTCACAACAGCCTTTCAAGAAGGACAAGGACAAGAAGAAGTAAGTCTGCTTTTCTGTATGTGTTTGAGTTGCATTGCTGCTCAACTGGTTTCTTTGTGGATTTAAAAGCAAATAATACTGCAAACAAAGTTAATCACAATGATCTCTCAAGCAGGTCAAGGATAACCTGTTATTTGTCACACAAACATTATATTCATATATTCTTTAAGTCAGTCTGGACAGAGGAGGGAGGTGTACATTGTGATCAATGAGAAATTGTTATCTTCCCAGGAGCCATGTTGGCTCAGAAACTGATACAGGCACAGATTCAGACTGACACTGTGTGCCCAGACACAGTAAGAAGGCTCACAGCTTGCATGACACTGCCTGATGCTTGTGTCTCTGCAGGCTGACCTGGCAGACTGTATCTCAGGCAGGGGCACTTCTGTTTACGTTTAACTGGTCACACTAATGCTCAGGCAGATCGTGCTCAGACACCCCACATAGAATCATAGTCATTTCTGCAGGTGGAGACATTAACTATCAGGATTAATTTAGTTATATAGACCCAAATATACACAAACACAGAAGCCTGGTTAAGTTTTCACTGGCTTCAAGAGCCTTTACACAGTAAGTGAAAATATGAATGTAGCCAGTGTAATGGCACACTGAGCTCAAGATGTAATTTCAACTCTGTATCTATATCTACTTCTCAAATGCTGCAGCCAGTGATCCATTGGCTACAATATACAAGCTAGTTTTAGACCCAGAAGTTAATTGTTACGGTAGAGAATAGATTTGTATTGGATAATGCAAGTGTCAAAAACTTTTAAACCCACTGCTGCCTTATTTCATTCTGAATGTGCATGGATATTTAGATATAAGGTCTTTTAAACAATTAATCAGTGTTAGAAGAATACACTGAAATTCTCTGTAACATGTTTTTAATATGGAGCTGAAAACATTTATGTATAGGGGTTGAAAGTACTGGGGAACACATTTGCGTACGTTGCAAGTTTAAGAGAAGTCTTTGCTCAGTTTACAATGATTGATTGATTGTCTTTCACATCTTCATACCTTTTGTCCACACTTAATGATTATAAACTGGATTATATGTGTTTGTTTTAATAAAACAAAGATGTGTTGCGTTTTCCAACATGCAACTTAAACAGGAAGCTAAAATCTCCATGAATGTTGAAGTTGCCCCTCACACTTAATACAACAGAAATGTCTAGTTGGACCTCTCAACCTCTCCAGATGACATTTTTTGACAGAAAATGGATGCTTAAAGAAGTTACAACACTGTTACATTCCTGTCTTTCATTTTTTCTATTGATTTCTACCATACTTCAAATCCTGCATTTTTTTTCTTTATTCCATATGTTGTCTTATTTCTTTTCCCCTTTCAGTTGAATTATGGATCAAACATCCAGGAATGTGTCCACCGTCAGCATGGGAAAAACAGGCTGTTATAACTTACTGACACTGTATGTGTGGACTCAATGACACAGTGACGGTGCACGTATGTGAGCCTGAATAATGGGGTGGCTCTAAGCCACTGTGTACTTTTGGATCAAAAAGGTAGCTTTGCTCAGTGTGTTTAATTTGTTCCTGGTGCTGACTCTGCGGGACACATGATAACAAATCTGTGGACTGTTTTCATAAGATGAAGCGTGTGATTTTTCATTTTCTGTCCATGAATGTGTCCAAATTCTGAAGTCCATATTTCTCAGACACTGAAAGCACTTCATAGATTCAGGAGACTGAGTCAGAATCTCTTTTTGTAATAGATAATGTTTGATAGTGGATATAAAAATACTGATGGTTGATCTTTTTTAATTGTTGGTAGTTAGATTATTTGAGGTCAGATAATTCTGTAGTTAGATGATTAGGTAAGATAATTGAATCATCTAACCACCACTCATTGCATTGTTATAAAACTGAGAAAATAATTGAATTTTTGTACAGTGAGTCTGGAAACCAGCAAATATTTTGCCTTCATTACAATAAAAAATTATGATTGAAAACACAAATAGAGGATCGGTTTATCTCTATGTCAGCAGAACCCAAACCCCTTTAGTTCTTTCAGTCCTCCCTTCCCATCACATCAGTCATTTGTATGATTCATATTGTACCTACTGTCATCTCCCAAACATGGTTTATGATCCTTTTGGTTTATTAACAGTGTTTCTGTCTGAGTCGTTTAATTCTAGCTTCAGTTTTGCTTTTGACTTCAGTCGGTGGTAATAAACAGGATAAATAACAAAATGCTGATTTAACTTTATCATTTGCACTAAATCTCAGTTGTAAATACATTGTGCTGTTAATTAATCTATAGACTTGCTTGTTCATTAAAATGTTTTTTCTTTCCTTTCCATAGCTTCTTTAGTCTTCCATCTGCCTGCTCCTTAACCTCAGGAAGGAATTTGAATTAGAAGATTTTCTACCACAGCAAAATGATCACAGACTAACAATGAAGTGTATTATTTTCACAATGTGAAATAACAAGTTTTATAGAAATGCACTTAACATCCCTGGAGGTGAGTCAGTCTGCAGTCTTCCCTGTCTACTAAACTCTCCTTGAAACTTTTAAGCAGTGCTCTGTAGCATGGTCTCCGCATGGCTCTTAACCTTCATTCCCATGATGATTAAAACGTCGTCATAGCCAAACTTTCCGTTTTTGTACTAAATGTGCTACCTTCTCTAATCTGCCATGTTTTGCTTGTAGTTTTTGACTGAGGACAGTTTACACTGTGAAGTATAAAGTATACTATAAAGTGACGTAGAATTGCTGTTAAAGGTTGTACAGATTGAGCATTATATTATGATTTACATGCACTTTAAATCAATCATAGTACAAATATATTTACTCATTATAAAAGGTACATTATCATGTTTACATGTCAAACCCTTATTTTGTGTCTGAAAGATGTAGCTGGGAGTATTTCTTAGTTTCAGACTTGTATGTAATGCTGTTACATTAAATAAGCCTAGATGTAGACCAATTCAGGATTAAACCTGTGTCAGTAAATCTGTATGGTGGGTGTGAGTGGGCCCATGACAAGATTTGTATATCCTTGGTTAATAAAGAGTTACTTTATTGAAAATGTGTGTTGTTTTCTCTATAACCGCTCCCATAGACAGAGAAGAAAACATGTTGTTGTTGCTGTGGTCTCAGCACTTTCCAGATTGTTCCAGAAACCTGCCAGTGGATGTCCCTTTTAAAAAGAAGAGGCGGCTTTGCGTGTTAATGCTTGCTCAATATACACAGTCAGTGAATTTCATTTAGAAGAAATCCTAAAGTTTTACATAAAAATGACACATTTGCAGTTTTTCCTGATTTGTTGTAAAGTGCATCTTTTCATAGCCTTTATTTTATCGATTGCTAGAGTAAGAAGCTCGATAGTGTTTAAATCGTATCTATATTGTCACTTTATGGAAGTACAAGTAAACCTCGCTTCATTAATTTATCATTTTATTTCATGATTAATCAAAAAACAACATAGTCCCGCCTCCCTAACAGTGATTGGTCCTCCTGTTTGTGAAGGGCGGGCTTTAATCGAGAATGCCTGTAAATGTAGCCAATTGTCATTCAGCAGCATGAGCGTCATTGGTGGTGTGACCAATGACGGCTCACAATGTTCGGACATGGGCATGGTTTTATGGCAACGTTTGTACGTCAGCTGCCCTTTTCCCCGTCGCCTCACGCCAAGGGTAGGGGGGTGTGCAGAGGCAGAAACAATCCTCCGCTTAAAACTTTCTTTAATCAAAGTTCATACCTACATTTTTGTGTGTTTTAAACTTATTTTTACTCGCTTGTTTGAAACGCGTGGAGGCTTTTTTTCCCCACCGTTGATTTTCCATAATATTTAAGGCAGCGTAACTCGAGACAAGGTAAGTTCACTATTCTTTCTTCTCTCTCCCGTTAACCAACAACATGTTTAACTTTTAATGACACCAGGCAAGTCTATGACCTCATGTCACGGTGTTGCGTGTGTGTGGGTCAGTAGCATGTCGCACACTAGCTTTACTCTCTGAACAGTGGAAACTGATCGCCAGCGTTAGCAGCTGTAGCTAACAGCTACGTCCTTTACGTTAAAATTAGTTTGACCTTTTTCCTCCGCCGTCATTGGGTGTAACGGTAAACAGACACCGTCCCTACAGTGTCGTGGGTTCGAGTTCCAGTCCCGGTTTCATAGTGTAACGGGTGTAAACTCCCTGGGGTTTGTTGTCAAGCGTTAGCTCTCCATTAGTGTGTGCGGCAGGGACATGTCCCGACATGACTCTGGTTACCCTGTTACGCTCACGACCTGAAGCCTAATGCGGTGACCCGGTGTCATAAAGCTGCTCAAACAGGACACGATCATTTGGCTTTATACCCCGACCTGAATATGTTCACACATTATAACAGATAGTGGTGATCTTTGTGGCCTCTGTTGTGTGTGCCCGTGTGTGTGTGTGTGTGTGTGTGTCGGTGTGTGTTTCCACAGCCGGTCTCGTCCAGTTCAATGGCAGCTGCTGTGAAAAAGCCTTGATCAGGATAACATGCACATTTGAAAGCAATGCATGTCTCAGCCACTCCTGCGCAATCAGATCTATTCTTATTACATTAAGTACAACCTACATTGATTTTAAATTCTAAACCATTTATATTAAAATACAATTGGATAATGTAACAGCCCTGTATTTGAACCTGAATATTTCCCCTCATTGGTCTGAGCTATAAATGATATTGGTAGAAGACTTATTGATACATGTATATTAAAGGTTAGATATTTACTCGGATTTAGTGATCTTGAAAGAACATGTCTGCTCTTGGATCACAGAGTTATCATTTAATTCACTGTGTTACAGGCATTTTGTATCTGTTTCTTGTATTTTTTCCCCTCTAGAGACCATATTACCCAATACAGTGTCTTGTTAAACTCCCCATAAGGTTTTTAAGTGAATAATCAACTTAAAGTTTAATCTTTAGTATATGTAGCTATAATCTATAATTGCTAAATATTACATACATTTTTATAGTCACACAATCAGCATGGTCACTTAACTAGTCCTGAGAAATCTGATAAAATATAGTACAAATTACCAGAAGAGTGCATACCTCTGCCAAGGCTCAACAGTCCCCTTATGAAACCACATTTAAATTGACTAGATATGGATTGTTATTTGGATGTGCACCAAATTGTACACACTCATAAATCAGTCCCCTAAACATGGCTGATTTAAAAAAAGAATAATAATCGAAATCCATGAATTATTCTCTGAGAAATCAATGAACATGTGAAAAAATTACCTCTCCAGCATTGTTGAATAAAGTTTAAAAAATCCTGGATGGGTTCTTCCCTGATCCATACATATAATAGCGACATGCTCGTGATTAAGTTTGATTTATTCAGTATTATTCAGCTCTACTTTCTTTTCTGCACAGATGATTGACACAGTAACAGGACCTGGAACACAACCCTTTGCCGTTCAGCTGAAGGCTCTAACAGATCTAGAGGGCCGATACCAACCAAAGCTGAGCGGCTTGAGGCTCATTGATTGCGCCCAGGACAACGGCCTCAGGATGACCGCCAGACTCCGGGAGCTGGAGGTGAAGGACCTGCTCTCTCTGACCAGGTTCTTTGGTTTCAGCTCAGATAGCTTCTCACTGGCCATCAGCATACTGGATCGATTCCTATCAGTAATGAAGGTTTGTACACAGAAAAGATCATTTTTATCATTTTGCTTGACTATATTTGTTTAAAAAAATGTCTCTACTCTTATTTTCTCTTCTGTGCTCTACAGATTCAGCCAAAACACCTGTCCTGTGTGGGCCTGTGCTGCTTCTATATTGCTGTGAAGTCCTCTGAAGAGGAAAAGAACCTGCCTCTGGCCAATGAACTGATCCGCATCAGTCAGAATCGCTTCACAGTGTCTGACATGATGAGGATGGAGAAGATCATCATGGAGAAGCTCTACTGGAAGGTGAAGGCCCCCACAGCGCTCCGCTTCCTCCGCCTCTTTCACAGCCACATCCAGGAGCAGCTCGACGCTGAGAGGTAAGGACGGATGGTCACATCAACCTGCAGGGCTGAACCGTGACTCAACAAGATTATGTTTACGCTACTAAAATGTGTCTTCTCATATTTGGCTTTGAAGTGAACACTAGCCAGAAATATTCTAAGGCTAACAGGCACAGTCCTACTTTAAATCATGAAGATTATTCAGATGTGATACATAAAAAAACAGTGTTGTACTTAATTTAAAATCAGTCTTATTGTCGTTTTTGATTTCACTAGAGCAGACATATCTAATCTAGTGGCCTCTGCCTCATATCATTTTAGATATAAGTTGGAGTCTTGACACTAACAGAATTTTCCCTTTTCCAGCAAGAAGATCCTGAGTCTTGAGAGACTGGAAGCTCAGCTAAAAGCTTGTCACTGCTCATTTGTCTTCTCTAAAATAAAGGTAGGCTAAAATAACCGGTCTCTCAACATTTTAAGATGGCCTGTTTGCAGTCTAATATTTTATTTATTATGTTCAAGGAATTAGTTCTATCCAGCAGCTTCACTTTGCTAGCAATTTGACACGATAAACAAAACCGCTAAAGTATAAAGTAGGTCATCTCAAACTGTTGTCAGATGGTGTCATGTTTTCTGGGCTGGTTTTCTCAGACAAACCTGGTGCCTGTGTTGACAGTTTTTGGTTTTTAAGAATGTCTTCTCTCTTTATCTGCAGCCATCTCTGCTTGCCATGGCTCTGCTGTGTTATGAGGCCCAGGAACAACACGACCCTGAGGACACTGACAAAATATCAGAGGCCCTGAAAGGTCTGCAGCAGCAGCTGAAAGTAAGCACCAACTATTTTCATAAACATGCCTCTATGTGCTGCACAAAACAACTTAGAAGTAATAGCGATACAGCTCAGATGTGCTGCCACAATTGAGTTTTTTTGTGTGTATTGCTTCTGTGCAGATCAGAGATGGGGACCTGGTTTGTGTGCGGGAGTTGGTTGGGAAATGTCTGGCTGAATACGCCACCACCAAGTGCTCCAAACCGACCACCCAGAGACTTCGCTGGACCATCTCGGGTAGAACTGCCCGTCAGCTGAAGCATAGCTACTACAAGATCGCTCATCTTCCCACCATACCCGAATCAGCTTATTAAAACCTGGGGGTACAGATGGGTGACCTTACATGGGGAGAAAATATACAACAAATTGTCTTGCTCAGATTGAATGTAACTTTGTGGTGTCTTGCTGTAAGGTCACCCATGTACTACACCTATTATTTTCCTTACAGATCTTCATCGCTGATGGTGGATTTCTTTAAGGAAAAGTTTTCCTCAAGTTTGTAATCATGCAGAAATGAAATGCACAATATTCATCTTCCCGTAGAACTTAGAGTAATGCCCTGTCAAAGGTTTTCCTAATGCAGGACATTAGTCTGAAGTATTACTTTCTTGATTTGAGTTTTCTTGCACACGTGTATAGTATGTTCTTGTTTTAATCCGTACCAAGATGTTTGGCCTTTCCTGGAACGGGTTGCTGGTTTTAAGCAATTAAGTATAGAACCACCTAGGTCCTCAGTCCACCATGTGGAAGAGGAGGGAGAAGGATTTTGCGAACAGCAAAAATGGAACCAAGAAATCGGGCCCAAAATCCTTAACTCCCACCCTAGGTTGCTGAACTGTCCTAAATGCACACTCCTACCCAAGGTGATTTTTTTGTTTTTTACGTTCACAGCGAAGGGAACTCTGGTTTTCTCCAGTGAATAGAGGCTAGTGACATTCCTGTCACAAACGGCTAAAAGTACTATTTGAGCCGTAATGTTAGCAGAGGTTGCAGATTAGTTGTTTTCACCAATTCTTAATTTGTGGACACAAACAAGTGTATTGATGATTTCAGTTGTCAATTATACAGAGAACACTAAAAAAATGGGTTGTTGCAGTGGAAATGTGGATTGGAATTCGTATTGACTTTTCTTTGCCAGTTTCCCTGTTTAGTATAAGTTTCTTTTAGTGAGAAATTAAATGTGTTCTCAAATTCAAAATTGCTTATTGAATACAACATCTGGTTAACCAATGTACTTGTACCTTTCAATAAAACTTTATTGAAAAGCTATTGCTGTTAGTCTCTTCATTGAAAGATTATCATTCTCAAAGGCTTTTTACAAACGGATCCAACATATCAATCAGCTGTTTTACCCCATACACATTGCAACTTGCCAAATTTGGCCCAAAAAAATCTGTTCTCCGTTGCGAAAGAGGCAGAAGAAACAAAGGAAAACTTGCTTTTTCAAACAATTCTGTCTTGTTGACAGCTCGATGTGAAAGTACTTCTGAAAGCAAAACTTCCGGCTTCATGTAGCAGACAGTCTGATGGATCCACTGTTCCACTGTCATAGATGTCCTGTAGTGTTTAAGTGTGAAATGTTTTTGACATCACAGTGAGGGTCACTTCTGTAAACTGGAAAAGTCAGGACCACCGCCAGCAAAATTCCCAGAGATCTCTGCACCGCTGAAGTCGAATCCAGGATTCTGGCAAAACGCAGAGTATAAGTATTAAATTACCAGGAAGCCTGTTTCCATTCAGTACCAGCATACATTTTTCATTCGTTTGACAAATTTAGGCTGAATATGTAATTGAATCTGAGAATTCATGGCCCATTTTTCTTAAACCTACTTCAAAATCAGTTTAATAAGTACAAATGGTTAAAAAAAAACGCCATTACTTTGTTCCTCTGGATACACAAATCACATCAGTGAAATAAACATTTTAGGAACTGTTAAATGTGGTGTTACCCCTCCTATCTCATTCCATATACACTGTAAACAATGGCTTTAGAAAGCATTAATACACCATTTACCAGAACTCAAAATGAGTTGTCAGACAAGAATAAGAACTACTTGTGTGTTACCAGATTGTGAAAACTGTTTGAATCATTAGACCACTTATTTCTTAAAAAGAACTGTAGACAATCTGGATTTTAATTCATTTATTAGCATCTTATTAACACAACTGCAGATTTAATGATCAAAACCCAAAGTGATATTTCACATCCTGGCAACCCTAAATATGTCTTTTGGTGACTTATATCCTATTTAAACCTTTGTAAATTTGTTGAAAAACCAATTTTTTTAACTTAAATGGGTGGCTTACAACAAAGTAGTACCAACCAGACTAACAAAGCAGTGGCAATATGGCATATGTAGAGTAAGACAGGTGTACAGTTGATAACTAAGAAAACGGACTTTGCACCAAACACCATGACCCTTCAAATAGCACGACATCAAACTAACCTCCCGCTGGAACCTCTCCAGTGTGAGCTTCCTCTGCATCTGGTCCTGGACCCAGGCGTTTGCACAGTACTCCCCCTCCAGCAGAGAGGACCAGCAGTTCCCCGCCTCTCTGTTGGTCTTCATCAGAATGATACGGATGAGAGACCTGTCCTCTGAAGATGGAAAACAGACAAAACATGAAAGAAGATAAACGTGTAGCTTTTCTCAATTGATGTCGGAGTACAGTTCTTAAAGGTATGCAACTCACCTAGTGTCCATGTTGCCTCATCAGACACAGTTATGTCAAACAACTTTCCCTGGGAGAGCAGGAAAAAGAGAGTGTGAGGTTAATGTACGTGTTCTCAGTCAAGCTTGATATAAAGTAGTGATTTCACTTTACAGTAGGACCCAATGTAAGAGGGATCACTATGAGTTGGGTTTAACTTAAGTCCAACTTTTACCATTACTTCCTTTACTCTTTTCCTTGCATGATACTAATCTGTCCCAGGTGGAATATGAAGAAAGGACTCATAACTGCTTGAGTTTTGCAAAGAATGGAGAAGAAACTGATTTTAAGTCTGCCCAACAGATCATTTTTGACATTCAGATTTGAATTCATCCATTCAGGGAATGAACAGGTATGATTCCAAACCAGGGCCTATTTTTTGTTCGATTAAATTCAGGAATTCTTTTGTATAAAAATCTTTCGCTTTCAGATTATATTTTGTCAGTTTCAAACTTTTGGCCAGGGTCTGGCTACACTTGTTTTTAAATTTGAAAACATTGTTGTATTTGTCAAAGATCCAAATCTGAACTTGCAGTTTCCAAATTTTGTCTTTGAATTATAATTCATTTATTCCAAATAACCAAACAATTGGCCCGATTTGACTCCATGCTCAATTGGACCAGCCAACATCAACAGCAATAGAGTGATGATGCAAGAAGCGTTTACAGTGAGTCAGCATGTACAGTACTATATCCTGGAACTAACTAACTTAAAAAGTATTAATATAAGTAATCTCACTCTAACTTTTCCTGATTTAACATGACATAATATCAGATACTGCTCAAATCAACAACAAAACAAGTACTTCCACTCTCAGAGTATAATTCTAAAACACCCACAGTTAGCTGACATGTTTAGATCAGGGCTTCTTCGTCATTTTAATCACAGTTATTTACTAAAAACCCGAAGGCAGAAAATGTAAACAACACCTGCTTAGTTTAGATCACACATCTTTTTACTACCTTGAATATTTCCTGTCCTTTCACTTGCAGCTCGATGTCTCTGGATCCCAGGCGGCACTTGACCTCCTTGGCCCTGGTCCCTTGCGGCACTTGGACCTCGATGAACACCTCCTCCATGGTCTGGTACCAGGAGCCCCAGTCGGTCTTGCAGGGGACGACGCCGCTCCTCTCGTCGAAGTGCACCGACATGCTGCGGCTCCACTCCGGCTGACAGGTCGGCTAACCGGTCGGTTAGCTCTGCCGGCTAGCAGAGAAGTTATGCTAACAGTTTGCTGCGCAGTCAGTCTTCGCCGCTGTTTACGCACTGACGACGGAACATGGGCGACATGAAGAATAGTTTGTTTCTGTTGGTTGAGTTGAACTGGAACCTGGAAAACATCAAGTCCAACTAATTAAAATGTAAAAGCTCAAAATATGATTCACTCATTTTGCCCCTCCAGCTCTCGAAACTTCTTCTTCTCTGCGTTGCTTCCATTTCCGATTGTAAACAACTATATGGCTGCAGCGCCATCTGCTGTCTCATAAACGGAACAACAGTAGAAAACAACGAGAGACATATGTCAGGATTTTATTCTTAATATTATTATATTATTATTCTCATCAGTATTATAGACTGATGTGTTTTATTGACTACACGTTTTTATTTCTGCTTTATTTATCTTAATTAACACCAGAAACTAAAATAATCCAGTGTTTGTCTAAAAATGGAGCGGATTTACTAATCTGTTAATTAGATTACTGTTCTTGCCTTAGTGCCTCCTGTGTCATCATGCACACAGACCAGCCCCTCGACACTCAAACACACCACCTGAACTGCTCTCACATTGTACTTTTATTAAGTATGAGTTGATCAGACAGTTGAATGTGAAGTTGGTGTTGAATGCGACCCAGGATGGCTGTTCTGACATTGCCTTTGGTTACTTTTCTCTGCTGGATGAGGTAAGTTGTCCTCTTTATCATAACATGGGTCAGGGTACACTCAGTCTGGGAGTTTAACTTTATTTTTATTTTCTTTGCAGCCTTGGTAGTGTAAGTGCAAATGAGAAGATTTACTCAGAAAACATCACTCGCATTTTGGATCGACTTTTGGATGGCTATGACAACAGACTGCGTCCTGGATCTGGAGGTAATTTCAATATCAAATCCTAAAGCCTTTTGTTCCTGAGGCCTCGCCTCGGCACAATACAGCACGACCCTTTAAATATTTAATACAAGTACACTGTGCCGTGTTATTTTTGTGCGTCCTTTGCTGTAGCGTGCACTGTACAGCTGTTATTTATTATTGCAGGTGGTTTAACAGAGGTGAAGACAGACATCTTTGTCACCAGCTTCGGGCCTGTTTCAGATGTTGACATGGTAAGATACTGCTCCTGTGAGGAGAAGTGTATGTGCTGACTGTGGGAGACGACAGCGCTTCAGTGACCACTGAATGCCTGCTTTATGGGCAATCTGCCATGAAACCATCTAATGAGCTTTAATCTGTTTGACCAGCTCTATAACTCTATTATTGATGGCCTCTAAATCAATATGACAACATGTCAGACAGAAGAAATGGCTGAATGGATTGATTAATGATCATCTGGGATGAGTGGCATCCATCATTACCTCATCATTTCTCCCAACCTTCCACTGCAAGTCGAAATGTATCCTCAGGATTACAGATGCTGATGAATTGTGTTAACTGCATCTTAGAAGTGAGAATTTTACTGCGGCATGGTTACAGATATGATAAGATATGATAGGTTGTCACTAATATCAGATGTCCGTGCATCAGGAGTACACGATGGACATGTTCTTCCGCCAGATGTGGGTTGATGAGCGTTTGAAGTTCGAGGGCCCCTATGAGATCCTGCGGCTGAACAATCGCATGGTGGACAAGATCTGGACTCCTGATACTTTTTTCAGAAACTCCAAAAAGTCCATTTCCCATAACATGACCACACCGAACAAGCTCTTCCGCATCATGCAGAATGGGACTGTCCTCTACACAATGAGGTGATGTTTGATACTGCAGTTGGTGTTTTTGGTGTCTTTTTCACTGAAATGTATAACTCAGGCTGATTTCCGTGTGTCATCTTTGTGTCAGACTGACAATCAGCGCGGAGTGTCCGATGAGTCTGATCAACTTCCCCATGGACGGCCACGCCTGTCCTCTAAGATTTGGGAGCTGTAAGTATGGAACAATGACGGATGTGTTTGCAAACAGAGGCAACTAGAATGGCACTCAGTGGAGCGCATACAGTTCCCTTAAATTCAATCGAGCTGCACTAAATTGCACAAACTAATAGATGTCAGTTTTCTAAATATGTCTGATTTTTATCATCAAGATCAAGGAAAATGGTGAAAATGTCCAAACCTTCTTGCAATGTATAAGGATGGGAAAATAAAAATCCTGCATCCACCTTTTTGTCCAAATCCATACCAAAATGTATTGGCTTCTCTCTTGGCGCATGTCCCATGCTTCCACCTAGTCTCATGGAATTCCATTCAGTAGTTTTTTCATAATCTTCCTCCCAAACTAACAAACAGACAGAATTGAAAACATAATAATTCAGGTAACAATAATGTCCTGTAATGTGCAGATTCATAAAAGTGACGAACAAGTGTTTTCTCAAGTCTCTTTGCATTTGCAGATGCCTACACGAGGAGTGAGATAATTTTCACCTGGAAGAAGGGGCCAGTAGCATCTGTCGATTGTCCCAAAGAGTCCATGAGTCTTCTGCAGTACGACCTTGTGGGACAGACTTTGTCCAGTGAGATATTCAAATCAAATACAGGTAACACTCTTACATTTCTCTTTTGCTTTGCTTTTCTCAAAAGGACGCAGTTACAGTCGCTCCAGCACTTTAAGTGCAATTAAAAGATTCTCATGAGTTGAATCTGCCAGTAGAAAGAGGTCAAATGAGTGTTTTCAAACTCTGCACTCGTGCCCATGACTCTCCCACGGCAGAGCTGATATATAGAAGCAAAGACTTCCTTGAGCAGCCGTCTAAGATGCTTAAGTGGTCAAGGCCTAATGCGTGTGGTGTGCCTTAAAAAAGAACTACAGGGTTTAAAGCCCATGAATGCACTGGCAGAGAGCAGGGACGATGGAGTAGTGTGCATGCATGTGTGTGTGTGTGTGTGTGCATGCGTGTGTGTGTGTGTGTGTGTGTGTGTGTGTGTGTGTGTGTGTGTGTGTGTGTGTGTGTGTGTGTGTGTGTGTGTGTGTGTGTGTGTGTGTGTGTGTGTGTGTGTGTGCGTGCATTTTCTCCTTTCACCAGAAGAGGAAGAAGTGATCCCCTGCTGTGAACCCAGCATATTCCTGGACCAGAGAGGAAAAGAACGAGGCAGGCTCCAAAACATAGAGATGATACCCATTTAGAAAACACAGAGAGCGAGAGAGACAGCCTCGGTGTGTGTGTGTGTGTGTGCGTGCGTGCATGATGCAGCGTGTTTTTTGCTCTGTGAATGTCTGCATGCATGTGTTGGACGGAGCAGGGCAGTGTTACGCATAGTGACACTGCATGCTCTCCCTCTGCCCCCTCCTCACTCGCTTCTCCTTCCTCCTCTCGACTTCATCCCATTTCCAAATGTCTGCGGTGCTCCCTCCTTCTCCTTCCCCACCTCGTTTTTTTTGTCCCGTTCTCTCTCTTCCTTCTTCTTCTCTTCCCTCACATGCAGTCTCGCAGTCAGCTGCATTGTTGTTCCAGTAACAGCAGCGTTAGTATCCGTACGTCCCTCTCAGCAGCTCTTCAGTTTCAAGGGCAGGCAAGGGCATCCGCTCTGTGCTCCCCTGCTCTGTCCCTCGGGGTTGCTCTCTTCACACGTGCTGTTTATCTTGCAGGTCACTACTCTGTGCAGGTGATCCATTTCCACCTCCAGAGGAAGCTCGGTTACTACCTCATACAGACCTACATCCCCCTCATAATGGTTGTTGTGTTGTCACAAGTCTCTTTTTGGATTAACAAGGAGTCCGTCCCGGCACGTACAGTGGCTGGTATGTCCCTCTGTCCTCAATCCCACAATTAACGTTCACGAATAATATTAAAATACATCTGTGGCATGTGTCAGAGTACATTAATATGCTTGTCTTCCTCCAGGCATCACCACAGTGCTGACCATGACCACCTTGAGCATTAGCGCCCGTCAGTCACTTCCCAAAGTGGCCTACGCCACCGCCATGGATTGGTTCATTGCTGTGTGCTTTGCCTTCGTGGCATCGGCTCTGGTGGAGTTTGCGGCAGTAAACTACTTTGCCACGCTGCAGGCCAATCGTCTGAAGAGACGAAAAGCCAGACAAGACAAGCTGGAGGTGTTGGCGACCGGCAGCGACGATGACGACACAGTTTCTGTGAGTATCTAACTTTATCTTACCAATAAATCCAGAAATGCTCTGTCCGATCTCAACAACCAGACTTATTTCCAAAGGGCCCTAGGAAGTGCAGGGTCGACTGTGCAGTGTTTTGGATGAGCAAATGTGTCCTAACCCCAAGTCCACATTTATTTTAAACTGTACCTGCTGTGATGTCACTGATGATGTGAAAATAGTTGCATCATCAGTGACAGCCCAGAATGTTGGGTTTTCTTGTCAAAAGAAACCATTGCCCCATTAGGCTAGATTAATGGAGATAAAAAATATCTTGTACAGGCAAAAACATCAGTGTCAATAACGTAGGATAATAACCAGCGGAAAATTCACCGTCGTCAATAAAACACGGCGATCAGTTTATCACTTTGGATGCCAGATGTCTCTTCACATCTCTGTGCCAATTCTAAGTTTGCATGATTGCTGCACTTCCAGTTCCGATATTACTCATAAAACAACATAATTTTTTTGTAAAATAAAGTCTGTGGAAATTATGAGACCATTGTAAGAAAGAGTAATAACTGTTTTTCTGGGAGGACTATGATGTTTTTAAAAAGACATAAAAAGCAAATGAGCATATGGAATAATTTGAAATTTGGAAAAATGTAGGTCTTTTTCATTTTCTTTCAGAGAGTTAGTCAAGATGTCCAGCAGCTAGTTAGCGTATAGCACAGCTGGGCTAGTTGTCTCCCCTCTTTCCCCTTTCTCTTTATGCTAAGCTAAGATAATATAGTTTACAGACATGATAGCGGTAATCGATCTTTAATTTCTGAACTCTTTTTTGATATTAAAAGAAATCTTAGAAATTGATCTCTTATATATTTGTCAGCATTAAAAGGATGTTACAGAGGTCAGTAGAGCACATACCTCCGCCACATCCCAAAAGTCCCCTGACGCTAACTGATAAATATCTGCCACAGAACAGTCAAAGAAAGTTCCTGGATCCACCCCCTGATCTGAATTAGCACCAAATTCAGTGGGCTCTTCCTTGGGTCCTGCCCTTAGTCTTATCTTGCTAAAAACCCAACAAACAAACAGAATAACAGTGTTGTAATAGTTGTATAACTGTTTTCCTAAACTTTGAGTCAAAGCAACGTGCTCAGCTTCTGCTATCACGTTAACAAGGTGTGTGATTTCCATTTAAGGCGCCATGATTTTATATACACAGAGTCGCTAATGCATTTACATAGCTAATTTACATAGCTAATGGTGAATGGAGAGCCAGAGTCTCCTCCGTGTCGCAGAGAGTTTGATGCAGTGATGCTGATAATGAACACTAAGCCGGCAGCTTCCGACTCAGACTCAGAGCAAAAGAAATCAACGCTACAGATATGGAAGTCGGGGTTTTTTTCTATGCATTTCCAAGTAGTCGCCCTGTCTTTCCCGTTCTTGCCATTCAGGGCACACCACCCATTAAATAATAATATGTGCTGTTGTAGTGCTCTCATCTCCTGCTATACGCTTTATGCTAATACAGTAAGCCACCACAGCATCCTCCTGGGATCTGTCTCACATGTAGGGCTCATGGTTAGATGCTTTAAAAATAGCCTCAGTGTGCGAGAGGAGAGCAACTCCAGCACTCCTCCCTGCATAATCTCCCAACCATCCTATGGGCATCCAGCAAACTACCTGCTGCGTTCTATAGGGACGTTGGCATGCCATTGAGAGAAAGCTCCTGTGGGAACAAATATTACTTCTAGCATTGTATGCATGACTCCATGTTAAAATGAACATGCACAGTGTGCACTTGCAGAGCAGAAACATTTCTTCCTCCCATGTTTCTCTCTCTCTCTCTCTCTTTGCACCACAAAACCCTCACTAACCCCATTTTACCCCATCCTGCTTCCCCTCCAAATCAACCCCGCCCCCCTCCCACCAGTCGGACAGCAGCCCTCGGGAAGGCCTGAAGAGGAGAAACCACTCAGTGTGCCGCAGTGAGCCGGGAGAAGCTCCGCCAGTGCCCATCTTTCTCCAGCAGGGCTCAGCTTTTCCTCAGATCCCGCAGTTGGCCGGCACCAGCCCCATCGACAAGCACGCCCGTATCCTCTTCCCCCTGACATTCGCCCTCTTCAACCTCGTCTACTGGTTCATCTACCTGGGCCAAGACAACATGGAGAGTGCCAGGTACACAAACCTCATTCAGTTATCTCTGCACATCTGTCCTGGCACTAGTTTATCGTATTTATTTTTTCATTTAAAAAAACATTACAATGAATTGAGTCTAATCAGGAATATTGTCTGTGTCCTCCATTGTGTTAGAGCACATAATGAGCCACAGAGTTGCACATTATTATGATAAGCTTGGGAACTGTAGTTTATTTCGAGTGGTTCCCACAGGCACCATCCCGCAACCATCGATACTAAATCACCATGTGTTTTAATCCACGCTGAAAATAGACCCCAACAAATGTATTATTCACTCCAGAGTAATGTTTGGTAGTGTCTGGCTGCAGTGGCCTGTCGTTTTTGGAAAAGACTTTGACTCAACTATATTTTACCTAAATATTGACCCTTTTCTTAAGATTTATGAATATAAGTTGGAACAAATGAGTTCCACAGGCAGATCAAGACGGTACATAAAGTATTGAGGGATGAACTTACACAGAGAAAAATGCAGAATAAAAGTCACTTTATTAGATTTTTTTTATTGAATTTAAAATAATAACAACAGTTAAAGTTGTGGACAAGTGTTATAGATATAAATATATATTGTATTTCAAATATACACAAAATATTTTTATTCTTGTAGACCGTTACATTTATTTCATAATCTTTGGGCATCCCAAACACTTACATTTGGAGCCATTGACCAAACATACATACTATGTACTATTATAATTTATATAGTTTCCAGAATTTCTGACAAGGGACGAAGGATGTTTATGCACATTTACTTACTTAGTATGTCAAAGAGCAACAAACCTGTCTTCTCACTCATCTCTAATTATGATAGCTTCAGTGGAACAGTAACTACCCACAGCTTTTTGTCAAAGACTTTTATCCAGGCAGTAAAAACATCAATAATTTCTGATGCTGAAACAGCCCCGGGAGTTGTAGGCGAAAAAAAAAAGAGGAGAATGATGTTAGGTGGCGTTGTTGCTGCACTGACGCCAGTGCCGTGGCTTTTATCATCATCATAGATTTACAATACAAAAGGGGCTGAGGGCTCAGTTCATTTGAGCAGCAGAAATATGCATCAGGCTCTCTACCTATTTTTCTATACAAGGTTTACCTGAAGGATGGTAAAAGCCAGTTGTTTCAATGACAACACTGTGTGGACATGAGCAAAGTAAACCAGAGCTTATACTTTGTACATTAACCACGTGAAAAAAGTGACTATTCACTTTGCAGCTTATGAGTGAGCCACTTTGAACACAAAGCTCCATGTCCAAGAAAGAAAGAGAGATGCTGTGCAAAAAGACAGAGAGAGAGAGAGAGAGAGGGAGGGAGAGAGGGAGAGATGTGTTACATAACACTGGGGAGTGCAAATCTGCTCATCATGCTTCTCATGTTCCTGTCAGAGAATTCTTATGGTTGTTTTGTTTATAAAGGTTCTGCAGAATAATGAGAGAGACAAGATGGAGGGCATGAGAACAGCTGCATCACATCTATTCCTTTCCATATTTTCACCACGTCTCTCTCTCTATCTTTGGTACTTTTGAAGAAGGCACTGAGAGGACAGGGAGCGCGGTACGGCAGTTTGGGCTGTGCAGTATACTGCAGATACAGAGCGTGGACTCTAAATGTGGAAACAGAGGCGTCTGCATGCTCCCCTCACATTTTCTGCTGTGATGTGTTTTACTCTTGCAGAGACATGGATCTTAAAAACTGAGAGGTACTGGAAAAGGGCACGTGCAGCCGGAGAGACCTTCAGCATCCAGCCAGCCTCACCTCACCCTCATCACCACCCCCTCTCTCTCTCCCCCCTTTCTGTGTGTGTGAACAATCTCTCAGCATTCACTCTGCTCTCGTCTGACAGAGGAAATGAATCAGAAACTCATTTATTCTCCTGCCGCACATCTATTCATTTCACAGGCTGTGACCACTGCCCACTTGTGTTCTGATCAGTAGCTGAAGAGCTGCCCTTCACGGGCCTCAATCACTTTAAACATGTACTGTACACACAACTACTTCTCAGGGCCCTGGACCGAGACAGACATCACACACATACAAGTATGCGTGACACACACACACACACACACACACACACACACACACACACACACACACACACACACACACACACACACACACACACCAAGAAACACATCAAATAGAAGTGGATGATATAATCTATGATGGCTGTAACTGGTGGTGATGCAACAGTGAACCAATGCTTCCAGAAGCCTGCCCTCTACAGAAGTGCAGCTCCCACTACAACAAGATCAAAAGCAATGTAGAGGCGGCTTGCATCCCGCCTTTCGGCTTCAAATAACGTACACTCCAACCTGAGGAAAATGAGTTGTGGGATGGTGTTTTTCCATCCCACCTTTGTGCAGGGGCGCTCTGATGCTGCCTTTTGCATTTTCACATCTGCTGCATGCATACACATTACGGGGAAGAGTGGGATATAAAACCTCTGACTGAGTGCTGCTGACATTAACGTTCTATTTTTGTATGGATGACACATGGCTGTTTGGCTCAGATGTTTGCATATGAAGTGTTGGATGGAGGGTCGTTCTCTTTTTAGCCACTTAACATGTCTGATAGCATGAACACAAAGGGAATAAAGTTGTTTTAAACTTGACACATGTGCGTCCAGATGTTTGACCTTGTCAGGATACAGACAAACCCATCCGCCACGTGACAATAAAACAAGCTCGGAATTTAACACTCGTCGCTGTTCTCCTCACTCGTCGCTTTAAAAAACGTCTGTTTCTTCATTACGCACATCCACTTGTCCCTTTAATATTTTCCTCTGCAATGGAAACTGCTCATCCACCATCATCAGTCCCCACACTTTGATGTTGGGCTGGCTGCACGCATGCGCCCCTCATTGGCTCCTCTGCGCTGTCTGGAGTAAGTTGGATGTGCGCTCTCCTCACTCGCATCCCGAAACCGCCTCAAAAACTGTTGCGATGGGGAGGATCAGGAAAAACCACTTTGGGATTTTGACTTTTTCCTTGCTAGTGACTTTCGTCTGGGCTCAAAGGTAAGCGTCTGCATCTCTGTTTTCTCTCTCCCTGCATGTCACGTATAGTGCCTGCACGGCGCGCGATGTTGATGGAGCTATTTTGCATCACACCACCTTTTTTTCCCCCCCTTCCTTCCCCATGCAGCGCGAAGGATCTCAAAGATCCGAGCAATATGCCGCTGGTCAAAGAAACAGTGGACAGACTGATGAAAGGATACGACATTCGGTTGAGGCCAGATTTCGGAGGTAAAAAAACGCAAGAAAAACGGGGAATGCCATGTTTTCACGCCCTCCTTGACGCGCAATACATGTGTAATGAATCGCAAAATCTGCTTTAATTTACATAATCATCCATTCACCAGCCAAATAGGCCTCTCCAATTAGGCTGTGAGCGATGCTGCTGTGCGCTTTTCATTTGATGAGGAGGCGGCTCTTTAACGCGATCGATCAATGTTTGATTATCTCACAGAATATGACATTACAGCAGCATCTGCAGGTTAAAACATGGCTATTATTTGTCCTGCTCGGGGCTGATGGTGCTCAAGTCTCCTGTAGGTGGAGGCGAGCCGAGCGGAGAGGAACCTGCTTGTGTGCGCGTCACGAATTTGTTAAATTTTACATGATGGGAGAATGATCCACATCTGTTGTATTAACGCCTCCTTCTCCCCCAATTCACAGGTGCGCCGGTGGCTGTGGGGATGAATATTGACATAGCCAGCATAGACATGGTCTCTGAAGTCAATATGGTAGGTGTATCGCCATCATTATTACCATCATTATTGTTATTATCCCGCTTCATGGTGCCAATTGCGCACGGCACAAGTGGGCTATGTGCTTCTTATCACGGGTCAATGTGTGTGCGCGAGGGATCCGGGATAACCTGTGCCATGCAGGGTGGAGGAGGCACCTTTGTGAATATATAACATGATAATAATTGAAGGTTTCCGTCCCCAGTCCCCCTCCTCCTCCAAAAAAAAAACGCATCATCGCCATCCTCCTCCTCTCGAGTCTCCGCATTTGCAGCTCTGGTGTGTTTGCAGCATTTGAATTCAAAACACACACTCACTGGCGCACTCGGACGCACGGCCCCGGCTGTGCGCTCGGAGAGAGCTGCGCGCGCGCGTGTGTCTCTGCGTGCACGTGTGTGTGTGCGTGTGAGTGTCTTTGCGTGCATGTGTATGTATGTGTGTGTGTGTGTGTGACTGCTTCAAGCCTCGGTGGTGTAATTTTGTTGACACGCACCCCCTCTCTCTCTCCCCCTCTCCTCTCTATCTCTCCATGCAGTTACTTACAAATAAAAAAAAATATCCTCTTCTCCAAACTGGCATCACTCGGAGTCTTTTCGCTTTTTTTTTTCCGACCAATCACATCATCATCCTCATCATCATCATCTTCTACGTAAATGATCAACCCCCTCTCATACTTGTCAGATGACGTAAGCAATTTGTTAATAATACATGTCTGGTCACACAGCATTGCAACAGCAACAGAAATATACAAAAACAGCAATTGGCTCTTGACGTGTGGTGCACAGGGATGAAGGACTTGGAGAGGATGGGGGGGTGGGTGTGTGGGGGTGTGGAGGGTGGGGAGTTCAGCAGCCCATGCAAGAGCACCACCTATTGATCCGTGTGACAGTCAGACACACAGCTGAGGCTATGGCTTCCCCAGTGGTGCATGCATTCACTCACACTGCATTAAAACACACGCCATTTCTTGTGTTTTGTGTTGCGATTGGGATTTTGGAGCAGAAGCCTTGCAGAGGATTCAGTGTGAGAACGGATCATTTACAAAGCAGCCTCTCCAAGGAGCAGCATAATAGAGATGTTATATAAGCGCTTGAAAAACAAGTTTGCCACTCGGAATGGAGGGAGATGTGTTTTCTATTATTAATGGAGACTTAAAAAAAGTTGATGTCTGATTCATTCTGCATGTCAGGTTTTGATTTTTGAAATGTCCGCTGGTCAGTTATCAGCAGACAGAAGCAGCAGCTTGTTTTGGAGAAGCACTGAATGGTCAGAGCTTCTCCTTTGATGGAAATTATTTATTTCGGTGGACGACGGAGACAGAGCGGAAGTGCCTTGGGGGTCCGGGGAGATTTAAAATAGAAACCCCCTGACTTGCTTTTGCTTTTGCCCCCCCCTCCCTCGTCCCATGTTTTTCTCTCTTTCTGTCCGTCCGTCCGTCCGTCTGTCTCTCTCTTCCCTCCTCCATCCTTCCCTCCCACCACTTTGACTGGATCCCTGGCTGTGACTCTGGGCTCAGCAGCCATGTAATCCACCTCTGCCTTGCTCCAAAGGGTTATCTTACTTAAGAACTAGGCATCTATGCAAGCATTCATCTGGAAAAAAAACAACAGTGCTTCATGCAACCGTGTGTGTGTGTGTGTGTGTGTGTGTGTGTGTGTGTGTGTGTGTGTGTGTGTGTGTGTAACAAAACACAAACAGTGAATGGCAGCTGACGTCATGCAGTTCCCTGTGGCTATAAGAGAGCATTCATTTCGCTCATTTCTCAGAAAAAAGCTCCCCTTGCCAGATCTGCACAGACATCCCTCTGACATGATGCACATATTTAGACCAAAAGTTAAAAAATTCAGAAAGAAATATTTCAACACCTCAGTGGACCTGTTTTCCACTCAGTGTTGTTACCTTGTGAAAATCCTCCCTGCTACTTACATAACTGGTTAACATCTCCTCCTCCTCCTACTCCTCCTTTCTTCCTCCTGTCCAGCTCTGGTTGGAACAATGGAGGAGGGGGTGGGGGGTGGGGGGTGACAGCAGTGGATGAGATTGATCTCGGTGAAATCAATAATATCACCATGCACCGCGATCACGAGGATGAAGTTGGTGACCTGTGCTCGGTGCGGGGCTGCTTTGATCATCCTCATCAGGGGCGGCCACTTTCAAGATTAAAGAGCTGAGAACAACGGGGAGAGAAGAGGCGAGGATGGAGCTGGTGGAGAGCAGGGTGCTGAGAGAGGTGAAGGTTTGATCAGTTTCACTGTCTCCTCTGATGATGACTAAATCCTGGTGGAAGCTGAGGGAGAGTCACTGCAGACCCCTGTGTTACCACAAGGCCCAGAAGCAACCTTTAAATCCTGAACAAAAATCTTTTGCGCCTGCACATTTTCATCCGGATACATTGTCTTTCCTCAAAACTCAGCCTGACAAATTTGTTATTTGGAAACATTTGGATATCCATGACACATAATGCCACTCAGCATAACATTGCCAAGGCCCAGCAGTCCCACCAGAATTTTTAAAAATCAAGATCCATGAATTATTAGCTGGCAAACAGGTGAAAATGTTGAAAAACCTCCTATCTCACAATTTTAAAGAAGGTGATAACAATTCCTGGACCATTCCTTACCAAAAGCAACAGGTTTCGTGGTAATCTGTCCACTATTTATTGCATAATTTTCCTTGCAGACAAACCAACAAACAAACTGACAGGGTGAAGACATAACCTCCTTGGAAGAGATAATTTATCTGTGGGTTTGAATTAGCATGAACTTTTATTGGGTGCCTGACATGGTGCTTTTCTGAGGTCTGAGGCCCCACAGCAAATCTACCCAGTCTATATGGCTGCACCTGGATTATTTCCTCAGTAACTCTATTAATCATTTGGTCTGTGCCAAAGTAAAGATAAATACTCAGGAGAAGTTTCCAGTGTCCATGATGAACTCTTCAATTGTCCCGCCTCTCCCTAGTCACAATAAAAACCCAGAGATACCAAATGTAAAATCACAGAAGACGAAGAAAATCTGAAAATATTCAGGCTGTAACTGATGCTATTGTTGCCATTCTGTTTAATAGATTGAACTTGTAATCAGAATCAAAAAGAACAGTGAAGAGACAAAGTGCTGAGTCAGTTTCAGTGTGTGTGGTGCTGAAACTAAAGCAGAGCGACGAGAGAAGTTTGACTAAGAACCTTTATTTAAATGCGTATATTGATTAAAACATTGACCAGCTATGAGCTCACGGGGTTTGAATCGGAATGAAAATGGAAATAAAACTGCCTTTCAAGTAAAATTAATCTGCACTGCTTCTAAAGGAAACGAAAACCTCTCGCCTGTAACACCAACCGATTCCGCTCCAGTTACACGTTATTCCAAACGATCACTGACTTTGAATGAATATTGATGAATCTGCTGTTAGAAGCGAAAGGATATATGTGTGTGTGTTTGTGATCTGTGTGTGTGTGTGTGTGTGTGTGTGTGTGTGTGTGTGTGTGTGTGTGTGTGTGTGTGTGTGTGTGTGTGTGTGTGTGTGTGTGTGTGTGTGTGTGTGCAGGCCTGCCATCGCGGCAGTGAGCAGGTTAGACAGCTGCTCGCTCCTCTAATTAAAGATAAAAATGCCTCTGGTGGAGAATGAACTCTGCATATTGGTCGACGCTGATTGGAGCCATTGTGGCGTCTTCTTTCTTCCACTGCTCACATGAAGCATGATGGTGTTTGAGCACGGAACAGGATTTGTAGATTGTAGAACATGCATGCATGAGGTCAGTTCACGTGCTCACCTGCCACTTCGGGATCTTTTTTCTTTCTTTGTGCGTTCTCGAGAGATCCACAACTACGGCCTGTTGGGGCCCCAAAGGTCGGCCATGTTGTCAGGCAATACAAAAATGTGCAGGTCAGTCAGCACCGTGGCACCAGCCTGGCCTGCATGACATTACAAATGTGCTATTTTGAGAGGGAAGTGTCCTCCGAGTCTGAGGTGTGACCACACATCCTTGCTGAGGGTGGGCTCTGCTGACTCACTGGGGTTAGTGCAAAATATGGCACAGATATTGTATCAAGGTGGAGAGACACCCCCACCTCCTGGATTCATCCCTGTCTGTCTGTCTATATCAGTCTGTCCGTCGAGCGCTGACATCTCGCTCCATCACTCCATCTTCCACACTCAGCAGCTGGAACTGCATTTGCATAATGCTGTTTGTTTTTCGCTGGAGTCACAGATCCAAAGGCCTGGTTACGGTGCATTCAAAAATTGTTCAGCTGCTCGCGGCCACCGCAGCTGATTAAATGCAAGTCGGGTCTGTTGTCTGAGTAATGCATGGGTGCTGCATAATGACACCTTCAGCATGCCACCCATATGTTGAGTATAGCTGCAGCAGCATGCGCTCTGAGGCTGGAATAAGGAGGGGGGTAAATGAGTATTTTCACTGCTCGTCTTTTCCTCATCCTGCTCGTTAATTACATGTAAAATACCTGAGGTTGGTGGTTGTTAAGAGGCACTGCCTGTACTGTAATACTGCTCTCTGAATGTTAATTAGCTGGCTGTGAATTAAAAGATTCAAACAAACCAGCTGTGGTGGCTTCTGGGATGGAGGAATTAGTGGGGCGTGAGCGTTCCCTTTATTACGATCATTATCCTGACAAGCGCTGGGTTCTTTACATGAGTAAGGGGAGTTGGCCGTCAGATAACGGCAGCCGATGACCAGAGGCAACGCGGCGCAGGCCCCGGCGTTACACTGCACCCGTGTGAGGGAGACGCGGCTCCTTGTGTCTGTGAATTAGCAACCATTTTGATCTTGTTTGTCCAAACTGATCCTGTTCCATTTTATTTTCAGCTTGTGGAAAATAAGCTTGTGTTATTTTTACTCAGTGTTGCCATGACAACGCAGCCTTTTTTCCTTTTTTTTTGGCGGATCTAGGGAAGTCAAGGAAAAGCAAATAGGGCCTCTTTTCTTTTCCAGGGAGTTTTTCATGTTTTTTTAACATTTCATCTCCAGGTGAAGGTTGTCTTTGAACATCCCACAATTATTTCTTCTGTTTTCACCTTTTTGATGATATTTTGACGTTATGAGGAAATCCTGAATATGATGAATGTAAATCACAACTACAACTATATGTTCATACACATATATACACTGATAAGCCATAACATTAAAACCAGGGTACAGGGTAGATCAGTGTATATTCACACATTTTATTAAAAATATTCTTTTGGCATCTGCTGACAGAACAGCATGAGCAGGGGAGAGAGAATGGGAGTCACTGGGGGAAGACACACAGCAAAGACTCAGGATAGAACCGAACTGTGGCTGTTCCACATTTTTATCATTTAAATATAAGGAAACATTTCCTTTAGTGCTGCTTCGATTCTTCCCGCCCTGCTGAGCTTTCCCAAAAGCTTAAGACAAAAATACAGGTTGTCCCGAACAATGTCATTGGTTATGCTGAGTGGACACACAGAGCAACAGATTAATATGGTCAGCAGCATAATTACAGCACAAGAACAACTCATAATCCTGCAGCTTTCTTGCATGCACGCTGTGTTCTTTGCATAATGTTTAGTCCATGGAGACTGAGTTCATTTGTAGATGAAACGCCATCAGTGTCAGAATATGATTTTTAATAGTACAACTACAGAAAAACCTTGTTGATACAAACATGTAATCAGTGCACACGGTCAAATGTCTTAAATGTTTGCATATCTTAAACATTCTGCAGCCCTGTATCATTTTATTAAATAATTCATGATTCATTACATTAGTAAATCTAATGATGGTGTTGTGGAATTCATATCTGCTAATGCAGCTAATCAAAACTAATCAATCAGATTAAAAGTAATGAATCCGTATTAATTTGCAGAGCTCCGAGCTGCAAGACGAAGTTGGGCCTAGTTCAAAGTGTTTGTGATGTTCTGTCATTATGGCCGGTAGGATGACACAAAAAAAAATCTGTGCATGTTTCAAAAAAAAGGAGAAAGATCCAGATTCCATTAAAAGCCTTTAATGTGATGATGGCTCCTTTAATGATTCTGTCAGGCTCTTTCCCGACTGAAGCTAAGTAGCAGAAAAATGACCCATTGGAAAGAGTCAAATTGTCACTTCCCTCAGGACGTGTACGGCCAGCGACTCACTCAGAATGCACTAACTCCCCCTTGACCCCTAACATTTAATTTGAAGCCTGTACTTAAGCAGACTCAGTGAGAGCCCAACAAATGAATAGATTCAGCCTGACCGGTGGATGCTCCGCGGCGCCTCCTCCAGCCTGTGGACGGGAAACAAGGGGAGAGGAGGCTGCGATGTCTGCAGACGAGCTTGTTATAGCCAAAATGTCGAATTGTCTCCTCGCAGCACAGTCGACGTTTGCGACTAGTAGATTCTTCCCTGCTTCACCCGCACAACTCGGCAGCGGGACACAGCAGTTTAAAGTGTTGGCAATATGGCTAACGTCTGCCTGGTCCACTCAGGCTGCAGAGAGCCGAGGACAGTACACATAGCAACTGTTACACCAACAGCTCATGGTTATGATATATTATCTTTGACCCATTTGCTTTCCTGAATTTGACTTTATTTACTAATTCTGCTAGGGCTTCAAAAGAATGAAGAAATCTAGAAATCAAGAAATGTATAGAAGGGGTAAAACTGTCCTTTGCAGCAGCTCATAAAGGTGACAAAATACAGAAATAACAATAACGTAAAGCAATGTAATGTCACCAAAGACAACAATATTTCATGCTCATATCTATTTATTAACGTAAATATCATATATGCATATATATGACATTTCTTTACTTTGTTTGCATTCAATTTGATCAATTTTGTTTGCCATAAAGTCAAAAACAAAGAAACAAATGAGTACACGCTATCCTGACTGAAATGATGTTAATAGATAATAAAACCTTTACAAACTAGAGTAGAGCACAAACCTCTGCCAAGGCCCAACCGTCCCTGGATAAAACCACAATTAAATTCACTGGATCCAGATTTGTATTTACATCTGCACCAAATTACTTATAGATATCAGTCTTAAAATGTAAAAAAAAAACGCACACATCTCACAATGTTAAAGAAAGCAATAAAAAAAGATCATGGATCTGCACCAAAATCTATTAATTTTTTTCTGACCAATACTGCATCCCTCCACCAAGTTTCGTGGAAATCCGTTCAGTCGTTTTTGGTACAAAACAGACAAGCAGTCAAATGCAGATGAAAACATAACCTCCATAGCAGAGACAATAAACAGCTGTGGAAATCCAAATAAAGTTATTTTGGATTTACGATGTATAGGATGCATAATCAATCTGAACATGTCAATTTAAATTGTATGAAAAGTGATGAGATATCAAGGTGATAGAACCACATGAAGTCTTTTTGTTTTTGCTTTTAAAGTGGGGTCTCAAAGACCCCAAACACAACATTGATACTAAAAAGTGCACAACATGCCTTTTTAAACCAGGAAAATGAAAATGCACAGTAAGTGAAAAGAGTGTCTGCATTGGTGGAATCGTCATTCTTTTCACAAACATCAAAGTCCACTCCACGTAAATACAAGTGGGCGAGGTGGTTTCATTATGGAGGAGAAGCGGTTTGCTCAGATCTGAACCTGCGAGCAGCAGCATCGTGCTCTCTCGACTATTGGCAGCTCCCTCCCTGGTAGCTTGTGACGGCTGATGTAGTTGTAATGGAGGTCTTGTAGCAACCGCAGCCTGTCAGATTTCTCAGGGAAACACAAATGTACTCCCTGTCACTCTGTCAGTTTCTTAATGGGGGTTTGTTAGCCCAGAAACAGATCTGCAGCGAGACTGTCACTGTGCGACCTGCCTCGGTGTTTTATACGTTGGCCATTTCTTGTTTGTATCTACATTTGTATGTTAATTGCTGTCATGCATTTTTATTTCTCCCTTTTCTTTTTTTTTTTTTTAATGTTGGTGCTCTCCACAAGATGTCTCCCTCCCTGATGCTCGCTGGGTCGTGTGTGTGACGTTAATGGAGTTTGTGAGGGGTGCCGACAAGGAGAGTGAAGGTCGCTTATAGAGGCCGACGCTCCGGCATGGGACGAGCCTGTCTCTCGGTTATCTGCAGCTTTGTTTGGACGCTGCACATCCCCCTCACCTGCTGCATCTTTGGCATGAGGAGGAGGAGAAAAAGCTCTCAGTGCATCGCACGTTATATGTTTTGTTTATTGCTCAGGAATTCATTTTAGTCCACGGGTGAAATTAGACATGAAGAAAGACATCTTTTGGTTTTTAAAGCCGCTTGGACACGGTGGTTTCACTCTTATAGTTAGTCAAAGATGTAAAAATGTATGTGTTGCAGAGTTTGTCTCAATTTTGTAACATGCATATCATATTTTGGTCAGACTCTCTTCATTTACACTTGAGCACGATATCAGAATGAACATGCAGATTCCGGATTTGCTTTGCTTGCATGGAAATAACATTCTTCTGCCTGATGTTGCTGCAGAACATCTTTTTACTACAACACCTTTCCCCCATCACAAAACAAAATGTACTCCCTGGCAGTGCAGTAGTCCACGCTGCAGATCTGGTTTTCTTTGAACAGTAACTTTGACTGGGGTGAGAGTGATGGGAGGAGGCAGCCGTATTTTGTGTGCATCCCTCTTTAAGCCCAAGTGATGTCCGAGCGAAGGTAAACAGAACCATCTGCGAGGCCATAATTATGCTGCCACTTTACAGAGCAGCCAGGAGGCAGCATGCAGGCCCAGGTGTTCTCTGTGCATCTCTATACCCTTAAACCCCCAAACGTACACACACATGCATGCACTCACATACACGGTTGTTTTACACAGCACACATTTGACATGTCACTGTAGGAAAAGCTCAGGTATAATTAATAAAATGGATGATGGCTGAATTCCATTTAGCTGCTTCAGTATCATGGTCCTGGTATCGTGCACGCTGCTGCACTGTCACACTGTTGTGACTGACTGGGACACTTCAATACCATTGTACTATGACGAATCAAAATGTATGTGAGTCTCCATCATTTTCTATTTCTGAGACGGAATAATACGCTGCGTTTAAAGATGCAAACATTGTTTGCTGCAGTTGTGGGAAACTACCACAATGACATTGGCAAATCTCTCCCTTCCCCTGCCCTCTATAGTGTCAATTATTGAGAGTTCCCAAAAATATGGAGAAATGTGTGAGTGAATGAAGGAGTGATTTCTATCAGTCTGAAACTTGACATTCAACTGGCGATTAAATCATTTATAGGTCACTTTTTATTTTATTTGTTAATCTAAAGGCAGTTCATCACTATTTTTATGTTGATAATTAGTCATTTATGTGAGTCATTTCTCAAGCAAAAAGAAAATTGAATTTCAGCTTTTGAAATTCCTGTGTTTATTTTAAACTTTTCTAATAAAATATCATTGGCTTTTAAATTGTTGGACAAAACAAACAATTTCCAGTGTCCTGAGATCTTCATAATTCAGTAATTTGTTAAAAGAAATTGTTATTTCATAATATTATCAACATCAGGCAAAGGGACTGACGATTAAAATCATTGTTGATTAATGTACATTGTCCCTTTTTTGATAAAGAATACAAAGTACTGATAATCATGTAATGTAACAGTTTAAGAGCTATGAGCGCAAACATGAAGAATCCAAGACGTGCATGTGTGACACACCAAACACTCTCCCTTGTTACCAAAATGTCAAAGGGTGTTTCCCTGCAGCAGCATCAAATCCAGTGGTGAGCAAAAGGAAAAATACAGAAGGACCGTCGCTGAAAGTCCGTTAACACCAAACTGAAGAATAAACTCTTTAAAACGATAATGTTGTTCAGATTGTTCCCACAGACAGAGTTGGCCCTTGTGGGGCCCTTAGCAGAATTTGTTTTGGGGGCCCCCATCGCCTTGGTGCCACCATTATTATTGACCATTGTAAATACTTGATCATTTACACTGTAAATCTGACCCAGCCATCGTCAATTGTATTAGTTGTAGCTGTGTAGCTTATACCAACAACAGCCTTTATGCTTCTGTGGTTTATGCACACATAATCACATATCCACATATCCACACGGACACACATGACTACTGTTAGACAGATGGCAGAAAAGAAATAGTGTGCATCCTAAATGACCAAATCAGCCTTTTATTACTCTAATGGTACAAATAATTAATCTCGCTCTACCCATAGTCATAAAAAAACATAAAAGTAGATGAAATAAAACTCACCCTTTTTAATAAAGATCCATTGGCTATGCTTGAAGATAGTGCTTTGGTTGTTACGGCTATAATTAATCCAGAATGACATAAACACTGCGTTTAGTTAAAGCAGTGAACTGGTGGAGACATTTGAATAGATGTGGCAGAAAGCAGATGTGAGGAGGAGTCAGGCTTTGTGTTAAAAGCACAACTAACATGCTTCAATCAATCCACGAATGCCTTCGAAAATGTTAATAAAAATGGTGTAACCCAGGATATTTTATGTACTTTACCCAGTTACAGATGATCCTTAAATGCGTTGCCTGAAGCTATTGGTACTTTCGTAGCTTCCTTAAGTCCCTTAAATGCATCACCTGCAAACTATGGGCAGGTGCTGCAAAGTGGCTGCATGCAGTAACACAAAGTAACACACAGTAACACACTGTAACACACAGTAACACACAGTAACACACAGTAACTCACAGTAATACACAGTAACACACAGTAATACACAATGACACACAGTAATACACAGTAACTCACAGTAATACACAGTAATTCACAGTAATACACAGTAACTCACAGTAATACACAGTAACATACAGTAATACACAGTAACTCACAGTAGTACACAGTAATACACAGTAACACACAGTAATACACAGTGACACACAGTAACTCACAGTAGTACACAGTAATACACAGTGACACACAGTAATACACAGTGACACACAGTAATACACAGTAATACACAGTAACTCACAGTAATACACAGTAACTCAGTTACACACAGTAACACAGAAATACACGTTGACACACAGTAACACAGTAATACACGTTGACACACAGTAATACACAGTAATACACAGTAACACACAGTAATACACGGTAAAAACTCAGAATAACTGTGGTCATACAGTATGTAACTACATATCCTTACAGTGCGCATGCATGCACCAGTATAAACGTGAGTCACTTCCTGCTACCGCTGTCAGAGCTGCTGTCACGTTACGTGACTGAAGAGGGCTGCAAAGAAGACAAAGACAAGTTTATTTCTTTCTTATTTGGTCCCTCCAGGCAGAAAATTAAGAAAAGAACTCAGCAAATATTTTGGATTAATTATTGAATGGCGAAGGTGGCACTCTAAACAACCACCTAGATGGCCTAAGCCTTTGGCCTCTGCCCACAGGACTCAATCTCACATCAGTTAATCAGAGAGAGAGAGAGACGGTATCCTCCCCTCAGATGGTTTCTCTGCTCCTTCATCAACATGGCGAAGGACGCTGCTAAAGATGGGGACGTACTGCGGGAGATGATGCTGCCTCAGTGGGTTTTGTGCACCGAGCCTGCAGGCAGCGGCTAACGATCCCAAAGGTGATAGAGATATCCGATCGACAGGCTGATAATGAGACAGAGAGGGAGCGAGTGTGAGAGGAGGGTTCAGCGGGAACTCTTGTAAAACAGGATGAGGATGCGGTCGTCCTCGCTTGACTCTTCACTCCTGAAAAAAAATCAACATGGCAGCAGCTCATGTATTTTTAGATGCCCTTTTTGCACAGTGTTTCGGGTTGTGCACACTGCATGCAACGAATGATAAGACCTGAAGAATGAGAGTGGCAATTGCTTTGCAGTGTCACGCCAATGGGTGGTGATAAAAAAAAAGAAAAAAAGACATGGGCTTGGAAACATAGAAGCACGATGATAAGTACAGAGGATGGCTGTTTTGAGTAAAAGCTCAAGGGCCTTGTTTCATGGACCGTATTTTTTAATTTGTTTTCCCACTCATTGATTACACTGCAATACACTGTAACAGAGCAGATCCAACTGCTGTGCTGTGTTTTACTGTGGCTGTGTGGGTGTAAGCCTTTTTTTTTTTTTTTCTTTAGGAGTGAGAACCAGAGAAAAGAGACAGAGCGTTACAGAGAGAGAGGGAGAGAGGGAGAGAGAGAGAGAGAGAGAGAGAGAGAGAGAGAGAGAGAGGGAGGAGGTGGTGGAGTTTGCAGCGACATCACTGAGCATGTAAAAAAAAGCAAACTGTTCAGTATAAATGCAGCTTTTATATTCACAGAGGTTTAATCTGGAAAACTCTCTCCTCATTCTCAGCAGTTGCGGTCGCTCATTGTGTGGAATTAGAAGCAAAACCGAGTCATGAAGAGAGATTGAGGGAGCCCCAGCTGCAGAGATCCACTGGCTCTTTGCATTAGAGGCTGCATTGTCTCTACGAAGCAGAAAGTGGCTTCACTCGCTCCAGTGGAAGCAGATATTTTTAGTTGGAGACAATAGTCAGCCAGCTGAGAAAGTTCCCCTCTGGTTATGGTCTTAAAATAAAGTGAGGATAGTTGAATATTAACCCCCCAACCCCGGCCATCATGGGCCCTAACGCAGGCCGTGGCCTTTTAGACCACATGTAACCTTTTGGCTGACCTTCTCACTATGCTGAGTCTGTATAGCGTGCCATTACACAGCCATGGAGTCAGGATATTAATGTGGAATTACACAACGTCAGAAAGTGTTTGATTAAAGGAGAAATATTCAGCTTCATAATTAGATTTTGGCTTATTGCTTGAAATGGTTTACATGCTTAGAAAACACATCACTTTCCTCCTAGTGTCCATTGCTGCAGCTCCTCTTTTCAGCATCTGTCTGGTTTTAGCTTCTGTCACTTTAAGACCCTACTCCTGATGAAGCCCAGTCAGCTCTGATTGGCTAGCTGGACCACTCTGTTGTGATTGGTCAAGCGCTACCGACATGTGTACGAAACATTAGCCTCTCTTTCTTCAGCTGGATTTGTTAGGGTAGTAGCAGGCTGGTCGTGCATTATGCAAACATGGGGAATCGTGACATCACGAAATCGGCCAGACAAGACGTTTCAGGAGCAGTGTTTTCTGTGGGGGGAGAGGAGGAAAGCTAAAATCTGAAAAAGAACAATATGTCTCCTTTAAAGCACAATAAACTCCTGCATTGCTGATTCTTAGTTTCTCGTTGCCGTAACCCTGCACTGTGATCTTCACTAAATGTTCTCCCCTTCTCTGTCCTCCAGGACTACACCTTGACGATGTACTTCCAGCAAGCATGGCGGGACAAGCGTCTGTCCTACTCTGAGATCGCCTACAACCTGACTCTGGATAACAGAGTGGCGGATCAGCTGTGGGTCCCCGACACCTACTTCCTTAACGACAAGAAGTCCTTCGTCCACGGGGTCACGGTCAAGAACAGGATGATCCGTCTCCACCCTGACGGCACGGTGCTTTACGGACTCAGGTAAGACTTTAACATCTGCTCTTCCTGTGATGAATTAATGAAATGGCATATTAAAGTAATGTGATTGCACTTGATGCATTATATTTGACCCAGGCTTTATTTTAAATGGAATTTAGAATAAGAACAATCAGGGCTCTACAGGGTTTTACTGACACAGTGTCCTTTAACGAAAAGATGATTGTGTTTTTCTGCACTTTGGTAGCTGCTGCATTGGAGGAGGAGCATTTAAGATCTGGGAACAAAACTGACATTGCTAAAATGATCCCAATGGGAAACGTGCAGTCAGGTTGACTTAAAAAAAAACAGGTTTGCCAAGAAAAAATTAACAAGAGCAAGAAAATGAAGTTAAGTGTTGGCTTGAAAAAACTGACAACAGTTAGGAGACGGAATTTCAAGAAAGGACAATTATAGATAAAGGGTGCATCTAAAAATAAAGTAGTTTATATCAGGGTTTTACAACCAAAGGTTTTGGAAGGTAGAAGATTTATGAGATGATTGACAGGTTTAAAAGAAGAATAACAGGACAAGGCAGAGTTTCTTTGTTGAAGCACCTTTAAACAACAGGAACATTTACATTGTAGATAAGAAAGGAATCATGACAAGATAAGGCACAAGGCAATGCAACACACATAAATATAGGATTTAAAAAGAGTAAAAGCAAATCAAAATGTTATAATTGAATTAAAATGTTAAACAGGGGAATACATTTACAATGCAGCTTAAGTGTAATGCAATATATACATAAATATATATATACAGTCTAAAACATATCTTAAAATATAGAGGTGTCTCAAAGACTTTGCAGACACATCTCTGTGTTGCCTGATGACAACACAGAGATGTTTCCTCCTACAGTTTTAAAGGGGGCTCCCTCTGTCTAACCAACCAGAGAAGGCCAAAATCAGGGATGGCAGTTCACGGCTGTCACTCACGCTTGTATATCATTCTTCTAGCAGCGAGATTTCAAGCTAATATTAGCTGCTGGACGAAGGCTAGCGAGTTCCCGATCCCGGCGTTAGCTGACACAGCGTGCACGATGAGGATGCGGGTGGAGCTTTTGAGGCTTCATCCACAGTGATTAATTGTAGTTTTAAAATGCATCTCTTCATACATTCATGCCTGGCGTCCACACTCATACATACATAGTTTCCAAGCCCATCATGATGTCTCCTTCGCTGATTCGTCAAACCTGTGTGTTGGATGAAGAGGGATCTAGAGGCAGCCCTAGAACCTGCCGTGTTTCTACAGTAGCCCAGAGCACACAAATCCAAGTCTGGCTCAAGATAGAGGCCGTTTGTGTTTTATTGTTACTTGTCAATGTAGTTTATCCTACTAATGTGTAAAGGGAGGATTGAGGAGCTCACTCCTTTTGCTAGATGCCACTAAAATCTGCATACTTGTCCTTTAAAATGAAAATGTATTATTATGGATGTAGTCTGAGTTCCGTGCTTGTGTAAGTTCTCAGATCCAGGATGGGAGCACCAGTTAATGCTTGGTCTTGGATCTAGGATAGGAATGGATCTAGGCTATGAATGTATATGATAAATATTTCCAGAACTTAGCATCTTATGCTCATTATAGACAAATGGAACAAAAAATACCACCAGTCTTTGGTTCTAGCTGTGAAACAGACAAGACAGTGAGTTAATAGTCAGAAATCAGCATGGTATCTTTTTTGCCTTTCCGCAATGTTCCCATTTTCAGAAATGACTTTGGTGCATGCAACAAAGCCAGTTTTTCTTGAACAGCTGTATATAGGAGGTCTTTACCTTCATATTTAAGTCTTTCACGTCCCCTCATGACCATCAGTGTCGATAATTGATTGGCTGTGATCAATAATGGAGCAGGGTGGTACCAACAGCCAAGCTGAGTGTGATTCTGCAGGATGGTTCAGCCCGTCTACAAGACATCTCTTTGTGCAGTTGGACTGTGATGCCTCTGAGGAGACTGTCATCCATAATTGATATCTTATAATCAATAATGTAGCAGTTCAATACAAACACTGAATCTGTATTTGCACTGATGTGGCGTATTTGACTGCACAGGCTAGCACAGCCCGTCCATCACTGTACTGCTGCCTCCTCTGATCTGTCGCCTCCTCTTTGAGTGTGTGGGTGTGTGTCTGTTTCAGTGTGTATATGTGTGTGTGTGTGTGTGTGTGTGTGCATTCGCACGCTAATGATCTCAGATTAGTGTCCGTATTTAAAAGATGAGATTATTGTTGCTAATTCAAGATGTTGCAGCATTCACTCATTTCTCTCTCTAGACTGAAATGTCCGTCTTGCGCAAAGACTGCTTAAAAAATTTAAGTATCTGCACTGCACCAGATTATTCATCACTACATTTTGTTTCAACACTTACAAAATGTCATTTATAATGCTCTGACTCAAGCCCAACACACACACACCCAAAAAGCAATGAGGGCTGTAGGAGGGTTGTTGTGAAATTTGAGGGTGTGCGTGCAGCAGAGAGATGTGGTTGTTACCTCCGATACGTTGTCCTTGTCTGTGCCGGTGCCTGCCGGCTCCTCCATTATTTGGTTCGTGGGTTTGGTCCAGGTTTTATTTGATGCTAGCAAGTCCAGACACAAGCTGCTGTCAGAGTCAGCCCGGCCAGATGCCTGTGCACTGTGAGCACGCTGACACATACGTGTAGAGACGGGCCGGCTGGTTGCAACAGCAGGGCTTTAGTGGAAGTGGAGGAGATGGCTAAGTGAGAGGAGACACAGCGTCCTCAACAGGACAACAAGATGTGTGTGAACACACACATGTCCTTTCAGAGACCCATCCTGAGTGCCTGTTTGTTAGTTAGCGGGATTACACAGAAACTACAGGATGGATTTCCACAAAACTTGGGGGAAGAATGTGATATGGGTCAGGGAGGAACCAATTGAGTTTTGGTACAGATCCAGGAATTGTTTTTCACCTTCTTTAACATTGTGAAATATTTCAACATTTTCAGAGAATTATTAATGGATCCTAATGGGAATATTTAGCACGTTAAGGAGACTGATATTTATGAGTGTGTGAAATTTGGTGCAGATCCAAACAAAAATCCTGATCGAATGAATTTTAATGTGGTTTCATGAGGTGACTGTTTGGTCTAAGTGACGGTATGAGCTCTCTCTCTACCATTCTATTGTCTGATTTAGTGACATTCAATTATATATAAATTGTATAAAATGTTGCTTGAGCTGGAAGAGAGCTAATTACATTATTTGCATTTATTCTGTTTGTAGCCGAGTGGACAATCAAGATTTCTATTTTATCTTATTCTTGATCATATGTTTTACATGTTGGATCTGTACATGTAGCTGTTGAGTTTAAAATACGAAATCTTCCGCCGAAAAGTAGTGAAAGCATAAAAAAAAAGTCTTAATTTTTCATGGAGACAAACATTAAAGCAGCACCACGCTAACTTTATGTCAGAGTTAGTTTACTGCTCATCCTAAAACAGTTTCAGTCATATAATTGTGTTCTGTGTCTGGAGGATCTTGACCTCCAAAAATGACCCTGATGACATCATAGTGACTAAGGGCGGGGTGGCTAAAGTCAGGATATGTTGGACTACACTTTGAATCGCAAACCAAGACACACTGTTCTCCCCAAACCAGACTAATGTCTTGCCTTTTAACGATATACAATCACTTTGAGCTCGATGTTTTTAATGACATGATAAAACAATTTTAGAATGAAGTCTTCTGCATTGTTTCACGGGTTGTTTGCCTTCTTTTGAACCTTAAATACTTGTGCATATGTGGAACCATAAGGTGAATTGTTGTCTCGCTAAATTGTTGCATAATAACTGGTGAAAGTAAACATATTATTGGCCTCAGAGGTGAAAGTGGATTTGTACTGAACTAACTGAAAACAGCTAACACTGTACCCGGGGACCACCAATAGATAAGAGCGTTGTTTAGTTTGCAAGAGACGTGTGTGTGTTTGTGTGTCTGTGTAGGATCTGTGTCTGTGGGTGGGTGTTTGCAAGTGGGCGAGGGTTATTTTGGGGTGCACGTGGAGGAGGAAGGGTGAGGGTGTTGTTTACTCCTTATTCCCTGGATATTCAGTGCATCCCGGTCCTGCCAAAATCCACGGTCTTCAATTATCAGGAGGAGCAGAAAATTACAACAGTGCTCCCAACTGTCACTTTAGAGCTCGGTCTGACTCTCGGGGAGAGGCAGTCTGATCTAATTACCCAGCCCCTGAAAAGGCTCAGCCAATAACACACATACCACCCGGGCTGCAGTAACACACACACACACACGCTCACATACACACTCGCACACAACAGGAAAACACACAAACCCCACTTAGCTTTTCATTTTATGCCGGAAGAAAGAGAGAGAGGCAGACATTCAGTGCATGACTCCTGATGCATGTCGCTCAAAATTCACAGAGCGGGACTGAGGGAAGAGGGAGAACCAGAAAGAAAAGAAAGAGACGTGAAGGTCAGACTTCATTCAAAATGGAGAAATTATTAGGATTCTCCCTTGTCCCTCCCCTCTCTCTCTCACTCTCTCTCTTCTGCCCCCTCCTCTCTCTTTGAGTATTGTGGCTCCTTTCGTGAGAGGACACATCCTTGTGCTTCGGAGACTGACGTCCTCCTTTGTCAGGGCGAGGAGTGTTCCACTATGCAAGCTCAATAGATGACATCGCATGGCCAGGAGGAGAAAGCTGCTGAGTGGAGGGAGAGAGGGATTTGAATAAGCCCCCTTATTTCTGTCAATACCATCAATACATGCTTTAGCTTCACCTACAATGTTATCCATCTTCCTGTCAAAGCCCCGATCAGGCAGGACGCTTTGTGTGTTGTAAGTTGTTTGAATGTGCACCTGCATGTTGGAATGAATAAACTTCTCTGATTTGGAGGCTACACAGGAGCCTCTTTGTTGAACCATTGCAGTCATTTAATTTTTTCAAATTTGGCAACAGTGCCTGAGCAGAGAGAGAGACAGTCCTACGTGCCATGTTTCCTCAGCTCAACACGGCCTCTCTATCCAAAATGGAGGGAGCTTCTCCATCTTAATTTAACTTCTAACTTCACGACAATGTCGAGGTGCTAATTTGTGAGTTTAATTAAAGGCTGCACAGGTTTTTAACCTGCTTGCAAAAAAACAAACATCGGGTCTCTGCAGAGAAGCTCCCTCGAAATGAGATTCTGTCTGGGAACTCGTGGTGGTTGTGTTCTGTCCGTAAACAAGGTCATTTGGAATAAAGGTGCACAGGCTGCCCTTAGGGGGGGTCCACACACACACACACACACACACACAGCCTGACCTGAACTGTGAGGGAACACGCACGGGGAGATTGAGAGAAAAAAACACAAAACAGCCTTTTTTTTTAGAACTCTGTGTCCTATTAGCTCCGGCGCAGAGCAAATGTAGCGTGTTTGAATCTGCCTGATCTGCCAGAGCGTGGCCTCTCCTCCGGCAGGTTGGGATGAGAGAGAGGGACCTGTGCTTCATGATCACTGCTGCTAATGCTGCTGCTCCTGCTGCTGCTGCTGCTGCTGCTTGCTGCTGTTGCTGCTGCTGCTGCTGCTGCTGCAGAGGTCCACGGCAGAATTTAGCTGCAGCGAAGATGACGATGAGGAGGAGGAGGAGGAGGAGGAGGAGGAGGAGGAGGAGAGGTGAAGACAGGGAGGGAATCATGCAGAAAATTCCTCACCCATCTCTCCTCCTTGCTCCTCACTAGCTGTTTATTTGTTGTTATGCGTGGGAATTGGACACATTAGGCAGGCCGGCGGATGCAGTGTAGCTGCTCTTGATCAGTGATGCGGAGTTTCAGACAAAAAAGCTCGGAGACTTCTGCTGACGATGTAGGTGGGCTATAAATAGGCTGTTATTTTTACCCCTGCCATTTTGGCCTCATTTCCACTTTTCCCCTGCGCTTCCTCTGCCACCTCCATGATTTAGTGGTGGTGATGACGGTGAGTGATGAGTGACTTTCTGGGCGAGTGCAACATCCCCAGTAAGTTGGGGCCATAGAAGAGGTAAACTAGGACAGAAATTAGACTCCTGTGTTAATCCCCCAGTGCACCATGGCCCTGCTAACTGGCTCTTACATAAGAGCCCGGAGAACAAGAAAAAGGAGAGGCAGAGAGACAGAGAGAGAGAGAAAAGAGACAGAGAGACAGAGAGAGAGAGAAAGAGAAGAGAGAGAGAGAGAGACTGTGCATCTCTACATCTACAAATGAAATCCCCAACTTGCCAGGCTGGGCCCAGGGGAACTGCAAGTCTTATGTAGAAGGATTTCAAATAAACTTTGCTCTCAATTATTAAAGACAAAGCACTCTTCAGGATGAGCTGAAGCTACGAGAGGAACGATATTGTGATTTAGTTCTTAATGCTCAATGAACAGTTTATTCTTATTTATAACTATACGTTTAGAAGGCGTTTGAATCATTTCTAAAATGCACACAGACCCAAAATATATATATATATATATATAATATCTTTGGACCCGCACAAACACACAGCAACACACACATCCGCACACACACACATATATATATTACAATATACAGTAGTCTTTACAGTGTTGGCGTGTCTTTCACTTTTCAAACAATGGCAGCAACCCCTTCAATATCCCATTATTATTTAACACAATGATTAGGTCATTGTGTTAAATAATAACATACAATATTGATGTTATACATATTTTTTTAAACAAGGATAAGGTACCTTGATTTGTAAAGTAGGCTATTTACTTTTCTAGAGTAACCAAAAACCGACAGTCGGGTTGTTCTATTTAAACGTTCGCATTTGATGTTTCCAGAAAATAGATTATATCATTATGCATTAGTATTGTGTGAGTATTTCAAAAATATCACAGCACTGAAAGCCCAAACTGTTTCCATCCACACCAAGTTGTTTTTACTGAGTATCATCTTACAAAACAGAGATTTTCATAACAAAGACACAATTCTTTTAACAAGTTGATTTTAATTTTTTTTATTTGGTGTCATCAATTTACTACTACTTCCATTGGTTGGTCGAGGTCAGATTGCTCACAGACCAGTATCAGTGTCATGTATGAATGGATGTACCATTAAAGCAGTAAACTGATGAATTGATAGTAACCACCAATGACAAGACAAAACCCAAGGTCACGACAAATACTTCAACCTGGATTTTTTTTCCCAAAGGCTGCTATTATTGTTAATGGTTGCATGATGCTATCATATTTTATATCAATCAGAGAGTGTGTGTGTGTGTGTGTGTGTGTGTGTGTGTGTGTGTGTGTGTGTGTGTAAGTGGGTTTGTCTTACCAGTCTTGGATGTTATAGATTTAGTCCCTGTCTCTCTCAGATGGCCTCGGGGGTTTGGCATGGCCGGGTGCCAGTCTGTCTCAGCTCTGGCCAACTTGTCGTGTGTGTAACACTCGGTGGCTCTTTAAACCCTGTTCTTACTCTATCTACTTATGAGTTGAAAATGTAACTATAAATATACATATTAAGTACTTATTATATGATATAGTCATTGTTTATTTATTTAATTTTCCATTTGGACTTAAAACCTGCTCTGGACTGTGGAAAAGACCTGGGATTAAAAGGCAGCAAATTAATAACCAAAGGCAGATTTCATATCGCAATTTAAGTGTTTTGATGGAGAAGAAAATATTTTGCTTGTAAAATACAAAAACAGCTGTCAGGTAAATTCATATTATTTTCGATTCTGTAACCCTTTATTTGAAACAGCTAATAAGTCTTGGTCAGTATGTCCTTTCTTCTTGTGAGCAGAGCACAGTAGAAGCAAAAATCAAACATTTAAACAACAGGGTAAAAGATGAGGTTAAAAGGGATAAAACTGTGAGGGGGGTTATCAAACCAGCAATAAACTGGTCTCTAAGGCTGAATGTGAGTGAAGAGGGACAAGTTTTCTTCTTTGCAGTTTTGTAGGCCAGTGCCAAGAGCTGGAGTGAGGGTACAGTCGAGAGGGGTTATGACATAAAACAGCAGGGAATGTTAAGGAAAAGCAGGGATCAGCAGGACGTCTCTTTTGAGATCCTTAAAACAAGAAATACATTTTAAACGGGCAGACGGAGCAAAGCTGCAGGTCCATCATTTTATTTACTTTTCTTAGCTCAAACTTCTATTCTGATATTTTTCTAAGATTTTTCTATTTAACCCAGTTGGTTTTAGAGTTTCATGTTTTGGTCTTTAATATCCTGCTTTGATGTGTGTATTGCACTGTTTTGTGAAGGTCGAATAGAACGAACAGGGCAGTTCCTGGCGGCGTTTTTCCGGCTCTCTGATGATGAACCCTGTATTTTCTCATCCCCCTCTGCCTCTGTAGGATCACCACCACTGCAGCCTGCATGATGGACCTGCGTCGCTACCCTCTAGACGAGCAAAACTGCACCCTGGAGATCGAAAGCTGTAAGTACCGTTGTCCCTGACAACCAGCCCTCACGCCCACACATGAACGTAGAAAAATTAAACAGATCCCACATACACACGCAGCCCTGGAGTCTGGTCTGAAAACAGTCTGCTGGTCCAGTGGCGGCGAGGTAGAGGGAAGGTAGATAAGGCTGCATGTAAAATGCTGAGAAAGGCTGATGAGACATCAAGAGATACGCATCAAGAAGAGGAACATCACTAATGGCTCACTGACTGATAACATCCCGCCTAATTAATTCAACTCCAGCTGCAACAGCTTCCCAAGGCATGGAGGAGCCTGATTAGGTCCAGCGTTTCAGGGCTGTGCTGATTGTGGCTGTTGTGTGCCGCTTTCTCCCGAAACTGCCTCCATGTTTGTGCGCTACAAAGAGCTCATTTCACATGGAGTTTGTAATTGTACGTGATCCGGTGTTCTCGAGTCAAGGGAGGGAGGGAGCGTGGAGGAACATGAGAGAGAAAGATGAGGTCCTCTGCGTGTTTTATCTGGGTCCCCAGAGAAAAGGATTATGGGGCTGGGATGTGGTGTAGGGCTGAGTCTTTCCGGGTTTGATCACACTATTGCCAGCAGCGTTAAGCAGCACAAAAACAGTGCGGGTCAGAACCACCTCTCGCTACTCCTCTCTTCATTCCTCCTCCTGTTTCTTTGCACAGTCTCATCCTCTTCTGTTTTCCTCCAAGTCTTTTTTATCTCTCTCACCATCACTCATACTCTCTTTTTCTCTCCTCCTTCTCGCTCAGGCAGCACACACACACACACAAACACACACTAGCACGCACACACACATGCACACAGCTCCAGTTTTGATCACCAAGCAGTATCTGCTCTCATATGGATTAACTGGCAACGGTTTTAACACTGGAATCACTGCATGCCAGAGCATGCTATTTTATTCAGACTAATGAGCCCAGAGAACTCTCACTTCCCTTAATAAACTTGATGCATTTTTAACAGACACAAGCCTTAAAACCCCAGATCCTCTGATACATCAGCAGCTCACTGCTGTGACTCAGGCCACTGGCCTCATATTGCTCAGGCTGAGCAATACCAGGGATCCATTGCACACATAGACATGCAAATACACACACACACCGATCAGGTAATTGGTCTTAATATATAGAACACAAATATATATTTACTCTCCTTTTTATAAAAAGGCTAAATCATTTCCTATAACACTTGGGCACTGAAGCTTTTAGCAACTTAAAGATGTAATGTGAAACCATTCTTAATTATATTGTCTAAAAACAACCAGATCAATGTTGTATATTTAGTTGAGTGTACTAACATGATCCAAAATGTTTCCAACAATGTTCAAACACAGAGAAATCCACAATTTTGTTCAAGGTAATGGGGGGTTTCATTTTGTCTCCTTTTAGTTCTGTCATATCTGCTTTACCTGTGGCTTTGCCGTCTGTGCTGTAACATCCGGGGCTAGCCAGTTAGCCAGTCGTTTTTTATTGGCCATTAGTAACGGATCATGGTTATTCATTAGTGTTTCCTGCATAACGTGAATGAAACTTTTTCTAATAGTTTTCTAACAACAGTGGAGTTCCATCACACAGACAAACACTGTAAATGATTTCCAAATCATCACCAGTCTTACTCTTTTTATTTTTGCATTCTCCTGCTACACCAACCCTCAGTATCATTGGTGGGAGATGTATCTTACATTACCGGACCAACATCAGCAAAAGAAGCCCTGACAGCAGTGGTGGGTCTGGATTTTTCTAAATCAGGGGCCATCAAGGGGCCACAATTTATACATGGGGGCCAATTATGGTCCAACGTCCAACGTCCATGCACAATTCATGATTCAGCAAGGGACAAGTCATTCCATGTTTACTGTTAACTCTTTCACTTTGATTCCAAGACACACAGCACTGGAAATATTCTGAAAATTGCTCAAGCATATTGTGTTCTTCAAAAAAGCTTGTAAAAATAAAAATGTAATATTTATTGTAAGTATTGTTATTAAGTGACAAAAAAAGGACAGGGGCATTTCAGGGGCCCAATAAGGCTTCAGCTTGGGCCAGTCCCCCCTTGGCCGCAACCCGCCCCTGCTTTATGGGCCGTCTTTATTGTCGTGGTCCTTGTATCGTCCATGCAGGTTCATATGGAACAAACCAATTGTTGTTATCATTAGTAAAAACCTATGCTTTTCCTCCTGCGTCAAATTGAAGTGTCTGCAAAGAAACAACAGCCCATGGGTGAAGTTAGCCTCCCGTCCAAACAGTAAAAACCCAACATTAACACCGTGTACAGCTTCACTTTGAATGTCAATGCCACGGCAGCATGAATTTTGTGTTAATTTTTAAAAATCAAAGCCTCTGAATTTAATTATTTATCACTTCTGAATAGGTTACTGTCTCTATTTGGAGTGTGAGGCAGACAATGTAGAACCCGGCGGAGGGAGATGGAACACTGGAGTCCCCTGACTGCAACTTTCCATCCATGGGCACGAAACCCATCATGCTCCAAATCTCTGCTGCTGGCAGTGGTGTGGAGCTTTAAAACAGCATGTGTTTGTCCCAATATAAACGTGCTTCAAGATGGAAGACTGACCTGATTTTGCAGACAGAGGGACGCAGCTGCTCTTAACATTTGTTCGTCTTTTATATTCATTATAGTTACCTCTTTTTTTCTTGTACAGTGTGGAAGTTGAAATTCTGCTTCAGCATCCATAACATATATGACACACTATACATAATGTGAAAATATTACAGTCTCATACTTTACATTAGTACAAACTATTCCCCGAAAAAGATACAAATATTCTATCCATTATCTATACCGCGTATCCTTTGAGGGGCCCGGGGGGGAGCTGGAGCCAATCCCAGCTGACATTGGGTGAGAGGCAGGGTACATCCTGGACATGTCGCCAGTGTAACCCCGAACAACCGTTCACACTCACATTAACACCTGTGAACAATTTAGAGTCTCCAATTAAAAAAATCCCTAATCTGAATGTATTTGGACTGTGGGAGGAAGGTGGAGTACCCAAAGAAATCTCCCACAGACACAGGGAGAACATGCAAACTCCCCACATATTCTATATATTCTTCATTGTAATAAAAACAATCGGGCTTGGCATGTTGATCGTGTCCCCTCTCAGATCTGCTTTGTGTTGGGAAATGCTCCAAAAAAAAGGCCCATTTGTAGTGAATGGGCTAAAAACAACTGGCGTTGATATCTAACACTGCTGCACTACGTTATGATGTATTACAGACCATTAATGGTCCATGATAATGTTTCTCTAAGTGTCCTGGATATGGGTTCTCCTCTGCAGATGGCTACACCACAGATGATATTGAGTTTTATTGGCGCGGTGGAGACGGAGCGGTGTCCGGAGTCGACAGAATAGAGCTGCCTCAGTTTTCTATCGTCGACTATAAACTCATCTCAAAGAACGTGGTCTTCTCTACAGGTAAATAACAGTGATCTTCGTATCTTGTTCTTTTAATTTGCATTAGCAGGTGTTCATGTTGCATTAATAACAGTTTATTTGAAAAGGGGACATTTATTTTCAACAATGCATATGACCTGCTCTTCTTTTTTACATTAAAATACATGCATGCAAAAAGATGTCAGCATTGGAGACGGATATGTCAGGCTCCCTCGTGTCAAGGAAAATATAGCTTTTAGTGGGTGTCATTGAGGAAAATCTATTTCTATCCCATTTTTCTATCTCCATGTGCCTCCTTCAGGTTCCTACCCCCGCCTGTCCCTCAGCTTCAAACTGAAGAGGAACATTGGTTACTTCATCCTGCAGACATACATGCCTTCCATCCTGATTACCATCCTCTCCTGGGTCTCCTTCTGGATCAACTACGATGCCTCAGCTGCCAGAGTGGCCCTGGGTAGGATTGCCTCGCCGCTGCTGAACAGTGACCCAGGGAAATAACCCAAAGCTAAATGATAACAGACCATAAAAAGAGCCGTTTAATGTTCACTGGGCCTTTCACATGTAAAGTGGCTTCACATCCACATGTTACTGTCTTGTCGTGTGCCTGGTCTCTATTTTGACTCTTTATCTTCCCAGCATTTACTATTTTTCTCATTAGCTCTGAGCACGTGAATGATAGCAGTGTGTGATAGGCTGCCTGGCTAAATGTCTGTTGTTCAGAGATGACTATATGCATGACTCATGCAGAGCGGGAACCGCTGCAGCTCGACCTTGAAGCGTGCTGTCTTTCTCTCTGGCTGTCTGTCTATCGGAGGCTCTCATTGGCCGGAGAACCTAGCTTATCAGAGCTACATCCGAGTAAATTACAGCCAGATGAAAAGTGGCAACATTTGCTTCAATGCACCTAACACATTAGAGTCAATGCTTTTGCACCAATGTCAAACTACCACTGATACTAAAATGAAATGCCACAAAGCTCCCTTTAACTTGGTTATGACAGCGCAGAGCACCAAAGGAAATGGCTCTGAGCTTTATGTGTGTCGTTGTTGTCACACACCATTTGTTTTGTGAAGTGGGACACATGCGGGTTGGAGCCCCAGACGGTGCATTCGCAGGATAACGTGATTTAAAGATATGCCCTCTCTCAGCGTCCGGACAACGTGCAGCCAGTGAGAGACGAGGCTCCATGCTACAGTGACACTGCTGGCTGCTGGGTTATTTATAATACGTGTGAATCTGACCAAATGCAGATTGTGCATGCAGATGACTAATGTATCAAACACAATGTGTGCATGTCAAAAAAAACAAACAGGTGAATCGTGCTGTGACTAATAGCAGATGTTAACAGTGACACTGTGCTTTTTCATATCGCCTACAGTTTGTTCTGTGTCCATTTGGATTCAGGATCAGATACAAACCTTACTCATGGAGCAAACATAAACACACACACACACAGTTTCAGTCTCAGGAGGCGTCGAGTGTTCTTTTTATCCATATGGGTTCACAGTCTTTGTTGTTGGCTAACATCTGCTGTATATGTCAAGGGTATTAGACAATATTTTTCCACTAAAATTGACATGATTCATCCTCAGGGGGACATGAATGTTTGTACTAACGCTCAACAAGCAATTGATGACGAAAGCAATTGCTCACTAAAAAACTTTTCTCCAACCAAATGTGACGTCAGTTGATCACCAAGTTCATTTGGATCCATCCTTTCGGGAGCATGAATGTCTGAACATGAATTTCATCAACATCCATAAAAAGCCATACTGCCAGTATAACTAGAATGCAATATAAGCTTTTCACAGGCGTACTTTATTTTTTAACGTACAGGTGATGTTAAAAATGCACAGGGTCTAAAAATGTGACTTTCTCTCTGAACATGTGACTCTGCTGACCTCCAGGGATCACTACGGTGCTGACCATGACCACCATCAACACCCACTTGCGAGAGACGCTTCCAAAGATCCCCTACGTGAAGGCTATTGACATGTACCTGATGGGCTGCTTTGTGTTTGTCTTCCTGGCCCTGCTGGAGTACGCTTTCGTCAACTACATCTTCTTCGGCCAGGGCCCCCAGCGGCAGAAGAAGGCGGCTGAGAAAGCGGCCACAGCCAATAACGAGAAGCTGAGACCCGACCCCAACAAGGTACATGTGCAGGGGAACTTCCTCTAGAGGTATCTGTGCTGTGTCAGTAAATGTGTCTGTTTGTTTTCTGTGGCAGGAAATAACTTCTTCTCCTCTCAAGGTCAATGTGATGCTGTGATCAATGCTTGATTACCTTTATCAGCACTCTTTACTCCTGCTCTAGCTCTCCGTTTCTCACTGGTTTAGCCTTTTGTATCAACTTTATTACTCCGACTACGATCTGAAAGAGTGAATGCAGAAGCAATGACTGGCTTTTACTTTATCTCCATATTTCTGTGTCTCTCAAAGGGCAAGGCGCCTGGGAAAAATCTCTGGCTGCGGTGCCACAGCCTTCCCTTTAAATCTGACTCAGCTGCTAAAGTTGCAGGAACAACAGCAACATAAAAATAAAACACCCTTTTCTTCTAAGTGTGGCAAGTTACGATTTCCCCAAAGTAACAGTGCTGATTTTGTATGCTTGCAGTGGCTGGTGGGAAATGTAGTTCAGAGAGATGATGCTCTGTATGCCAGAATGAAACAGAGGGAAATTGACGCATATGACTCGATGTGGGATCCCATCTTTGTGGACGATGCCGCATTAGGACTAGGCGAGCAAAGAAATAAGGTACTGGAGGTTTTGAAAGTCAAAACTAACAATGTCATCAATCTGAATCAACCCAGATCAGAGGAAAATGCTGTAGTTTTTGTGCATTTCTTTGATTTCTATAGATTTTTAAGGCAACTTTGATCATCACTCCCACCATTGTGTTTTTCCCTCTCTTGGTTTGCTCTTCATGCATTTTCCTGACAAACATGGCTTAGCAGTTTGATTTCTGCAGGCATTTATTTAATCTTGACTTGGGCTGTGCATCTAAATTACTGGGAACTGACAAATATGGCAAGAAGAAAAAAAAAAAGAGAAAATATCAGTTGCTTCTCTGAAGATAATATAATTTATTGCACAATCTCAAAGCCAATTGATGAATCTCTTACAACTAAGTGAAGAAATTGAAAAAAAAAGGATCGTGAGATAAGAGAAAGAGATCATTTGTAGTTTGATGAATAGTGCCAACAAAGTGGCCTCGCTTCATAAACCCAACAAAATACAAATGGGCTCCATTTGCAGCGGGACAGGATTGGATTTAAGGCTGGTTTTTCCTCAGAAGTCAGGCTATGGATGAAGAATTGTTGATCCGAATTCACTTTCCACAACGTCTTTCCTGACCTGCCCCGAACCTTTTTAGCCTCTCCTCCATTTTTGCAAAGTCCTTTACTATTTCTCTCAACCTTCTCCTGTCACATTTTGTTTCCTTTGCTTTCTTCTTTTTTATTCAGTTTGTCTTGTGAATCGACAGAATTTTAACCAAACTCTGGTTGAAATTCTGAGATGACAATGAAGATTTCTCCATGAGAATTAGTTTGTGGAGTACGTTGTGCTCTTCCAGGAATGTTACCTCATAGTCTTGTGGTCGTATTATCACTCAGATATCTATTGACAGATGATCAATAATTTACTTTTAAAGTGCTTAAAATATTCTTCATGTAAGTAACACTTTTTGACTCATTTACATTGCCCATTCTAGCACCTCATCAGTATTTTTTACACAGTGAATTAGTATTAAGATCATCATAGCTATACTTGTTTATAGTTTGACTAGGCTTAGTTTGAATTTAAATACATTCTAAGATTTCCCTTTGGCAGTAACTTCTCATGGCTCCACCTGTTTTTACATCCAGATGGCTCCTGATGACAACATCCTGTTCAGCAGCTTGGAAATGAAGAATGAGATGGGTGGTGCCGGGGATCTGTCCCGGGGCCTGGGAGCACCCGGCGACCCCCGCAACACCATGCTGGCCTATGATAGCTCGACGCTGCAGTACCGCAGGGCAGCCATGGCCCGCCAAAACTATGGCCACAGCGCCTTGGAGCGCCACGCCCAGAAGAAGTCTCGCCTACGGAGACGGGCCTCCCAGCTCAAGGTGAACATCCCAGACCTGTCCGACGTGAACTCTATTGACAAGTGGTCCAGGATGATCTTCCCCACCGTCTTCTCCTTCTTCAACGTGGTCTACTGGCTCTACTACGTCCATTAAACCCGGCAGCGTCCAGGTGGCCAGCTAATGGCGGCAATGCAAAGAAGGGGGGAGGGGAAGGGAGACAGGGTTTTAGGGGACGTGAGAGAAATAAAGAAGGAGCGGTGAGAGATGATGTGAGTGGTGAGAGAATGAGAGATGAACAGTGCACCAACGTTTTTAGCTGGTTCATTTTAGAAAAAAGTGAGGAGAATGCAAAAAGACTTTTGGATGGACTGCAGCAGCACCCAACATTTCAGTCAGCAGTGACTTTTTTAGGATCTGGGAAACACCTTAAAACGACTGACAAACACTCGAAAAAGAAGAGCAAGTTTTAAAAAGACAGAAATGGTGCCTGTTCCAGAATTTCAATATATCACTAATATTTGTCATTTGTAGCTTACTCTCTGTGGATCAAATATTTATGCTTGTGTTTGCATATACTTTAAGGATTTGTTTTGTTTAGTATCTATTTACTTCGTAGCCGAGCTGTCTGCATCCAGGAAAGCTTTATAAATGATTTTAAAGGAGTCATCCTTGATAGTCTATTTTCCTATAATTACTGTATATCAAAAACATCCTTTAAAAGCATGCTTATGTTTGATTTCATTTGCATCTCGGTCATAATGACGATGGAGCGCAAAGCCTTTTAGTTTTACTATTTGAGGTTGGTCTGTCAGTTACCATTCTGCAGCTTTGGTTTGGCACAGCCCACCTGGGTGGATGGTTTTGAGCATCGCTGGATTTCAACAGGTGGACAGCAGGGGGCGATCTACTCTCTGGACATCCTTTGGGGCTAATGCTGAACATAAAATGCTTCCTCGTTTGTTGAAGGTCCTTAATTATCCAGTGAAAGAGCGGGACTGTTGGACACTGAAACTTTGGTCAAGTTTATGTTTTTGCTTTTTGCTGTGCTGACAGAATCAAGTCCATTTCACCACGTGGTTATTTTTGTTTTTTTTAAGAGAACATTTGACTCCTCCTTACTTTCTGCCATCGTGTGAGGAGCTTCCGAGGCGGAGAAAGGCTTTAACACAACCTAAGCTGGTGTAAGAACTTTGCTGATAGGTGAGCTGAGTTTCATTGCAACCAGAGTTGCTGCATAAATATGGTAATCCACAATCATCATTATCAGTAGAATTGAATGATAGAAGTATGATGACGTTCCATTGTGATTAGGTTTCTGTTTTGAAAAAACTGTAGATAAACATAAATCATGTTTAAAGAAAAAGAGAAGATTCATTTTTATAAATCAATACTCACATTATTGTGTAAATATTACAAATTTATTCTATTTAAATGGTTCTCTGTTGTTGTTTTTGCAGTTGAATTACAGATCAAATGTTCCATTCAATCAAAAAAAAAGAGAAAAGAGCAATTTAACTGAGGTAAAAAAAAGAAAACACAATTCACAACTTTGCTGACTCTGTACTTTTTGGACTTTTCTCTCTTTTATTTCTTTTTAAAGGACTTTAAAAGCATCTACTTGCTGATACTAAAGCACTTCCAGACACCAGTGACTTTTGGGTCAATGTTTTGTTCTCCAGAAACGACATAACAAGGACCCCGATATCCAGGCATTGAAGTCAGGCATATTTTGTACAAAGTTTCTGTAAATTCCAATTGTAATATTTCATAATGACTGTAAATATCTTGTGTAATGATTGTCAGCAATTATGAGGATGTATCTAAATTCAATTAAAACTCAATTCAGTCTATCACTTAAATAACAGAGTACACGGCTGGCGGTTTTATGTGTTCTGCATGACTGTGAGGCTGATGGCTGACTGTCCGCCTCATGGTTGATTGAGTGTCTGAACGAGCGAGTGAACAACTAAACCCGACACAGGGAGAGAGAGTAGGCGAGCGAGGGAAGCAAATGTAGGGGTGAATAGAGATGTGTGAGGGCTGCAGCTGGGGACTATTGGCTGCATAATGGATGGCCGCGGTGGTGGTCTGGGCTGGGATGGGCTCGGCTGGGGTCTGAGCAGGGTCGAGCGCTTGCCCTGGCCTCGAGGGACATTAACGCAGGGAGCCGTAGATATGGACACACTCAGCGGACTCAACTGTGGGCCACTGGCTGCAGGGGTCAGAAAAGAGAGACAGGAAGAGGAAGAAAATAAAGGGCAAGAAAGAGAGCGATTCATCTGTCCATCCACGCCTCAACCTCTTCATGCGTCCTCCCCTCGCTCTGCATAGTAACTCCACTCGCTTCCTGACCTGACCACTGTTACAGCCTTTAAATGGATGCTATTGAATATTTGATGGTGCGAAACACTGAATATTTAATATTTAAAGTGGGATTTTGTTCTTACGGGGGAATAATGTGCAGCTAATGTTTGGTTTTGAACAAAAAGAGGGACAAAAGAACACAAAAGAGCAGATACCAATGCAGGGAAAATGTTTTAACTGTGGAAAAAGCTGATGGACATTATGAATTAGAAATGTGAGACAGAAAACCTTGAATATGCCACAGTGGACTTTACTCATTAGCTCAGAAAGAAATGGAGGGCAACATAAGGCGTAACACAGAGAGAGATGTATGTGTGTAAGTGTGTGTGTGTGTATGTGAGAGAGAGAGAGAGAGAGAGAGAGAGAGAGAGAGAGAGAGAGAGAGAGAGAGAGAGACGGTTATTGAAGAAAATACTTTGCAAAGTGGTGTGAACACGGATGTAACGCAACATGTAACCTTGTTCCAGGTTCCTGAGAAAATATCATAATACATTACTGTTCTCCCTCAGTATAACAGATGTATTATCTCACTGTGGTAGACAGATGGTTTGTGCTAAATTGGTTCTCTCTCTTTTCCTCTTTTCAAAAAGGGCATTAGTGTTGACATGTGAGAGAGGGGGGGAAAGGCAGATGCTTTCTACTTTGTAGTGTTTCCATGTCACTGGAGTAATTAGGAATGCACAGACCTCTGCTCTATGGAATCATGTGTGTGTGTGTGTGTTGTTTGAGTGTTTTTTTGTTTCCCTGTGAGTGTGTGTGCGCAGAGTGGACTCACAGCTGCGCCACTGTGCAGTCGGCGTGCCAGCCAAACCAAACCCAGCCAAAGCTGACTGGGACGAGTGAGAGGGTGAGTCTGGCACACTTGTGTCACACCGCTCCCCTGCCATGCACGTCGCTGATGGAAAAACATGCCGAGCTGCCAGGAGAGATGAACCTGTGTCAGCTGTTCAAGGACAAAAAAACAGAAACTGGATAAGTCACCTGCAATTCAGTGCATGGTGTCTTAAAAATGTCCATCAGATGTCCATCCATCTCCATTTGAAAACCATCTCTCCAAAATTGTCTCTGTTGTGTATCAAATACTAATCCTGTGCACATAGTTTCGTTATGATGACTTTTAATCATTAAATTTGAATTCAAGCACAATAAGTGAGCAACCGAGAACAAATCAGTCCTGTTCAAACTGGTTCGGCAGCCGGCTCTGGAAAAGACAACATATGTCAACACGAGGAAGTGGAAGGCATCCGACATGCATACCATCTGTGTGAGGAGCTGCTTTGTTGTGGTGCGTCACACATGTCTCACACACATGCAAGCACTTTCATTCACCCAGAGAGCATCAGCGGTTCCTAAGTGTCCTTGGGAAAGATACTGGATCCGGCTGTGCTGACAGTGTTTGAATGGTCTCTGATAGAAAAAGTGCTGCGAATTGACGCGCTGTATCAATGTGTGTACAAATGGTTGAATGTGACTTGTACTTGTGCTTTGAGCGATCGATAAGACTGGAAAAATCATATAAATAATAAGCAGCTTCATTGTTTTTTGCCCTCAATGTGCAAATGTGACATTTTGCAAACACCTGCTCTGCTGAAGTGTCTATTGGCAAGAAATCTCTGGTCGACCTCTGACCTCTCGGTAGGTAGGTGGGACAGATGAATAACCACCAATAAAGAAACTTTTCTTCCTTATCTATCAACATTGTGGACTGTATTCTCTGGTGTGGGGTGTATAAGGTCGCTCTGCTGTGTTCATTCACCCTCAGTTCTCCTCTGTGGTGTGTTGTCGGTTCAGATCTCCTCATGACCGACTGCACCACTATCAGCTGTAAATATTGGATTATCGGCTCATTTGAGTGCTGTCTTTTTTTTACAGTGTATCAGCACATTTTCTGCATTTAATTTCATGCACAACATCAACGTGTAAAGTATCAATGACAGTAAAGACTTATCAGGTATCACTGACTCACATTTCTGCAACTTGAGCGACTATATTAAAAGTTGAAATCGTGTTACTGGTTCAATCTTTCTGCTGAAATGAGATTATTCACAGTAAAATTGAACTGATTTACTGCAGAACTCACAGCTAATAAGTGAATGTAGTTAGCTGCCTTTATTGTCCTCCTGCACGGGCCAGAAACAGCTTCATGCAAGGAATGCAAACATACCTGTCAATGCAAGGGGCGGACTCAGACGAGGGCTTGGTGTGTGGTTTTAACCTGTCATTGAGCCTCGCACTCTCGCACAGAAGTGGAAACACTGAGGAAGAGGATGAACCCGAGGAGAGTCTCTTTGACCCACAGGAGCTGTGGTTGTTATTGAGAGGATGGGAAGGAGAAGTTGGTGAGAGGAGGCAAAAGGAAAATAGACGGAGCAGCCATGACGTGGAGGCGCCCCCTGGCTGCGGTCAGGGATGCTCTGAGAGGTCAGAGGGCGAGGGAGAACGACCTCCGCAACTTGGTGTCCAATCTGCCTTACGAGGGACTAGAGAAGGGGAAGCAACCCAACCGCTACTTTCCCGGCAACGCCATCAAGACCACCAAATACACCCTGCTCCTCTTCATCCCCATGAACCTCTTTGAGCAGTTTCACCGTCTGGCCAACCTCTACTTCGTGGGCCTAGCTATTCTGAACTTTGTCCCCGTGGTGAACGCGTTCCAGCCCGAGGTAGCTCTTATTCCAATCTGTGTCATCCTGTCTCTGACGGCCTTGAAGAACGCCTGGGAGGACTTCAGGAGGTACAAGTCAGACAGGAAGCTCAACAACACACCGTGCTTCATCTACAGCAGGTAAACGACTCAAAGGCCGTCACGCACTGAATATAGTGCGCGCTGCCACATGATGTGGCGAGTGGAAGAGCTGTTGGTGCATTAACAGTACCTCCACATCTGTGTTTGTGATTCTTATCAGGGAGCGTGTTGATGTCTGTGCGAGTGTGTAGATCCTGCATGGTTGTGTACTGTGTGTTTTACCTCCTCTGCATTCCAGCACCCATGGGAATTTTTGACTTAGAAATAGAAAATGTGTGGGAGATTATTCCTCTTTTGAAGAGCTGCACAACAATATCTCTCACCATCGCATTGTGCACATTTGATGAAACCCTCATCTGGGTGTTACATCAGCAAAGACAGTAAGGTTAACGGTTATCTATTTTTGAATTACTGGTGAAAAATGAATAATTCACAACGGAGGATGAACAGTGTCATTTTCAACCCTTTTACTGCAGGAATTTTGGAGATGAGATCGAGGGGAGGGGGTTTAGTATTTTCTGAACATGACGTGATGGAGACACCTCTGATGATGACTCGTCACAGATCAAAACTCTGGCAGGCTTCATCATCATTAACCAGCAGCTGCTTCCTGTCAAATAAAGTGCCCACCGAGGGTCAACAGCAGGGATGCTGGGAAGTGCAGTCTCAGCTCAGGGCGAGAAAGGCCTGCATCTCGTATGTGTGTGTTTATGTGTGAGTGTGTTAGTGGTGATAGGGTCCAGGTGGCCTGAAGTGCAGACTCCAGACGCAGCTTTGGACACTTCAGAGAACACGTCAGTCCCTCCGGGCCTGTTAGCGGACACTACTCGTCTCTGCCTCGCGCAATCAGATAAACAGCAGTTGAGTCATGAGCAGCAGCTCTCGCCGTCTCTCGTGGCTCGATCGCTGGGTGGGCATGCTAAAGCTTCATTTTGGGCTTGTAAAGATTAGAGCAAAATCGATTGGCTGGGATTTCTTTGAAGTATACAAATGTTTCAAGAGGAGGCTCGAGAATACATTTTGGGTTTTCCCCACACACTCGTTCACACGTCTTTTCCTCTGTGCAGGTGAAGTTTATCCGTCTGACACCACCAGGAAAACCCTTTAAACACACATGATGGACGAGTGCTCGTAAATCTGCCACTCAACCTTGCAGTTCATATAAAAAGCTCACATGGAATGCAGTCAGATGAGAGGGATTTAACTCTAAGTCATCCAATGCACACATACATTTCTCATCACCGACCACCCACGTGTGTTTAAACAGAGGTGTGAAGGGTGTTTGAGCATGACGGGCCTTATCTTCAGGGTCATCGTATCTATCTCGTCTCAATCGCAATCTCTTGTCAATCCACCTGAGCTCAAGCGAGCCGAACACGGAACACGCCAGCTGTTAATCATGCTGTTGTATGTCAATGTCAGTTTTACTGTGCGTTTACCGCAGAGCATTAACACCACTCACCACATCTCACAACAGACTGCTCCTGTCTGTCGTCCTCAAAGGTTGTTTCGCCTCCACCATGTATGAATGTGACGTTGCATGTTATATATGTAGCATGTCACTTTATCGCAGTAATTGTATGGAAATTCTACATATTATCAGGTTTAAAAAAGGTCCATTAGGAAGGATCTGTCTATCCATCATCACTTTATATCAACTTAATATACAAAATATTCATTTCTGATGGAGGAATTGGATGATTAGACAAAGAGAGATATTGCTTTGCAATGTACGTGAGACTCAGGGAAATACATTTATTTGCTTTCGCTGTAAAGAGTTGAGATGAAAAGATAACACCTGTCTTATATCTATGCATAAGAAGCTACAACCAGCAGCTAGTTAGATTAGCATAGCAAAGACTAAACATCTGTGGAAACAACTAGCATGGCCGTCAAATGCAAACAAAATCTAGCTATCAGCACCTCTTAAGCTCATTAATTAACACATACTATCCCATTTGTTTAATCCATATCAAAATGTGAGTGTGAAAATGACAATTCACCATTTATTGGGGAGTATGTTCACTAGCTAGAGGACTCTGTCTTAACAACCACAACCAATACTTAGGGCACTTTCACACCTACCTTGTTTCGTCGACACATTCAGACTTTTCACTTTATTCCAAAAACCAAAATAACAGGTGTGAAAGGTGCCTCGGACCACGGCCGGGACCAACGGACCAAAGTTTAGTCTGACCATAACAGTTTGTATCAGTCTGGATCAAAATGAACCAGGGTTAAAGTTATTAACTGCGTGAAAACTCTTTTGCGAATAGTTTGCGAATACCAATCTGTCAACACGCTGGCGTCAAACACTCACCTGTCTACAAACCATTCACTGTTTAGTATAGGTAGACGCAGCCCAGGTAGGTGATGACGACATCACATACGCATGTCATACAAAAGTCTTTAGTCTGCTCCCTCTATTACTATGTGAAACAAAAACTAGCCGGATCAAATGTGAACATGTAACCACATGGAGGTTTAGAGGAGCTAACCAGGCTAGCTGTTTCCTTCTGTTCCCAGTCTTTGTGCTAAGCTAATCAGCTTTTGGCTTTAGCTTCAATTTAATTATACAGAGATCAGAATCAGAATCAGAATGAGAATTCTTTTTATTGCCAAGTATATTTACACATACAGGAAATTGCCTTGGTGTGGTTGGTGCCTTTGGACATAAAAACAACAAATCGGACATAAAACAACAATATATACAGAAAAAACAATGGTTATGTTATGGGCACGTGCGGTGCTAAGGTGCAGTGATTGGTTCCGGATAGTGCCAACAATATATAAGTTATAAGTTATGTGCGGGGGGCAGAGTCAGTGTGATGCAGGGGCTTGTTTGTGAGCCCCACTGCCATGGGGAAAAAACTGTTCAGGTGGCGCGAGGTTTTGGTCTTGATGGCCCGGAACCTTTTTCCAGATGGGAGTCTCTGGAATAGGTGGTAGCCAGGATGGGAAGGATCAGCAATGATCTTGCCTGCTCTCTTCCTGGTCCATGTAAGTGGAATTCATTTAAGTGTGCTCCCTAAAAGCATTCCTTTAAAACAGATAGAAATGCAGAAATGTTCTGGTCGTGTCTGGGGTGTAACTGAGTCTGCGACGTGAAAACACACAACACACTTTTGAGAAATGGATCTCTCCTGTCAGCAGAGAGAACATTTGTACAAGCTGCCACGTAAATGAACTAAATTTAGTGCATAAATAGAATGCACTAAAAATACACACACACCCACTCGCTGCATTGCTTGAGGCGAGGTGTGGTGTTACGTGGCCACCACCTAATAATCAGGTCCTACATGCAGGGCAGCATACCTGCAGCTCTCTGTCACTGCTGGTAATCCAGCTTGATGTACAAGTTCAAACCAGAAATCCTGTGTCCTGTGTATTCCTGTAAAAGTTACCTCGCTGTAAAACACACAAACCACATCTGAAGCACTGATATTTTCATTTCATCGCTCGATTCATCTCCTAACTTAAGTGCTGTGAATTAATTTTTTTTATATTTCATTTGACCGCATGAAGGCAAGGCAGTTTTATTTATAAAGCACATTTCATACACAGAGGTAGATTCAAGATGCTGCACAGAGACATTCAAAACAACTTTTAAAAATAAATCAATTTAAAATGAAAAAGCAGATTTTAAAACAATTCTCAAGCTAAATAAAAGAGATTTTAAAAAGTGGAAAAAAGAGGCAAAGAGATTAGAGGAGGTATTAAAAAAGAAAAATCTGTATGCAAATTAAAAAATAAATTGATGGAGAAAAAATAAATGAACTTAATGAATAATAAAATGAAAATAGAATAAATTACAATGAACCAGGGTCCAGTACCAATGCTGGTATGACCTTGTAAAATAGTTTTGTTAAATGCATTTAAAAGCTTTCAGTCTGGTTTTAAAAATTACAATGGATGGAGCATTCCTAAGACCATCAGGGCTGGTTACAGGGCTGAGATGAATAGTGAATGAATGCCTGTTCTCCATGTGTAGATTTGACCCTGCGCAACACGAGCAGACCACTCCCCAGTGATCTCAGGGGTCTCACAGGGTTGTTATGTACTATCATGTCCGTCCTGTGGCTCCCTGGCAGCCAGTGTAGAGATTTAAGAACAGGGGGGATGTGGGCTGTTTTGAGATTTGATTAAAACTCTTGCATCTGAATTTTGGATGAGTTGTAAGGGCACAAACACAGACCAAATATACCAATAATGCTGATATTGTAGTTAATGAATATGACAATAACCATGGACCAACGTTGTCTTTGGACAATACTGCCTGTAATGACTGTTGGTATCTGACACCTCTGAACTCAGGAGAGAAAAAGAGTTTATGGAGAGGCGTTGGAAGGACCTACGAGTGGGGGATTTTGTGAAGATCGTCTGCAACGAGATCGTCCCAGCAGACCTCCTGCTCCTGCACACGTCGGACCCCAAAGGCGTTTGTCTCATAGAGACGGCCAACCTGGATGGAGAGACCAACCTGAAGCAGAGGAGGGTGGTGTCTGGGCTCTGCATCTCAGTGAGGCATATTTACCACAACTTGCTCTCATTTCTTCTTTCCTCACAGTCTTCTTTTCTCATTCTCAGCTGCCTCACCGTTCCCCCGACTTCTTACAGCATTTAACACACATTAGAAGCAACTGTGACATGCACCTATTATGACTTACTGTAACTGCAGTTCTTTTTTTATATGTTGAACACACACACAGAGAACATTCCTATACGTCCTGTGAATGAATATTTTACATCTAATATTCATAGACGAATATTTTTAGAAGTAGCGATTTAGTAGCACTTATATGGCACTTACTTATAGCACTTAGTAGTTTGGCTTTCTTGAAGAAAATTGTACTTTCTTGTTTCTTGTTGTTCTGGGTTTGTACCCTCATGGTTGAATGCACTTATAGTAAATCGCTTTGGATAAAAGCGTCAGCTAAATGAAACGTACTGTAATGTAATGTAGACCAACAGCTGTCGTTCTTGCATGAAATAATCATTATGTCATTCTTGAAATTCAGGTTACGTCACATTTAAAAACTTTCTGTCTGTCCTGTGGTGACTTCCTCTTCTCACTTCCCAGGATCCTGAATTTGAACCTGAAAGCTTCAACAGCATCGTAGTGTGCGAGAAGCCCAACATCAATCTGAATCATTTCAAATGTTATGTGTGAGTATCAAATACACGGATCACGCCGACCCCCAAACAGTTTCTTTGAGCCTTTCAGAGCAGCCGAGCAAAACTAATTCCAACCCACTCGATGCACTTTCTGATGCTACCAGAGGCATTATTGTGGCTGTAATAGACTATAATCGATTTCCTCAGGCACCACAGGCCTTACAGATGGTCTACCCATGCTGTCCAGGCATGGCCGTAAAGCAGGAGAATTGCTAATGGGGTGTATATATAAGAAGTAATGAATATCTAACACGATCTGACAGTACAAAGGAGGTTTCTCACTTTCTCTTGCTGCAGAGAGGACCCTGATAAAGAGAAGGTGGGTGCTGGACTGGAGAGTCTGCTGCTTCGAGGCTGCACAGTGAGAAACACGGACCATGCTGTGGGCTTTGTGGTGTATGCAGGTATATTCTTTACTTTTCAGCTGCTGTAACCTTGAGCTTTGTTTTTGTTCAGGGCCATAGCCTGCGTGGGCTGACGTCATGAATCAAAGTTTCCTTAACACAACCCCAACCCCAAGATTCACTACAACCAATGTTTAAAAAAAAATCTAATATGTTGTGTTTTTACAAATTCAGTCCTGTCATGGCAAACAGTCAAACAAGGCTTACTTTTGGCCTCGCTAGCAGCTCTATGAGTCACACAGTGTGCAACTGAGGCTGATGGTTATGTCATTAGTTTTGCAGGTTGTAAGTCATAAACAAAGTTTTGGGCAAACTGAATTTTTGACCTGTCAATGAAACTAGATACAAGCTATACGATCCCCAATTACTTGGATTACTATGACTCACCCTCTGGGAACCACGAGTACACAAGTTTTATGCCAGTCCCTCCTAGTAATGTTGAGATACGGTCAGTCATTAGATACGTGTAAACTTTAAGCTGCTGGAGAAATTAGACAAAGAATTAAATGATCACTAAAGTCAGTAGGATTCATCCCCTGGGGACCATGACTGCACAAATATTTTGCCAGTCCATCCCAGTAATGTTGAGACACGGCCATTCATTCCATTTCATTTCAACTTTGAGCTGCCAGAGTTATGTGATGAAAAGTAACGGCTAGAGTCATAAGGATTCATCCTGTGGGGAACATGACTGCACAAATGTTGTGCCGGTCATTCCGAGTCATGTTGAGATACAGTTATTAATTTCATTTCATTTCATTTCAACTTTGAGCTGCTGGAGTTATACGACAAAAAGTAAGAGATTTGATAAAGTCACAAGGATTCATCCTCTGGGGAGCATGAAAGACTGTATAGAATATTATTCCTTGGCTGGACCAAAGTGGTGGACCAACCAAACGTGTAACTAACATGAAACCATCAGACCATCAGATCTGCATGAATGTTACAGAGGACATGACCTTAGTGTCTGTAATCGTAGCCACAGCTCTGCTCTTTTGTCATGTTTGAAGATAAATTGAAATTCATTTCCTTCTGTGTTCACTGAGCATGTTACATGCCTGCTGGTAAGTGAATCAACACCTTCTGAACCCACCTTTAGGACACGAAACCAAGTCCATGCTCAACAACAACGGGCCGAGGTACAAGCGCAGCAAACTAGAGCGGAAGCTGAACATAGACGTCATCTTCTGCGTCATTCTCCTCCTCGTCATGTGTCTCATCGGGGCAGTAGGTCAGTGATGAAGTGCATAACTTAACTATAAAACCACCTTGCTGACTGGTTCATGATTAATGCTTTCACATTTATGAGGGGATGTTTAATTTTCAATCCAGAAAAAAACTCAGTCACTTTGGCCACAGGCCCAAACTCAGGGAGGAGACAGGGGAAGGTGTGGCGCCAAAAATAGCTCTCCTCCCTGCGAGTCGCTCGCTGTGATTAATCCCTCTGTCCTCCCACATGCAGGTCACTCCTTATGGCTGCAGGCCCTGCCCACTGTGCCCCCTTACCTGGTCCCCCAAAGCACGGGTCAGCTGGACAGTCCTGCTCTGTCCGGCTTTTACATGTTCTTCACCATGATCATCCTGCTGCAGGTGGAGGAGTCTGACTGTGTGTCACAGAGTAATCAGAACTAAAGGCAGTGTGTTTTTATTAATATGAAAATCCTTAAATTACTCCTCTCTCTCCTCCTGTCTCCATTACTTCCCCCTCTTTTCTCATCCATCTTCTTTTTTCCTCTTCATTCTCTCTTTTAATCGCACCTTGCAATCTCTTCTCTTCACATTTCCCTGACATATTTCCTTTCTCTCATCTTTCCCCTTTGTCTTTTGCATTTGTTACTTCCGATCACTCCTCTCCTCTCCTCTCCTCTCCTCTCCTCTCCTCTCCTCTGCAGGTCCTGATACCCATCTCCCTGTACGTGTCCATCGAGCTGGTAAAGATCGTTCAGATTTTCCTCATCACCAATGACGTTGATCTGTACGATGAGGAGACGGACAGTCGCATGCAGTGTAAGGCCCTGAACATCACGGAGGACCTGGGACAGATTGAATACATCTTCTCAGACAAGACTGGCACCCTCACTGAAAACAAGATGGTGTTTCGCCGATGCTCCATTATGGGCACCGAGTACCCACACAAAGAGAACGGTAAAATTTCACATCAAGACATCTTATTTTTAAAAAAGAGCAGTTAAGGAACCCGGCACTGCTTTGCATACAGGCCATTATGAATTACATACAGTCATGAAAATATGAGGCTTGGTTTAGCTCCAGGAGAAATGGTGTGAGTGCACATCAAATGTTAACAATCATGGTCCCCAGTGGCACAATCTCAGAAATCATCACAGAATTAATTGCTGATGACCCTAATATTTTGGAGGCTGCCGTTTGTGGCGCTGTCGGATTGCATTGTGTCATACGGACAGCTGTTTCTATGATATCCACCCCATTTTTATCAGTGAAGTTGGACTAAATTAGGTTATGTTTTCAACGGTTTGTTTATTGATTTGTTTGATTTTAAAATTACGCACAAATTTGACGCATTTTTCTTTTTTTTACTACAGATTAATTTGAAAAAATCTGGCATGTTTCAGGGACAGATATTTATGAGTGTGTGTACTTTGGTGCAGATCCGAGGTTTCCACATTTGAACATAACCTGACGTATAGGACACAGACAGTGCCTATTGTATGTCTCAACATGGTTTGGGGGATTTTTGCAGCCATCCGTCTGACTGTCCTTGATGAGCCGGAGTCAGAGGAGGAGGTCATCTTCAACCAGCGGCCACAACCCTCACGCACTGGATGGTCCCTGGATCCTGAGGACACCAACCCCAAAGACAATCAACATCCACCCTGCAGCAGACACAAGGGCAGGGTCTCAGGGAATGCCCAGAGAGACATGGCCTTCAGTAGTCCGCTGGTAAGATGATCGCTCAGGAAGGAAAGAAGAGGCAGATTCTTTCATTCACAGTGGGGTGTGATTATGGCTTAATGGTCATCAGCTCACCTGAAAGCTCATGAGCACAAGCATTGTCTGTTCATCCATTTATATATTTTTTAATTTCTTTCGGGAGCCAGCCAGACCTGAGAGATCCCAAATGGTCCATGTACATTGTGCTGTTTGTGACCCTTGAAGCAAACCACTGCCTACTTGTGAAAGAGGAATCAAATTCAAAGGTTATAAGAAATCCAGAAAAATAATAAGTTGTGTGGCGGATGTTTTCATTTTTGATTTCTCCACACTTATATTTTGTGATACCTTTCAGTGCTCAGGGCTCTCATCCATCTCATCAGTCTCACAGTTTATAAAATGTTCCTAAAACTTTTGTTTTCTTTGGCTTCACGTGGAGTTCAACTTTGGTGATCCGCAACATTCGCCTGCATCTGCGTATGTGTGACCGTGCCCCTGGGAGACCAACTTGACAGGTTGCTAGTTGATCACAAAGCTGACAAAAAATATTGAAATATAGAAAATGAAAGAAAATTATATATAGACTAAATCCATTTGTCACAGATTTTCCTTATAGCTTAACCAAGCTGTACTCCCGCCTGATGGAATATTGGTTCTGTTCCTTTCCTTCATACTGTCTCCACTAATTGGGTAATTAGCAACATAAATACAAATGTATTAAATCTGATATTTAAAAAAGTCTAACTTGCCTGGTCCAGTTTCAAAATAAGAGCCCCCTCCTTACACGTATTATTTCATGTCTGTCTCCTCACTTAAAGGACGTCAAGCTGCCACTTGTTTACCCAAATCTCTCCCCTCCTTGTGTCAGAAGGCCTCATGGTCCCAGTGCCCACTGCAGATGGACGAGCTGCTAGGTGTCTGTGATGAGCACATCCATTTTGGCTCAAAGCTGCCCGTGTCTGTGACGGGACATATGGTCCTGCTGGGCACCATTTGGCACAAAGCACTGACATCACATTAACTGTAAACGTGCACTATAGATTAGTCATTGTTAGTGTACAGGTACAGTAGCTCTGTGTCTATTTTTGTCCGCAAAGACCTGGAAAAACCAACTGAGACAGAAGACGGCAGCACAGGGTCCATCTTTAGTTCTCCTCATGCTGTGTCTCTAACAGAGCAGAAACGTTCTATGAATGAAAACGTCCTCTTTTCCTTTCCTTTCCTTCCATCTGTGCTTCCTGTAATCCTTCCTCGCACATGGACCAAACAAAACCGGAGGAAAAGGTTAAAAGCTTAAAACTTTCTCCCAGTCCTGTCGCATCAAATCAGTGAAAGCCGAGTGTAAGCAAGAACAAGTTTATCAGCGTGAGCTTTTAATTAACAAAGTGATTAACTTTCTACTCCAACAGGAAACTGAGGTGATTCCAGACAGGAAGCTGCTTCAGCAGATTAGCGGGGCAGAGTGCAGCGGCAGGCAGCTGATAGATCCCTACCTGGACTTCTTTCTGGCTCTCGCCATTTGCAACACTGTGGTGGTTTCCATGGCAACAGCTTCGAGACGGAGGGTGAGGGCTCAGTTTGCTGTGACTGTGGATGGGATGTACAGATGAAGTGCAGAGTCAGGAACGAAAAGATGGACGGAGGATTTGTTCTGATGAAATTATCAACGTGCAAACTTAAACTGCAACATATGAAATCCTATTGACCGCACATATTTAGTTTAATTGTGACAGTTTTCTTAAATGATTTGGCTCCTCTGTGATCAGTGGTTGGCACAAATATCCATCATCTTTAAAGCCCGGTTGTAAATGTTCTGAGTCGTCACTAAATTAGCCCCAGTATTAATGGTTTCTCCTGACTGTGCTGATCTGAGGTCTGGCAGATCGGAGAAATCTGTGTGTTTTCCCTTGAGCTTGAAATTAAAGAGTGGAAAATAGATGACACAGTTGTTTTTGAGAGGTCTATTGTATTTTCATATGTGTGTGTGTAGGTAAAAATAATCGCTTGACATAAATATTCCTTGTTTCAGGTGAGTTGGCTCCCACACCACAGACACACAAACAACCCTCTGGACACTATGTCCAGCCTGGTGAAAAGAGCCGGCTCTTTCTGTCACACTTTCACCTCCGGGCAGCGCAAACCAATGCAGAAGCGTTACCGCTCAGAGGACTCAGTTGTAGAGGAGGATATTAATCCGCCTTTAAAGATTGAGACGACTGAAAACACCAATGAGCTCCAAACACGTTCGCCCCGTGCAACCTCAGATAATCTCAGCTACGAGGCGGAGAGTCCGGATGAGGCCGCCCTAGTGTACGCGGCCAATGCATATGGCTTCACTCTGTTGGCCCGCACCCCCGACAGTGTGACGGTGCGGCTCCCGTCTGGGGAGGACCTGGTGTTTGAGGTGCTGGACACCTTAGCCTTTGACTCCAACAGGAAGAGAATGTCTGTGTTGGTGCGACACCCGATCACCAGAGAGTGTGTGCTGTACACTAAAGGTGCAGACTATGCCATCATGGAGCTGCTCGGCACACCGTACGCAGGTGTGTGCCAGTGGAAGCATATCCACACACTTTGATTAAATTTTTCACATGCATTAGCCAACACTGTGACTCCCTGGGCCACTTCCTAACTCAAAATGAAACAATATAAATACACCTGTCTTATTACTTCCAGAGCACCTCAGTGGGAGCCAGAAGAATATAGCAGCTGATACTCAGCATCACCTTGACTGCTACGCTAAAGAAGGGCTGCGGACACTTTGCATCACAAAGAAGGTGCATAATCAGATACGTTATATGCACCAGCATCGTGTTCTTATACAACTCGAGCTCTGTTTAGTGTTTTCTCTGTGTGTGCTGCAGGTTGTGAGTGACAAAGTGTATGAGAGCTGGTCACTGAACAGACAGAGAGCTCAGGCTGCTATAGAAAACAGAGAGGAGCTCCTCGTGGAAACTGCTCTGCAGCTGGAGACAAACCTCTCCCTGCTGGGTAACATACATCATTCATTAATTCAAGGAACACGTGAACACATGCTGCATGTTTGTGTGATGAGCACAGCGGGTAACTTTGGACATATGTCCTCCTGTAGGGGCGACGGGCATCGAGGACCGTCTCCAGGAGAATGTCCCAGACACCATCGTGGCGCTGCGGGAGGCAGGGATCCAGGTGTGGGTGCTGACCGGTGACAAGCCGGAGACAGCTGTCAACATCAGCTATGCCTGCAGGCTGCTGGAAGAGGAGGACCTGGTGATTAACATGAGCTGCAAAAACAAGGTGAGGAGGCCGCTGTCCGCCTCACTGAAGGTTGACTGGTGGATTCAGAGATGCTGCTCCCAACCGATGATAAATTAGTATCAGAGACAAACTAACTTACCTTTTTTTAGGTAATGCCAAACTTTATTTAAGAGTAAAAAGAGGAAATGTAGTTTTTTTTGTAAAAATAATAATGTAACCTTAAATTATGTCTTTACATAAATTGTTCCTCAACAATCCAAATCAATATAAATATATTCACTTCAATTTAATTAAATTTTACTTGAATAGCGCCAAATCATAACAAACATTATTTCAAGGCACTTTAAGGTCAAGAGCTCAAAATTGCAGAGAAACATAACAGTTCCCACTTTGAAGTAGTAATAGTTTAGGAATGTAAGATTTAATAAATTATCACTTTGTAGAAGCTGTAATGATTACGTTTACATATTTTGCTCAAAAATCAACTGAAACCATTATTGATCATCCAAATAGTTGTTGTTGTCTCTCGTTTGATAAATCAGTTAGTTGACTAATCTGAATTAGTTGTATATCAGTCAATAATTAATTGACTGTTGATTAATTAGTTGACTAAGTACCTGTGCTACTATTAAACCTTTTTATTTTATATTTTACTAAATCTGCCAGACAGCTTTAACAAAGAGGGGATTGATTTGGAAGAATTTTCAAAGTAAAATATCTTCTCCATAAAGACATGAAATGGTTAAAGATGATAATAGGTTATAGTTAGGGTTATGGTTAGGGGTTAGGGTTAAGCAGATAGTAAGAAAGTCATGTCGAGTTTATATATATATATACAAGGTACTAAATGAAAAAGACGTATTTTTAATCTACTTTAAAAGAAGAAATAACAGTTCATAGATTTCAAATTAATAAGAAAAGTCAAATCAGTTCTTTGTTATTTATTATAGGGCAGAGATCTAACAGGTCAAAGGACAAAATGTCTTTTCCATGCAGTTAAAATTTCCAGCCCATTTAAACATTTCCAAACATTACATTATTTACCACTTTCCAATGTTTATGCCTGAATTTAGCAAATCAAAGAAAACAAGAAACACAAATGCAGCCTTTTTAAAGACAATAAACTAAGACGTGATTTATATTTCACATACAGCCCGTTCCAGAGGGCAGGTTTTTTTTTTCTTTGAAGGGCTATTCAGGACAAACCACGTGTTTTCCAAGCAGCAAGCTCAAGAGGTTTTAACTCGGAGCTCGTCTCCTTTCAGTTTAAGTGGCCACATCTTTTTGACCACTTTAACTTAAAGGTCAAAGCCTCACATTTGGATCAGAGAGAGATAAGGTGTCAGGGGTGGGGGTCCCTGGCTTTTCTGAGGTCATTAAAGACCTGGTCGCACAGGAATGAGCCCTTCATAACAACCTGACCATGTCTAATCAACCCCGGGCCTCAAATAGACCAAAATTACCTGTCAGCTCTAACGGATACAGGGGGATTTTTCTGGAACAAAGGGGCCACTGCGCTCCTCTCAGACGGGACCAGTCATTGATGATGAATGGAGCAGGCTACCCTCCACACAATGCCTCGTGCTTTCATATCTAATTGCCAGTCTAATATTCAACCCTCAGAGGAAATACCCCTTCTCTCATGATCCGGAGTGAAGGCATATTGGTAATGAACTTTTTTTTAAACCATTGTAACTCCACGACCACCTGAGGGCTGCACTCCCACCATTATCACCCAACCACACCTAATGAAATTTAGTCGGCAATAGAAAGATCAGATGGATAAAAACAGGATGCGACCCATTTTTTAAATCTTGTTAGTTTTTCCTTTTGGCTGAGAGGCAGGAGTTATTTACAGACAACAGCGATGAGTGTGAAGGGACCAGAGCCTTGGCAACTGCCTACACTCAGACATTATGAACATGACTCCACAGCACAAGTGATGTCTCTTACCAGCAAACTCCACAATCTGCAGAGGAAGAAACTCAGATGTATTCAGTTAACTGTCACAAAACACCAATAAAACCAGCAAAACTATACATTTAAAAGCTTTGTGAAAATGATAATGTAGATGTTGTTTTCCAGCTCATTTGCACATCCATCCTGGACAGTACTCTGGAGGAGGTGAGGCGGTACGGAGAAGACCCCCGCAACGTGGACACGACCCCAGACATCTCTCTGGTGATCGACGGACGCACCCTGGCCATGGTCCTGTCCTCGGACCTGCAGGACCGCTTCGTGGACCTGGCGAAGCGCTGCCGCTCCGTGCTCTGCTGCCGAGTCACACCCTTGCAGAAGAGCAGTGTGGTGAAGCTGGTGCGGGAGAAGCTCAAGGTCATGACACTCGCTGTTGGTGAGAAAGTTGTGTTGAGCTAATAATCCTGGAAAAGCTTAGCTAGGAGGATGATATGATTTATGAACGATCTGCTTTAGGCCAATTTTCAACCAAAATCTATTATACGCTGCTGGATGTTGACTTTTTTTTTTTCACTTTCTTTAACATTGCCAGATTGGGGTCCTTTGACGTTTTCACTTATTTCCCAAGGAATAATTCATGGATATTGATGAAAACAAAAGGCATTTTAGGGAACAGATCTCTATGAGTGTGTATAATTTGGTGCAGTGTCATTAGATTTAAGGGGACTGTTGGGCCTTGGTGGAGGTATTCCCTCTACTGAGTGCCATTCTGGTTAATTGAGGAGTTTTGCATAAACCTCAAATTAAATTCCTAAATAAATGAAATAGTTCAATAGTGAAATAGTGAATTCAAAAATATATTAGAAGACTGTCTTTAGTAACATGTTATTGAACTGATATCCTCTTTGTGGCTTCAGGTGATGGTGCAAATGACGTCAACATGATCCAAGCAGCTGATATCGGCATTGGGATATCGGGTCAGGAGGGCATGCAGGTCTGAGGCTTTGAAGATGTTGTGTTTTCTTTCCGCTCCTCTCACTGTCCAAGACATATGACTCCTGTTTGTCACCCACAGGCGGTCATGGCAAGTGACTTCGCTATATCTCACTTCAAACACCTGAAAAAACTCCTCCTGGTTCACGGACACTGGTGCCACACTCGACTGGCCAACATGATCATTTACTTCTTCTATAAGAATGTGGTGAGTGTTGTCTCTGTGCATCTGAGCGCTCTGCTGTCTGACTAAACGCACTTCCCATCTAATCATGTGCAGCTCCGTGTGTTCCTCAGGCCTATGTGAACCTCCTGTTCTGGTATCAGTTCTACTGCGGCTTCTCCGGCACGGCCATGATCGACTACTGGCTGATGATTTTCTTCAACCTCTTCTTCACCTCCGTACCGCCCGTCATGTTCGGGATAATGGACAAAGACATCTCTGCAGAGATGCTGATGGGTGTTCCTGAGCTGTACAGGACTGGACAGGGTAGAGGGGTCAGTGACACGTGTATACCTCTGCCAAGGCCCAACAGTTCCCTTAAGTTCAATCAAGCTGCAATAAATTTCACACACTCATAGAAATCAGCTCCCTAAACACGCCTGATGTGTTTTATTTCATCAAGAATCATGAATTATCCCGTGAGAAATCAGTGAAAATGTCCAAAAATCTTGTAATGTTAAAAAAGAAATAAAAACTTGTTCTGGTTTCGCTCCAAATTTAAATGGGTTCTTTCCTAACCCACACCGCGTCTTTCCACCAAATTCCCTGGTAATCAGTCAAACAGTTTTTGCAGAGTCTTGCTTATAAACAAACAGACAGACAAAGGTGACAACACCTCCTTGAATGGTGGAGGTAAAAATCTGATCAATGGCTACATGTTTATGACATAATGCCCCTGATTGATTGGTTGTTGTACTGTTTTGTGTTTCATACTAATACGTATGGTTTTTTTTAGGAATACAACCCAAAAACTTTCTGGGTCTCCATCCTCGATGCCTTCTATCAGAGTCTGGTCTGCTTCTTCATTCCATACTTGGTGAGAGAAACATTTTCACTTGATGCGTCTGTCATGGTGCATCCTCCAGTTATTTTATTCCGTTTTCTGCCTAAAATTTGACAACATGTGTTTATGTTATTTCTCCCTCAGGCTTACCAGGACTCAGACATTGATGTTTTTACCTTTGGAACTCCTTTGAACACAATCTCTCTATTTACCATCCTGCTGCATCTGTCAATAGAGATCAAAACCTGGGTGAGTGCTGACCTGATGGATATCTATTTCTAGATACGATCACAACAAACCTCCAGTGAGCCAAAACTCTCATTGAATACTTTCAGTCAGTCTGCATTTGTAGGCAGTTGCACAATCGTTTGTATAACATCTTGAAACAGTATCCAACTTTTTTTAATAAATGCACCAGAACCACTGATGGGAGTTTGTCTTATTGCTGCTCTATGCATCTGTCCTGCAGACGCTGGTTCATTGGGTAGTCATGCTGGGCAGTGTGGCGCTGTACTTCATCGTGACGCTGGCCTACAGCGCCATCTGCATCACCTGTAACCCTCCGTCCAACCCGTACTGGATCCTCCAGAGCCAGATGGCCGACCCCATGTTCTACCTTGTCTGCATCATCACCACTGTGGTGGCTCTGCTGCCCAGGTACGATCAGTCCAGTTTTTTTTCCTGGATGAATCCTTTACCCCCAATAGACATTCTGTTTTTTTTGGGGGGGGGGGGTGTTAGCAGGATTGTGCAAAAACTACTCAACCGATTACTATGACATTTTGTGGAGGGGTGGGGCATGACCCAAGGAAGAACCCATTCAGTTTGGTGTTGATCCTGATGAGGAACCAAATGCAGGGATCTTTTTCACTTTCTTTAACATTGTGAGATATGGCATTTTTCAACATATTCCTTAATTTCTAAAAAACTAATTCATGGATCTTGTTGAAAAAAAAACGAAATGTTAAGGGGACTGTTATTTATTAGTGTGTGTAATCTGGTCTAGTTCCTAATAGAAATCTGGATCCTGTGAATTTAAATGTAGTTTCACAAGGGGGGTGTTGGTCCTTGTTGGAGGTTTGCACTAAATTTTTCCAAAACTCATACATAAGCAGCAACAGTTCCTCCAGTTTTCTCCTCACGTTTCTCCTCTGGTATATGTACAAATCCTGATTTTTTTTTTTTAAACAAACAAACTGTCATAAATCTCGACTCTAAGATATAAAATTATCTTTTTTTAATAGATAGCAACCTTTAAGATACAGATATAGAGAGAGTGGTAGATCACTGTGGTAGATGACTTAATGTTGCTGCTGTATGTATATTTTGTCCTAATGGTAACCAGGGTGCCAGAACATCACTACTTGTGTCAAGCCAGGAAATAAATAGCTGCCAGCCTACACATTTAATTCACATTGACAACCTGTGAGAAATCTCACTGATGGAGGAAACAAGAACTATGTCACAGTGGCGCTTTTTAAGTTGACCATATGTAACTAGGGCAGCAACTAATGATTACTTTGTCTTAGAATGTCTGCAAATAGTCCATCCATCAGTTTTACAAAGCTAGTGACTTCAGATGCTTTGATTTGTCTTATCAGCAGCACAGGACATCAGTTTCTAGACAAAAACAGCATATCCCCACATCGGAGAAGCTGGAACAAGTAAATGTTTTTGCTAATTGACAAAAAAAATTAACTGATTATTAAAATAGTTGCCAATTTATTGTCCGTTGGTCAACCAATCAATCATTTAATCAGATTATTGTTTTTGGCACATTGAGCAGTTTGCAGTTACTCCGTTTGAGATGGGTAAAATTGTCTTGTGGTTCCCATTATGAATCCGAGGGGTCACAACGTAATTCAAGGGAATAAGAAAGAAGAACTCTGTTTAATACAAGTTAATTTTCCTTTTGCATTTTTTAACTATCAGAGGATTTAATCATTTAGGCCGCTAAAGGTCATTTAGGAAAAGCAATCAAAAATACGTCTGAACACGCAGATGATAACCAATGATGAGGGATCAGATTTGTAGGATATCTAAGGGATATAAGTCAGAGAGATCGGGAGGCACCCTCTGCCCGTTTAAACCTATTTACCCTCATAATCATATTATTTATGTATTATTTAGGGATACACATTTGACTCATGCAGATCATTACATTCTGAGATAGTTATGGTGCAAAGACAGTGGAGGCTGATTTCTAATAAATAATGTTAATTGTGAAGGTCAGGAATGACTGCACCACGGCTCTGTCTTCCTCTCGCTTGGTGATGCGTCTGAAAGTGCTGATATTTAGAGGGAATGCTCTGATTTACATCAAAGGGCCGCATATTTTTCACTGGCCTACTTTCTCACCACCACGCTCTCTCCCCCAGGTACGTGTTTCACGTGCTGAGGAACTCTATCGCCCCCTCCCCGCTCATGCAAGCCAGGCATCTGGACCGGCTGGACCCGTCCTCGAGGGACCAGTGGATCAAGGAGTGGAGGAGCTTCAGGGGCGGAGGGCATGTCAAACGCTCCAGGCTGTCTACCCCACCCTCTCCCACCCTGGAGACCCCTGTGGACATTTATCCCCAGTCTCCCACCGCCTCTGATATCGCGGAGGATGATTTTGCACTGAATGTCATCACAAACTATCAGAGGCCCGAACACACAAGGAACAAAGATGTGCTGGCATCTTGACGGGGGACAGCAGCCTGGTTATTTATTTAGAAAATTGTAAATAATCCGCATTGGCTCATAAGTGGAGACATCCCAGTGTAATGTCTTCTTTTGTGGGGGTGGGAGAGGTGGTCTTACATAAATGCAGTTAGAAAGAATCACTCCTCTTCTTCTTCGACTTGTGGCAAATCATCGATTAAGGTGGTGCGTTCGTTCTGTAATAAACTGCTCGACAAAAAGCAGGCAGGCCCTCTCCTCTCTTTACACTCATCATAACAAGCTGCCACAGTGAACACATAAGCCTGTTACTTTCCTGATGGGGTTTCTGAGAACGGTGGTAACCCAATTAGTTATGCCACCCACCCCTCCAAAAAAGTGCCACTTTCCCAGAACAAAATGCTTAGCTGGTTTAATGTATTCCGCTCACCTAGATACCCTTAACAGTCGCAATGCATCCTGTCACCGAGGCAGACACACAGATTTTTCAATTAAATTTGCCTGAATGAAAAAATATGTCTTTTTATAGGCTGGGCCTGTGACTAGTTTGGTTGTAAAACTCATACATTTGTGGAATAGATGAGGAAACAATGTTTCCTTCAAAGGTGCCTGTGTGCGTACGTGTGTGTGTTTGTGTGTGACATGTAACAAGTCAAAAGGTAGATTCTAAAGAATGTGAAGAAAAAGGCTCCTGAGCTGCAGAGTCTGATGCTTTCTTTATGGAAATGGAGTGTGCACAAGCCGAATCCACTTGTTAAAAGGGCTGAGTTATCATTGGCATGCTGGTACTTCATTATACAGCAGCAGCAGCTCTGCTTATATAATGTCCCACTGACTCCAGTAAGACCACTGCTGCCCTCTACTGCTGGAAACTAAGAGCTGCAGAAAGGTCAAATGGGACAAAGTCAGAAAAACACATCCGACCAGGCTTCAGTGCATCTGAGCCCCGAGAACACACAAGTGAATCAGCCACATTTTTACTGAGGATCAAAAGTGTGAGTAAAAAGAAAATGGCAGTTACACTGAAGCAGACCTGAGCGAACTGCTGCACATACAGGAAAACCATGTAAACGTACATGATACATATTTTACATATAATTAATAAATACAATCTTTAGGGTTTTAATATTCCACGTGGCACAATCCAGCACCACATGCTTTATAGGCCTGTTTTTGTCGTATTTTGCTTAAAATACATTTGTACAATATGGTAGAAAAAAAGAATGCAACATGAAAATATGATTAACAGATATTTGGCACAAAGGCCACTTTTTTAAACATAAAACAACATAAAAAGATTAAGTCTTGAGAACATCTGTTTCAACCAGGATTCCTAAATTAACAGGTAGGTTAAAAAATAAAGAACACCAGAAACAATCCTTTTAAAAAAGCTTAAAAATGACTCTTCAATAAATATCAATGTCATTAATTTCCCGCATATTAATGATGAATGATGTTGTAGGTTAGGATGAAATAGTTAAGTCTCCACTCACGCAAACACAAATAGACAAGAACACAAAAGACCTATTGTGTTTTACATGAATGTGTGATGCTTGTTCTGACAGTGACTGGACAGCAACTGGAAACTCTTGTTCTCTCTCTGCTACATTATTGTTAATAGTCTCTCTACTCTACTGGAGTGATGATGAGTCCAGGCGTGGTCTCTGTCTCTCAAACTCAGAGTAAATAACATAGTTTTACCATAAGATAAGACCTGGAATGAGATGCTGTTCAGGATAAATTATACAGTTTGATGCTTTTAACATGAGCAGATGGCAGATCCACGTCCTTCACACACACAATGGTTGGCATTCCGATCTTCCTTCAAGACCTGAGAGAGTCTAACAACACGTCCAAAAGTTCACATCGAGAAGTCTATGCGTCGAAAGAAAGCTGAGTGCTCAGGAGAAAGCCAGACAGAAATAAAAATAGAAGTGACAGCATCAGAACGAGCCAATGGTCCGTCTTCTAGAAAGCCTGCCAAGAACACTGATGTCAGAGAACCTGTCTCTCACCAACTAATCATCCAAAAAGAGCACGGCACAAGCTTTACAACAGGTCCACAGTACAATGTGTAGCTGTGGACACACTGTTTAAATCACTCATTTAATCCTCATACAGTAAGTCCATGAAAGTCATGTACTTCATTACCAGCCCCTCTCTCCGGCTCCAGCCTACCAGGTGGGCATCATATCGGGGAACCACATGCGGCCCAGGTGCTTGGACACTTCGCTGTGGATCTGCTCCATGTTGTAGCTGCTGTCTGGGATCAGCACCTCCTCCATGATTGACAGCTGAGTCAGCCTGCCCCCGCACATCTTCACAAATTCCAGAAAGCCACTGCAGGTCACCTCACACTCGCCGAGCCCGATGGCCGTTAAGCTCTTGCAGCGCTCTGCGATCTGGATCAGCTCCTCGTCCAGGGGCTCCAGGCCGTTGGCACACACGACCAGCTCCACCAGCCGAGGGCAGTTCAGTCCAATGCGGCCCAGCATCTCTTTGCTGACGGCCCGGCCAAAGTACAGGTGGGTGACGGGAGTCTCCTCTCGGAAGAAGGGCTCGAACTCCTCCTCGTAGAGGAAGAAGTACATGACGATGTTGACCTTGGGCGAGTGTCGGACCAGGGCCTGCCAGCTGCTCCTCTTGATGGTGTGAAAGTGCGTCTGGCCGGGGATTTCGCTTACCACATCAATGCGCAGGTGCTCCAGGTGGACGTGTTTTTCAGAGGAGAGAGCAAGCAGGAGCTCATCACTGAGGAGGTGGTAGTTCAATGCCAGCTCCCTTAGGCCATGGCACTGATCTGCCACACACAGGATACCTGTGGAGAGAAAGAGAGATTTAATAGGAACAAATCCCTTTAAAAATAAATGATTAGAAATGAATGAGAATTAAAATAAGAACAGTGATTTCAGTGAGTCAGTATAGCTGTTGGATGGATTGCTAGTAAAATGACTTTTATTAATAAATAAAAGTCATTGTCCCTGGAAGATGAACCCTACTGACTTTCTTCCAGGGCTGGGCAATATGGCCAAACATTATATCAAGATAAAAAAATATCATATCAGTCGATATGGATAATCACCAAGATAAGATAAATGAAGATAAAATATTTTTTTGAAGTTTAAAGTTAGATTCTTGCTCCTGAGTGAAGGTTGTGTAGGTGGATCGTGATGGTGGATTGTGATCGTGATGGTAGATTGTGGTGGTGCATTGTGATCGTGATGGTGGTAGCTGGTCATGGTGATGGATCGTGATGGTGGTGGAAACTGATCATGGACTATGATTGCAACAAGACTGTTTGATATACAATATGCCTACTACGCATATGCTAAAAACTGGTTCTTTTAATAAATGTAGTAAATATTGTAATTTTGTTGATGTGTTCAGCTACATTTGTCATCTATTGTACTCCGTCCTGGGAGAGGGATCCCTCACATGTTTCTATGTGCTCTTTCCGTTAATACGTTTTTTTGGTAGTTTTTCCTTACTCCTGTTGAGGTTTAAGGACAGAGGATGTCGCACCTTGTTAAACCCTGTGAGACAAATTGTGATTGTGAATATGAGTTGTACAAATAAAACTGGATTGATAACTGATTGATGAACAGCAAAACATTTTTGTAATCTGAGGTAGATAAATCATGTGTTATACCTCCTCACTGTGTACAAAAGTATACTTTTTCTTTAATGAGTATTGATGAAAATGACATTGCAAAAATATTATTGTTTTAGCCTTTTTTTTTTATGTCTTCTATTGTGTTAATATTTTTGTTGAAGTAAGTGAAATATCTTGACTGCAACTTTTTGTCCTCAAGAAATGTTTTCACTTTAACTTCCCGCAGTCGTCATCATGTCAAGGTTAAAACAGGTTTGTTGTTTGACCACATATCTGCAACAACAACATTCCCATCAGCTTCAGTCATGTTTAGATATAATTAACAAATGTTAGCATGCTACACTCGGATGGTGAACATGATAAACAATAGTATAAAACATAGTAGAGCTGCTGGCATTATAGACTCACTCTTTTTTATAAATGTATTTGTCTTGCATTTGCTATTAGACGGTCACAACGTACAGCAACATGTGTCCCTCTTGTGGCCTAGAAATTTAAGACACCTACCTTACCTCAGTGTCCCAGTTCAAGCCCAGCATGAGACATCTGTCACGTATCATTGCACCTTTCTCCCTCTTTTCATTCCTTGTACTCTCCGTGCTGACTCATACAGTAAAGGCCAAATAACAAAATCCTTTAAAGAAAATATATATTGACCTGCTGGGGAGACGTGAGGACAGCTGCTCATCTTCAGCAGCTTGAGTGTGTCCCTGTTGTTGGCAACCAGCACCTTCAAGGACGGGTCGTCCACTGGGGTGTCATCAATCTTGATAGAGGACAGGGACTTGGAGTTGACAAACACCACGGTCAGTGCAGACACAAAGTGAGCCTGAGGAGGACAAGCAGACAGGTCAGAAGATTTAGCACAAATTAAATCCATTAAGATACAATCAACAACGGGGAGAGGTGAAAACAATCTGCGGTGGTACATGCTGCTGAAATACCTGATGTGATCTCACCCAGCTCCTTGTGTGCAACAAATAGAGCATCGGTAAAAGAAGCGGCCTCTTACCTGGGACACATCCATGAAGCTGGGCCGTGCTGTGGAAATCAGCCCCAGGGTCTTAATGGTACAGTTCACCAGCTGGGAGAGAATGTCACAGGCCGCCTCTGCAGACTCGATGCAGCTGTCCACCTGATTTACCAGCAGTGATTCACCGTTCACACAGAGAGAGAAAAAATCAAATCAAATTAGAAATGGGAAAGATGGAGGTCTGAGAATCATTTCAGCCTGGATGTGTTAAGTCTGCTAACGCCAAGACATCTGATGCGTCATGATGGATTGTGCAGCAGATGGTTTGGATTAAGGAGGGCACGTAATGTTTTTTAAGCATCAGTGTTGTGAAAATGGAGGAGAGGAAAAGGGAGAGGACACGGGCGACAGCAGGGGAGGCTTTTACCTTAAAGCTGATGTACTGCAGGTGCTGGGCGTGCTTCTTGATGATCTGCTGAATGAGGTCAGGGTGAGTGGGGCGCAGGTAGGAGGTGGCCGGCTGATTGAGCTCAAACTCAAACCTCCTCCACAGGTCGGGGGTGTGAAAGACCTCATTCCAGCAGCGACACGCGGACGAGGCCCTGGCCCGGTCTATGAGGGACAGATGATGGAAGATCTGCAGGACGACGTGGTGGGGCAGGTTACCCCAGTCCTCTGCTGGAGACAGGGACAAGCTGGACACCCCCCACTTCTGTCTCTTAGCCCTCTCCTTGTGGGAAGAGAAGGTCGGGCACTTTGATTTGAAACCTGTCCGTCCTCGCTTCATTCTGAAACAGATCAGCACACTGTTGGATCATGGTAGATCAGAAATCGTTCAAAATCTACTGCAACAACAACAGTTCATGCACATTTAAACATCTGCAGCATCTTTTTTCAATAGAATATTATGAAAGTAGAATGAGACTATAGTGTAAACTCACACTCAGGTTGACAGAAGCTGGCTATTTCCTGGTGGATTGTGCTGTTCAGCTAGAATCCTCTCTCCATTACTACCTGCAAAAAGGATGGTGGTTACATCCAGACGTCAGATATACTTTTAATAATCATATTAACACCACTTGTCATCTCTTCAAAATTGAATTTAAACATATCAACATCTGGAAATCTTTCTTTTTGGCCCCCAATGTCCCATAACATTAGATACTAATATAGATTTTAATGAGGAACTCACTAAATGTTCTTGCTTTTATTCTTTTTAGAAGTGGTGAACACAGGTTTTCACTGACTTCATGAAATCAAATGGTAAGAATCTCTATTTTATTAAAGTAACTGCTCCTATATGCTGCTTTTATCTCTCTGCACGCAATTTATAAATCTTCTGTGGAAGTCCAACATGCATGAATAACTGCATGTTATTCATCCACTTACTGAATTTTTAAAACTATTGCTCATTTTTGATGCATTGTTGAAAAGGTTTTTTTTCTGCTACTATGAATCAGTTGCAGGTAGTTGCTCTCATTCACTGTATCTAAGATGTCACATTTACATTCAAGTATTACAGAGCCCATCTCAATATTGATGAGATAGTCCTCAGTCTATAACCTGGCTACTGTAGAACTTTAACTTTTTTTCCAAAGATCACTTTTTAAAAGCTTTTCCTATAACCACAGGCAAAACTGCAGTAAATTTAGGATTGATTTTCAAAACAAGAACAACCGCCGTCATCTCCCTTTGAAAATCACCACAGTGGACACAACCTTCATTGAAACGAGTAATCAAATACTGTATAATCAACTGAAATGATTATATAAATGATATACTCACCTCAGACACTGCAGAGACCAAAGAAAAAGTGATGCTGAAGCCTCATTACTGAGATCACTCCCAATCTCGAGGGAGCAAACCTATCACTTAGTCTCAGTAGAAGCTGATGTCGTCTATTTACATGAATGAATCACCAAGCTAGAACCTCTACCTCATCTCCCTCTATGTCATCTATGAGGTTCATAACCAGCCTTAGAGCCTGTTTCTGATTGTGAGCTGACAAATTACTTGAAGCACCACTGGCATTTAAAGGTTTTTTAAACATGTTCAATATATATCTTCACTTCTTAGCTTCTATATCTCCTCACTTTTGGGCTTCAGCTACAGGCTCCAAACGTACAGAGCTTGTAAAGTCTGCTTACAGACATGTTGGTCGAGTCTGAAAATACATACGTGGCTAAATAAATTTATAAATAAAAACACTTCTACTACATTATTATTATTATATACTGTATATAATTTTATTATTAACATGTTTCAGTGAGGGGAAGATGTGAAGGTCGAACTGAACTGGTAAACTGGACGTTTTATTATAAGATACAACTGGCCCCATCACCATATAACACAACACAATCCTGCTGTTTAACATAGACTACTTTCTTCCCCTCTGCTCTCAGGTGATCTTCGCATACACAGCACACGCGTCAATAAAAGCGAAGTTACTCACATGAATAACGACTTAAAGCCACTTTCCCCTCGGTTGTGTGGTGTGCCGGTGTTTAGTCTGCGTTCACTTGGAAGCATGGCTGGAGATGACTGGAGAAATGCTGGCTGGTGCTGATATAGGACAGCAGGGGCAGCTCCCATAATGAGCGCTCCTCTCGGCTTCAGCGACAGCTTGACGGGCGCTGCCGTACACATGAGCAGAGGAAAACATGGATGTGCCCCGCTGCATCTCCAACCAGCACCATGCATGCAGAGAAATGACATGGTGCAGCCACAGCGGCGACAAGAGAGACACACATGTCTCTGCTTCCACTGGTGAAAGTCGACTTACATTAACTGTAACTCGTTCACTTAGACCAGTGTGTGGGATTTAATGTGTATTAGTTATTCTCATGTCATGAACCCACGAGCAGAGAGCACAGAATACTCTGAGAAAGTGGGTCAATGTGTCACTGTGTGTGCGTGTTGTGTGTGTGTGTGTGTGTGTGTGTGTGTGTGTGTGTGTGTGCGTGTGTGCGCGCGCGTGTGTGAGTGGACTCCTCACACAAGAAGAGAAAGTAAATTATATACAGACACATGTATGTATTTATGTATAGATTTATAGATGTATGTTTGTATGCACACACACAAATATATACATATAATATTCATATTTTTTTTGTGTGTGGTATGAAACAGAAGAAAAACAAGAATTAGTTCATCATCTGGTTTTTAGATATTTTCCAGGATAATGTTTGGGCTCAGTGATAAATTTCTGTTAACTTTTCACTACCCTGTTGATTAAAGGGATCATTTCTAGGAAATAAACCCACTAACCAATGACAGATCTCATTGTTGTCTGTTCTCATTTATTTGAACAGCTTTTGCTGAATCATTATAACTGACTCAAACATCAAAATAGTCCAGTTGTTTATAGAACAAGCGAAATAAAAAAGGTATGTACAGTGCATCCGGAAAGTATTCACAGCGCTTCACTTTATCCACATTTTGTTATGTTTCAGCCTTATTCCAAAATTGATTAAATTCATTTTATTCCTCAAAAGTCTACACACAATACCCCATAATGACAAAGTGAAAAAAGTTATTTTGAAATTTTTGCAGATTTATTAAAAATAAAAAACGAAAAATGAGCACAGTGGCTTCCATCATCCGTAAATGGAAGAAGTCTGGAACCACCAGGACTCTTTCTAGAGCTGGCCGTCCGGCCAAACTGAGTGGTCACTGATGGTCACTCTGACAGAGCTCCAGCGTTGCACTGTGAAGAGAGGAGAACCTTCCAGAAGGACAACCATCTCTGCAGCACTCCACCAATCAGGCCTGTATGGTAGAGTGGCCAGACGGAAGCCACTCCTCAGTAAAAGGCACATGACAGCCCACCTGGAGTTTGCCAAAAGGCACCTGAAGGACTCTCACACCATGAGAAACAAAATTCTCTGGTCTGATGAAACAAAGATTGAACTCTTTGGCCTGAATGCCAAGCGTCATGTCTGGAGGAAACCAGGCACCGCTCATCATCTGGCCAATACCATCCCTACAGTGAAGCATGGTGGTGGCAGCATCATGCTGTGGGGATGTTTTTCAGTGGCAGGAACTGGGAGACTAGTCAGGATCGAGGGAAAGATGAATGCAGCAATGTAGAGAGACATCCTTGATGAAAACCTGCTCCAGAGCGCTCTGGACCTCAGACTGGGGCGAAGGTTCATCTTCCAACAGGACAACGACCCTAAGCACACAGCCAAGATAACAAAGGACTGGCTTCGGGACAACTCTGTGAATGTCCTTGAGTTGCCCAGCCAGAGCCCAGACTTGAACCCGATTGAACATCTCTGGAGAGATCTGAAAATGGCTGTGCACTGACGCTCCCCATCCAACCTGATGGAGCTTGAGAGGTCCTGCTAAGAAGAATGGGAGAAACTGCCCAAAAATAGGTGTGCCAAGCTTGTAGCATCATACTCAAAAAGACTTGAGGCTGTAATTGCTGCCAAAGGAGCTTCAACAAAGTATTGAGCAAAGGCTTTGAATACTTATGTACATGTTATATTTCCGTTCTTTAATTTTATTAAATTTGCTAAAATTTTAAACAAACTTTTTTCAATTTGTCATTATGGGGTATTGTGTGTCGAATTTTGAGGAAAAAAATGAATTGAATCCATTTTGGAATAAGGCTGTAACATAACAAAATGTGGCAAAAGTGAAGCGCTGTGAATACTTTCCGGATGCACTGTGTAATTGTCTCGTGTATTGATGTAAGTAGAAGTATTGATTTGGAGTCACTGGGACACGAAAGCTACTGGGAAAATATTCAAGAAAAGCAGAAGATACAAAAAAAAACCAAATACAATGAATTGTGGCTTATTTGTCCAGAGTAATGATGTAATTCAGGGTTGATTTAGAGTCACTGAATAACATTATATGGAAGCTATTGAAAAAATACAATTTAATTTTGAAACAGAATGAATTCATTACCAACCAAAATAAGGTCACTAAATTAAAATTAAATTAAATATTTTGTTTTTTACTCATAAAAAAAACTAATATTGGTAAACCAGCATCAGCATGGAGGGATTGAGAATAATATTGATTCAGTATCAGTCCAATAATAACTCATTGATGGTGAGGGCTCAGATGTTAGTTAGTCTGTGGATTAAACTCAGGTTGTCTGTCCAAACCAACCTGGTCAAACATTGTTTATAAACCGACTGACACAACCGGACCTGCTCTGCTAGCTAAGCTAACTAGCGTTTAAAGAGGCTGGTTTATCTGGTGTTGCTTTTTAATCTCCATTATTTAAGATGTGCCTATTGACTTATTTACACATGCACGATGTGACAGTCGCATGTTGAAGTCTGTCCCTCAGATTTGTTCAAGCATCGAGTATGTACAGAGTGTAAATTAGCTGGTGCTGTGTGTTCAGGCTCCATGTAACGGAACCACCGCCTGACAGATCACACGCAGGGCAGCACTCCGGGCCTGTGGCTCCCAGCGCGGCTCCGCCTCTCTGAGCTGCTGCCGTCGGTCACGTCTGCGTCGGCGTGAGATGCAGAAACAAAAACAGCCCTCGGAGCTGAACTCGGGGAAGAAGTCTTCCCTACAGCCGGCGCCGTTGTTCTCCTCAGCCAGCAGGATGCTGGCCCGTGTCCACGTAGCTGTTTGTAACACAGTGTAAATATGCTAGCTAGGGTGCTAGCTTCATTTTAGCCTCACTGTCTGACAGCCGATGTCCAGAGCCTGTAGCTAACTTCCTCCTAAGGTAAGAGCTGGCACTTCTCTTTCACCCTGACTTCAAGTCCCTGTGTGTTTTAACAGGCGCCACATTTTACTAGCGATGCAAGTTTCTTGTGGACACCACAGCTACCTCTAAATGAAAGGCTCAGTTTAGTGAGTTTAGCAACAGGCAGGCAACTTGACTTGAAGTTTAACACAGACTATTTAGCTGGGTCAAGCTAGCTGACTGTTAGCTGCCCTAACCCTGGCTAAAGGGAATTCAAGAGACAGAGCAACACGAGTCTCTAAACGTTTGAGAACTTCACATTGTCTTTGACTGCCTCAGGTTTAAAGAGCAGGTTTAGCGGGTCTGAGGTCTGTTTTCAGTGTTGACGGGGAGTGTGTCTCTGAGACCGATATTTGATGTTTCTGGTCATGGGAGACCCAGTGGCTAAAGTGACACTTGTTCCTGCTCCCTGTCATGATTCCTGAAATGAAGTCATGATATCTGCGTTTACATTTCCCTGAATATGTCTCTTATCTGTCAGCGCGTCACTGAAATGCAGGTGGTTTTAGTTTTGATATAAGTGAAATCACGTCAAACACCAACAGATTGATATGAACCTTTAGACGTCACTGGTTTGATAACCAGTTCATTACATTTAGGGAAAGCAACATGAAGTTAGTGACCCACCCTAGTGACTTTACATGTTCTTGTTCTTCAGGTACAGAGAAGCTTTGTTCAGTTTGGGCCGGGGGCAGGAATAGTGCTATAGTAGCTTTGGCATGGCTCCAAACATTTGTTCTTAACAGGATTATAATTTGTTTCTTTGCTAATGTTTGGCCTATGTTTCCTAGAAATGGCAAAATAAATCAAATCAGGCTTTTAAAATATAGAGAAATCTGGGTTTTTTTAAGAATAAGTAGTTAGACTTTCATTTGTACAAAATGGCTTGTATTTGTCTAGTAAAACACTTTACAAAAATGTACGTATCTGTTGTTTTTCCCCAGTATCCTAACATGATATGTTTCAGTTTGTTTGGAGAGAGGAGCTTTTACTTCCATCACTCTTTGATGCTTTCAAGAACGACAATAAACAACAATATACTTTGCTTCCTTTCGTCCTTTTAGACAAAACAACCATGACACAGAAAGTCAGTCTGTGTTCAGCTGCCCTCGGGGTGGAGGGGATGACTTGTGGCTCCTGTGTCCAGTCCATAGAGCAGCGGATTGGGTCTCTCCCAGGAGTGATGCATATAAAGGTAAATGCAGTGTTTGCAAAGATAAAGGAACATGTCTTCTATCTAGTAGGATTTTACTGTTTTTCCACATTGAGGTGCGGTTCTTAAAATCTCCTGACGCAGAATTTCTTGAAGGCCACTTCCAGTTAAAAACAGGATCTGAAATCATATTGTTGTAATGATGCAGTCTTTATTTAACCCCGTGGACAGGGCAGATATATAATACAGATCATTACATTAAATAAAGCTCCTGCCAATTTTAGGGTAATACAGTTTGATTAATCCCACAGTCCTTCTCCCTCAGGACCAGCTGGTCTGATTTACAATCAATATCTTGAGCCATTAGACAGACATAAGAGCTAAATTACAATAGTTGAGGCCTGTTGTTTTGTTTTTTGTGTGTTTACCCCTCTGGCTGTGGTTAAATGAGAATATAACGTAATAGTGTGCTCCAGATATAGCTCTGCCCTTTACAGGACTGTGACAGCAGGTCGAAATGCAGTCGTCTGCTCCCACAGGAAATGTCATTTGTGTCTTAACAGAATTCAATGTCTGGTTCATTTTCTGGTAATCTATAAAGACAAGAGATCTGGGAGGAGTGAATAGATTTCTCTTTGTATAGAACAGTACTGTAGAACAGTTATTGTCTCATCCCCAGCTTTCCTTCATCTCTCATGCTCAGAAAGATGGTTAAGCCAACAGGAAGGCACAATCACTTATTACTAACCCCACTCTATGATGTGTAACTGAAAGCTCAGTCTGGTGATCCCTGCAGTGTGTCACATGTTTGCTTACTTGAAGTAAAAGAAGGAGAGCTAAGGGTCATTCTGTTGACAGAACATGAGTAAGCTTAACAAGGCCATGGACACATTTTACTACTCTGAGTAATATCATCCTGAATTTAGCACTTTGGCAAAGGCCACAAACCTGCATTAAATGCTTAATGTATGACTGGCTTGCTAATTTGCTATCTGCTGTTTGATGAGATAATTCTACAAATGCTTTTAGTAATATGTTGAAGGAAAGTCCCCCCCAGTATCTTTATGTTTGATATCGTTATTAGCCTCTCAAAAATACACCTAAATGGAGTTGTAGATTGCTGAATGGATTTAGCTTGAGTCTGGTGGTTTAGGGAAACCCCTAATGTGACTTTTATTTTGCAGGTGTCTTTAGAGCAAAGGAATGCCACTGTCATATTTGACCACAACCAACAGAATCCAGAGTCTCTGTCAGAGGCTATCGAGGACATGGGCTTTGAATCAAGTCTATCGGAGTCCGTCACAGCCACACCGGTCTCTACAGAGACCCAGCTCGTCTCCACCTCAGGCCTGGCACCTGCAGCTCAAGCGGAGGCTTCAGAGAAGCTATCCCAGATCCAGGGAGTCCTGGATGTCAGAGAGAGCCAGGTTCCGATGGGTCTCACTGTCACCTATGTTCCCTCCTTGACTTCACCCCTGCAGCTGAATGAGTTGGTGGCCAGCCTATCAGCTACGGAGATCCCCACACCCAGCAGCCCTGTGCAAAAAGGCCCGAATGTGTCCCCATCTCAAAGTAGGTCAGGAGATGTGGCACTCCTGAAGTTACGGATTGAAGGAATGACGTGCCACTCCTGCACCAGCACTATTGAAGGGAAGATCGGAAAACTGAAAGGGATTAAAAAGATCAAAGGTAACATACTTGACCTGTTAACAAGCTTGTTGTTATGTTACCTCACTGTCGAGCTAGAAGTGATTTTAAAACACACTTGCTGCACTATGTGGAAAGCTCGTCTTTCAGGTTACAGGTGTCCTATTATCTTGTCTCTGTAGGTTCATTGCTAACAGATTGCTCAGTGGTTATTAACCATGACTCATGAAATGTACATTGTTGGCATTCTTGTAAGGAGGAACATGTAGACAGATAGGATCAAGTTTGTACAGAATTGTGTATAAATTGGCTGTATAGTCTGCCAACTGTGTGCTGTATATTCTGTTTGTTTGTTAGTTAGCAGGATTATGCAAAAACCACTTGACCAATTTCCATGAAGTGTGGTGCAGTAGGAGGCAGTGAGGAACCCCTTACATTTTGAGCGGATCTGGATCAAAGGGGAAGATTCAGATTTTTTTTTTTTCCTTCACTTTCTTAAACATTGCGAGATAGAGCGTTTTTCAATATTTTTATTGAATCCACAATGAATTTTTCATGAATCTTGACAGAGAAATCTGACATATTAAGGGGAATGATATCTATGAGTGTGTGCAATTTGGTGCAGATCCAAATAGAAATCTGTATCTAGTGAATTTAAATGTGGTTTCATAAGGGGACTGTGGGGCCTTGGCAGAGGTATGCACTCTACTAAGTGCCATTTTAGTTTCAAATTGAAAATTATCCTCAACCGGAATGTTAAACTTCTACTAGTGGATTTAAAGTTATATTTTTGTGCCTCATTGAATGTAAACATCCGCATCATCTTTTCACGTCTAGACACTTCCTGCTCTTGTGAAAAAAAAATCTATTCTTTGTGCTGTGTTTGTATTTAATTTTTCTCATGTCTTTATTGTCCACAGTTGTATTAGACTCTCAGGAAGCGACAGTCGTCTACCTGACTTACCTCATCACCGTCCAAACCATCATCGACCAGATTGCCGTGGCCGGCTTCAAGGCTTTTGTCAAGTCCAAGCCCCGCCCTCTGCAGCTGTCCCCCAGTGAAATCGAACGTTTTGTTGATTCTCAAAAACCATCTGTGTCTTCACCATCAGAGACTTCAGAGGAGACAGAAGTCTTCATAGACATAACACTTGTCATGCTCAGAGTTAAGGGCATGCACTGCCATTCCTGTGTGGTCAATATCCAGGACAATATCTCCATGCTGCCTGGTGTCTCCTCTGTGGAGGTCTCTCTGGAGAAGGAGAAGGCTTCCATCTGCCATGATCCTCTAAAGGTCACAGTGCCTCAGCTGCAGCAGGCAATTGAGGCGCTGCCTCCAGGACACTTCAAAACTCAACCCTGGGACTCCACTGGCCCACTCAGTCCTGTATCTATATCGCCCACACCTGCCTTATCGCCTCGGACTGCAGGAGCAATCCAGGCCAAAGCTGCTGCAAAGCCTTGTTTTACCCAGCCTCTGGCGTCTCTAGTTAATATTCACATTGAGGGCATGACGTGCAACTCTTGTGTCCAGTCCATTGAAGGCATGATCTCTCAAAGGAAAGGCGTGGTGTCAGCACAGGTCTCTCTGGCTGATCACCAGGGGATCTTTGAGTATGATCCCCTTTTGACCACAGCAGAGGAGCTAAGGGAGGCCGTAGAGGACATGGGCTTTGACGCCTTCCTACCTGGTGAGAGGAGAGATGGTGTGATTGTTGAGTCAGACAATTTTTTTACAAGTGGATAAAGCATTTTATTTGTGTGTTTTTAACTGGAGTATAGTATTGTTTGTAGATAGAGCTTTACTTTGATGCCCCCCAAGCATCTCTTCCTACAAGCAGCTTCTGTTAATTCGAATCTGCCAGTGAGGGTACTTGAAATGCAAAGATGAGACTCCATTGCTAACTGCAAATTTGCCTTCCCTTTAATAACTATAATTTGTTCTCCACAGCCACCAATTCGCTGCTGCCTTCACCAGAGCCCCGTGTCTCAAAGTCTTTAAGTCTAGCACATGTGAAAGATATTGAGATGGACAGTGACTTACACAAACAAGGACGCAATAAAGACGAGCAGTCAAAATGCTATATTCAGGTTGGAGGGATGACCTGTGCTTCCTGTGTGGCAAACATCGAAAGAAACCTTAAGAATGAACCTGGTCTGTAAAGGCATAAAATATTGACTTATTCCAATGCTGTTTATCCATCTCATTGCTTTGATTAGGTGCTAAAGAGAAAATCTTTAATGTTGTACAGGTATCTACTCTGTTCTGGTGGCACTCATGGCCAGTAAAGCAGAGGTGCGTTACAACCCTGAGGTCATCGATCCTGTGAAGATAGCCGAGTGTGTGAAAGAGCTGGGCTTCACTGCCTCTGTGATGGAGAACTATGAAGGTTCAGACGGAAACCTAGAACTAGTGGTGAGTTAATGTAAAGTTGCATTTACACAGTGTGAATGTTGTATTAAAAAAGGTGCATTGAACACAGTAACATTTTCACTTAAAATAGAAACATTAAACATTTCCATCATATTTGAGAAGACTGTTGAATACATGCAACCTCCTCTTCAGTGGATGAAATTAAACATTTCCTCCTCACTTCCAACCCTCTTTAATATATTTTTGTCCCTTTCTCTGCTTGTGCTTCTCTTCACCTTCTTTCAGGTCAGAGGAATGACGTGTGCCTCTTGTGTTCACAAAATTGAATCCAGCCTTATGAAAGAAAAGGGGATTATATATGCCTCGGTTGCCTTGGCAACCAACAAAGCACACGTTAAGTACGACTCAGAAATTATAGGGCCACGAGACATCATCAAGCAGATAGAGGTATTACTCCTTCCTCACCTGGGAAACTTCATACAGTAGAAGTGCTCAATCATAAAAGGGTTGGTTTGATCATTGGGTTGATCTTTATTCGTAGAATCTCGGGTTTGAAGCATCTTTGGTAAAGAGGGATCGTACTGCCAGTCACCTGGACCACAGCAAAGAGATACGACAGTAAGTAGCTGATGCAGTGATGTCGACACTGTATAAGGTTCCTTCAGAATTGAGTATATATGCAATATTTTGCAGTATATTTGTGCCCTAATTCATTATAGAGTGTTTAGGACTTTATGTACATTTTGATTTTTCTGACAGAAATTAGGATTTAAAACTAAAATACAAACCAAAATTAATCTCAAACACAGAAATATTTTCACTCTTTCAGATGGAGGAAATCTTTCCTGGTGAGCTTGATTTTCTGTGTGCCTGTGATGGGCATGATGATGTACATGATTATTATGGACCACCAGATGAATGTTTCACATCAGCACAATGCCACGGTGGAGGACCGCAACCATTACCACTCCACCATGTTCCTGGAGAGACAGCTGCTCCCAGGCCTCTCCATCATGAACCTCCTCTCCTTCCTCTTCTGTGTCCCTGTGCAGGTACATCTGAGGAATTCTTAAACTTAAAACACGTTATAAGTTTGTGAACGAAGCACAGATTTTTTTTCTGATAGCAACAATTTATTTGATGATGTTTGTTCTTGAGGAAATAAGTAGTTTAAAAGAGGTTACTGAATTTGAAGTGAATACTAATGTGGAGAATCATTTGTTTCTAAATGCAATTTGTTTTCCTGAGAAGAGATACAATTTTTTTTTTTTTGATAAATGCTAACTGAAGAAAGCTACTAGAATGATCGACATTTCCAGTGAAGTCCTTAGAGTTGTCTAATGTTTTATATGAAGTATTTCAGTCTTGTTTTGACAGTGGTCAGGGTTTTTTTATGACCCACTCAGCTCCAGTGTCTATAATTGTTTTCCTCATTTTCTAATCACAGGCTTTATAGACCACCTTGAGAGGAGAGGTGTGCATGTAGATTTGTTAACTGGATTTATAAAATCCTTAAATTCTTAATACTAAGAAGAATTAAGGAGAATTCAAACATTTGTTCATTTGTCTTGATTTTAAGAAGGCATTACATTTAATGCCTAAGTTTAATGGGTTATCAGGGAACCTCTTCAATATAAGTTTTTGATTTCTAAGACTTACTGGGACATTTTGAAGGGCCATCTCTGTGGTAGTTGACATCTTCATTTTATGTGAATGATATTATTCAAATCAAATGATACAATCTTCAGTTATATGAATTTATTTTCCAGAACACATTTTCCAGAAAAAAATGGTATGTTGATGTATGGTATAAACAAAAAATACTTAAGCATAATTTAATTAAAAGACAAATAACTCTGTTACGCTACCTTAAGCCTTTGAGACTAAAAGGTTTGATGCCACTGCAAAGAAGGACAAACAGCCTTAGGTGACATTTAGAATGAGTGAGTGTGAAGAAGGAAGAACGTTTTGGTAAAGGTCAGACCACCGATAAAGTTGATTTCTTCTGGCTGGATAATTATGAAAAACTGTATCTGTGCTTCAGGAAGAGAAATTGTTTTACCAAGCTTGAGAGACGAGGCAGAATATTTGGTTGAGTTGTAAAATAATACTTTATTTTGTAATGTAGTGAAATGGAATGCGTGATCACTACAACTGTACTTTTCGTGTCTTCTGTTCGCTTTGTGATCATGACGCTGAAACTGAATAAAGAGTCTTCAGGAGAGGTGAGCAAGTCTGAATGAAATACTTATAATAAAGCTTCTGTTATTCCTCTCCACAGTTTATCGGAGGTCGCTACTTCTACATTCAAGCTTACAAAGCAGTCAAACACCGATCTGCCAACATGGATGTGCTGATAGTTCTGGCTACCTCCATAGCGTTCACCTACTCGCTGGTCATCCTAATAGTGGCCATGGCGGAGAAGGCCAAAGTCAACCCCATCACCTTCTTCGACACGCCACCGATGCTCTTCGTCTTCATCTCGCTGGGACGCTGGCTAGAACAGATAGCTAAGGTTTAGCTCATTATAATTAACATTATTGTTATTGTTATTATTTATGACATCCAAATGTCCTTTTAAAAATGTTGAAATTATCATCGTCTTTAAATTAATAGTCAGAAATTGTTTTGTGTGTCACTTCTTTCATCCAGAGCAAGACGTCTGAGGCTTTGTCCAAGCTCATGTCTCTACAAGCTACCGAGGCCACAGTGGTCACTCTCAGCAGTGACTTGTCCATTCTCAGGTACCTGTTCTCTACACTCACCTTGTCTATTACAACCTTTCATATCTTAAGTTGGTTTTAGATAACAACAAATGCAAATATTTGCAGTTCAAATGCCATTACAAGGGTCATAATAAACGCTGCTTATTCTGCATAAACAAGCTACGAGTGATTTTTCCTCCGCAAGAATAGAAGAAATATTTTGGTCAATTCCATCTGGGACACAGACTTAATCTCTGTTTTGTTGTTTAGTGAGGAGCAGGTTGATGTTGAGCTGGTGCAGAGGGGTGACGTGGTGAAAGTCGTCCCCGGGGGGAAGTTTCCAGTGGATGGGAGGGTCATTGAAGGACACTCGATGGCTGACGAGTCTCTAATCACAGGTTCGTCCAATTGACAGAGATTAAGTAACTATTATTGGCTCGATATGTGTGTGGTGTAAATAATATGCTCAAATCTAACTTTTCAGAAGTCAACCAGTGTAAGCGAGGCTTTTTTTCACATCTTCCTTCCTGAGATGTTTGTCTTTTACAATTTGAAAGAAGCTACTATAACAGGATGAGACGAGAATCTGAAAATTTCAATATCAGCAACTTGCATAGTTCAATTTCCTCATAATATTCTTCAGTGGTGAAATCTGCTGTTGCAATATCTACACAGACCATAACTACAATTGGCTTTAATTTATCACTTGGTTGGTATCATTATTCATTCAAAAACCAACTTTTAAATTGCCACCACCATCAAAATAGCACCAGTATTTACTCTGGATGACCAGCTCCTGTTTCCTGCTGCAGCCTTGTACTGCTGTGTTTCTGAGCAGCTGTTTCTCCGTGTCTCCAGGTGAGGCCATGCCAGTGACGAAGAAGCCAGGGAGCATTGTGATTGCAGGCTCCATTAACCAGAACGGCTCTCTGCTCGTCAGTGCTACACATGTCGGCATGGATACAACGCTGTCTCAGATTGTCAAACTGGTGGAGGAGGCTCAGACTTCAAAGGTGAAGTATGCGATTTCTGCACCATATCTCACCTGCACCTGCGTGTCGGGTAACATTGATTGGGAAGGTGTGTAATTTCTCCAATTGTATTTTCTAGGCTCCAATCCAGCAGTATGCGGATAAGATCAGTGGCTACTTTGTACCCTTCATTGTTGTCATATCCGTGCTGACGCTGCTCGCCTGGATCATCATTGGGTTTTTAGATTTCTCGCTTGTGGAGAAGTACTTTCCCGTGAGTCATCTTTTCAGTCTGACTGATCTGACCATCTCCTCAGTGCACCATCTCTTCTTCTCTAATCCTTTTCTACTGATAAAACAAAAACATGACTACATATGGCTGTGTTGTTGCCCCATTTCCTCCCTCCAGGGTTATGACAAGAGCATTTCCAGGAGCGAGGCAGTGATTCGCTTTGCCTTCCAGGCCTCCATAACAGTGTTGTGCATCGCCTGTCCCTGTTCCCTTGGCTTGGCAACGCCGACAGCTGTCATGGTGGGCACAGGAGTTGGAGCCCAAAATGGCATTCTGATAAAGGGAGGAGAGCCACTTGAGATGGCACATAAGGTGTGTTAATGATGACACTCTGACACCCCTGATACTGTGTATAGTCAGCCAGTTATGTAACAGACCATCTGCCATTTTAAACACATAATGGCTCTGATTCACAAGCTTACGGAACATATTATTAGAGATGTAGCTGTGAATAAAAATCCTAAACCATTAAAAAGTATTTCAGGCTCACTTCTATCATACCTCCTTTTGCGTACAGGTACAGATCGTGGTGTTTGATAAGACTGGGACCATCACATACGGTGCTCCAAAGGTTATCCAAGTCAAGATAGTTGTGGAGGGGAACAAGATGCCTCGTTCCCGCCTGCTGGCCATTGTGGGTACTAGTGAGAACAACAGTGAACACCCTCTGGGTTCAGCTATCACCAAGTACTGCAAACAGGTTGGTCTCTACCTTGAATTTAACCCCCACACTCCACGATTCTCTACATATTCTAGATTTGTAACATGTTATATTAAACATCCATTTCTGTGTGCAGGAGCTTGGCACGGAGTCTCTTGGCACATGCACAAACTTCCAGGCAGTGCCGGGCTGTGGCATCCGCTGTCAGGTCAGCAACACAGAGACCCTGCTGAAACAGGCGGACAGCGACAGCGAGGACAACAACCAGCGGAACAGCGTCCTCATTCAAATCAGTGACACCCGGACAACCACCAGCTCCCATCCACTCATCATGGACCCACAGCCTCTGAGTAAGTTGGGAAATGGAATCCTTTTGTTATGGCCGTGTATTCAGCAGAAGTACTTAAATCTTATGATCTTATTCTTTCTATCATGTATTAACGCAATAAAGGATCCTTTGTTCATTCACCTTAATGTTCTCTTGTCTAACTTGTGTGTTCAGGCTTCGTCCAGACAGCCACTTATGTTGTGCTGATTGGCAACAGAGAGTGGATGAGGAGGAACTGCTTGCAGATCAGACCTGATATAGATGAGGCCATGGTGGAGCATGAGCGCAGAGGACGCACTGCTGTTCTAGTAGCTGTAGATGGTAAAGTAGTGCAGTTTAAGTGCAAGGCTCATATATGTTCTTTATTTCTTTTATTTTTTTCATTTCTTACTGGTTAGATTTATATTATCCTCTAGAAATGTGTTGACAAAATAGTTTATTGTTAAACATTTGTATTTGTGTGTAGACCTGCTGTGTGCGATGATAGCCATTGCTGACACAGTGAAACCTGAGGCTGAACTTGCCGTACACACGCTCATCAACATGGGTCTGGAAGTTGTGCTGATGACCGGAGACAACAGCAAGACGGCACGGGCTATTGCTGCTCAGGTACGAAGAGACGCCACTACCTTTTAGTATTAAATTATATCACTGTTGCTACATTTACGCCTGACATTCACACTACTCCCCAGTTTTAAAACAGAGAATTCTGGTAACGCTGCTGGCCCCATTTTAGTTTGAAAATCTGGGACTGCTTTATTGTTTACTACAGATGGGCAAAAATGTAGATGCTTGGATACACTGATGCAGCCACATTAACCGCATTTGCTTCCTGTTTGGCTCTTAACACGCACGACTTGACTACCAGCTGTGAAGACAAAATGTCATGAACACTGTCTTCTCCTCCTCCTCTTCAGTCGAAAAACAATTCCCCTGTTTTACTTTTCATCATTGCTGTTTCTCATTTCTCACTGCACATGCCCAGTGTAGGTTCATGGTCACGTGATACGAGTTTTCATGTGTGGTGGGGATTGCCATGTTTTAATATTATAACTGTCTTACGGATATAGCCGGACAGAGTGACAGCTTTTAAGTGATAATATTCCCTTTTATGCAAACTTCAACACACATGTTAAATACATGTGGCTGAGAAGAAACTATCACCAAGGTTGATATAAAAGTACAAAGTAATGTTTGAATATTATTTAGATATGATCACAATTTTATGAACACTATAGTCCTACCATTTTAGTGCATTAATTAATCCATCATGTTTCCTTGTGTTGTCGGTCTGTGCTTGTCCTCCAGGTTGGAATCAGGAAGGTGTTTGCTGAGGTGCTTCCCTCCCACAAGGTGGCCAAGGTGGAACAGCTGCAGCAGGAGGGCAAGATAGTCGCCATGGTGGGTGACGGTGTAAACGACTCGCCCGCTCTGGCCATGGCTGACGTGGGCATCGCCATAGGAACTGGGACAGATGTGGCCATAGAAGCAGCAGATGTGGTGTTGATCAGGGTGAGATAAAATAAGAAAGAATAGAACAATGATACAGAAATACAATTATCACACTTTACAAGTACACAGAGATTGAAACACATACATTTGTTACAAAAACAAGATTAGTACCTCAAGTCTCAGTTAAGGTCTTTGTGATTTCCTTTTTTTATATTATTTTTAAAAAATTGTCATTGATTAATTTCTCTGATTTAAAAATCACCTGTTTCATAAATGGCAAATGTGACATTTCAGTGTGGCAGCACAGAAGCAGTGTGAATTTACTGTATCACAGTAAATGTACAGTATACAACACAGTATTATGTCATTACTGAAACCATAAGAATAATACAAATGATTCTTAAATATGTAAAACTGAAACCTAATCACCTCAAAGGCGTTGTACGTAGCACTAATTATCTGATACAACTAGTTTTCATGTAACCTCTTGTTTCTGGTCTTGTCTACAGAACGACCTCCTGGATGTGGTGGGTAGCATTGACCTCTCTAAGAAGACTGTCAGGAGGATCAGGATCAACTTTATATTTGCTCTGATCTACAACCTGGTTGGCATTCCTCTTGCTGCTGGTAGGTGGCTGCAAACAATCACCAGATATATTTGAAGTCAATCATAACACTGACTATGATCATTTTGACTACAGCAGTAACATGAACTTTGTCTGTTCACAGGCATATTCCTTCCCATTGGTCTGGTGTTACAGCCATGGATGGGCTCCGCTGCGATGGCACTGTCGTCTGTCTCTGTGGTTGTGTCCTCTCTTCTACTCAAATGGTAATGAGGAAAGTAATTAATAACTCAGTTTTTCTTCCCTTGAGAATAATCATCTAAAGCCGTTTTCAGACACAAACTCTGGAGGATTTCCGTAGAATTGGGTCCAGGTTTTCTCCGGAGTTTGCCTTTCACATATGAACTTGGTTTACGGCACATTGACTCTGCCGTCATCACCAAAAGCTCTCTTGACATCTTTGTCCATAAATGTCTACTAGAAGTATCTCTTACTCTGTTCTTACATTAGCTCATTCGCACATTCTCCAGAGTTTTCACTAGGAGGCTGGCAGGAGAAACTCCGGAGAAAGTCCAGAGGCTCTGACTACATTTGTGTTCTCACATACAGACTTCAGTGTGGGTCTGAAAGCAGCTTAAACCATTTTCCAAATCACCTTCCACATTTGTCTTTCTCTGTGTTATTTTCCAGTTACACTAAACCCACTGCAGAGATGTTGGAGGCTCGACTGGGTAACAGCAGGAGGCAGGGCAGCCTGTCTGATGTCAGCATCCACATCGGAATGGGTGACATTCGTCGTCCCTCCCCCAAACTCAGCCTGCTGGACCGCATCGTCACCTACAGCCGGGCCTCGATCAACTCCCTGCGGTCCGACAGGCACTCGCTTAACAGTTTGGCTCTCAGTGAGCCCGACAAACACTCTCTGTTGGTGGGGGAGGCGCAGTGCGAGGAGTTCTGCTGAATACGTAAGACTCACGTGGTCTTGCAATGACTTTTGTGAGCTGGAGCAGACAGTAACTGCATTAATTCAACACTAGGCCTCGCTGACAGGGTTTCTATTGAATAGTGGCCCATCCATCTGCTGTAGGTGCCTCAGGGCAGCACTGTTGACTTGCTTATATGCCCCTTGTTTTCTTTTAGCTCACCCAGTGGATCACAATGCTCTTCAGAGCATGCTGGGGTAATTTCTCCTCCTTCAGCAGCAGACTATCTTTTGTTGCGGTAACTGCCCTCAGGCACCAACACATTGACACGTTGGTCACTGTGTGGGTGTGTGTGTGTGTGTGTACAGGGGCATGAAGTGTCTTCAAAGCCTTGAAGCAGGTGTCCGCATCCAGGAAACGGAGTGATGATCAGCTCTGCAGCTGTGGTCACCTGCAAGTACAATCTTTATTGTACAATCAATCTCTACATTTATCCAAAGACATTATAACAGTGGTGCTGCTTGTGAGAGTCGACACTACAGAGTTATATTTTAAAGGATTTTCCTAAAGCGGAAAATTATAGTAACACTGTTGTATTATTTTATTCCAGAGTATTTATGTTACCTTTATTTATCTTTTTTCATTATATCCTGTGGAACAATGAAGTTGTTGAATCAAAATGCCAATTTTTATTTTCAGTCTCCCAAAATATTTAATTATTGAGCAGCATCCAGACGTAAAAAACCTCAATCTTAAGACTTGTTACCTGCTGCAAACTTAAGTTTGTGCAAAACATCAGTGAAGTGAAACAAAATGTGAGTTTGACCCAAGTGCCAATTGAAATGCCACCTCGGCAAAGTCCAACACATTCCAAAGATAACACGGTAGTACAGATGTTACCTTGGACACAATGTGCACAAAGTGGGAACAGAGATAAGGTCAAAGCAGAGAGGAACAGCCGACTGTGAATTGTGAAACCGACTATAGACTCTGTTCTGTAGTTGTGTCATCCCTCTGCATCTTTAGTTAATTATACAACATGTGTGTTAGTGAATGTGAACATTACTCATTGTCGAGCAGAAATTATTACATGTATGAAGTGTGGTTGGTGCTTGGGTTACTCAATTTGCCTGCTGCAAACATAAGGTATGTGTTATGAAAAGGCTGAACTGTAAATGTGTGTGTGTGTTCTTTTTGCCATCGCAGTCAGCACTTCTTCATTTCTGCTTTTTTCGTATGATGATTATAATTCATGCTGTTGGTCCTTGAACCGTGAGAACACAGAACCAACTGTGTCCCAACACCTCCACCAAATGAGTTACTGAGATACTAAATGTACATGAAATCCAATTGTACAGTTTTAATTTTAAATCACATCTATCACATCTTGAAATTGTTTAAGGAGATTTAAAGTGATCTCAAAGATTTGTTTAATTCACTTTGTGCTGTATTGAATCACTTTTGTGCAGCTATTCTATGACTTTTTGTGTCCAAACTTCTCGTGTGTTTTTCTCTGGTGGAGAAAAGAGCCATCAGATTGTCCTGCCGTTTTCCCAAGATGCATTGTGTTCACAGCTTCTGAGCGTCACGATGCCGATCTGTAGTGTTTGCACATTGCTTGGTGAAAAGGGTCCATTCAGATGTGCGTGTGTGTGCAGGTAAATTAAGTGAGTCCATGCTTCCCATCTTTCATTGTTCTTCTGGACATTATGTGCCTTGGAATAAAACGCTTTTGTAACGTCACCCTGCTGTATTCACTTTAAACCAGACGGTGGTGCTGTTGAGCAATGTGCCCGTCATTTATATAAACAGCAGAGACAAGATTTCATCAACTTTATTTCATCCAGTTAGTCTAAACATTACATCACCCCAGTGTACTGCTAAACAATCAAGTACAATTTTCTGTCATCTTTTCTAAAAAACAAAATTGGTTTGAATTGTCTTTTTTTTCTCATGAGTATTTGTATCACTTTGGCTGTAGTGACTTTTGATTTGGTAGATTGACGCTTGTGAACATGTTAAGTTATTATTATTAACACATTAAGGGGACATTTTTTAGACACAGAGGTTAAGGGACACTCAGAACTCACATAAACCAAAGGGTCAATTTTGTGTTATTCATCTTCTCTTACTCCATCACGGCTCATTGAAAAGCATCGCAGTCAGGAAACTGAACAGGTTCAGTAACTTTTTTAAATGTGCAGCATTTTAAATCTGTTACAATATTGTGCTTTGCGTGACTTAACGCACCATAAAACAGCTGCAAATGGAAAAATCGCTACATTCAGTTACCTTGAACACGAGAATAACAAACCAGCTACAGGGAACAGCTCCGACTCCAACGTATCTCTCTGGAAACACTGACCATCTGAAAGTTACTTTTACAGCAATATATAATATATATATATTTATATATAAGTAGATTTACAGTATATTAAACATTTAACACCTTACGGAAATCACACACTAATGAGCAAAAGATGCAATCAAATCAAATCAATGTTCACAAGCAGTGGATGATTTCAAATTTGAAACGGAAACATTTGCATTGAATGGACCAGATGATTTCAACGTACACTGGGTCCTATAGAGTTACAGCTAAAAATCATTTAAAGTTAAAGATTTACGTTTTGTGGCTTCAGTCCATCTTTTTCAGCCTCATCCCTGATTTAAAAAGGTCTAGTAATAAAACTGGTCTCTGGTATGAAACAGGCCTACAGCTTAACTTTGCGTGGTAAGATACAGTAGCTGTTAATGCGGCACAGAACGGCCTCCAGCTTTAGGGATGGCAGCCTTTAGGGATGAATGCAATCTGGTACTCTGGCTGATACAACACTGTTTACCTGACTGACAATATAATGTGAATACTGACTACTGCAGCCAAGGTACGGAACAAAAGTTACAACATCACACTGCACCTGCTGCATCAGCTCACCAGGCCGGCGGTAGTGATGTAACTGTGTGTAATAACTGAGGTGTACATGCTGGATTTCTCACTCGGAGCAAAACATCATGAAACACAAAGCAGGAGGTCGTCGATGAAGGTTTTAGCGGAGAGATTCCACGCTCCTCACACTCGCCAGAATAAGACCAGAGCGATTCGGCCTCATGTTTCACAGGATTTAAACATGTAAATGTAAATATCACACACAAAAAAATTCATGTGGATCCTTCTCTGTACCATTCTCCTCTTCAAAAATACTACAATGAGAATAAACTATCCCCAATATTTCCCAATACTGTAATTCATATCTAACATAGGAAGCCAAATGTACATATAAATGCACGACAACAACAACTTAAAACAAATTGTCACATCAATCTAAAATGGGCCATATTGTGCGGTGAAACCTCTCCGGATGCTGCATTAAGCTTCAGCAGAGAGATACCTTACAAGTCTGAGTAAAGCATGAATGACATGTTCAATCTTCCTATACTGTCCTATACTGTCTGTGATCAGAAATTCCTGATTAAATACTGGAAAGCATGGATTATGGAGACGAGAGCATGTTTTATTGAGGTTGTTGTCAGTAGCGATGCTGGTCATCACCGCTCGGCTCTCCTGAACGGAGCCTCAGAGTGACTGCATACACAGACACGTGTTGTTTTTAGAGAATCCATGGTTATTTCCCACCATGCTCGTGTGCGGAGTGGTTTGTTCATGCGAGTTTAACAAGCAGAATAGGTAGTACGATTAACACTGATTATTAAGACATTGAATAGCACCGTGTTAGTCCCTACATGGTTGCCACCATCATAGCGTCACATTTTATTGGTTGGTTCCCTGGAGAATTGTTTTTTTTAGATTCATGATTAGATGTTGAACGTCACTCATTTGGCAAAATGAGGTGAATTAAAGTGAGTTACAGTGAACTTCATTCTTTGAAATCACACTGTCATGACACAGAGGTTGTAATCGTTGACAGAGATTTGTTTTAAAAATCAAAGAACTCATTTGGCAAATGCATGAACTGCAGACGACTTAAATGTTCCGGTCTGTTTATGATCAACTGTGACGCAGGTAAGAAATAAACCGCCTGCCAACCTTAGGTAGGAGAGAATGAAAGTGATTTGGTGGCAACATACGATCAACAAGTGACCGACTTAAAAAAAAAAATAATGCACTGAAATAAAAAGTCCACTTAAAACTATCATATAAACCTGTCTTGAAACACATTATACTTTTCTTCTGGCCCCAGTTGGAGAAGATCTTCTCTAGCGTTTACAATAAAAATCACACTGACAGGAGATCGTTACAAAGTGACTGACCGAGAGAGGGAGTCCTCAGAAATATCCATCTGAGTGGTGGAAATGAGGAGACACAAACTGAACTTTGGCACACTGAATGAGGAGGGCTGGCAGAGAGGCGAGGACCAAGCCTGCAGCTGTGCTATGGCAGTGTTTGGTTGAGTGGGCCGCACACTCATAGACCTTTGTTGAAGTAGACCCTCTCCACGCCCGGGTGGCTGGCCCGGATCTTCTCCTGCAGCTCGGGCTCCAGGCGGCTGACCGACATGGAGCTGGATCGTGGAACGGGAGAAAGGCAGGAGTTACTGGGTCAGACATGAACACTGTGGGTGGGTTGTGCAACAGTTCAGGCAGGAAAAGAATCCTGCAAACGCTGCAACTATTAATCTAGAGAGAGGTCACGTGCCTGGTTCCTGTTATCTCGGTGCAAATGTCTGACTGTAAGTTTTACTCACCTCTTCTGGGGGAACAACGCACAGCAGAGTGGAGTGGCAAACACCAGGCTGAAAAAACAGAAGTAAAACTTGGTTAAAACACACCCAATGAGCCAGAGTGAGGGTCAGTTCAATAGTGTGGTTACAGTAAAATCTTCGTTGATTTATCAATCAAAGGTCAGTCAGAAACTATTTGAAAATCAAATGAGTAATCTTTCAATTTAAATGTGAGGATTTGCTGCTTCCCCCTGTTTTACGCCACTGTAAAAAAATGTTGACTGTATCCATTCACATTGTAGATAAAAGCCAGATGTTAGTGGGTTTCTTCACCAGTAGAAAAGATGCTCAACACAATCAGCAGATTCCTCCATACAGCTATGACAATGATTGGTAGTTTGAGCCCAATTACAAAGTTTGATTTACTTCATTAATCTAAATCTGTATATGAATCAAATCGTAATTAGTTACAGAACTGCTGTGTTGCGTTGTGCACGTCGAGCTATGCTACTGGGCACACTTTTTGCAGGAAGTGCTGCTCACATAACTGTCAGCTCAGTGAAGCAGAACTGAAAGAATGTTCCATGTGATTTTAATTATCTGAACTCGGGGTCACTGGAGGCGAAGAGGAGCTGCAGAGACAAAGAGTGGCCGTGTTCAGACATGAGATTAACATGCGTCTCTGGTGATCAGATCACTGATGTCAGTACAAGTGTGAACGCACCAGAGATGCACTGGGATCTGTTTGTTCACACCCCAATCAGATCACATCTGGACTGCACACAGCGATACGTGCGGGGATAAAGGTAAAATTCTTCAGAAAACGTAGGACAGGATCTGTGGCATGTTCCTTTAAATCGCTGAAACTCAATTGAAAAGCTCCACCAGTCTGCTGTTAACACAACTTAATTACTGATCCACAGATTAGACGTCTAAACTCAGTGAGACAGGCTGAGAGAGCTGATATCATCTAGCGTTCAAAATAAACGTTCCTCTAGAGACACCTGACAAAGATGTTCGGTGATAGAAATCTTGGGATTCCCCACCGGTTTCATATCATCGTTGGGGGGGAAAAAAATTAGGTTGAAATTTCAAAGGAATTTGACACAGCGGTTCATCGGGTGGACCATCTCTGTCGACTCACCAGAATCCCACCAGGCCGACTTGAATGGGTGCACTCATCCATGGGAACTTCTGAAAAGACCAGGCAGAAAAAAAACGAATGTGAGGCACAAAAGCAGCTGTGAATTCCCAAACCAGAGTGGCCTCACGTCCCCGGTGCTTTTTATTCCTCTGATGTGTGATTACTAAGAGGAGACAAGTGGCAGAGCCAGTGTGGAACATCAGGTTCCCACCATTAAACCTAAACTTTTGTTATTTAAATTATAATGTCCACCAAGCAGGTTATGCTTTGAAAATGTTGGTTTGTTGGTTTGTCTGTGAGTAAGATTACACAAAAAACGACTTTCCATGAAACTTGGTGGAAGGATGGGACATGGGCCAAAGATGATGCCACTAAATTTTCGTGCGGATCTGGATAAAGAATTTTTTTTCCTTCACTTTCTTCAACGTTGTGAGATTGGGGCTTTTTTCAACATGTTCGTTGATTTCGCAGAGATTTATCTGTGAATTCAGATGTATTTAAGGGGGTGGTATCCATGAGTGTGTGCCGATCCAAATAAAGAACTGGATTAAGTGGATTTGAATGTGTTTTCATAGGAGTGGAGGCTTGTTTCAGCTGCGGTAAGGTAATAAATAGGGTTAGAAACCTGTTTAGTGTGTTGGGCCTTGGCGGAGATATGTGCTCTAGTGAGTGGAACTGTAATTCAGGAATTTGAGGAGATACTGCAGCAAACACATTCCTCTGTGCGATGTGTTTTAAAGGGAAGCAGCTAATTCAGATATACACCCACCTTCAGAAAGGCCTTCTTCTCCAAATGGTTCATTAAAAATGGAGGAATGGCTGAAAAGACAGAGATTATTACTGCATATTCAATTCAAAGTCAATTTGTAAAGTTGATGGTTTTTGCACGATTTTGGGTTTTGAGTAAATGATGCCGTCAGCCGCCAGAGTGGCGTTAACAAAGCTCCCGTTAGGTGCCTGAGAGGTGTTCATACCCATTCCTGGAGAAGCCATGAGGATTCTGGAGACCACAACCTGAGAGATGGCCTGCTGTGCAGCTTTCGTGGACTCTCCTAGCCTGTTGTCATTCTCGTCTGTTATGGGAATGCCGTGCTTGAGTTCTCTGAAGACGAGGAGAGAAGTAAACAAAAATCAGAGGAGTCTAATGCACCTTTTATTACCTCTGTAAAAACAACACTGCTGTGCTTTGCAGAGTGCGCGTCCTCCTTTACCTTTGTCTCATCAGCGGGATGTTGATACAGTTAGCAGCGGCTACAGCAGCGAATGGAACAAACCGTCCAATCAGAGGTGAGATATGCTGGAGAGAGGAGGAGTAAAAACAGTAGGGTAGAGATGAAAATCCTGGTCATGCCGTTTCCTCCAATTTCACCTTTCAGACCAGAACAAGTCTAAGGTTACTGGAGGTTAAATTCCACATGTTTCACGTAAAGGCCTTTCTGTCAGATGTACAGCACAAAGTGACTAAAAGCGGCCATGACAGTTTGCTGGTTACAGAGCATGACCCTGTACATAATGTGGCTTTTCTATGACAAAGAGACTGTTTGTGCATTAGCGTGCAGCTGAGGTCAATACATTAAAATGAGACGTGGAATGGGGTTAGATGAACCGATACCTTTGTTAGTGCATTTAGTCCTAGAGCGGTGGCAACTGCCCCTGTGGTGGCAGACACATAAGCTGTGCCAAGCTGACTGCAAACAGAAGAGTCACCGGTCACGTCACACAAAAAACTGTCCACACAGAAACCGTTGAACTGAAGGGTTAATATGAGCCAGGAATAGCTGCCTCCTACCTGACTGTGATTGGAGCATCGCCGCTCCTGTTCGTATAATTGACTATTGCATTAAAAGACTGATTGATCCACTGCCAGAGCAGCACAGCTGGAGTGGTTCTGCGAGAAAAACAAACAGTGGAGTCGTAATCCAGGACAGTGTGAAGGTGCAGCAGGAAAACCATGTGGCATCTGAATTTTCCATTAGAAAGTATGAAATAGACTTTATTGGAAAACATGAACTAATATCTTCCTTGTCAGATATCCCCTACAGTGATGCATACAAAAGTAGGAATAATGTCAGCCAAAGTATTAATAGATTGAATTAAATTATTTAAGATATATATTAAGATGTCTTGCCAAAGGTCCTATTAGTGATAGTAATAGATGTATTCGTAGTAGGAATATTGATTGTAATGTGTATAATGTAAAGAGTTTACAGTCTGACTGTTAACAGCAAAAACAAGTTCTCACTTGTAAAATGTCATCATGCATCCAGTGATCGTCATGTTCATGGGAACCTGTGCTGACATGCGGCCAATCAGGATCATCTTCTCCCCGGTGTCGGGGTGAAATGCCGAGTCGAAAACATACTTGGCTCTCCACAGTTCATCCTCGGTCAGCCCCGGAGACACTACACCCTGCCTGAGAGAGGGTAGAGGAGCATCGTTCGTCTAATAACAGCAGTGACTTACAGGATAGTGGTGAATTGAGACTGACTCTGTGGTTTACCTGTAGTCGGTGATGATTTTGTGCGAGTGTGCTAGTTGTTCATTGGAGAGGAGGATGTTCCTGGGGTCTGTGACAGTGAAGAAATGTTTAGCCCGACCCACAAATGTGCTCTGGTCCCACCGGGGCTCCTTGATGTTTATGGAGGTGGAAAGCTCTGCTGCCATATTTATCTGGGGAAAGAATAATAATGATAATAATGATCAGGTTGCCGTCAGTGAACGGGATATAGTATGTATGGATGAGGCTTTATGGTTCAATGATTTTCCAGTGACATGGGAAGCAGAATCTCAGACAAACACGCTGAATAAAAACACACTTTCTCCATTTTGATAAATCAACAACAGAACATCAAGGAATACTGCGTTTCATAACTGCACGGTGTCAGGCTGAGTTCAGCTTCACCACAGGAGTGCACAGCCCCTTCCGCCCTTGTTTGATTTTTGCAGACACAAGTCAGTGGAGGAAGGCTGGTGAAAAAGAAACACTGCTTTCTGGATTTCATGTTTCTAGTTCAGCATAATGTTGCTATGGTGATGGCTGACCTGACACAAGGGTTTTGAAGCTCTAAATTGCAAGGCCCCATTATAGGCATACACCAACCCCCCCAAACTGTGGCTGAAAGGCAGCAAACAGAAAGTGACAAAGCCCCTTTTTGCATGTATGTTGTGAAGGAGACACTGAGTTCAAACAGTGGGTTATGCAACATTTGGGGTTTATTATCTCCACCGCTGGTGAGAATTTGAATTTTAAACTTTAAGTTTTTATGAATCTACAATCTGCAACCTGAAATGACTGGTCTGCAATGAATGAACACTGCACTGTGCAAAACATGATCTTTGTGGATGTGCCTGCACCATGCTCATTCCTCTCCCAGTGTGTGTGTGCATGTGTGTGGGGTCACTGTAACCCAGTCTGATCTGGTTTTTAACCATTTGTTCCATGCATCCAGTGGGGAGAGGACGGGGAGTCAGAGAAATAGAGCGCGTCTGTGCAAGTGTCTGCAGCTGCATGATGAAACTCCACCTGAAATTGCACCAAAGATGGCTGCTGGATTGACAGCAAAACAGAAAAGTCTGGTGTGTGCTGTGTGTGTGTGTGTGTGTGATGTCTCTTTAAATTGAATTAAACTTCATGGGGTTCTCACGAGACGGCAACAACCCCCCCCCCAGACTCCGAGGTTAGCCAATGAATCAGTGCACGAGGCTGCAGAACACTGACCGAGGCCATATAATCAATTGAATATTAACAATAACGCTCAATGACTAATAGTGAAGGTGATCAATGTACTTTGATCCAAACGGCCTCTGATCTCTGCTGCTTCTGCCCTCACACTCAGCCAGCCAAAGGCAGCCTGCGTGGCTACACATTAACCTGAGATCACCAACAACACATCAACAACAAGGGCAACACATGAATCAATGAGTCCGATCAGAGGGATATTAACCTTCATTCATTCATATGGTATAGTGTGAGAAAGCTGCTGTGTGTGTGTGTGTGTGTGTGTGGTCGGTCGCAGAGTAAACATGCTCAGCGACTGGATGCGGCCAATTGTTCCAACCCGACGTAGACCAGTCGAATCTGGACTGGGACTGGAGATGTCCCTGCACATGGATCAACCGATTAAAACGAAAAATACATTTATCCACCAATAATAAAAAAAAATGTATAAATGATCAATCATATTGACACGGCTAATTAATCCCGAACCGATATGTGGCCAGCTGTGTGCGCCCCAGATTCAACTAGTATCAGCCTGCTGCCACATCCACACATCCAAGCGAGCGGCATAACCGCATCCGATCTCTGCTTCGCTCGTCTGGCGCACAGGTGCAGCCTCGTCTGTTGTTCCATAAAAGCATCGACGACTCGGTGGATTCGTTTTTTTTTAAAAAGCGTACAGACGGGTTACTTACTGCACTGTGGGCTCCGGCGGTCCGCAAGAGGTGTCCCTGAAAGGCTGCAGCCAGCGAAATTTGCATGCAGCAGCGTCAGCACATCACCGAGGCACAACCCCCAGTGTCAGGAACCTCGCCGAGAAAGTAAAAGTCCAAAGAGCGCGCTGCAAAAACCACCGCATTGCACGTGGAGTCTGCGGAAGAACGAGATCTGTGCACGCGTCGATTTCGTCTATTCTACAAAAGCGAACGCGAACACGTGGGGAGACAGACGAGGCTTCGTTTCTCTTCGTTCCTTCAGATGAGGCTTTTATTTTCAGAGCACCACATTTCCGTTGACGCGCTCACATTGCCGCCACGTTGATTCACAGGCAGTAATATCATTATTCACGCGTAAAACTTTGCAGCATTTCCACACACACACACACACACACACACGCAAGACTTTGTGCACAACGTTTAAAAGTAACATTGTAATGCCTTGGTGAAATAAGCAAGTATTCTTTAAAATTAAAAAAGAATCAAACAGTATTTAGGATTATGTCAATAAATACATACATAGAATAATAAACATTGAAGAAAATATTACAAAATTAAGAAGCAAAATAACTCTAGGCTTTCTTATAGTGACATAATGCCAACCAGCGGTCTGGACACTCAAAATCATGATCAACCAAATCCCTGCAACACAAATACAAAAACAATAAATAATATGATCAATAAATTTACCCAATTTACCTGCACACTCACACTAATCCTGCAATCAGTGCGATTCTCTTATCTGAGCTGATCATCTGCTGTTTTTGGTGTCTGATTCCATCTAGTGGTGGCTGCCGAGCGCTGTAGGAAATCATGTCACCAACCGAATCTAACAGAAATCCTCCAAGTGTCCAAGCAACTTCAGTCTTTATTTTGTGTGGCTGTGGCTGCAAAACATTGTGTTTTTGTCATTATTACTATTGTACAACTGATCCTATCTGTACCAACACTGGTACAGATAGGATCAGTATACTACTTATACTACTTATATGAAATACATGAACTCTCATCAGAGACAGCAGAGCAGGAAGAGAGCTACTTACACTAAAACAGGGTAGAAAAGAACGCAGTCGCTCATGTGATAGAAACCAAATACAAAAGTGCAAAGAGAACATCTTCATTCCTGACATCCAACCCTATCACGTCACTTCACAAAATAAATTGCTGCGCTCCAGTTACAAAAAAGAAAACAGTTCACATTATATTTACTGCAACCTTTGATTAGAGGCCATGCCAAGTGAAAGACGCAGTGTCGGTACCATGACGTGGCAACACACTCTGCTCATCATTTACACCCTAACACAAAGATTACTTACACGTAGTCGCGATTCTCAGCAGTAGTTCATTCAGTCTTCCTGACAAACCAGCAGGTACTGTTACGGTAATGTTCAGAGGAGCAATCATTTTCTAGCGATAAAAACATCATGCACAGAGAGGAAAAAGTGGAAAGGACGGTGGTCATTAGTTAATGTGATAGTTTCTGTTTCATTGTGATTATGGCACACTTTTTTTTTTTGGGGGGGTCCGTGGGATAATGAAAGCTTCTTGTCTCGAGCCTTTGTGTAGCCTGTTGCTATCCTCGCCGGTGACCTTTACAGGAAATAGTCAGGGGTACGCCGCGTCACGTGGGGTTCTCCTCTGCGTGGTGCAGGGTCGAACTGTAGGCTGCAGAAAAACAAAAGTGTAGAATTCTTCAACTCATTTTTTAGATTTTTTTGGTCAATAATAATTACAGTACAGGAACTGCCAAAACTCTATAATATAGTTATAATAGTTAATATATGTTTAAATAGTAATAATAGACACATTTATATCAACATAATAGAAAATCCTTTACTTACAATGAGTATTTCAATGTGTCATCAAGTTCCATGATTGCCGCCTGGTTTCCACAGCGATAACAATAGTTTGGTGCACTGAAGATGGTCACTACATTGCGGTCGTGGCACCAGTTATAGCCCTGGATTAAGAGATTACTTTAATGTTGACTTCTTTAAATTCACAATTTGTAACCTCAGTGTCTTGAATGTATTTTCAGGAGATACAGCACTCAAAGTTAAAGTACCTCCATCACAAGCTGGTGGGCTCGTGAGACCAAAGTGAGGCCATTAGCGTGGTTGAAGGTCTCGGAAATGTCCTGCCCGAAGGTGTAACCGGCACCACGGGGGGAGATGCCCCAACCGCCACGATCATCTGGGTCTGACCATAACAAGTCACACATGGGACCCTGAAACACAAGTTCTGTTTAGTGTATTCAACATGCAGACAATTGTGAAAAATGTCCGATACAATTTCCCAAAGACTGAGTTGACAAATTCTGATTATTTTTATTTTTGGTTGATCACCTGTTCAAAACTCTAAGAAATTAATTATACCGTCATAGAAGACTAAGAAAACAGAAAGTGAACATTTGACCAGCTCGAACCCTTTATCTTTTTTTGCATTGTTTGCTATAAGGCTATTTAAATGTAAGGGGCTGTGTGGCTTAGGGTTCAGCCTTTATGTCTCTGGTTCAAATACAGCAAATGACCTTAGCTGAATTTGGTGGATTGACTAAGAAATTAATAAAGTTAAGGACTTTAGCCCAGACTTTATAATATAACTTACTGATTATTATACAGATTATGATATAAATAATAATAATCATCATCATAATGTTTTAAGATATCCAAATATGTCTTCAGAGAAATTAAAAAATAGGTATCTCCAAGTTTGAAATATCTGTAATCTACATGGAGTGAATTTACCTCATGAGGGACTTCCTGTAAGCGATCCAGTGCTCTGATGTGTTCAAGTGTGTCTATCGAAGGGGACAATCCTCCATGGAGGCAGAAAATCTTAAAGGAGAAGCGATTAGAGTGAAAACATTGATGACACAGTCACAGGCCACTGTATGGGGTACATCCCAGGTGCCACTTGTGGGTGCGACAGTCTCACCTGGTTATCTACTAGTGCAGTGAGGGGCAGATAGTCAAACAGATCTGTGAAGTACTTCCAAACATTCGCATTTCCATATTTCCTCAAGCACTCGTCGTAGAAGCCGTACACTTGTGTGATCTGTCTGCTCTCGTGGTTCCCTCGGAGAATTGTGATTCTCTCACGAAACCTTACCTGCAAAACAAAATGCCCGTACAAACAATACTCTGTCACTTTAATGTATTTTTATTACTTTAGGAGGTTATGTTTTCTTTGGTTTGTTTGTTCGCAGGGTTACACAAAAACTACTCCACCGATTTCCATGTCATTTTAGTAGAGGTGGGGCGTGAGCCAAAGAACCCTTTTGATTTCGGTGTGGATCTGGATAAGGAGGCAGAATCTTTTTTTTTTCACTTTCTTTAAATTGTGAAAGAGGGAGTTTTTCAACATATTCCTCAGAGAGTCATTCATTGATGTTGATGAAAAAAATCTGACCTGTTTAGTGGACTGATATTTATGGGTTTGTCCAATTTGGTGCAGATCCAAATAGCAATCTGGTGAATTTAAATGTGGCCTCAGAAGGGGACTGTTGGGCCTTGGCGGAGGTATGCGCTCTACTGGGTGCCATTCGAGTCAACTTGTTGTTTTTACCTTCAGAGAAACCAGGAGTGAAACAGTCTCCACAGAGTAGTAGCCTCTGTCAACATAGTCTCCCATGAAAAGGTAGTTGGTGTCTGGAGACTTTCCTCCGATCTTGAACAACTCCATCAGGTCATGGAACTGGCCGTGGACATCTCCACAGACCGTCACCGGACATCTCACCTCCTGCACGTTGGACTCCTTGGTCAGGATCTCCTTGGCCTTTTGAAAGAGAAGGGTGGTGCAGATGAACAGACAACATGGTGCAGTGTGGGAGTGTGCGAGCAATGATCAGTCATCCAGGATATAATGCAGTTTGCTGTGGTGGTGCCAGTGCACTCCTGTGGCGAGGAGGCACCAACGGTGGGCGTAGCTAGGGAAAACATATGCAGTCATGCCCCTCCATCTTCTCGCTCCCTCAGCAATGTACTGCATGCAGCTGCAGCCAAATGGTGCTGCCCGATGCCTGACGTTAGTCCAGGCTGCACTTCCACTGAGATCACCCCCCAGCTAATGCTAGGCTACAGCTAACAGACAGGTCCTGGCCACTTACCTTCTCACACAGGACTTTGACCTGGTTCTCCGAGAGCTGCTTGCACTCGTTCAGCTGTTCGATCCATCCGTCCAACTCCTTGGTGAATGACTTGTCGTCCATGCCTGGTTTGCCGTCAGCTAGCGAGCCGAGCAGCGGTGCGGTTCCTCTGGACAAAAAGCAACCCGCTGCTGGTTCTGTCGGTGACGGTGTGTCGGCCCAGCTACAGCTCCCAGATCCACAGCACGCGTGTATGTGTGTGCGTGCGTGTGTGTGTGTGTGTGCGTGTATGTGCGCACCAGCGAATGCGTCAACAGCCCTGCGTCCCCGCAGCTGTGATGGAGACCGAAGTGTTTAAGTTGCCACGATACAGAAATGATGTGTTTCCTCCTTGTTGTCACAAAGTGTATTAAAGAGTCTCAGTATACTAACACGTCGTATGTACGTCATCATCAACAGCTCACACGGCCGGGCCCTTTAAAACACAGTGTGGTTCACTCTTCGAGGCATTTAACCCGTTTTAACATGTTTATTAATGACTGATCTGTTTTGATTTATTTCTTTTATAAATGTTCTCTTCAAAGTGAACGTGTTGGTTGAGCTGCCCTCTGTTGGAGGAGACTGGGAACAGTCACCGTAACGTCACAGAAACAACGTTATAGGTTAGCTAAGCTAGATGAGTATATTTTTCACCATTAATGCTCTGATAATTATCAACAGAAATATCATCTAAATTTCTTTTTTTCAGCCTACTAAAAGATTTACAGATTTGTTTTGACAACTGGCACGAGTAATATTAGTATAGTTGTTTATAATCAATGCACAAATGACCTGCATTTATATGTTTAATGTTTTCCCTGAACATATAAAAGCAGTAATATCACAATAAGAATAAATGAACAAGTAAAAGAAAATGTGAAAAGATCACTTGTAAGCAAGTCTATAGAAATGGGTTTTCAGACGTGATTTAAAAGAGGTTTTTAGACGGTGCTGTGCAGGAAGAACTACATTACCCACAGCTACACGGCTTCCTGTCAAATGCGCATGCGCAGTGGTTCGTTCTACTCTAGACAGCTGTAGGAGAAAATGGCAGCACTCATGCTAGGACAGCAGGTAAGACATTCAATGATTTTGGTGGTTTTTGATTATTCGACAGTACTTCTGTTTGATTTGCTTTCGTTTAAAAACACGTATGTAGTTTTACAGTCACTCTGACGACCGGCAGCTAACGCCAAGTGTACAAGAAACCCACACTAGACATTGCACTTGAATGACTGCTAACATGTTAGCCTACCAGCTAGCTTGCATCAACGTAGACGGTACAGCGCGTGCCGAAAGTCGATCTGTTCTAGTTTATTTTTCTCTGTGATGATAACATGTGACTTTTCATGTGCAGGCCCGTCAGTTCAGCTCGTCTGTGGCCAGACCTGTATCAAAGCTGATCAGGGTAAATGTCGTCACACAGCACGGAGCATAACTACAGACTACAGTTAGTTAGTGGTGACAGTTCGGCTCATCTCTGTGTTTGATTCCCTTCCAGCCTCCCATCATGGTGTACGGAGTGGAGGGCCGCTATGCCACTGCTCTGTTCTCAGCCGCCAGCAAGCAGAAGAACCTGGAGCAAGTGGAGAAGGAGCTGGTCACACTGTCTGTAAGTCAAACATGAGACCCTGAAGGGCACACGAGTGACTGAGGAAAGTAGGGTTTTCCACAACAAGGGCTGGGTGATATGAGCCAAAACTAGAACATTGATCATCCTTTTTTTCCAGTTATTGCCAACAGTCCCTTTTTTATATAAATTAAAACAAGCCTTAGAGCTAAGGCCACATTTTATTTCTCAGCAACACACTGGTGGTAGTTGCAGGTTTCTACAACTGTTAGTTACCATACAGGGACTGTAAAAAATCTACACCCCCATGAAATCACATTTAAATATACAAGGTCCAGATTTTTATTCTGATCATCAATATCAACCTCTTTCTTTTTTTTCATGAAAATACACATAATTCTCAGAGAAATCTCACCTGACATCAATCATTTTAACGATACATGTCACATTATTATTTCCTCTTAACTTTAAAGACCGATTTTTGTTCCCTGGGGAAGGTTGTGGTTTTATACTCCTTTTATGAAAAGATAATTAAAACACTTTTTACAAATCTGAGATTCATCAATAATGTGTTCAACCATCTCACTGTGCACAATGCATAGAAATTATATAGATATATAAAAAATGATATTATAATAATTGATAGTTTTTGTTTGCCCACCCCGATCTTCAACACTTAATTTCAACATGATGTGGATACCTTTATTTGTAATGCAATTGAAGTTTCATATGATATCCACTGTACTTTTTTTTACTTTATTTGGATAATGGTGTGACCTACATCACATTTTGTAAATAAAAGCAGCTTCATACCAAAGCTGCCTTTCTCTGCTACACAAACTAAAGTCACCTTTTGCTGTGTGTCATTTTATTTTTCAGGCCATGATCAAGGACCCCAAACTTTCCGGTATTGTAATGAATCCTCATGTAAAGCGCAGCATCAAGCAGAAGACCTTCACTGATCTTCTTTCAAAGGCTAACATTTCCCCCATCACCATCAACTTCATCAGTGAGTGGTCACTCAACCGGACATTATGGCCCCATGGTTGCGATGCCTTGACCTCTGTCTTCACGTAGCATTATATTAATCATAACCAAAACACCATATTAGGTTTTATTTGAGTGTAGTGTATGAGTGTAGTGTTCTTACATAAGATCAAAAGACATTTAAATATATTTCATTTAAGTCTGTCTAGATTACAGGATCTTGAATTGTTTTCTAGCATTTCTCGCTTACATTTATAAACATGAGTTGTAAAAACATGATATTCAACAAGCTACATGATGCAGCAGATTTACATCAGCATTTAATACACTTAAACATGTAATTTTATATTAATGTATAAAGTTTGATTCCCTCACCTCAAACATAACTTTTATAATGTAATAAATAAAATTAGAAAGTTGTAGTTTGGAGATTATTTTCCTAAATTTGACACTTTGGAGGATAATATAAATGGCAGGACCAGTTCAATGGAAATCAGACAGTATTTATTTGTAAGTAAGTTTATACATATGCTGTACACTGTATAATTTTAATTTAAGGCTGCCAGTTGTTAAGAAAAACATGACAGCGGTAAATCTATCTCATACGTATCCTGCTTTTTGTTGTGCAGATGTTTTAGCTGACAATGGTCGTCTTCCTCGAACCGGTGATGTCATCACTGCGTTTGGCAAAATGATGAGTGCTCATCGTGGAGAGGTCCTCTGCTCAGTTACCACTGCTCAGGTATGAAATGGGTGGACATGCAGGGTACCTTTTCTAACTAATCTATACAGCCCCTATCATTATTTGCATTGTTGTTAACTGTTGATATATTGTTTGGTAATGCAATACATATTTATCCATTCAGCCTCTGGATGAAGCGAGTCTTGCTGATCTGAAAGTATCTCTCAAGGGATTTCTCAAGAAGGGTGAAACCATCGAGCTGGAAACAAAGGTACTGTATCAGAAACCTACACATTACCATGTTTACAGTTGGTGTTACTTCATCCTGATATAAGAAAAGGTTCAACCAATTAGTCTGAATCGAATTTAGTGATTTAACATCAATGTCATTTTAACAACTCTGTAATTTCAACTGTTGTCACCTCTTCACAGTCGGATCCTACAATCCTGGGTGGCATGATCGTCAGTATCGGAGACAAGTACGTGGACATGTCCACCAAGACAAAGATTCAGAAGCTGACCAAGATCATCAGGGAAACTTAAATCCTGTGGACTTAAGTTTTGCAGAAGATCAGAGACGACCAACGGAGGAAACGCTTATAAATGTATATTGCTACCTGTTCTAGCACTGCTGTTTCTCCATAAATCCAGTGTCTGTGCTTAGGTTCATATGGATGTTAATAAAAAATACAAAAAATGAATTCTAGTCTTTTGTTGTCATTGGTTGTTGCTGCTTTGACACTACCTCATATTCCTGACAGTGAGAAATGATGTGGACAAATTATTTTCGAGTTGAAATAGTTGGAGGCAGTGTAGCAGTTGTTTAGCAGTTGTGTAGCTGCAGCAGAACCATCACCTCATAAACTTTGTAACTACAGAGCCACATTTTTACCATCTAGCCTTTGTTTAAATCGGCCTTAATTCGGCACAACCACATTGGGTGACTGATCCGCTTGTTTCCTGGAATCCTCACTGCGCATGCGTGGTCAGCGCATCCTGTTTTATTAAATTTTTTTTTTCCCAGACGAAAATGGCTGCCTCTCTCATCTAAACCTCTGCTCAAAGGATTAAATGAGCGCAAAATAGGCAGCAGCACCGGCGCTCCCGACCCGACACGATGCTGCTGGACACCGGGCTGTAGTTTGTGCTGCGGCCTCACGAACATGTTGTGGTTGTCAGAGACGGAAAATGTATACGAGTCGACATTAACCATTTGCTGCCCAACATCCACCAACAAATGAGGTACGAACAATTCATTGTATGTCCTGAGACTAGTTAAGCATTTCCGAGGGGACGTAATTCTATTTAATCTTGTCATGTGTCTGGTTTTTCGCGAACTGTAATTGTAAGTTCACCTCGCTTTGTTTTGAGGTTTCTCATGTTTTGTGTTGCATTGATAAAAGGCCTGTTTTGCTCCATCAAAAGTAAGATATTACAATCGTTCCTATGTGTTTGTAAACGTGCACATGAAGCCTTTCTTTCTGATGTTTATGTCTCTGCCCTCCAACAGAAAATGATGCATCAAGTGACCAGCAGCAACAGTGACTATTGCATGAGTGGCCTGGCAGAGGACTGTCACCCAGCCAGCCACTTTGACTTATGTAGCACGCAGTCCAACAAATTCTACCCCTCTCCCACAAACCCAAGCTTGCAGCTGTCTCTCGCCGGCCTCGCCCCCTTGCCACAGGGCATGCACAAAGCCATGGCGTGCCAAATGCAAGACGCCCAGAACGACTTCCAGGCTCAGGCGGCGAGAATCCGTGGCAGTGAGGCTGCAGGGCCCGATGGCTCCAAAAAGAAGAAGGGCATAGTGAAGTCAGGCCGGAGAGGGAGACCATCAGGCACCACAAAGTCTGCCGGTTACCGTACAAGTACTGGACGGCCGCTCGGAACAACTAGGGCAGCTGGGTTCAAAACCAGCCCGGGGAGGCCCCTTGGTACCACCAAAGCAGCAGGATACAAGGTCAGCCCCGGTAGGCCCCCCGGCAGCATCAAGAGTCTCGCCCGGCTCAAGAAGCTGGAGTTCGGTTGCGACAGCAGCAAGAAACTTGACTTTAGCAACTGCAGTGTTCCCAAGAAACTGGACTTCACTGGCTGTGATGTCCCACCTTTTCCATACACCATGATGGAGAAAAGAGACCTCTGTGAGCCCAGTAGCAAAGTGGACGAGTCCAGAGAATAGTTCTTTTGGTGCATCCGGCCAGAGGACGCTGAGGAAACATTTCTCTCAAGTGTTCTAGGAAGTAACTTTGTCGTGAAGAAATGGCTCTGACTGAGTTTTCACTGTACAGTGTTTGGCATTGTATTCATCTTCTCATATTAAACGACTGAATCAGAAGTATGCTGTTGCGATTGGGCAGAGATGCATGCATCACACCAATAAGTATAGTCAAAAAACGTATTTATCAGTTTGTGGTTCAAACCTCACCGTAGAGTGGATCTTTTTTTCACCCTCTATCATTTTGTTCCTCTGAATAGTGACATGTTCTTATTCTGCTTTGACATTTCTATGGCCGAGTTCTTGTGGAATTTTATACATTTATAAAAATGAAATTGCAATATTGTTCAAACAGCCGATGAAATCTTTTCCTGAGCATAAACATGTGGATGTGTAATTGTCGTCTGTGTTGTCGAATATGGATTTTTATTTTATGATATTATCCTCTATCATACCTTGGGAACATTTTTTTAAATGAGCTCGAACTGCAAAAACTCGATGCATTATATCCCTTCGAACGCAGTATTTGTTATTTCTGCACTTTGTGAATATAGTTTTTATCATGTATTATATTGCCTGTGTTCGTCCTCAAACTCACTCGATAAGCACTTCCAGATTTACATGTATGTTGTTATGCTTGTTCATTAGGGGGAGAAAAATGACTTCATGTAAAAGAAAAAAAAAAAGCTTTGTGGATCATGTAATAAATGATAGTGAGCTGTATGTGCAACCAAAATAAAAAAAATGGTCTTTTCCACATAACTCTTCTGTCACAGCGTGCAGTTCTCCCTGTAGTCACAAGAGGGCCAGTGTCCCAAGAAACAAAACAGTCACCTTGTACTAATACCTTTATCTACCGCCTTTACACCTAATTGCGGTGTATTGACAGTCACACTTCACTTTAAATGCGCGTGTTCAAACGGTGTGGTGGCAGGACTGGTTAGAAACACAAATGCAGGGTGTTGTTCTGCCATTAAACGCTGGCTGATCCACAGGGGGGGTGAATAAGTTACTTCTACTCGGATCTGCCTGGTGTTTTCTGCTCTAAAATACATTGTGGGGATGAAATACGAAACTATGTGAGCTCCTGACAGCAGAGTGTGCTCAGAGGAAAGCTCCTGTCCCGTCAGGTCGGTGTGGAAGGGGCCGGTCTTTGTCTGATGAGCAGGGACCGGCCCGCAGCGGCACCATTGTGTGCGCGCGCCCTGCGTTTGCGCATTTATGCATATGTGCCAATTCGATTGCGCCCCAGATTATAATAATAAAATCGTGTGTGAGTGACAACCACTGGTGTCTTTTCAACCGGAGCAAACCGCGCTCGCCTCCAGCCACACTCAGTCCTCCTCTCTGCTCTCTTCCCGAGCGCCGGGCGGCCTGTTTCCTCGTGTCACGGAGCCAACATGGCGCACGGAGCCTGGTTTGACCGGAGAGGCCGTGTGGCAGCGCGCCTGCTTGCGCGTTGCCGTCATTGTGTGTCCTCCGACGTGTCGCTGCCCATGAAACAATCGGGCCTTCACATGTCAGTCGAGTGAAACCGAGTAGAAAAAAGAAAGCGAAACATCGCTGGGGGGAGGGGGGGTTAATCAAAATAAGGTCATCCATCTATTTGTGATCAGAAATATTATTATTACACCGAGAAGACTGTTTGAAACTTCACCTGGATGAGCGTGCGTGCGCGCGCGCCTGTCTGTGTGTGTGTGTGTGTGTGCGCGCGTGCTCGCAGGGTGAGTGTCACGGCCCTCTGCAGACTGGGGGGTTGGGAGCAGAGCCGATTGGTTGAGCCGCACAACACAGTCAGTCTGGGCTTGTTTTAACATTAACCGGGGGCACTTCGACAGCAGGCTTTAAAAAACCAAAACAGAGGAAAAGATGTAGTAAATAAACCGATGTGGCTGCTTAGGGGACCGGGCTGTGGCACCGCTGTGTTAGTGTGGCAGCGTAATGGAGATCTGCGTGTTGTTTGGTGTTTGCAGTGACAGTGTTTGCTGAGGGCCGCCGCCGCCGCTGATGAGGCGATGAGGTGCAGAGAATGAGAGCCCTGCCTCGGCCTGCTAGTGCCGCCGCCACCGCAGCTGCGATCGTGCAGATCCGCTCTCACACGCCGAGAAAAGCCCCTCGCCCTCCTCTGTGCCACACCACCAAACAGCCATTGTTGGTTTCCCGGGGACCGACCTCCAAATGGTGAGTGTTTTCGCCCCTTCTCCTCCACGTGTTGTGAACTTAGTGGCGATCGGCTCCTTCTTTTTGTGCGGTTGTAGCTTGTTTGTGTGTCTCAGTGGCGGCTGAGTGTGTGTCAGCACCCAGCGCTCCTCCATTCACCGGAGCAGGCAGCGATCGCCATGACCTACAGGCAGCAGACAAAGCGGCTTGTATTTTCTGAGAGTTGGTGAATGAGACGTGAGGAGGGAGCAGGGCCAGCGGTCCTCTGTTTTGTCTTTTCCCATCCGACCGGCCTCAAGTATGGAGGCCAAGCAATGTCTGCCTATCTCTGTGTGTTTGTGTGTACGCGCTGCCCCCGTGCTGATATGCCCCTACTAGGTTTCTGTTTTACTATGATTGCCACATATCCTACGATATTGTCAACATGCTTTGTTATATTGTACAGTACACAAACCTCAATATCCCACAGAGGTTGTAGTTGTTGAGAAACCTAACCTTGTCTAACCTGCCTCTTTTTTTTTTGTTTGACAGGATATAACCATGACAACATGAATCAGTCATACAGACAGGCTGTTAGGGGCTCAGTGTTTGGTTCAGGCCAGCCAGAGCTGAGGCCCCGCAATGGCCTGGTGAACACTTCCTATGGAAACCAATGTGGCATTGTGAAGCGTGTGTCAGACCAACCGTCAGCTGTGCAGCTGCCATCCTCCAGTCTGAGACAGGGGTACAATCAGCCGGACCGAACTCACTGCTCGCTGAGGAGGCTGCAGGACCATGGCGCTGTGGTCAACAGGCCGGACCTCCAGAGTGACCTGCATCCAAGGAACCACTTGCACTGTGCAAGCCCAATCAGTGATGATGATGATGATGAGGAGGAGGAGTTTGAGGCCCGGTCAGTCCAGCTGACTCCTTCTCCGGGCAATGATGATGATATGGAGGCTTTTGACACGCTGCCGGACGTGAACAGAAACGGCTTCTCGCCGCAAAGTCCTGACAGCCTGGAGCGCTGTTCTCCCATCCCCAATGGCTACCTGCATTTTGAGTCCACGCTCTTTGACAGCAGTGACGTTAAGGTGGAGGATGAGGAGGGGGAGTGCAGCAGCAGTGAGGACCTGGCGCCTCTTCACCACTCCCAAAAGTTGAGTCAGGACAGATCTGTTGCTGAGAGTAAGACCCCATGTGGTGCAGGGGTGGACAGAAGAGCATACAAACCTACTGTTTTTAATCTGATGTCCAAAACTATATCTGAACTCAACCCTACACTAAGCCCCAGTGCACTGCCAGAAATCACTATGAGAGATGGGTGGAGTTTGGGTGAGGAATCAGACAGTGAACTTGCCTCCCCTGTTGACCCTGGACTTATTTCACCAGCGGGCACCAACTCTAACGTGAGTCTAAAACATGTGACGTATATAATTAATACAGTTTATTTATGTTACATATTTCCATGGAGAAAGTGCCTGTGCGTCTACACAGTAACAATTTATTCTGCCTGTGGACCTGTAACAGTGCCAATCAGATTATATCTTTGTTGATGTTTTTAAAAAGATATACAGAGGGAGCAAACAATTTTCTAAATCAGAAATAGTAAAGTATTGTCATTGTCCTTGTTAGTCCAACAGCCCAAAGAAGAAGCCTCTTCCTACAGTGAAGTACTTGGAAGGAGACTTGGTGTGGGCAAAGTTCAACAGACGGCCCTGGTGGCCATGCCAAGTCACCTCCGATCCAGACAAGGGGAACCACACTAAGATGAAAGGTGAGGTTTGATTTACATGTGGATTTTATGATCGAATATTTCCCACAACTTGACCTTTACCTGACAGGTTAGAAAAGATCGAAGGAATTATATAATTAATTTACTTAGTTCCAGTTCCCAATCCCCGTCCTTGTCGGATGTACTTCGTGGAGACAATTGGAGAGATTGTGGAATGTGCCTGGGTCGCGACGAACGCCATCGCTCCTTTTGGAGGAGGTCATCAGTTTGGAGAGTTGCCTGTGCTTCGACGGAGAGGGAAGCAGAAGGAAAAAGACTACAAGTACACGGTAAATACAATAAATAACTATAAATCTCATCTAAACCTGCTGTGAACGCTATTCTGAATTATACTTCTGTTCTTGACAGATACCCAGAAGTTTACTGACTGCGTGGAAAGTCAGTGTGGCAGAAGCTGAGTATCTGCTCCCGGCTCGACAAAGGAACACTGAAAGTGTGCTTTCAGTGTCCTTGAATGGAGAGGAGCGTGTACCCAGCCCGCAACCTACTGAAAAGCAACAGGAGGCCCCCTCTCCCTCTGTGGACCCCGGCCTAATTCCACCACCAAATATGCCCCCCAGTGAAAATGAGCCCCATCTCATAAAAAACTCTGGCCTTCAGTCCAACAAGAGCAAAGTTTGCAAGAAGAAAAAGAAATGTCTGTCGGACATATTTGGGCATATAGTTGGTGGATCAACAGAATCATCTGCTGTCACAAACATGTTGGACCAGTTTCATACAACAACTCATGCACTGAAAGAAGAGCCAAAGGACTCCCCTTATGCTGACCTGGATTCAGTTCCAATGCTGCATCGTCCTAAACGCACAGCAGTGTCTCCTGTACAGGACAGAAAAAAAGAGGGTTCAACAAAAGGTAAAACAAAGTTTGCTGAAAAATCCAACCAATGTACAGATTCCCTTGATAGCATTTTCACAAAGAAATTGACGCCTAAAGATACAAACTCCAAGCAAAGTTTGTACTGTTCAGCTGAAAAGCACTCTACAAATCTTCCTGCCAGCAGTCGTCTTATGACGAGGGCTCTGAAAGCAGAGGAAGAGACAGATCTGAAAGATGCACTGGCTACAAGCCAAATCTCAACAGATGCCCACAATGACAATTGTCCTAATAATAACGCAGCCATCACAACTGAAACCTCTCCTACCAGGAAATACCCCAACAATGCATCGTCCTCTACTAATCACAGCTCTCCAAAAAGACGTGCAAGGAAGCCTGATAAGAAACTTATTCGTAATGGCTCATTGATAAAGTCCAAGTGTGCAGACTCAGGTGTATCCACCATGCATCCTGTTGAAGTCAAGAAAGAAAATGTTGTCCTGGATTTATCTTCTTCTTCTTCCCCGCCCTTGACTCTGTCTCCAATGGATGCCTTTCAGGATGTCAAGGAACTAATGTTCAAATCTCTCGAGAAGAAGAACAGCAGCGACTGTGAGCTCGCTGTGTTTCGGCCTGATTCCAATTATAAATTCAGTACCTTCCTGATGCTGCTGAAAGACATGCATGACACAAGACAAAAAGACGGCAAACCCCTGACTGTCCCGCCATCAGCGGTCCTGATCAAGGAGGAGCCCTTGGTCATCCCTGCTGCCTCAGGAGGGGACCTGCTGCGGGGTTCTTGTGACGGTTTCACTCAGAGGATCAAAACAGAGAATGGCCTGTTGGGTAAAAACAAAACGTCCCACAACACGGCGACGAAAACCAAGAACAGGACTAAAGCTTTCATGATGGCTGACACCTACCACTGTGAAGACTTTTCTTTTCGCTCTCAGATCGGCAGCTTAGACAAGAAGCGTAGAAAACAAAGACTACCTGCCAAATTGAAATCCAGAGTAGCGGGCCTCTCTTCAGACCTGGCTGACTTGGCTTATGGCAGGGAGTTTGTCAGCGGCCACGCCGACTTGGCCGATCCCGGATCTCGTCCCCCTGCCGCTGCTGATCCATCGGCCAGCTACCTCGTCAAGATGTCAGAATCCGCCATGGCTCCAAAGAAGCGCTGGCAGGCGCTTGAGGGGGCTGCTGAAAGTAAGGGAGAGGTGATGAGCGATGCGTCTGCTGAGATGAACAGGTCTTACACCACAAGGGCATCACCAGATCTGGATCTGGAAGTCGACAGTCTGGAGAACGACTCGCTCTTCCTGGAGATGAGCAGCACAGGCGGTAAGACACAAACTGCTGCCGTTTAGTTAGTCCTGCTGAGAAGTAAACTGAGCAGCAGAGTGAACTGTATTTCATGTATGTTTGCGCAGGGAATTCAGAGAACAAACGTCTCCGGAAACCCACTAAAAGATTCCTGGAGTCAACTGAGGGGTACGAACAAATATTTTCTCCGAAAAAGAAATCAAAGAAACACACCTCAGAATCTTCCAAAATGGTAAGTTCATGTTTCTATTAGTTTTCTTTTGATACTAATGGAATCACTACTTTTCAACATCTTTTATTTTGTTTATTTTGTCCCCTACTGTTATCTGTGCAGTGTGTAATGTGTTCCCAGGAAGGCGTTGAAATTATTTTCTATTGTGTACATGCTGTGTGTAGAAGGTGTGCCTTTTAAATTACAGCACATTCACACTCCGTTTTCCAACCCGTTTCCTAAGGACACACATATCGTATATAATCCTTTGCTCCTCCATTGGCCTTCTCTGTGAATATAACTTATCACCTCCTTCTTTCCCCAAGTCTAATCACTCCATTTGCATATAATTAGAAACTACATATTTGATGTACAGTCTTGCTTTGCTGTATACATCGCAGGCATCGGGGATGATGGACCTCCTCGATGGCAGTCCCCCACAAGGAAATGTTACCTCAGCCTCGTCTCCTGTGGGGCCCACCGAGGCTCCTTCAGAGCCCGAACCAAGTCCGTCTCAGGATGAGCTTTCTCCTCTACCATCCTCATCGTCTCCAGCCACAACACCACCCGCCCTCATCCCAGAGACGCCAGAAGAAACAGATCTACCTCCTGAATCTGGTAAATACAGCTGCTTTCAGACATGCATTGAACTCCGGACATTTTCCTGAAATTATTCCGGAGGGATGGTATGTGAGAACGCAGATCTCCGGACAATTTCAGGAACTTTTCCTGCCAGCCCCCCGGCAAAATATTAGTAAAATATCAGAGTGAGCCCATGTGAGAACAGGAAACTGTCATAAAATTGTGTGAGTGGGTGTGTAGAAGACGAAACGTTTACAATGACAACTTGGAAAGACCAACTGACGACCAACTGACAACCAACTGACGCTGGTGTCGATGTGATTTAAACCTAAATATGTGATTTCTCTGGTGGAATTTATAAATGATATCCAGCCTCTCTCATGCTCCACCCGGACACCACCCCTCATCTGAATGTTCTGAATGTCCTGTTGTCGAGAACGCGTCTGACCCAGACAATATCCTGCTGCATTCTTCATATGTGAAATGCAAAGACCCAGTGTTCTGGACCTTTACCGGAGTTCATGTCTGAAAATGTCTTTAGTCACAGTGTGTGTTTATTATATTATTTTAAGTCTTTCATGATTAAAATAAAAATTGTTGTTTTTTGATAATATAATGCATTATTTCATTTTGTTATTGTTGTAGACACAGGGTTAGCAATTCAAGAAAGAAAGAGGCCAAGGAAGCTCTCACACAAGGTTCTTGAATGTACCATTGAAGAAGTGTCTGTTGATCCTACAAAGAAGAAGGTATGTCAGGACTGAGATTGCAACAGATAAGTGTTAAAGAGTGTGTGTGTATTCTGGTTAATATTTTTACGAGCACTGAAAATGTCATTTTTTTAATAATCTGCTGTCTGTTTGTTTTCCAGGAGCAAAAGCGACATGTTGGAGCTACAGAGCTGAAGGTGTTAGTCCAGAAAACTCAGGTTCTTAAAAAAAAAGCTAATTCCACCACCATCCCACCAAACAATAAGATGTTTGAATCATTACACTGTATTTAATCATCCCTAACAATCTCACTCTGTATTAGGTTGAATCTTTGAAGATGGAGAAGCCTGTACCCAGCACATCCTCTGCCCCAGCGGCTGCCTCCCAGCACCCAGAGAGCGAAGATATCCTCAGTCCAAACAGACCTCCCAGCCCCCGAGGAGCTAAGACCCCCGAGCAGGAGACCGACATGGAGGCCTGCAGCACTGACGAGAAACACAACGTACACACTGGAACACTAACTCCCAAACCTGAGGTGTGCATGTTGCTCATCAATGAGAGGAAACCATCTGTACACGACAACAACATGGGTAACAACTGCTCTGTCTTCGTCTCTGTAGGTTCAGTCTGTTGGTTTGAATGACAGCCTCCCTTCCCACGTGGATGTTAAAGGGAAAATTGGAGCGACATCATTAAAGGAAAATGTTTGTCAGGTGAGATAAGCTGTTGGAATTTGTATTGGTGTATTTTTTGTGTCTCAGTTTCTGATACATCCTTCATCGTGTGTTTTTGTGTGTGTTTGTGCAGGTGTGTGAGAGGACGGGAGACCTGCTGGTGTGTGATGGACACTGTTATGGAGCATTTCACCTGCAATGTATTGGTCTGTCAGTTGCTCCCAGGGGGAAATTCCTTTGTCATGAATGCAAAGCAGGTGAGTACGCACAGTGTCAGACATGAGTGGAAAGCACCGATCCGTGCCTGATCATAAAATGTGATCTGGCACTGGCGTTTAGAAATTCTGATTTCTTTGTGTTCCCTCCAGGTGTCCACACATGCTTTGTATGTAAGAAGTCTGGGGGGGTAAAGCGCTGCATCATACCACTATGTGGGAAGTTCTACCATACCGACTGCATACTGGCCTACTCTGCAACGCAGCTGCACAACAAAGGCTGCCGCTGCCCTCTGCATGTTTGTCTGTCCTGCCACATCACCAACCCCCTCAACGTCTGCAGCTCCAAGGGTAAGCTCCAGTGCTGCACGTTGCCACTATTACATTTTGAAATGATCCATGCAGATTAGAGCCAGGAAGACCTCATGGATGGCCTCACACATTTCCTGATTATTACTGTAGCCATCACAGCATCTTCTAGTTTGCCTCGCCACAGTTTCATAATGAACCAACAACATTACTCTTCATAATAATACAGAGATCTCTAAGTTAGTTAGTATTGCTCCGTTGATTCCTCATAGAGCAGTCTGCAGCCATATTTTCCTCACGCTCGCTCAGGCTCTGCCTCTTGAACCCTCGTGCTATCATCCATAATGTTGTTACATCCATGCTGACAGTCAGACCTCATAGTTTAAGCTGTGATTGGCATTCAATGCAGTTCCTTCACACGTGAGGCTTCTCTTTCACTCTCTAGTCTGTGTATGTTTTTTTTTATCCAAACTCTGAACCTGGCATCAGTCAGTTGTTGGTGATCATGAGCCAGTTTGCTTCAAAAAAAAATTCTGAGATTCATGACACCATCACTTACCATGTCTACCTAAGTGGCTTCAAGCAAAATGTTTTTGGCATCTTTGCTCACGTGTCCTTAGAAACTTGAAACAGCTCCTGGTTCCGGCAATCCAGTTTGTGTAACCTCCTATTGTGACAGTTTGAACTCTCAAACTGTTGCGGCACAAAACAGTCGTAATCATGTGTTAAACTCTGCACATTTAGATCATTTCTTTCTTTCACTGTGTGTGGTAGCATCTCTCCTGATGATCCTGTAAAATTAAATCACTTTGATTCAATCAAGGTGAAACTGGGGACACGACATTTTAGGAGTGAAAGTGAATTTAAAGCACAGTATAAAACATTTAGTGGACTGATAACACTGTGTATTGTCAAACTCCAGTTAAATGTCCAGTTGTTTGTGGATTAAGCCATTTTTTGCTTCTCTGTGGTTTTCATATTAGGTCGACTGGCTCGATGTGTGCGCTGCCCTGTGGCTTATCACGCCAACGACAACTGCATGGCCGCAGGCAGCCTGGTGCTGGCTAACAACAGTTTTCTCTGTCCGAACCACTTCACTCCCCGCAAAGGCTGCAAGAACCACGAACACATCAACGTGAGCTGGTGCTTCGTCTGCTCTGAAGGCAAGTGGGGTTCTGTTTGTCGACCTATGCATCCTGATCGTGGTGGCAGCTGATCGTGGACTATAATTACAGACTGCTTGACATACAATACCCCTACTCACATACCATCACTGACAATAACTCCTCAATTCATTTGTCATTGCTGCTCCCTTCATCTCTATCAGACATTTTCTTAGGTACAAAAACACATGACACACTTTTCCACTATGTTACAAATCGTTTCTTCTAATCAATGTGGCTAATACTGTTATTTTGTCAACGTGTTCAGTCACACTCAACATCTATTGCACTTCTGTCCGTCCAGGGATCCCTCACATGTGGCTCTCTCTGAGGTTTCTACGTGTTTTTCCCCTGTTAATAGTTTTTTTTGGTAGTTTTTCCTTACTTCTGTTGAGGGTTAAGGACAGAGGACGCTGCACCTTGTTAAGCCCTATGAGACAAATTGTGATTTATGAATATGGGCTATAAAAATAAAATTTGATTGATTGACTAAACCATTCAAACGTTGTGCTGGTGTGAATACATGTCAGATCATATAGAGATGAATCAGTAATTATCTCATGGAGTCACAAGCACAATCAGTTTTTACCACTATAACAAGGATTTATCAACCTCTACATTAATCACAACAGTGATTCTCTCTACTGAGAACATTTGTTGCAATATTGATCCAGTGGGTTTTTGTTTGAGGTTCAATCTGTAACCTTATCTTTCTGGCTGCTAACAGATGAAACAAGCTGCTATGTTATCCTAATAGATTGTATAGAAAGAGCAGGTAATTCTATCATCAAAAATATGAGGCATTGCTTGTATTACCACCTGTCCGGTTTGATTGAAGAAGCGGACGGCTCCAAAATGTATGGAAATGTTCGGCTAGCTGTTCTCATCATTTTCTCCTACATAGACTTCTCCTCAGCTTATTGGGCTGCATGGATTTTAACTTAAATTTAAAAGTCTCCAAAGTAGACTGTACAGAACACGTATTCAACTAGGATAGCACTCAGCAGAGCGCATACCTCCATCAAAGCCCGACAGTCCCCTTAAATTCAATCGAGCTGCACCAAATTTCACACCCTCATAGATACCAAAATAACGAAAATGCTGAAAAACACCCTCTCTCGCAAGGTTTAGAAAAATGGTAAAATAATTCCTCTTCCAATTTATCTGGATCAGCGCCAACATTTTAACGGATTCTTCCTTCCCATGTCCCATCTTTCCGCTTAGTTTCATGGAAATCAGTTCAGTCATTCATTGTAATCTTGCAAACAAACAATCCAAACAAGCAATCGGACAGTGTTGAAAACAAAACCCCTTGGTGGAGATAACCGGTCTCTCTCGGGGATGACATCTTTTTTTTTTTTAAGTTTCTCATTGTATTTAGTACTTGAGTATAACTTTGAAACAAGTTCCCTGTTGTCCTTATTTCTGTACATGTCGATTATTGGTGTCAAATTTCTCTGTAGGTTTTATCTCATATTTACAATAAGTCGTGGTTTGTAAATTCATTTTTTTCTAAACCTGAAAACAATCCAATTCTCCATCTGATGAACTCAAACAGTAATAAGTGATTCCCATTCTCTGCCAATATTCAAACCTCATTTCCTTTGCTTTACAGTCTGGTTACAACAACGTGTCTGTCATCTTAGTTGTGCTGCTTTATTGTGTTAAGCTCAGTCATCATCTACCCACATGCTCTTTAGACAGATGCTGTGTCTCAAATTACAATATTGGCCTCCTGCCCCCATGTGAAATCCACTTATCCCACTCATTACATCAAACACTATAACTAATAACTTATTTATATTTCTAATATGAGTTCAAGTGGGACACTGTTAAATGACTTGGATCCTACCACTGCACCTGTCTTTCTGGAGCTCTGTGCGTGATAAATTGTAAAATAATTTTTATGCCACATCCTATTTTCGACATTAATGCTCCCACTTGGCAAATGTATTTTGTAAAAACGGCTTTTTTCTCCATTTTAATGTTGTATCTACACACAAATCTGCCACTGAAGTAGCCCAGTCACTTCAAAGATCATTAGACCCTTCATGAAATGATTTTAGATTGAGGCAGCTCAGACCTGGTCCGTCCTGAATGATCTGATCCCAAGTGGTTGAGAATCCGATCACCAGATGTATGTGATGATTTGAAAATACAGCGGAGAAATGAGATCAGCTCAGTGATCTTAGGAGACACATTCAGGATACATTTTTAATACCAGGACGAACTTGGCGCTGTCCACTTGTGATCAGGTCTCTCAGGACGGATGTTAATACCAGGTCTGAACAGCACTTGTCTACGTTACCATCTTTACTAACATTGATTGTATAAACTGACATTGTCATTGTCTACTTTGTGTCAGTTATTGTATTGAAATGATAACAAAAACAAAAGATCAGATTATTTTTAAATGTCACTTAACTAAATCAAATGTATGTATGTTGTGTGCTTGCTGTGATTTCATAGGGGGAAGTCTGCTGTGCTGTGAAGCCTGTCCTGCTGCTTTCCATAGGGAGTGTCTGAATATGGAAATGCCCCAGGGCAGCTGGTTCTGCAATGACTGCAAATCTGGAAAGAGGCCTCGTATTAAAGACATACTGTGGGTCAAATGGGGACGTTACAGGTAAGGGTACATAAGTGGCCCTCCCCTACACACGGTGCCTCCGAGCAAACAGCTGATTTACCCCATATTTGTACTCATGTACCTGACCTTCCTCTTTAGGTGGTGGCCTGCAGAAGTCTGTATGGCAAAAGATGTTCCAAATAACATCTTGAGGATGAAACACGAGGTGGGAGAGTTCCCGGTGCAATTCTTTGGCTCCAAAGATTTTGTGTGGACGTACCAGGCCAGAGTCTTCCCTTACATGGAGGGAGACACTCTCAACATTGAGAAAATGGGGAAGGGAGCAGATGCAGTCTACAAAAATGGTAAATTCATGTGAAAATACTCGTATACATCTTTTTTCGAGTCCCTTTAATAGTCTGAGTAAAGATCGTGTTTATAGCCCTGACAGATGCAGCAGAGCGGTTCATAGAGCTCCAGGCAGAAAAGGAAATGCGGCAGCTCCAGGAGGACAGAAAGAATGACAAGAAACCTCCTCCATACAAACACATTAGGGTACTGTGCATCACCAAATATACATCTGTGCTTATCTAGACTGACCTGAGATAAGTTCACAGAGCAGTTCTGTAAAAACCATGCCCCTCTCTCATAGGTAAACCGGCCAATCGGGAAGGTTCAGATCATCACGGCTGACCTATCAGAGATCCCACGTTGCAACTGTAAGGCCTCCGACGAGAACCCCTGTGGCATCGACTCGGAGTGCATCAACCGCATGCTGATGTACGAGTGCCATCCTCAGGTGTGTGCGGCGGGGGAGCGATGTCAGAACCAGACCTTCACAAAGCGCCAGTACACAACCGTGGAGATTTTCAGGACACTGTCCCGTGGCTGGGGTTTACGCGGCGTGTCAGACATCAAGAAGGTACGTTGGAAAATTATCGGACGCAAGATTTTAAGCACGAGCCAAATTCTAATTATTCACCTGTGTCATCATCTCAGTCTTATTTATTTATTTATTTTATCTCTGGTGTTTCTCAGGGAGCTTTTGTGAGTGAATATGTGGGAGAGGTGATAGATGAAGAAGAATGTCGAGCCAGGATCCGACACGCTCAGGAGAATGACATCTGTAACTTCTACATGCTTACACTGGACAAGGTGCTGATACATCTCTTTTTTATCTATTTCAACAATATATGTAATTTCACTCACTTGCCTGCAATCTCCTAATGTCTGTTTGTAGCCTATTTATCTATTTATTCAACATGTGCATTTCTATGTATATTTTCACTATGTATACAAATATTTACTTACGATAACCGATAACAGGTTAATTATAAGTTACATTTGTGAGCTGGATGCACTACTGTGCACTTGTCTTATGTTTGGTCTGAGTGACCCTGAAGTAAATCAAGAATGTGAATAATTCCTACAAACATTTCCAAGCATATGTGGTTCATGTTAGCAACCAACTTCATAATGTAGATCAGCAGGTTGATGAAAACTTGCTAATATACATTTACTTTTTTAATTTCAGGACCGGATCATTGACGCCGGGCCCAAAGGGAACCAGGCTCGCTTCATGAACCACTGTTGCCAACCAAACTGTGAGACCCAAAAGTGGACTGTGAACGGGGACACCAGGGTGGGGCTGTTTGCCCTACAGGACATCCCACAAGGTTTGAGTTTGTGTAGGATCAAGAATGCAGGTTATGGCATTGATGGATCGCGTCTGAGAGCAGCACAGAACTAAAGCGGCGTGTATTTCAGGTGTGGAGCTGACGTTCAACTACAACCTGGAGTGTCTCGGCAATGGGAAAACTGCCTGTAAATGTGGAGCACCTAACTGCAGCGGTTTCCTTGGTGTCAGACCAAAGGTAAAAGAGCATATTTGAACAGATTTAGTGCTTCATGATCGCACTTACACCCGCCACATGATCCAGACGATTGTAAAACTTGTAAAACCTCCTGTCCCTTGCTTTTGTTCAGAACCAGCCGCCAGCAGAGAAAGTGAAGGAAGGACGAAGAAAGAAAAAGAAGACCAAGCAGGTAGTGACCAAGGAAAGAGAAGACGAGTGCTTCAGCTGTGGCGACGGGGGACAGATAGTGTCCTGTAAGAAGCCAGGCTGCCCGAAGGTCTATCACGCTGACTGTCTCAACTTGGCCAAGAGGCCTGCAGGCAAGTAGACATGGAGGGATTTTACTGTCAACCGGTATGATACTGCTAACGGGGCACTATTAAGTCTAAATTGGTTTGTAGCCTGACTCAACTTTTAAATATCCTCAGGCATTGTGTGTTTTTTAGGCAAGAACACTAGGCAGTGGTTAATATCAAACAATTAAAATTGTGATATGAACACATTTGGATGACATTAGAAGTCATTTGAGCCTCCTTTGAGCTTTGTAAGATTGGAGCCATTGTTGTTCAGGAAGAGATTGAAACTATTTTTCTCTTTGACCTGTGTAATGACACTGATCTCGTCTCCAGGGCGGTGGGAGTGTCCATGGCACCAGTGTGACATCTGTGGAAAAGAGGCAGCTTCGTTCTGTGAGATGTGTCCCAGCTCTTACTGTAAGGAGCACCGTGAAGGCATGCTCTTCATTTCCAAGCTGGACGGCAAGTTGTCCTGCAGCGAGCATGACCCCTGTGGGCCCGACCCACTGGAGCCGGGGGAGATTCGTGAATACGTGCCCAACACGACCTCTGTGAGGCCCGGGTCAATGGAGGTGCCCGTCACTCCCTCTCTGGCCCCAGACTCCAGAAGAGCCAGTTCTTCTTCTTCTGCTGCCACTCCTGTCTCTTCCCCTACTGGCCAGGCTGAACTGGACAAGCAGGAGCCTCCTCCTCGTCTCTACATCAACACAAAGACTGCTACCTCCAGCTTCATCCCCTCCAAAAGGGTGTACCTGACAGACAGGACTGAAGGGTTCTCCACGCCCACCTCCTCCAAGGGGGAGAGAGAGGACGGGGAGGTGGAGGATGGGGAGGTGTGTGGGTTAGAGGTGGAAGATGCGGATGATGATGATGTTGATGATGAGGATGATGACGATGATGAGGAGGAAGAGGAGGAGGAAGAGGAGGAGGAGAGAGGAGGAGGAGGCAGAAGAGGAGGAGGCAGAAGAGGAGGAGGCAGAGGAGGAGGAGGCAGAAGAGGAGGAGATGGAGATAGTGGAAGATGAGGAGGAGGACCAACCACTGTATGGAAATGACCTGCTGGAAGAAGGCGAGGAGGAGAACGAGGAGGAGGACGAGGAGGAGGACGAGGAGGAGGAGGATGATGATGATGATGACGACGAAGGAGGGGACGTGTATGACACTTGGGGGGGTTATGTGGATGAAGATGAGGATGGAGAGGTGGAGGGGGAGGACTTTGAGGAGTGGGGGAGAGTGGAGGACGATGATAAATGACACAGTCCATCCATTCCTTTTTAACCTTCTTGTTAAAAACTCTCTGTAGACATTTAAAGGACAAAAAGAGTTTGATATTTTGGTACCTACTTGAACGCAGCACTGCCTTCACTCTGGTACAACGTTGCCTTCTCATCCACCGCTGGACTCACGTGTGGATGCGTACTGGTGCTGAGGCTCGAGGACTGATCCTGGTCTCTTTATACTTCTGTTGATATGTTTATTTGTGTCTGGTGCTGTTATGATCTTTTGTTCTTTCTCTCAATATTTGTTTACATTTTTTTTTGCCTTTTTTAAAAAAAAATGTTTGAAATGTAAGAAAAAAAAGGTGAGAAGTTTTCACCTGACCAAACTGTCACCGTAAGGGCATCTTATGTTGTTGTTACCGTCTTAACCTTGTCTCGCTAATTACAAGTGATAAAAGAAATGGAGTTCTCACTGGTTCATGTTACGGTTAGACACGACGATAGCTGTTTGCTGTGTCTGAGGAATACAAAAATAAACCCACTGGAGTCATGGCGACTGAAATGATTATTGTCAAGACGATAATCTTTTCTTCTGTTTTCTTTGAATTGATTTACAGATTCTATGAGTTCATCCTTGTTTCTCTCCACAAAGGCAGCTCAGGATCGCAGAGAAATGAAATGATGCCACAACATGGCAAAACCCGAAATATGCATCACTAACATTGGTTTCACACCCGTCACTGCTGTTCCATTATCATAATTAGAATAAAATCAAAGTACTTATTGACCCTGTATCCAGTATTTTCTTCTCTTTACAATCACACATGGCAGAAAGGAGTGTATCATAACCTAATTATTGTCATATTTTTGTGTTCGTACTGTATTTGATAGGTAAACATGCTGTATCAGCACTCAGGATGTAGTGAGTACAAAATGGTTATTTGGTTTAATTTATTGATTATTGATTTTCTTCTTTCCCTGTCAAATATCAGAAGAGTTGACTTTTTATGGCCGGGAACCACCTGAGACTTGAGGGTTTTTAACTTCTTTCACACTGTTTGATTATAAACCTTCAAATCTCACACATTAAACAAGACAATTACCAGGTCTGGATGAAGGAAATAGACCTGAACCCACATGCACACATTCTCGTACATTTCTTTTAGTGAGGACACTCAGTGTAATGCATTCCCTCAGCCCTCACCCTAACTGAGCCGTTTTATCTTAAAGGTTCAGTGTGTAAGATTCAGGTGATAGGGATCTATTGGCAGAAATTTTATAAAATTAATCCTAGTGATGTTTTCACCAGTGTGTAATTATCTAAATTGTACAAATTGTTGTTTTCTTTAACCTAGAATGGGCCCTTTTATATTTAAATACTTTAGATTTACGTCGGGAGTGGGTCCTCTCTACAGAGGCTGCCATGTTTTTTATTGTAGTCCAAACGGGACCTTTTGAGTTTTATGACAACTGAAGGCTTCCACGGGTTCTCTTTCAGCTTTGGAAGGAGAGGCTGAGGTGAGGGGTATTCAGCTGCCACATGCAACTTCACCACTAGATGTCACTAAATTCTACACACTGAACCTTTAATACCAGGTCTTAGTACTAACCAGAAAACTAAGGCCAAAATGTCCTCACACAATAAAGTCTATGGTCCTCACAAAGATGTAAGTTCACAAACCGATCAGTGTCAGACTATCTGTTGATATAATGAGTTAAAGCTGCATTTTCACAAACTCAATTGGATTTAACACAAACCAGGTGACCCAATAAACCTGGAGCTTCTGTGGACCTGGAGTTTGTGTCCTCTGTCTTCTTTGTCCTTCTCCGTGTGTGTGTGTTAGGGTTCTGAGCACCAAGAATAATTGATCTGTATTTCTCCACTTGTATTGTGAAACATGCTTGTTTACAGTGTTGTGCCAGTTCACACTTAAAATGAACAAGTTCAAAGTTCAGTTCATGCAGATGAAAATGAACAAGTTCACGTTAATTTGTTCTGATTTTTATTGGGATGATTTAGAAGACAAACTTACGATCATGTATTTAGTTATTAATCGATGGTGTCGGGTCATGGTCGCTCCTCTCACTGACACCGAGTCCTGACTGTGAGCGTCACGTCTCATGTTGTACTGAGCACAACATGTTGACGAGTCATTTTTCATGATGTTTAAATGTAGCCTCAAACTCTGGAGCGAATCAAACAAACACGAAGTGACTTCATGTGCTGATCAGGTCCTGATAACTAGTGATAAGTGTTTATTTGTTCAAGTGAGAGCAGAGTGGAGGAGGACACAGAAACTCCAGGTCGGTACAACCCAACTGCAGCTTCTGCTCTGATCACTGACCAGAGAGAAACTCTGTGTTTCACTGTTTGTTTCCACTGTTCTTCAACAAAGTCACTGACCGGCTGCTTCACGTGAACGAGCTCAGATCTCACCGCAATGTAGCTGTGAGCGGGTGAGTGGGGGTGGGGCCCTGGGGCCTTCAGACTCCTAATAGCGACACAAAATCAATAACATAATATTTGTTTCAAAGCCAAAGAAATCCAGTCTCCATGAAAAAAGAAGTTGAGTAGTCAGCACATAATGTAGATGAGCGCTTGGGCTTGGGTTTCCCTAAAGATCAAGGAGAACAAGGCAAACTTTTTTTCTCTTAAGTATTGTTTCCTGATATTGCTTAGTACTTGTGTTTTTTGAACTGCATTCCAAAATGAAGTGATATTACTTAATTAATTTAATGCTTTAATTTAGTTAATATGATCTGCGTTTGCACAAATTACTCAAACATAAAAACATAAAAGGCGATTATTTACACATTTTGAATGTCTTATCTGTCATCAACATATTTTTTTACTTTTCAAGTTGTACTTGGTAACCTTGATGGAGATGTACTTGAAAATACTGGTTAGCGAGGAAAGTATAAATAACAGTTTGCTTCAATATCAGTACATTTCACTTTATTTTAACAGGATAAGCCAGCCTGTATCAGTGTTGCTGTCCATGGAGTCATTGTCAGTTAACTGAATTCATATAAATACTGTGAGTAGCAGGTCAGTAAATGTTTGTTGTGTACAGCTCTGTTTTCATCTGTCTACCCTTCAAACAGTGTGGCAACAAAGGCAGCTGTGGCAGTTTCTGTTGACACCGGAGATGCCTCTACGAGCTGCCGCTGCCACGGTTTGAGCCCTTTCTGTAAAATCATGTTTCATGTGCCACAGCCAGAAGAAACCGTGTGAGTCAATAACACACACTCAGTGTTGTGCTGCGAGGGGGAAAGTGGTGCGAACAGCGGCGTCCTCTAGATGTCGCTGTGTCCTACAGTCCTACAGTACTACGACACCACAGGGGACGAAAGGAAGTGACGTAGCTGTGGTCGGGTGTAAAATGGCGACGGTGATGCGTTAGTAAAAGCTCAAGGGACGAGATTGAAAAGCTACGGAGGAAAGCTTTACATTTACAAGGGGAAATCAACGTTTGATATTTTTATATCTGTTGTTGATCTTACTAAGGTAAAAAGCTGTTAAATACTTCAATATATAACAAGTTAACAGCTAGGTTAGCTTAAAGCTAACAGCTAAAGCTTCTGTTTTATGCTTCTATGAATGTGAACAAAATGCACATGATGCTGGGTGAACATGAGTAAGAGGACAGGAGAACGACTATTCCCCGGACAGATGATGTTTCTGACGATCACTTCGCTGTGTTACTCGTCTGTGTTGATCATGTGACTATGTTTGTATTCGTTGTGGCAGGCTCAGTCATGACCGAGCAGCCAGGCACCACCGACCAGACCAGCGCCACCTCGGAGGGCATCCTGGGCCTGGATGAGCCCAAGAAGATGACCAGGGAGGACTGGAGGAAGAAGAAGGAGCTGGAGGAGCAGAGGAAGCTGGGAAACGCTCCAGCTGAGGTGGACGAGGAGGGAAAGTAAGTGTGTGTCTGGACAGAAAGTGAGAGGAGAAATGAGGAGTTCCTCCATGCGTCACATCTGGACATTAAAATATTCCTACGTTTCCAAACACCCTTAAACACCAGATCCTACACATAACCCGAGGAAACACGATTGCATCTTTCATTAGACCCTCCCTATCTGTATGGGTTTTGATGCAGCAGCCATAAAGCTAAAAAGCATTCATGTCAGCACCCAGGTTGTACTTGAATATATCTGTGTCAGCACTTATCATTTGCTGAATTCCATAAAACTAAACAAGCTCAAAGGTCTCACAGAAGCTTGAGTTCATTCTTCAAGGTAACTTTACCTGAAATCACTTGATATTGTGGTATATTTTGTCCACGCTCAAGCAACTCTGGTGTTGGTGGGTGATGTCTGATAAATATTCAGAAACTGTAAACAATGGTATGCCACGGTGGCAGAGAGAGCTCAACGCGCTGCTAATTAAGAAATCAACTTCATCAATTTCATGACACATGCGCTGCAAAAAGTCCCAACACCTGCAAATACAGAGACGAGCTGCAAATTGCAAAATAACCACACTGGAAATGTTTCCAGGGGACCTAAAAAGTGGTGAACCTGGCTGTAGGTCAATGCTTTGTGAAGTAATTAAAGTCTGCTACTCGTCAGTGGTGATGGAAGTGGTGTCGTCAAATTGATGAAGTTTTTTCTTAATATGCACATTTTTGCATGTTTTCTTAATTTGCAGTGCGTAGAGCTCTCTTGGCCACTGTAGGATCCTTCACATTTCTACTGTCCTTGCCTTTTCTTATACATTAATGTGGTGCAAGTCCCACAGACTTTAAACGCTCTTGAAGTGCCACAGAAATTATTATGAAACTCGAGGCATTCCGACACATCTTCCGTTCCCAATATCGATTTTGATACCTGGACTTTGCGTTTTCGCCGGTACGAGTACCTATACCTGTGTATTTACAAAAATAGCCACATATATAAAGTATTTTAACACTTACATCCTACTAACCCTGAATAGAAGTGATGATTTCTTTCACTGTTCTTTGACCAGGCTCAGGTTACATCATTTGAGAAACTAACGCTAAGAGAGAATAGAACATAGAACCTCTATTATTATCTAGTTTGACAGTCATGGCTGTAAATTAACATAAATAAATAAATAAATCTAAGAATGCGCAACACACAAGTCTTGCATTCGATACACATTGCTGGTTTACTAGTGGAAATCATTTCTTTGCCTCTAAAAACAGTACAGAGCAACGGCTTATTTGGAGCAGTGAAGACAAAGTGATTTTTGGGAAAAGAAAGTGGGAGTTTTATCTAAGTGATATCGATATAATCCGGAGAATTGGCTACGGAGTTAACCTAGAGTTTGCCTTTCACACATGCACAACACCGCACGAGGTTCTCTGCACAGACGCGTTCACAACAGCAACAAATCCTCCGCATTATTCAGGCGAGAGATAGAGCAGCCAAGTGCAGCAGCCAGAGGCAGGAAGTGACGTATTATCTCCGCTGCAGAGATCACAGGATTTAGTTTTGCAGCACTCCAACACCGTCGTCAGCTCTTATCACCACAAACTCTCTTCAAATCTTTGTCCGTATCTTCTACATGTATGACACTGCTTTTTCACCGGGAGATATTTGTTCGCTTTTAGTTTTTTTCATTTTTGAAAAAATGTCAATCGTGCATTAGAAACCTCGGCTGAAACCAGCTTAATATACTTTGATACAAAACATTGTATCGGATCGTTTCTTAGATTCCTAAACTGGTGTTGGGATCGGGACATGTCTATATAAAACTCTGTGTGATGACTTGATGGATTGCATTTGTAATAGTTATGTTTTACTCCTGAATTTCATCCAATATTTACTGTGAAGCTACTGTTCAGTAATGTGGACCGCTTGTGCTGCTTCGTTTCTCCAGGGACATTAACCCTCACATCCCACAGTACATTTCATCAGTGCCATGGTACATCGACCCGTCTAAAAGGCCCACTTTAAAGCATCAGAGACCACAGGAAGAAGAAGAAGTGCCGTACTCAAACATTGGAGAGTGGTATAAGAGAGGAGTGCAGGAGGTGAGAATGAATTAACATGAGTAGCTTTCATGTGGCTGCAACAATTTAACTGTAAAGTTATAGCTTCATTGTATGTCTCCACACAGAATGCTGTGACCACTAAATTTCGTAAAGGAGCTTGTGAAAACTGTGGTGCCCTGACGCATAACAAGAAAGACTGCTTGGAGGTAAAAGAACCAAAGCAATTTTATCTCTTTCTATCTTCCAGCAAAGACAAACTCTCACTTTTTTTATTTAGTACAATTGTACAATGTTATATCTGCATACATAAACAATAACCTCTGACCTCGATTTTTGTCTCGTCAGCGTCCCAGAAAAGTTGGGGCGAGGTTCACGGGCTCAGGAATAGCTCCAGATGAACACTCTCAGGTCCAGCTTGATTTGGACTACGATGGGAAGAGGGATCGCTGGAATGGTTACGACCCCGAAGACCACCATCGCATTGTGGAAGAGTACGCCAAAGTAGACCTGGTGAGTAGACCAGTGGTTAATTCAATCTGGTTTAATTGTAGACTGTTTGTTTCTTTGATTTGTTGAGAACACCGTAGATCTCTGCCAACCTTCAAGCATGCTCTTGTTTTGAAACATTCAAATTAAAGCCGGGTTCCAACAAGGTAGACATAGCAACTTTTAAACTGAAAATTTGTATTGGTGTAAATGAATCAATAAAATTGATATCTGGCAACCACAAATCCCACATTAACGGTGGGCAAACTCAAGTCAGAACCGGTGCTCAGTTACAGGCACTGTGACATAAATCAGGTGTGATGGCACAACAGGGTTCAAAACATTATATTTTGGTGGTGTTGTTTATTTGTCAACTTCTTCATGAATCTGAGTTTGTATTTGTCTTTGTCTTTCAGGCCAAAAGGACTCTCAAGGCACAGAAACTTCAGGACGAGTTGGCGTCTGGAAAACTGGACCAAACTGTAAGTTTTGTCCAGATTGTAGTAGGACTGGATTATATTGACAAGAGGTAAATGCAATCTCTTGCCTAGAAAACTAACATAAAACTATTTTAATCCCTTTTCTGCAGGAGTGGGAACATGACAGCGAAGATGAGGATGAAGATAAATATGCAGATGACATTGACATGCCTGGTCAGAACTTTGACTCCAAAAGAAGAATTACTGTCAGGAATCTGCGTATCAGAGAAGACACAGCTAAAGTAAGAGTCACACGATTGCTGAACTAGTACTCTTCACTTTTATACAGGAAACCTTTGGTCGCTTGTAATGTCCACATTTAAAGCTTTAGAGTTAAGTGAGTGTCAAGGGAACGTTATTTGTTCATAATCTGAACTTGTGTCTGTCTCTCACAGTACCTGAGGAATCTGGATCCAAACTCGGCCTACTATGATCCAAAGACTCGAGCTATGAGAGAGAACCCGTACTCCAACACTGGCATGAACCCTGATGAGTAAGTTACTGCCACTATGTTTCCTGATCAATCAATCAATCAAATTTTATTTGTATAGCCCATATTCACAAATCACAATTTCTCATTGGCTCACATTGTAAACATTTCCTGCTGTGTCTGACAGGGTGGGGTATGCTGGAGACAACTTTGCTCGCTACAGTGGGGCCACAATCACCATGGCTCAAACGCAATGTAAGTCACTTAGATACTTAGCAGCCACTTCAACTCCTCTCCATCTCCACTCTCTTTAACACTGGCATAACAAGAAGAATGCCAAGTATGTAATTCAAACCCTGACTGATAAGGTTTTTTGGGGGCAGATACAGATAAATTTTTTTCGATATATTAGCTGAAATATATATTTCAGAAATTGGCAATGATTCCTCAAATATTGGTTATCAATCCATTGGGACAAAGAAATGTAATTGAGTTTTTATATTTTACAGTTTAACCATAAACGTGTAGAAATGCAACATGTACCCCATAGTGATTGTCAATGCCTCATCTTGTGACAGTGTTTGCCTGGGAGGCCTACGAGAGAGGATCGGAGGTTCATCTGCAGGCCGACCCCACCAAGCTGGAGCTTCTCCACCTGTCCTTCAAAGACAAAAAAGAGGACTTTAAGGAGCAACAGCGGGAGAGCATCTTGGAGAAGGTGAATACCTGATATCCTCCTCTGTTTTAAACCATCGGGCTGGTAACTAAAGGCCCGCACACTTTGTGAGAATGGAATCTCACATGTTCATGTTGTTGCACACTTATTGTACTTATTTATTTGTTATCTTATTTTCATTTAATATGGGCCTCACTATAGCAAAATATATGGAATGTGTGTTATTGAAGGACAGATTCTAATATTGGGGATTGCAGCAGAAACATTGAGAGATTGATTGATTGCATTCAGTCATCATCACATACAATATGGACGGTGTAAACAAAATATAAACAGAGTCTTTGTACTCTGACTTAACAGGCTCGGGCAGAAGCAAATGTTTATGTGCTTGCCACACACAACACTTGTAGTCCTCAAAAATAGATTAGTAAATTATTCTTTTAAATATCAATAGCAAATTACATATTATACTATTGTTCCACAATTTCCCCTCAATTGCAGATTTATCTGATTTTAATCCCTTTCTTTGGTCTGATGTACCATAAACTCACAAACACTTCTCAAACCATATTTGCTGACAAGCATTTATAAACAAAAAGCCTTTTCACACTCTGATAGTGACTTTGATTTTGCTCCGAACCACAATTGCATTATTTTATGATATAATACATCCTTAAATTTCATAGCACTGGAATTTGGAAACCATGAATTTGTGTGACCACAGTAGCCAGCCAGCATGTGACAGTTTGGGTCCATTTATCTGATGTGATCTAGGACTACTGTTAAAGATTAAAGATAAATTAAAGATTTCAGTACATTTATTTGAGCCCACAATGGTGTATAGAGGCCTATAACTATTCATACTGGCTGATGACTTAATTGTGTTTGTGCTTTTGTGTGTGACGATCAGTATGGAGGTCAAGAACACTTGGACGCTCCACCACGGGAGCTGCTGTTGGCCCAGACAGAGGACTACGTGGAGTACTCTCGTCACGGCGCTGTCCTGAAAGGACTAGAGAAGGCTGTCGTCCGCTCCAAGTACGAGGAGGACGTGATAATCAACAACCACATGGTAAGAGCGACAGAATGGACTAAAGCTTTTGCTAATTTTCCACACATCTTATTCAAAATGTATTCTAAAGAAGGTCTTGTGTTTGTTTAGTGTATTTGGGGCTCTTACTGGAAGGACGGCTACTGGGGCTACAAGTGTTGTCACTCCATGGTCAAACAGAGTTACTGCACAGGAGAGACTGGAATTACTGTAGTAAGTAATATTTTTTCAAAGTCTCTGTTTCATACCCACTTTATCTGATCGTTTTCTAACTTAAACTGGTTTTCTTAAAAAAAAAAACTACAGAACAACACAGACTGTGTTCCATTTGAAGAAGGTCTCACTGAACCACAGGAGGAAGAACAGCCCAAGACTCTGCTGGAGGTAAGTGATGCTGAGAAGATTTCTATTTTCACAAGTCACTGATGATTAACACTTGTTTTGCCGGGTGTAACAGTACACAAAAATCAAGTAATTTTTACAAAAGTAAAATAACAAAATAAACACACTCATAAATGTATAAAAATGGGGAAAAAAAATATATCCATTAAGGTGCAGTATGTAGAAAATTAAATGTTCTTAAACTGCACCGTTATTGTAATGTATAGCTATCATTATTAAATATAGGGCTGCACAATATAAGAAAAACATGCGATAAAGTTGTTTAATATTGTGATGACGATATGATTTGCGATAAATCAACATAAACTGTCCCTAGCTATTGACGCAGAGACCACAGACAGCACCACCAAGTCCGAGGCAGACACCAGGGGGCATGCACAGCTCCACTATGTCCACTTACAGTGTTAATTTGGGGTGTTTTCATACATACCGTGAGTGAGTGAGAGAGAGACAGCGAGAGAGAGACGCACATACAGCAGCGGAGTCTGTGTGTCTGAGTTTCCACAGTAGAGTTTATTTGGAGGAGGCATAGCCCTCTCTATTCTCTTCTTATTCTCTCCTTCAGACAATGATTCATTGACAGAAAAACCCATCAATGATCGGAATGTCTTTCAATTGTCATCTAGGGCAGCAGGGCTCCATCTGATTGGCCAAATATATTGACATGCAGAGCGTGAATGCGTGGCGCATGAAACACCATTTACCGCAATCTTTTGCGATAAATGGTGTTTCGCACACGTTGATATCGCGATGACGATAGATTTTTGATATATCTTGCAGCCCTGATTTTTATATATATATATATATATGTGTATATGTATGTATTTTCTTCCAGAAAATGAACTTGTCCACATAGTTCGCAGAGAGGGTTTAATGCCCTGCTGGTACTAACAATGTCTCCGCTGTGGAGAACACTCTCAGGCTAGAGACAGAGGCTTATAAAGGTTTTAAACGAGTCGGCATGTCAGCTACATGTCCGATTGCAGTTGCGCAATGTCGCTTTTTATACGATCCACTCGTCTTCGTCTGTCGTCATTATAGTTGACTGCGACACTGAAGTGTTACCACAGAGCGGACTTAAATGATGAGGGAGGGTTTTCACACTCCTCTTTCTCTGCGGTCGCTATGACCACGAGCCGACAGCACATCCGGTCCTTCGCTAAAGTTGTCGGTTGGAATTTGAGACACACACACACACACACACACACACACATAAGTTCGGCACGTGGACTCGATGCAAATGCCTTCCGGAAAGGTCCGTACTGGAAATTCTCGGTTCGGGTACATGTACTGTTACACCCCTACTTATATGGTATAATGTTATTGTTTTCACTCACCAGATGCATCGTGATAAGATGATGAAAGAGAAAAAGAAGAAAAAGAAGAGCAAAAAGAACAAGAAGCGCAGCTCTGACAAGAGCGATTCAGAGGACGAAGAGAAGAAGAAGGAGAAGTTGAAGAAGGTAAAAATATACAAGTCTGTGTTCATCTTTGTGTATCTGTGGTTTTGGCTCATTTCTGCGACTGACCTCCAACATCTTTTTCTCTGCCAGGCCCTCGAAGCAGAGGACAAACACAGAAAGCACATAGATGCAATAATGCAGATAGATGAGAGGAAGAGGCCGTACACCAGCCTGCAGGAAGTGAAGGCGCCCACCGAGGAGGAGCTGGAGGCCTTCCGCATGAAGCGCTGCCGGTCAGATGATCCCATGGCATCCTTCCTTGACAAGTGACCACCTCCCCTCCCTGCTGACTCTCCTAGACTCTCCCCATGGGATTAATGCATTTTTATAAATAAAATATATTTGACTACATTGTGTCATGAAAGAGAGTTATTGTTTTCCAGGGACAATGTTCACTTATCAACACCACTGTAAATATGCTCATTTAATATTGTTTCCAAGCTTTTGGAGAATCACTGATCTTTAATATTTCAATATTTTTGCTGCTGTCTCTGCTTTAATATATTTCCAAATCTTCCTTCTATAATACTTAAAGATAAATATTCTGTATTTTCAAGACATGTATATGAAGTTCTGGAAATAAGCACGGTCTCTCTCTAGCTTCACCACTCACTGATGCACTGGCCCTCTCTTAAAGGAGCCACGTTACTCTTAACACTACCCCCACTCTGGATGGCAATTATTACACAATTCCAGTCCAGCACAGTAACATACATTAACGTGTCTTTACATACAGGTATATAATCCTCATTTGCATTCAGCCCATTTTATATATATATATATATATATATATATATATATAAATGAACATACAAAATTAACCATTAGCTTGAAAAGTAGCAAACAATACAAAACCGTTGACCTCATTTTTGGAACCTGAAGATGGTCTTTTAAACCCTGGAAACTGTCCATGAACTGCTGAACTCAGTGAGCCACCCACTCACCATACTTGGCAGGTATTCTTCGCTGGCGGCTCGGCCTTTGGGAATGATGGCTCTGATGACGTTGCTCTGCCACACCACTTTCCTGAGTGGCAGAGTCCAGATGAGGAGAGGTGGAGGGGAGTGATGCAGCAGCTGCAGGGATGTCCACTGCTGAATCTGATGAGGTGCAGCTCGAGGCTTCCTCAGCGTCAGTGTTAGAGAACACATGAGATAGACCCAGGATAGGGTCTGCAGGATCCATGTCCAAGACTGGGGGTGACACCTCCATCGGTGTGTCCAGCTCCGAGCCTGCTCCATGGCCTAGGTGTTGTCCAAGCGGTTAAGACAGCGATAGGGCTTTAGCTGGTCGTGGTGAACAAATTTCACCTTGGTCTTAAGGCCTATCTGGATGCGATACACCAGATCATCCAAATGTCCCAGGAGGAAGTATGGTCCTTCGTATGATGGGAGGAATTTCCTGACCTTATTCTTTACTCTCTGTGTGCCTTTGATTAGGTACCACACAGCATCACCAATTTGGTACTGTGTGCGGCAGCAGTTCTTGTCATATTGTCTCTTTGCACGTTTCACAGACTCACCAAGAGCGTCTCTGGTGATTTGATGCGCCAGCTCCAGGCGCTCTTGGAGGTGTTGGACATACTTGGGGGCTGAAGGGACTGTGTCAGGGTCCAGAGGTAGGCCAGCTAGTTGGGAGTGAAACCAGTTGCACTGTGCTTTGTTGTTCTGTAAGCCATTACAGCATAGAGGATCATGAGGTCCCAGTCCAACGCCTAGCTGTTGTGGCCAGGATCTTTTGCAAGGTGGCATTGAATCTCCCAACTTGGCCATCAGACTGATGTCGAAAGGGTGTGGTGTGCGTTTTCTCGATGCCAAACAGCACACACATTTTCTGGAACACTTCAGACTCAAAGTTCCAACCTTGGTCACTATGCAGTGTCTGTGGCGCTCCATAGCGGCACACTCACTCCGATGCCAGCACTTCAGCCACAGTCACAGCCTGCTCATTGAGTAGGGGGAAAGCTTCCACCCATTTTGTGAGGTAGTCTTGTATCACTCGCACATAACAGTTGTTGCACTCTGTCTCGTTCAGTGGCCCCATGATGTCCAAGGTGATGCGCTCCATTGGGGGTCCCACTCGAACAGTACCCATGGGAGCTTGTGGTGTCTTACAGGGCCTGGCTTTGGATGCGCAGCTGGTACAGGTGCTTCACCAGAGGGCACTGCCCCTCTCATTCAGTACCAGAAGTATCGGGTCTGCATCCAGGCTACAGTGCGCTCCACACCAAAATGCCCAAAGAGTCCAACTCGCACCACACATCCTGATGACTGATGTTGACAGTATAAAGGGAGGGGCCTGACAGCTTAGTCAGGGCGATGGATGATCTCAAAGTTGTACTCGCCGAGTCTCTCGAGCCACCTGGTCAGCTGTCCTTCAGGCTCTTTCATTCTTGTCGGCCACCGGAAGCTGCTGTGGTCGCAACGTCGCTTGCGTCAGTGTCCAGTATCATTTTGCCTTCATAGAGTGGATAACCCAAGACTGGTGCAGTGGTTAGCAGGCGTCCACTGAAATCTGGCGTGCTTCATTGCCAGGGCATGGAGGGGCTCTGCTATGGAAGGGAAGTCTCTTACAAACCGCAGAGAGTATGATGTAAGGCCGATGAAACGGCGGACTTCCTGGAGCGATGTTGATGTCGTCCACTCCTGCACCTTCTTGACTTTACAAGGGTCAGTAGCCACACCGTCCTTCTAGACTATGTGGCCCAGGTAGGCTACTTGGTGGCAAAATAATCAAGACTTAGCAGGTTTCAGTTTCAGGTTGGCCTGATAGAGTCGGTTGAAAACCTGGCCCAGCCACTCCAGCCGCTCCAGCTGCTCCAGCATCTTTAACACATCCTTGCCCAGCAAAATGATGTCATCCAAGTACACCAGACAGGTCTCCCTCTGCATTCCAGGCAAGACGCGGTCCATCAGTCACCACTGGAATGTTGCCGGAGCATTGCACAGTCCAAACGGCATGACATTCCACTCGAACAATTCCCATGTGCCCTGGCGGTCAATACGACTTGCCAGTAGCCGGAGACAAGGTCCAGTATGCTGAACCATTTGGCAGCAGAGAAGGTGTCCAGTGTGTCGTGGATGCGGGGCAGCAGATATGCATCATTAATGGTGGCATCGTTCAGGGCTCTATAGTCTATGCAGAGGCGGTACGTCCCGTCCTTTTTACGAACCATCACTATAGGCGAGGCCCAGCTGCTGTTGCTGTGGCGGGCCAGTCCTGATTCCAATGAACACCAAGACTCTTTTCAGTGGAGTGAATATTAGGAGCCAGAGGGCCAAGGGTGTCCACATCTTGCATTTCAGAGTGTCCAAATACAATAACCTTAGTCTTATTGTTATTTAATTTGAGGAAGTTTGAATTCATCCAGGATTTTATGTCATTTAAGCAGTCAAGCAGGGGCTGCAGTGAAGTCTTAGTTTTAAAGTTCAGCGGCAAGTATATTTGAATGTCATCTGCAAAGCAGGGAAAAGAGATATTATATTTATCAAAAATTGATGGTAGGGGCAGCATATATAGGGAGAATAGGACAGGGCCTAGAACGGATCCTTGAGGTACCCCACATGTAAGTGGGGCCTTCCCAGAGGAGTAGTCACACAGGTGGACAGAGAAACTCCTATCTGTTAAGTATGACTGAAACCACCTGAGTGCTGTATCTTTAATCCCTACAGAGTTTTCCAGGCGTGATAGCAGGATTGCGTGATCAACAGTGTCGAAAGCGGCCATCAGGTCTAGGAGCACCAGGACAGCAGAGTCTCCTGAATCAACAGTTAAAATCAAACCGTTAAAAACTCTTAAAAGAGCTGTTTCAGTACTGTCACACGGTTTAAAACCAGACTGGAACTTTTCATACACATTATTGTTGATAAGAAATGTTTGCAACTAGGTAAGAACTACCTTCTCTAGGATTTTGGACAGGGAAGGCAGTTTAGAAATGGGCATAAAGTTAGAGAGAACAGAGGGATCAAGATTTTCCTTCTTTAACAAGGGCTGTACAACAGCATGTTTAAAGGCAGCTGGGACACTACCAGAGAGAAGACAGGTGTTTATCAATGACAGAATACATGGGCCTGTAATGGATAATTCCACTGATCAATGTCTTACTACTGTTATGACTGTTTTCTGTGCACTTAGCGGATGCAACCTCAGAGTTCATGCCCTAACTTGGTAATTTCACCTCCTGTTGACCCTGATCTGTGCAACTGGGTGCTGGGGTTGATTCCTCTTTCTGTAGCAGCAACGGCAGATGGCAGACGTTTCCTGTCGGCTTTCTGTTATGTTTCCTGTTTAGCACAATGTATAAAAACCTTCCTTTTTAACTATTCAAGGTTCCACTCTGAGCATTGATGCTGACTGTGTAACCCTCTGCAGAGCTTACGATTAAAGACTCAAAGACAACTCCGGTCTGAGAAACTCTTTATTTCACATCTCGAGATAAATTTCCATTACAGGCCAACAGTGTCAAAGACTTCCTTAAGAACACAAGCGGGGATGCAATCAGAGGGGCAATTTGTGGGTCGCAGATGGTGGATGAAAAAGGCATGGATAAATATTTACATTTTTCCAATAGTTTATGACAGTTTACTCAGTCCCAGTATCAGTCACACTGTAACTGAGACAGCTGCCTTTGAACAGTGTGGCATCAAAGGCAGCTGAGCAGAAGAAAAACGTGACGTAGCTGTGGTCATGGCCACGGTGATGTGTTGTCAAAACTCCAGTGACGAGATTGAACATGAGTAAGAGGACAGGAGAACGACTATTCCCCGGACAGATGATGTTTCTGATGATCACTTCGTTGTGTTACTCGTCTGTGTTGATCATGTGACTATGTTTGTATTCGTTGTGGCAGGTTCAGTCCTGACCGAGCAGCCCGGCGCCACCTCGGAGGGCATCTTGGGCCTGGATGAGCCCAAGAAGATGACCAGGGAGGACTGCAGGATAAAGAAGGAGCTGGAGGAGCAGAGAAAGCTGGGAAACGCTCCAGCTGAGGTGGACGAGGAGGGAAAGTAAGTGTGTGTCTGGACAGAAAGTGAGAGGAGAAATGATGAGTTCCTCCATGCGTCACATCTGGACATTAAAATATTCCCACGTTTCCAAGCACCCTTAAACACCTGATTCTACACTTACCCCGAGGAAACACAATCGCATATTTCATTAGACCCTCCCTATCTGTATGGGTTTTGATGCAGCAGCGATTATCACTTATCATTTGCTGAATTCCATAAAACTAAACAAACTAAGGTCTCACAGAAGCTTGAGTTCATTCTTCAAGGTAGCTTTACCTGAAATCCTTTGATATCGTGGTATATTTTGTCCACGCTCAACCTACTCTGGTGTTGTTGGGTGATGTAAATATTCAGAAACTGTAAACAATGGTAGCCCACGGTGGCAGAGAGAGCTCAACGCACTGCGTCAGTGGTGATGGAACTTCACAAAGCATCGAACTACAGCCAGGTTCATCACTTTTTGAGTTTGCTTGTGTTGTGAATTTTTGAAGCGCAAGTGTCGCCAAATTGATGAACTGTCCTTGCCTTTTCTTATTACATGAATGTGGTGTAAGTCCCACAGACTTTAAAGGCAAAGAGGCAGGAAGTGACATATTATCTCCGCTGCGGAGATCATGTGATTTTGTTTACAGCACTCCCACACCGTTGTCAGCTTTTATCACCACAAACTCTCTTCAAATCTTTGTCTGTGTCTTCTTCATGTATAACATTGCTTTTTCACTGGGAGATATTTGCTTTCTTTTAGTTTTTTTGCGTCTGTCGCACATTAGAAACCTCATCAACCCGCCACTCACTCACAGTGAATCCAGCGGGGGATCTCCTGCTGTGTTCACACATCAACTGCTTATACTTGGAGGTCAGACGGATAAAGTCCGTGGAAACTGCTGTCTCACTAGGACGTTTGCGTTCACGCATGCATTTCCTCCGGAGAAAATGCGGAGGAACTGCGGAGTCCAGTGCATGTCTGAAAGCAGCTTAATATACTTTAAAAAACATTGTATCGGATCGGTTAATAGATTCCTAAACTGGTGTTGGGATCAGAACTTGTCTGTATAAAACTCTGTGTGATGACTTGATGGATTGCATTTGTAATATTTACTATGAAGCTACTGTTCAGTAATGTGGACCGCTTGTGCTGCTTCGTTTCTCCAGGGACATTAACCCTCACATCCCACAGTACATTTCATCAGTGCCATGGTACATCGACCCGTCTAAAAGGCCCACTTTAAAGCATCAGAGACCACAGGAAGAAGAAGAAGTGCCGTACTCAAACATTGGAGAGTGGTATAAGAGAGGAGTGCAGGAGGTGAGAATGAATTAACATGATTAGCTTTCATGTGGCTGCAACAATTAAAGTTGTAAAGTTATAGCTTCATTGTATGTCTCCACACAGAATGCTGTGACCACTAAATTTCGTAAAGGAGCTTGTGAAAACTGTGGTGCCCTGACGCATAACAAGAAAGACTGCTTTGAGGTAAAAGAACCAAAGCAATTTTATCTCTTTCTATCTTCCAGCACAGACTAACTTTCACTTTTTTTATGTAGTACAATTGTACAATGTTATATCTGCATACATAAACAATAACCTCTGACCTCGATTTTTGTCTCGTCAGCGTCCCAGAAAAGTTGGGGCGAGGTTCACGGGCTCAGGAATAGCTCCAGATGAACACTCTCAGGTCCAGCTTGATTTGGACTACGATGGGAAGAGGGATCGCTGGAATGGTTACGACCCCGAAGACCACCATCGCATTGTGGAAGAGTACGCCAAAGTAGACCTGGTGAGTAGACCAGTGGTTAATTCAATCTGGTTTAATTGTAGACTGTTTGTTTCTTTGATTTGTTGAGAACACCGTAGATCTCTGCCAACCTTCAAGCATGCTCTTGTTTTGAAACATTCAAATTAAAGCCGGGTTCGAACAAGGTAGACATAGCAACTTTTAAACAGAACATTTTTATTGGTGTATATGGATCAATAAAATTGATATCTGGCAACCACAAATCCCACATTAACGGTGGGCAAACTCAAGTCAGAACCGGTGCTCAGTTACAGGCACTGTGACATAAATCAGGTGTGATGGCACAACAGGGTTCAAAACATTATATTTTGGTGGTGTTGTTTATTTGTCAACTTCTTCATGAATCTGAGTTTGTATTTGTCTTTGTCTTTCAGGCCAAAAGGACTCTGAAGGCACAGAAAATTCAGGACGAGTTGGCGTCTGGAAAACTGGACCAAACTGTAAGTTTTGTCCAGATTGTAGTAGGACTGGATTATATTGACAAGAGGTAAATGCAATCTCTTGTCTAGAAAACTAACATAAAACTATTTTAATCCCTTTTCTGCAGCATGGGGAACATGACAGCGAAGATGAGGATGAAGATAAATATGCAGATGACATTGACATGCCTGGTCAGAACTTTGACTCCAAAAGAAGAATTACTGTCAGGAATCTGCGTATCAGAGAAGACACAGCTAAAGTAAGAGTCACACGATTGCTGAACTAGTACTCTTCACTTTTATACAGGAAACCTTTGGTCGCTTGTAATGTCCACATTTAAAGCTTTAGAGTTAAGTGAGTGTCAAGGGAACGTTATTTGTTCATAATCTGAACTCGTGTCTGTCTCTCACAGTACCTGAGGAATCTGGATCCAAACTCCGCCTACTATGATCCAAAGACTCGAGCTATGAGAGAGAACCCGTACTCCAACACTGGCATGAACCCTGATGAGTAAGTTACTGCCACTATGTTTCCTGATCAATCAATCAATCAATCAATCAAATTTTATTTGTATAGCCCATATTAACAAATCACAATTTCTCATTGGCTCACATTGTAAACATTTCCTGCTGTGTCTGACAGGGTGGGGTATGCTGGAGACAACTTTGCTCGCTACAGTGGGGCCACAATCACCATGGCTCAAACGCAATGTAAGTCACTTAGATACTTAGCAGCCACTTCAACTCCTCTCCATCTCCACTCTCTTTAACACTGACATAACAAGAAGAATGCCAAGTATGTAATTCAAACCCTGACTGATAAGGTTTTTGGGGGCAGATGCAGATACTGATTTAAAAAGTGAGTTAAAAAATGTCTATATATTGGCTGAAATATATATTTCAGAAATTGGCAATGATTCCTCAAATATTGGTTATCAATCCATTGGGACAAAGAAATGTAATTGAGTTTTTATATTTTACAGTTTAACCATAAACGTGTAGAAATGCAACATGTACCCCATAGTGATTGTCAATGCCTCATCTTGTGACAGTGTTTGCCTGGGAGGCCTACGAGAGAGGATCGGAGGTTCATCTGCAGGCCGACCCCACCAAGCTGGAGCTTCTCCACCTGTCCTTCAAAGACAAAAAAGAGGACTTTAAGGAGCAACAGCGGGAGAGCATCTTGGAGAAGGTGAATACCTGATATCCTCCTCTGTTTTAAACCATCGGGCTGGTAACTAAAGGCCCGCACACTTTGTGAGAATGGAATCTCACATGTTCATGTTGTTGCACACTTATTGTACTTATTTATTTGTTATCTTATTTTCATTTAATATGGGCCTCACTATAGCAAAATATATGGAATGTGTGTTATTGAAGGACAGATTCTAATATTGGGGATTGCAGCAGAAACATTGAGAGATTGATTGATTGCATTCAGTCATCATCACACACAATATGGACGGTGTAAACAAAATATAAACAGAGTCTTTGTACTCTGACTTAACAGGCTCGGGCAGAAGCAAATGTTTATGTGCTTGCCACACACAACACTTGTAGTCCTCAAATATAGATTAGTAAATTATTCTTTTAAATATCAATAGCAAATTACATATTATACTATTGTTCCACAATTTCCCCTCAATTGCAGATTTATCTGATTTTAATCCCTTTCTTTGGTCTGATGTACCATAAACTCACAAACACTTCTCAAACCTTTGCTGACAAGCATTTATAAACAAAAAGCCTTTTCACACTCTCTGATAGTGACTTTGATTTTGCTCCGAACAACAATTGCATTATTTTATGATATAATACATCCTTAAATTTCATAGCACTGGAATTTGGAAACCATGAATTTGTGTGACCACAGTAGCCAGCCAGCATGTGACAGTTTGGGTCCATTTATCTGATGTGATCTAGGACTACTGTTAAAGATTAAAGATAAATTAAGGATTTCAGTACATTTATTTGAGCCCACAATGGTGTATAGAGGCCTATAAGTATTCGTACTGGCTGATGACTTAATTGTGTTTGTGCGTTTGTCTGTGACGATCAGTATGGAGGTCAAGAACACTTGGACGCTCCACCACGGGAGCTGCTGTTGGCCCAGACAGAGGACTACGTGGAGTACTCTCGTCACGGCGCTGTCCTGAAAGGACTAGAGAAGGCTGTCGTCCGCTCCAAGTACGAGGAGGACGTGATAATCAACAACCACATGGTAAGAGCGACAGAATGGACTAAGGCTTTTGCTAATTTTCCACACATTCAAAATGTATTCTAAAGAAGATCTTGTGTTTGTTTAGTGTATTTGGGGCTCTTACTGGAAGGACGGCTACTGGGGCTACAAGTGTTGTCACTCCATGGTCAAACAGAGTTACTGCACAGGAGAGACTGGAATTACTGTAGTAAGTCATATTTTTTTTAATTCTCTGTTTCATACCCACTTTATCTGATCGTTTTGTAACTTAAACTGGTTGTCTGCGGTCGCTATGACCACGAGCCGACCGCACATCCGGTCCTTCGCTAAAGTTGTCCCTCGGAATTTAAGACCAATACGCACACAAATAAGTTCCGCACGTGGACTTGATGCAAATGCCTTTCGGTTCGGTACACGTGCGTACCGAACCGAAATGCCCGTACCGGAAATATCGGTTTGGATAATGTACCGTTACACCCCTACTTATATGGTATAATGTTATTGTTTTCACTCACCACATGCATCGTGATAAGATGATGAAAGGGAAAAAGAAGAAAAAGAAGAGCAAAAAGAACAAGAAGCGCAGCTCTGACAAGAGCGATTCAGAGGGCGAAGAGAAGAAGAAGGAGAAGTTGAAAAATATACAAGTCTGTGTTCATCTTTGTGTATCTGTGGTTTTGGCTCATTTCTGCGACTGACCTCTAACATCTTTTTCTCTGCCAGGCCCTCGAAGCAGAGGCCAAACACAGAAAGCACATAGATGCAATAATGCAGATAGATGAGAGGAAGAGGCCGTACACCAGCCTGCAGGAAGTGAAGGCGCCCACCGAGGAGGAGCTGGAGGCCTTCCGCATGAAGCGCTGCCGGTCAGATGATCCCATGGTATCCTTCCTTGAAAAGTGACCACCTCCCCTCACTGCTGACTCTCCCCATGGGATTAATGCATTTTTATGAATAAAATATATTTGACTACATTGTGTCATGAAAGAGAGTTATTGTTAGGTGATTATTTGCCAATATCGTCTCATAGAAACCTGCAACACGAGAAGCGCTGATGTAATTTCTGTTCACATTGTGAACTCAGGGCACCGCCTCACCCAACAGCTGGAACATTTTTGTGTCTCTCTGCTCTCGACTCTGCATCCCTGAGATAAACACAAACACATTTCATACACTGCTGCAGACCACTGTGCTGTGCTGTTAAATGTGCACTTGTAAGATTAACACACCTCTGGTTATATTATTATTAAAAACATAAAAAGATGAAACTGAACTTTATTATCATGTACAAGAAAACCTATAGCTCTATTCTCTTTTTTTCGTAATATCTGATATGTAATTTTTACATGTAAGTTTCCATCGTATGAGTTTGATGCTTCGTCTGTGCAATACAGTCGCACCGACATGAATACAATGACATCATGGTGAAAAAATGTTCTGGCAGTGTACTTGCTTAAACAGGGCGGATGTTGTGGACTGTGACTGCACATTTCTCTGCAGTGCTTCTCTTGGAGACTTATCTCACCCGATACTGGAAAGTCATGTAGGAACGCCTGTGTTCTCACATGTAAAGAAAGGACTTGGATAGTTATTGGGACATAATTTCTAAACTGGTGAGTTGTTTATCTGCGTGTTTTTAAATGTCATGTGCGATCCCTCTCCTATAACATGCTGCATTCTTTGCCTTTTTTAACCCCTGCGTGATGACCATATCATTTTGCTTTGTAAGCATGCAGTCGTTGCATGAAAAGACGATTAAGATAACTGTTACTGTTAGTGCACTGGATTACAGCTGTGGATTATATGCATGTGGAGTGCCATGGTTTTTGTTTCACATTTACCTTATCTGATTGTGACCTGCACACGACACCCAAATCAAATCTGTTATTATAAACAATGACTTTCCCTGTTCCTGTCGTGACTCCACAGTGACCAACATGCTCCAGATGTATGTGTTGCTCTGTTTGCTGTCAGTTGTCATCCCCCAGTCAACAAATTCCTCATCCAAGAAAGGTCGCAACATCACCATCCACTCCTCCCAGCTGGTTTGCAGTCTGCCAGGTCCAGTGGGGCCTGCGGGGAACCCAGGAGCCCATGGATCACCAGGGGCCATGGGACCCATGGGGCCGCCTGGGAAGGATGGGCTGGATGGGAAGGATGGGGAAAAGGGAGAAAAGGGAGAAGGAGGTAGTTATCTGCTCACTCTTTTCTATCATAATGTTTGAATCAGTTCTTTCATTCTCTTTAATCTGGAAGAATATCTGTTCTGTATGACACATAAAAAAAAGCCCATCAAAGCCCCAATTTCCAACATCCAGGGCTGAAAATTAGTTTTTGTTTGTTTCCGAACATGTAAAATCATGATTTTACACTGACAATCAAGTGCACTTTAATGATAGGAAGCAACCTGTTCCTGTCATGAAACACAGTTTGACTGATGAGCTGTTCTTTGACTTTTTATATTATTTGTGATCAGTAAAACGTGTGAATAACATTGATTTGTCACAATTTTGTCATGATTGTCAGGGGATGCAGGAAGGACTGGGAACCCAGGGAAACCTGGTGTAAAAGGCCGTGAAGGTGTTATCGGCAAGGCCGGACCCCGGGGGCTGAGGGGGCTTCGTGGAACGCCAGGGTTGGCTGGAAAACGGGGACCAAAGGGAGTGCTGGGTGACGTGGGCCAGGAAGGGGCCCCTGGAGGCTGCAACTGCAATAGAGCGGCCCGCTCAGCCTTCTCCGTGGCCATGACAAAGAGCTACCCCAAAGAACGAATGCCCATCCGCTTCAGCCGGATCCTGCTGAATGAAGGAAATCACTACAACGTCAGCAGTGGGAAATTTGTCTGCATTATCCCTGGAGTCTATTATTTCACTTATGATATCACTTTGGCAAATAAGCACCTGGCCATCGGGCTGGTGCACAATGGAAAGTACAAGATCAAGACTTTTGATGCAAACACAGGAAACCACGATGTGGCATCTGGCTCTACGGTTCTCCACCTGCAGCAGGAAGACCAGGTCTGGCTGCAGATCTTCTACTCGGAACAGAACGGACTCTTCTTTGACCCTTTCTGGACAGACAGCACCTTCACTGGCTTCCTAATCTACCCGGACCAGGACTTTCTCAATGAAGCTGACACCAAAGCAAATGCTAAGGATGACAGTTAACCCTGAAAAATCTTTGTTTTGATTTTATAATTGACACTTTCCATTGACTTTATTTCATTTTTGAATAGATAGGTCCCCTGCTGAAGGCCTCAGTGACGTGTTGAGTTCTGACACTAGGGGGCACCCAAGGAAAGAAGAAACGCAACTACGTTTGGGAAACCACTCAGCAATTGTGTTTCACTCATGAAATCACAATTCTGACAAAAGATCTTTTCAAAAATTAATTCAAGAATGAACTTGATTTTTTAAAATTCCTTTGTTTCATTAGATTAATGCAGTTTACAGGAGCTGTGAGACTGCTGTGAGTTTTTAATAGTGGCACAGAGCCATAGTCTCTGATGCAGCCATGTTTTTATCCACAACAATAAAACTCAAATCAGTACAATTTTTATATCCCAGTCTAGGGGAAACCTGAGTATAACAGAATGTTGGCTTCTCCTGTTTCTCCACACTTTTACATTTATGTTATCTTTTATTCTGTCCATTGTTGTTACCTTCTGTTCTGCATTTTGTTCACCCTCGTTTCATAGCCAGTCTCATAAAAAACATTATGGTTGGGTTGGGGTCCATTTAAATGATGATCCCTAGCATTAATCATTCAGTCAATCAAATGTTTCCCACAGATGTTTGGTTTTGTATGGTGAAAACTCTTAATATTTTTAAGTGCCAAGTAATAAACTAAATGAAAACAGGATAAAACTTGCAACAGTAACAGTAAAAATGAAAACAAAATTCACACAATAAAGTACAAGTCAAAGCTGTTGTTTAAAGTTACATGATTCGATTGTCTGAAATGTAAAGTCTGCAACCAGTAAATAATTTGTCATTTCCCAAAAAAATGAAGCGTTGAATTTTCTTGTTGAACTAAACTTAATCAAAATTCTTTACTCATCCAACAACTGAACACATACATTTTTACAATGTAAATCAAATACAGCTGGTCCCAACTCCACGATTGTGTTGCTCACAGCCCTAGTTTCTTCTTATATTTTGAGTCATTATGTATCTGTGGGATCAACCCCTGACCAACCAGTCCGTCTTTCATTGTTATCCTTTTGTGATTGCAACATACAGCCCATCTTTTTACAGTATTGTTGTGGCAACGTATCAGATGGTGTGATAACACTGTTTGATCCAACACTACCTTTGCACAGATAGAGTGTTTGCAATGAGCACAAATTGTTGCACTTATTGGAGTTGTTTACATTAACTAATGTCATTCACTTCCATCACTGCTGGACAGCTGTTAATTAACTAATAGGTCAATCCCCAAAAAGGCCTATTTTCTACAGAATCCTATATCTGCAATGCTGGAGAAAGAAAAATGGATCAATATCACATTATAATGTAAAATATATCATGTTTTAATGTGATAACTTATTATTTAAAAATAAAACTAACAATAGAGAGTTATCACATCAATGTTTTATGTTTTTAAATAAGTTATCACATTTTAACATGAAAAGTTTTATGTATTGACATGACTGTTTTATGTTTTTACGTGAAACGGTTTCTATTTTCATACAAAGTTATCACATCATAATGTGAAAAGTTTTGTGTTTTAACGTGAGGGTTTAATGTTTTTACAAGACACATTTTATAATAAGTTATCATATTATAATGTGAAACGTCTTATATTTTTGTAATAAGTTATCATATTTTAAGGTGATACTGATCAGTTGTTTTCTTATTCTAAAGTGGCAGCAATATGCTTCCGTAATTTCCTATGAAATCTGCACAATATAGAAAATGTTGTGACCTAATTTTTTTTTTACTTAAACTTTTGTAGTTTAGTATTGTACCATTTCAATTCATTCACTACCTTTGAACTGTTTAGTAATGTCAACATAAGCCAGCAAACTGAAAAAGGAAGAGTGTGGGTGTTTGTAGTTCCGTCGCTGACCTCTAAAGGACTACAACTCCCAGGCTGGAGGAGGGACCTTCACGTCGAGGCGCAGGAGCCTCGTCTCTCCGCAGCAGCAGCAGCAGCTGGTGCAGCCGAGGAGGCGACTGTGTTACCGCGGAGCCACCGGAGAGGAAGCGGCGGAGCGCGAGCTCTCGGGGAAAAAGTGTCAACAGTTTGGGGGAGACGGCTCGACCCGACGCTCGTCGCCGGGACTCGGTGGTGGCAGCGGCTCGGTGAACTTGTCAGCGGCTTCTAAGTTTGCGTTTAAAACCGGGAGGTTCGTCTCAAAGTTGAGCCGAGGAGGAGTTCTCTCATTCAGGATGTCGGACTGAGACAAAGGGTCTGGGGGGACATTCCCGTCGGAGCGGCCAGCGGCACATGTGTGGACCGCGGCGGTGCAAAGTTGAGCAGGTTCGTTGAGCTGTAGCGGGGATGAGCTGAGTGTTTGTGGGGAGGTTGTGAGGTTTTACGTCGGTGTGTGTTTTTGTTCTGGAGCGAGGCTACTCTCTCTCTCTCTCTGTGTGTGCGTGTGTGAGGACAGTTAAGTTGTGTAGCCTCACTGTTTGTCTCGTGCTGCAGACGCCTTGTGAATGATAACCCGTGTAAGGTTGTGTTTGGTTTGTTAGTAAATGTGAACAATCGTGTTAACGTGGCTTCAGAGAAAAGCTGCATTGATTCATCTGACCAGTAACGTGGTCCAGCGAGTCTTTCAACTGGGCCATTTAAATTCCCGAGCAGAGAAAATGGCCTATGCAGCCAAACAGACCTGTGTGAGATCAGCGAGATATTCGCAAACTTTGTCAAAACCTCTAGATTTGTTTAAGTTCCGCTTCAAACCACAGCCTTGCTCTGACTAACAAAACAAACACATAGCTAATGAAATGTAAATTAAGACATTTAATGAGCTATTTCATACAAAAACTTCGATTCAGTTTGGTTTCCTCACTTGAAAACTCTTCATTCTCCAACAATCCTCACATTTCTCATAGTCACTGAGCGGAAGTGTCTGATCTGTGTCTTGTTTTGGACTCGTGTGTCTCAGCAGGTAACAAGTTGACTCTTGAACTCTCCTCTGGATGGGAAAGATGGAGAGGGAGCTGCAATGGTGGAAAGGCCAGCTAGCTGCAGATATCCACCAGTCCCTCCGCATCAAGGTGAGTGTGGCGATAAAACAACAACAGTAATGATCTCAATATCATTTTCAACAATTGCAACACAACAAAAGTTGATTTCTCATGCGGGATGCTCAATGAGGAGCTATAACACATAATTGATCCACCGGTTTTTAAAGTGTTTGTCATTCTCTGCCCGTAAAGAAGAGTTTAAAAACACATTAGGAGCAAAAATCATCCTTTAAACTTAACACAAATAATAATGTGACATTTATCACGATAATTATCCAAATCGATTGATATGAGCATTTTTAACTTTATCATGTTTGGCCATGTTGTCCAATTTTAGCCAAACATGTTTTCACTGTGTCTGTGAAACAAAAACTGAGTCACATGAAATAAACAGCAATTGATTTAAGGTATGACAAGCGTTACCCAACACCAACCTGATAAGTGTTTTATCTGCTGTAAAGTATATTATTGTGCACCTAAACTAGACCAAGCTAAGTGACGAGTGGATTAATCACTTAATTACAGCTTCATTCCTCCCTGACCCCCACAGCATGCTTCGGCCTAGTTTTCTGGTAATTCATTTTTGTCGTTTTTGTGTTAAATTGTTTACAACAGACAAACAGACACGGGTGCAAACATAACCTTTGTGGCGCAGGTAATAAAATACATCTAAATCGGGTTTGTTGATTTCATGTCAAAAGGAAAAAGGATTTATTACAAATTTAATTATTCTTATATCAAAACAAATCAAATTTGTTTGGGCTTTGGACGTTTGTAAAATTCGTAATGGGCTCTGAGAAGATTGTGATCTTTTTAATTGATTAATCCAGAAAATAATTGGCTAATTATGAAATTAATCGTATCGTAATCCTATTTTCAGATTTACTATTAATCTATTAACATTTTAATGATTAATCACGAAAAGGTTTATAAGGCAGTCGAAACAACTTGGACATTGTGAAGCGGGACATCTTTGTTTCACATTATACCACACAGTGTATTCAAAGTTGGGAAGTAAAAATAATTACACGGGCCTGTTGTCTATTTAAACATGGTCTAAATTAGATTACATGGAGGAGTTAAGGCTCATTAATTGAGAATGTCTTAATTAACCTCCAAGCATGATCATATTTCTTCCCATGTGTCCCCTTTTTAATGGAGACATCTGTCACTTGACTGGCATCTTCTAGCTGAGGCTCTGCTGCCAGCTCAGCACATGGGGAGCTGAATACAGAGCAGGTTTGAGATGTCGGGCGCCTGAACGTGCGAGAGAGGTTATGTGTATTTATGTGGAGAAAGAGGACTGTAGTGAATCAGATATTTGTGAGCCTCACAATGAATCATTCACTTACACACAGTTTGATTCATTTGTGTTCATGCTGGACAGTGTCTGACTCAGAGCGAGCTGTCAGTTAGAGTGAGGATCTGTACGCAGAGCTGGAAACTAAACAACACACCCACTCTTTTCTCCTATGCCGTAATGAAAGAGAGTGATAGCGTCAGGCTAATGTCAGGGTTTGATCTCCTTATATCAGCAGTTTGGTTTAAATCCTGAGCAACAGGCTCGCTGCAGTTAATGCTGTGTAATGAAATGTCCTCAGTGTGAATTCTGCAAAGTTAGAAAAGAGAGCAATACGATTCATGTGGTGAAGTGAGAAATGCCAGAGACTAATTAGAGAGACAGATAAGATTTGTTGTTTTTATTTAGGAGCTGGTAGAAGACAACACACTGTATAGTTGTTTCACAACTGATTATAAAATTACACTCAGCCTAACAGAAGTTATGCCCTGTTTCTAAATAGATTTCGTTTTTACTTTTAGATACAATATAATATAGGAAGATAATGGGAGATTTCTTATTTTTTCTTATTTATTTTTTTAATCGTACCTCAGATACTTCTGCCACATGCTGACTTTTACTTTCTTATTATGACAACGGAGAATCTTGTTTTTCTACTAAAGTCTGAAATATTTGGATTGAAGGACTCATAAACTAACGTGACCATGGATTTTTATTGTGGATGATACGGTTAATTAATTGGTTTGTTGATGGCAATGAAGCAGGGCTCATTTATTTAAGGTAATTCAAAATGCTTTACATGGAGTAGAGAAACAGGATGCAGTACAAAATGCAACAGGATTTAAAAAGAGCAAAATAAAATACGATACAAGAATAAGATTAGACAGGCCAGTGAAGGTTATTGCATGTCCAGTGCAGTTCATGATACGAGTAAACATTCCAAAATTAAATTTACTCCACATTTACTTTTCCTTCTTCTCAAATGTGAAAATTTGCCTTTTCTTTACGTCGCGAATTTAAAATGGCTTTGGGTTTTGGTCACCTCGGCTTCTGTGGAATTCAGAAGAAAGGTGAAATGGGTGTCTGTGTTAACATTTCCTGCTTGGCGCCTGCTCCCCCACTGTCTCCTCCAGCCTTAATGACGTTTGCTGCAGTGATAATGCCCTGATGTGGGAGATAGCGGTGGTGTGTAGCATGTGGCAAATTATCAGACATGCAAATCAGGCGGAGGCAGCTGTGGAATCCTTAATTATGGTGCGGGTCCCCCACAAAGGCACCTCTCCACCCACCCACCCACCCCCTGGAGCCCCTCCAGACTTCGGCAGCAGCCCCCTCCTCCCACTGCCCTTGTACCCCGAGACAGACAGATGGACCAGAGGCAGAATCTGAAGCAGTGGGAGGAGAGGAGAGTTTGGGGAGGACTGGGTGGTGTGGATGGTTGTGGCACCGGGGGTGGAGCTGCTATATGTGGATTTGGGAGTGGGGGTACTGTTTATTTTTGGATTCAATTGAAGTGTCAGTCTGAGCATCCTTGTTGTCTCAGTTGCGTTCAAAATAAATAGTGTTACCCTCACAGTGAATTTCATGTTACACAGAGTACTAACTGTAGCATTGAGATGTTCAGAGCCTAAAGGCAGGGATGTTCCTAAACAACAGTCCTAACGCTGTGTGTGTGTGTGTGTGTGTGTGTGTGTGTGTGTGTGTGTGTGTGTGTGTGTGTGTGTGTGTGTGTGTGTGTGTGTGTGTGTGTGTGTGTGTGTGTGTGTGTGTGTGTGTGTGTGTGTGTGTGTGTGTGTGTGTGTTACTCCTCTGATATAAGGACCCCTCACTGTTTGATCTAAAGGAGATTAATCCTGCAATCCTCAATCTCATATTAAATCCAAATCAAAAGCCCTTGTTTTTACTCGGATTCAGAAAAACACATCATTTAAAAAAACGTTTTTTGAAAACAAATTTTTTTGGGGGGGTTTAGCAGCTTAAGAACTGAGGAAAGTAAGTTTGTGGGTCCATTGTTTCACGGTCTGAGGCCGATTTGGAAACCGGAGCCATGTGCTCTCCGGTTCTCTGCAGCTGATTGGGGAAGAGGCCGATTCAATGCTAATGCCCCCGAGTATCTTCCTTCCACTTTGAAACACATGCAGCTAATTGAACATGGATAGGAGATGTGCTAGGGGTGAAACCTAATCCTATCTACTACTCAACCTCCATACCCCCCTCATCCTCCCCCCGCCTAAAAACCACACACACACCACCTCCCTCAGCCCATCGAGACCCCTGCAATGACCCAGATTAGCTCCAGATCTATGCAGCGATGGTGAATAAAATTAGTATTTTTTGGTGTTAAATTTAGTTTTATTCCTCACATGAGTATTTCAGACCGTCAGCAGCTCTCCTGAAAGCAGTTTAACACAATCAGCAGGAGAGATGCATTGCTTACTATTATTATGCATATTTTTTTACAGCCCCTGTGTTTCTTAACCGCTGCTTCCTGCCCACCCAGCTCCTCTTCCGCCCCCCCCCCCCTGCCGTAATTTACATCCCCTCTCATTCCTCTTCTCTTCTCCCTCTCCAGGAGCTGAAGTTACCGGTGTACCGGGCTCACTCTCCGCAGATTGGAATGCGACGGTACTTCGCAGACTTGCTGGCCATCCTCAGTAATCGGTATCAGCTATGTCCTACAGCACGCCACCTGGCCGTCTACCTGCTGGACTTGTTCATGGACCACTATGATGTGGCCGTCAAGCAGCTCTATGTGATCGCCCTCTCCTGTCTGCTCCTAGCCAGTAAGTCCCTAAACAGCCTTCCAGCTTCTTCCTTGAATCCATCTACATGTCTGTTTTACACTTCAGGTGGTTTTTGACAGACTAACTCTTCATCTTCCTTGTTATTCTGAGACGTGTGTGGAAATTGTTGCTTTGGAAACTACAGTTCTTAAATCCAAATATTGAAATAGTTCAGAGGTAGCTTAACTAAGATTAGAGTTTATGTTGTCATCATAATGTGTAAATGCACAAGAGCTGCAATGTAAATACTCTGAGCTAAAAAAGGAGCCGTGGCTGTGGTTCATACCCAGATGGCACAAGGCCCCTAACAAGGCTAATTTGAGTCAGAGACCATGATGGTTTTCTTTTTCCGGCTACACTGCTAACGCTGCGACGTTAGTTTTACGAAAGACTCCTTGTTAGCATGGTGGTGGGATGACTATACCATGGTTTTAGTGGAAACTGCAGAACGTTATCTGTGTAGTTGATGCTAGCTGTGATAACACGTCTGAGGCTGCTGCTGTTATTCTAATCCTATACAGTGAAATTCAGATGAACCAGTTTCATGTGGTTAAAATACCCTCTTATTAAAACATGTTTAATTTTCCCCCTTTTCATTTTTATCATTGAAAACATAGTTGGATGCATTTTATCCAACCCCCACAGGAATCCTCTGGTTAATTATTTATTAGCACTTTTCTTTGTGATCTCTATGTTTTCATACCTAAAAGATTGATTCATACCTACACTTCCGTGGAGTCTGATGTAGTGTATTCCTCTGTGTCACAGACCTCTACTGCATCAGCGTGCCACACCATTGTCCTGAATGACGTGCATTGTTTGTATTTGTTAATGCAAATACAAACATTTGCTGTTATGAAATTATTGAGCCTTTTCACATGTGTGACCACCATCGGGGGAAACAGACAGGACGGAGAAGTCTGACAATATGATAGTTGGAATAAGGACTTGTTCAGTTAGGTCTTTTCATGGGATTTGTTTTATGAAAATATGTAAATAGAATACCAGCGTTATCATTTAAATAACTGTCCCTGAAAAAAGCATTTTACAGATATGAATCAGTCAAGTTGAAACGTTGTATTTTTGTATGTTTCCTTGTTTTTAAGCCAGTTTCGATTAGTTGTTGTTGTTCTGTACTTGTAGCTGCTTTTCTCAAGCTGTCATTGTTTCTGTATGCTTTGGTGCGAAGACCAGTAACCATGCTTCTCTGCTGCAAAACTTCTTTAAAGAAAAATTCTTTATTGCAAAAGCAGGTGTGTTAATCTTTGTCTGGCTGACGCATTGGTGTGGGTTGCGTGTTAGTTATTAGTGTGTCTGTCTCATGATTCACCGGCAGAGGTTTTCTGTGCATTGATGCAGCCCTTGGCATCATGGGTAATTAGACTAATGATAACGTCAAAGAGGGAGTCTGGAACAGGGTCCGCTCACTTGGGAGGGCTCAGCATGTGTGCGTGTGTATGTGTAGAGGCACAGAGGCCATCTCTGCAATCAGAGTAGTCTCTGTGGTGCAATAGATTTGAATATGACACTTGAAAGAGGTTTTATTTAAAAGCAATCTCACGAGGATCCAAGAATAGCTTTGAGAGTTGGCTCATGGAGTGATATAAATATTTTCAACCTAACCTGGACAGAGGTTCTTCTTTAACTCTCCTTTATGTTTTTTTGTAGAATCTTTTGATTGTGGGGTTCAGTTAGTTTGGCTCACTCCTCTTTGCTCTCCTGCCTCTGACTCCTCCAGGACTCTAGGGAGTCTCTGCCATGATGGATGAAGGCTTGAAAGGGTGTTTGATTCAAAGTTGTCTTGGGTTTTTATCTGTCCTGAGGTGCTTTGGAATCTGGCCTAGTTGTTGAACGGCCTCCCCAGATCCCCCTGCCTTCCTTTGACAGGCACATACATTGTCTTTCTTCAAATATTTCTGGCTTCTGCACTCGGTTAATTAATCGCTACCTCTTTTGTGCCTCTCAGCAGTCACTGCTTAATCCTGTTACTCCATTGTGGGTGTGTGTTTTTGTGGATGCTTGTGTGTGCATGTGTTTGTTCATGGATGAGCTCCTTTTCATTTGCAAGAGGAAGATTTTTGTCAGGTTTTCGAACCCACAGGGACCAAGTGTTATTGACTGTTGGGTACTTATTAAGAGACCTCACTTTATTCCAGAGAACACAATTTTTCAAGGGAAGCAAAATCCTGGAAAATGAAATGTAAGCTTCAGTGAAGACTGTTTATGTATACACTGCATATTTCCATTTGAAATCACTCCACAAACTTAAATTTCTATTGTGTTAAATTCCATGAAGTCCTGCAGTGATCACATCAGTCTTCCTGACAGATCTTGCTCCCTGAAGTCAGACCTCTGCATATTGCAGCTATTTGTTATGGTAAATGAGATTGTCGATGTCTCTGCCGCCTGCCAGCACAAGACTGCTATGGATTTTTGTTGTTGTTGCAACACTTCCTAATGTATTTATGTATTTAGTGAAGTTGGTCTGTGGAACTCGATAATGAACGGTAGATGCTCTAGCTATCTAATTTGTCATGTCTCCACTGTGACTTATTATTCATGCTGGATGTCTTCTATTTTGTTCAGTGAACCTGATCCAATGAAGGGTCTCTAAAACAAAAAAGAGCATCCTGTGAAACGCACAAGAAGCTCAGTCACTAAACAGTACACTTACATAGGCCTCAGAGCCTGGGGGTAGGGGGGGGGGGGACTGTGTGCTGAGGGCACCTGCCATATGCTCTCCGAGTCAGGCCTCAAACAAAAGCCTGTCAATGCAAGCAGGACAGCCAGCCAGACGCTTCCCAGAGAGGGGGAGGGGAGCAGAAACTGAGGGCTGGAGGTTGAGTGTGCAGGCGTGTGTTTGTGTGTTCGTGGTAGAGACTTGCTGTAAGCTAACCTTGCTAAATAAGGAGATGGTTGCCGTGGCAACCTTGCGATAAACCTATGGCTTTCCCCCCCTCCTGATCACCCTAATTAACATACACATTCAAGTCTAAATTTATTTCCTATTTGAATGGACATTGTTTCACCACTGCACAGCAATTGAACCGACTGGGTTCTGGTCTTTCTGCGTTTAGCAGCTGGCTGTGTTTCCTCTTCGTTCTCTCACCTTGTCAGGGACAGGCGGAGAGAGCCGGTCCTGGGACAGGGCGGCCAGTAAAAGCAGCCCCACATCCCTGGGGGGTTGGGAAATGAGTGGAGCGGTACTTCAAAGCCAGGTCGGCTGCTGATGTTAAACAGGGTAGAAAGGGAGGGAGAAGAGGTGGCCTGCAAAATGGGACATATTACAAGTGAACCACTCTGCAGGGTGCCCTGAAATGTAGATGAATAGGGAACCCACTCCCACTTTTATGCCCCTCTGAGGTTTGACAGTAATTCTGATGGAACTGTTGTCATGTGCAGCCCTCGACATTAATGAAATTATGTAGAGATGTAGAGATGGGTGTGGACATGTGGGACATAAATTATTATCAGATGCTACTAAAGCACAAGCTCATCTTTTATGTTGGGGAGCTGTTGTGTAGTGGTGCACAAACTGTGGCACACAAGTGTAATAATATTTAGTGTTTTGTTGTGTAATGCATGAGGGTCTGTTTGTTCATATACTCCCTGTGTCAGCCCTCATCACCTATATGGCAAGACCCCCCCCCCCAACAAGCACTCACACAGGGCCAGTTTTCTAGGATTCTCTCTGGTCACCCAGGCATTAGCATCAAGGGTCAAGGGTCAGCCTGGGCCTACAATGCGTGAGCCGCCAGGGCCAGGGGTGGCAACACAGAGATTCTGTGATGGAGCTGTGAGCGATTTCACACTCCCAATGAAAGATGAACCAGTAGATAAAAGGGAGTTTAACAAGCAAAGGAAATTCCTCTATTGGCTGTCAAGTGAAAGAAGAGGAAAGTAAAGATTAACTCGAGTTATTCCTTTTATAAATAAATATTTTACTTCATTTGGGACAATCAAAACTGAACTAGAATTTCGGTGTCCTTAAAATGGGGATCAACAGAAACAACGTTCTGTGTCTCTGTGTGAGAACGCACCTCTCAGGTTTCCTAACGGCCCCTATCACTCTTAACCACTCCGCACCCTCACCTCCTTCCCCAAGCAACACACCTGGGAGGAGGCGCTGCATCCCAGCCTTACCTCTCACTAACCCCTGACCTGTAACCCCTCGCTGTTTACTCCATCTTTTCTCACCACCACCGTCACCTGTGGCTGCTGTGAGAATGAGTGGGCCTCCTGTAGCGAGGCTGTTTTTGTCCGTCATCACTGTGTCTCTTTCCTGCTCGCTGACTTCAGATAGGATCATCGAGTCGCCTGCATTCCAGGTAGTCTGAACTCCCAGGAGAGGAATTTAGTGTTCACATTCAGAAGGACAGCAGAGGTGTTTGCATGTTGCTACGGGGTATCGGTGAGAAGATGGAATACATTTGAGGAAGTCCAGATTAATGACACTGAAGGAGGCTTCATATTCTTTTGAAATGGGATCATACAAATTGCGAGACAAAGACTGAAATATCACAATTCTAAAATGAATTCAGATTTCAATGCCCAGTTTGTCCTGTTTTTTTTTGCTCTAGATATGAAACAATTAGTATCTTATGAAAAAAACACCAACAGTATCTCTGGTAATAAATAAATAATTTTAAGTGTTTTTCAAAAGAAAAGTGGAAAACAAAAAATATTCTTCAGTTTCTCAGCCCCTATTTCCATAAAGTTCAAATGAGACCCGGCCCTGACACTGGATGATGTTGATTGTGCTGCAGGAAAAGTCGAAGCAGGATGTTTTTTATTTTTTGGCCCAAAGTTTTTTTTTTTAATTGCTTGATCCCTCTGTGGCTGCTCTCCTGCTGTGACATCTCATTGAAATGAATAAGAGCACTGTTTTGTCACACAGGCTGTGATGTGCACCGGACTCAGTTCTTTCTACAGTGAGTTAAACCGCTTTGTGGCTCAGACTCCTACTGTATTTCTGTTGGTTGTTTTTCATTTTTTCCAAGCTGTTGGGGCATCCCATGTCTCTCATGCTCCCAGGCACCCACAGTAGTAAACCAAAGGAGTAATCACAGAGCACAATGAGGAGATTGACTTCCACTGTCTCTCTTAAGATCAAAAAAGGCTGGGGTTTTGTGGAGATTGGGGGCATTGATTGCTTTTTATGGCAGCGTCTGTGTGGACACAGCAGTCTGGGAGCAGACAGAGGCTGATCCAGAGGATATGAGGGTGAGAGAATGGGGTAAGTGTGGACTGGGCCGTGCAACGAGCCCTTAACAGCCTTGTTTCACTGTGCTTCCTGTTCTGCCGGAGAGACGCCATTACTGCCTCTCTGCTAATTACCCCTCTAGCCTGTTGGGCTGCAGAGCTCCCCACTCCCCTCCCCTCATGCTCTCTCAGCCATTCCCCCGCTCCTGCTTTGTTTAATGGAAGGTCGCAACATCTGTGGTAAAACTCACACATGGTAGGAAGATGCCCCCCTCACTGAGACGTAGGCATAAAGAGGTAGGAGAGGTCCATCAAAGACAACCACAGTAGCTGTGGCATGTCAGACAGCTGTCGTTTGAAGGATTCACTAAAGTTAATACAGGTCCTATTTATAACATTCAGTTGCCATGGTTTTAGATAAGAGGCCAAGAATTTCCTCAACAGAGGGTTTGTTGTTTTTCCCAGCTGGATTTATATTTTGAAACATAACATTTCAATCCTCGTCTGAAGATATAATCTCAAGTAATTCTACAACAACCACCGAGCAGTGTGTATGATGAGCTTATTTGTATGTTCACGTGTTGGTTTGTTTGTATTTGGAGTATTTTCCCTGTCATTTCATTTGCTCCAGCTTTCAGTATCTTTGAAAGGATGCAGACCAGACTTTTTATTTATTAGAATTTAACCCTTTGAGATGTATCATCCCGAACACAACCAGTCCCCTCATTTAGTGTTTATAAATTGCACATAAATATTCCATTAACGTTTTGACATATTTAGGTGAAGTATTTGTCACAAATTATAACTTTAAACATGAAGACTTCTTTTATATCGATACTTATCAGTTTATACACCAGCCTCCATATGGGGGTGTCCACAGGCAGAGTTATGGGTCTTAAATATATTAATAAATACTCATGACTAAATTATATTGTTTGAATACATTTTTATTAAATGTGTATATACTGCTGGTCGAGGCTTTATTGGGGCACATAAGTTAATTAAATCATCAAGACTTATTATTTGGTATTTAAAAAAAAAAAAGCCTATGCATCAATATTGTATTCTCCTGTATTAATGTTACTCTGAACAATTCAGTAACTGTGGAGCTACAGTTCTGGGATAGAATCAGTTCCATTGTATGTCTACACCGTTCCCCCACTTCTTCCTACTTGAAGCTGTGAGCAGTTAAGGCACATGCCTCAGAGCAAAGCCTGTATCAGTGTAACCTGACACCCAGCTCCTCGCCCTCATTCTTAAAGTTTGAGCAGAGGCCTGTTGGACCTGTGGATTAAAACCAGAGTCACCCCTCTTCATTGGCCACATGGACCCCAGAGGCCTCGGGGCTGTTGCTATGGAAAGTTTGTCTTGGGATGGCGATTGGGGAGGGGGCTCACCATAATGGTACTGCTGTAATGTCTGCGAGGATGTGGAGTAAGTGAGGGAGACAGAAATCTCAGGGATCGAGATTACTCTCTTTTTCATAGAAAATAGTCAGGCTTGTGTAATCCAGAGTAAGTGCCGCATGCTCTGTAAGCCTATGGAGATGCTTCCCAATGCTTGTTAGTGTAATGGCTTAGCTTTATGGCCAGATGTTCAGTAATAGTCAACTTAATTGCTAATGCTTAGCAGGCACTTGTTAGTTTCTGTGGAAGCAGGCTCTTTAGAACTGACCATAAACCTGCTGCATGTGGCTGTAGATATTAGTTATTGTGATTTAGAATGATATATTTTGTAAATATTCATCATATCAAAAATACTGGGTTTAAGAATATCCAGAGATGTTGGGATTGTACATCTCAAAATCCAAAAATAAATAAATGGCCCTGATGAATAAATTGTAATTTTGCAGTAAACTGTAACATCTGCTGTATGTTTTTGTTTCCAGGTAAATTTGAGGAGAAAGAGGACCGGGTTCCCAAACTGGAGCAGCTGAACTCTCTGGGTTTCATGTGCAGCCTGAACCTGGTTCTTAACAAGAAGGATCTGATCAAGATGGAGCTCCTGCTGCTGGAGACCTTTGGCTGGAATCTGTGCATGCCCACACCCGCCCACTTTATTGACTACTACCTCCATGCCTCTGTGCAGGAGGACGACCTGTACAACGGCTGGCCCCTATCCTCCCTCTCCAAGACCAAGGCTTTCATGGACAAATACACGCATTACTTTCTGGAAGTCTCACTTCAAGGTGGGTCTAGAGGTGGAGGGTGACATTGCTTTGTTTGTTCATTAATATATATGCATGTGATGTAAGTTTGAGGGCAGGATTTATAAAACTCTTGTGTCTGGATTCTTCTAGATCACGCCTTCCTGAGTTTCCGACCATCTCAGGTCGCTGCTGCGTGTGTGGCAGCCTCTCGCATTTGCCTGCAGATTTCCCCAAGCTGGACGACAGCTCTGCATCTGCTAACAGGCTACACCTGGGACCACCTCACCCAGTGCATTGAACTTATGCTGCTGTAAGAGATGCACAAGACACACACATGTACATGTAGAGAAAATAAATCCAAGCAGATGAGCCTCTGACTTTAAGGCCACTCTTTCTCTCTGTATTTTTGTTGCCATGGTTTTTTGTATTATAAGACACAGAGGCTTATAACGCTGTGTGCAATAATGTGGTGTGTAATTTAACAACTGTAATTAAGTCTGACATTTTTTGTGCAGCGGGAGGCAGTGTGTGTTTGTTTGTCTGCTCCCCTATAAGTACAATTGTTTGGACATGTTCAGACTAATTGTGTGGGAGTAAAAAGGGTTGTTTCACACTGATCTCTGCTCCTGTTAATGGATTTATCTGAGCACTGGAAATTTTTGCAGGGAAATTTCCCATATGTGTTCACACGTTTGGTTTTCTCCCTACAATACAATAATGGGATTAGTTATTATTCATTACTTAATACAAAGTATTTATTTTTCATCTTCATGATGATGACTGAAATATTTGTCCCTCTCCCCTCCACAGTGCTCATGACAACGACGTAAAGGAGGCCAACAAAACCAAATCCACTCCTCCTCACCGTCCCTCCTCCCTGCAGTCTCAGCCCCAGACCTCTCACCTCTCTCCAGTGTCAGCCATCCAGAGACCGGCCTCCTCCTCGTCCTCCACCTCTTCCACACCACAGCTGCTCTTTCAACCTGATGGCTTCCCACACCTCTCCCAGCATTCCCCGTCCCTATCCCACCTGCAAGCGCTCGCTGACTCCCAGGCTCTGGGGCCCGTGGTGAACATGTCTCAGGATTTCCTTCAGAGCCACAGGATGGGTTTGCTAACTGGGGGTCCCTCCCTGACTCCTGGGAGTGGGTTCGCCGCTTACCCAAGCCTGACCTCAGGTCTTCAGCCGGTGACACGTGCGCTGCCGCTCCAGGGCCCGCTTTCTGTACAGATGGCTCTCGCAGGTGAGCCACGGCACTGTCTGAGTATGGCCTACAGCGGCGGCTACCTGGGGACTCATCACACCTTTGCAGCCGGCTGCTTTGACAGGTGACGCCAGGAGACGGAGAGAGATCGCAAACCACCGCGGGAGTGCACTTCTGTGCTTTCATCCCGGCTCCCTACCCTGAAACATCCACTCACAGACCTCCTCTCTCTCTCCGTCGGCACGGCAACACCTTCAGCATGTTCAGCCCCCCCGCCCATCTCACAGACACGCCTCAAACGCAAGCAAAGGTCCAAAGGCAAGATGGACCCGGTGGAAGTCATCACACTGTCGTGACAAACGCTCCACTGACTCATGAAATACTGAGGCATTGCAAAAATGTTATTGCCATACTCTGAACTGGTTTTCTAGATCTGTGTTATTGTAGACTGTCATCACTGTGAATGAGATGAAAGCAGCAGTGTGATCGAACACCCACCTCATTCAGTGCCTGAGCTCAGTTGTGTGATAGCTGAGCCAATTTTAGAAGTGCACAGAGCAGCAGTATCTGGGATAAGGATATCTTGCTGCTGGACATGTTTTCTTTTCTTCATTTTCTAATCCAAAAATTTTTACAAATGTAGAGAGACAAATTGGCTGGAATTGTTTCTTGAGCCATCATTTAGAGGCGAAGGAAGAAGAAACAGAGGCTTGTTGCTGACTTGGCGAGAAACGGGGCTATGCACGTTACTGAAATGTTTAGGTTGCGTGTCCTTAATGTCAGCAAACATTGATCCAATGTCCGTAAGCCCTGTTAGAGCTGAAGGGCCCCTCCGGGAATTCCTCACCACATAAGACCTCAGAGGGGACGAAGAATTCATTGTTTTGTTCACAGCAGGTGACGTCCGCTGCTCAAACGTGCCTGCGGTGTGATTTTTTTTTTTCCTCCTCGTTCCTCTCCTCACCGTCATCTCTTCTCTCCCACCTCCAAAGTCGAGCCTTGTGGCAGAGCCATCACACACGTGCGTGATAATGTGGCTGGCTTGAAGCTGCAGGCTTTGTCACACTAAAGTTTGAATTTCTCCAACATCCGCCGCTCAAAGACTTGAACACAAACCGATGTGACTGGACCAGCGCGGACTTTGGTTGTGTATTGTACATATGAATTGCTGCTGCCTTCTTATGACCTGTTGGTTCTGTGTCTGTGTTAATGACTCCAATGTTTACATGAACCACTAAGTATCAGGGACTTTAACAAGATTACTTGAAAATGATGCCATTGAAACATGCCATAGCTTTTATTTATAACGACTTGTTGTTTTTTTCTTGATTTATTTTTTATTTGTATTCATTTCGTTTGATGTAGTGTAGCTTTTTTTTATACCAACATAGAAAAAAAACATTTGTTAATAATATTTTTTGTACCTGTTCATAGTAATTGTATTTTCAGGCTCAGGTTTTATGGCTGAATTCGCAGCCCTCTCATTACTCTGTACTCTTATGCTTTAAAGCGGATGCTCCTGCAGCATCTGTGGGGTCTGAAATGTCCCCCTTCTTCATCACTGGACCATACACTGCTGAAAACTCAGTAAATGAACGCACAAAATGGTGCGCTTTGCATGGCTGTGGAACAACCTCGTGGTCACTGCGTTCACACAAAAAATGTCTGTAGCCTGTGTAATTGCTTCCAAGATTTCTAAAGCTGCAATCCCCACTCTTCCACTTCCTGTTAGAGTATAAACGCATCCAGATTCCCGGTGCCAGTAGCTCACTAGTTACCATGGCAATACTTTGAATGACCATCCCAAGTTCCGGGATGTCGTTAACTGAATTGGTGTGGTAACTAACCTTTGTTTTCATCCATGGTTATTATCTTGATTAAATGGTCTAAATCCCAAACATATTATTCATTTACTATCATATTTGACCAAGTGGAAATGTTCTCACCTGAGAAGGTAGAGTCAGCAAATGTTTGACATAATTGTATCTAAAATCTAAAAAATCTACAAAGCCCCTAAAGTGACATGGGCAAAAAAATTATGTAAGCATGTGAAAGTTTCTGGTGCACCCGTGATATCTGTGAGACCACAGTGCATTCCGGCTTGTTATGTTTCTGTGTGGAAATGAGAGTACAGGAGTTGGTTGTCTGTGGTAAACTTGGAAAGATATTTACAGATTCTGACGTTGCAGATTTATAACTAACAAACAAAACGTCCATAAAACACAAGCCAAGCCTCGTTCCAATCAGAGTAAAATACACAACCAGCTACCGATTTATTTCACTTTCCCAAAGGGAGGGTTGTATTCGGACCAGGAGGAGACTATTTATGTGTGTATTGATTTGGGTGACTCTACACTCTACAGCAGTGATCCTATTGAATATTTTCGGATATGTGTTTTTGGCGCTGCCCACTCGTCTCACTGCCGACTGTGCATAGGGACCAATGGTTTTCCTCCTGATCGGATTTCTGCTCGTTTTGGTGAAATAAAGCTGTAGCTGGTTGTGTACATTAATCTGATTGGAAGGAGGATTAGCTTCTGTTTTAAGGACGTTTTGTTTATCAGTTATTAATCTGTAAAGTTAGATTCTGTGAATATCTTTGCAAATTTAGCGCAGTCAACTGACTCCTGCACTGTCATTTCCACACAGAAATATAACAAGACAAAATGCACTGATCTGACAGATATCACATGCCCAAGCAATACTCGTAATTATTGCGCACTAGAAATTTTTTTTTTTGCCCATGTCACCTTATGGGCTCTGTAAAATTCTACATTCAACATTTGATTAATTTTTTCTCAGTCGACAAATACATTTCAGCTGGAGACTGAGTTGAAACCAGCACCTGCTCAGTGTTTTTTGCTTGTTCTGGGAGAAATTATTCCACAAAATATTTTGTATATTTGTTGCAATTTCTCATAGAATTTGCTTTTCTCACATTTGTAATGATCTTAAGTTGACTCACATTTCAAACTGTTTATTTTGTAGACTCGAGACATCTTACTGTGTCACAGCTGCCATTCACAGTCGGACCTGTGCATCTCTTAGACAACACTACATGAAGCCCACTGAACACTACAACACTCTGAGTAATATTATCATTAATCGCCAGATGTTTTACAGCCAGATGTGTTTTCCCACCACTGAAAAGGACGAGCTAATCTGCTTTTCCAGTGATGGGAACTGAGATACTATGCCTTTGTTTTGCTAACTTTTCTGTACAGTTTTGTTGTATTTTTTTTAACATTCCCTTTGTTTTCCTTGTACTTTAGTTAAAAGCTTTTTTTCCGATTCTCTTGACAAATGATGTGGTTGTGAAATAGTTTTTTTTTTTTCTTCTTCAGAGTTCAACTTGCTCTTTTCCTCATCATCCATGAGCAACTTCTCACTGAGGTGTCAAAGGTGCAATAAGTTGTTTTTGTTTTCCTGTTTAAACTGACCACAGCCATCACTGTCTCGTGTGCACCACTGGTTCATCTTTTTCTAAGTTATTTTTGATAATTGTGTGATTTGACTTGCTGTAGCTTGGTTTCCTCTACAGGGCAGAGGGCTCTGAACACAATGAATATGTTGCATATTGCAGCAACTTCCTTTGAGTGATAGTTATTACTGAATGCTTTTGTCTTTTAGCTAGAGATTTACTGGGCATTTTTCCGTCCCGCGAAAGGTGCTGATGTCACCCACACCAAAAAAAACCAACACTTGTCTAATGTGATAGTAATGAAATGACACCACAAACTCCCAATTAATATTTTTGTATGATATTTCTTTTCTCTTTTTTTTTGCCAATCTGTAGTCTTGTTTTATGTGACACTGAATGATGGAAGGAATTCCTTTATCATAATGTGCCATGGAAAAATAAACCACACCAGTCAACCGAGTTTCTGAGGCGTGTGTGTTTTCTTGTGACGTGCCTGCAGCTTTCAGGAAAACGATGGCTGCAGTTGGCCCCAGAGATAAAACCCAGCAGACTTTTACAAACAAACCTCCAGCTGTGACCACATGCTATGGAAAGCACTATTTCATCTTTGTTTGGCACTCTCGTTGAATATTATACCCAGAGGTGGCATCTCAGCCTGAAGACAAAGTTAGTATTCAATGTTTGAGAAACAAGTTCAAGTCTCTCTTCTGCTTCTTCACTCCGCCTGCACAGCTCAGTCAGGGCTTTCTATGTCTTATGGCATTTTGATATATAGAAATCTATTCAGTGACGATGAGGCTCTCGCTCACACACAGTGCATTAAAATTCTTGCAAACAGACCACCCTCCTTGTGCTAGACACAGCACAGTGGACTCTTAGAAATGTCTGAGCTGAGCTCTGTTCTCTCCCATGCAGCAGAATATTTGTTCAGTTATGAATTGTGTTGGAAATCTTTAGTATAATCACATGCAACTGCCCAGCTCACAGATCTTTAATTAGCACTCAGTAGCGCACATACCTCCGCCAAGGCCCGACAGTCGCCTTGAATTCAATCAAGCTGCACCAAATTACACACACTTGTAGATGTTGGCCCCCTAAACAAGTCTGATTTTTTTCCATTGAGATCCATGAATTATTCTCTAGGAAATCTGTTCAATGATCAGAAAAACTTACAATGTTAAAGAAAGAAAAAAAATCCTTGATCCGGTTCCGCACCTAAATGTAATGGCTTCTTTCCTGACCTACACCACAACCTTCCACCAAGCTTCATGGAAATGGCTTCAGTAGTTTTTGTGTAATCGTTTTGACAAACAAACAAACAAACAAACAAATGTAAACACTAGAAGGTCACTGAGTAGAGCACATTCCTCCGCCAAGGCCCAACAGTCCCCTCATGAAACCACATTAAAATTCACTACATTCAGATTTCTATTTGGATCTGCACCAACTTTCACACACTCATAAATATCAGTCCCCTAAGCTTGTTTTTTACATCAAGGTCCATGAGTTATTCTCTGAAAAATCAACAAAAATTTGGAAATATGTCATAAGTGAGAGAGATGAAAAAGCTCCTGGATCCGCCCCTTGGTCCAAATCGGCAACAAAATTGAATGGGTTCTTCTCTGACCCATTCCACATCCTTCCATGAAGTTCCACGGAAAAGAAAGTCCAGTTTTTTAATCCTGTTTACTAACAAATGCAGAAATATATTAAAACACAAATTTCCTCCACATGGGCCGGTTCCAAATGTGATTAACTTGGCGTATAGATTACAGAGTGATTTGACAGTGGTTTCACATGCACAGTATTTACATGGTTTCTACAACATTTGGTTTAAACAAGTATTCATGTTGAGATTAAAGGGGGATCTCTAAGGTCTCCGGTGTTCAGTGGCCCATCTGTAAAGCGAGGAGGAGGTGGAGGAGGTGGAGGGAGGCTGCAGTGCTCAGGGCCGTCACTTTAATAATGGATCATTCTAACACTCCTCCTGTAAGCTTTTGTATGTGGAGCTGAAGTCGCAGGCTGTTGGCTTCCTTCAAATGTGTCCTCGGGGAAGAATTTGGAATAGTGTTGAGTGGGGGGTGCAGGGTGGGCCGCTCAATTTGTGTTTGTGGTGGGGGTCTCGCTCCATGTGCCTCAACCGCCAACATTATCTTTGGGATCAGGGCTGCTGAGTGTAAATTAAAATATAAACTTAAGACTTGAGCTCTCATTTACACTCAGTAATAACTTTATCACGTTGGCTGTATTCATGTTTGTCCTCTTTTCTTTTTCCCTTTGTCATTTAGTCTTAATGTAGCTGCTGCTTTATTTTCTTATTTCCCACGTCTCAGGATTTCCTTATTTCAGTTTGTGCTTATGTGGCACATCCTCTTAAATGAATTAGTTTAGTAAAGTGACCACACAGCAGCACACGGTCAAAGGAATCGGGGGTTAAAAGAAACCTGGCAGGTTATTTTTGCCTCGGGCCCCATAACAGGTTTTTTTGACCTTTTCATCATTTACATCCACTTGATACATGAATAAAATATTTCTGTGTTTCAAAGATCAAAGTTCAGCTGAATTGAAAGTTTTTTATTAAATTGTAAAATGTTCATACTCAAATATCTTCTTAATAATAATATTTATTATAATTCTCACTTGTTCTCACCATGATGAATAGATGAAATTGTAGCTGTCCTTTATCACCTCACGTCAACTTTAATGATCAAATACATTTTTTTAAAATTTTTAATTGAAACATATGATACAGTTCCTGTCCGTAATTACAGCATTGTGACATTAAAATGGAAATAATATGGCATCTAAGGTTAAAAACTGTATTAGTTGAGGTCTTAGATTTAAAAAGGCCTTTATCAAATAATTTTAAGTTTTAAATTTTTTTTAACATGGTCATCATTGGTTTTCTTTTGTCTGCAACCTCTTGTATTCACTGATTATCAGCTTTAAAAAAGTCTGTATCATTGAAATCCAGATTCAGTCCCCATGAGAACAGATGAAAGGAAGAACGACCACCCTCCTTTTTGTGATGTGTGATGTCACACGTGAAGCATTAAAACCTCAGAAAAACCTGGTTTTATGGTCGAATAGACCGGATTCAGATCATCTGATGAACAAGTTCTTCACTTCCTCTTGCACGAATATCCAACAAAAGCTTAGGTCACACAGAGAAGTGGAGTTAGACTTTTAACTAGAACATAAACCTCTCTAAACTGCAGAGTCTAGCAGTTTAGACCTGATCCACAGTAACAGATCAACACTGGATGTGAAGAGGAGGTGTTTTATAGAGGAGTGATGACGCCTCCCAGTGGTGACAGTGGAGAAGTGCAGCTCTTCTCCAGAAGCAGGGTCAGAGGGGAGGACGTGAAACCTTTAATGAATTTAACTGATTGTTACACGGGATCAGTTGTAGAAGTTATCAAATTCAAATATGATGATTAAAGGATTGAATTCTTACTAAAATAGACTTAAAATAAAAGTGTTTTTTATTTACTTTGTTTACATCCACATAAACGGTCCTGTCTCAAACTTACCAACGTGTTAGCCTGATAATCAAGCAGCCAATTCATTTCACTTCATGATTTTCTACATATCATGTGTTCCTTCATGTTATTTCGCTGGTTTTTTAATTATTGAAGAAAATGTAGGATATTATACAGACATTATTGACAGTGGCAGTTTTTCTCCCAGGCCTGTGGGACTGTTACACAGGTGTTCGCAATATTACCTTCACGACACCAGAAAACCTCCCGAGGCAGATTTCACGTTGATCAAATATCTATTGAAATATATTCTGCCATCTGGGCCGAGCTGGGGCCCGGCCCTGTTCGCCTCCTGCGCCTGCGGCCTTTAATGTCTGTGTTTATAATGCTGAGAAACATCCAATATCACAGACAAATATTAGCTCAGTTTCATTTTAAAGAACAAGCCAAGTGAAGAAGAGGCGTGCTATGTTAGTCTGGTATTATGTCACTATTATTTGGACCTAATGCATTAGTTCTGTTAGATCTTTTAAATCATTATTAATATAAATTTTCACATTTATCAGACAAGGCATTAACACAATATTTCTCACAGAATAGATACGTCCTGAGAAATATGCACACAGTCGTTAAACCAGATCACCTGTCGAGGTATGACTCCATAGTTCCATTGAATATCACTCTCATCCACATCTTCTGTTTAACTAAGAACTTTGGTCATCGTGTTATTGCTCTCTACTCCTCTTTGAGTGTTGTAAGCCAATGGAGGCTTGGGACAAGACACACTTCAATAAATGACCCCCTGCAATCAATAGGGAAACCAATAATCCTGGTAGATTAGTGGCACGGTGGTACAGTGGTTAGCAAGGTCACCTCACAGCGAGTAGGTTCTTGGTTTGTATTCCAGCTTGGCCAGGGTGTAGAGTTTGGGTGTTCTGTCTGTGTCTGCGTGGAAATACTCCAGCTTCCTCCCACAGACGATCGAGTTTAGGGTAAATTAAACTGTCCGTAGATTTGAATGTTCATTTGTATCGGCCCTGCAGGTCGTACCCCGCCACTCGTCCAATGTTGAATGGGATTGGTGAGCCTCAAAGAATAATGGCTCTCTGGTAAATTGGTAACTTTATGGCACTTGAGTCTCTTGAGGAACAGGCTGGTGCTTCGTAATAATCGACACATAAATGCATATGGAAACATTCTGCTACTAAGCTGCACAACAGGTTAAACACTAGCTGCAGGCCAGCAGACATTTCAATTAATTTGATTGAAGAGGGGAAAACATGGAAATGGCCCAGCCCAAAAATTAGCATGAAGGGAACCGAACACAGACAGCATATAAAGAGGTGCAGGTCTGTTACTTAGTTTGAGTGTCGGCAGTCAACCTTCGTTATGGCTTTTACAGGGAGCTATGTGGTGGAGAGCTACGAGAACTACGAGGAGTTCATGGAAGCTCTTGGTGAGAAACCGGTATTTAGATACATTAGCAAGATGTATTGGATTAAAATGTGATAATGATGTTTTATTTTCTCCGTAGGATTGCAGATGCCCAAAGGCAAAGTAACTGAGGAAGTCGTAACAGAGATCCATCAGAATGACGAGTTCGTGATGACTAAACACTTGAAGGACAAAACCTGGTGCAACAAATTCCACATTGGGAAGGAGGCGGAGCTGCAAACTGTGGCAGGCGAGAAATTCAAGGTCAGTTCATGGTCATTTTACAATGTATAAGCAGTTATATTTTAAATATCTCTACACTGGTGGTTTTCCACCTGCAGTTTGATCAGTTGTGCATTTTAAATTTTCAGACCACTGTCACCCTGGAGGGAGGCAAATTGAAGATTCAGTTTCCCAACTACCTTTACACTGCTGAGGTGGTCGCTGACAAGCTTGTCGAGGTGAGCAAAATTGACTTTACGCTGGTGTGTGTGTGTGTGTGTGTGTGTGTGTGTGTGTGTGTGTGTGTGTCAGATGTGACGCAGCCTTTTGAGAACATGTTGTTTTCTCTCATTTAAGGTCCAAACTGTGGCTGGGGTATCCGCCAAGTTGATCAGCAAGAAAACAAAATGAGCAAAATGAAGATCTCTTTAATAAATGAATAAATTTCAACACTCAAATGCGTCTTTTTGTGTGATTGTGTTCGGTTTTTCTTTCAACAGCACAATTCCAGAGATGTGTTAACTTTGCCTGTCAGCCTTTTAGTCCAGCAGTGACTATTTACTGTATATTCACAGGCAGCTGCTCTAATTCATCTATATTAACTGTAGATTTTTGTCAACCCTGTTAGTTGGAATCCGCAACCCTGCTGCTTCCAGTCAGACCAAAATAGCTTAAACTAGAATGCCACTCAGTAGAGAGCATTACCTTGGCCAAGGCCTAACAGTCCCCTTGAATTCAAACAAGCTGCACCACATTTCACACACTCATAGATATCACTTCCCTAAATATGCCTGATTCTTTCATCAAGGTCAAAGAATGATTCTGTGGGAAAACAGTGAAAATGTTAAATTAGAAAAGGTTTGCCTGACGAAGGTCTAGTACCGAAACATTGCAGCATAATGAATCACAGATTGCAAGTTGGAAAGTGTGCGGGAGCAGTTTTTGATCCACTCGTGCCTCTACAACACACCTTTCCCCTCAAAGGGAGGTGCCAAGCATTCTTTAGTTAAATTAGAAAGGGATAAAACAAATGTCTGAATCCGCCCTCTGATCTGGATCTTCCCTGACTCCACATCCTTCTACCAAGTTGGAATTTCATCCAGTAGTTTTTGCATAATCTCACTTACCAGCAAACAAATAGAGAGATTAAATAAGAACCATAACAATAATGATAAATTATCTCTGATCTAAATGTTCAGATTAGGGAACTGGCATATGAGGCATGTTTAATATGTTTTTTTAATGTATATGTCTTTAAGTTAAGAAGAAATATAATCAATTCAATATCACTGAGCTGAAACCAATTTTAAGAAAATGTCATTATTGCTCTGAAAAACAGGTTTTATTCATTTTTCTTCTTTATTGAATCAAAGAGGAATACTGTTGCAGGTGGACGGTTTTGTAGAAATACAGCAGATAACACAGCCTAGTTTGTTTGTTTTTTTACATTTCTTTCAGTAAAACTGAAAGTATGCACCAGAAAATCCCACTTGCTCCTTGATACACATGGTGAATACATTTTTAAACTGGTCATTATGGGTTCCTCTGCCTCCCACAGCCTCTCTTCCACTGCTGCATGTTGAGTCTCGCAACATTAGATCCGTTTGCTGACTCTTTTGAAAGTCACACCCTTCTCTCCTGGAGTTATGCAGATCTGCAGATCATAGAGTGGGAAAGATAAAGTGAAAATATAACAAACTGCAGCTTATATTTCGGTCACATTAAGGTTACATTAAGTTAGTATCGTGGCGGTCACAGTTTGAGCGAGTGCTTCTCTTACCATCACAAGTTTATCTTCACTGATCTCTGCTGTGAAGCTGTACTGAGGAAAGTCTATTGAAATCTTGTTGTCTGCCATAGTGACCGTGGCCTAAAGATCACAAGGATAAAAGGTCACAGAGGGAAACAAGTGGTGCAGGTCGGGTTTATGAAAACTCATCTGTCGTGAACTTACCTTGAATTTGGGGCCCTTCATCGTCATCAGCTCACACTCCTGGCCAATGGTGAAGCTATTGGACCAGGTCCAGTTGGGGATGGATTGCGTCCAGGTGAAGTTGTCCCCGTCCTGAAGCACGTCCGTCACCACTTTGTGGTCGGTCTTGGCGTTGAGAAGCCCTGTCACAGAGTGGTCGAAATCCAAAATGAAGACAGTCAACACACTTTAAATGAATGACAGCTCGTGTTTATCCACAAAGAAACTAATATACCCAAAGCATCCAGAAACTCCTCGTAGTTCTCCTGAATCTCCAGCTCATATTTCCCAGTGAAAGCCATGATGGTGAAAGAGAGGAGCTACAGAGTGAAGGAGTTCAATAAGAAGAGAGGAGTGGCCTTCAGTTCTGAATCACTGCCAAACCCTCTCTCCTCCTCTCGTCACACATGTTCTCTAGCTCACCCCTCATGTGTGAGAAATGCCAGCAATGTTTTTCGAACACAGTTTGTCACCTTGTTTTAAATACAGTGATCTAATAGGACAAAGATCCCAGGTATTTCCCAGCCCCTGTCACTTTCAGGTTCTTCCAGCACTTCTGTCGTGTGATAAGATTTCCTCTGCATGTTTGGACTTGTATTATGTAGTAAACTGCTCAGAACACAGGGCCGATGTATATGTTCAGCTTTAGTGAACTCTTCTTTCTACCTGTGAGGTTCAGGGATGAAAATCGATGTAGTGCAGTGAGGAGCTGAAGTTGAGGCTTTGAAAGTTTCTTCTCGAGAACTGTTTGTACCAACAAGACAAAATCAACAATTGAACCACAACCAGTACACCACAACCACAACGAGGTGAATTACGGTATGTTCTCGAGCAATTAGTGGGTGAACTATGTGTTAGAGTGGTTCTGTCTGTCAGTGTCAGGGTTAGTGGCAACAGAAACACAGGCAGTCGCTGCTGGAATGTTACTTTAATAAATGAATGAAAAGTGGATTACAGCCAGATGGGCAAATAAACAAGAGAAAGAAATGTAAGCCGACCACACAAGGTGATTCTGAGGAACATCAACAGGTGTGAACACTGTGAATAACACACACACACACACACACGCACACACACACACACACACGCACACACACACACACACACACACACACACACACACACACACACACACACACACACACACTGCTATATCAAATTACATATTTGTTCTTATCATGCCTTGTACTGGTTATTTTTTTAACCTTATCATTGTATATATATTTTGTAAATACACATTTTATTCATCCCTGTATATTCATCACACGACTATTATTATTACTATTAATACTAATATGTTTTTAAATACTTATTTAAGTTTACTTATTTATTTACTCTTCAATTTTTCTACCACAGAGCGTCTTTGCAAACATTTTTTCCTACCATTATACTTGTAGGACCAGTGTGGACATCAGGAAAAAAAGTCTGAGGACATGTGGTGGGCGGAAGCAGAATTGAAACACTGATTGGTTAGAAGATGCTGCTTGAAATCTCAGTCTGTGTGAGATGCTGCTCCTTCACCTTGCACTGCAGCGGCCGCCTCATCACTCGATGTAAACTGAAGTGCGTAAGTGGAAGGGAAACATGTGAGAAGTGCTGTAAGATAAAGTGCTCTCCTCTGAATGGAGGTTTGGACCTTTTTCAGGTCAGTCTTCTCCCTTCCAGCTCAATGTGTGAGAGAAAAGAAATGCATGTTTGGAAAATACATGCGCTCTCTATATATATATATTCAAGTGTCGCAACCGTGCCCCACTGAACCATTCTGCACATCCTGAACTCCTTTATCTGTCAGAGAAACCTGCTGTTTATACACTTTGTGCAGCACAGATCGGATGAACTGTCTGCACAAGTGCTGACAGCGTCAGGTCTTTCAGGTGGAGCCCCAGATAAAGATGAGAATTGAACCTCATTTCAGTTTCTCATGATGTGATAAAAACACGGAAACTACTTATTTGGAGTCCCATGTGCTTCTATTGCTCAGCATTGGTTTCATAGTTTGGTTCAGGACTTCAATACAGTTACTGAGTTGTACCACCACAATAAAGAGATCATATGACCCTGACGTGATTTGAACACGCAACCTTCTGATCTGGAGTCAGACGCGCTACCGTTGCGCCACAGAGTCTGTTGAACAAATCATTGAGTTTTTCTCTTTCTCCCTCTCTCTGCTCTTTATTTTAGTACACGTCACTGACTTTGTGTTTTTTAGTTATCTCTCTCTCTCTCTCTCTCTCTCTCTCTCTCTCTCTCTCTCTCTCTCTCTCTCTGTATTCTTAATGTTTCTCTGGCAGGATCCAGATCTGACACTACTTAACAATTAATGTTATTATTAGGGCCCAAGCACCTCCAGTGGGAGGCCCTATTGTATTTCGAAGGATTTGTATTTCCCTTTTGGGGCTTTTTCAGGGCCTAGACATGCTCAAATTGTTACCAAAGTTTGCAGGGAATTCAAAACCCCAAAAAGTAACTGTATTCAGGAGTAATTTGAAATGGGCGTGGAAAAATGGCTCAACAGCGCCATCTAAGGAAAAGCCCCTCAGTTAGCTTTCACCGATCTTCACAAAAATCGTAGCCCAGGTGTATCATGACCAGACAAACAAAAAAGTGTTGCAAAAGAGGTGCAATGGGAAAAAAGCAACAGGAAGCCCGCCATTTTGACTTTAGTGGCCATATTGGCCATTTTCCACATTTTTACTTTGATGTACTTGTCCCAGGGCTTTCATCAGATCAACTTCATATGGAGATGCGTGTCATCACAACAAGATGGAGATGAAAACTACCTCAAAGATCGATTTTTCGTCACACGGTGTGACCGTGGCGTTGCGTCAAAGTTTGATTACACGCCATCAAAACACGAGGTTCTGTGTCTTGGACATACGTGGTCCAATCGAGTCCAAACTAGACATGTAAGACAAGAGTCCCAGCCTGATGACATCTACACAGAAATCATGACTTCAAATCACAGCGCCCCCTGGTGGCAACAGGAAATGTCTTGTATTTTGTACGTCTTACACCGCAACAGGCTTCAAAATGCGTGTGCTCGGGCCCGTTAGTGCTAGTTACTATTGTTATTAATTAATTGGTACTGCTATCATTAATAACGTCATTACATCTATAAATTGGACAGAGCTGTGATGGTTACACAACTGTTCCTGCTCTCTCTCTCTCTCTCTCTCTCTCTCTCTCTCTCTCTCATTGATCTTGGTGCTGCTAGGGGTTTCTTCCAGTGTTTGCCCGGAAATATTGAGTTTTTCTCCAACTTACTGTCTAAAGTGAGATCATCTATTTTGTGATTTGTTGCTATACAAATAAAAATGAAATGAATCACTTATGGGAATAAATGATGGTGGTTTTTTTTTTTACATCAACAAAGTATAAAGAGAGATTAAGAGTTTGAGCAACAGTCGTATTTAAGTTTATTTACGTATCAATCACATTCCCAATATTGATATTCAGAACGTTTTGAAAATCAAATATACAAATACGATGACGTCTGATGATTGTGCGCACAACAGATAAACCAGGTTATACTTTATTTCCACAACATACCATGAAGATATCAAGTGACTGGACGGCAAAGGTCATCATTGGTCTCATCACACATTTTACAGTCAGTTTTTCTTTTTTGTCATGTCCAGTCTTTTTACAGGGCTGACAAAGTTGTGTTACAGTTCTTTTCTGGAATTATGTCCCTTTTCCTTTGGATGACATTGTTGTTTAAACAAATTGCATGCACCGCTGTCTCTCCAGTCCCAACAGTGGTTTTGATGATCTGTCTTTAATTTCTTACTGTCCATTGAAATAAACCCATATGTCAACCGCAGATACAGTAAAATAGAAGAAAAATATCTGTGACACAGCAGCATAGTCAATACTAAGTTATCTTCACCTTACATTGACCACTAATGATAAAGAAAATCCACTGACGGATGGACCATATACAGTGACTGCAGCAAACCTGTGTGAAATTCTACATCCACACAGTGTAGGAGACTTTAATCCCAACAAAGACTGAATGAGTCACAGCTCAATGAGGCCCAGCAGTCACACCTTGTCCTCCGGCACGAAGCTGTCCTGGTTGAGCCCCCTCTTGTCTCGGTTCTTCCCAAAGGAGAAAGAAAAAAACCCACCAGTGGTCTCCTCGTCTCGCTTTCCTCCTCTGACCTCCCCCCTCAGTGCTCTCTGCTGGTGGTCTGCGGCTCTGCCGGGCAGCAGATTAGGCGTGGAGGGAGTCGGGGTGGTCTCCCCCCAGATGTACAGTGTCTCCCCCTCTGGGCAAGGCGGCAGCCCCTTGCTCAGGTAGCTCGGGCTCGGACTAGCAGAGGATGGCAGAGTACGCTGGCTGCCGTTCAAGCAGCTGGAATTGTGGTCAGCTGAGCCTTTGCGCGAGTTTCCAGAGGAGCTGATGTTGGAGGAGCGGTAGTTGTAGGCTCTCCACCCGGGACGTTTGCGCTGATGACACTGGCACCTCAGGATGCGAATGAAAGCCAGCTTGAACTCACGATTGTAGCAGGGGTAGATGATGGGGTTCAGGCAGCTGTTGAAGTAGCCCAACCAGAAGATGACTTTGAAGAGGACGTCAGGTGGGCGCAGGTTCACATTAAAGGACCCTGGAGAAAGGAGAGTGGGGAAACATTGATTTAAAGGTTAATGTCCAGCTTTGTGACAACTCAAAAGAACTCCTTAAAGGTTCAGCGTGTGGAATTTAGTGACATCTAGTGGTGAAGTTGCATGTTCCAGTTTAATATCTCTCACCTCACCCTCCCCTTGCAAACATTAAAGAGAACCTGTGAAAACCTTTAGTTGTCATAAAAACTCAAAAGATGTTTAGTTTGTCCAGTCTGGGCTAATGTAAAAAAAATGACGGCCTCTGAAGAGAGGACCCGCTCAAGATGTAAATATAAAGTATTTAAATATAAAGGGCCCATTCTACGGTTAAGAAAACAACGATTCGTACGATTTTTATGAAACACACTAGTGAAAACATCACTAGGATTATTTTATATTGAATTTCTGCCAATAGATCCTTTCACCTAAATCTAACACACTGAACCTTTAAAGCAATACTTCAACATTTGGAGAAATATTCTTGTTTGCTCTGATGCACAGGGTTTGATGAGAAGATCAATGCCACTTGCTAGAAGCTGAAAATGGTTATATAGTGTTGGAAATACTTAGTTAAAATGACATAGATGAATAATTTGTATTTAATGTGCTTCATCAGGGCAGTGTTATATCAGTGCAGCCTATTGATCCTGTCTGTGATGGATTATATCCAGTAGGTGGCAGCATTTACCAAGAATAACAGAGTAGCACAGTGACATGAAGCAGCAGAATAAATGGCCAGAGAGGACTGTGGGCTCCACACATCGTTTATCATTACAGCAAAGACCTTGTGAGCATCTTCATTAGCAGATAAAGTGCTTCCTTGTCAAAAAGCATTTGTAGCTGCCCTTTCACGGTTCATTTGAATGAATGAATACACCGGGGAGAGATAAGAAAAGTGTATATGCTGAACTAGGAAAAAAAGTGGCAGCCTATTCTCTGAGAGGTTATGGAGGTTGCACTACCACGGCAAGCTTTCCTTTTCCAGCACCTATAGATGGATGTTGGTGAGAAAACAAGTATACTGCTACACAGCTGAAGTTATGTGTGCATATGGATTCAGATAAGGAGTTAGAGACAATAAATAACTACACTGCAAAGTATCTAAAAACAGGTTAGTCACATATGCTAAAGAGGGAGCTTAGCCTGCACTCGCTAAATTGCATTAATCCTTCCGCGTGGGGCTTTTTTCTGTGGCCGAGCTGAAATAGAGGAAGAATATCTAACAAGCTCATGAGGTAAGAGGGGAGGCCTGAGGATAAAGGGGATTAATAAGCAAGTGTGATATTATTGTGGAAGAATAAAAGAATCAAAGAAAGAGAGAATGAAAGAGAAAAGGAGTGTGTGTTTGTGTGCGTGGGCAGATTTAAGTAGAAGTTTGTTTCTTGACACCAACGCACATTCTTAAATTAATATCAGGTTCCTGAAGAGACTGAGGATGCTCCGTAATCTCAGGATTTCAAGTGTGAAATTACCTCTTGTATGATATTATGGGCTCACAGACACCGCCGCTCTTCATGAATATCAGATCACAAGCTTTAACAATTAACTTAAGAGGGACAAGGTACATCGTTTCGTTCATAGCCTTGGGGGGAAATGTTGCAGACAGGGACGGGGATTGCTTCCATGTTATTAGTGGAAAATAAATTTTAAAAAATCATACTGTTTCTGTTTTGCTTGTGCTTAGATTTGCTCTGCTTGTGCTTAAACTGGTGGGACACTACATCAGGTGTCAACAGGTGTCTTATTGGTTTGAGAATTTGGAGGAAAGAGAGGAAATCTGCAGGAAATCTGTCCGAGCAACAAAACATCTGAGTGCAACCGTACAGTTTGAGCACAAGCAGAGCAATTCTAAGCACATGCAGCGCATATCTGAGTCCAAGCGCAGGGTTTTTAGTGAAAACATCACAAAATCTGAACTGTCAATCAAACTGGAAGACCACGCTCTTGAATAAAGATAGGGAAAAACTCCCATTGCAACTATGGAAAACCCCACAGAAGATATTTAATAGTCATGATACAGAGACAACACACACACACACACACACACACACACACACACACACACACACACACACACACACACACAAACAATACTTCAGTCACTTGGTTAACCTGAATGAAAGTGGTTGTGCGACAACATGACAAAATACACGTTCATTTAACTCAGTGGCTCCTAAATGACAGAGATACAGCTGTGTGTGTTTGTGTGTGTCTGCGTCTGTGTGTGTATGTGTGTGTGTGTGCTCTAGCTGCCAGACTGTGAGAGGAAACTGCTGTCTGGTTGTGTCTTGGCCTCCTGTACTGTGGATGAATGGGCCTCTTCTCAGTGGCTGGCATTTTCACATCATGTTATTTTCTCTTCTGGAGCGCCACTTTAATGTGATTACATAACTGTATGACTGTATGATGTCAGAGTAAGGTGGAACTTAAACTTGGTCATTCTCGACTCACCCTTTGTCTGCCTGCCTGTGGTGGCAGTAACTGGTAGGAAACAATAATAACTTCATTATAAATTACCATAATTGTTCTTGGGTCTTATTACATTGAAACTTAACACAAACACTCTACAAACAGAAGCTGAACTCAACATGAAATACAGATTAATCTTTTAATTATTTTATACTTTAAATACTAATAAAATTCAAAAAACGCCTTCAAGATTTGCCACAAATTACACATTACATCCAGCAGACTATTTCCTATGATATATAACAGAGATGACAATAATAATAATAATAATAAAAAAATAGTTTTGGGTATTCTTGCTCTAATAATTTTAGCTCTTCTATCTATCTATCTATCTATCTATCTATCTATCTATCTATCTATCTATCTATCTATCTATCTATCTATCTATTTGCTAGAACAAACACAGCTGTCTTGCTCTACCTGGATCCCAGGAAAGGTCCCTGAACAGCTGGAGACCCCTACACAGAACAAAAGGTGTCTGTTTTCTACACCAGCACCAGATGAAAGAGCAGGAAATCGGAGTGACAACATCTCCCTGTCGACAGATATGGCACATGTTTGTATGTTTGGCTCCTGTGTGAATACGCTCCATTTTTGTCGCGTGAAGAGTGTTTATGTTGAAAGGCCATGGCATAAACAGCAGAGGATGCAAGGGTCTCGGCTGAAAGACAAAGGTGTGGAGATAGCGGTGCAAGAGTTATTATTGGTGGACTCACCACTTCTGCTAAGAGAAATGTTTGTACCTCCTTCCTGAGGACGCACACACACACGTACACACGCACATCTCACTGTCGAACGCAGGAACATCTTAACTAAGCAAGGCATCCTGTTATTGTCACTGTTGGAAGAAGCAATACCTATTTTGTTCCATAGACCGAGCACACACACACACACACACACACACACACACACACACACACACACACACACACACACACACACACACACACACACACACACACACACACACACACACACACACACACACACACACACACCATGCACACAGTCGTTTCTCCTTGAGGAGATTAAATTGACATACATTGATATACTGGACACTTAACCATAGTTACTACTTACCCTTACTCTAACCATTACCTTAGCCTTAACCTTAACCTAAACCTAAACCTAAACCTAAACCTAATCTTAAGACATGTCATCATCTTAGCATTTAATTATTTATGTTATATCGTCTTGCTTTCTGTCCCCATGAGGAAGACAAGTCTCCATAATGTGACTGTATAAACAGATTGATGTCCCCACAACATGAGTAAAACCTGTAGCACACACACACACGCACACAACCTGTTTCATAACAAAGCCATAAATAGGATTAATATGTCTTGATCTGAAAGGACAGAAGTGTTATTACCCTTGCAGATTGCTTTCAATGAAACCATAGCATGAAGCTATTTTTAGGGAAATTGGGTTGACGTTGCAGGGTCCCTGGCGCTCACCCCGCTGCCCTGTGGCCCCTCGAGCTCGGCTCTGCCACTTACTCTGTCTTCCATCGCTTTGACACTTAGCACTCTCATTATTTTCCCCCTCCAAAAACTATTTCAATTACCCCCGGAGCACAAGGGCCGACCAGCTCGTGGCAACCACAAAATAAAAGGGCACCATACACACACAGCAAGCACACATTCACACAGTCGCAGCATCTCTCCCAGAAAACACGTACATGGAAACAATTGGTTAACACCTCCAAGTGTTGGTTTCTCTCACATTTGAGCACCAGTTGCTAAATGTGAGCCCTTCACAGGACATTAGTGGCTGTGCTGGGTGTTAAAGAGCTGCGGGAAAATGTGTGCAATGAAACAACACGCTGCATCCCCCTGAGCACTAATGATTTCCCTTTGGTTGAGTAAGGAGGTGAGAACGAAGGAAAAGACAATAAATTAAAGGTTGTCTATGTTTCAATGACAAACACAGACTGGTTCCACCTTCTCAAATATGCATATTTGCTCCAGCAATCAGCAGATTAATAGTGTATTTGAAAATAAGTTATGTTAAGTAAAAGTTTGTGGTGTACCCCCTTTTATTCTGATTATTCTTCAATTGCCTGTTCTAGTGATCCTTGATAAAGTTGCTTTCAGACATGCACTAAGCTCTGAAATCATGCAGAGGGGCTGTATGTGAAGTCAGTTGATCCTGACGTGTTGCGGAACTTTTTTCTCCTTGTAGAATGTCCGGAAAATGTCCAAGTGAAGCCCATGTGAGAATACAGCAGGAAAATGTCCAAGTGAGCCCATTTGAGAATACAGCAGGAAAATGTCCAAAGAAATTCACAGCGAGCGAGTAGGAGTGTTGAAGATGTTTCTAACACGCGATTGGAGCAAAACTGAACAAAAAACAACTAAAAGACTATAAATATCTCAGGATGAAAAATAGGCACCAAACACGAAGATGCTGTCGCTGACGTCAACTTGGAAAGACAATAAGATTCGAGAGCTTTTGGTGATATGGGTCTGCGCCGGTTTGTTGATGTGCTTTAAAAAAACACATGATATCCACAGTGGAATTTATATGACATGTCCTGCCTCCTGCATGCTCGACCCAGACGACAGCCCTTCCCTGAACGTTCCGGACATTTTCCTGTTCCTGTGAATGCGTCTGACCCAGACAATCTCGTGCTGCATTCTTTACATGTCAAATTCAAACTCCAGAAAATATCTTGGCCCAGTTCTCAGAGCTCATGTTTGAAAACAGCTTAAGTTACTAATTTGACTGCACTATAGACCAAATACAAACATTTCACATTGTCAATATCAGGTTACCACACAAACACAAAATGCATGTTTGGACATCTTATTGTCTGCGCAAGAATTTTAAATAAACCTCTGTGTGCTTTAACTATCTTTAGCTGCTCTGTGAGAACACAATCCACTATTGTGATATTTACAGGGACATCTACAGCATTATAACTATAACAAATGTTAATGTTTGACACATTTTGACATTAACAGTGTTTTGGTATATTTTATATTTACCACCTTACTGCTTAATGTACTAAAAGAGACTAATAGAGATCTGCTTGATGCAGTTTGAGAGGTTATTAAAAGTGTTTGGTTACTTTAATGACCTGGAAAGTTTCCGCTTCTTAAAAAGCCTGTTTTGTCCACTGTCTGCACGCGTCTGTAATTATTACTGTAATCTGGTGTTAATGGTGCCACTTTTTCATAATGTGAATGTGTTATGAATTAACTTATGGTTTAGTTGTATCGCTTGTATTGACAAAAGAAGTCAAGTTGGACAGCGCTGTGTGTGTGTGTGTGTGTGTGTGTTTGGGCTGCTTTTTGTCCAAAGTACCGACACTAACTTAAAATCATTGCTGTAGTGTTTATAGTCATGGAGTCTGTATATCTTTCTTTGCTCCAAATTAAAGGCGTAAAAGGAGACATGATAACTTAAAAACCTGAAAAAGAATCACTCATACTGTGGCCACATGCTTGCCATTTATACAAATATATTTATATACAACAAGCAAGGTATTCATAGAATTAAAATCAGTTTTATGTGAAGGTGAGAGTTCAGATATTTATTTAAGCTGCATGTGAGTAGCTCTCGGTGGCAGCATCACTTTCATCTTCAATTTTTTTGAAATCAGCGGCGAGAGAGAAGCAGCTGCAGCGTCACTGACACAATCACTGAAAACATACATGACCGTATGTGCATATAGGCACATAAACACACATCAATACTTCATCACCCCTCCACACGCACAACACATCCACCGCCACCAGCACACGCACAGAAACTCCCTCATACATTACATATTAGTGACAGTATGCAGAGGAAGTAGCAGAGTAATAACAAGTGTGAGGCAGGAAATCCCACTCTGTGGGTGGAGGCTAATGGATGCTGAGGGAGCAACATGTGGAGAGTGTCGCTGCCCTCTCAGGCTGCTCAGCTCAGACGTGAGTCACAGCAGTGAGCAGCGGCACAAACTTCAACTAAGAAACAACGGTGTTTGCATGCTTTTCCTTAATGCATCTCTGATTCCAGTTACAAAAAACCCCCCCAAAACATGCAATAATGTATATGGTGCATCAGTATGCTACGGCAGAGGTTGAACAGAGAAATGTAACCTTCGGAGCTTTCTTTGCACTTTGTTGATTAATCTTATATAAAGAGGCCCCTCCTGAACCCCTGCTCTCTTGAGACCTCTGCAAATCACAAATTGGAAAATTGCAAATGTTGGGTGCTCATGGTATGTTACTGAGAAAGTTAATCTCGCTATGTGACACGGCATAGTGATCCTGCCCCAGGTACTAATGTGTGTGTGTGTCCATGTGAGGAAGTGATGAGCTGCAGCCAGAGGCATAAACACATTCATGTGTCCACGGTTAATGCAAACAAACAAGGTCTAACACACTCATATTCATTTGCAGTCACAACCCACAGTGCCACAAGGGATTGTGGCAATCAGGCAAAACCATGATTTGAAATACTGCAGCCATGCATGTAGCTGACTAATCCCTTTTGTCCAAACTTCATCAAAGACTTCCTCCCCACAATACAGCATGGCACAACCATTTTGGTTTTAATTTTCTCTGCAGGTTTTTAAGCAGCCATGTCAGTGGAGTGTTGAATACTTGCCAGGAGCAGTGGCTCCAGGGAGCCTGGACCAGGAGCAGAGCTGTTTCTTGCTAAACGCAGACTAACCATGTGCATATGGCCCTGTGATCGCCAAGGGGCCCTGATGTGACCGGACAATGTTTTTTTGTCCCAGGGCTGTATATTATAAAAGTTTTAAACTAAAAACAAGTATACTTTGGTACAGACATTATCTGACCAATAGCTTTAGGCACAGGCTATCCACCATGATGCTGGCTAGTTTCACTTGAGTGAAAAATAGCTACACAACAAGCTAACATCAGTTACACCCAACCAATGTCAGACTTATAAACTTGGGAGAAAAAGATGAATGACTTAATCCTTATATCTCAATTCATCACAAGGATTGAACTGCATGTTTAAAATAAGGAACCCCTATATACCGTATGTTTATTTTAATTATATATTGTATATTGTACATGTATTGTATTTCTTATAGATTACCCCAGCGGGGGCAGTTCAATTTTATTATTGCAAATACACATGACACTGTCCCTGTGTTTACTTTCTTCACCAACACAGATGAAAGTGAGAGGACAAGATGAAGGGATAGAGAAAGGAAGGAGAGAGGAAGAGCAGGTACTGCCCACTGTGGCCGGTGTAGGATTAGCATGATGTCCCTGTGCTGCATAGAAAGTGACGGACCAGATCACATTCAAACTGTCTATGTCTAATTACCACAGACAGATGTAACATAATATAATATAATATTATATAATATTATATTATGTATAGCTATCATTATTGAATTTTTAAAATTGAACATCATAAAATATATATACACTATATAGATCAGGTAAATCACTATAGATTTGGATCATATTCCTCTGAATGTTCCACAACATTTTTTATCATCTGCTTTCTCCAAAGTCAAATATGACGTCACCTCAACTGACGTGCTCCCCCCACCTGCGCTTCCTATTGGCTAACAGCTCAGAATGTGGCTAACATTTAGTATTGTCCTTATCTTCCCAAGTCCTACATAATAACATTGCCATATTGCATGGTTAGTTAACACTAGTTTCTAATTTGATTTTCGAATATTCTTATTCATTCCTACTGTATGTAAATGGAGAATAATGTCTTAAGTTTGTTAGCATTCGTGACAATAGGTGATTATGCCAGCGTAGCTGATGTAAAATCATTTATCATAACACCACTCGTAGAAAGATTTGTAATCTGGGGTATGATATGTTATTTAAAGTCTCATTTATATGTAAATTGAAGATGATGCAGATTTGGCGTGTATTCATGAAAATGAAATAATGACGCCACCCCCAAACAAGATTTTGCATAGGGCCCCCAAAAATCTAAAAGCGGCCCTGCCTACAGGCCTCTTGATTAATTGAGCAGGGAGAGGGGGGGACCTATTCTTCACTTGGCACACAAGGAGTGTGTTTGTTGCATCGGGAGAGATTAACTGTGACTCAGTGACTAATGCAACAATAACACTAATAATGTTTGGATAAGCTTGAGAAAAATTCCTCCTCAGACTCTTAAAAACATGGTTGTATCCCTTATTACAGGACCTGAATTCAGAGACTACACAGTCAGCAGTGTTTTGGATTTACTGAGTAAATGGTGCAGAACTGCAGAATCTCACAGTTGATCCAAAGTTAAAGTCTGCGTAATAAACTATGATGCATACTAATTTAATTACATTTACAGACACTGCGAAGTCGGGGAAATACTAAAGCATATTGAATGCTGCAATAATATATGGCTGATGCTATTTTTTTTTATTTGTGCAGTATAAAACGACCACTCCAGTATATCAAAGCCCACACAGAGGTTTGGTGGCAATTCAGAGAAGTAAATGTTGCCCAGGAGACTTTCCCAGTGTCAGCTATAGATTTGATTTACAAGGCCTGCAGCAGTCTTTCACTGCCTCAGATTAACTTCTATACAGACATCCAGACTGTCACATATTTTCTGCAAGATGCCTTTTAACTAGTTGAATATTATGACGTTTTGTTTAAAGGAGTGGGCTGTGAGGAAAGAGATTTTAGTAAATGGCCAAACATGAGTTTCATTATTGACAGAATAACAGAATCAGTATAAGAGAGGATCCACGGAACCTACCTATGGGTAAGGCGAGAAAGAAGGGCAGCCAGCAGAGAGTAAACATGCCGACCACAACTCCCAAAGTTTTTGCTGCTTTCTTCTCCCGGGAGAATTTCAGAAGTTTCACCGTCAGGGAACTCCTCGCTTGTTGCGCTCGGCCCTTGCCGGGGCCAGAAGAGGCTCCGGGCTCCTGCTCCTGCACCTGGGACCCCTTGTGGATCCTGAGGGTCAGCTCGCTGGAGTTCATCCTCTCACGCATCACCCCTGCCTCCAGGTTCTTAGTGGTTCGTTTGGCGACTATGTACACGCGACAGTACATCACCAGTATGACGACGAGCGGGATGTAAAAGGAGCCGAGCGAGGAGAAGAGCGCGTAAAACGGCTCCTCGGTGATGGGGCACACCGTGTCGTCCGGCGACGGCGGCTGCTTCCAGCCGAACAGAGGCCCGATGGAGATGACCACCGACAGCACCCACACGCCGAGCATGGCCAGCAGAGCCCGCTTCTCCGTCACGATGCCCGGGTACTGCAGCGGGTGGCTCACCCCGATGTACCGGTCGATGGATATTGCGCACAGGCTCATGATGGACGCGGTGCAGCACAGCACGTCCACCGCCGCCCAGATGTCACAGAAGATCCTGCCGAACACCCAGTAGTCTAGGATCTCCAGGGTGGCGGACACCGGCAGCACCGTGGTGCCCAGCAGCAGGTCCGCGATGGCCAGGTTGATGATGAAGTAGTTCGTCGGGGTGCGCAGGTGCCTGTTGCACACAACCGAGAGGATGACGAGGATGTTGCCCGCGATGGCGAACACGATGAAAGCCCCCAGCACCAAAGCGAGCGGGATGGCCCGGCTGAGGTGCACCTCGCTGGGCTCCGTGTGGTTTCCCCCAGAGCCGTTGGTGGAGTTGACCTGGGAGAACAAGCCCGGAGTCCCGTCGAGATCCGACGAAGAACTGTTTTTCCAAAATGCTGTGGCATTGTCAGTGCTCAGACTCATTTTGACTCAAGAGGTCCTCCATAGCAGGCTTCAGGAGACTTGGAACCGCAACTCACACGAAGAGCTTCACCAAACATAAATAAACTTGGTCTATAAGGCGCAGCTCTGCATGGTTTAACTTCGCGTTTCCAAATTAGTGGTTTGAAATGGTGAACTCCGCGCACTGCATTAGGAGGAATGCCCATGCGGTCCCTCTCCCTCCACTCTCCTGTGGGCTCAGAGGAGATGTGAGGGGGGCAGCAGCAGTCGTCCCCTGCCTCCTCGCCTGTCCACCTCCTACAGCTCTGCCATACACTGACTGAACATACTTCAATACGAGTCTGTGAAGCGCAGATGACGCGTCATTACACGAACAGTGACTCCACAGTCACATTTTACGCGCAACTTTGTGAGATGGAGAAGGTTAAGCGCCTCACTGGTCTTTTGTATTTGTTTCCCCCTCTCTGTTGGAGGGTAATAACTGGACAACTTGAATTCACTTACTTCTCTGCCAGAAACATTAACTGTATTTTTTTTTATCTTGAGGTCCCTTAAAAGAGGCTTTACTGGCAGGAGAAAAAACAGGTTAATAGAAAAACCTAACTGAAGGTATGCCTAGCCATATACAGTATGTTCCAGTGTAAATAAACATTGAAATAAGATCTACTCAGGTTACTTCTGTGCGGTTCTTGAAATATTTAACAATGTAAATAATGTGCCCTGAAGGTTTAAGCCAAAAAGGTATAAGTAGATAAGAAAATCACATAAAATGGCACCTCCTAAAACAGGTATTTCTCCTGAAGTACATTCCTATTATGGTAAAGCACAAGAGTTCCTCAAAGTAATCTCATTTTGGACGTGAGCTCACTTAGTAAGGAGTGACTGATTTAATGGGCTGAGTTCAGACACATGCACATTCCTCCTAAAACTGTGGTTCCTCCTGTTTAAGAGCATTTTAACCTTCTTATGATGTAACATAGGTCGACGAATGCGTGGAAAAAACGAATCGTCTAAAAACCTGCAGAGAAGTGAAACTTTTATGATTCAAGGCAATAAAACAGAAGACGTTCAGTTCCATTAGGAATCTTTCAAACTCTTTGAGTGTGATTTTATTTACCCACTGCGCTGCACGTTTGGGATTTACAACATTTTGTTGGAAACATAGTCTGCATTGACTCTTTCTCCTCAGGACTGTTTATGACTTCAGGTTTTCTTTTCTACCATGAAGGTCTGGGATGTTGAGTTTGAACGAGTGTATTAAACATAAGCATGTGAAATGTAGAGTATTTGCTCTGAATATTTATCCTTTATTCACGAGTATTAAGCATCTCTTCTCTTTTTCATGCATCATATTTTTTAGACCAAAACTGCAAAGTCTTAACTTTGTATTGTTTTTATTTCTCATCTTTGACTGTTTCAGTCTGTCAAACACAGTCACTCAAACTTGAGAACGTTTTTTTAAATATTCAAAAAGTGAATTTGCTGTTCTTTGTGTTTGTCGTTGATTACTGATAATGTACTTGTGTGATAAAAGCATCATAAATCATAAATTTAACAGCATCTTCACAGCTCAGAAGTGTAATTTAACAGCTTCCACTCTGGCATATTTAAATGTCTTAACCAGCATTTATTTCCATAAAAAGTCAAAGAAAAACCCAGATGCAAAACAGATAAGTGAGGGCAGATGGTGGTTTTGGATAGGGCAACTTGAATGGTCTGTAAGAAAGAACCACAGTCTCAATTATATAGCTGGTCAGCATGCAAAGAAGTAATAGACACAGAAGCAAAACTAGAACTGCACTCAGCAGAGCAAGATACAGAAAAAAATCTGCCCCTTAATCCACATCCGCCCCAAAATGTAAAAGGTTCCTCTCAGGTCCAGGCCTCATCCTTCCACCAAGTTTGGAGGGAGTTGGTTCAGTAGGTTTTGTGTGATCCTGCTCAGAAATAAACCAACAAAAACACACAGGTTAAAAAACACAACCTCCATGGCTGAGGTAGAAAGAGTCACCACTTGCTTTCCAAAGCTGTACTGTGAGAAAAATCTGCTATGAGACTCATTACAAAAATCTGTGCTCACACTGATTTGTGAATCAGTTGTATTTGAACAGTGCTGGTGTCATTATTTTGTCTCATCTCATCAACTCACTTGAAAATAACCAATTTTATTAAACTGGACTTGAAACTCAGCTCAGGACGACCAATTCTCTGTGCTCTGCATGTGTTCCATCTTCTCATATGAGTGATGTTGTTTGATCACACCGGGAGTACTGCTGAAAAAACGACATAAAAAAGTACTTTCATCAAACTGTTGGAACAATATGCATTCATTTTTTAGCCCAAGTATTTAAGGTGGACCCCAGGAAGCCTTGCTGCACTTGAACTATTTCCCAATAAGCAAATCATAATTTTACTGACATGAAAAGTGCTTTGGAGATCAACTTAAAACAGCTGAGTGAAATAAATAACTCAACGCACCAAACATAGTTTTCATACAGACACCATTATAATCTCCAGAGCTCAGTGAGACACGCAGCTGTAAATCAAGACATCCCTGAAATGTGACAGTGTGGGGAAAGCATTCCTTCACTGTGTCTCAATCCTTACATGTACACACTCAGGTATTATGTTCATCTTTCTTAAAAGACGAACCTCCTGGAATTATCTAGGTTCAGATCCGTGTCTGGACGTGAGATGCCTCGATGAACTGCCTCTCACTGCCCATTTGATTTGATTGAATAGACTGAGCTTTCTAATATCATTAAAGCTTGTGCTGCTCAGCGCGCTGCCAAGTGCCCTGAACAGTCTCATATCGCTCGCTGGAAACACGACTTGAGCGGGAGCATCCACCGTCTGTCTGTTCGCTTCAGTGGTGGGGATTTGCCTTAAATTCAAGAGGATCAACTTTTCTTCTTGGCAGGGAAAGCAAAAATAAATCTTAAATTACATAAGACGCGGAGCAATTTCTTTTTGAAGACATGGCTCCACGTTTTGAGCCGTGATTTGTCATTATCTGTATCCATTTTAACATTAATCTGGGATTTAGAAAGAATATGTTTTTTTCCTAAACGGTAAAAAAAACTACATTTCCAAATTTAGAGTACTTTGTTTTAGTAATGCCAGAGATTTATTTATTCTTTGTACGATCCCATTTCAGTGAGATGTTTTCTAAGGAGTCAAATGAAAGCTGCAGTTTTTGTTTCCCTCTGTCATATCTCATCATGGTAGAAAAGCAACTGTTGATTTCATTTCATCTTCTGCATTAAACTGTTTGAGTTCAGTCATCTGGGTTAAACATTTTTCCTGCTGCAAAGAGTTGAGAGGTGAAAGGTTCGAGTCTCGTTTTGACCTTATGCTCCTGTTCACGGCCTGGGCTCGGTCTGGTCCGGTCACGGTTCTACTCTGCTCATTGACTCCACATGTTCACCATTATTTAGCTCAACTAGGGAGACAAATGCATTTATTACCACACTGAACAAACAGGACGGATTTAGGAGCAGCTTGATCTGTGGCAAAATGAATAAATGATTTGACTGAGCTTTAGACAGGGTTGACTGCTCATCAGCTCTGAAGCACATGATGATCAACCGGTGTTGTTTTCAGATCCTTAGCTAAAGGTAATTTCAAGTTCATTTCAATATTATTTGTATAGCAGACAACATACATTACCTCAAGGCACTTTATAGTTAGGTCTCTATAGAGAAACCACACAGTTCCAACAATGAGCAAACACTTGGTGAGAAAAACAGTGGTGAAAAAAAGGTCCCTTTTAACGAGGAGAAACTTCTAGTAATAATAATAATAATAGCTTCATTTGTATAGCACTTATCGAAACAAGGTTACAAAGTGCTTCACAAAATAATCAATGGCAAAAAGAAGAATGAATTATAATAAAAGGTATTCAGAGAGAGACCAGGAACATCTCATTTGAACTCTGTAAGACTGGTTGTTGTAATGAAAATAATAATGATAATATATTCATACTACTACTACTGATGATAATAATAATAATAATAATAATAATAATAATAATAATAATAATAATAATAACTAGGGCTACGTTGTAGCACTAACGGGCCCGAGCACACGCATTTTGAAGCCTGTTGCGGTTAGTGGGGAGATCCGTCCGTCTGTCCATCCCAAAAAAAATTTAAAGTAACTAAAAGTACGAAAGTAACTAAAAAGTAACTAAAAGTACAAAAGTAACTAAAAAGTAACTAAAAGTACAAAAGTAACTAAAAGTACAAAAGTAACTAAAAACAAGAAAGTAACTAAAAGTAACTAAAATTGCAAGTAACTAAAAGTAACTAAAAGTACAAAAGTAACTAAAAGTACAAAGTAACTAAAAGTAACTAAAAGTACAAAAGTAACTAAAAGTAACTAGAAAGTAAAAAGTACAAAGTAACTAAAAGTAACTAAATAAAAGTAAAAAAGTACTAAAGTACAAAAGTAACTAAAAGTAACTAAAAATCAAAGTAACTAAAAGTACAAAAGTAACTAAAAGTAACTAAAAGTACGAAAGTAACTAAAAGTAACTAAAAGTACGAAAGTAACTAAAAGTAACTAAAAGTACAAAAGTAACTAAAAGTACAAAAGTAACTAAAAGTAACTAAAAGTACAAAAGTAACTAAAAAGTAACTAAAAAGAAAGTAACTAAAAGTAACTAAAAGTAAAAAGTAACTAAAAATACAAAAGTAACTAAAAGTAACTAAAAGTACAAAAGTAACTAAAAGTAACTAAAAGTACAAAAGTAACTAAAAAGTAACTAAAAGTACGAAGTAACTAAAAAGTAACTAAAATTCAAAGTAACTAAAAAGTAACTAAAAGTACAAAAGTAACTAAAAAGTAACTAAAAGTACAAAAGTAACTAAAAGTACAAAAGTAACTAAAAAGTAACTAAAAGTACAAAAGTAACTATAAAGTAACTAAAAGTACAAAAGTAACTAAAAGTACAAAAGTAACTAAAAATACAAAAGTAACTAAAAAGTAACTAAAAGTACGAAAGTAACTAAAAAGTAACTAAAAGTACAAAAGTAACTAAAAGTAACTAAAAGTACAAAAGTAACTAAAAGTACAAAAGTAACTAAAAAGTAACTAAAAATACGAAAGTAACTAAAAGAAACTAAAAGTACGAAAGTAACTAAAAAGTAACTAAAAGTACAAAGTAACTAAAAGAACTAAAAGTACAGTACAAGTAAAGTAACAAAGTAAAGTACAAAGTTACAAAGTCAAAGTCAAAGTAACTAAAGTATGAAAGTTACAAGTAACGAAAAGTAACGAAAATACAGTAACTAAAGTAACTAAAAGTAAAAGTTGATCAACCAGAAAAACGTTCAAGAGTTATCTCCATCTTGTTTAAATCATCATCTCAATATGAAGTTGATCTGATGAAAGCCCTACGACAAGTTCGTCAAAGTAAAAATGTGAAAAATGGCCAAAATGGCCACTAAAGTCAAAATGGCGGGCTTCCTGTTTGGTCTAGCATATCTATCCAAGATACTTATTTGTTTGTTATGAGAAGACACATGGCCCTAATGGTTTTTTGTACATGTCCGCAACTCGTGGTGCCGGGGCTGCCCTTTAGGGGGCGCTAGTCAGTTATTTTGCCACGCCCATTTCAAATTACTCCAGAATACAATTACTTTTTGGGGTTTTGAATTCCCTGCAAACTTTGGTAACAATCCTTCGAAATACAATAGGGCCTCCCACCGGAGGTGCTCGGGCCCTAATAATCAAGCAAAATCAAAGTGTCAAAGTAAAGTACTCTGCCTAAAATAATCAGATAAATTACAAACGTAGTTTATTAATTTTATCATAGAAAACAAACTATTATGAGGTATAGCAACCTTTTTTTCAATGACACTAAAATATCCCAGACATGACATCAAACTTTCACATGTTAAAGCAAAACTCCCGTTATGGTTTTGTTCCATCAATAGGCAGAGAAGCACTTGTGAAGCCCACACAAACCCAATCTATGGCGGCCCACCTGGACGAGCAGGCTCCCGCTGCCTCGTGTAGCTTCTCCCACACCATACATGGCTGTTGTGTAATATGCCGCAACCCAGAGAATACTGGCATATCTACTGGGTTCAGTAATACAATTTTGTCCGGGCCATAAATAGACTCAAGGAGCCGAGATACAAAGATAGAGAACACAATTAGCTCTTCCAGGTTTGTTTCTCTCGATACGTTCAGGCACTTGTCTTGGAGAGAATAACAGGATACGTTGCATCACGGCCTGCACGTTTTCTATCCATCACCAGGAGGAAGTTTCATTTCAGCAAGTTTAGAGTCTGTAAAAATAGCCTCTATTACCTGAGATAACACAACTCTGTTACATAAGAGAACAAATCTCTCATTGGTAAAGTTACATTCCCCAAAACACGAGTTGGCAAGAACAATGTGCAGTGAACCACATGGGTTGTTGGTAAGCTTCATCTCTATCATTAAGCTCTGGATTTTCAACCTCGGGGCTGGTGTGTTAAAGATATAATATGGAACAATTCCTCATTCAAATGTCTAAAAACAATTAGACCTATGTTATGTATTTTGTTGACTTATTTACCCACATTATCCAAAATGTTTCCAACAATGTTCCAGAGAAATCCATGTTTTTATTCAAGGTATCAGGATGTTTCATCTTGATCGCATTTTAAATGGGCCATTGCTGTTTTGCCGTCTCTGCTGTAGCGTCAGCGGCAAGCAGTGTACGAGGAAGGGAAAACACTGAGTTGCTGGTTAGCCAGTCGGCTGCTCTTTCCTTCCACTATTTCTATAGGTCATTTGTAATGGATCATGATTATTGTTTGCTATTTGCTGTGTGTTCTGTTGCCGAAGCCGAAGTGGCAATGGTGGTGAGGATTTCAACTCCCATGATCCCTCACAATGTCGTCAAACCAGGGGCCTGTACTACAAACCAGGATTATAAACTAACCAGTATAAAAGCACTGCACACTGACCAATCAATTCCTTTGAAAGGTGACATCACCGTTCTGTGAATAAACCTCTGTTTGCGTTAATGTTGGTCTTTTTAAACGTACATTATGTAGATTTTGGCCACCAGGGGGCTCTCAATTAAAACAACAGCACAAGACCTTGTCTGATGATGTCATGAAGCAGCATGGGAGTTGTTGAAATTATATCAGAGATGGACACGGGTCACTGGTAAGGCAGATAAGACACAATTAAAAGGCGACACAAATTAAACGTCCTATTACATTGGATAAAATTGTGGAATTCCCTGTGTTTGAACATTGTTGGAAACAAGTCAAAAAAATCTACAACATAGGTCTAGCTGTTTTTAAACATTTTAATAAAGAATTGTTACTTATTATATCTTTAACTTTATAATGTGATAACAACTCGTTGGACACAATTAATCGTTATAATAATAACCCTAACCCTAACCCTTGTATTTTTACAATCTGATGAATAGCACCATTATGAATATCAGGTTACTACTGATGTATAAATCTTTCCATTCGTGTTATACTTTGACCATGTTCCCTTCAGTCTTCAAATTCCTGCCTCTCCCTTGTAAAAACAAGAGAGATCCCATCTGGTTTCCTCTGAACCAGCTCACGATTCACACCTCAGCTCATGGATGTGACAGGCTCCGCCACCTGGTTGCACATTTCCCCAAAACCACAACACAGACACCAGACGGAGGCCGACAGAAGCCGAGCTAATATTTTCGTTTCCCAGACAACAGACATTGGACTCTAGCTTAATGGTTCGTATTTGGGATATCATGAAATATCTTGGACAAGAAAGCCACATAGCCGTCCAAGTCTCCAAAGATTGTCACTGAAAATGAGAAGGGAAGTTAAACTCTCCTCTGGGACTCTGCTGGGATTTGCTGGGCAACATCTCTGCAATCAGAGCGACTGACCAGTTACCAACTCTGCTTTGTTTGTTTCTTTTACATTAAACAAAAACTTCAATGAACTTGTATGTTAGAATCTTTCATTCCCAGGGATGCAGTTGTCTTCGTCTGGCAGCTGTGATAGATTCCAAAGCACTGGGCTGATTATTGCGATGGTAAATTGCTGTGGAAGAAGCCCAAAGCTTTTCAGCTGAAATGTAGATGAGGTGAATAGAAACTATTTCCCCTCATTTCACCACAAGTCAGACTGCTGATTTGAGCATTTTGCTAATATTTTATGAAGCTGCTTCTACTCCACTGCAAATGCGCTCTGCTGCAAATGGGAATACGTGTCGGTGGATATCACGTACACGGCTATCATGTACACGATAATACATGAACTACCTTCTCAACTCCTTTATCCCTTAACTTCTTTTGAATTTGCATTTGAACAGCAACCACGCAATTTTCTTACATTTCTCACTCCCTGTCCTGCCTGTGAACGAGTGCAGTGATAATGAGGATATTTGATTTTAAATATCAGAGAGAGATGAATTATTTTCTCAGCAGGAGCAGTTTTTTAAAATCATAATAATCAGCTGAATAGAGTCATTATGCTTTTGGTAATCTTGTGGATAATTAGACAAAAAGTGTTTTTCACAATAACTGCTCTGAATCACGGTGGGGTGAGTCATGCATATGTTTCTCACTTTCTTAGTTTTCTTTTCCCCTTTTCACAATATTTGAATAGATAAGTAAGAATTTTACATTAAAATGTCTTAAAAAAATATCCCTATGTTATTTATGTTGCTCACTTGTGTATTCACATTATCCAGTATGTTTACAACAATCTTCAAACCATGAGAAATCCACAATTTCATTCACAATGTCATCCAACTATGTCTTTTGTTATCGTTTAGATTAGGAGACCCCCCACCAGCCAATGTTATATTGTACATTTAATAATGATGCATTGTATGTCTGTTCCTGCAGTTTGTACCTTTATTGCTCTCAGTTGTGGGTTGTTGTGTTATGTGTTGATTACACTGTAATATGACCTCCCTCTGGAAATGCTTGGCATCACATTCAAACTTTGAAATTTACAGCAACAGTCTTGTTGACACAGTGACTACATCTGTCTGATCGGATCATGTAATTTGATTTGGTCCAATCGGAATCTTCGGAGTTTGAACAATTTGAAAATGACTCTTGCGCTTGTGGATCTTGGACCAGAGTGCTACAATTATTTAAGGACAACTCGATCCTGGTGATTACCTGACAGCTCGGGGGAGGCTCAGCCGCACACATCACTCAGTAAAGAGTAATGAAAGGAGAAGAAAATGGATTTCATCAATGCTGCTCGGCTGCCAGTGTGCTAGAGGAGACCAAACTGTTTTGGCTGCACAAAAGAGCAGATGAATAGTCTTTCTCTTGCCTGTTACAAGCCTGCGGCATGATTGAGATTATCTGGTAGGATATAGCTCGAAACATTATCTTTTAACTCAGCCTCCCTCTGGGTTTCAGTTTGTCTGCTTCGACTTCTGCTTACCCCCTCTTCACACCACTGCCCATCCAGGATAAGTTATCATATCTGCCCACACCGTCACGATGGCTGCCTGTACTGTTATATACACCATGCAATGGGGCATTTACTGCCGCACATTGATGTGATACCTGCCTTGCTGGAATGAACAGCTGGCAAAGAGGTGATTTCCTCCCATAGTGGGGAAACTGCAAGTCCAGCATTTTCCCAGCCACTATTTATAATTGACAACAAGGAGTCGGAAGCAGTGAGCGTACTACCACTTAAATTTGATAAAGCTCTCGGATGGTTCCTGGCCGACCCCATCAGAAATGCTCATGGCTGCGGAACCAGTCTGTAAGCACAGGTTGTTGGACATAGACAAAAAGAGTGCCAGGGCAAGGGTGTGCATGCATGTGTGTGTGTGTGTGTGTGTGTGTGTGTGTGTGTGTGTGTGTGTGTGTGTGTGTGTGTGTGTGTGTGTGTGTGTGTGTGCAGTTGGGGTTGTAGGACGGTGTGCTCATCAGAGGGGATTCTTGGCCGCTGATGCTTGAGGCTGCAAATGGCCTGGCATCGGCCCAGGCTATACATTCGCAGCGAGCTGCTGAGTTGACACTTTAGCAGTGTGGTGAGCCCCAACCATTACATGATTGCCTCAGAGGTCTTTTGAGGAAAGTGAGACTTGTTATGTCTTCAGCATTTGCCCGGCAGGATTGTGGCGATAAGGAGTTCGATACGTCACAAAATACCTCGTAAAACTGTCCTCTGCAGGTTTTTGTGACCGACTCAGCGGATGTGATGCTGTGGTCAGGTTTATGCATGGAAATGAAACTGCACCTTTTGTCCTCGCGGGGCTAACGACCTGCCGCCTCCAGTGACAGGTTGTTAGATCCATCAGATTGCATGTTGGTGGCAACCTCCCTCTGTTATATATACAATGAATATCGTAGTAATTTTGTTCCACATTCAAGACTCTGCTGAGCTGCCCATAACTTTACATTTCAATACCAACAATCTTTCTGAACGCCATCTTTTTCCATCTGGAAGTAACCAGCAATTGGTGACATTTTGTGGCTACATTCAAAGGAATGTGTGTGTGTGTTTGAGCCGCTTTCTGTCTTCATAACTGAAGATTGATTGTCACTTTTGGCACAGGTTGTGATAAAAGAGTGTGTAGTACGGAGATGTACGCCCAGGAGTGTGTGTGTGACAGTGTGTACTTCGTGGAACAAACAGAGCTGACAAACTAAAATACTCCACTACTGACATGAGAATAAGAAGAGATCAGATAAATTATAGGGTTTCAACTTTCTTTGTTCATCTTTCTTTGACACCAAACCTTAAGCTGATGTGATTGAAGTTTCAACAATCATGGACTTATTTTTTTTATGGACTACGACAGTTTAATTCAGTTCCACTGCTTATATCTGGTTCCGGCCTGTGTCTTAGCCCATCAAGAAAATTAAAAGAGAAAAAATGGAGAATGCAGACGTTTGTGAGTCGATGGGTGAACGATAAGCACATCTCTCTATGCTAATCAATGTTGTGTAACAAAATAAATGTAATATTGGCGCTGTGCCGCCAGAGTTAAATGAATTAGTGGAAGCCACTCATTCAAATTATGCACTCACAATATATCAAGGAAATGTTTTCCTGATTGTCTTGTAGGATGAATAAACTTGAGGCTGAGAGAGGAAGACAAAGGCAGAGAGAAAGTACATCAACACATTATTGCTGAGTTACACACAAACTGCATGAGACACATTATAGATCACTGGTTTCAGTTAAGACAACACAGACTGAAATATCTCAATAACAACTGGATGATATACAGCTAAAAGGTTTGTAACAACATTCACAGTCCCCATAGGATTAATCCTAATGACATAGATACTACTAATACTACTACTACTGCTACTACTACTACTAACACTAATACTACTACTACTACTACTACTAATAATAATAATAACAATAATACATTCATAACAGATCACATTCCCAGCATCTCTTGTAGTTGTACCATGTTAAACTACGAACTGATAATTAGCTGTACATCAGAGCTGCTAGTGTGACTCTGGACACTTTATTAAGTTTCGGCTCAACTGAATGAATATGTTTTTTCACGATTGGCTTAATAGTGGCATTTGTGTATTTGTGTATTTTGTTTGTGGGTTTCATCTGATGTTCTGTGTTGGTCGTCTGCTCGAGGATATTTGTTGTGGTTACACTGAGAAAGACAAACTTGTCAGTTGTCTGTCCTCTCTGTCATGTGCCATGTATCTTGATCAAATTTGTCTGTTGACATTTTTGTCTGTTGTTCTGTTTCAACGAAATGCTGATTAATCTTCATAAGGTTGTTCATGGGTAATTACACATTCCTAATTAGTTATTTTACCATGAACTGTGACTAAAACGAGACGCTACAAGAAGTTAGCCACATAAGTTATATCTAAATCCTTCCAGATAAATTTTTCTCTCCGCAATGTTTGTTTATCTACAAAAGTAGGACATGAAATCTTAATTGTACGTATAGACAGCCTGTTGACAGTTGCAGTGATGCATTGCTTGCTTCTCTGGCAAAATAAAGCGAGCAGACCCATTTTTGTTCATTGATCCAAAAGAACAGTGCCAAGACAGGTCACGTGACCTCAGCTTTGAAGCGTTAATGAAAACCTATTGAGTTAGGGTGAGGAGAGGGTGAGGAGAGGGTGAGTCAGCCTGTGCCAATGTTTCTGCGTTTCTCAGAATATCCTGTGAAGACTGGTAAATATGTCCCTGAGACTGAGGTACTAAACGTGGCCAAACAAACATCCCACACAAACGTAACAATGGCTCCTCGGGAGATGGAGAGAAAGGTCGAGACATATGAGCAACGACCTGCTGGAGCTGTCTATTCGCATCGATTTTTTTAACTGAAGAGGTCATGATGTCCTTCAGATACAGGTGCACTGTGCTCAGTGCTCATCCCACTCTCACTTTTCTTTTCTCATATGAATTGGTTCAAAGGGACATTTACCGGCAGAAACCCATCGCAGGCGGTCTGGTCTGTGGAGAACAGTGTATACATGGAGAAGAAATTAACACAATGTTGTTTAAAGCGAAAAAGCAGATGCCTTGTAATCTACAAGAAGAAATATGCTTATAGATAAATGTGTACGGAAGACACAGCATGTGAGTCACATCATTTTCGTACTCATCAAGCCATTGAGGGACCCCTTGTGTCATATGGATGGAGGCACTGTAATCACTGGAAGAGACCACTCACATCAGGAGGTGTCATCATAAAATTAAGAACAACATTCTATTGATTTACGCTTCCCTCTAAAAGGACAAGTGGAAACCATACCAGCAGACTGACCCCCACAGCACAACAGAGCCTGCAAGCATTCAGGCCTGTGTTGTTCTCTTGGAGTGCACCATTGGTTTTTGCACCACTGAACTCTCAAATGAGCATTGATCCCTGTATTCTCTGGGTTGTTTATAAACTAAAGTCCTCCTGTAATATTCCTCCCTGTGTGGTTGTGGAGAGAAGTAACAAATACTTTGTTACAGTACTGAAGTAGATTTTTCAGCTATCTTTACATTTACTCCCTATGTTTTAACACAAATATTTATACTTTCTACAAGTCAGTTGCATGTCATAGTGACTGAAGCTGTTTGAGCCGGAGTATACGAACAAAGAGCTTCCCACAAATTGAGAGAAATGAGGAGAGAGAGGCAACAAGCGAAGGAGGGACAACTAGCTGCTGCATGCTTGCATGTGAGACTTCTCTTCGAGCGAAACATTGTAATGTTGCCAGACCCAGAATAACAATTTGAGCCGCCCCATAGGATTACATTGTAGTTTTGTTAAGTGCCATTCATTTACTCACCCACATTTGTTAACATAGGGCTCAGGTTGAAAAACAACAGAATTACTCTTTAATCTTATCAAGTGCCCCTGATTGGAAGAATCTACATTAGTCAAGTCATGTTTCTCCTCTCATTTATTCAGTAACAAACACCAACTACCTCAGATGAACAGGTAGAGCAATAGTTGGTTGATCGTGATGCTTTGGAATCTACTGGAAGGTTTTCCTGTAGAGAAAACATGTTCATAGAAAATAATGGGATATTTTCTATGGGAATAGACACAGATCTTTCTCATAGTCTGTTTGGTTAGCCTTTGTTTGGTCATCTGACATTAGAAAAGGTCTTTGAAAGGAGCAAGAGGTTCGTGATGCGGGGACCCCGGCCCAGACTCACTGAGGTCACACCAGGCCCCCTGTAGAGAAAGAAAAGCTGTCAGTACATAAAACTGGCCTTTTTCATCAAAACATGATTCTCTTCTCAACCCCTGCTGCCTCGACTGTATTCAAAGAAAATATCTACAGCACAGCTGTGGTTTAGCTGGTATGTGCTTAAGTTGAAGGTCATTGCCCTTTCTGCGGTTTTCCATCACATCCTCAAGAAGCATGAACATACTTTATGAGTTCAATCTTAAATTAGTAACTGTTGAGAATAAAATCATGCATCCTGTGAAGGAAAAGTTTGGTCACTTTTCAAACCGGGTCTCTCTGATTGTGTTTGTTCTTTTGATCCATTTCGGACACCGATGTCTCTTTACCTCTCATAGTATAATTATGTTAAAGGCATAAATCTATGTTAAACTATTGTACATGAACAGGCAGACTACTAGTTGGCTTTGTTGTCATGAGATTTATGTAATATTTTATGATTGTTTTCAATCAAATTTTAATCTGTAAAAATATTTTTCTTTGGGTCACTTGAAGGAAACAAGCTGTAAACGCAACAGTCACTTTTTCAGTTGATGAGCCAAAGTTATTCTCAGCTGCTTAGACTGTACATAAAGATGGACGACATGACTGCTCCTCAAAAGTGAAGCCAAAGCAAATGTTTTTTTCTATAATTATTCTCACACTGATGAATGTTGTGTTTATTTTTATTGTAGGTTTGCTATTAATTCGTTTTTTAATTGTATTAAAATGGGGTGAAACATAATGATTGATGGCTAATACTAACTCCTAACTCCTGATTGGTCGACACTGCAGCTCCAACCCTAGTCACTACTGTGAAGACTGTGGCTCCAAATCGGTAAGATGGCAGCGTTCCACAATGTTTTGGCTTCATTTCTAGTAGGAAGTGGAGACGTGTGGTCCATTGCTTATTCACGATCTACACCTCGAAGACACAGAGCAACAACAGCATTATTTTGGAGTTACTTTGTTGTGCTCAACACCATGAGTCTGAGAGAAATAATCTGCAGCTGCTAAATGCCCCACTATGTTCTCCAGCTCAGTCAGTAACTGTCTGTTTGCTGCAGAGTAGGTGGTGTACAGGTGGCTTACAGCCGCTATGAGAGTGGTAAAACTCATTAATATTTATATTCATCAATATAATCATCAATAATTCATTAAATGGTCTGTAAATGGTTTGTTTTTATATAGAGCTTTAGTCTTGATGACCACTCAAAGCACTCTACAGTACTGTTTTTTTGCCATGAATAAACTTGAGGCTGAGAGAGGAAGACAAAGACAGAGGGAAAGTACAGCAACACATTCTTGTTGAGTTACACACAAACTGCATTAGACACATTATAGATCACTGGTTTCAGTTAAGACAACACAGACTGAAATATCTCAATAACAACTGGATGTTATACGAATGTAACAACATTCATAGTCCCCATATGATAAACCCCTATGACACTACTGATAATATTAATAATAATAATAACAATATTAATAATAATTATAATAATAATAATGATTTTCATAACAGATGGCATTCCCATTAGTTGTTAAATGTTAAACTAAGAACTGATAAACATTAACTGTACATCAGTACTGCTAGTGTGACTCTGGACACTTTATGAAGTTTCGGCTGAACTGAATAAATACTTTTTTTCACAATTGGCTTTATTAGTGGCATTTATGTATTTGTGGATTTTGTTTGTGGGTTTCATCTGATGTTCTGTGTTGGTTGTCTGCTCGAGGATATTTGTTGTGGTTACACTGAGAAAGACAAACTTGTCAGTTGTCTGTCCTCTCTGTCATGTGCCATGTATCTTGATCAAATTTGGCTGTTGACATTTTCGGGTTTTGGTGAAACAGTCGTCTGCCATGTTAAAAATGAAGCGATCTGTTGAAATGAAATGCTGATGAATCATTCACACACACATTCATGCAGTCCACCTATGGGTAGCAATTTAGGGCTGAGTGTCTTGTCGAAGGACACTTAAGCACGCAGATGGGAAGACTGGGATTGCACCGCCGGCCTTCTGGTTAGAGGACGACCACTCTACCCCCTCAGCCACAGCTGCCCAAGCTCCTCAGAGCGGAGTGAATCTACAGAGTCAGTTAATAATTTGTCACAATGAGCAACCTTTTTTTCCACATCACATATTACTTCATTGCTAATATTAAAATACAACCCCTCTTGCCCCAAAAGATTCTGGACCTGCATTCCCCTGATCTCTCAGAATGGCCACAATTATTACAATTAAAACACCAGTTTCCCCTTGATTCCCTTAATCAGATTTGCAAAGGGTGACAGGATGTCAATTTAACTCTTATCTGCATCTCTGGAATAAATGTTTCCCATCTTTGCCTGACTGTGTGTCACACAAGGTCACCATTGATTCACCTTGCTGGGGTTTTTATCTGTTAAAGTAGCAAAGAGGCTGGTGGTGATGTTCCATAACCACCAGCTGGTCCCATTACATCTGAGTAGAGAGATGTTTTCCTCGCCGGACAGAGTTATCCTTCCCAAAGGTAGATGGTGTATTTATAGGGTCATATATTTTTGCTGCCGTTATAAATCTCAGCTCCCAGGATCCTTCACAGTGTGTGGACATCAAGTGCATCCGCTCAGTCAATAACTGGCAACAGATAACGTGGATTTGCTGATGTGAGTAATCATGAGCTGAGGTCATACGAGAGTGATTTGTTGCCGTTCCAACAAACTGTGGAAAAACTCCTGTGTTGCACTCACTATGAGAGCTTCACATTATATGCAAAAGATCTTTTTCGATGCACAACATGAACAACAAGAAAGTTTCTTCATGGCATTGTGATACTCTTTTTCACAGGACTTGCCAAAAGAGAAAAAGTACATGAGTCAAAATAAACTTTGCGTGGAAGTTTGTAAATAAGTCCCAAAATAAGGCCTCACAGATAGCTCTCTTGACATTGAGCATAGCCAAATCTCCATAAGGAGGGAGATATTTTCATCCTGAGAATTGCTGTCGACCATGAGATCCTCCAGCAGTCATGAGGACCAGGGACTTGGAGTATTTCTGTGGATGTCTGGACTCATTCAACGCCGGTGAGAGCGAGTTGGATTACCAGCGTTTGCTGAATTCCAAATTGTCAGATATGCAGCAAAGTTTCTCAATTCAGCTCAAAGTGTAAAGTCATTTCAGGGGCTTTTTCTTGCCAGTGAACAAACACAGATATCAAAACCACTTCTGTTTAGTGTCATTCATCGCACTTCATCCCAGGAGGCAGGGAGAAGAAAAGTGCTCAGGCCAGGATAAAGTTATTCTTTGTCACCATTTCAGGAGCAGCATTAATATCTGCTCATAGAAACCGTTGCATTTTGCCTTTGGGGACATTATCAGCAGTGTAACCCGATAAAAATCGAATCTCAGTTGTGAAACTGTGAGAGAGCAGCCACTTGGAGCCCATAAATCTTTAGGAGCAGCTCAGATGCTGTGAACACATGGTTGCACTTAGTGCTGGGGGAGATATCAGACAGTGACAAATGTTTGAATCTGTATGTTATATTTGAGCCTGAATGTGTCTAATGCATGTGTCTAGAATGTGGATGCGTAACCACATAGCATAGGGACTTGGGCCACTTCAGGAAACAATGCAGCACTGCTGGCCTTTCTACTTCTGACCCAGACTAAATTGAAGTGAGCCTGAAGCGGCTCACATGTAAAATAGCAGATGCGGCCCAATTACTAAAACTCCAGTGTTTGCCTTTTTTGGTCAAGATGTTGTGCTCAAGGCAAGACTTGGGCCAGTTCTGGTATATTTGAATCATTCTTGGCTGACATTTGGTATTGCTCTGCCTTGCTTGTGGCCCAGATCTGGCAAACAGGCAACCGACCGCCCAAGTGTCATCATTGCACGTGGTATGCGGTAGAAATCGAAGTGTTGAGTGTGGGCCAGATCTGAGCCACAGTTATTTTGCTAACTTGTTGTACATTTAATTTCTGCACAGAATAAACAAACAAGATGTAAGGAGTTAATTACTGAGCTCCAGAGGTGCTTCTGGGTAATATTTTATTATCTTTCGACAGAGCGACGCTTGCTGTTTCCCCCTGTTTCTATCCTAGACTGTTTATAAAGATGGATGACATAACTGCTCCCTAAGAGTGAAGCCAATGCGTATCGATCGCCACCTGGTGGGGGTCTGTAGTAAACATCATAAACCCTGCCTCCTCCATGTAAGTGGGTGGGACAGGGACCAAAATAAAAGTCAAAGTTTCTGTCATTTAAGGTAGTTTCTTTTCACACTGATGTTTGTTCAAATGTTGATTTTTCCAGTAAGTTTGGTTTTAATTAGTTATTTGATAATATAGAAATGAGGTGAAACAACGTGATTGACAGCTGAGACTAAATAATGATTGGTCGAGCATGTGAATCAGCAAGACCTGGATACTGATCGCTACTACACAGACTCGCTAGATGGTGGTGTTTGTATCAAGGATGTTTTTGGCTTCATTTCTTGGTCGTGAGAGGAAGTGAAGACACATTAGCCGTCTTTATATAGTCTGTGGTTTCTAGTTAGCTAACCAGCTTCATATTTACTGTACAGGCATTGAAGTGGTGTCAAATCTTCTCATCTTGGCAAGAAAGTGAACTGTGGAGGGTATGTTCTAAAATGTCAACTATTCATTTAATAAATGCTGCTTTGTGAGGCCGTTTGCATTACAGCATTTACTTTAATCAGTTTATTCCCCACTGTATATTTCATTGTTACAATTTTGGCTAAGAAAAGTTTCCAATTTTATGAATTTCTTAAGTGATCCTTAGTTCAGCACCAGATGGAATTTCATTTTCAGAACACTGACTTGCTCTGACTACTAACGCATGCTTATGAAGCTCTTTTCTTAATTGGAGTGAAAAGGTGCCATTCGATTTCAGCTCAGGTAATGGATGAGTGCTCTGGATGATAATGATGAGAAACAGCTAATTTCAAGGAACATTGGTTTTTGAAGAGCTGGCAGTGTGAGCTTGAATGACTGGAAATTAATTTTCATTAACAACATGTTAGTGTTAGCACATATTGCTTTCTTCAAATGTTGAGGAAAAGAGATATTGTGTTGAGGTTCCTTGGTGAGATTGTCCCACTGATTAACAACTCATTCAATACATTTTGCCCCGTCTCAATGTGATTGACCAAACAATGAAAAATATACTTAATTCAGGAGATAACCAGTGGCTTTGTGAGAGAGGAGACCAGAGGATCAGGGTTGAGTTGAGAAGCTTTACACTGATCTGACCCTGACCTCTGACCTCTGAACTCCACAGAAGAAACCAGAGAAAAGAATCCCAATTTGAACAGATTAGCTTTTTAAACTAAACCGAATGGACTGCAAGTATATTTCATACTGAAAACAGCCAGCTTGTTTCAGAGCCTACAACACAATCATTTTCACAGAAAGTGTCACAAAATGTTGCTGCCTCATTGTTCAGGGTCCTGCTATTGTCCTGATTATTATCTGACATGTACTCTGACTTTTTAGTTTAGTCCATGTCCCATCCTCGAACATGGAGGAGACAGGGTTTATAACCTATACTGCAACCAGCCACCAGGGGGAAATCAAGATGCTTTGGCTGTTATGTCGTCCATTATGCCAGAGCCCAAGCTACCACCACCAATGAACCATCTCCTAATAGTCACAAAGCAGCAATGAATGGAAAAAACTGAATTTATTCACGTTTTCTTGTGCAAACAGTTTTCTGTGTGCTGCGTTTGGATGGAAACCTGGCTAATGTGCCGACTTACTGTAACTCCTGATTAAACTCAAACAGAGCCATCTGCTGTTCTATTCTACTGATATCCAACAGCATAATTAACTCACACAGTCACTGATCCAGCAGGTGACAAATGAATGGATTAACTAGAGTAAATGACGGGAGAGATGGAATGAATGCAGATGGTTCCACACGAGGGGTCACTGTACGGTTTGATGCCTTCACACTCACTAGATCAAAACCCAGCTGAACTACAGTGAGTGATTTTGGACAAAGGTGTCAGTGCTCTCCACCACCATCCTCTTAGTAATCCTAAAGAAACTAACTTTTTTTATAGATTCCCACAGACTTGTACAACATGGAGCACTGCTGCGGTTCTGGCAGCTGAACCAACCCTAAAACACTCAATGTTTTTATTTTTTACAATAATTAGTCTCCCTTGGAGTTCAAACTTAATGACCCCACTGTTGCCAAATATCATTAAAGAGTATTTTTTATAATCTCCGAGGCCTTACAAACATATTTAAACACAAATATTCTGAATATAAGTCCATCATCTTTCACCTTTGGATTTATCTCTCTGTCATTGGTCAAAATCAATTGAAAGGCGCAAACTTGATTACAAAATCGACCAGGACTCTACACCAGAGCGTGGTAGTAGTTAATGATTTCGGTGTCTGTGACTGTGAGTCAGGAGTATTTGCTTCCAGACAACAACTACTGAGGTTGACATGAGCTCACCAGACCTGGGGCAGCGGCTGCAGATCTGCAGATTGTGTTGTTTGGGTTTTTCCTCTGTTCACCGACTTGATCATTATCTCAGTCTTGGGTCCTGATCCCTCAGAGGAGGCTCTTGTTTAACCTAAACTTAAACAATTTCTAGGAAATCACAAACATTATTATGTAGTTTTCGGGCTTTGAAGAAGAACAATTTCAGATTTATTTTACAACACTGTTTAAACCTCCCTGGCTGCTGTTAGAGCGATAAAGTAACACAACCCCGGGGGATATATCAGCTCCGCTTCCCTAAGGAGCAAGATATACTGGAATAGCATCCGGCCCCAAACTACGGATATTCTTAAGCTTTTGTTCATGTTATGAAGCTGAATGTGACGAGGCAGGGATGAAAAACGCTCTGGTCTGCTCAGAGGTCCATCCTTGTGCTTGGAAAGGGCAGAGAACATGCACTTCAACTTCCTCTCCACAGAGCTCCAAGCTGTAAAAGAAGCTCTTTGGCTCGGCCTGACCTGTGCAGCATCAATCTGTCCATGTAGAAATGTTGCTTCAGAGGGGAAATTACACTGTGGAATGACCTCAGATGTAATCTGCTTCACAACAATGTTTCCTCAACACACTGCTTGGAAAAAAAATCCAGACAATCCACACGTCTTTTCAACCCTTACTCCCCAAAACTGTTTTTTTCAAAAAGGAAAGTCAAACAGGGATTCTTTCTTTACAGCTCTACATAAACTGCAAAAGGCCTCCAGGGCAAAACTGTACTTTGGGCTCCTTTAGTTTTATTTCACCTGCAGAGAGAGAGCATGTGTGTGTTAGCACAAAAGCACCAGCAATTACATTATTTGGGGATTTGTTTACATGCACAACAGTGGTCCATGGCCCAGGGGCATCTGACCACTTGCCCTGAGGGTGAACCAAACATGTACATGGACAGTCTGGTATGCACGAGGCAATATAAACAGCTTCTGTCCTCATTTGTGGCTTCCTGTCTCACCCCGTCATCCCAACGAGACACTGCTGTGACCAGCTTCCCATGTGAAAACTGAATTGGGCCATGTGGATACACGGGTGTTTGTATCCACGGCCCACGTTGGATACACACACCCCCTCCATGTTTCTTCAGGTACAGTATAGGCCAGTACGAATTAATTAATAGATGGATGGATCGATGGATTTAATTTTGGTTTAAAAATCGCCAACACATCATTAAAGGGATAGTTCACAGAAAAACGAAAATAGTGGTGAGTAGATAATGAGTGAATTTAAATTTTTTCAGTGAGCTATCCCTTTAAAGGGGCACTCGACTTATTTAACGCATGAAACTCTTGGGAGCGATCGGATCAACTCTGATGATGTCATCAGGTTTATTCCACTCTGGGCCGTGACACATAATCTTTCAGTATGTTTTACTCCATTAGATACATGACAGTGGAGAGATGACAGGAAATGAGAGGAGAGGGAGATGAGGAAGGACATACAACAAAGGTCTTCGTCCGGAACGTGAACCGAGGAAGTTGTAGCTTAACCCTGAGGCCACCATGGGACCCAGAGACTGCAGCTGTTTAACAGAAAGTCTGTGCTACAGTCTGAGAGAGGGACTGTCTACAGCAGGGTACAAATATCTCAGGATGAAAAAGAGGTGTCATACAAATAGAAGATGCTGATAAAGATATCAGTATGGAAAAATAAGAGATTTGAGTGCACATCATGCCCTGCCTCTGCATGCTCTACCCAGGCTCCACCACTCACCTCAGCGTTTTGGAGATTTCCTGTTGTTGTGTTAGTGTCTGACCTGGAGAATCTCCAGCTGCGTTCTTCATATGCGAATGACAAACTGTGGGAAATAGTCCAGAAAATGTCCAGACCTAATTGTCCGGAGTTCATGTCTGACAATTACTTTTTTTTTTTAGTTTGTTAAAGTTCAGTGCTGGATTGCTGGAGTTTCCCTTTAATAGGAGCAACTTTGTCATTTCACTCTTGGTCACTGAGGACTGAACAACAATGGCTGCAGAACAACAGGAATTCTAATCTCCGCTGTGTCCCCTTCGGTGTCGTTTTTGAGGTTGGAAGTAAAATAGGGCATTCAAAGGTGACAAAAATTAACTCCCAACTGGAATTACCCTTTAAGCAGGGACACTGGCTGTGTGAAATCAGGACAAAGCACAGCAAGAGGCTTTTCTTTGTTTTCTTGCCTGTACTCTCCAACAGTGTAAGGTCACAGAGGACCCTGGAAGTACATAACGAGTGATTAATGTGGGCCATGAAACCTCAGAAACACATGGGCCTTTGTAAACACTCAGCTTATAGAGAATGCAGCACTGAGCAGTCAGATCCTGTAACGTTTAGGAGGCAAAATTGTTTTTTTGCAAAAGATAATAACATTTCAGTCAAAACTCACGTTCAAACGTTTATTGCAACAGAAGAACAGGTTAGTGTTTGGCGTCTATGGGCTCCGACTTAATCAGTCCCCCCCCCGATATGATTACATAGAAATGATGGGAGTGATGAGAAAATACTTCTGCCCAATGCAATGAGGCCCCGTCGGAGCCGACAGGTGGATGCTGGGGTGGTGGAGGGGCTGAAGCAAATGGCAGCAATACTGCGCAGAAGCGGGGCAAGCAAAGGGAGTGATGGGAAATGTTCTCTGCTAAAGTGGACCGCCTAATAAGGTGGGTGTGTTTATAGATGATTGGGAGAGTGAGGTATGTCACATGATATATGTCGCATGATTGGGGCAGCGCAGCTCAAGTTCAACTCATCTATCACCAATTTCTTCCAGATTACTGTGTTAGACTAATAAAATAGCCACATTTACACATATTTAATGATAATAACTTTGATTTAAAAATAGATATAATACAATGTTAATGGCATTTTAATAAAAGTGTTTATACTTTGTTACTTGAAAAATATTTTTTCACAGTTTATTGGCCTGAGAGGTATTCTATAAAGCTGTGACGGAATTAATACTAGACCCTTCTCTCCCATAAAGCTATGAATCGTGCATTTAACTCATGTGTTGACAGCTTTGTGCTTAAAGTTGCTACCACTTGAATTTGATCTCTGACTTCTTGAGAGTCTGAGAAGAAATGTTTCACATCAGTGCTGAATAAATCTCAGACAGACAGGCCTCCATATCATCAAGCTTCTTGTGGTTTGGAGAAAATATCAATTATTGTAATATTTTCAAAATGAGTGAGAAGTGGGTTTCAAAACACACATCTGTAGGTTCAGGATCAAATGTTGGTTCTTAATACAGTACTTTGAGTGTTGTTTACAAATGTATCTACACTGTCTTTAGAATGATCCATGCATCACAGCTCAACTCACACACCTCCTTTTGAAGAAGTTATAAATGATTTGCTAACTTGGGATTAATTGCTGAATATCTTATAGTGATATGTGATATTTTGTTTTTATGTTGCATTTCCTGTTTTATTTTGAAATTTACAAACATTTGCTGTCATTCCTTTCACTTCATTCAAAGTGTCACTATATAGTCCACTATATAATTAGAGTTCACGTGAAATTTCCCATTTGGCAAAACCTTTTCCAGATTTTTCTGACACCATGGGAATGCAATTTACTTTGAAATGTAACAGAGATTTGTGACCAGATGACACCGGACATTTACTCGGAAAGCCAATTTTTTGTTGGGTTTTTCAAATCAAATCAAGTTCTTCCTCATTGCATTGGGCAGAAATCAGGCACCAAATAGATAAGCTGAAAGCAACTGTTGGTGAGAAAATGTGGAGTCTTTGTTGAAGTGTGTTGTTGACCTTATTTAGATTCTGTCATTTCAGCCACTTATATTGAATGTTCTTCAGATGCTGTTGAGTCAGCAGACGTCACCCTGTTCTCAGGCGACACTAAACGACGGACCACTACTGGTAACTGTTACAGTGAGTTGCAGAGAATCGGCTCCTCAGTGTGTGTGTAACGTGAACTTGGCTAATAAAGTGATTCCTTTTCGGTTTGTACTGGCTGAAAGACAGTTTCACTTGTTTTGGAACAAGATGCCTGCCTGCTCTTGAACTCTGTGAAAACTGGATGGAAACAAATGCAGGAATCTACTTGGCAGACAAACACTGGCTAATCGACAGGACCGCTTAGTGACCATTTATCACATTAAAGATTAAAAGCAGTCATGAATGTCTGAGTGTTTATTTTTCAAGTAAATGTAAGAACTGACCATCGCAGTTGTGCACCAGTGTGTGTGTGTGTGTGTATGTGTGTTTACATAAATCCATGTTAAGCTGCTTCATACTTCTCAGTTGTATTTCAAAGGCAAACATTTTACCTCAGTACACGTAACATCTTAAATTGCTATCGTTATATTGTAATAACTATGTTATTCATATTATTAATACAAAATATAATCAACTAATAAACTATCATTGTTTACAGGCCAGAGCTCTTGAGCCGTCAAATTCAACTACTCAGCTGTAAATAAAGTCAATTAGCCTGACACTTAAGTGACGTTACACACATTATTACATCAGTAATTAAGAAGTCAATTTTATATTAAAGTTATTACATGATGTAGTAATCTAACAGTGTATTATTACCTCGACAATGGAGGTTATGTTTTTGTCTGCATTTGTTTGTCTGTTATTAAGCAAGTTTGTATTAAAACTACTAAATGGATTACTTGGTGGAAGGAAGTATGATCAGGGAAGAGCCCATTTGGTTTTGGAGCAGAACTGTTCAGGAGGAAGAAGCAGGATTTTGAGTTTTGGGACATTTTCATTGATTTCTCACTATTGGAAGTCCATTCTGCTCGACAAGTACTTTTACTTTTGGTATTTCAAGAATATTTTGATACTAGTTCCATCTTTTTATTTTACAGAATTTTTAAATGATATTGATAATGATATTTACTTGTAGCAGAGTATTTCTATATTGTGGTATTAGTCTACCAGATTTAAATAAGCAAAGGTTCAAGTAAAGGACACATGATTAACAGTATCAAAAATATCACTGGGTATTTACATAATTACATCCTGTGAAGCAAGACAAACACTTATCTGTATAATTTTCATGGTCATTATACAGTAATACAAAAAGTAATTAATAAAAATATTTTTACATAGCCATTTGTGAGTGTGAAATGTTAATACTTTTATGCCTCGGTTATGTTTTGGTGGCTTAGAGAGTGGGGGAGATTGTTGTTTATTTACATATCTTAGAAGCTGTTGTTGATACATAAGGAAGTCAGGGCATCAGCGGCATGCATTCCTCACAGACAGACACACAACGTGCTCTAGTTATTCCTCCATTTATTATCCCTTCCATGTCTGCAGCTTGTAATCCAGGAAACAAACCACTGCAATCCCACATTCAAACAAATCATGTGCTTGTGTTGTGGTTGTCATGGTTCACCAGAAACACGGTTGATGATGGCTCCCCCTTGAAGGGAGGTTTATATTTGGGGCCGGCTCTGGATCAGGGGTTAGAGTGGTCGCCCTCTAACCAGAAGGTCGTCAGTTTGACCATGATCATCTCCCCACATGATGGACAAACAGTCTTCCCCTTTCCGAATGCCCAAGTGTCCTTGGGCAAGATAGTGAACCCCAAATTGCCCCTTCTCATATAGAAAAGTGCTGCAAAAGGATGCACTATATGAATGTGTGTGAATGGGTGAGTGTAAAAACTGTACTATAAAGCGCTTTGAGTGGTCATCAAGACTAGAAAAGTGCTACACAAATACATACCATTAATCATTTATATTTGCAGTTTGCCTCCCCGAATACACCGAGCTAGACTGTGCCTCTACATTTTGGCAATTAGTGAGGAGAATTTTTTCCACAGCTGTCTTAGTCAATTTGTCTCCAGAATTTTGTACGGCTACTGTAATCCATAGAGACCATTTATATAAACAAGCAACGCTGGCATTGTAGCAAGACTGTTTTTAAAGGAATATCAAAATGTTAAAAAAGATACTATTTATAAGTCAGTGTACGTGAGCTACAAGTACTAAACATAACATAATTAGTTTGACAATACAATTCAATGTCGTCTCTCGGCTTTCAACCTCGTCACACTGTCTACATCACTTGCATGGAATTCGCCTGTTGTCATGGAGATGGATGTGTTGTCACGATGTCAATCTCAGCTTCTTTCAATGCTGGCTGCTCTGGTCCAGCAAACTGAATTCACTGACCATGTCATGTGCCTGAAAATAAGTTAATAGTCGGACTTAAGTTGACATTGTTTGAAGGAGACATATTCTGCTCATATTCAGGTTGATCATTTGAATTTTGGGGTTATCATTTGAAAAGGTTTACATGCTCTAATGTTCAGAAAACTCAGCACTCTCCTCATACTGTCCGTCGCTGGAGCTCCTCTTTTCAGCCTCTGTCTGTAACGCTTGGTTCAAAATATGCTCGAGGTTACAATCTCTGCTTTTGCAACTGAAGAATTCTAAGAATCCTTTGCATGCACTTCCTTTTTAATAAGAGAAAACGTCCCTCAAAGCCCGTTGCCAACCGTTTGGGCAAATTTGCTGTTCAGCTGAAAGCATTTGAGTTTGAACGTGCCCATGCCGTAAGGACTGGTCCGACCAACCCTTCCTTGCCACATGTCGATTCGCCTTATGATATCATCACTACAGCCAACTCTTGGTTGTTTTTGAAGTCTCTTTTGGAAAGTTACCAGTGCCTGAACGCTGCTTCAGGATTTCCTGCTCATCCTGCTCTGTTGGTCACATTCAGCCATCTTCCTCAGTCACACTGGTCCCTGGATCCCTTTGCCAGCACACACTGGACTCCCCTTTGGCACTTGCCCCTTGTTTTTGAACTAGGTCTTGTTGTTTTCCATAGTAACTCCATAGTAAGTGTTTTTTGTACACAGTTACAATAAATAGTTTATCACCTACCCCTACCCTCATATACATGCAACACAACCAGAGAGACAAATGCACGACAAATATACAACAGAATCAAAATGGGCTGAAGGATTATATTAAGATAAAAGGATGCAAGCTTCATCATTTTCTTGTATTCCAAGAGCAGTGGGTCATTCAAGACCACCAGAGGCTAAGTTTAACTTGGCACGCAAGCAGTGAAACTTCACAGAGATTTAGACCATCAGTAATATAGCATTTAAATTCCCTACAGGACAAAACGAAACTAAATCATAACATAAATTCCACCCACAAGACTCTGCCCTCTCTAAATAAAACAACAAGCTGCTGCTGTCATCATTTTTTTTATTTCTGACTGGCCTCAAATAAACTTTACATTGACAGTTATATTGATATAGATGTAATGAAATTAAAACACTTTTCTCTGAGCATTATTAGAAGTTATTCAGTATAAAGATGCACTTAACAAACCAAGAAAAAGTACATAACATTAGAACACCAATAAAAAGCATCAGTGTCTATTTACAAAGTGGTCAGATGTTGTACATATTGTGTTAGTAAGCTTGAAATGTGTTACCGTCTGCTAATGAGAGACTGAGGCTTTATTAATTATCTACACATGACAAAATGTCTCTGTTGATCTTGTGTGTGGCTGCTATTATATCCTATTATCGGTTCTTTCTCCACTGTCCCTATTTGAACAAATAGTTTCAGGACTGAAGGAACAGGAACTTAAACTAGACACATTGTTTGTGACATCACTGAACATTATAAGAAATGTTCTCCCTTTCTCTAACATTAAATCCGGAAATAGTTCTTGTGGTGTGAACAATTTATTACAGGTACAAAATGACACTTCCACTGGAGGGATTAAAAAAGTTTGGTGGTATAAGACATGATAGTTTATACTAGAAACTTATTTCTTGAACTTACAAAGTCAGGGTCAATTACTGAATTGGAGCTGTGGGTTCAGTGTCCAGAATCTAAGGATTACTTTAAAGTAATTGATTACTTGGCGGTGGTTATTGCGAAGCCAATATCATGGGTCAGAGTTCACCAAAGTGTAACTCCGTGCGAAGCCATGCTGCAGATTTGCTTCTTCACAGGAGGCGAATGTGTTATTTTCCTCCTCGCACGCACAGATTCGCACACGTGTAATCGTTCCCTGAAAAAGGAATGTTAATAGCTCTGCTGTCACAAAGCCTCGTAAACACAACTGCGGACATTTTTTGGAACTGATATTTTACATCTGATTTGAAAATATCTCTGTCCACAGGACTTTTCGGTCTAACGAGAACAAAAAAAAGACTGCAAATGCTCCAACAAGAATGCAGGGGCAGTAGGTGGTGATAAAGTCGATATCAATGGTCCGTCAAATACCAGAGAATATTGCGAGCATGCTCTTATTCTCCTGTCAGCCACCTATACAGTCGTTGCTGTTTCTGATGCATGCTCATTACGCAGTAGTAGTGGGTACATGCGAAATATGCTGTGATGTCAACGTTTACCAAACGCCCCGCTTACATGTGCACCTTGAATCACAGAAAAAACTGTTTGTAAAAATGACTATTTTACTGGGTTGAAACGCTGTTTGTATGTGAAAGAGAGGCTCAAACTACTGATGAGACAATGTGATCCACATTGTGTAGAAAGGTGTCAAAATGATAGAGGGTGCCATCAAGTATGCAGTAAATATTGTAATGGAACAAAACAGCATCTTATTACAATGAGGAGCTTGCGGGGTTGTTGTCATAATAAAAAATAATAATGTATAATGTGTACAATCACTATCAAGAGAGAAGAAATGAGAGATGTCCACTGGGAGCAACTGATATTTAATGAGCTGTGCTCTTTCCACCTCATAACTGAAGCTCCCACTCACCACATGAAAAAGTGAGCCAGAATTGTAACAAGTCAATGAAAGTATTTACCCTTCAACTTTAATTGTTGAATCCACGAGTCCAAACAAATTGAATCCAAATATCTCCATCTCAACAGAACAACAAGGCAGGCAACTCAACCGTGTGGAGAGAGTGCTGAGTTGTACAAATAAGAGAACACATAAACATTAGTGCACAATGAAATGCTGCATGTTATTCATTGAGTCATTCATTTGGTTGTGTTGGTGTGTGTGAAAGATTAACACTTTTTATTTGAAGACATTATCTGTCTGACAGTCCTCACACTTCACCCCGCTGCCATTAACACCTCTGGGCTATTACTTTAGCCCTGCATTCATTAACTCCTCAAACACACACACACACACACACACACACACACACACACACACACACACACACACAAACACACACACACACACACACACACACACACACACACACACACACACACACACACACACACACACGCACACACACGCACACACACACACACACACACACACACACACACACACACACACACACATAGACACACGCATACACAATGGCCATTAAAATGTGCCAGCATGCCATTTGTGAGCAGAGCTGTTATCTTCTCGCTGTTTTAATTATTGTCATTACATTTTGTGTTGTTTTCTCCCACTTTGCTTCTTCCACCCAGACTCACACAGTGTTCAGGGGAACCGTTCCCAGGCCCGGGCGCCGCACTAAATCATCAGTCATATTCGGCACTGTTGTGTGCTGCATGGGAGCAAGAGGGCCGTAGATTTGCAGCATTTCCTTATCACAGCGAGACTCCATGAGCTTTAGAAATGAAGGCTTGTCAAGAAGAAAAATAAGTGGAGCATTTTTAAATTTCGTTATTTTCCCAGAATGCTGTGTACGTGAATGTACTCTCAAATGGAATAAATACAGCGTTCAGACCAGAGAAGCTTCCTCTACTGCATACATAAACTGGTCATTTAACTTCCATGTCCATTTATTTTTACTAGCGTGCTGTGTGTGATTTTGCTTCACACTTACGCTTTTGTAGAACAAATGTGTTCAAAATTCCGCGCAGATGTTTTTTTTTTCAGTATTATATTTCGGTTCATTGTGCGGCTGATGATGGAGGCAAACTGGAAACAGGACAGAAGAGGTGGTTACTGATGTAAAAGAATCAAACCAGTGACATTGAGCTTTCGTGGTTGGCTTTCTAAATATTGTACTTGTCATTAAAATTTGTTAAGTAAGAATTAGAACCATCATATTCAAACCAGTCTTAAATATTATGTTACAGAATATATAGGCAATCTAAGAAGTTTTTGTCACCAGTCTATAACAGTAGTGCTGTTGACAGGAAAGTAGAAATACTGAAATCGTGAGTCCACTTTCCCCAAGTGCAACATTATCTAGATTAAACATTTATTTGATATTATTATCAAGTTATGTTTTCTGTAATTTCTCATCTCCCCACATGTTGGACAAAATTAAAGTCTTACTGATAAAGGATTTATTATAGCACTTACATTTATAGAGACTTTAAACAACATGGAAATAAGCCTTAGAATAACACCATGAGGATAATGTCTATGATTGTGGAACATGTCATTAAAATCCCATAAATAATATTAAGGATGCCCTGTCATACATATAAGATACATAAAATATACATAAATACATACACAAAGTGTTCAACTGTGTCACATGTGGATTCTGAATTATGAGCACTAATCCAGAGCCCATTCTTAACATGAATGCTTGGAATGGGCTGTTTGCTTGGCCTGTGGTAACGTCCGTTGCAGCTCTCTTTCTGAAATTGTGAATAATACATGTGAAGTATCATTTTGAAAACGTGTGTTCATCCTACCGGGTTTCTTTGCAATGAAGATTTTAAAGTCAATGTTTCTCATCGAATGAAACTGAAAGTCGGCTATTTCACAGGTCTGTTAAGCATCGACACAATCTTCACACCCAAGTTCACAACTTTTCAAAATAAACTACTTCTGCTTGTTACAAAGCATCGCAAATGGTGATACTTCCCCAATTTCTACAATTATAACTATTACACTTAAAATTTGGAATCAGTTTAGGAGGCTGTTTGGTCTATACTCCCATTCGTGATTAGCAACCATTTATTTTCCCAATCGATCCAGTTTTTCAAGCTTGGTGACATGAAGGTCTGTAGACCATTGAGGACTTTTATGTTGAGGGTGTCTTCCCTTCATTTTCTGATTTATCAGTGAAAACGCTGTTTACCCTTGAAAATCCAAAAGGGTTTTGTGGAGTCAAACACTTCCCCCACCTTTCCATCGTCATAGTGGCAGGTAGATAATAAATGAATTTTTGGGTGAACTATCCCTTTAAGATCACTATTTCCAACGAACACTGGGGGCAAATGCTCAATCTTGTACACACCTCATCCATATGTGCGAGACATAGTCTTTTACGGTGCATGTCTTTAAATAGATTCCTGGATGGATTAAGGAAATATTGCGATGCATCCACCTTGAGAAGATTAGGTTTTCCCTGAGAGGTTCTTTACAGACCTTTAACCAAACCTGGCAGCCTTCTACATTGATACGCTGGTCATTAACAAAGAAGACGAACGAGTTGCTGAAGCATAGGTTTTTTCTTTTTATGTACTACTTGAGTTTTTCCCTTGTTACCTCTTTTATAATTTATTCATTAGAAATGTTTTTGTTCTCACCTCTGTCCTGTTTGTTTGTGTATTCATTATTAGTATTAGCTGCTTTCAGACAAGAACTCCACAGTTCCTCCGTATTTTCTCCGGAGGATGTGCATGTGTGAACGCAAATGTCCGAGTGACACGCTCTGCAGTTTCTGCTGACTTTCTCCGCCTGGCCTCCGGGTAAAATTTCCGTAGAAATCCAGGAGAAGTCGATTTGAGAGCACAGCATTGGTTCCCCCGCAGGATTCACCGCGAGCGAGTTGATGATGCCTCTAACACTCTACAGAAGGAAACATTTAACCCTTGTGTTGTTCCTGGGTCGAATTGACCCAGAGTGTGTGTGTGTCTGTGTGTGTGTGTGTGCGTGCGTGAGTGCGTGCGTGTGATCATACGCAAGCCCTGGCCGGTCAGGGTTAGGGTTAGGGTGACCCAAGGATTGTCGTTATCCAATTCTCCTGGGGTAATTGAGACCAATGGATTGTCATTCTCGATTGTCATGGGAGGGTTCATTTAGACCCCCAGAGAGGGCGCTGTGGTGCTCTGTGGGGTCATTTAGACCCACACCTGATTCCAATTGAAATCAAGGGGGGGTACATTAGACCCACATATAAGTCTCAGTGTGCCACTCTCTCATGGACCATGGCACGATGTCGCGTCAGGAGCGTTTCACCAGAGAACAGGTTCTCCAACAGCTATTCTCCCAGCAACCATCCTCTGAACCCGAAGAGGACGTGAAAGAGCCAGACCGAGAAGCGGTCGGACAAGGAGATGGAGAAGCAGACCGAGAAGCAGACAGAAAAGCAGACCGAGAAGAAGACAGAGAGGACGGAGATGGAGACGGAGACAGAGATGGAGACAACGGCGATAGCGAAGAAGACGAAGACGATGACGGTGACTACGAAGACGACGACGGTGACGAAGACTACGACCCAGTGGGTGATGCTTCTGCAGATTCGTCATCCTTGGAAGAAGAAGAAGAAGGAGGACAAGACCACGGCGACTCCACCACCACCGGACTCGTGGAAAGAGAGACCTTCCCCTCAAGAAACGGGGAAATAACATGGTCCTCGAGGGCGTACGGCCGAGAGGAGGGCCACTGCTCCTCCTCCTCCTCCTCTTCCTCCTCCTCTGCTGCGGCTCAAAGCGGGGTCCTCCGGGGCCCCACGATCCACGCGACGTCCCGCACCGGTGACCTAGCCTCGACGTTCCACCTGTTCATCACACCGACGGTAGAGAACATCATCCTGGAGATGACGAATCGGGAGGGTCGTCGAAAATACGGTGACGAATGGAAAGGGATGGACGAGACCGACCTGCGCGCCTACGTAGGGCTGCTGATCTTAGCGGGCATGTACAGGTCCCGGGGCGAGGCCGCCGCCAGCCTGTGGGACGCCGAGAGCGGCCGGGCGATATTTCGTGCCACGATGCCCCTAAAACTCTTCCACACGTACTCCAGACTGTTGCGCTTCGACGACCGCGAGACGAGACGCAAGAGACGAGCCACGGACAAATTGGCGGCCATGCGAGAGGTCTGGGACGCGTGGGTGTCGCGGCTACCGCACCTCTACAACCCAGGCCCGAAGTGACCATGGACGAGCAACTGGTTCCGTTCAGAGGTTAGTCTTTTATATTATTATTATGTTATATATATGTAGATAGCGGCTGCTAGTCCTCGTCCTCATCTCATCTCCTCTCATCTCTTCTCCTCCTGTTTTTCTCCCTAGGCCGGTGTCCGTTCCGTCAGTACATGCCCAGCAAGCCGGCGAAATACGGGATCAAGTCGTGGGTGGCCTGCGGTGCGAAATCAAGCTACGCTTGGAAGATGCAAGTGTACACCGGAAAGCCGAGCGGCGGACGCCCAGAACGGAACCAGGGGTTGCGGGTAGTGCTCGATGTAACGGAGGGACTACACGGTCGTAACGTCACGTGCGACAATTACTTCACCTCCTACGAACTCGCGCGGCAGCTCCTGGAGAGGAAGCTCACCGTGGTCGGCACTGTTCGGAAGAACAAGCCCGAGCTCCCGACCGGGCTGCTCGCGGTCAAGGGAAGAGAGGTGTTCTCATCCAAGTTCGCATTCACGCCCACTGCCACTCTTGTGTCCTACATCCCAAAGAAAAACAGGAATGTGGTGTTCCTGAGCACGCGGCACCCTGAGGCCGACATCAGCGACAGTGAGGACGGGAAACCGGTCATCGTCCTGGACTACAACCGCAACAAAGGTGGCGTGGACAACCTAGACAAGGTGATCGGAACGTACAGCTGCAGGAGGATGACCGCGCGCTGGCCCCTGGTCGTCTTTCACAACATTCTCGACATCTCTTCCTACAACGCCTTCGTGATATGGAGAGATCAACCCAGACTGGATGCCGGGCAAGCGGAACAAGCGGAGGGTGTTCCTAGAGCAGCTGGGAAAGGGAAAGGCTCTCGTGACTCCGTTCATCGCACGAAGGGAGCGCATCCCCCGCACGGACGCGTCCGCCGCGGTTGTGAAGGCTGTAAAACCCGCCGCCGCCGCCGCCGCCGCACAGAGAGCTGTTGACTACGACGCTCGACCCGAGTGTCCGGCCTCCTCCATAGCCCTAGCAGCAGCCCCGCTCGGGGCGAGTAAGAGGAAGAGGTGTCAGATATGCCCCAGGAAAAAGGACTGTAAAACTCACACCATGTGCCGCGGGTGTAACAAATACATCTGCAAGGGCTGCTCACTTGTCTATTGTGCTACGTGTGCGTCCTAATATGGGGTGGGCTATGTGAGGGGGCCAACAGCCGGGGGAAGCAGGACAACACAAGGGTTAAAAAACAAAAAGAAAACTAATATCTCCCAGTGAAAAAGTGGTGACACACACGTAGAATACACAGACGAAGATGTAAAGAGAGTTTATGATGATAAGAGCTGAACTCGATAGGATTTTACCCGCAGGTAATGGCTTATGTAATGTCATATGTAACTGAAACACAAACATAGACAAGTTTCTTCTATTACTTTTCCTTTTTTTTGCATTTCCACAGTAAATATATGCTGCTTTCATTCTCTCCAAACAGCCCATTTCCCTTCAGGATTTATTGACTGACCTATTGTTTCGCGTTATATCATTTATTCACCACAATAACAGGAGAGAGAAAAAAAATCATCAACTGTTTTTCTCGCCTTATCAAGCCTTCTGGTAACAAATCTGTCAAAAATTCAATGGCTGTGAAAAAAGGGCTATTTTGAACAATCTTTTATTCATTGGAACATTTCATGGTCTTCTCCTCCAGAGCAGCAGAGACTCAGCATGTAACAATAAGGCCCACGTTTAAGGTCCCTGTTGCTGAAAGAGTCTGAGACAAGACTTACTGCAGCCTCACAGCACAAACACTGCTCTTTTGAAATCCTCAGACCTCAGCCAGAATAAACAGCCCGTACAATGGAAGCTCGTACAATATCATCCGTCCAATTCATTCACAGCCACTCCTTCTTTTTGCTCTTATTGGCAGCAGTGTTTATTATGAGGAACGAGGTGGAAAAAAACATAGCAAAGTGCAGTTTTGACAGATGTAAGAAACTGTGAGCACAAGATTTGTGTATCTCCACCGAGAGAAATTAAACCGTTGTCGAGGTAACAGCCGGCAATCTGTCCAAATCTCTTTTCTTCTGATGACTTTTTAATATCTGAAGCCATAAAGAGCGAGTGTGGTGTAAACCTGGATGCTTCACACGACAGGGATGCATCATTTAAATTCTAATGTGGAGGGATATTTTCTGCGGTTTAGATCCTATTTTGAAATAAAACCATTAAATTCATTTGTGTCAGTTAGAAAAAAAGCACTTCACTTCCCTGCCATTAACATGAACTTCAGCTCTTTTTTTTTTCTTGAAAGTTTCCAGTGTGTCTAAAGTTGAAGTATTTTTCTTTGCCCTAATTGAAATGCCACCAGCGTCTGTGAGAAACTCAGGCCGCCCCATCAGACCCCCGGCCAAGTGAGCTGCACAGTTGCAGCTACAGCGTCTCCAAGGAGACCGCAGTGGGATTATAAAGAAGTGCCTCCATGTTTCTGCCCCCGTCTACAGGTTGCAGCACAAAGCAGCGGAGATGAGAGGGCGATTGCATGGCCTGGGAGTAATTTCACTGATTGGTCATTCATGTCTGGGTCCGGGCTGATTGACCACGAGAGAGAGAGCAAGAGAGAGAGAGAGAGAGAGAGAGAGAGAGAGAGAGAGAGAGAGAGAGAGAGAGAGAGAGAGAGAGAGAGAGAGAGAGAGCGAGGGAGAGACCCACCACACAGATGGTTCATAAAGCAGCCTCCACTCTTGGCCGAAGGACAAGTTTTAAATCACTTTGTCTCACTAAATGTATTATTAGGACTATTAAGTCTTGCACAGAGATGGAGGGAGGTTTTTGCAAAAAAAAAAAATAGCCCTTGTATTTCATTTATTATGTAAATAACAAAAACATTACCATGTAAAGTCATTTTCTAAGAATGTCTTTTTTCATATGTAACATTCCGATTTGTTATGATTACAAATAACTTAATTATTGGGATGTGGGGCCCACTATAACTACAGCATAGTCTATCAGAAAAAACAACATCATTTTATCCAAATAACTTCAACGAAAAGAATGAATTCTCTAAAATAGTGAAATCTCAGTCAGTATTTAGCCACATCATATCACATGATCTTAATAAGAAGATAGAGTTTTCACAATTAGAGAAATGTAGATATTCTAATCTCTAGCACTTTGAGAATTTCTAATCTATGTTATTATCCATGTTGCCATTGTGGAAATACACATTTCTCCGCACCAGCTATTAAATGGATTTCGAGACATCGATTAAGTGTCAAATAACATTAATGATATCTAAAATTAAAAAATGATTAAAGTTGAAATTATTTCTCCTGCTGTACTTTTGTACACTAGAACGTCCTGAGCTTCTCTCCGACTGACCCACTGCAGCCCCCCCACACTTTCTGCAGCCACACACCGTCTTTTAAAAAGCAATAAATCATTTTAATGGACATTTTCGATGAGTTCATTTCTTTTTTCGCTTGCAAATAAGTGGCTTATGTAACTGCAGTATACTTTGGATTTAAAAGAAACCATATTTGATGATCTGACTGCTTCTTTTCCCTCCAACCTGAATTGGTGAGTTAAATGCTTTTGGAAAATAAGACCCAGGTTGTAACCAAAACCTCAGATGTACTTTAGGTTTTCTTTTACAGAAACAAAATAATGGTCTTTTCATCTTAACTGAACGTGACAAAAAGTCCTGGAATGTGACATCTGCCCTCTCAGGTGAGTTTTTTTTTATTTTTCCCCCTGACTCCATGCCCTCGCTCCAGCTCCCCATTGTGTCCACCCATGCAGACACTGCGTTTCCTTCCTTTCTTTGTTTGGGTTTCCCATATGAATCCAATAAACAGGGATCATTGGCTGAAGATGGATGATGCGCTCTGTAGGCAAGACAACTTGAGGAAGAAGAAGTGTGTGTGTGTGTGTGATGTGAATGAAAATTCCTGAAATGCCTTTTGCAGGTTAACTGGTCAAAGTACAGATTCCTTCTTCGACCCTGACTCCAACGCAACAGGAACACTGCCTGTGATGTGTGAATTGACATGACATTAAACAGCAGCGGTGTTTTAGAGGCATTTTAAATCACTGTGAGATGGATTCATGCTGAAAAACTCACAAAACCATCACTTTCTGTTCAAACACCTCCCAGGACGAGCTGGGATTTAACATCTGACAACTTGTGGAAGTGAATTGTGTCCTGTCTCTTCAGCCTCATGCAGCAGCGTTGGACTTGTTTACTCTGCTGATTTATACTGCAGGTCGGCTTTTGCAGCAGCTTTCTCTCCATATGTCTGACCTGAAAGGAGTTGTTATAAATCAGCCGCTTCTCCGTCTTTAACTGAGACTGGCTATAAAAAAAGAGAAATACAATCAAGTCTAGTTTATACAAGTTATACTGTATATGTAAAAAGTTATTTTACTTTTCATAACCAACAATAAAAAATAAAAAAAAATTGTAAATCTATATTTTTATTTTTATTTTGTAATTGGAGGGCATTATGGTTTTAGATTACCCGTCTGTCCTTCCACTCTTCTGAAGGCAATATTTCAACAGCCCCTTGAAGGAATTTCTTCAATTTTGGAAGAAACATTCCACCAATGGACTGATTAAAACTTGGTTGTCAGAGGTCAAAACGCAGAGTCACTCTGACCTCACAAAACCAATTGGTGGTTTCTTGAACATCATATCAAAAGTCTGCCTTTAGGGATTTGTTTTCAAAATCTGACCATTTGTCACAAAGATTAAATCTGGAAGGTCAAAGGTCATAGTGATGTCATATTATAGGAAATGCAATATGTCAGGAACACGTGGAGGGACTGACACTGCACTGGTTGGCGGAGGCATACAACCACAGGGTGGGAATTCAAGTTCTTTTTAATTCTAAAGAACCAAACAAAATATAGGTAAATAAAGTTGTGCATAAAATGAGAGTGAAGTGAAGGCAAAATAAAGATATCTTGTTCTCAATTAATATGCACAAACACACACACACACACACACACACACACACACACACACACACACACACACACACACACACACACACACGCAGAGTTTCCAAAGAATGCTTGGCACAAATAAAGAAAAAGCACTTCTGTTAATTACAATTCATCTTCTATGTCGTCATCACTTCCTGTCACTGGTGAAACCCTGTTCTGGATGTCCAGTCTTCACTTCTCTCTTTGTAAATGTGCACTGAAGCCAAAACACCTTGTCAATGAACTTCCTGTTTGTCCATGAGTTCTGTGTAACAGCCTGAATCAGGAGCTGCAGGATCACCAGGATCAACAGAAATGATGGTTAGACTGAACACAGTCTAACCATCGTATATCTGTTTGCTGCACTCGTTCTTCATATCTCTCCTCCAATGACATCGCCAATGTGACCCCATAATTAACGTTACCCACAGGTAACAAAACCACTTGGTTTGATGAATTGTAAGCAAACTTTGTGTCTGTGTGTGAGCTTGGGAGAAAAGCGAAAGAAAAGATGCAGACGTCAACATTTGTTGTTAAAGTTAACTTGTTTGCTGTACCTTTTTCTTACTTGCATATATTCATATTTTCAATCGTTTTTATTTTTATTTTATTTTAAACAAAAAAACAACTGGAACGAACCGCCCCTGTCTGTTGAATTCCTATAGAAACAGAATAACAGCTTTTACCATTTCTGTTCATCTGCTGCAGGATTCCAGCTCCATCACATCTTTGGTGGTCTGTGATTAGCTGAGAGTGAAGCTCGTCACTGATTGAGTATGTGCAAACACCCCCGACACTGTGTTCTTAACATCTGTACAAGTGCTAGAGGCATTTCCCCAGGATTGATGGCTGTGGATCTTTGCACTCTCATGGCAACTGAGAACTCTGCGTGAAAACCAGATGTGAGAATGAGAAAAGGTTGACTGCTGTCGACTGCTGTGGAACACGCTCCTGAGCAGCTGAACGTTTTGGGGTTTCCGGAACAGCTGATTGGATTCTTCGCGCCATGACACTGCAGCCATCTTCACCAAACACAAGATACTGTTTAAGTCTTCTTTTTTGTTATTGAGAGGACAGTGCAAGTGTGCGATTGGAAGAGAGAATGGGGAAAGAGGCGCGCAGCAAAGGGCCGAACCTGCGGCCGCGGCAGGAGGATTCAAACCTTTACACTCAAACATCTGTTGGTCTTGATATTAAGTTATTTGTGCATGCATGGAGCAACTGCATGGTTCATTATCACTGTGCATTTGCCCAGTGCATTTTAATTGATAGATTTATCAGAAGTGGTTCCAATTAATTTGCAGAGTAAATGAATGTGTGACAGACATGTAGGATGCCCTGAGTCACTGAGTCAATGAGTCACTGGGGAGGGGGGATGAATTTTTTTTTTTTGCTTTATGAGTGCACTGCGTATCCGACTGGGATGATTAAAGTTTCATGGTGAGGTTTTCCTTCCTGAAGAACTTTTAGAATATTCACATTATGCACAACAACAACATAAATAGAAGCATTAATGTTTGTGTGTGTGTGGACAGCTTGCACGTGAATAGAACACAAATGTTCTCATGAACCTTGACTCTTGCTGTGTTTAGCGCTGAGGGCTCGTGGCTTTGGGATGATGCAGAGCATTGTGGCTGAGTCAGGCTCCGTCTGCTCGGATGCGCCGACAGGAAAAAACACTCTGCAGGGATTCTGCCAACAAGAGGACCTGCACTTCCTCCACTTCTCTGCCCCTGAGATTGCCTATGTCAGTTTGCGTCGAAGATGAGAGCTTCCAGTTGTTCTGAATGAGTTTAATGAGAGAAACGGAACCAAACATTAAAAGCCACTGTTGGCTCAGCTGTACCAAACCTGTAAAAACTCAAAAGCAAGCATTTTTAGATGACTTCCACTAGGGGACCTGTGCTCAGGGTTATGTTTCCCATCCTGCTCGTGTCCTCACAAGGTTTTCTCAGCATCTCCCTGTCCTGTGTTAGTAGCAGGGGTGGCCGGGCCATGTGAGAAATGAAAAGAGGACTTTGTTTCCCAGCGGAGGCAGAGAGTTGGATCTGGATCAGCCTCGGGTCAGGAGAGCTTCTGCTCCTCTGTACATCCCTAATCATCTTTCCTTTAAGGGCATGTTTATGTTTGCACATTTTTCCCCTTCGATTGTGCTGCAGAAGACTGAACTCATGAGACTGTTGGCTGACTGTCCTCATATCCTGCACTGCCCCTCTTCCTCGCTCCGCACAGGCAAGGCACAGTCTCAGCATCCTACCTTATTCTCATGCCCCTTTTTAGAACCAAACCTCCTGTGAAGTTCGCAGCGCAGATGACCGCCAACAACCGTCAAGTGGTAAGTTATTCAGCCAGAAAAGATGCTTTTGTGGGAACACAACTGTATCTCTCATAATCATGCGGCAATGACGGGCAGAGATCCAACACGCTGGGAGTGGGAGGAAGATGAGAAGATCAAAAACACTGGGATTGATTGACTCTACGTTATTTAAAAGAAGACATGATGAATTGTGAATGTTTTATTCAAAATCAGTCAGGTGAATTTCTCTCTGGGCCACATCTCTGTATCCCGTCCTTGGCCAACTTCCCCATCCATGCAGCTCGCTCTTGCATCATTTCCTCTTTCTTTCACTTCTCTCCTGCTTCCTCTCATTACTCACACTATAATAATTTTTCACACATTAAGATCGAGGTTCTCTACTCTACTTGCCTTGATCTTTGTCCCTCTTTCTCTTTTCATTGCCTTCTTCCAGGAGTGCTCGGAGGAGTTTCCGCTCCCAAACTCCCGATGAGCTCCGGTCTCCCTGGTGGGATATAAATAGGGGAGAGGAGGGGGACATGGAGACACACACTCCCAGAAGGGACGTGGGTGGGAAGTAAGAAGTGGTGAAAGGGCCGGGGCTCCACAGTCACTGGGAGCGGCGTCCATAAATCCATCATGCATGAATTGTGCAAACACAGACAAGCACATGCTGATTAGAGCATGTGCCTTTTTTTTAAAAAAGGAAATAAATATGGATGTAGGGAAAGAGACGGACAGAGAACAGTTAAAAAATATTAACTCTATATTACATGTATTTATTCTCGCTTGATTCTCCCAATAGAAATAGAAAAATCTTTTGTTAGTGGAAAAAAAAATATGACTGAGTCTGTTTCATGCTTTATTTTTTAAATACATTTTGTAGATAAAGTGAATCAATAAAAAAACTAAAAAACACTATCTTTAAGCAAATCACAGAATCTGGCTGTAGATATCTTTGTGGCTTTGATTTATAGCTTTTTTCACTCTCTTTAACATTGCGTTGACTCATCCGTCACCTCAGACTGTTCTGTGTAGTTACCAAAGTTACATAGTTTGATTCTCTATAAGAGAGGGTGTGAGTTGTGGTAAACAGAAGGTTGATGCAGAAGATATGGCTTTGATAGAAATGGTTTACTGGTCTAAAGCAGCTTAAACTTGTAGAGCAAAACATCTTCTCTCTAAGCTCAGTTGAACATAGTGTTCTGAGGAGGCACACGTCAAATGTGGTCAACAAGTCCTCTGAATGAAACATGAAGTATGTTGTTGGCCTCACGGAGGAGTATGTTCTTGTCTGTTTGATATTTAGCAGGATAACACACAAACTATGAAACCGATTTCCATGAAATGTTGTCGAGGGGTGGGTCATGACCTAAGGGAGAACCCATTAAATTTCGGTGCAGATCCAGGATTTGTTTTCTCACTCTCTTTAATATTGTGAGATAGGGGTGTTTTGCAATGTTTTTTGTGGATTTATCAGAGAGTAATGTAAAGATCCTGATGAGAAACAAAAGGAATGTTTAGGGGACTGATATTTATGAGTGTTTACAGGACGACTGTCATCATGCTTAAAAAGCTGTTGGTTTGAAACGTGAATCAAACAGTGGTCTGATGTTTTGTTGACTAATACGTGCATTCTGACCTCCAACCTGTGGACTTTGCTGGTCTCTGTAGGCTACATGCTGCAACCCCATAAGTACAGATCCACTTCAAGCTGGCTGAGATATAAATTCCCTCAGCCCCCCCAATGTCAGAAGACAACTATATAAGTTAGTCCGGTGATATTTACTCTGGCAGCTCATCGTCAGTCAATGTGTTTCTTTTAACCTTATCTTACTGAGAGTGTTGTCAACAAGCCGTCACCAGAGGTCAGTGGCAGCCACAAAAAACTGTCAAACCAACAATATTTGTTTAACCACAAGGTCTTCATCAGGCCATGAAGTGCTGAATTAATGAATACAAATGTTTTACACTGGAACATGATGCTCCTTGGATAGCATATGGATGTGGGCCACTTCAGGCAATGACGCTGCTCTTCTGGCCTTGTTGTGGCCCAGACAAAATGGATGTGAGCCAAATGTGGCCCAAACATCCCTAAACCAAAGATGATGAGAAAATGATGACCATGGCCCAAAAAAACACAAAACCAATTCTGGTGACCTTTGGCACATTTGGTTGACGTGTGGTATTGCTATGGCTTACATGTGGCCCAGATCTGGCACAGAGGAGTGGACCCCCCAAGTGCCGTCATTCCATGTGGTATGTGGGCCAGATGACAGTGGTCCATGTTGGCCAAATCAGGGCCATAACAATTGTTAAAGTCTACCTATGTAACTCATATTTAACATATACATATATGTGGGTCATTGACGTGACGCCTATATTTTCTGTCCGACTGCATTTTCTTCTGTTAAAAAAAGGTTTAAATACATAAAGAAATACCATATATATGTAGTACCTGTCCCGTATATGTACACACTTTAAATTTCCAAAAACCATTAGTTATTTAAATGTTTCTGTTTTTTAAAGTGTCAAAATATCATGTGGTGCGACCGTCTGGTCATGACTTGCTCAAAATCTATTCAAATTTATTTTCTGCCATATTTGGCATGATTTCCAAAGTCTTTTGTAATCCTGTACAAAATTGCAAAGCATTTGCATTTATATTTCCATCATAGTATACAAACAAACTTTGTCCGATGATGTCCATTTTATGAAATATCATGTGGTGCGACCATCAAGAAAGGACCAATTTGGGACTTTGATGTTGAAATCCATTCAAAGACAGGAAGTTGCATCATAAACCATTTTGCCAAGGACCCATGGAAGCAGCAACAGGTTTGTAACTCTCTCTCAAATTTGGAAAAAAATAACCTTTTTCACAGCTGGTATGTAGTTGCCACATTTGGATATCATGTGGTATGACCTCAAAAAAACTATGAATTCTAAGTTATTTAAAAAAATATATATTTTGATTATAAATGTCATAGTGACCTTTTGTGCTGACCTAGTTTGTTTTCTTCAGGTGGCCAATTCTGTGGCTGTAAATTTTTACTGAACTATAAAATATCACATGGTGCGACCAAATGTGTTGCGACCATTGCAGAGTGTTTTACATGATAGATCTATGTCCTAGATTGGGAGTTTTGGGGCTTTTTTAAATTCAATTAATGATTTATATACATAAAGTACTTTATTTTAGTAATATTTGGAAAATATTTCTATGCAATTAGAGTATTTTTTTCTAATATTTCAGAAACAACAGTTTATGTTTAATTTTTGTACAATATCATGAATAATTACCACCCCAAAAATGTAACATGTAATTTTATCTTGGTTATTATGAATTTATTAGTAATTTATTATTTATTTATGTGTTTATTTATTTATAACTGTTTAAATTTATTTTATCAGATGCCACTTCCAAGCAAAATAAAAACCGCTCGCCATATGCAGCGTGTTAATTCTGACCCTGTGGTAAGAGCGGAGAACCTTGCTCAGAGAAGAGAAAGGTATGTTAAAACATTTTAAAAATGAAAACTACAAATAAAGCAACATGAAGTACATATTGCTCTTATGTGTTTTTCATTACTGGACGAAATGCATATTTGCATTAAAATGTTCATCTATCATTAGTCCAAAATAACTTATTGATTTATGGCATGACATTACGATTTTTCAGCTACGAGACAAATAAACAGCAGGGAGAGATTCCATATGCCAAGTCAAGTGAGTTGACAGAGAGAGAGAAAAGGAATCAGAGAGAGAACTGGAGGGCTGCATCCAGAGCTTACAGGGAAAGTAAAAATATGGCAAACGCTGTGTTAGACCTTACGCCGCCATCTATGGAGAACATTCCACCAGTTCTGGCTGATGTAGATGTAGCACAAGAGCAGCCAGTTTAATGAAATGTTTGTTCACAACAACGTGTGCTGCACTTAAATGTTCTTGATGAGATTTTTATTAAAAAAAATGTTTAGGAAATGTTTGTGTTCATGAAAATTCTATGAAATTTTAATAAAATCTGGTTTAAGTCAAGTATTTGTATGGAATTTATTGTTTATTGATTTTTCTAAACGATAGGAGGTTTTCATATCATTTGGAGTGACCACTCATCATGTGGTGCGACCAATAATACCAAGACCTGTATTAAATTTAAAGTAAAATATAAAATTTCTGTGGCTGAAATATTAATCACTGATACAGTATGCGTAAATGAATGGTATTTTTTAAACACTTTTATCAATTTCATGCACTTTACCGGAAAAATAAGTCTGTTAACTACATTTAATAAGGGGACGGTGACATTATAGAACAAAAATATGAGATCATTATTTACAAAAACTCTAAAGAAATGCAACTACTTTGTTACTAATGACTTCATATTATTGAGAAATTGTAAAAAAAAATGTAAGCATGTTAAGGAAATTAATTCATTTTAAGATAAATTACAGTCGCACCACATGACATTTTTTAAGGCCACGGCCAATTCATCTAGATGAAAAAACACTAAAATCAAATAATTTGACATTTTTATATGATTTTATGTGTACACAACATTCCTAATGTTTGAATAATTATAATAGATACTTTTTTTTTGTATTTTAAAATTGGCCTGTTGAAAATCCTGATACGTCATTGACCCATGTATCTTTTGCATTAGTTATGTTTGTCTAACATGACCTTATATACACAGAAACATGCATAGAATTACATGAAACCTCTTCACTAAAGTTACCTTGATATGTGAAACACATGTTAAATGTACTTTAGTGGGATTGAATTGACGACGCATCTTCGAGAGAGCTGTCGTTGCATATTCCCCCCAGCACATGGGTCTCATCAGGTAAACACACTCAGTGAGTAGAGGTCATCTGATGGACCAAGGAGCTGTTTGATGGTTCAGCGTGTTTACTTCAAAGTTAAAGCAATAGATGCTCCGGTGTCAGCAATATTGCAAATCAATATTTTCTATCGTCCCCCTGTTGTGATGGATCACCTTAGGAAACCTCACATTGACAAAGATTGAAGTTGATGTATGTACTGTATTAATGCAGCCATCATTCTTCACTTAGTCTACATGGAGACAAACTTAACATCCCCCTCTCTGTGCTTCAGCTCAGATTCCAGGACATAATCAGGCAGCAACGACAAACTTCCTTCTTTACGACATCTCAAAATGACACAGACTGACCTCTGTGGTCTCACTTCTCCTTTTCGGTTTGCTCCTGCTTTTATCAGACATCAGCAAAAGTCTCCCCGCCAACGATTTGTCAGTGCCGGCACTTTGGCCTAAGACCAGACCCATTTTTTTCTGCTCTGAATGCCATTTTTAAACCTTTATCTGTGAGGCAGATTGACACTGGAATGAATCCAATTTGAGCCCAAACAGAAACTCAAGAAAACAAGACGCCTGATACCAGAGAAAAGTTCCAACAAGGGAAGAGGTCTTATGGCGCCTGTTGTAGTGCAGACTCAACTTTTCATGATATTTAAAAGAAAATATCCCCCAATGAAACCATACTTAAATTTCTGTAGATCAAATTTTTTATTTTAGATCTGCAACATAATACACTCATAAATATCAGTCCCTCAACATTTTTAAAATCAATATCCATGAATTATTCTCTGAGAAAACAAGCAATATGTTGAAAAGCACCCAACGTCACAATGTTAAAGAAAGTAAAAAGAAATTAAAAACGTGATTCACCCCCTGGTCATTTACTTTCCAGTTGTTTTTGCATTATCCTAACTAACATAACTTGGTGGAGGTAATAAATGCTGCCAAGAGAAACCAAACATGGCCCCTACCCAATCTGTTACCTGTTTTAAACAACTGGATTACAACTGGGAAACCCTGAAATACACACGTTTCCTGTTCTGTAAGTAAATATTTACTCTACGCATTTCATAAGACACCTCGTCCAAAGGTTTCAGTTTCGTTATATTGAGAAAAGAGAAGTGCAGCTTAGAAGTGAAAGAGAAATAACAAAACATAGGACATGATTGTGATTGGTCAATGATCTGTGGACCAGCAGCTCATCGATGTCTGACAGTGTCGACAAGTGGAGTGAGGTGAGCAGGGGGCTGAAAAAGACTGGCAAAATATTTTTCTTTAAGGCTGCAGCCCTCAAACACACACACACACACACACACACACACACACACACACACACACACACACACTTCCTTTCCATTAGCAATGGTCATATAACAATGACCTCGAAACATAAATCTCATGAGCTGGCGGCACACAAACACACTCACCACAATCATGCGCTGAAGTGCGTTCCCTACCATTTCACAAGAGAATGAATGCGACTTGAAACAATTCAGAATTGAGAAATTCAAAGGATGGCAAGGTCAAAAAATCCTACACGTCTGTCTATCTCTTCCAAATAAAAGGAAAGAGAGAGTAGTCTGTAAAAGGTCAAAGATTTCAGCAACATCAATATATCCGGACTCAGATTAATTCCTGAGAAATCATCAGAAGGAGGCTTTCAGCATCTTTATTAAATAAAATGGTATCATCTTTAAGCAGAGCATTTGATAGGTTCATTCCTGCTCTGTGCCAGCGACCTCTCTACTAAGTTTGGGGCAAATCGGTTCAGTACTTTCTCAATTTACTAGCTTAAAATTCTAATCCACCATTTCATTAACCATTGCTTTTACGCAAGCTCCCATATCTGTAACCCCAGATTTTGTCTAATTTCAGTGGGCGGGGCGTGTGGGTAGAGCGTGCAGGAGGCAGGTCATGACGTACAGGGACATGACCCTGCATAAATCATACATTTTTGATTACAGCAAATCAACACCGGCGTCGGCACATATCACCAAAATCTCTTGAGTCTCATTCCAGGTTGACATCTTCCTCTGCGTCTCCTACATTTGGCACCTCTTTATCATCCTGAGATATTTGTAATCACTTTTATTTTCGATTTCCCGTCCATTGGGTGTTACGTCATCAACAATCCCTCGCTTGCTGTACCATTTTCCTGCTGTATTCTTAAATGAGCTAACTAACATTTTGTAGACTTTTCTGTTGGGAACTGGCAGGAAAAACTGCATAAAATATCTGGAACAACTGACGCGAACATTTGCGATCTCCCAAAAAGCCCCTCCGGAAAACTACAGGAAAATGTCGGGACTTCAGTGGATGTCTAAAGCAGCTTATATGAGTGTGACATGTTTTGTCGACGCATCACGTATAAGTCGTAATTTGACACGAAAGGCTGTTCTTAAAATATTGTCCATGATGAAAAGCATGAACAAACAGCGAAAGCTCCATTTATAACACCATATTTTGACGTCTTATGAGTGTTTGTTTATATTCCTGATTAAATCCTCTTAGTGTCACAGTCTAAAGACGCAAAGATTTATCCCTGTGTAGGGACACTGAATGTTTTTTCTCTGAAAATTGTGAGACCAACACAAAACGTCTGCAGCCACAGTCTTCAGAGCAGTCTCTTAAACCTAATAGGATTTTGTGAAAGGTACTCTCAGAAAAGGGCAACAAATCGACACGGCCCACTTATTTTAAACGCCGGGAAAATTGCAGAGTGTAGAGAGAGGGTGCAAGACGGACCAGGTTTGGTAAGACGATGTCAGAGCGTCTTGTTTTGAGAAATTTGAGGGAAAATAAGTGTTGATAGGAGATAAAACTGCTGCACTTATGGCTGAAATACAGGAGCTTTAAGAAAAGCATGTGGAGGACTGTGAAAATGTGTCCTCTGCACAGTCAGTAGTGAGGGAGCAATGTTTGCAGAACAGCTCATCACGGCTGAATTACAACAACAGTTTTATTACTGCTACTTCACTTGTGCTATTACTGTTGAGGACCTGATGAAAACAGAGACTTTGATCCAAAAATGTCCTTAAAACAATTCAAACGCTCAGAGAGACACAAGTGATTTTGCTCTTTTTCAGGACAAGACATATAAATCTATAAAAATAGTCTTTTTGAGTGCTGGTTGTTTCACTGGAGAAGGATATTTCCCCTTTAAGTGTGTGACATCTTCCTCTAGACTATACTGACTGAAGTGTGTTTTCATGCTACACAGTAGATTATCTTCATTTATCTTCTTTACAGTAACAGCTGATGTTGACATTGTCAGAGTTGCTGTGGCAGTTGGACCCAGACGCAGAGTTTAAACTTAAAGTGTAATTTTAATCCAAGGGACAGAGTCTTTAACGAACAAAACTGGGAGCACAAAGGGAGAAAATACAGGAAGCTTACACGGGGGGGGGGGTGCAGAGGTGCAGAGGCTCAGGAGACACGTGATACAGAAATACAGGGAGAGCAGGGCAGGAGATCCGGACAGGAGGACAGGACAGGAGATTAGGACGGGTAGACGGGTAGACACGAGAACACATACGACAAGAGACATACGACGACGATCCGACAAGGACAAAGGGAAGAACCGAGGCTTAAATACAGACACACAGGGAAGGCAGGGGCAATTCGACACAGGTGTAACACATGAGGACTGGTGCAGACAATCACAGACAGGAAGTAAAACTAGATATGAGACACCAGAACCCAGACTACAAAATGAGACAGGAAACAGAACCCGGAGTGTGAAAACATGAAACACAGGGATGTACTAATAAACAGAAAACACTTTGGAAACCAGTGAAACTAAACATTGATAAGTTCAAAACCCTGACAGACATTGACGATGACTAAACTTAGGGTGTGGTTTATAAAAGCACATCATTCTTCCAGTGAACTCACCACACATTAACAGGACTCAAGACAAAATGTGCACCAGACTCACAACGATTTCCTTCCTCATTTCCAAAAAAGTGGAGTTGAAACTTCAGTACGTCCTCGAGGAGAGTGTGTGGGGGCAGAAATTCATTTTTCTTCACTTCAGGATGCTGTTATACAAGAGTGTACACACACACACGATGCGTGGTCTTTGTGCTTTTTTTCTCTCCATCCTGACCCAAGGTAAATCGATATTTTTTGCTTTTTTGTTTTCTGGTATTTGCAGTGTGCCTGTGGGTGGAGGGTGTGGGTGCTGGCGTGTGTGTGTGGGTGCCATCGCGGGCTTCACATTTCACAATTGCCTTTCCAATCTTCATCGAATCCTCCAGTTTTGACAAACTGCTGTTCTCCACAGTGTCCTCAGAAACCTCGAGTGATGTCATTGGCCTCGTCGGGCACAATGTCACACTGCCCTGTAGGTATGACACCCAAACTTACGGCGTGCTGAGTTTCTGTTGGGGACGAGAGCAGGTGCCCCGGTTCCAATGCTCCGACACTGTCCTCTCGTCCCAGGACGGGGCTGTGGAGTTCAGACAGTCGTCCAGGTACCAGCTGCTGGGCAGGGAGACGGACGGAGACATTTCCCTGACCATCCTGGACGCTCAGTGGAGCGACGGTGGTGTTTATGGCTGCAGGGTCGAGATCCCCGGGTGGTTCAATGACCAGAAAGTCGACACAAACCTGGTCATGGAGGAAGGTAATTCTCATGCAGACTGTCAAAAGAGTGTTCATGAAGTATGTGTGTTTTTCAGATGAGCTTTTAAAGTATTGTGTGTTTTTTTGTTTTGTTTTTCCAGCACCTACAGAACAACCTGTTACCACGGACTGGACACTTGCTATTGCTGGAATAGATGGTAAACAATCAGGTGTATATAAATACACATGTTAAAAATGTTAAATATATACAATCTAAAGGTCACTGCATTGATAATTGTAGGCATAAACTTTACATAAATGTAGTGACTAATGGTTTCACTTCCTGACAGAAATATCTGCATCTAAGAATGTGGAAGTTGGTGACCCAGTGATGGAAGAATTTGGAACAACTGCGGTACTGTTTTATTTCATTTTAAACAACATGAAGAAGTGTATTATATTTTAAAACTGATTTCACAGCAGGATAATTATGCACAGGGGACAGAGGAATGATTCAACACATCTGGCCTCCTTCAGGAACATTTGGTCTCAAGAATCGTGTTGCAAATATTTATATGATAATTAGAAACATGTTATTGAAATTAGATGTTCGTAGCTTTGTCATTTTATTTTAGATTTGTATTAAAAACTGTCAGAATTCAACCTCAACTTGTGTGTGTGTGTGTGTGTGTGTGTGTGTGTGTGTGTGTGTGTGTGTGTGTGTGTGTGTGTGTGTGTGTGTGTGTGTGTGTGTGTGTGTGTGTGTGTGAGTGTGAGGGGGATTTAAGGGTGGAAATGGGAGAACAAAGCCATATTGAAGTTTTAAACATACAGTATATTTTCATTGTACTGTATAGTAATGGCACATATACATATAGACCGTTTGACAATTATACTTGACACAGTCCCTCGTGATCATTTTCATTGCAGGGAAATTTCATGGCCTCCCTGGAAGTGGGGAACATTGCCAGGACGGGAGCTATTTTCTTCTCCACCATAATCATAATCCTCTTCTTTATTTTCCGTAAGTGTGGAAAGGATTGCAGTTTGTGACTCATATGCCGTTCTGATTAATTTAACACATTGGAAGTGGGCGACAGTTTGAGCAGTAGAAGTCACAGAGAGTGTGTCTTCCTTCTTTAGACCGAGGCGATAACATAACGTTTGTGTTTCACCTCACCAAAAGGGAGAAGGTTTCAGCCGGAGCGGAGACTTCAGCATCTTAACAACTTAGCTGTGGAAAACACTTATGAATGTGTCCCAGTGTGTGCGTGAGGGTCAGCGCTACATGAAGAAAGGACTTCCTATACAAGGAACTTCAGGCTGAAGGAGTGCCTGCTTGTCATGCGCTGACACTTTCCATCCCCTCTGGTTCAGAGAGGAACCCTTTGACTACAAGAGAATGAGGATCTCCTATTTCCCTCCAGTGAAGCAGCCAATGTTCTCAGATTCAAGTAAAAAGTTTGATTATGCATCAGAAGATACAAAAATATCCTTCAGGTTACTTAATAATCTCTTCACTCTTGTTTCATGGCAAATTTGATCTCACAGCCCAGAAAAGCTTGTGGATGGTAAATGTTTGTGGAGACGACGCCACCTGCTGGACTCAAATTATTAGAGGAGAGTACTCTATAGTGAAAACTCATGAATGTGACCTTAGTTTGTTGGTTAAAGGTTTGATAGAGAAGGAGGGAAGTCAGAGTGAAGGAGAAATGCATATAACTCCCCACTTATTTATGTTTAATGTTAAATAGGCTAATAACTGTGTACTGACAAACTAATTTCAATAAAGATGATGTTAAGAAAGACATTTTGGACATATGTCATAGTAGAACTTTCAGCACATCTGATCAGATTTATGATGACATGGCTTCAGTTTAACCACTAAACCAAGAAATCAAGAAATCATAAAACATCTTATAATGTCATGACTGATGAGAGAAAATCCACTGTAACTTGTCAGAAACTATAACATATATTTGTTGCTGTATACGCTGCCTTCTGTAACATCACTTCTTATCTGTTAAAATAAACAAACAAATAAACCTAACTGACTCCTTTCTATATAAATCACATTGGACTTGGTGCCTGACTACATTTAATGGTTGTGATGGTCAATGAATGTTGATAAATTGAGTGCATTACTCAGCAAATACAGAAAAATACAAATAGTTTAAATTTTGAAATCATTTATTTTGCAGCAGTTGTACGAACTGCAGGTTTTGAGGAACAATAAGAGAAGAAGTTCTCCGCTGGTTCACAAAATATCCAGCAAGCCCACAGCAGTCCAAGAAAAAGTCTGTGGCCCTCCAGTAAACCAGACTTGTATTATTCCATTTCCATCAGTAGGAAATATCCTGATTATTATGAAAAGATTTTTGGTAAAACTCTTAGTTATTTGTCTTGATATCTTCATCACTTAGACAGGAATAGAAAGTCATTCCAGCTGTGACATTTACCTCGTATTTTGAGTAAATGGGAAATATAGGACTTTGTTAGTACAGCACCTTTAATACAAATAATGTAACACAAACTATTTTACAGAATAAAAGCAAATAAAACACTAAAAACAACCCACCCAACCACATCCATACACAGAGCAAGACAATATTAATGGGAGCTGAAGAAAATGTTGTAAATCTCATAGAATTGAAAAGAGGAATCACAAAAGGCATGTACAAAGAGATGAAATGATGAAGATGAAAACATTTAATGCTACAAGAGATGTGAACATTTAAAAAAAATATTAAAAGAGGAATAACTAAAATTAGAAATAAAAGGTAAGGTATTGAAATCAATTCCAAGAAAGCAAATAAGTAATGATTGAATGATTAAATAAATAGAATGAAAGGATAGATCTGCAAAACAGTCAAAAAAAATTAATAATAATAATAATAATAACAATCATAATCATAATCATAATCATCATAATCATAATCATAATAACATGCCTCACTGTAGGTCTTTGTTTTAACTTTGGGTAAAATAAAAAAGCCGATCAGAGGACCTGAGGGTTCAAGATGTTTCATAACTTAAAAGCAAATTTGATAAATAGTTGGTTTCTATATGTCTCATCATGTGTAAGAACTGTTTCTTCGGGAAGAAAGAGCAAGATGTATTTATTTCCGCCATCTACCGTTTCCTGTTGCACTGCATCCTGGGATGCAGCGCAAAGACTGAACTGACCTACAACCTCTGCATGTTTGCTCTAAAGGAAAATATAACAACCTGGCTTAATTATAGCTCAGTTTTCTTACCACATATCAAAGATACTGTATATTTAAGTCTATGTGCCAGTTATCGTTGACCCAGTCTGTCACAATGAGGCTGAGTTTTTACAGCAGGAAAATTCAAAGCCCACCCGGGAGCAGGACTGGAGCTATTTTCTTCTCCACCGTAATCATAATCTTCGTCTTTATTTTCTATAAGTGTGGAACGGATTACAGTTTGTGACTCATGTGTCATTCAGATAAATTCAACACATTCAAAGTGGGCGTCTGTTGAGCAACAGAATCCCTGAGAGTGGGTCTCTCTTCTTTTTTCTACACCAGGAAGTCACCTTGAAGGATGATTTTGCAGAGAACAATTTACGTTCAATGCAAATGTTTAATAACAATACATCAATCAAATTTATTTTTACATGAAGTACTCAAACTTTAAAACACTTGAATATTATAGCATGTTGTAATTGAACGTTTTGTTGAGTGATTCGGTTTGTTTCTGTGGACTTTTCTTCATATCGCAAAACATTCTGGTTTATTTAAATCACATAAACACTTTTTGTCAAAAGATTCATCTGAACTGTATATTATTATATTATGCAGAGATTATTTAAATAAAAAACTTTTAGTTGAACCCTCTTTTCTTCACGTTATCACATTACATTAAATCTCTTTAACTTCCAGTTCCTGTTTACTTGTAAATTTTTATCGTACAGAGAAAATGAAACAAAAACGGATTTTGCTCTTGTTTTTAGTCTTTAATGTTTTTATGAATTAGTGTTGCAATGTCACCAGATCAAAGAAAAGAGTGCAGACGTCTTTTTTCTGAGTCAGTGACGGAAATGCTCTGAATCAAACTATGACTGTGTTTACAAAAAAATCAACTGTGATAATTGACGTGAGAAAATAATCTGAAATGTTAAAACGTGTGAAATATTACAGTATATTCAGATTTGTATATTTGACGAGGAGATCAACTCGCTAGGTGTTATTGTGTTGAATCAGTTTTTTTCTGCAAATATTAAATGAAGGAAAACGTATAAGAAACATTATAAAAGGTAATTGTTGAAATATAGTTGTCGTTAACTGCACCACATGTGCTTCTGGGGGATGATCAGAGAGGAAGTGCTGTAGTTACTAAACATGCTGCAGCCTCATCTGTTTACTCAGCAGTCTAACTAAGAGTCCATGGCCCCTGAGTAAACCAGAATTTCTATTTTCATCAGTGTTAATATAAGTTTGCACTGTGACCTATATCTAAAACCATCTTGTGCTTGAGCTCACATGATAAAGGTTATTATTTGATTAATAATTTCTATTTAATTATTCTCCAGTTTTTTCTCTGTTCATGTCACAACCTCCCTCCAACCATCACAAGTTCAGAGAACTAACATCAGGACTGTGTGTCAATAACCTCAAATCTGTCTCTGTCTAATCATCAAAATGAAAAAGTGTGCTACTTCTAGGTTAAGGAACTAAAACCGCAGAAAAGGAAACGGCTCATTTCGACATTCGTCTTCTGCCGGCAGAAGTTGTTTGTGTGAGCATATCAAGGACGGCTTCATGTGATGTGGAAAGATTTCAAAGCTGAAAACACAGCGGTTTGGTTTAGTGTCACTTAGCAGGTGAACTGATCCTCCCATCGATTGAGGCTTGTAAAATGGTTGTATTGGGCATCAGACACCTTCCTCTGTGCTGCAGTCTTCTTCTTTGTCTTCTGCTGGGTAAGATAGCCATGTGCATTTTCATTCACAGATGATTGAACAGTGAAGTTCTAATTTCATATGTTTACCATTGGTACGTTCTGCGTCTTCAGGTTGTGTCGCCACAGAGGGCATCATAACCACAGTGGGAACAGATGCAACTTTGTTGTGCAACTACGATGCCAAGTACTACGGCAAACTTCCTGTGTGCTGGGGCCGCGGAGCCATCCCCAACAGCGGCTGTTCCAATGAGGTGATCAGGTCAGATGGGACGTCAGTGGTCCACAGGCTGACAGAGCGCTACCTGCTCATGGGTAATCTTGGCGAGGGCAATGTGTCGCTGACCATCAGACAGGTGGAAGAGAGCGACTCAGGGACGTACGGCTGCCGTGTGAATATACCGGGCTGGTTCAATGATCACAAACACCAGGTGACCCTGACTGTGGTGGCAGGTGAGACCCTCAGGGAAAGATGTGTCCTTAATGGTGTCCAAATTCAAAGTTCTCCTGCTGTGTCCTTGCTCATTGAAACATGAAGAATGTCCCTCACATTTCCTTTTTCCCAGAGACAAGGGTGACACCTGGAAATTATCACATTTAAGAAGCTGGAACAAGCACATATTTGACAAGAGATGACCCATAAATGATTTAAACCATACATCAATTGAACAGTTGTTTGCGATTTTCTGTTTTCATCTAATTTTGTCAGCTCTATACAGCGAAGTTTCTGTTTTTCTTCCTCTTTAGGACGCCCTGACCCCCTGATGGTGCAGACGAGGGAGGTGAAGGAGAGGTCGGTTACTATTCGCTGGAATCCTGTGTTTGATGGAGGCAGGCCCATCACGTCCTACATGGTTGATTTGAAAAACAAACAAAGTAAGCGCAATGAAACATTTGGACATCAGGCAGCTAATTATCTCTATACTTTAGAGTACGGGATGTGGATCTTATCTATGTGCTCCTGTTGCACAGCATCCTGGAATACTGAAGTGAGGACTAAAGTCTTGAATCCTGAACTGACCGAGGTGACTTTGGTGGATTTGCGTCCGGCCAAGTCCTACAACATCCGTATGTTTGTTATTAACAGCATAGGCATGAGCGAGGCCAGCAACGTTCTGACAATCACAACAAAAGAAGCAGGTAGAGTCAGTCAGTATTTATCATTTTTAACTACATTTAAAATTTTGACAGATGGGCACTTTCAAATGTGTTTTCCCTGCAGCACCAGAGGGTCCACCCCTGGATATGCGGATGGAGGCCCTCACCCCTCACAGTATCAAAGTGACGTGGAAGGTAGAGTCACAATTAAGAAACTTTAGCATATAAAAAAAAGAAATACTGTGAAAAATGTAACGATTGTGAGAGGTGTTTTCCTTCTTGACTAAAAGCCTCCGAGCGCTGATCTCAGAAACGGGGTGCTGCAGAGTTACAGCATCAGCTATAGAGAGTTCGACCCTGTAGGCATGCAGTTTAAGAGGTGGCAGCACCAGAGTGTGACGGCCACACGGGAACTGGAGAGCATCGTCCTGAGCAACCTGAAGCCTTCCACCAAGTACGGCGTCATTATTCAGGCCAAAACCAAAGCAGGAATCGGACCTGCCTCAACTGCACCACTCTGCGCCACTCTGGATGAAGGTAAAGTCACGGAAATATGAATTAATCATAGTTATCTTCTGAGACTGGAAACTGCTTTTATTCTCTTTCTAGTTCATACAACTTCAGAAGTTGTAACTGTGACGCCCACTTCTACTGACACCACGATGCAGAGAGAAGACACTTCAAGTTTTACTACAGGTACTGCGTGTGTTGTTGAGCTGCACACAATATATTCCTCATTAAACATCTTAAAAAAGTTTTCTTTCTGATGACAGATTGTTTTTTTTTATAATTAACGATCAACAATGACTGGAATATGACCTTTTCACCCTGTTCCCAGCAGTGGAGTCTGTTACTGATGCCACAGACTGGGAACAAAGCACCACAAGCATCACTTCAGGTACTTTGTGTTTAGCCTCTCGTGAACCAATCAAACTCTTCTGATGCAGTGAATTCTGTCGTCAAGAAGCTGTTTAAGGTTGTTCTCATGTTAATCAGATATTTTCCGTTTGAGATTTTTCATCAAAATAGAATTGCAGCTGTCAGCGTCCAATTAGACACATTATTCACGGCTCTGGGATTTGTCTGTACATTACATCATGATCACATTATCACAGTGTAAAGAATCAGGTATAAATTCACAAGATTAAACTGAGCTATTGAAAAATCGATGTTTGTCTTTGGTGAACGTGTCTTGCCGTGTGTCTTCTAGTGCCCCCGGATCCCCCTGTAGTCGAGTTAAAAGAGGTCACAGACAATTCAATTTCCCTTTTCTGGACTCCCGCCTTCGAAGGTGACAGCCCGATTACGGGTTATTACTTGGAGTATAAAGCATTGAATGGTAAGAGAAAATAAATTCATTAGAGTTCACTAAATTGTTGTCACGGCATTTTTAATATTATGTGAAAATCTTTTTTCCCCCTCCCTCTACAGCATCATGGGATTACACAAAGACAGTTGTAGACTTCAGCCCTAACCAGACAGAGGCCACAATAATAGAGATAAATCCCTCAACTTACAACATCCGCATGTTTGCCAAGAACAGTCTGGGCACCAGTAAACCCAGCAACGTCCTCTCCATCACTACTGGAAGAACAGGTGCTGAACTCAAACATAATACTTAAAGGTTCAGTGTCATCTAGTGGTGTAGGTGCATGTTGCAGCTGAATACCCTTCACCTCACTCTCCTCTTCCAAACATTATTTTATATAAAATTTCTGCCAATAGATCCCTTTCACCTAAATTTTATACACTGGACCTTTACTTAAAAAATGTGAAAAAAATGTGAACATGTAAATCAATGCATGAGAAAAAAATAGTGGAGTAGAAACTGCAGATTTAGCTGATATATGTCGAGGAGTAAAAGTTAAAAGTACCCAAAAAGAAATGTACTTTGTTACACCCTGTGTTTATAAGTACTTTCGTAATTTACTCTACCCTTTTTTTAAAGCATTTTTTAGAATTTATTATGTCTGGACTTGTCATTTACCCGACCAATTTGAGGTCTTGCTATGTTGACATGTCTGAGTTCATGTTGTGTGTTCCGCCCGCCAGTTTAAGTTAAGAAAATGAAGCTAATGAGCTGTGTAGCGTTCAATAAAAATATATATGATAATAATACGTTGTTACATTTTTTGGGGATCAGAAGTATTTGACCCTTATTCACACTCAGTAAGAGAGTTCGAGAATATAAATGAGCTAAACATTCTCAATTCCTCATTTGACCGGAAACACTTATTGATTTTACTTTTCTTTTTGGGTATCATTTATCTGAAACAGTTTCAAAACTTCCTGCTGTCTTCTTTCCTGGGTGTGTGACAGGTCATCAGAAGAATGATTCTGCTACCACCGTATCCTCTGGCACCGTATCCTCTGGCACCGTATCCTCTGGCACCGTATCCCCCGATGCTGCTGTAAGCTTCAATCCCTGCATTTGCACAACCACCAAGTTTGGAAGTGAAGCTAAACTCTGACTGTCTCTGAATCTGCCAGGTGATTGTCAACGGGAGTCACAATGGTCACCTCGCTGCCATCGTGATGACGGTGGTCCTGTTGGTGTTGATTGTTGCCATAGTAACCACGTGGCAAATTCGAAGTGAGTATGATAACTCGTAGACCCAAACCAAGTTGCCCTGTTTGATTGTGATGCTTTCCGTCCGCAGGGGTAAAACAGAAAGAAGGCAGCCTGAGCCTGTGAGTGACTGAACCATTTATACACATTTATATGGAGAATTTAGACACTCAATGCACTTCACTGTGACTGCCTGCCCTTCTCCTCCTCTGTAGGTGGGTGAGCAATGGAGCACTACGTTACAGAGGATCTGAGTCACTGCAGGAGCTTTAAAACTCACAGTTACTCTACACTTCAGCCTATTGTGTCGTTACAATACTCACAAATAATGAATTTTGTAAAAGGAGGTTTTTTTGTTATGTCGTTGATGAAAGATTTGGTCCGACTTCAGCTGTCTGTTAATTCAAATGCCCCCAAAAAACATCTATACTTTGTAGAAAACGTACTAAAGAAGCTGTAATCACAACAAGGGGTTTTATTTTAATGTAACAATGTGTGATGGGATGGTACCTCATCTTTACTACTTTCTTTTATGCTAATAAACTTTTACACTGTCCATCTTCGTGTACTTTGTAGAGTTTTGTGTCATAGTTCAACCGTTACCAAGGTTTATGCAGGATATTATTAAGTATCAAATAAAGTCTAGAATTCAATCATCAATTCGTGGCCTTTTAAAATTCTTAGATACATTAAAGATTATGTTCTAGATCTTAAATAGCCTACATTTGGGTAAGTCTTCATTATATTAATATTAATTTAATGCTATTTGAGTCGCACTTGATAATGAGATATCTCTGGAACGCCTTGAGGGAATTATTTTTGGTATATATATGGTATAAATATTCAGTTGAATTGGGTTTTCATTTTGATAGCCAAAGACCAAAGGTTAAGGTCAGGATGCCCTCACAAATTATGTTTTTCTTGCACGTGATATCTTAAGAGCAGCTTGAGGGATTCAAATTTGGTACAAATTTCATTGCATATGGTACAATTCACATGGACTCACTGATTAACTGATTCGATTTCGGTGGTCAAAAGTCAAGGTCCCGGTAACCTAAAAAACTAAATTTTTTTCATTTAATTCAGTATGGTCTTAAAAAGTCTGAAATTAAACTTGTAGAAAACTGCAAAAACCCTGATTACTGACTATGTTAACATAAGTTAAATCAGCTATTATTGAAATGATGAACAATTTTAAACACATACACACACATAACTGATTAAATTTGTTTATTACTTACAATAATTGTTGAGATTAAACTGACTGAATAGCTAAAGAGTTTGATTTAAAAAACTATACAAACTATACTATCTTTTTTTATATGAATTATTGCTTGACGTAATAACATATCCTCGCTGAAAAAACTTTCATTTATCGGTGTAAAGCTAAATAGACTACACTCCATAATTTCAAAATGGAGGATTTGGTGTTGCTAACCATTTAGAAAATAAAGAAAACTGATCCTTAAATGACATTTAACACTTACTAGTGTATACCTATAACCATAAGAGGGCGCCAGAGTCCCACCAGTAAGTTTCTCTAATGGTCTCCAGCGCTCACTCATCATCATCTCACCTGATCATCGACAGAGCCAAACTCAGGAGCAGGCACGGCAGCCGGCTGGATTTCCATCCATCTGTCCTGTAAATATCTTAATTGTCCTAATTCAGGAGATGAGGAGGTGGAGAGGATAGGATACCCCCCAGGGATCTTAGAGCCAGCTGGCTGTGGGGGAGTCTCCCACTAATGGGGGACCACAGGAGGGGGATACCCACACCTGAGTCTCAGCGGGTACAACATGGCGGGATCCGTGTTTGTACGTATGTGTGATGGATGTATACATGTGAACGGATGTTTAAAAACTGGGCCTCCACTTCCTGTGCTCCTTCTTAATTTATTTCTTCTCTAAAGGAGGCCACTGATGGAGAAACTACTGTTGTTGTTGTTTCTGCATATGGAAGTGTTGCACTTCCTGACAAATATACTAATGTGCCACAGTGCTGTAAATATTGCTTGATTATTGGTTTGTAGTGGTAACCCATCACCGATCCAGAGCTGCTGACACACAAAGCCACAGTACGCTGTGTAACTGTGGCCTGTAAACACCGCTCCACCACATCCCTCCTCCGGCGGACTTCCTCTCATCTCTGGACCCCTCACTTCCGTCGTCCACTGCCCTTCTCGCTCTGACGTTGCTTACACAAACACTATAGAGCCGTCCACTCCCGGTGCTTTCCTCAGCCTCCACACCTCTCCATCCTCTTCTCCTCTCAATCCATCTCCCTCTCTGCTCAAGCCCTGCTGATTACACTGCGTTGGCACTTACATAAACAGAAGAAAAGAGGCGCGGATGGTTGTGGGAAACACTGGTTGAATGACTTTGATGAGGTTGCTTTGATTTGCCTCACAGCCAGAAACCAATTTAGCCCCCCTACACATATTGGTTCCTCTTGGACCTTGCCTGCCACCGGTAAACCACACAAGGCAACAAACCAGTAGTCGATACAAGTAGGACGAGGGACTCGAATGGAACCAGCTGTTCTTACTGACCTGCGGTCGATTTACAATGTCTGTCATCGTCCCAACAGTTTTGTCACCTCATTCACAGCATGGCCCTTCCACCTTCTTTAAACATCCTCTGTTGTGACCAAACATCCATTCAGGCAACAACACAACCTTCCTTATGTAAGCCATGCAGAGCTTTGTCAGCTGTGTCTGGTAAAGGCTTCCGACTGAGGCTGCAGGTGGGGGATTGAGGAGGGGGGAGGGAGTGTGTGGTCATAATAATGGCAATATTAGCAGTGGGGACAGAGTTAGCAGTGTAATAAATCATCGCTATGGTTTTGGCCACATCAAGGTACCAGCACGCAGGAAGCAGAGACTGAACGGTACCACACACACCAAAGCCTGAGCTCCGCAGGAGGGGCTGGTCTCCAGGCCTCGTTGCCCCAGAACGGATGCATGGTCCCGGACCTATAGAGCTTCCAGATGTTGGCCCTTCTGGAGCGCCTTATGAACTTGCGAGCAGCCGAGCAGATGAGTGTATTGAACAGAGCAGAAATGAAAGGAGCCGGGAGGTGAGGTAGAACAAAGGAGAGACGGCGGACACAGAAGCAGTTTGTGAAAACAGACAGAGAGCTGTGGAATGGTCTATTTGTTGATGAAAGAAACACTAATTCGTTCAAGTCTTTTGTGAAAACTCCCCACAAACTACGACAGCTCAAAGGGATGGTTTCATCTTGTTAGACCAATAGCCTGTCAGTGTGCTAATGAAAACAAGACAAAGTATAATCCTCAAATCAGGACCGTAAGTTGTACGTCAAACATAGACATGAAGATGGATGACATGACAGCTCACCAAAAGTGAAGCCAAGCATCTCAAATGCTGTCTGGTGGCTGGCTGAAGTATAGGTTATAAGTCCTGCCTCCTCCTTGTTAGGAGATGGGACACGGATCAAACTAAAAAGTCAAAGTACATGGCTTTGGCTTCATCTCTGGACAGTGGGAGGAAGTAACGTCGCGTCATCCATCTTTATATACAGTCTATGATGTAAACTGGTCCCAAAAAAAAAAAATGCGTATGATGTAAAACTTGGGTTGAGAATCATGACGGAGCAACGATTTAAAAATCAACAAAAAAACTCTGCTCACTCACTACGAGCCGATCTGACAGAACATTTATGAGTGTGTTGATGTGATCTGATTAGCCTGCTTGAGCCAGATGGAACGCAGTGCACATGTTTGAAGGTCAGACATAACAGTTACCATGGAGACGTCGCCAAGTAAACCAAGCCCAACGTTCTACTGCACAGTCGCTTCCCCCGAGGGACCTGCATCAGCCCGTGTGTGTGTGTGTGCATGTTAGGTGATGTATATCTGCATGCTTTTGCACATGTCCCTTTCAGTGTGTGTAAACTTTGAGAGCATTCTTCTGCTAGTTACAGTCATAAGAGTTTGAAGCATTGTCTGTAAAGGATAGAAGATTTGTTTTCAGATTATTCTTTTTACTACTCCTCAATAATAAAAATTATACACAAGTAAGATAAGAAAATAAAAGCTTTGAAAAAACGATATCAAACCCGTGAGTGATTCGTGTTTCTGACTAACGCAGATTCAAAAAACTAACTGCTTGCTTTTATCTTTTAAAAAGAGAGATATCTGTGTGTTGAAACAGATGTTTGACGGTGTGCATGAAGTTGTGCAGTATTCTGCACATGTAAACTCATCACATAGTAAACATTTATCATAGCATGTTATTACTGAGCAAAGTGGCAAATTCCAACCATCTCTGAGGTCTAAGTTTCCATAGAAACACACTAGACTTTATATTGATGTAGCGAGTTTATCAAATGCAGGGGAAAAAAATGCATTTGGCAGCTAGTCATTGAGGACAGAAATAGCTTTACTGACATGCTTGTTGCCTCCCTTTGCACACACATAATCCTTAATGCTCGCAGATATTTCCATAAATGTTTGAACATCCAAAACCCCATCTTGTACGATTCATATCACACGTCACCTCTCATTCAGGCAGCATTAAGTGTCAGAGCTTTGAACAGAGGCACGGGTCTTAATCTGTTTAAGTGTGCTTCCTTCTCTGAGCTAACACCACTGACTTTTGGTTGTTGTTTTTTTTTTTTTAAACACCTGCCCAGAGGCGAATTCTAGTAAGGAGAGGCGTCAAATTGGAAGACCTCCATCGTCCTGGCAGCTGAACACAGTGGAAGTCTTGGATCTGTTTTGGGGGGATTGGACCAGCTGAGCTCTGCCATGGAAGACAAGTGGCTGGCGCTGTTGAATGGGAGCAAGAGTGTGGAAGGATGGAGGGAGAGGAGGAGGAGGGCGGGAGGGAGGGAGGGAGAGGTAATCACATCAGGGGATTAGTGGCTGTTATTAATGGAGGATAAGGCTCTTTGCCGTCACTCTCTCAGTCGCACACACACACACACACGCACGGAAGCACATATGCACACACACACACACACACACACACACACACACACACACACACACACACACACACACACACACACACACACACACACACACACACACACACACACACACACACACACACACAGGAGAGAGCGAGAGAGATGCATGCACATCTATCTATCTATCTATCTATCTATCTATCTATCTATCTATCTATCTATCTATCTATCTATCTATCTATCTATCTATCTATCTATCTATCTATCTATCTATCTATCCATCCCTCTTGTCTGTCAGACTGTAATTCAATTACACAGCTGCCTCCCCTCTCCTCGTCCAACCTCTGGCCCACGGCAATGCGTTTTGATTTTGGTTTGTAATATTCTCGCTACCTACTTCATGAGGGAGAAAAATGATCTGCTCCCTTGTGCATGTGTGTGTGTGTGTGTGTGTGTGTGTGTGTGTGTGTGTGTGTGTGTGTGTGTGTGTGTGTGTGTGTGTGTGTGTGTGTGTGCTTGTGTGTGTGCTGGTATGCCACCCCTTGAAAGATGGCCATTCAGTGGTGAACAAACAAGACATTTGTCTTAAGTCTTGCATCACCTCAGGGAAGACTCTGTGGAAATGTGCTTTGCCAGGTTATCTCTCGCTGCTATTTTCAGTCTCGCTGTGACTCACAGGATCCAAACTTCACGGCAAGATCCCAGCGAAATCTCTGCTAAATAGAAA